>NC_143581.1:129320558-130753891 GCF_048544385.1 Mastigoproctus giganteus | reverse complement strand
GTCCCACTGTACAGAATTTAAAAACTGTCTGAGACCACTGTAATCACCTTTACCGAAGCAAAAACCGTTCTCTTTCCCCCTGATGGTAATTATATCTTTAAGCAAATTCCACATCAATACAGCGTGATCACTTATCACTTATTTTGTGAAAGATCAACGATCTGTAATTCTCGTATTTCGTTATTATGTGTTGTCATTTAGGAACTGATTGTATAATTATATTGCTTTAATCTTTTGTGTAGATCGCTGAATGAAACTGTTGCAATTTTTATGTTGTATTTAAGTTATAGATTTCGTGTTGTTCTGAAAAACCTGAAAGCTTATGGAACTCTTTCAAAAAATTGTCGAGCACTCAATGTTGATAATGAGCTTGTGATATGGTAGGCCTAAAAACTTGAGTAGCAAGGTATTAAAAGAGAAAATTGAGCACTTAGTGGCAGGCTCTCCTTTAATCTTATTAACTTGTGTGCTGAAAAGGAAGCCTGCATGCCTTCCCTTGAAAGTGAACGAATATTTGAGAGCCGTTTATTGCTAAAGACATGAAAGAAGTGCTATAAGAAAAGACAGATTTAAACAATTTCAACTGATGCATGTCACTGAAGTAGAAACAGATGCACACACGTTGGCTGTCTTTGAATAAATGTGCAACTAGACTGGTAGAACTGCAGCAACTTTTGATGTTTGCTTAAAGAAGAGTTTTGAAGTGCTGAGTAAAACCCTTTAGGTGCGTCGTAGCCAGGCTTGATTTTTTAACCATTCTTCCGCATTTAGGTCATCAGCAAACCTCGTCAATATCATCTAAGAAAAATTAGTAATAGGAAGAAACAACACCGCATCCTTGACCAGAGACTCCTGATCTTCCGTCCTTTAACTTCAGTAACTTTTCTAACAAACACTTCTCTGAGATTATCGTCTTAATTTGCAGCAGTCTGATTCTTTAACGTTCCCCCCAAAGATTAGATTCGAGCTTGCTTTTATCTGCAAATATCTTTGAGAAGAATCTGTTCAACTCATCTGCCATTTCTGCCGGGATTTCTATGGGCTTCCCATTTCAACGCATTGGAGGATCTATTTAATTTGCTCTCTTCTTTTTTGTATTCATATATGAAAAGGATTGTCGATCCCTGTTTATTAGTGCTTCTTGTAATCAGTTTTCTCCAGTCTTACCTCTTAAGTGGCTTTGTTATTTATTCGCTTGTAGTGTTCATACAAACCGGAATCACATTGTGTGATAGTTCTATTACAAATGAAAGTAGATGCGGTTGGGATGACTGCCTTTAATAACTTAGGTACCATCAGAAAGGATCTTTAAAATTGTTGAAGTGTACTGATCAGCTTTACATAAGCTCTGATTTTTTTTAAGCTTTGCCAGTGTAATCTGTTCTTCCAATTCTTTTTTAATCCAAATGTTTCATCCTTTATACTGCTTTTTAGGGTGATGTTGGGAGTAAGAGTTCGCTCTACTTGAACTCCATAACCGAAATCACAGTTTCGCGTGTCCACACTTCCCTGAAATTTTAGTTTCCTTCTGCAGTTTAGTTTCCTTGGACCTTCCTGCTCACATCAACAAATAAAAGATCATCCTTATGTGTGTATCTCTATCATTCTCTGATAAACAGCATTCTTCATGATTCGCTCTTTATGTGACACAATAGTGTCTATTAGACAGAAGGTCTCACCTGAATAGACACCAACTCAATAACAATTTCCTGTTTTACCTGAAACTGGCGTCGGAAATGCGTGATTTCCCGCCATTGTTGTCAAGTTTTCACTCATAAGTGAAAGTCACGCTCTGCGTCTGTCTGGCTTTTTCATTACTTTGCCTACTCCACTGGTCACGCGACCCACACATTCAGCAGAAATGCTGGGTACGGGTCCCTCCATTTGTGCTTCCTGTTTAGAACTCATAAGTTGCCCGTTTCACGAGAAAGTGTAGTTTTATGAATAGCTAACCACTTCTTAGGTCTAGAAATAGGAATTGTTATTAATTAATCATGTGGGAATCGAGAAAATTCGAAACAGAAAAAGGAATGAAATCAGAAACATTCAAAATACACTCAAAAAAGTAGTGAAAGACAGCAGTTAATTTCCAAGATGAATTCGTTATACAATGAGATAGATAGTGTCAAGTTACAAATCGTAAAAAAGATTCTGAAGATCAATGAGATGAGAGAAAGATGGCGAAAATTCAGTGGGTGGAACGTTATTTAAGAGTCACAAGGAAAATATCAGAGAGCATCAACAATAATATATATCAAAGAAAATCATTAGGTACAGAATTCACAAACTTCTAGCAACAATCCAATAAGAAAATGCTCTTAGTCAGAATAACCCGTCAAAAGCTAGGATCCTAAATTACCATTATATTTAGGGTTAAATCTAGTATATTTAATGCAGACGGTAATTTAGGATGATTTAAAGCTGTTATTTGTGAGTTTAATCGTCCGGATTTAAATAATTCTGCTTTCTCTCGTGTTATAAATTTGTGGTAAGATTAAGGCAGTGCATTTTTGTTTTAACCGGTTGAGATATTTGCAGTTCAATGCATTTTCATTAACATATTAACGACAGCAAATGAACAAAGTATTTTTAACAAACCATTTTTTTAACAAACCATTAAACATAATATTTACATCAGTCGATGGGCGCACAAAGTTATCAGATAATTTTGATTCGTACATGGGATTCAAGAAAAAAGAGCACTCATATAAACATACTCGTGGACAAAAAAAAAGGTTTCTCCTGTTTCGAGAGAAGTGAATTCCTGATCTATAGAACTAAAAATTATCTCAAATGGGGACCAGCTTGCCTTATATTTTCCAAGTAGAATGTGGTACCAGAGAGTACTGAAAAATTAGGACTTCTGCTAACGGAATTCGTATAAGTTGGCTGTGTTGTTCATCAGCATCAGATATACATCAATCAATAACACATACTTTACTTAAATGTAAAGTATATGCGTGACGGGTACTGGTACCAAGTGCATGGGGTGGTTGGTTGTGTCCGGTTACTATTATTATTTTTTTTATTATTACTGCTGGTCGAGGAACTGTCCTACACGTGTTCAGGATCGCGATTTTCTGGAGTTCCATGTGAGTGTGCTCTGTCTGGGCGATCTCCCTGCATTATGTGGTGATGTGCTGGATTGTTTCTGGGGGCAAGTGGCGTCGACGACGTGTGTCATCTGTTACTCTGGGGTCCTTCACGATGTATTTCATGTAGTTCCTGGTGTTGAATGGCGAGCATGAATTCTTATGTCTCGGGGAAGAGTCTTCCTTTCGTGAGCCAAGCTGGGAGGCCTATTACTGCTAGTTTCTTAACGAAGATCTTTGACACGGTGATCGGGATGGTCATTATTTGTTCAATATGCCACATTTCTTTATTCCTGTTTTAGGTCTGAGTACTTCCAGATCTTTTCCTCGTACGTTTCCTGGAGGTTGCTGGAGTTGGGCACCGCTATGTCGATCAGGTAGTAGTCATTTCTTTCTTGGTCTGTTGTGTGGGATCGTCTCGTCCGTTATTATGGCACGGCCCCAGTATAGTCTGCGAGTAGGGGTCACTAATACAGCCTGAGGCTTGTATTTGTAATAAACTTTATTTAATCAGCCTGGCATTTTTGGATGTATTATCCTGGCCACCTGGTGTCGTATCTGTGAGTGTGCTCTGTCTGGGTGATCGCCCTGCATCCTGTGGTGATGTGCTGGATTGTTTCTGGGGGCAAGTGGCGTCGACGACGTGTGTCATCTGTTACTCTGGGGTCCTTTGCGATGTATTTCTTGTAGTTCCTGGTGTTTATTACCTGGTGTTGAATGGCGAGCATGAATCCTTTCTGTCTCGGGGAAGAGTCTTCCTTTCATGAGCCAAGCTTTGGAAGCCATCTTATCTATGTCATTATAGTGTCTGCCATGGAGTGCCTCTTTCACCCTTTAGGCGCCTCCATGGCCAGGTGGGCAGGGGCAGCAGTGCGTAGAACACGCTTCTTGATGATTAGACCGGAGTTCGAGCCCGTGACCACCAAATACGGAGGATGCGGAAAGGTCAGGGGATGACCAACGCATATCCCCGGAGCAATATGATCTTAGTTGCTAATGCTCCTAAAAACCAAATAACAACAACCTTCTTCACCGATCTTTCTGTCTGTGTGAGTGTGGTGTCATTGTTGAAGTTGTTGTTGTTATTTGGTTTTTAGGAGCATTAGCAACTAAGGCCATATTGCTCCGGGATATGCGGTGGTCATTCCCTGACCTTTCCGCATCCTCCGTATTTGGTGGTGACGGGCTCGAACCCCGGTCTAATCAAGAAGCGTGTGCTACGCACTGCTGCTCCTTCCCACCTGGCTACGGAGGCGCCTGTTGAAGTTGTGTTGTGTGCCGTTTGTCTATCTTTCTTATGGATTGGTACTGTTTTCCTGAAAGTAATCCCGCAGGTTCGTAATCGTTGTTATTCAATGAGGTCAGTCATTCCCCTCTCTTCTTTTTCAGTTTAATAGTTACGACATGCTGCTGAACTGCAGTGGATGGCACATTCATATATATATAGGGTGTCTCAAAAATATTGGTACAAAACGTTTAGGGGAGGTAGGCAACATCTAAAGGAATGTGAATCGCATAAGAACCCATAATCGGAAACGTCACCGTAAGTCGGTACATGGCGCTGTTCATCAGTTCGCGAGAGGGAAAATTTCTGGTTTACTCATTCAAGCAGTAGTCGCCGCACGAAGAGCATGCATCAATATACGAACTGTGAGCTGGCAGACATGCACCTAGTGTATGGATTAGCAGAGGGCAATGGACGAGCCGCTCAACGAATTTATGGAGAACGCTTCCCAGACAGACATGTACCGAACCACCATTTGTTTGCGCGTGTACATCAAAATTTGTGCGATTATGGGTCATTTAGCGGTAACAGGAGCAGTGAGGGCAGACCACGTCTGACGCGAACTCCCGCCATGGAAGAAAGTGTGTTGAATGCCGTTCAGAATAATCCTACTACCAGCACACGTGCCGTTGCCTCTGCCTTAGGAGTGTCTCGTTGCAGTGTACAGCGTGTCTGGCACGACAATTCCTTACACCCCTTTCATCTCCAAAGGGTTAAGTTACTGCTTCCCCAAGATCATCCTGCACGTGTGGCTTTTGCGCAGTGGTTTCAATTTTCCAGACTATGTTTTGTTCACGGGTGAGGCTTATTCAATCAGCACAATGCTCATGTGTGGGCTCACGACAACCTATACGGTGTGCGCCCCCATGGGGCACAACATCGCTTCGCAATACGTGTGCGGGCAGGTATGGTTGGTGATTGCCTAGTCGGTACATACCTTTTACCATCCCGCATGAACTCGGCTAAATATCGGATCTTTCTTGAACAAGTTCTACCAAGGTTACTTGACGATGTTCCAGCAAATGTGAGATGCAACATTTGGTTTCAACTTGACTGGGCGCCTGCCCATTATGGAAGGTGTGTTCGTGACCATTTTGAACAGGCATTTTGGGCGTCGATGGATTTGCAACGGGTCCACCAACGTGGTGGACCCGTTGCCTGGCCCCCACGCTCAACTAATTTATCGAGCCTTGATTTCTTTCTGTGGGGGGGCCCTCAAATCTATCGTGTATGAATCGCCTGTGGAGACGGAAATGGATCTCGTGGCGAGACTCGTCTGCGCTGCTGCTACTGTCAAAGAAACTCCAGGTGTGTTCGACCGTGTCCGCCAATCCATGTTGCGTCGGTGTCACGCATGCATCGCGTCTCATGGTGGAACCTTCGGGCATCTGTTGTAACATCATGAAATGCATCCATCTCGTACTCCATTGTTAATATTATGTCAAATAAACTTTTGCCACTAATTACTGTCTTGTGTCATTTCTGCTTCTTGTGCCTCTGCTACTACTTTCCCTTGACGTTTCCGGTTATGGGTTCCTATGCGATTCACATTCCTTTAGATGTTACCTACCTCCCCCTAAACGTTTGTACCAATATTTTTGTGACACCCTGTATAAATGGATAGAAAACGTATATAACTTTAATAGATGCAAGATGCTAAAAAATTAGCTTGCGTATTATGTTAGAGTTCTGTGCGTATATATTCAATTCCGTGTGGGAATATGCATGGTATACAATTAGGCCATACAGACTATATTAAATATTATACATATCATTTTATAATTAATTTGTGGCATTCAGAAAGTAAGACTACCTCAAAGTTAAAATAAAAAATGCGACTGTATGTAGAACTTATAAATTTTAGTGGTTAATATAGATACAACAATATAAAATAATAGACTACCTATGTATTTCTCTTTTCACGTACCTAAATATCCAACTGACTGTTGAGCTTTCCCAACCTGCAGCCTCAACACCACAAGTAGGTAACTTATTCCTGTAATTATCAAATCGCTGGCTAAAAGAAATCTTCCTCCAGTCTAGTCTAATCCTCTTCTCCGTAATTTCGATTTATGACTCCCATTTTTGGAATGTTTATAACTAAAAATTTCGCCTTCATTTGCTGCCTCCTCTCAAGCAACCCCCCCCCCTCCAATTGCTAAACTATGTAGCCTACATATTCGAAGTCTTTCCTCTTAAAGGGCACCCACCCCTCTTTTCAGATTTCACCAAGCATTTTGTCCGTCTTTGGATCCTCTCAAGAAGCTTGATGTCTTTTTTTAGGTGTCATCTCCATACTTCGACACACTTTTCCAAGTGCGATTTTACAATTGCTTTATATAGTGGGATTATGACCTCCTATCTCTGTAAGTAAATGCACGAGATTTAGGTGACTACTAAATATAACGTTTCTGTCAAAAACGAACTCCATAATCTTTGTGCTGTTCAGCTAAGGAAATAGGCACGCCATCTATGGTGGAAAGACCATAGTTTGGCATGGTCTCACCATGAGTTGCCTCACTCTTATTACTACGCGTTACGAATATACAGAAAAACAAATTTAAAGGTTTATAGTGGAAATGGTGGAAGCCTACAGAAAAGGTGTAATTAACAAACTTATAAAGTACACAGATTTTGTTAATAACAACGTTAGACCTCCGGGACTGCATTCTACTTTTATTTTGATCGTTTTAGAGCTGAATCATTTTGAAATGAAACAAAGTGTAAAGCGTGTCCTGTGGCATTGAGAAAGACCGGGCTACAAATATTGAAGGATCGCGTGTTCACACAGATTTAGAGAGAGTTTGGGAGTAATAAAGAGGAAAAGCTGAATCTTTATTGAGGATAAAGGTAATTACGAGTTTGTGATTTCGCGTGTGAAGCCTTTCAGAGAACGAGAATTATTAAAGATGGGGTTTATGTTTTAACGATCCTGCGAAATCTTTGCGTTTTGTAAGCTGTACTTAAGAGCTAACGGATTTCAGATTTCGTTTACAGTATTTTCAGTAAATAGTGCGGCCAACTTTAATCTTATTCACAAACTCTGAAGTTAGGGTGACATCTGCTCTATGTTCAGTTAGATTCGAAGTTCATTTTTACAAATAAAAATTTCTACAAAAATGAAAAAGTTCCCTTTGAATCTACCCACTATTTTAGAATGGTTTGAGTGATTATGTTAAAATCTTCAAGCGAGTCAACTCTATATGATTGCAATGATTCTTACTTAATTTGCTAATAAATCCTCGGTCTTCAGAAATACCATGTCCGTTTATAGCATGCACGAAATAAAGATTACTACATTTCAGTATACCATGGATGGTACTGTATTATTATTGTCGTTGTTATCCAGAGTGGCTAGGATTAAAGATTAAGTTTGTCAGGGATGGAGTGTAATTTAGCATCCTTTTTCGTTCATATACTGAAAGTAAGAACAAAATGGCTTCGGAAGATTTTAAGGGGGTTTACCACACATACAGTTTTACCAGCCTTTGAATATGCATATCAGATTTTATTGCCTAACACCAAAGTACATATTATACATGATTTTATCCACAATTATATTGAGTCTGAAGATTTCCCAACGTTCTTCCAATAATTTAAATCAACTTTTCTCTACCCTTTCGGTAGAGAATTTGATTTAAATACCATCCATGGTATGCAATCAACTCGAAGACAATTTTGAAAGCTGTTTTTTCGAGCTCCTGATTTCTAATGTTTATTTAAAGTTTTGTTGAAATATGGGAGTGGAATAAGAAAAAGTTTGCCTTTAACCATGTAATGTTTTTTTTTTTCCCCTAAGTGGTTAAGAGGAGAATTTCGTAAAGTAAATGAAGCGTTGGCTGAAATAGAATTTTAGTATACTGTCATAAAACTGAAATCTTTAGCAATTGAGTTTGAGTACCTCCCTTTATCTTCATGAATCCCAATAATGACCGCACAAAATGGATGGGCCAGTCCTACACAGTTCAGATGTTTAATAGACTCTGGTCATTCCTGACAACAAGACTTACAAAGAGATTGCATGACATTTACAAGGATAATTAATAATACATTTCGGATAATTATTTAATAATAATTAATTGTTAATTAATTATAATTAATTAACCAATGATAATAATAACCATTCCTCTTTAAAAGCATATCTTAGAGCACTGAGCATTCTGGCAAGAGGTTGATATGCTTCGGTTCACCCCCTAAAAATGATTCAGACAAGTTGCATAGAATTCAGATCCGCAATCCGGCTGGCACCCAGTCGGGAGAATATCTTCACTTTAAGGAATTAGTCGACCAGCTGAGTCATTTTTATAAAGCATTATAGCCCATGATTTCTGCCTCAAAGAAGCCTACAATAAGGTTTTTGGACCTCTCCTTATACATAATAATTTGTCAACGGCTCCCAATCGTAACTTCTATCCGTGTGGTGCGTTTTATCTATAGAAGTGTGTGGGTTTCCACGAGCAGATGTATGTTGTGCGGGCTGAAAAGCTCTGAATAACTCACTTATTGGGTGGGGATCCTAAAAATGATTATCCGTTTATACTCTGGACAACCGAGGCCAGGAGAGTTTACAACTTCATTGTAAATGTTTTATTGCAGCCGACATAACAGGGCAGCAGCTAACAAAGTATTTTGCAGAAATCTTCCTTACATATTATGTTATGATCTCTTCATTGTGGGCTTTTCACTAATCTCCATCAATATACCAGAAAGCTCTTAACGTTTCGGATTATTGTGATGGCAGATGCTGTTTGAAATTCAGTTGCACATCGAAGACTACCCCTAGGAATTTTACGACATGCAAGAGAACTAACATTTTTCCTGTTAAGGCTGAATAAAGTGACGTATTATCGACTCAAGCCATCACTGCTCGTCTAGAGTTAAAGATAACATATCGTGATTTATTTACTGGGCGGTCAAAAAATTGAGTATATTCGAAAAAAATGCCCAGATAGCTGTTAAGATTATTTGTGATGCTTCCCTTTAACTCGCAGATCCACCCTCTCATTTTCCATTCACGGCACATAACAGCGATTTCATTAGCATAAGCTAGAATTGTAGAACTTGATCCATTAGGGATTACGAATGTCATTGTGAAGATCAGGGTGATAGACGTCCACCTTGTGGGATGATTTTGACTTCCAGTGTTTGGAAGATTGTATGTGATCTCAATTGTTTTTTTGAGGAGCTCTAGTAAATTTTCGAATAACCCACAGAACTTTTCAAGTAAAACAATAGGGCCGGGTCAAATGAAGGTTTGACTCGGCCCCTATTGATTCTCCTATTGTTTTACTTGAAATACTAGAATATACATAATATTTCAGATGCAGAAATATTATGTATATCTTTGTTTGCGTTCCATGCTTTACGTATTTTAATGTGAAAAAAAAATGCAGACAAGTAACTATACATCTATTGGACATGGTATATTAGGCATGCGTATGGGCAAAGACTGCGAGTGTGATCCTTGTAAATGCATTTTCGAGGTGCTGAAGGAAAGAATACAACAGATATATTTAAAATCAGCAGCTTTCGGACTTTGAGCAGCTGTTGTCACATTTATCTTTTATTAGGGCTATTTGACACATTTATGGCTTTATATATATATTCATAGCCGGTTGTAGTGATAGTGTCTGAGCAACTGGTTCATGGTACGAAAGAAGTAATCTGTGATCCTTATATCCACTGCTTCATAATTTGAGAAGATGAAGAGGAAAGAAGATATAGTACAGGATTTTTCGAGAAGATTCTTTTAGACTTACCGAGGAAGCTTGAAGTAATCGAGGATGACGGGCTTCCGATTATGATTGATTATGGACACTAGCCAAGCCATTAAGTTCAGCACAGCTTTCAGAAACAGGTGGAGGAAGATAGGTCACCCTTCCGTACGCATAATGCATTTTTTTTGCCCAGTTGCTGAATAAATTTCAGTAACTTCTTCCAGATCTGGTGTGAATGCATGGATGATTTGATTACAGAGAAATATGCTTTAACAAAAGAAATCCCCATTCATCTTTCCTTTCTGTTCTGTTGCAGCAAGTGTGTAATAACCCAGGTAGGTGCGTGGTGTGAACGTTTAAATTTACAGTTCATCTCAAGTTAGGATTATGAAGTTGTAAATGGTGAATACTGGCTGACACCTAAGGTTTGTAGCGGTTCTCTTATCTTTTGTGATTTTTTCGGGTTGAAGTAGGTTGGGTGAATTTTCAACCTTACGGCATCGCCAGAATTAGAAAACCCCTGGGACTGTGACGAATAAGTTTATAATTCTCTCTCTCTCTCTCTCACTCACACAGGCTGGAGTGCTCATAAGTCCGAATCCTAAAGAAGGAATGCTTGGTGTGATAGACATTTATATCATGAGAATCCAGTTGGATGATTTTAAAATGAAATCAGGTCAACCTACAGCTTTCAAATGGCATAACAATAATTACTTTTTCTTCTTCTTCTCTGTGTGCCATGTCCTAACTGAGGTCGGCGACCACCACGGCAAATATCTCTATCTCTGATAGTTATGAACAGCTGCTCGGTGTTCAGTTCCTTGCAAGGACACGCATCGGGCATACGCATATCACTCACTTTCACTTGCTGACAGGCGATGAACCTCCTCGCTGTCGCCATTGTTCTGCCTTACTAACGGTGAAACATATCCTCCTCGAGTGTCCACACAACCATGTTGCTCAATTAACAAATATTAAAGCAGTTCAAACCCAAAATAACTCATTAGAGATGAACCAAATTCTCAGTGATGATGCAAATCCGTCCGACCTATTTAATTTTTTAAAGCAAAATTCATTTATATGAACTGATTTCAGGTATGACTGAAAAAAAAAAAAAAAAAGATTTCGTTTGCAGAACTACTGCGACAGGCACATTTTGGCCTTAGTTGCCCTTATGCCAATAAACCCCCATTAAAACCAACCAACCGTCTGTGTTCAGTCTTGTCCAGTTCTTAATGTTATCAAGCCACGATTTACGTCTTCTCCCAGGCTTCCTTCCATTCTCCCCTCAATAAATAACCGTGGAATTGAGTATTTGTTGTTCCTCTTCAGGTGTTCAAGGTACACAGTTTTTATTTTCTTTAACAATAATTAAAACATTTAGAAATAATAAGAAATGTCAATATGATAGTTTATTATGCAAAATACTTTAACAGACTTTTCGTTAACAGAATGAATTATGGAGTCCTCTAAACACCCTTTTTTGATCAGAAGTGTACACCGTGTATGACGTACTTTACTATAAAGACCTACTTTAAGTATTGCAAGGTTATCACTGAAATTGTGACATTGTGACCAAGACTGGTTGCTTGTCTGCAGAAATGTGTGAAGGGATTTGTTATTTCAGATTGGATTTCCTGTTTATAATTACAACTGCCCCTGTTTCATTGTTTGAATATCGTTAACTCCCTCAGTATCCTGAAATGTATTCTGGTGTGTATCCAATTAAACCTCCTTCTTATTTGCATTTGATCGTTCGTAGAAAAATATTTTGAGACCATACCTCACTCTTCTCTGATTGTTCGTGCAACTTAACCCCGCTCTTCCCTTATCCTTGCCATTTGTGTATGGGAATCATCGCAATAAGAAGGAATATTGAATTGAAAGAGCAATACTGTATAATAATTTACATTGTTTTGATGTGTTATTGATTTATTAATTACACATACGTACTAAACGACAGCTTAAAATAATAAAAACAAACGGTCATCGTGTAGAGCAAGGATACCCAACCGGAGGCCATGTAGGCAGCTAGCCCTAAGTGTTCTTCTTTTACAGAGTTTAAATCTGGCGTGTCAGAAATGCACGAAGCTGGCAGAGAGAAAAATTTTCCCTTATGACGTAATTATTGAAATGTGGTCACAATCGTAACTACATTTCAGTTTTGTTAAGAAAACGTTTTAAAATATTTTTGTTAATATACTGATATAATACTTGTTAATATACTGATATAATACCTCGCAGGAAAATGTCGTGAAGCTGTACTTGTACACGAGACGATTTATGACAACCTTCGCAGGGCATTATTTAGGTGTCTGCATTGGTTGTTAACTCCATCCGGCTTTTTACGCTTCATTAATTCTGGTGTTTTACTAATTCGACGTGCAATTTCTTAATTTGGGAATCTCTTGCAGTGGGAGGTTCGAAGAAAAACAATGTCCCGAGGACAACTATTAGTGATGCAAGAAGCATCCTCTGCCCTTGGGGGTTGATATATAACCGTCGTGCATGAAACAGTCCTCGCTAGCGCACTTAATTAGTCCCTAAGTGAAGTTGAGCTAATTTGGCTACGAGGTGTAGTACGTTTGCGTCAAAGGCAGATTTATGGCTCATTTAGTGCACGAACGTCGTTTTCTCTATTCTTTCTTACGTTTTAAGACATAAAAGAAAGAACAGACTTAATTTAAGCACGAAGTCTATCGCTGTTTAGCATTTCCCAGATATATTCGTGTTCCAACTTCACCAAAAAGAAGAAAACGGGATGGTAGATTAATCTGTGCCCTTCGATTGATCTGTCAATACGTACTGGCACCAAATGCGGTTCGGATTTCCCTTAGAAGTTTCACGAGTTAATTTTTATTCAAGAAGAGTGTTAGTTACAATAGGTATAAAGCAGGGCTCCCACTCCTGGGTTTTTCCACCCAGATCTGGGTTTTTTGATTGTCATCTGGGTTGATAGGTTTTTTTCACAAAAATATCTCATTATCTGGGTTTTTTTGGTAATTTTTAATTTTGAGTCAAAATTTATTTTTATTTCTTGTAAATACAATAAAATTTAATACATTTAATAACAGTTTACAATTTTCTTAATCTTATATTCTAACAATACTGATCATAATTTGTAATATCTCAAGTGCTTGTACAAAATACTACAAATGTAAAAGGATTTCAAAGTTTTCGCAGGGTTCTACATTATGAAATTACGCTTACATGTTCATACATGTAAGCATACATGATCGTGCTACTAACATGTATGCACAGCCTATTGAGCAGGCGGAAGGCGGTCTTTACTGCACAGTCTTTCGTGATCGTTTGTGGTATTATTGCATTATTTGGTGTGATTTTTACATTTATGCGTGTACTACATATAGTGATATAATCAATTTAAATTGTAGTGACTATTTCTATTTTATGTTAATGGATTAGTGATTTATTTTTTATTTTATAGAACATTTTAAATAAGATAATTGCTAATTAGCCATACCCACAAATTGCCCACAATGTCTGAAACTTGTTCCCCACAGAGAAAGATGAGTAAACGGTGGTATACTCAAAATTTTAGAAATGAATGGTTAGAAGATCCGGAATTAAAGGATTGGTTGAAAGAAGACAGTAATGAAAAAGGTGCGTCTTACTGTATTTGTTGTGAAATGAAATTAAAGAATGCCAATAAATCGATGTTACTATTGCAGAAAAATACAGTTAAAAAAAAAAAAGTGCAGATATTGCTAAGACAAGTTCAACGTTAGACACGTTCTTCACAAAACGTAAACCTACGGAGAATGAAGAAGTAGCAAAGGCAGAGTTAACAATTGCTGCACTCATTTTTGAGCATAATGTTCCATTTGCGCAATGTGATCACCTTATAGAAGCATGTAAGAAAGCATTTCATGATAGCAATATTGCAAAACAAGTTCAGATGAAGGCGACTAAAGTCTCTTATCTTATACAAGATGGCATAGCCTATCATGAAAATATATACATTTCTAACATATGCAGAAACAACAAGTTTTCAATGATAATAGATGAAAGTACAGATTTATCTTTATCGCAAGTTCTAGTTGTTGTTTGTTAGATATTTTGATATTCAAAAAATTGATGTTGTAGATGTGTTACTTGACACTGTTTGTGTCGAAAATGGTACTTCAGAAGGGCTTTATCAAGCTGTAAAAGATCTTTTCATAGAAAAAAACATTCAAATAAGTAATCTCGTTGGCTCTGGAAGTGATAATTGTGCCACTATGATGGATACTGAGAGTGGGTTCCAGTCATTGCTAAAAAAGTATGTACCATCAGTATTTATAATGGCATGTGTTTGCCATTCTTTTGCATTATGTGCTAGTCATTCAGTCAAGGTACTGCCATCATATCTAGAAATATTTATAAAAGATATCTCTTGTCATTTTTCCCGTAGTAGTAAAAGATTAAACGAGTTCAAAATGATTCAAGATGTTGTAGATACTGCTAAGCATAAAATCCCCAAATTAGCACAAACACGTTGGTTATCCCGTGGCAATGTAATAAAAATTGTTATTGAGCAGTGGGATGCGTTAGTTCTTTATTTTCAGTCTCAATCAAAAATTGACAAAATCGATGGTGCAGGAAATATTTACAATACTATGATCACCAAAGGAACTAAGCATATGTTGTTGTTTTTAGGATATGTACTGGAGAAAATAAACTGCCTGAATATTGAATTTCAATCTGAGCATTTCAGATTGCACTTACTTCATTCAATGGTTTCAATTGAGTATAAAAATATTCTTAGTTTTTTCATAAAAGAAGAAGTCATTACTTCGTGCAAGCTGGTTGAAATTGATCCAAGCAATGCAATAAATCATAAGCCTCTGAATAAAATATATTTGGGAGGCTGTTGTATGGCCTTATTAAATTCAACACCACTTGGTGACAGTGAAAGCAGGTTTAAAAATGATTGTTTAAAATTTCTTGTTGAACTTTGTATGGAAATCAGAAAAAGATTTCCTCTAAATGATGATGGAATTATCGCCAGTCTCAATGTTCTTGACCCAGCAGTGATACACGATCGTGTCAATTCGCCATCCTCAATTTTCCATTTAGCAATGCAGTTCCCTCACCTTGTTTCTGAAGACAAACTAGATCTTCTAGATGATGAATGGAGATCATTTCATTTAAATCCAGATTTAGATTTCTCTTACAAAACCATCCCTGAGTTATGGTATCTGTTACGTAATGTAAAAGATGGCTTTAATAATTCTAAATATGAGATTTTATCTAACTTTATGACCAGTCTAGCTATTTTACCTCACCCTTCGGCAAGAGTAGAAAGAATCTTCTCCCAAGTAAACCATATAAAAACAAAAGCCACAAACTCCCTTAAACCAGAAACTGTGAAAAATCGACTAATGGCAAAACAGGCGATAAATAGATCTAATCAAAATTGCTATACATGGAAACCTAAATCAGAATTGGTAAAAGAAGTCATACAAGGAACTTGTCATAAAAGATACGAAGAATGTTTGAAAAAAATGAAAGAACTTCAAAAAATAAATGTGGAGGGAACTGAATGGGATGAAAATTCTGATTACAATTAAATAAAAGATATTTTTGCATGGTAAGTTTTATCTTATTTGTGTTGCTATACTATATGATGAAAACTAGGTTTTTTTTGGGTTTATTTAAGTTGCAATCTAAGTTTTTTTTAAAATTTGTGAGTGGGAGCCCTGGTATAAAGTTGTATGTACATACATGTATCGTGAGTTAAAATTTTGGTGGCTCTGGCTAACTTTTGGATCACTGTTAACTTGGGCTGTCCTACGTAAAAGATATTGATATATGCTGTTTCGTGTTTCAAAATCTACAGACTTATATATGAAGGGTGTGCCATAAGGTTAAGCTAGACCTATCTGGAGGATTAGTTCTGGGTTATTTCTCAACGTTGTCTCCTCGCAACTTCACAATTTGGTCCTGCTGTAGGGAAGTACTTTTTTCCTACCTGTGTAGTGGCGCAAGGTCGTTCAAGTGTCTATTCATAGTACACATAACTTTGTCATCGGCGATGAAAAGGACACCGAAATTTTTTTTTGAGGAAACAGATGAAATACGGAGAGAGCACGGTTAGGTGAGGAAGATGAAGTTATTGGAACCTGTACTTGTAGATTGAAACTCTGGCAAAGGTGGCTGTATGGCCTTGTGCACGTGAAAAGTCACTCCTTTTTCCCAATTTCCAGAGGCACTTCTCGTGATTGAGTCAGGACATTGGAATAACAAATTCCCGTAACAGTTTGACTCTTTCGGAGAAATTAAACCATCAACGCTGGCCTCAGAATCTCAAAAGACCGATGCTGCCCTTCCGAGCTGAAGCAACGGACTTAGCCTTAGTTGTTCACATTGCCGTTTAATTTCTGACTGAAAGTGGTGGATCCATGTTTCGTCCATTATTATAAAGCAACAAAGGACATTGGAATCCGCCATGAAAAAGTGCAGATTTGCGTGTGTTAACCACAAGCCTTTCTCATTCTCACATTTCGTGTCACAATTCGATCCATCGCTTTTGGTAAGCCCACAATCTCGGCAAATAGATCATCAGTCTGCAGTCATTCCTGATAAGTTCATGAATGTTGGCGTTGGTTTTTGTGTGCTGATATTAAGTGGCTTCCCTGGAACCCCCTAAAGCCCACCGTGCTGGCTTAGTAAGAAAAAAGAAGTACAAAATCAGCGTAAAACATAAGAAAAAAGTAAAAAAACAGAATGAAAGTAGTGTGAAGGATTGAGTGAAGCAAATGTCTCTCCCACCCCATTCCTGAATAGGATGATGGGCGGACGACCTAGACCCTCTGCTCATCTAAGCAGATACCATGCCATGGCTACTTGGAGCCACGTTGGTTGACCCCGAGTTCGGGGGAACCTCCGTTGCCGCATTACAATTGATACTATACACTGGTTAATGGTCGGTGTAGTGTGTCTTACCTTCCTGTGGATGGTCATCTTCATAAGATTATTTCCTAAGTAGGTATGATAGTTTTATACCATACCATCACAATTGTCTTGACTAAAACTGTTACTAAATAAGTCTAGCTGGCATAGTCGGCACAATACATTCCCTACCACTATTTTGGAGAGGTTTTGGTTCGGTTCACGTTGACGACTAATGGAATTTTTGAAGTTCTCTTTATTCGAGGCTGTAATTATACTATCTCAGGAGAAAGGGTTAGAAGATAGGGCTACCCTGTGGGATATTCCGGGTTTTTCAGCCCTCACAACAAGCAAATCTGCTCGCGAGCAACCACATTTACAAACATAATACGCTTACGTTAATGAAAGCACGCTGCAGGGCCGTTATACCAATATTTTTTCTTGACCTTTCTGCACCCTTGAACTCAGCTGTTCACGTATTAATAAAGTACAAGGTGTCACCACGGTGAATTATTTGTAGACTGAACCCCCCTCCTTCTGGGATACTTAATTACTACTCTCGCCTCCAACCGCTCCATTTCTCAGTTTTGTAATTCGGCAGATCACCTTCAGGTACTGCAAAATAAATTAAGTAGAACAAAATTTTCGGTGAAAAAAAAATCAATTATTACACGGTATTAATTTCTCGAATATATAACATTATTTCATAAGTATAAATTTGTATTCAAGTCCTATACGTTGTAATAGGTATACAGTTATGCTGTAATATATAATGGATTTATATATACGTTAAAATTTTGGTGCCTCCAGCCAATCCCTACAGTGATGTATCGTACGTTTATTATTACTATTTTTTTAATTATAGGTCAGGGCAAGGTGCACCCCATTATTTATGCTACGGATTACTGTAATTCGCGCTGTAATTAATTTTACTCCATCAGTAGCTACGTTGAGATTGCTTTCTCTTTTGTATGCAGCTGAAGCGTAAGCGTCGAGTTTGGCAGCATCTCTTTAATATGTAGCGGATGGCCACACAACAATTGTTCATCGCAATTTTTCATCTTTGCGTTCAGAATTAATGTGAATATCCACTTTGTTTTTAGGCGAGTTCGCATACACATAACATTTTTGTTAGCAGGCTAGACCCCCAATACAACTTCCCAGCAGATGGACCAGCTACTATTAGAGCTTGAAATTCCAGGTAGTTTTCAAAATAAAAACCAAACATCCGACTTATGCATCATTCAGAATTGAGCTAAAGAATTGTGACCTACAACAATATCTAAATCCTGATATCTGGCCAAATGGTCTACTCGTCATGCCATTTTATGGAGCTATTGGAGGATCGGCCAACAACTCTAGTGAAAAGTTACCAACTAATTCTCAATCTGCTGAACTTTCTGCATAACTAGAGAATAATATTCCTGATTCTCATCCTAATCCATCATTTAACTTTCCAACTAATACATCTGTTTGCGAACATCCTTCCAACACATGTCCATCTCAGCATTTTTCTTCAAAATGTAAGAAGCATAAAAAATAAACTGTCGACACTTATTTCATTAATGGTTGAAGAATCTCATGAAAGCATATGTCTAGTTGAAACGTGGATGCAGGAATCTCTACAGGATGTTTTCCTACTGCCGAAGAATCTCAGCTACACGCCATACATGACATCAAGAATTAATCGTAGAGGTGTTGTACAGCAATAATTTTAAAATCCAATATTAAAATTTTGAACACGTACAACTCTAGTAATTAACTTTAAAGGAATTTCTCTGCTGATCCAAGTTAGACTCTCTGCTTCAAATTTATAATATTTATATTCCGCCTGGACCTACTGATGACATCATTAATGAAGTAATAACCTGGATCACTACTGTTCAAAAGCCTCAAACTAACAGCATTATAATGGGCTTTAACCTTCCCGTGCCCAAATATAATTTACAATTGAAGTTGCTATCCGACTCATTTTTAGTTCTAGGAGCTAAAAAAACAATCAACGTCCCTGTTACAAGAGTTAATCAAGCGCTCGATCTTGTATACTCCTATTTTCCGCTTCAAGAAAAACTTAGCATCAACATTACATTTAAATCTGACCACAAAAGTATAGAACTGCAAGCAACAATTTGCTACGGGAATCCTCGCTCCTCCCCCCCTCTGAAAATCACCAAAAGAATATCATAAATTAAATTCCTTCAGAAAGAAAAGTTTTTGCAGCTCTTAAAATACTACCCATGGGACTCTGTCAAAAATATTCAGGATGCCATCTTTCTTCTTATTAAATGGCTGAATCAACTGAAAACAGAGTCAGCATCCAAACTTGTGAGAATATCTTTTCACTCCAAACCTTGGTTCAAATCCCACCTGAAATCATACTTTGGCAGACAGTGGAAGAAATATGGCAGACAGACAGTGGAAGAAATACGGCACTTCATCAGTGCCGTATTTCTTCCACTTTATATTCAAAATATAAAAAGAGCAGAGCTTTGTTTCAACTCAAAAAAATTCAGTTGTACAAAAATTGTCCACGCTAAAGCACAATAAAAGGGCACTTTCTGAAAAAAAACAACAGCTACCTTACAGCACGATCTAGTTTTCGGATGAATAAGATGCAACGTGGAAACAAGTAATTCTGACATCTGCACTGAAGGTATGCAAAACAGATTTAAAGAATTCAATTTTTATGAACAAGCAGATAGCGTATCATGTCGAGGTAAACTTCTCTTATTCTTTTACAAATATTAAAATAAAACAAATGGAATTCCGATAATTATGCATACAATTTGTATGGGAAAAAAATGAAAAAAAATTAATAAATTAAATGTAGTTTTAATGCAGCACTGTTAGCTTTAAGCAATCCGTGCAAACTTCACGTGGATTATTGTGAAGACTCGTGAATGTGTGTCGCTTATAAATAGATACAGAGAGAGAGAGAGAAAAATGAGATTTAAAAGTGTATGTGGAAAAACCAATAGATATTATACAATTGTAATTAAATTAAATAGCTATGTTTAGAGGAGGTAAAACTATAGAATTCTGTGAAGTTTCCTATGAAGCATAACCTTGGTAATTAATTGATAAGGAGATAACTATATTTACTTTCAATTTCTATTAATTACAGAAAAATAAAAAAAAATCGAATGCGCCTGAAACGTAACGCACTGTGTACATTTAAGTAACTTGTTTGATTTCATTTGAAGGATGAAAAATTGTAGAGGTAATTGAACATTTAAATTTCTTTATTTTAAATATGAGTCTATTAATAATTGTATGTTATGAAAAACGTTTCTCACCCAAATAGCAAATACTCTGATGGAGACGAGAATATAGTCAAGCACCGAAAAAGCGGAGCATTAAAAAAAAAAAAAAAAAAAAGCAGAAAAAAAGCATTTTATTTTTTCCGGAACAGCAGGTCGAGAGTATAGGCTGGCTGTCGTGTACAAGCATATTCTACATCCACATTTTAATCAGAAATAACAAGCATCAATGCGCTGTGCCCAAACACAAGAATAAACTTAACAAAATTGTATGCACGTGTAACCATTTATACATTTTTGCGAGGGCAGACAAGCGAGGCACTGTTTTGTACAAAAAAATATAAACTGTTCACGATACATAACATCATGTACTGTATATTCATATTTAATGAGCCATCTGTTAACTGACCATCTTACTGTCTAAGCGCATTTTTTTTTTTTTTTTTTTTTTTTTTTTGTGCTTAACATTCCTAGTATGGGTCCGATATTTTCATGGAAACTATCTCGCAAACCTACAGGCCCCGGGTGCCAAGCGAATTCGAGGTCAAGCTATTTTTCTGCGAAAACAGAGTGCTCATCAAAAGCGATTAAAGTTTTTTCTAATTTCCTACGTTTCTATTAGCAGCTTTATTTCTATATCGTTCTACACTTAAAAGCCACAAGTTAGAACAGAGAAAGGAAACTCACCTTTCTTTATTTATCCATATATTTCTATTTTCGCTAACTAACTAACACTTTAACCGCTTGGCCTCCTAGCGGCACTGCTCCTGCCTCCCCGTGGCGGGGCCGGAAATCTTGGCAAGTAAGACCACTTGCCAAGGGCTAAAAGGAGCAAACATGGCAAACACAGACCATCAGGATATTGAGAACGAAAATCCAAAGAGACAAAAGACTGATCGGATGGAGCAACCTTGCCCATCGTTCTTAATTATCCACTCTCTTACTAGTCAGCCCATTAATAAATTGTCTCCGTTTGTCATACAAAAACATCTGGAGGGTATTGCAGGATCTCCCAAGACGGTGAAGAGACTGCAATCAGGAGACATACTAGTAGAAACCACCAACCACAGACATTCTGAGAAGCTGTTACAACTGACAAGTTTTGCTGGCATTCCAGTCAAAATATCACCGCACACAACCCTAAATTCATCTAAGGGTGTGATATCCAGTTGGGACTTATTAAACGTTACCGAGGAAGAAATAACCCAAGAGCTGCAGGGACAACACGTAATTGAAGCAAGACGAATAATGATTAAAAAAGATAATGAACTTACACCTACAAGAAATATTATTCTCACCTTCAATACACCCAACTTACCCTCCTCTGTAAAAGCAGGTTATTTACTTTGCCGAATCCGCCCGTACATTCCCAATCCTTTAAGATGTTTTAAATGTCAAAGGTATGGTCACTCACAAACTGTATGCAGAGGTGTTCCTGTCTGTCCCAACTGTGGTTCCTCGGATCACATACAAAGTGACTGTACGACTACTAAAATGACATGTCCAAATTGCAAAGGTGATCATCCTGCCTATTCTAGAACTTGTGAAAAATGGAAAACGGAGAAACAAATTGTAAAATACAAGGTCGAGAACAAAGTGAGTTACCCAGAAGCGAGAAGACTAGTGGCACCTACTATGAATAAAAATATTTCCTATGCTAATGCAGTTAAAAAATACCAAACAGTCTCTACTCAAACTAATGTTACAGTTTCTACTAATATTTCAATTTCAGATTGGGCTAGAACTGTCCTCTCTGTGGAAAAACCAAATGTACCTAAACAACAACCCAAACTCTCAGACCAAGCAAATAATACTCCTCTTACAATACCAGCGGAATCTCCTCCTCCAATGAGTGCTACCACACCATGTATCACAAATTCAAATAGAATCAAAAATAATCGAGACACAACCATGGACACAGATGGAACATCTATAGAGGAAGATCCACTTTTAGAAATCCATGCCGAAGAGGAAGAAATGGACACTGGTCGGCCAGTCTTCCAAAAAAAAGACAAACACAAATTGGAACGCCATAAACCAGTCACTTTCAAAAAGCAGTCAGAATCCGCTCCCATCAACTAAACACAAATAATGCCTTGTATTTTACAATGGAACTGCAGAGGCTTTCGTTGCAATACAGTCGATATCCAAGATCTAATAAATCGATTTTCTCCAGTTGCCCTTTGTCTTCAGGAAACTTACTTAACTTTGCAAATTTCTCCTTCGATAAAGAACTATTGCCTTTATCGAAGGGATCGTAATACAGCAAATGCTGCCCATGGTGGTGTAGCGATACTGATTAATTCAATGATCCCAACTAAACATATTTCATTTCACACTGAAATAGAAGCTGTTGCTGTGCGTATAACGCTCCATATTGAAATAACTTTAGTATCAATCTACTTACAGCCAAACCGTACCTACTGTTTAAAAGATCTTGAAGATCTCCTTATACAGATACCTCCACCTCTCTGTATGTTAGGGGACTTCAACGGGCACCACCCCTTATGGGGCGATCCTAAATTAGATAGACGAGGTCGACTCATTGAGAGCCTAATAGAGGCAGTAAACCTCACTATACTCAATACTGGCACACACACTCACGTTCAGCTCCCAAATGGACATACCTCAGCCATAGATCTCTCCATTTGTTCTCCATTACTGGTCCCGACCATAGAGTGGTATGTTTTAAATGATATAATGGGTAGTGATCACTTCCCAATCGTATGCAACCTATTAATAGCACAGACTCCTCCAGCTCAACCCTGCAGAAAATGGAAATTTGCCCGAGCAAACTGGGCAAAATTCCGGTCATCAATATCTCTTGATGAGCAAAAAATCCGTCTCCAGCCTATCGATGATGTGACAGAATACATCACGTCACATCTCCTAAATGTAGCTAAAGAAACAATACCACTGTCAAATCCCTCGGTTCGTAAGCATTATAATTATTGGTGGAATGAGCAATGCACAAAAGCCAAAAAAGCAAAAAATAAAGCCTGGAATTTGTTTCGGAAATATCCAACAACACCCAATCTAATTAATTATAAGAAGTCAAAGGCAAAAGCACGCTTCATACAAAGGCAAGCCAAGAAAGAATCCTGGATCCGTTTTGCATCAAGCATTAACAAAAACACTAACACAAAAATAATATGGAAAAAAATTAGACAACTTTCTGGTAAGTTTCCTACTGTACCTTCACCAATTCTGTCCTATAATGGGCAAGATCTATCTAGTCCTTTAGATATCGCAAATGCTTTGGGCAACACATTTGCTGAAATCTCAGCGTCAGCAGCTTACACTCCACTTTTCCAGAGAATTAAAAACACTGCAGAACAGCACTCTATTAACTTCCAAACTGCTCATCTTCTGCCGTATAATAAACCTCTATAATATTCCGAACTCTTGCATGCGATCGGAACAGCCCACAATGGTGCTGCCGGACCAGATGGAATCTATTATGTCATGCTACAACATCTTGATGACAAAGCCTTGCATCTCCTTCTGCTCTTTTACAATCGTATTTTTCTAGAAAACGTCTATCCAACCTCTTGGCATCATTCTACTGTTTTGGCATTCCTAAAACCTGGAAAAGATCCAACCAATCCCCATAGCTATAGACCAATATCCCTCTCAAGCTGCCTCAGCAAAATTCTAGAAAAAATTGTCCACTGTAGACTCGTCTGGATCATTGAGTCAGAACAGTTAATGAGCAATAGTCAGTATGGCTTTCGTCAAAACAGGTCATGCTTGGACCTTATGGTGAAGGCTGAATTTGCCATTCGTAATGCCTTTATTAAGCATGAACATCTAGTAATGGTTTCCATAGATATAGAGAAGGCTTTTGATACCACCTGGCGGCATGGCATACTAAGAGATCTTTACTCTCTTGGTCTGCGGGGCAACCTTCCTATATTTATAAAGCATTTTCTACACACTAGATCGTTTCAAGTACGATACCAATATGCCCTCTCTGCAACTTTCATTCAGGAAGAAGGTGTTCCACAGGGATCAGTACTGAGTGCCACTCTTTTTGCTCTAAGAATAGATTCTATCACTAAACAACTTCCAAATACTGTAGAAACTTACCTTTATGCAGATGACCTTTCCATCTCCTGTCATTCCCAAAATATGAGATCTATTGAACGACAGCTTCAGATATCATTAAATAAAATACAGCAATGGGCCAGTCTTAACGGCTACAGGCTTTCGCAGCAGAAAACAGTTGCTATCCATTTTTGTAGACAACGCAAACTTCATCTGGATCCTGAACTTTACATCTCTAATATCTCCATCCCAGTCACTAGTAATATTAGATTTCTAGGTTTAATCATGGACAACAAGCTAAATTTCTTAGAGCACATTAAAAAAGTACGTACTGCCTGCTTAAAAAAGATAAACATACTCAGAGCTTTATCTGCACAAACGTGGGGTGCAGATCGTACCTCCCTTCTTCGATTATACAGGGCATTAATCAGATCTCGTCTTGATTATGGAGCTCCCATTTATGATTCTGCCAGAAAGAGCGCATTACGCTGGCTTGATCCAGTACAACACAGTGCACTGAGGATTGCACTTGGCGCATTCAGAACATCGCCAGCACATAGCCTTTACATTGATGCTCACGAGCCGCCACTATCTTTACGTAGGAAATTGCTTTTGCTGAAGTATTCTGTCAAGATACAAAGTTGTGCCTCACATCCCATTCAGCCATATCTTTTCAATCCGCCATTTGAAAATCTGTACAGAAATAAACCTAGCATAATAAAACCAGCTGGTCATCGCCTCCTTGAACTACTGCAGGTTTGGAATGTATCCATCCATTCCGTACAACAAGTCGCCACTTGTACTCAACCACCATGGGTTCCACCTCCTATACCGACCTGTGACACTTACCTCTGTCAGTGGGGAAAGAATATCTTGCAATCATCAAATATCAGACAAGTTCATGCTGTTCACACTCAAAAATATATTGATTTTTTACCAGTATACACAGATGGCTCTAAATCAAATTCAAAAGTTGGAGCAGCTGCAGTGTTTCCGAATACAATTGTATCAGCAGCCCTTCCTCCTGAATTCAGTATCTTCTCAGCTGAGTTATTCGCAATTAAACTAGCTTTAAAAAATCTCCCTCCTGACTGCTCATTAAAATCAGTAGTTTACACTGATTCCCTCAGCTCAATCAACGCTTTGTGTAGTTCCTCAGATAAAATTCACCCTGTTATAATTGAAATCAGAAATTTATTACTAAAGATTAAAGAACGTCACCAACTGGTCGCCTTCTGCTGGATACCAGCACATTCTGGTATTTTAGGCAACGAACAGGCTGATAAAGCTGCAAAAAACCCAACCAGCTTAGATTTCACCAATATCCCTGTCCCAGCCTCAGACTATGCGCTAATGATTCATGCTGCATGCCTAACAGAATGGACAGCACTATGGCATTCCCAAACGAATAATAAACTCTTTCAGATTAAACAGGTTCCGAAAATCTGGCCCTCCAGTGTCCGGACATCAAGACGAGAAGAAGTAATTCTTTCAAGAGTAAGAATAGGTCATACTTACCTGACCCATTTTCATTTACTCACAGGAGATGATCCACCACAATGTCCACATTGCTATATAAATATGACTGTTAAACACATTCTCATTGACTGCCCCTATTATAAACAAGACAGATTTTCAACCCTGCAATCACTGGTTATCCTTCAACAACCAATAACCCTAGAGAATTTGATAGGTGACAAGGCAAATATATCTGAATTCTTCCGTTTTCTGAAGCAAATCAGAATTTTTAATCTTTTCTGATTAAGGACATTTCAGGCAGTACGATTCTTTCCCTTTTCCTTTAATAGAAATGAATAGGCGCATTATAGCCAAAGTTGCTTATGCGCCATGAAACCCCCACAACAACAGCAAACCTACACATACATCACCCACTGTAGTATCTATTTGAACACTAATACTCTTCACACATTTCTGTACAAATATATGCTACTGATCTAATATAATGTTCAAATTAACACTTATACCTCGAAACTGATTAAAAATGACAAAGAATAACATTTACATGTATCAGCCTGCCATGCTAACAAAGGTAAAGAAATGAAATTTTGACCAATTTGTGTATATCTGACTCAAGATAATGTTTTAAAATCAACATTTTCTTCTCAGGGTAAACCCACATTACGCACCGCATCAATAAATGGTGTATTGATCCTCAAATATCACTGGAATAACAATGAAATTGTCTTCTGCCACCTTTCTGAAAAATCTCGCTCAACATCCGATGACACTGTTATCACAGTAACTTGGGCAGACCAGTGGGTTGCGTGATAATTGGATAGTCTTGTATAATTCATTAATGTTCGTCTATCTTTAATGCCTTTACCATTTCCACTCTGCACTGATCGAATAACGCAAATGCACGATGGAAACATGCCTATAAAACACAGTTCGTTGCTTTCAACGAACTCTGAAGCTAATCATCTTTAAAATGCTGTCACTCAGTGTCTGTTTCATATTCAGGCATACTAACGTTCGTTTCAATTAATATGTTAATTGAAATGAAAGTTAACATCGTCACGTCCGAATGAGCAGTTCGTCCTCAATGTTATTGTTCATTACGCATGCGTCACCATGGATATCGTTATAAACGAGGTGTAACGATAGTTAAAATATTTTTATTGTTCTCATTAGTTCCATGAAAGATTCTGCCTTTTGTTAACGAAAGGCACAGTCCATTAATTCATTTCAGAGAAAGATGCCGGCAGATTGAATAGATCACCATCTCACAGTAGCAAAAACCCTGCAGCTGAGGATTGGAGCGTGTTCATAGCTCGTTTGGAGTGATCGAGATAGAAAAAAATCTATTTAAAATTGAAAAAGTCTCGAATTGCACAATCCAAGAGATTTGGCAGCAGTAACAACGAAATTGCGCAACAAATGAAAACGTTATAAACGCTGTATTGACCTTTTCAAGCTATGACATGTCTAGTTTTATCTGCCAAATTATGATCGTTCTTTATCATTAATTACGTTTGTTTTGCTACAGATCTGCATGTGATTACGTCATGTTGTCTGTGACCTCTCTCCGCCAGACACGAACTCGTTTATTAATTGCGGTATCCAGCAATTACAGCAGTCGCGGGTAACCTTATCTTTCATTGTGGCTACTGGGAGGACTTCTCGCGATACCTTCGGCATACGAAGCACACCGCTGCCTTCGAAACGGACGTTAAATATTTATAAAGCGCGGCAATGAATCGCCGTACTACAGTGCCGTTCCCATGACAACACTACACTGTTAGGTGACAGAATGTGTGGGAATTGCAGATAACGAGCAGAGGCACCTAACGGCTACCGTCGCCGATTTATATTATGGACCTTAATTAAGGCACTTCCGGCGTGCAGATATTATCTACAGAAGGGAGACAGACTCTGATAAGATTTTAAACGAGTTGCATTCTGCTGCGGATTCGCTGTCTGTGAGTATTCGGGTGATGTTGTGACATAGCCGAGAATTGTCCTTACATCATTCTGTCGTATTCGTATCAAGGGTCTTCTGAAGATAGCGATCGGTAATTGATGAATTCTATTCTGTTCGCTCTTCACCCCGATCTCTGTCCATTAAGAACGGGGATAATCTTGTAAGAGTTCTCCTGCCCATTTGCAGATAACCGATCAAACGAAACGATCTCCATTCGGTTTTAGCCGGTGCTGCTTGAACGCATTAATTCCAATGGTACCATAACCAAAGATATTCGGATGACTTAAAAAAAAAATCTGTTACTTATTAACACATTTAAGTTATTTTGCCGAAGGTAAACGATTCCTTTTAGCTCTTAACCCTAGGATGACCAAAAGAGACAATGTTATTGTAGAGATGTTTTTGTCATGGAAGCAAATTTGACAAATTGGCAAATCCTGGTGTTCATTTCAAATTATTTGTCATTTTTCAAATGCATTTTTCCTGCCTTGAATATCGGCATCGTTTTGGAAATTTCTTTTATTTGTAAGAAATCTTAATGATTTTTCTTATTTGAAATACGTTTTGTATGCAACTATACTTAAATATTAAAGAAATAAGATTATGATTTAAAAGTATTGTCACGTGTTCTTTTGTATTTTGAAAAGAAAGCAGGATTACAATCACTCTATTCGATCTTGCGGTAAGTAATAATCATTACGTTAAGGAATAATCTTGAGGGGAGGGGAGGAAACCTCGTGAAAGTTGTTCTGTTTCTTGGTAACGCAGAAACAAAGCATATCTTTTGAATAAACTAGGGAAGTTAATCATTTTCCCCATATCCGCACTTGAATGCCCGAATTACTGAACGATGTTTGATTTCTTGCTGGAATGGAAAAGATGTCTTGAATTCAGATTTGGTAGTCGATAAAAATGTTCATGCCGTTATTGTGATCAACGATTAGCTTTGTGTTATTGTTCATGTCGTTTGTATTGAAATTAATTACTAAGAAGATATTCTTACCAAGTAATTCGCAGTTGAAAGGCAGAGATTATTAATTTCTGAGAAAGAAACCAGCAGGCTGAATAGATCACCCCGCTGCAGCAGACCTCCCACAGTCTTCCTCACACCCATCGGTTGGAGGGGTCTAAGTTTAAATCCCGTCGGATATTGAAGAAATTCTTGACTGTCTCTGCAAGCGTTCATTGTTATTGAGAAAGTCAGAGGTCGTTAATATTGATGGCTCAACGAAATTCTCTAGGTCTGACCTGCTGAATATCCTGGAGACGGCCAGTTAGCTTTCTTTATCCTTCGTTTGCATTATCTGAAAACAAACAGATTGAAAAATACTAGCGATGTCGAGATATGAACTCAATAATTCTTTTTCTAAGGTGTAACCACCCTTTACAGCTGTGCAGGAAGATGAGGATGTCTAGACAAAGGGTTTGGATATGATGTTTTAAGAAATTCTCCGAGGCCTGTTCAGAAACTCTATCACCCTCCTTCACTGTTTGTGGGATAGGATGCAACCTGCATGAGCTGTTGTAAATCAAAGTTTGCAATGGTATTATCATTCATGTTGGGAAATTATAATAATAAAATTCTTTATTGACAAAATCTTACAAGGATACGATTCCCGTTAGAGGCATCCAGGGGAATCTAACAGTCTAATTGGAGACATATCCATACATAACTGTTAAAACATAGAAAACTGCATAGAACATCCATCACAGCGAATATATCGCTTTCTCCAGCATAAGATTAACCTAAATATCTTTGAGTTAACGATAATTGCATTTGAACTGGACCTTCTGAGCTACCGATGATATAGGGCCATACCGTAGAGTACGATCCGGGTATAAACTGACAGATCGGTTGAGTCAGTCTAGACATCTTCCACTTGGAATCAGTTTTAATGAGAGCTTTAGTTTTATCCCTCCGAGTTGTCAATATTATTGCTCTTCATTGAGACAAAACCTCGGTCACACCATTAGTGCTGCACTGATTAGAATCTGGATACCAACTAATGAGATAGCAACAGCCATCAATGAATAGCATCCGAATGAAAAGCATATTGTTTTTAAATTTCATCATTAATTTCAAATTTAATAACATAAGTTAGAGCAAACATAAGTTAATTTAAATTATATATCATTTATTTTAAATTTATTACTGCGTGTAATGGATTTAGTAATATAATTATGAATAAAATTTATTTGTTAACTTTTTGAGAGGTAGTGTATTCGTATTTCTACGCAGTGGCCAGTAAACAGTTTCTTGGCAGAGTTTTCTACAGATTTTCCTTTTGATAAATCAAAAAAAGGGGATTTCCCAAAGTCGCAACGCGATAAATTGAAAAGATTTAACCGAGTTGTTTCTTCTTTTCCACCTTGAAATCATCGCTGTGAAGGCCAACGACAAAATGCAGAAGAGTTTTACGCAAAGGGGAAAAGCCCATTAATGTGTGTTCACTTACGTCTACCAGAGAGAAAGAGGAGTGTTTGCATTAAACAGCCAAATGAAACGTTATCTAAAATTAATTACGTGTGTAGCTTCCCTTATGAATATATCCATTCAACCATTGCTAACCGATTGACGTTTTTCAGCGAAGAAATTCCCGTTGATTTTGTAAGGCAACTTACGTATTCTGATAGGTTATTTTGCTAACAAGGAAAGGTTGACGTTTTTCATACTTTGCTGTAAGATGACAGAATACTAATGGGATAGCAAAAAAACAAACAAACTGAACTTAAAAAAAGCTGACTTGGTTTTCCAGTGTTTCGATTTGTCCTTACTAACAAATATAGTTCGTTACAAAATCGCCATTTACATTTTTTGTCGCACGAGATACAAATTAACTTTGGCTACTAAAAATAGGCATTTTGCATTCGTAGATTCAATTAAAAATTTTGAAATATGCTTCTATCATTTTTACAAAGACTGATTTAGAGACTGTTACAAATTTATAAGAATTCTAAAACTAATAATTGTGGGTTATCCCATTACAGGTGCGGTGAGTTATTTTGGAAGTAATCAAACCAACCCAGACAATTTCCTTTTTTATTTTGGTATCGATTATGGGGGCAGCATTTAATCCAGTGCTTCAGTCAGTCATAAACGAAAAGTAGGTCTCACAGTTCCCACAAAAAAAAACAAAAAAAAACTTGGGTTTTCAATTTTCAAACGAAAGACAGTGTGACCCTTCTGAAGCTGGCTTTCAGAAGAGTCGAAATAGGCGTTTATAATTGCACATCGTCCCCTTGGCTGTCTTAACCGAAATCTTTTCTGGCTGTATTTACCCACGACTCTAACGAAGAGTATACGGTGTTACAGGTTTGTTGAATAACCCAGCTTCGGATATTTCTTCAATAGTTCTCTGTTAGAATCGTTGCTCCAATTGTTTGTAAAGCTTTTAATGAAACTGATACTGTTGACCAGAGATTCAAGATTCATTGGAAGAAACCAAGGGGGTATTTTATTCGAATGTCATTCTCGTCAAGAAAGTCAAGACACTAATTTAGTTGGATCCATGGGAGTGCAATTTTGCAATTCAGACTCCCGGTCTGAATTGAACAAGCATTTTAGACTCCCGGTCTGAATTGAACAAGCATTTTAGTTAGTGGTAGATCCTTATTCTTTCACCCTCTAAAATTCGAAATCTACTTTGAACATTTTATCCCGTGACGGAATTTGTTTTCACCCTTAAGGAAGGAGAATTTTCTTCTTTTCTCTTGTATTTTCCTTCGTATCTAAATTCAACAATGATTTCATTCATTAATGCTCTTTCATCATGAAGAAAGGAAAATGTCAGCATTATTATGTCTTAAAGTCTGCCGGAAAATTGTTTTGATTCATAAGAATCAAAATAATCTATATTATTTATATCTAATTATCTATATAGAAACTGCTGGGAGAGAAGACAGAGAAGAATACATGGAAGAGAACGAGATTAGCAAAACAGAAGAGAAAAAGAAAGCGTATCAAAAATGGTAAAATGCAAAGAGTGAGGATGATAAGATAGCTTATAAGGTGAAGAAGAAGGAAGCAAACAAGGTAGTAATGGATACAGAGAATGAAGCATGGAAAAGAATATGTGCAAATATAAATAGTTAATTATGGTTTAGATGATCAACAGAAGCCTGGTCAGTATTGAAGGGTATGATGAATCAAAATGTGCACAAGACAAATTTGGAGATAACAGAAATGGAGGAATGGCTAAATTTGGTGGATACATATAGAGGATGAGGATTAAAGATAAACTATGATAAGACCGAATAATTAAAATCCAAAGCAGAAGAAGTTCTGGAGATAGAAAGACATCAACTTAAAACAGTACATAACTTTAAATACTTGGGATCGATAATACAGGCTGATGGATCGTCTAAACTAGAGGTTGAGAAGGGAATTAGCGAAGAATGAAAGTGATAGGTATGCTGAATGCAATCCTGGAGTAGAAATATACTCAATAAGGCATAGAGACTTATCTACCGAACAATAGTAATTATGCTTTATTGAACAATTATGCTTTATGGGGCAGAAACATGGGCAGGGAATAAAAGACAACAGGGGAAATTGCTTGCAACAGAAATGGACTACTGGAGAAGAGCAGCAAGAAAATCGAGACTGCAGAAAATAAGAAATGAAGAGATTCGACGAATGATGGAAGTGAAAACTGATATAATCCATATAATTGAAACAAGAAAGCTGAGGTGGTATGGACATACCAGAAGAATGGAGAAGGATAGACTTCCAAAAGTGATTATGAATTGGGTGGCACCAGGAAGAAGGACTAAGGGAGGTATGGATGGATGGAGTTCGCAAAGGCATAGAAAGACGAGGACTAAGAGAGGAAGATACAGAAAACAGAAAACTGTGGCGAAAAACACTAGAATAAAGAAGTTTTTTTTTTTTTTTTTTTTTTAGGCCAAGGAAATCCCATTCCGTAATGGAAAATTCCTAATGAAGAAGAAGATTTAGGCCGCCGTAGCCGAGTGGTCAGGTGCCCGGGTGCATACGTACACGTGCCTTGAGTGACCCGGGTTCAAGCCCGTGATTGCTGAATACGGTGCTGTTTCTTGTATTCTCTCTACCTTGTGAACTCCTCTGACCGTGTGGTCGTCCCGGAGTATAAACAGAAAATTTATTTGTATTTACGATTCATAAGAATGTTGACGTTGATTGCTGTTCAGGAAAAATTATGAAATTTGTTTAAGGAGATGCAGTGCAGGGTCACAACATGGTTTTGTTAAGGGAAGATCTTCTCCGAACATATGGTAAGAAATTATAGCTAATCATAAAGGAACTAGTTGTAGAGAATAACTTTAATTTACTTAGATTTTAGAAACTGTTTTCACATGGTTCCACCATAAGTTGGATACATATAACATCGGGATACTACAATGGATAAAAGAATGGTTAGAAGACAAAGAATGGCTATGAATGGCTATAGATGGACAAAGCTTTGAATGGACCAGTGTAATAAGTGAGGTCTCTCGGGGTTCGATGCTAGGGCTCTGAAGTTTTTAATTTTCATTAATAATATCAGTGATGGCATAAAAATTGCAATGGAATTAAAGTGAGCAAGGTTCTTAACAGCAATAATCAATAACTTAGATAAATTATAGATGGAACAGAATAGTCAAGTACATATAAAAGGTTTAATTTTCGTTTTCTAGCGATTCCGTCGTACTCTCCTGATGAGAAATTCTCACGGTATATTTCCGTCTTTCACCCGTTTTTGTGGATCGGAGTTCGATTTCCGTCAACGATCGGAGAAATTTCTAAAGTACTCATTGCTCGAGAATTCTCGTACGAGTTAGTTAGCCGATCTCGTGGGGGGAGGAATGTAGTGTTCCCCCTGTGTTCTAAACTGTTTTTCAGGGAACGCATCATGCATATCACGCCACTAACACACACACACACCTCTACAGACAAACTACAAACGGACATCAGCGACAAAATTGGATGTGATTAAAATGATAATATTAGAGAATTATACAGTTTTTGTAATAAGGATAAGTTGACTAGAACCAGGGTGTGTTTGCTGGGAGCGAAAACTGATGATGTCATAATCAGATTGTCAGATTTTAAGGGCTAAAGAGAGCATTATTATTCAGGTGGAAACTAATGACGTTGAAGGTCAGAATGTTTTTGTGGAGGGGATAGGAGGGATTACATGCTTTGAACACCTTGTGAATTAACTATAGACTTGAGGGACTCTGCAAGGCTTTTGGGGGAAGGGGATTTTATTAGCGTGCCCTGCACTTGTAGGTGAAGGAATCTGTTTTGTACAAATGAGACGCATTTCAACAAAGGCGATGCAAGGGATTTTGCCAATGCCATTGTACTTTAAGAGTTCAGGAAAACTGCGTAATATAGGCCCTCGTGTGTAGCCTAATTGGTATAATCGCCATTGTGGAAAAGACCTGAGTTCGAATTCCGCCAATGACGTGAGGAATTTTTTTTTTTTTTACGACGTGGCTGAGTTAGTCGGTCTTAGACAAGAGTAGCATAGTTTTTCGTCCAGCAAACAGAAAATCGACCACAGAAAACGCAATTTACAGACATGTTATATACGGTGCAATATGGCATAAATCGCTGATGCACCTAAAGTCGAACATAAACTGATAATATGGACCAAAGAAACGCTTGCACACATCTCAAGAGTTCTTGTTTGTTAATACAACAGCCCATAGTAGAGATAGTAGGGATGTTTCAAACGAACGGTAAGTATGCTAGGGAAACAAGCTTAAATAACTTCAAAGGACTTGTCAGGTCAGTAAATTATACACGAATGTCTACAGCTATATCAGGAGTGTCGTTAGTAAAATGAGTGAATTTGATGTCCTGGTTAGGCTAATTAACGCTGATATAATTGGGGCTACGGAAAAATGAAGTCACCCAATAATAGAGGGTGATGAGTTTCACCCGAACCTCAACTCCTATTTTGGCCTATCCCTCTTATCTGCATTATACATACTCAAAAGCATTTTGAGCATGACAAATGCTTTCTTAAATTCAGAACTTCTGTATGCCAGCATGAAATCTCTGTGGTCTGTGAAATGGTTGAAGGCAAAGGTGTTAAAGGGGAAGTATGCTAGAGACCAGAAGAGCATGACGACAAGCCTCTGTATATGTAGATGGAATGGGCCAGCAAGGGAGAAGGTGGGAGGGAACTCACTCACTTGTTTTCACCAATAGGGGTATAAATTTTCTGTAACATTATAGTTGGAGACGGACTTTACGTGGTAGTTTTCCATGGAATCCAGATTTTAATGACCACTCTTATACAAAGTGAATAATAAGATAGTTTATTTAGTTATTCACTATATTTCTATACATTTCAGGATAACACTTCATTAGTGTTATCCTGAAAACACTTCATTAGTGTTATTCGCACTTGATGCGAATTACACCATTCAGCTGTCTAATATTTCCTGATATTGTGAGAAGTTTATTGCTCTTTAAGCACAAATGCGATGAGATTGGCACGCTTCGCATCCCAGAACACACAATGCATGACTTTTCTCGCTTAAGGCACAGCCTTGATTTCTTTTTCTTTTTTTTTCCCACATCAGTATTGTCTTCAAGGAGAACATGATGGATTTATTCTTTAAACTGAGCTTCTAGTGTAGAGTGGTTCTGGGATTCGTCACCATCATATAGGAGCAATCACTGGAAAACCAATAATAAATGGAATTCTGCTATCAATAGATGTTTCCTTATAAAACCGCTGACTTATTTAGTTAAAACCTTTCTTATATGTGGGGTTCTCTTTCTTAAAGAAATGAAGTCACAGAAATGTATCTTAAGTTTCTTTACACACTTAGTTCGGGATAAAATGCGGAGTTCAGTCTCATTCAGGATATCTTCATACTTTGAGATGAGGTTCTAATGAAACTGACCAGCCAAGAGAGATATAATAGTACGATTTTTATTTTCCAAGCTGTGAGTGAGAATTCATTTCAGTACATAAATACCAATATTTTTTAAGATGGGGGTTGAATGTAATAACTAATGTGCGCTATGCTATTTCATAAACTCTGTTGATCATTACATTATTTCTGGAACCCATCCTCAGAGCATACAATAGGTTGTTGCCAGCCGCGATATGATACGAGGATGGGTTCTGGCAAGGTTCCAGTCATTACCTTAATATATAGAGATTTAGTTAATAGCTAAATAATCTTAATATTCACGTGGTATGAGAGTGGTCATTATAGACATCTATAATATTCAAGACTATTGTTATTGCAGTATTGAGTTGGAAGACGAAGAAAGAGCTTGCAGTTGTTAAAGGTATAGTGTTTAATCTGAGCAAAGAGTTTGGGATTGACAGTTTGGAATGCTACATGGCCTCTATCAATGGGCAAATAGCGGGATGAGGGTGATGTTTTTAAAAGCAATAGTTACAGAAGCCACGAATGTACATATGTATATACTATTAAGAAAATATAGCCCGAGTAGGATGCGTGATGAATGAATGCAGAGCCAGTCAATCATTTACAGCAGATAAAGATGTCGTGGTAAAGTTGCACAACGATAGTCTGTAATAATACCATAGAAAAGGTTATGTTGGCAAAGGCTTAGTATGCGAAATTGATGTCTGAGAGAGAAGAAAGAACAGGGACAAGGAGTTTTTCATGTATAAAAGAAGCAAATCTGAGCAGACTCTTGCGGAATGGGTGCGGAAAGGTATTAACCCAACTAATGAACTGAATAGACATTTCTCATCGATATCTGCAGGCAAAAGATTCTGATAGTAATATCAGTATCTCTTGCCTGAAGATATCGATGAGAAATCTGTTCTAAGGAAAGGATGAATGAAGTTGACGATATTAAAATTACAAATGATTGTTGTTTATCATAAAAAATTTCGAGCCTAAAAGCAAGCTCAAAAGACGGGATTTCACGAAGTTTTCATTTATCTTTAGTTAATTAAAGGAAAAAACTTGCCTGTTTGTTTTAGTTGGTTGAGCGTGACAGCTTTCGGAAATTCAATGGTCAGCTGATAGTTAACTACTTGACCAGGTCAACGCAATAGCAATTAAATGTGAATGGATGCAAGTTTCTGCATCTGGGTTACAGTAATCCCAAATTAAATTATTTAAATACTATTGTTCTGATCACAGTTTTCTTATAATTGCTTATTCTTTGTTTTTACAGCATACAATAATAAATTATCTTGCATTCATAACTTTAGAAAATCGACATAAAATCAAGGAATAAACACTTAAATATGCAGATCATTTTAGTTTATTTCGCCCTCTAATGTTGTCTGAAATATGACTCCGAAGTGTAGCATGGAAGAATAGAGTCATTGCACTTCACCCTTTCTCTCTTCATACTGTTTCCTCTTTGTGCTACCGGCTAAATTATTACCTTCATTGTCAAATACTTTAATAGCTCTTCGGATTCGAGATTAAAATGCTAGAAATACCGTGAGGGTTGGCTTCAATGAATTCGTCAGGTCACATAGCCTGGAGATGATGTCGGCCAATATTCAACTTTACTTGACAATTTTCATAGTTAATAACTGAACTCGGGAGGAAAGGATGTTATCTTAGATAAAAGAATAAAAAAAAGCGATTAACACTCTGACAACGTTGACTTGCCACGTCGACATTTCACCGACTTTGTAGAAAGGTTAGGTTACCAGCTGACAATGATGGATTGTATGGCCTCCCCGTAACATTTTGGAGGCAAGTAAAGTTGTCTCCCGCTTTAAACAACTTCTCAAAGGGCACGGTAGTTTCCCTTAGCACGTGACCCCTAACGTAAGGGTTAGTTAGACAGGAGTCAGATATTATCGCCTCGAGAGACATCTGCTTTAATCAGTGCCCTTTATTTGTATTCTGAAACGGGAATTAAACAGCAGTGACGGAACCCGTTTTTCAGAAATTTAAAGAAATTTCCTTTAACAAAGAATCTTTAATAAAACTTCTCCAAGTAGAGAGTTCAGAGGGCAGAGCAATTTCCGTAGTAACTGTTGACGCGATTCTTACAAGACAGTATTGACATTCTTATGAAAATTCTGCAGTTTAAATTGTGCTAGCAAGCGAAGGTATCCAATAAAAACTCTCCATTTTTAAACGCTAATGACTTTTTGGGCTCTGTGATTAAGATTGGCACCACTAGAATACCCAAGTCTTAAAGAATGTTGCGTGCATTTAATATGTTGTCATTTTAATGAGATGCATCTGACAATTCTCCCTCTAAGATCTGTGTTGGAAACTATAAAGGTCATTTCTCATGAAATATTTCTAAATTATTCGTCTGCATTCTATCGTGCTTGCGTGTGGTTTGTTCGCCAGTATTCATTTGATGCGCCTCGACATGAAAAAAAATCCATTGAAGAGGAAACTGTTGATCTTGATCCATGAATCCTCCTCTTGGAAATGACAGCCTGTAATCTTGGTGCTCATTCTCAGTCTGTTATTTGTGGGAATGAATGACGATAATCTTGGTGCTGCCTTTTACATGGGCCAATAAAATATTCAGCCTGTAGAAATACATTAGGTTATTACGATGCTTACATTTTAAAGAAACAAGCTAGGATTTTTAACCTGGTGTCACAATATCTGATTATCCAATAGGTACACTGTACTGTTCATTCAAATTTCGGAATCCGAACCTCGGTGGGATGTCGACCATATGATCTATAGAGAATTTTTTCCCAGAATAAAAATTTCAGCGATAAAGGTCTGAGCTATGCGTGCTGGTGAATACGCATAAACAAGCACAGCCCATCCCTTTGCTTCAATCCATCTTCGTTACTTGGGTTGTATACAGTTGTAAACACCCTAATTTAACTTATGTAAACATATATTAAATATGGTGCAAAATGTTCAGCTATGTGCACTTGATGCGAATTACACCATTCAGCTGTCTAATATTTCCTGATATTGTGAGAAGTTTATTGCTCCTTAAGCACAAATGCGATGAGATTGGCACGCTTCGCATCCCAGAACACACAATGCATGACTTTTCTCGCTTAAGGCACAGCCTTGATTTATTTTTCTTTTTTTCCCACATCAGTATTGTCTTCAAGGAGAACATGATGGATTTATTCTTTAAACTGAGCTTCTAGTGTAGAGTGGTTCTGGGATTCGTCACCATCATATAGGAGCAATCACTGGAAAACCAATAATAAATTGAATTCTGCTATTAATAGATGTTTCCCTATAAAACAGCTGACTTATTTAATTAAAACCCTTCTTATATGAGGGGTTCTCTTTCTTAAAGAAATGAAGTCACAGAAATGTATCTTAAGTTTCTTTACACACTTAGTTCGGGATAAAATGCGAAGTTCAGTCTCATTCAGGATATCTTCATACTTTGAGATGAGGTTCTGATGAAACTGACCAGCCAAGAGAGATATGATAGCACGATTTTTATTTTCCAAGTTGTGAGTGAGAATTCATTTCAGTACATAAATACAAATATTTTTTAAAATGGGGGTTGAATGTAATAACTAATGTGCGCTATGCTATTTCATAAACTCTGTTGATCATTACATTATTTCAGGAAAAAATCTCCCCCTTCTCCGACAGAAAGTTGCACGCTGAAGTTAGTTTGCTGTTTGTGCAGAGAGAAAGGGTTCGAGTCTCCAAATTCAGTTATTTCACGCAGGTTCTTTCTCTGATGTTATCCTTTGGGAGTGAAATTATTTTCCTTCTCACTGGACGCAAATTCTCCCATAACGAGACTGATGGCCTTACTACAGTCGGGTTATCGTCAATTTTCAAAAGGATTATGTCAAAGATGTAGTCAGTCAGTTACGCGCCTAAGTACCCTCATCGATCAAATCTGCTTAACATAGTAATCTGCAGAGAATTGGTGCTTGCTGCCGGTGAACCTATTGTTAGATAACGTTATTATGGAAATTGCCTGAGATTTTTAAAGATACATACTGTTTTGGAAAAGAAAAAAAAATTACTTATTTTATTTCCTTGTATCGAAGAGCATCTGATTACCATTAAGTGAAACTCATGATTTTTATGAACGGCAGAAGATCCAATTAAAGTTATTTTAAGTTGGGAAAACATCGCTGGTAGGTGTAATTTTGAATATCACTATTTGTTATTAATAACATCATAAAATTATCAAAAGTCAGATCCAGGAAAATGTTTAAAAAAATTTCGTTGCCAGTTCTGCGGACTGGGCTCACGTTCCATTTCATTTAGAAGCGATCAATCAAAGCCGTAATATCAATTTTGAACCACCTCAGTAAATTTTTTAGATTATATTTTTATAAATATTTTTCAAACCGAGGTGAAAAATTAACAAAAAAAAATTGAAAGTGCTCGGGCGTTGACAGCCATCTCGTTTCTCGCTGAATTGAAACTATTTCAATTTAAATGGTTTCTGAGGATCATATTGTACTCTTTTCTTTACACCAAAGAGGATCACTTTCTTGAATCAGGGGTGGGGGTAACTGTTATTTATGCCAGCAAGTCGGAGATAACGTAAGGTTATATTATCCTTGACCTTGATCTCCTCAATGACCAAAGTTGAATCAAAAAAATGGAAGTGGAGTCGATAGTGACAATATCATAAAATAAAAGTTCAGTGGTCAATGGAAAGGGCTCCAATTCCAAAAAGGGACAATAACTATAATGGATTAAACTGAACTATTTGTTGAGCTCTCTTAACTGGAATGTCAATTGTAATGTCGTTGGATACAAATGCATTATGTAGGAATTACCTGGAAGCGCGACAAGCAAGGTGGCTCTAGTGGAGAAATCGCAAAAGAAGGATGCCTAAATGGAATGACAAGAGCTGCCAGGATTAATTGAGCAAAAGAGAGGTGATTAATTGAGCAAAACAGAGGTGATTAGAGGATTACACTAAAAACAGACAAGTTTTTCATGTTTAAACAGACTGCAAAGAAGGTATAAGCGTCCTAAGCAATGATTTATCAGACTTTCTTCAGTCAGGTAAGAGGATGTCATTATTTCTCGATGGCAAGACCCGAATATTGTATTCTAGTCTGGACGCCACATTTAAAAGAAACTGTAGAGGAAAAGAGACTTGAAAAATGTGACCATATTGCTAAGGATTGCTAAAAATCGTCCACTAGAGGAACGACTTAGAAGATATGGTCTGCAAAGCTTGGCAGTTAGACATTCTTGGGGTTGGGTGAGAATTTGATAAGCTTAGCAAGATTTTGTTCGTTCCCTTGCATCCTTGGGCTTTTTCACTGGGCATAAGTATTATACCCATTGAAATAAAACTGATTTGCCAGCCGAGTTCCAGTAATTCTACTTGTATAGAGCGATTATTGGATGATTTGATTTCGTCAAACCTTGAAAAGCAAATAACATAGGAGGAAAAAAATCATCGTTAAACTGGGTGGAAAAAGAATTTTCCAGAACATGGATTCGAAATAGAGAAAATAGCCCCAATGCTTTTCTTTGGAGACGCTTATATTATTCATAAAATAAAACATAAACGAATACTGTGAGTCCTCTGTGGTATTTTCTGTTCCAAGTACTACAGCTTCTGTGAAATACATAAATAAAATATAGGAAGCTTTAACTGGGACAGGAGTATAAAGTCTTCTACATTATGCTCCTTCAGTTTTATTTCTAGTTTTGCGTGATCATAATAAAAAATGATTTTCCCATTTTTATTCGTATATATTTTCTCAATACTTGCGACTTTTTTTTTTCTTGTCATTTCGTTTATAAAACCCAGCTAAAGTCAGTTCCTCAAATAGCATTTTACCTGTAGAGGTGGAGAAACAAAGAGACGTAATAAGATCCCATCAAACCGGTCCGCCGACAAGCAGGTGTACGAGCACGGGGGAATTCCTACCTGCAGACGTAGGTACAGCACGGGGGTCAATATCGCTCTTATCTTCAGACTAAGCTCCTCCCCATTCCTATCTCCCCTCTACATAAACGTATTTCCTTCATCTGCACGGTAAATGTCATGTCCTGTAGCCAATCATTGATTGTAACGATAAAACAATGTTTTTTGCTGGATGAAAATTTTCGAGTGATAGTGACAAAAGGCTATCTCTCAGTTTTTAATGCGTGTTTCTGAGCCATGTATTTTCACGCGTTACCCAAGCGTACCAGCGCAGTCCACCTGCAGCCTCACCTGCTCTGCACGGATAAGCAAACGTCTAAGATAAAAATTCCATTAAAGGAAAGTCTTTAAGAACAGACAATGGCGACCTCTAGGTGCATTTTAGGAGTTCACTGCGACGAGAGTTGGCTTTTTGAAATGGCTTACGTCTTGTCTAAAATGCTGCTCTAAGAAATCCTTTTTCACCCAAAAATACAAACCTGGTTTAGGAAAATCGGTGAAATCACAAGAAGGAAACAAAGTTCATGATATTGGTTTATTTTATAACTATATAGGAGTTATTAAAAGCGAATGAGGTTTATTTTCATCTGCAGTCATGTTTTACTGGTCTTAATGCATTGTGTAAAATACCCGTGTGTTCCCAGTCTGTTCCAACGGCTCCTAGTAGTCTCAAACATCAAACTGGGCTTCATTTTGATTTTAATAATGTTCGCACTCGAATCATCGTGACATTGTATAACCTTCCTTCCGTTGGGAAAAGCCAAATCACACTTCGAACATTCAAATGAGGTTTAAGATATTTTTTTTGTTGTTTTTCACACACGAAGGAACACTGTATAATTTGCATTGATTTTTTTCTGCAGTTTTTTTCTTTCCCTTAAGCTCAAAACGTGCCAATTCTATTCGACGTTAAATCAAAATGTCATTAGTGGCATCATTAAAAACTGACGTTAGTGTCAGATAATGAACAAAAGATTACACGCGAAGTTACATAAAAAATACTCTACAATTATAGGGTCGTAAATTTGGCAGGGATGTGTGCCATCCGACAACTGTAATGACACCAAATCGAGATTAAATTGACTGCAAAATAGTAAGAGTTACTTTTAATTAAAGAATCTAAAACACACAGACAAAATTAGCGCTCGAGTAGTTTAAACAGTAGCATGAGGAAATTAAATGAAGCGTTCACTATTAAACAAAGCCCGATGATTATTTAATGTAATTATTGCTATACGTTGCTTCGGGACATTTTGCCAAGTACCAACCGTGATGTATACCATTAAAAAAATTAAAAAGCAAGCCAGGAACATTATTTTATGGCGTAACTAAATATTATGGGCTTTCATTTGATATATTGATCAATCACCATCTCTGCATGTGTGTAACATCCTTGTTGGTATAAAAAAGTGTGGTTTTCTTAGTTGAAAGATACTTTGTTACGAGATTATCTATCATCGCTTACAAAAAACTCGGTCATAAAACGAATTGCAGTTGCTTCTGATCTCCTGAACTCTTTCCCTATAATTTTACAATTAGTATTCTTTGCACTGATTTGTTTTTAAATTCTAATACTAACGTTAACGTCTGATGTAGCGTTTGTGTGTCCACAAAATGGAGGGTCCCCCTGAACTTATTCAGAAAGGTATAACGCGATGGGGCACATTCAAGTGTATATTAATCGCCAAAGCAACCAAGACTATAAGGCACTAGTATGTCCTCAAAAATTGCGTTTATTGATTTGCTGGACAAAACAAGTTTTCAGGAGGAAAAGCCACGTAACCCTCGCCTGAGTTTGGGTGATTCAGCTGTGTTGTAAAAAAAAAAAAAAACACACACACACACACACACAGGAGACTCATATGCAACACTATCTAGCTAATTTTATTACAATTAAAAGCAAAGAAGTAAATGGAGTGTGATATACTTCAGCATAATTATGAGTTAAGTTCCAAGACTGAGCCCATTGCATGCATGAAAAGCGTGTAAGACCATGATGCAGTACGCAGCAGCAACTGACTATTTACCGCTACGATTTCATCTGCATGCTTCGAGGTGTAGGGGGGTGCGTTGTTTAATTTTTCTTATTTGTAAATCCCATGAATCTCAATGTTGCTGGCAGTTATTGCCTATAAGTTAAGACAACAGTACCCCTCAAGCACTGAGGCCCACAGGTTACCTGACTGCACTAAAAGGGACCAGAAAATTACAATGAGCTGAGGGTTTTTTCCACCCAATATATATAGGGTAAGCTGTCAGTTTCTCATAAGCAAATGCCACAACATTATAAAACAAAGACATTTATTATACAAACTGTTTACAGGTGTGCACATTAATGGTACATTAATGCACATTAATTCACAATGCAAATCTTCTTCTTCTTAGGATTTATTCGGTTATTTCAACGGTTCTCTTCTAACATTGAAGAGTCATTCTTTTATTCTTATTTTTTCAATTTTCTTTATTCTTCACAATCTCCGTCCAGTCTTCTATTCATCGCTGTCTCACACCCTCTATCCAAGTCCTTGGTCTTCCTCTCCTTTCCTTCTCCATGACTCCTCTGGGCAATCTGTCGTCCTCCATTCTGTTCACAATGCCAAACCACTCCAATCTTTTTTCCTCTATTTTATCAACGATGGTTTTTTGGACGTTCATTGTATTCCTTATCCCGTCATTTCTAACTTTTTCAGTCCTACACTTTCTTTCCGATCTTCGCCAAAAATCTATCTCAACAGCCAGTTCATTTTTTTTTTTTTTGTCTTTCATTTAAGGTCCAAGTCTCACATCCATATAATAAAACAATGCAAATCAAGAACGAAATAATATTATATACAGATAAAATAGTTATTTGTCACAGTTAAACATCAAATTTACTTCATTTACGTTTTCAGTGGTAAAACTCTTAATTAAATCACATTCACAATCAAATTCTGTTCTCAGAAAGCTTCCACCTATCTATTATCCCCTGTTCCTCCCCCATTTTTAAGGTACTAGCCATTACAAACAAACAAATTAACTTAATATCTTAAAACCCACAGAAAACTCTGACATTTTTAACCATGTACGACTGTTTCTTTGTCTTTTAATTCCTTGTAGTCCTACATTTCCTCGCCTTATTAATAATAATTTATACAGCTCATTTCTACTCGTATTACCCTACTTCATTTATATACATTTCCTTCCTATACTAACCATAACGTTTTCATTATATGTCACACTCCAGTATTTAGCGTTGCACGTAAGTTTGGTCAATTCTGTTCCTAAATTTAATGAAGTTCTGAAAATCTCTGATCTAAAGACAACTGAGTAGTAACAGTTATGTCTTTACAGTTGTCCAAGGCTAGGGTAAATCGCAAAATAACTTATTTGAAAAGGCAATAACTATCTTCCATTACACTGGGACGAATGCCTGAACAGTTTCAGTTAACTACGTTGAGAAATAACTGTCCTCGTACAAAAAAATTCCAGCAGTTATTTACATCTGAAAATTAAAACGAATGCTAATACAACTTCATTCCTAAAAGACTCCTCACCGCTAATTTTACTGTTTTTCACTTTACCCACCTAACGATTGAAGGGGTAAGTAAGCTGATGCTTTATTTTTAGACATTTCTAGGACTTTCCTTTTCTGTTCGCCTAGAAACAGTGGCCGGCCATGTTTTTGTTATAGTGGGTTAGTTTTTGTTTAGTTTGATTCTGGGTTTTCAGCTAATGGGTTGGTTCAATATTCAAATTCAATAAGATATTTTATCTGTACATTTAACAATCTCTATATTATGATATTATATAATTTGTACAAATTACGTACTTGTTTATAAAAAACCTTATATCTATAAAGTTTGACTTGGTCCAATTGTCCTAGACCTGGCCTAGACCATGCATGTCAAACTGGGAGGACACGCTCCGCCCCCGACGTTTGTTTCCCACCCACACAAGTATTGTCAATTTTCACAGGTTAACAAGGTTAAACCTGTAAAAATAATGATACATGGTAATACTAAAAGCAGATAATACCAGATTTAAATAAAATTCATAATATTTGTCGTCATAAATGTCAAAAGTCATAGGACACTGTATTTTTGCGGATTGTAAATACATATTAGTAAGGTCAAATGATTCAGGGTAGGAAGTAGATTTTTTCTGCATCAGCCAAAAATAATGATGAAGGAACCATCCAGTTCCACTTTGAATTTAGCCAGACCCACCGCGATTGTCACACTGAGAAGCAACTTATTCCGGTATCCGACAGCCCACTGTCCATAAGCGAATTCAATTAAACCCAATATTCTGTTATCTTCTGAGATTTTCGATTTGTGGCCCCTGGTTCTTGTCTCACCTGCGAGAGGAAACAGACCTTCCTCAATCGTTTTACTGAGACCCTTCAGTTCTACAAGAGAATTCTTATTTATGACTTACAACCCGCCAAAATCACCTACAAACAAAGTCTATGAATATTAAATACTTAGGCTCGCTTATTTTTGTATTTACCTATGTGATTATGGCAATTCTAGATCATCCACGTTAGTTAATATCCTGCTGGAAACGGGCCAGAAATATTCCATTTCTGTAGTAGGAGTCGATCACAGCGCAAGATTAATTCATGGTCTTAAGAGGCATTAAACGATAAACTTTAGTATATCGATCAAGCAAACAACAAACCATGGTAGCAGCAACAGAATTGTCAGAATGATTAGTAAAAACAATCCGAAGTCAAGCAAAAGGTAAACTCTTTCAGTTTCTTATCGGGCAAGGAACGTTGTAAATAAACTTATACAAGTTATCCTCTGGGCGAATTTTATCTCGATATCATAAGGTGATGGATCCAGGATTTTTATATTTATGATAAACAGCACTAACTATAACTAAATTAATCCCAGTATCAAAAGAAAAAATAAATTAATTTGGCAAAGAGGAACTTTAAAAAAATTCTTCACGAGATGAGATTTGGAAGAAATCCCAAAACAAAAAAAGTTTTAAAAATTTCATACTTAAGAGAACGAAATATTTAGAAAAAAGAATAAAAAAAGGAAGGGTCTTATTTTTACGTTCATGAAACTTGGATCAACAGTTATTTGACAATCTGAATAGGTTAGCAGGTTCTTATTTTTTAATCCTGATATTTCAGGAGGCAATAAATCGGGAAATCTCGAAGATTTACTGTTTTATATGTGGGGAAGGGTGTTATTCCTAATTATAATTTGATCTATAAAGGAAAATATCACGGCCAAATGAACTCATTTATTTTTTGATAAATGGGCAACGTAGAAACTTTTAACTAACCCTGTCAGGAAAAAAATGCTATTATAATAATCGACAATGCACCTTATTTCTTTGACCTGAAGAAACCTACCTCCAAAATGATTAGAGATAAAACAGGAAATAATGGATTGGGTTGCTAAGAACAAGGTACTGCAGCGAATCCTTAAGAAAAGTTGAAATTTTAGATTCGGTTAGACGAAAATACTTCTCCAAATAAGGAATCTACATTTGATACAATGGTTGCACAGATAGGTTTTGTAGATATGAGATTACCTCCCTCGTATTACTGTGACATCAATATCATTGAATATGTCTGGTTAGAGTTAAAACAATTTATGCAAAATTTTAAGGTGAGTGGTGATGTTTTCATGGAAGAACTGTTTGCTAACAGTTCTTCCATGAAATTAACAAATGAAGGGGTTAAAGTCAACTTCCCAAGAGCACTGGAAAAAGTAATATGCTCGTGTGATGATGTTGGAGGAAGGATATTGGGCAGAAGATGGCTTGATGGAAGAGGTATGCGAGTCTTTTAATACTTTATATTCACTGAGTAAGGAAGAAAGAAACTTCAGAAAAAAAATTAGTTATTTCCAGTGATGAAAACAACAGCTGTTAAAAAAAAGTTATTTACTAATGATATTAAATATTATGTTTCAGTAAGAGAGTACTAGCGAAGCTCCTAGTTTTTCATTTCATATTCTCTCAGTAACATTAAACTGCACACTAGTTTGACCTGCGTAGTATCCAATAACTGTTTGTGCGGTCCACTAGCCCACGACAACACCTTGAACTCTGATGGCATTTCACCTCCTGTGTTTTCTCATTTTATCGTTCTGCATGATGGTGGGGATTTGTTGATTCCTTTTATAGTTTCGAACAGCTTTTCACAGGATTCTCGCCGATGACCTCTTCTACTTTTATTGCATGTTAGCGATTTGTTCGCGTCTCACTCTGCTGCAGTCAAGTGACAACTGTTTGCTGACAGCGTACAGATTTACTGAGTTAATTCACGTGCAGATTACCATGAGTTTTAGGTTTTCTGGATCGACCTTAAATTGGCTGATTTGAAAACAATGTACGTACATATCAACTAGTCGGGAATGAGAGAGGAAATCGAAGTTTGCACTTCGAATTCTAGCCCCCCCCCCCCACGCTCTTCCCAAAACATTAATAGCATCACTCAGTCAGCTATTTTATTTGTAGAGCTACAGTCGTAAAAAAAAAAAGCAGAGAGTATATACGGCATATCACCTTTATAGGAGGGAAGGGTGGATTTCGTTCTTTATACGAGGTTTCAGAAATATTTGTATTAACACAGAAGTAGTTGATGGAAGGTTGAAACGAATACCATGTATTACATGGTATTCGTTTCAACCTTTTTGAACATAAGTCACCAAAAAAAAAAAAAAAAATAACACATTTTTCTCATTTTCAATACACTTCCCCAGGCCAGTTTTATAGAACTCCTCTGACTGTCCTTTAATCCGTGACCCGGCAGCAGAAATCACCTCATCAGCAGAAAAGTGTTTTCCACCAGGAAAGGACTTCAAGATCAAGGAAATAAGCACGATGTGGTAATATTTCAGTTTTTTCTGGCACATCGACAGAATTTCATATGCACATTTTGCCCTATCATTCTTCTGGTAAGGGGTCAGAAGTTTGGAACTCATCTAGCAGCCACGTTACTTATATGCAACTGTTGATGGATGATGTACTCCATAGACTTTAGACGAATTTGGAGCTCTGCAGCTAGTCCTTTGATACTAATACGATCATCCAGGATTAATGCCTCAATTTCCGTAACACTTTCTTCTGATACTGCTCTTTCTGGGCGTCCTGGTATTTCGTCATTGCGCACTGAGATTCTTCCATAATTCAGTTGTTTATACCAATGTGCAACGACACTAAATTTGGCAGTCTTCTCCATAAACAGCAACCATTCCTTCGTGAATTATTTGAGTGTTTCCCCTTGCAGAAAGAGGAACCGAATCGCCTATCTGTATTCCAACTTTTCCATTATCACACTTCATTCAGCCTGCAAAGAGAAAAATGAACTATCAGATCAAAACCAAAATTTGTGTGGTTGCTATAGAGATTTCAAAGTATCAAACAAAAAAATTAATCTTTCTATCACAACTTTCTGGGTGAATACAAATCCTTTATGAACCCCACCACCCTCGTATAATGCTTTTCAATAGCGATGCTATCGTACTTAGGTTATTGAAGCAGTTAATTCCTATATTTGATTTCCTGCGACTTAGTCTAGTGACCTCTTCAGAAACATCAGATAAATAGTTTGCCATCCCAGAAATAACTTGTCATTTTGCAAATATTTCGATATAAACTTCTTGGAAGCTAGCAAACGACACAGACTTTTTATATTCAAATGACTGTAGTTAAAATTGATTCACTTTTGCCGCTTTGAAAGTTTTTCTTTTCTACTTATCAACGGTACATCATAACGTCTTTGCTATTTCGTTACTCACAGCAGTTATCGCTGATAGTCCTCGGGCAGTCAATACACGTGAAATTTGTTTCTCTCGGAAGAGATCTTTTTATAAAATGACGTGAATCGCTTTAATAGTTCTTGTACGATAGCATAGAAGTAAAAAATCTCGATTGATAAGTGCTTCATTGAGTTTCTTATTTTGTACACCTGCTTCGATAGCCTTCCCTCTTTAGTACTAGAGTTTGCTTCCGATCCAAAAATAAATGAATCCTTTGTGGGAAAGATAAAATGTGACATGCAATAATTGTTTTATTTGGAAACTTTAAATCAGAGCAGGAGATTGGACTTTGGGCCTTCCCTGGTGACTGTTCAGTTTGGGATTCTATAAGTAAAGTTGATTGTACAATAAATATTTAAAATTTATCCTTGTGCGATAACGTTAAAATATATGAATTATAATATCCTCCTGTCGAATTTTAAATAATAACGAAACCAATAAATCGCGCAATAAACCAAATGTTGAAATATAATAATAGTATAATACTGCGAATTCAGTTTAAAAATAAAATTATATTTTCTTAATTAAGATAATAAATTTGAAAAGAGCGTGCCTATTTAGTCAATTGTGCTCAAGACAAGGCAAGCTGACCAAATTACTTAATGTAGATACTAACAGGGATCTTTTTAAAAAGAAAAATCTACTTGGCTCCGTTCCCATAATTATTAAGCGCCTACGATAAATATTCTTGACACCGTCCACACAGGAAACGTAGCTGAAAAGTTTTAAAAATAGTAAAATAAAATTCGCCCATATAGAGGGAAGAACAACAGAAAAAAGGAAAACGTCATTAAAGCAGTATTTTCAACTACATTTCCCGTCTGGTCGGTATCGACGAGAATATTTATCGTATTTTATTCCCAACTTCTAAGAAAAAGGCCATTATAATTAAGCACCTGTTTGGACAGAGATATTAGCTGTTACATTTGGTCGCGAGAAACTGTATCCGGTCCGCGAAGAGCACACCAAACCCGTCCTTGTCCCTTAATAACCCAAAGATTCATCACGAATAAAGGAGTGCAGATCAGCCGCCACGATTTATCAGGACCCATCTCCACCGAAAGAGTAGGGACTCTGCCAGTGGACGACTCCACAAAGCTGATTTCGAGTAACCCCCTATCCTCCACCCACTGCGCTCGCTTCCATATTTCCGAAAACGGTTCCTGTCCAACTAGATAGCTTCCACAATCTAGCAACTAAATGACGACTTCTTTGAAGAACAAGGCAAAACAAAACCTTGTCTTGGACAATCCCCTCCGTAAAGCTGTTCTCAATGTTAATTCTATTCCTTCTATTGCCTCTTCTTTCCTCACCTCCGCGCAAATCGTCCTTTGACAGCTGTGATCTGATCCCGCTCTGAAATAAAAGCTCTCTTTGATGAAATGCCCTGTTAAGTCCTTTCCACCTCGATCGTCTCTGACATCGTGTATTTTGTATTAGATATGTGTGCCATTGTTATATCGAGTCTGTTAATGTTTTGTTAACACTATAATGGTCAAAATATGTGTGAATGTAGTCCTTTATGGAAAGATGCTACAGAAGGCTTTCCGTTTCTTGTCAGCACTTTCCTCTATACATGTGTTCGCGTTTTAACTGAAGATAAAGCTTGCTGTAGGCATTAGATAGAAAATTGTACTTAAGCTAATACCGTCCCTTCAACTTTCCTGACTTCTGCTAACTAAACAAAATTGCAATGAGAGAAACCGCATGGCTTTTAAATAAACAGCGGATATGTACTTCTCTTCAGAGGTGCGCTGTTTATTTGAGAGTGAAATACGGAGTCAGCCAGTTGAGAAAGTCAGCAAGCTCCAATATAAGAGAACGAAATCCGTGGGGAAGACTCCTCTTTTCAGTTTTATTCAGTTAGCAAATAATATTAAAAGGACAGCTTTGTTTTAAAATTAGGATATAACCGAAAATCTCATTCGAAAGTCTGAAAACCGTCCAGTTGCTCGTAAATCCATGAACTTCTTTGCCTAGAGTGGACAAAACAGTGGACAAAGTTTTATATAGTGTGCAGATTATTTTAAGATGATAGCTTCCCAGTTTATTGTCTTGCTTTTAGGTTTTAAGTAAATTACCCATTTTATTTGTTATATGATTTTATCCTTTATACACGGCTTGTTCCATTTACTATCCTTCTCTAGGTTTTGCTTCTTATTGTAACTGTGGTACTAATTTTCAATTACTTCACTTAATCGTGAATAATCTTGCAAAATCAGAACCAATTTTTATTCTTATTAACTCACTGTGGATGTGTATCGCTGGCTTATAAGTTGTGGCAAACTTTGTGTCCTAGCAAATGTAACCTAATGTATCTTGGAATAATTATCTTATTGTTAAACGGAACTTTTTTTTATCAAGCTTTATACAGAACCTGAAATTGTTTTTGTGATACGTTTTACTGTATTCCATTTGAGTTTCTTTAAAACGTTGTCAAATATTTCGAGTACTGGAGCGCAAAATATCCCGTGTATTTTTAATAATTCGGAAAGTCAAATATCCGTAAATTAAAACTCATATAGGAGACAGTTTATTTATTTACTTTATTTTAAAAAGAAATAAAGAATTGCACAATAGAAGACAATGAAAATTAGCAGTTTATTTTTTAGTATACCTACTGATAATTTGTATTTATGTAAATGTATCTTAAGTGAAAAAAATCGTACAATGTTTGATACGACAATCAGAATAATTTTTTATCATATTTGAGACAACAGTTTTACTCTACTGGAACTCGAATTAGAGTTCTGATATCTTTGAGGTTTCAAAAATTGAAGCAAATAATTTATTAGATAATTTTATCTAGTTTTAGAGAGTGAAGGAAAAGTAACAAATTGTTATTCTTCCACCTTGATATTTATGGAGGCATAATTATCATTAATTCATAAGCTAGTCTTGGGCACTTTCAAGAGCATAAAATAAAGTTTACTTTATGCACGAATCTGATAAAAAGAGGGGTTTTTTTTTTTTTTTTATTTTATTTTCCTTTGGTTTATAGAAGCGTTGTTGCGAGAAACTGAAAGAAGCCAAATGATATTTTCAGCAGTCATGTGCTGCTACACTTACTCCTACAACTACCCCTTGAGTTCTATGCTTCCCCCCACCCACTTCTTTTTGTTCCGGGGTAGTCTGACTCAGCAGTCACATGCGATGTCTGAATGACAAATGACTGCGAACTCGAAGCCTAATATATGGCCACAATTTCGCCACGGTGCGTAGATGATTACCACAAAATGACTGAAATGTAACCCCATCAACACAACTCCAACGGCGCGTTGAGGGAGTCCATCATATGCAGCAGGACATTAGCAGCAAGTTATGTCGATATACGGGAAGGCAAATCAGGAGCTGAGTAAGAAAAAAAGAACAAAAAAAAGAAGAAAAAAATCTGTTCAGCGTGAAACGTGAAGAGAATGCCTCCCTAAACAACAGTCTCCGAAATGTATATCAAGTGCATGCAGAGAGGAGTTCTGAGTTGGCAGCTATGAGAAACATGGATGCCAAGACAATGGCGCCAGACATGATGGCTAAAGGGACTTATTATAGCAACGTCGCCTCCCAAATACCAGAGTTCTCGTGACCCTTGTGGGAGCATTACCATTTGTTATTCGTGACAGATTCAACAAACAATAGTATCAATAAGGTGGGCATGTGGAAACTAATTTAGAAATGCAAAAAATAATAAAATGAATAAAGAAAAATTGTTTAATCTGCTCGAATGTAAGGTTTAACGTCCAATCGTCTTTTAAATCCAATTTATCCAAAAATCACGTGTTTTCACCGGCTCCTGAAGTGACTGTTACCAACAAGACTCCAAATATTTTTCATGAGTTTATCTACACGAGGATTATAAAGGAAAATTTAGATTTAGACAATCAAAAATAAAAGTATCAGGAAGAGACTGAAAATATGTTTCTAAGAAATCATTACAAAACACTTTTCAGCGTAGTAACTGCAAACGATAAAATTTTATTAATGCCCCTCCCCTAGTCTAGCTCATTATAAATAAACGTGTCTAAAGAATATTTATCAATGAAATAGTGATCGATCGTAATAAAATGCACTCCAAACCCCGCCACCAAAAATTTAAATAATAATAATAATACACGTATTTTTTTATGAAACTCCCAAACAAGAAAGGTATTAGAAATTGTAGTACTTCGTACCTTTCATGGGTTGTAGGTGAGAAGATAAAATGGACGAATTATCCTCTCCTGATGCCCGTTTATTCCTAATACCATTTCAACTCACAAGGTTAAAATTAACTCAACTTTTTTTATTACGATTTTTGTCTGTTCGTGCACAGAAATACAGAACGAGGGGAGGCTATCAGTTTACGGGGAAATAAATTACTGAAAGCAGTTTGAGAAATTTATTTCAATGTCATGAATAGCATTGTGTAATTGACTTTAAAGATTTAAATTTACAAATTATTTCCTGGCCGTCTTCTAGGCGTCGAAGAATTGGCATCCGGTGTTAATCGAAAGCTCTTGGCATGTATTAGTGAAAGGACAAAGAATTATCAAAAATAGTTTTTAATAGAGCAAATAAAATGAAAGCATCTTTATTTGTAGCTGCAAAGATTTTGCAAAAGTGTAAATACGAGTGTTTTATTTAGCATATTGCAATAATGTGGATCAATTTAATCACGAACATTCAATTTGGTGTACATTCAAAACTTTAGTTCTTTACTTCCATTTCCCACCCCGTATTCCCAGTATTCCAAAGTCCTGTTGTCTCTTAAGTTTCTTGAAGGCTGAATATGGAACTTTCGACATCAAATAATCTTTTTTAATATCAGGAAAATTAACATAGCGAGTGTATAGTAGATCTGCGCATAAGTTTATCGCGGTGAAGCTCACGTAACCTCTAAATGCATATTATAGTATTCGGTCAAAATGATGAGTTCTGAACTCCTCTAGTTCTGAATTTTGTTTTTAAATTCACTGGAAGAAACCTCGCTTATACGTCGCTAAGCTAAATACCTTCGCTGGAATCATTCACCAATGTCATATTATAGTTGGATTTATACGAAATTGCATTATGACATAATGCTACACTTTATTGCCAGACTGCATGAAGACGTCTTCGTCAATAAATCTTGTATTGCGATACCATCTTCGGATAGTGTTATGTTCATTGTGGGATTATGTGAATTTGCACTGTAGCGTAACTACAGACACGCTATTGTTAAATCAACATCAGAATCATTGTTAAAATAAATCCTTTCGATTGGCACTGCCATAGATTGATAACTACTTCCATTTTGATCAAATCTTTGTCCATGACGGGGTCGAGACTAACCTGAATATTTATAATTAAAAGCAACAAGCATGTTCTTAGAGAAAAATACACGTTCGTTTTATTACTTAAAGCCCAATCAGATCCACTTATTCCGTTAACTGTAAAAACTACATTCTGCAATTGCACAAGGAGATAATTTTCTACAGTGCGCCCATACGAACTCAAAGCAATCAAGTAGCGTTATTTCCCATTACTTGACAAACAATGGCCATATGCAATAGTGATTTTCTTGGACAAGAAGTATTGGAAAATTACGAGGAGATCAAACGTGACTAATAGAGCTAAAGGCTTGTAATTCGTACATTCACTTATAAGTGACATGTCATCGTCCTAAATATCTGCTAGCGAATCAAGGACCTATCGGTAACATCACGAACTCGGTGCAGTTATGCTAACGAAATAAGTGACCACGATACAAGCACATGCCAAGTCTGTCCAGTCATCTGTGACTGACAAACTCCCAGGAGGTCGTTCATTCCTTGTTTGTAACTTTCAGATGAGCTCTGTCTTGGAGAAAAGGTAACTTATTCGTAGTGGCCAGTTGAAGATAGAATGGGCGAAATAGAAGTCTTAAGATAAAACATCGAAAGAGAGAGAGTCGTTGTTTTTGTTGGAGTGGGATTTATTGGCGCAAGGGCTGCTATGGCCAAACTGCGCCCAGAGATAGAGACATCGATATCAAAGAATTCTTATTACCTGTCAATCAGCTACAAAATTATTGGGCATCATTGGCAACCCAATGTGCTGTGCAGTGTTCAATATGGGAGCTGAGAAAATTAGTTGTTAAAAGCAGAAGATAAAAAGGATTTAATACCAAAAGAAGAAGAGATCATTGCTAAATCCTTTACTGAGTCAAATGTTCTTAAAATATACCAAAGGAAATCCAAAACTTCTGCGAAGAATAGATCGCTTTCATATCACAGAAATTTAGAAAATAAATGGAGCCAGTTATTAGGTATGATGTAAGTAGATTCATTTCGTAACAAATTAAACAATTTGGTAAGAAATGGCAACTCAATGTGCTCGTCATTTGGTCCTCCGTGATAGTACAGAGGTTTCGCCACTATACCTGTCATCGTTTTGAGAGATTTGGGTCCGAATTCTTAAAGCCCTCTTTAATCAAGGCTGTAGTTATCAATCTCAGAAAACGGAGACCAGTAATTACAGTTTTTTTAACCTGCAGAACATGCAAATCGGCCATGTGAATACCACATGAATGGCATGCTGAGGTCTGAGTAGTCGCTGCACAAATAAACCAAACACCAAAGAACAAATCCTGCAATTGACATGGCAAAAAGACTACTATGTATCATAGATAGGGAGGTACGTTTTGTATTCTTATACCATCAGACAAATACTTGTCTAATTGGCCATTCCAGCACTGTAGGCATCTTCACGATACAGTGATATAAGTTATACGTTATGTATTTAATTCGACAGAAATATACACAAGAAATTGGCACTCTAATAACAATTTGCAGCAAAATTAGTATGTATAGAACAACACCATCAGTGAGAAGAGTGCTGGTCAATGCACCATACGTACAGACACAAAGGTGAATAAGAAAAAAAAAGCAATGCTAAGAGATGCTTATCCATTGTTTGTTACACACCTAAAATTGAAATGTTTAATATTTTATGGAGCAAAATAGAGCAAATAAAATTCAGGACAGTGCCGAGATAAAATTTTCACCGTTCTGTCAGCTATTTATAGATCCCTTCTATTCCTAAGTTTTTGAAGGAAATGTCTGGGTAATAAATGCTGACCAACTTTGTTGGCACGAGACGAATGTACGCAGACTCTGCTTTTTCTCTCCAATAGATGTCTTTGCCCTAGATGTTAAAAGAAAAAAGAAAAAACCCACGGACAAAAAGCAGGAATATTTCTCCACCTCGCATCATATTCTTCGTGTTGTACTGCGGCAAGCCTTTCATCAAGAATGGCGAGTCAATGTGAAAAAATGGAAAATATAAATATATGGTTTTTTTCTTAATCGAATGGCTCGTAATAAAAAAAGGCAACTTAATTTTCTTTTGTTTTTCTTCTGTTTCGTCGGTGATGGCGTAAAATCTGTTGCTCATCATGAGCTTAAGACTCAAGTTCAGTTGTTTCCAAATCTTTATTGCTCAATGGGCGGCACTTTATTGAGCGATTACGAAATATTTGACAGCTGTGATGTTCTTTATGCTTCATTTTAGTTGTAATGATTATGAGGAAATTTGATAAACATTTTGGAACATCGAACTTAAGAAATTCATCTCTGTCATTCGGCACTTGTGGAATTACTACCCCTTTCTCATTTTGTTATCCATAGGGATCGTTGACTTCTGGTACTTCTCATCTTCACACACGTGCTCCATCACAACATACGCCCTCAACTGGTCACGAAATAATCAAAAGATGTCTTGAGTCTCACTTTATGGTTGGTTATTTGGTTCTTAGCATTGCCCTCTGAAATATTGGATAACGGTATTTTCCTTTAAGATGAACTCAAGTCCAAGCCTTAAGGTCGAATAGGCGAGTTCGGTCTTCAGGTGGAAGCAGTTTAAAATCTGCAATTGATTCAAAAAAGAGACTTTCCAAACTTAATTTCTAATGAAATTCTACGTTTATTATTATTGTTCATATTTATTTTCTGTTTACTTACTGTTTATCTACTATAGCAAATTAACGTACCCCTTTGTGTCTCATTTAACTTCCCTGGCCTTTGTAGGCCGTTGTGTTATGATTAAATGCTTTGAAGCATTGATTGATGTTCCAAAACAGCCAATTAGCCAATATAATCATTACAGTTAAGAGGGATTATATTCGTTTGAATTTGAGCGATTATATTAATTATTCTTGAAGCTATGGAAGTGGATGAAATAAAGATATATATGTATATATGGCTATATAGAACGGCGCCTCCGTAGCCAGGTGGGAAGGAGCAGCAGTGCGTAGCATACGTTTCTTGATTTAGACCGGGGTTCGAGCCCGTCACCATCAAATACGGATGATGCGGAAAGGTCAGGGAATGACCACCGCATATCCCCGGAGCAATATGGCCTTAGTTGCTAATGCTCCTAAAAACCAAATAACAAACAACAAGCTATATAGAACAGCGGGCATCTCATATTCTAAAATAATAACAGCGAAACAAACAAAGGAAAATTGTTCTATCTTGAGTATTCTATTAAGGCGATAGCATTACTAATGGCAATTGAAATTCTACTGTTCGCCAAAAAACCAAGTTGGACAAAAGTCTTTCTGTATTATTGACTGATGTCTTTTTGGTAGCACAAAGATTATTTCCATTCCAATGTTCAAATATAAAAGTGGGGTTATTGGCGAATTCGCATTCGACTACAGTTTTGTCTTGGATTTGTTTAGGACCAATCACCATATAGCGAGCGAGCGAGCAATTTTACCAAAAGCCTAAAAACATTTTTAATATTCTCGTGTTTAACTGTGGTTTTCCCACGACTCTTTATTGAAACCTACCACCAACCGCTGAACTTTCCTACTAGAATACAAAGACACACGTAGCACTTTTGTACGACCAAGACTTGAACTCTCTCTCACCTTTTAACTTTCATTCAGCTCACACACGTATCAATTTCCTTATCAGTGTTTTCCACTCATGACGTATCCCAACATGCGCAGATCTTCATTATTCAACTGCAAGGTATTTATTAACTATATTTACTTTAGGGATGTCTGCTAGCACTCTTGTAACTGTTTTGATTTATGAAAACGTTTTAAGTCTTTCAAATAACTTCTCGGTGACAAGGTATAATTATCGTTAAGTGCAACCATTACCTTTCGCCATGTGATATGTGTCGATGTCTCATCACGAGATCATCATTTGATATTCGAGCAGAACCAGTGTTCAACTGCATGAACGTGCTACTTAGATTTAGGAGGTTCTGTTGTTTTGAAATGTAGCTCGTAAAAGAAACACTTTTAAATTGTTTATTGCGCAGATTCGGTTATTGGGTTATTTATGTGCGCGTAAGAAAATCTTTTAATCCCACGAAAGAAGATCGGTTAATCAAGATAGCGTTGTTTAATTCAAAATGACACGCTCTTAGGTTTAAATAGGGGGGGGGGATTATGATACCTTAATACTTTACGGCAAGGAAACAGAAAAAAGTATAAGGCAAGCCTGTAACGCTCCTTAATTCAACGGAAGCTTTTGCATCTGTATAGCAACTGGAGAGGGAAAAAATACAAGGATCTTCATGATTGGTTGAATTACGCTGTAGCCATTATATTAGCTTAGTTGTATATCTTATGTTCCCTTTACATTATACAATATTTCCATGCATTGCATTGACACGTGGAAATATTTTAAAAAGAGCAAAGGCTAATTTTGGAATGTCAATCTAAATTCAACACGCAATACAAGAGATTTTAAAAATTACCATCTGTTAATAAAAATCAGTATTCATAATTTACAGAAGATTTTTCTTAAATTGTTACGGATTTCAAAAAACTTTAAAGTGAAAATTCTCTGACTTTATGTAAATGCGAAGTTAGACTTATTTCACTTGGTCCAGGTATGACTAATATTACGACAGCGACATCGATAAAACCCACTCTGTCAGTAATTGCAGTTCCCTTACGGTAGCGCCATCCTGTAGCAACTGTAAGAAATGCTAAACAACTCGGCATAAGGAATATTAACGCAAAATCGGGTTCAAAATATAAGTAACGTATTACTTAAATTTAAAATTGAACAATTTATATGTTCTTTAAGACAAAGTATTTCGGAGATTATAAAAAATTCCAAAAAAAGTTACATTTCAAGTTGTAACTAATTTAATTGTTCTCGTAATTTTTACAGGAGAATGCAGAAACAAATACTATTATTTCCTAGTATGAGGAGTACTTTTAATTGATATTATCACGAATAAACAAACATTTGGTTAGAAATGGTTTGTAAGGAGCGTCCTCCTAAGTGTAGTGATTGGTATAGGAACAACTTGCCGTACAGCAGCAAATTAATAATGTCCTAAAGCGGACAATGACAAATGAGGTGGCAAAGAGCTCTAATTTCAAGGAAGGGATTACTGTGGACCTTCAGCTACTCAATTACATAGTTGGGATGAAATATATAAGAGCGAAAGTACAGAGAAACTATGCGGGCTTTCAACACATTCATCATCAAAGCCACAAGTGTATTCATTCTTTAAGGGAGTAATACAGTCCCTTATCGTGGAACCCTTCTAGTATACATGGATTCCACGATGGATGAAAGAGGATTTAGCGAGTTTGATAGAGCAGAAAAGGGCATCATTTTAAAATTAGAGTAGTTCAGATTAGTATAAATTGAATTGTAATAAGGGATTAAGCAGGCAAAGTCTGATTACGAGAAAGCATTGACCAATAAAGGTGAAAATCGTGCAAAAAAATAGATTAGACCTGTGCTCAGTGTAAAGGGCAGAATCAGATAATCAAGCAGATGGTCTCTATCCGGCGTTTCTATTACAGCATCTCTGCATTGGGTTTACTGCCCACAAATTTAGATCTTTTGTGATGGTGACGAAATGTTAGGATTCGGTCACAGGACCCCGACTTTTGGACACTTCTCCAAACGTGGCCATGTGTTTAGCGGCACGTCCACTAGGCCAAGAGTTTATAATTAATGATTTCAGATGGCGACTTCTCAAAACCAAAATTATCACCCCTAATAACACAATCGTTTACTATTTAGCAGCCAAGCGAGCTTGAACCATGGTTCCTTGAAACCGCGTAATCTTTCCCTCTCCAGCTTGATTCCTACTTCCTTCACCATCATTCAATTTTCAACCCCCATTTCAATAACATATAAATCCCCAATGAGATCCTCCTGTGAGATGCCTTGTTTTCTAGATCTATAACTCATAGCTTTGTAATATCTCCTCATATGGACGCCTCCTTTGCTATTCATGCTAGACGAGTTGCTTATCGTGTGGACTCTCATGAAGCTTCACGACACTTCCAAACGTGAACAGTATTCCATATGCGGTCTCACCATTGACTTGTATAATGGAACTATAACCTTATTTTCTCTAGATGCAAAAGTACGGCAAACCATTGAAAAAACACCGTAAGTCAACCGAGTTCACCTGCTGACAGTGTAGGCTGAATTTTATTTTTGACTATATCAAAACACTCAAGTCTCTTTCCTCATTTAACTCCTTCAGCTATAGATTACATAGAGTATGTATACGAGCAAATTACTCTCTGGTTACCATTTTCCGAATATAGAAAATCGAATTTAACAGCAGTGAAACGTAACTGCCTGTTGCTTCGATTATCCAATGAAACCTGTTCAAATAATTTTGAAGGAATATCAGTAGAATTTGCATTGTACTGATATTGTACTTGACTTGAGCATAAGTCAAGGTGTAGGAAGAAAGACATGATATTCATTTTCTTCCAGTTTAGTCTGAAGCTTTGCTTTCTCTAGGTGAAGTTTATTTAAAGCGTGTTCAAGGCCGGCCCAGTACTGAAAAACATTTTTGGAACACTTGTTTAGTCACTTTGTTGGATTCTTCATGAGAGGTCGAAAGTGTGCTGCAGGAATGCTGATAAATGTTGATTCTAATGCTGCAAATATGGTGATTGAAAATCTATTCGTTCCGCCTCATCTCACAGGTGTTTAATTTGAGTTCTGGTAACTGGGAAGACCAGTATGACCCATGTAAACACTCTCCGCACCAATACATTGCCAGAATTAGCCAGCCTGCATTGTTGACACCTGTTTGTTGGACTCATGCTGTTTTTGCCAAAAACAGTATGAGTGCATGGCGAAAACGTTGGGCTTCAGTACGTTTAAGTCTTCTCATTAGCATGAAACAGCAATCAATCCTTCACTGTCTATTGTTTGCCTGCGCCTACTATAACTGCACCTTTTTGTTTTTTGCTGATAAGAGCGGAACTTGGTTTGATTGTACTCTGTCCGTGACAAGGTACAGTAGCCTTTCTGATGCCCTGAACAAGTCTTATCAGCCTCCACTGGCCTTTCGCATCAACGAGCTGTTTCCTACTAACAGCATTATCTTTGGATGGGTGTTATTGGACCAATCTCAATACACCTGGGGACGTTTATACGTGAAAACTCCAACAGGGTTTACAGTTTCCAGATACTCATATCGGGATATCTGGCTACCACGTCAAGTTCAGAGTTGTTTAAAACTTTCGTCTTGCCCTTTCTCGCACCACATACAGCATAAAGGTAATCTGCAGCCATTATCAATCAACTGTATGAAGGACGCCTCCTCAACAATTCATGTTGAGGGAATGGACCATATCGGCCACGCTGGTCCAATGCGTGGTTGGCAGATTGACCGTATTTAGCAGTTAGGGATTTGAACCCCGGTATACTCAAAGAGTACTGCACTCCCGCTCCTGACCACTGCTACAGAGGTCTCACATACCCCACGTATATATCGCACGTTACAAACAGATGCTATTACTGAAGAGCGATCATTTCAGGAAAAGAATAAGAGCACTTAATGAAGTGGCCACTGAGTCCCTCGTGGGTAGCACATTTGGTAGAATGGTTGTGCTCCTCATGGGTGAAAAAGACTTGAGTTCGAGAAACGTTGATATCAGGAGGAATTTTTATGGGCCTGTTTCACAACGTGGCTGAGTTGGTCGGTCTCAGGCGAGGGTAGCATAGTTTCTTTATCACGGAAACTCTGGTTTCTCGTCCAGCAAACAGAAAATCGACCACAGAAAAACGCAATTTACAGACAATATGCAGGTTGAGAGGTTGAGAGGCTGAGGCTAAGGCCACAAAGTCCACTTTGTGGTCTTTGTGGCCTCTGTGGCCTTTGTGGACTTTGTGGCCTCTGGTTGAGAGGCTAAGGCCACAAAGTCCACGTTGCTATATGGGATTAGTCGCTGATGCTATGCTCCTAAAACCATACTACAAGAACAACAACAGTCCAGTTCAGAATGCGTCACGATTTCGCGTTTTTGTGCATGATTAGAACCAAGAGGAAAATCGTAATGAACAAGATTAACGCAAGTTGATCGACTTACCGGGTTATACGCCGGTAAAAGTAAAATTCCTGAATTGAAAATGTATTGTATTAAAAGAAGTTTTATTAAAAGCTATAGCTCTAAAATATGTTTTAGAGTTAAGGTTTCAAAAAATCTTAAATTGAATAATAACCCAGTTAAAGATATGATTAATTACAATACAAGAAAATTAACGGCTAATCAAAATATATGAATAAAAACATTACTTGGCATTAAAACGAAATCACTGTTTTCTCATAAAGGGTGTTTGTGAATCATTTTTTAATTCTGATTTCAAAAATGATCCGTTTGTTTCCATCACGTCAGGGTCTTCAGTGAGATCTTCGAATATATATATATATATATAATCTACAACTTAGTCTATTATTACTCTAATGGTTTTTCTGTTATCTGCTTTTTATCATAAATGTTGCATCTGTGAGCGATCTTTTTCTTAAGAGCTCTTCACTCAATTCCAAAATTTCGTTGAATTTTTCTGATATTATCTTTGTATACAGTTTCAATTAAGTGTTTAATAAATTTATATCCTGTAATTTTCTGGCAAATGCTTATCTCCCTTTTATATATATTGGTATTGTTATATTTTACAATCAATCAATTGGTATGCTCTTTTAAAATAATTCTATTAATTCTGCAGTTAGCTTTTCTCCTCCATGTTGCAAGACCCCTGATATCCCCACCTGCTATCTGAGGCGTAGTACACTGATAAACTCTTTCACATGAAAATGCGAAACTGCATACAGACCAACTGAAGGCACGCCTGAGACCATTAAGATCCGTGAAATATGCTGACTTATGAGCATACGTGTGTGTTATAATTAATTTGTACAAATGTACATGTACATACCTTAGTGTACTGTCAGCCTCACAACTTGCATATACTCCTGGCAATATATTTGGATATTCATTTATCTTCTAACATGTTTTAATGTCACGTATCATTCTTATCTATTTGAGATACATGTTTTTATGCTGTCCCTTAATCTTGTCAAGCCCCTGGTTGTGGCGGGCACATATTGTATGGATGATACATGTAATGTGGTTGCTGTATACGGATGATACATGTAATGTGGTTACCGTGTATGCAATATAGTACAATAAAGATTTCTTCTAGCTCATTATTTCATATATATATACCTGCACTTTCCTGTTTTTTTAGTTTTCTTATAATTCCTTAGATTTATTCCGCATTTAATTCTATGTTTTCTGATATTTGCTGCCCTTCGCTTGTTATATTTTTTAAAATAATCTACCCATGTAACCTAAAGAACTTTGGCTAAAATCAAAGTTCTGAAGTTATTCTAGAACATAACTCAGCTGATCATGAGCAAACGCTGACTTGTCTAGACATATCCCGACTATATCGAATGACTGGCCCTGAGTTCTGCTAATCGTAATTTAAATGCCAAATGAAATTGCTATCCCATGCCTCGAGTATGGTTCCCGTTTTTTTTTTTTTTTTTTTTATGAAAACCCCAAACACGAAAGGTATCAAGATCTATAGTACTTAATACCGTGCATGGGTTGAAGGAGAAGTATGGGGGGAAGGGGATACCGGAAACTTTGCTCTAGAGACTAAACATGGGTTTCACCACTTCAAGCCTCCAATAAGCAAAGTGGTGGTATTTCACCGGTTGATGAAAGTCATCTACCACCTGTAGATTGCTGGTCGAACTTGAGAAATACCTTCCAAAGGAGAACCTTTATGCGCTATTTTCACTCTTTAGACGAGTAAATCTGTCTTGGGGAGGGGTGATCATTCCTCTTGCATTTTTCTCATACAACAGGCAAAGCCGGTTATACAGGTTATAGGATACACACAATGTTGGCAAAGACTCCAATTGTAGCATGGGTTATCCTTCCATGCTTATCGATACAATCATCCACTGCATTTTAGCGAAAGGTGTTGCTAATAATTGAATTATGCTAAAGCTTTTACAAAGATGTTGTTGATGTTTTTTAATGTATGAATGAATATAACTAAACTGCATGAATTCAGCAAGTAATAAATTCCATCTTTAGAAACAGCAGCAAGGGGGAAGGAGAGAAATTTATTAACACCAGGATAGCATACTTTGAAAAGCCCCATGGACTTCTTAGGAGATAAAATTAGAACGAAGAGGGAAGACCAAAGATCCCTATATCCTTTTATATTGTTTGCATGTACGACTGTACAAGTATGGGGAATCAACACAGATTACCCATACTTGTACAGTAGTAGTACATGCAAACAATATAAAAGGATATAGGGATCTTTGGTCTTCCCTCTTCGTTCTAATTTTATCTCCTAAGAAGTCCATGAGGCATTTCAAAATATGTGATCCTGGTGTTAATAAATTTCTCTCCTTCCCCCTTGTCTGCTGTTTCTAAAGATGGAATTTATTACTTGCTGAATTCATGCAGTTTAGTTATATTCATACTTTTGTAAATTATGAATTTCAAGTTGAATAAAAACATAACGTAAAATAATAAGTTTGCTTCTAATTATTTATTTTATTATTATTTTTGCTTTGTACAAAGGTTGCGATCAATAGCTATAGCAAAGGATTAGAATATCATTTGGGAATGATATTTCTCATTATTAAACAGGGACTGAAATTTTCAAATGGGACACGCTAAATCCACTTAAATGTAGTTTGTTTGGAATAATAAACTATGAAATTCAAGGTGGCGATATATAAGAAAACGATCGTGTGTTATTTTACAGAAATAAGGGCTTAAAATGCATTAAAGAAGCTTCCTTTAAAAGTGCTCTTCTTATAACAATCGGGAGGAAATAGGTTTAAAGAACTAGGTGGACTTTATTGACGTAATTCTAGGAAGATAGACTCAACCCAATAGGCGTGTGTAACCTGGAGGATGTCGTCTACCTGGAGGATGGCTACTCAAGCCCTCGTGGGCACCACATTGTTCCGATTCATTCAAAAGTTCAAAATATTATTCTTTTCATTCCATTATTTGGTAATAACCTCATAATATAAAAATATTTCTTGATTAAATGTCTAAGAGTATGAAAAAGGTTGTTTATGCATGGGCATGCACCTCCATCATTAAGCGTTACTTATTCAAAGCAGTGCAATCCCTCGGCAACTCATTGTGAAGGTATTCACAATATGAGATGTAATTAAACGATGCATGCATGCATACTACCTGGGTAGTAGAAATGATGGAAGTGCATTAACAACCTTTTTCAACCTCATAATAGTTTATCAGATTAGCTGGACACAATTTCCCTTTTAAAAATTGATGCTTCATGTATTCTTTTCTATATGATCTTGCAATACATCCTTAATCACGATTTCATAATTTCCTCTGCTATAGAAGTTCAAATTGTGAATCCATAATTATCCATTTCACCCTGTGATTATTACTTCGCATCATCCTACGCCTAGCGAAAACAGATTGTCTTATCATTCTTTTGTATCTCAACCTTTGACAATATGGGAAAATGAGCCCGAGTTCTACGATTAATTATGTTCTGTCAGTCGTACTGGGACGCACAGTTATCAGTTAAATTTCAATTTGGCTAACCAAATTAGTAGGCATTTTCTGAGCTCTCTTCCTTTAAATTTTTACCTCAACACTTACGAATCCTCACATTAATTGGACGAAGTATATTCCTTGTTTATTCGGGAAATCCTTACAACCTAATCAAGAACGTTAATTACATGCCTTCTTCTCGCCAGGCATAAAGAAAAGGAAACCGTTTTAATACAAAAGTTCAAAGAAACCAAGCAGTTTCTCCTGACCTTTCTAAGGCTTTTAATCGTGTTTATCGTAAAGGTCTCCTAAATAAGCGCCCGTCTTATGGTGTGTATTCTGTTTTGCAAGTAAGCAGTTTTTCCCTGACCCCTCATGACATGTGCTGGTAGAGGCTCCGACATTTGAACTAATGCTCCACTTCACCAAGATTCTGTTCTTCAGCCCACCATTTTCTATGCACACTTTTACTCATTAAAACACACTACATTCCACTTTCCAGTTGTAGAAACCCTGATCTCCCTAAAGAGCTTCGATTTCTCGAATCAAAGAATCACCAGTTCTTTAAATGCTGATCCCCAGGTACTTCTCCAGTGGGAGAAGAAAACTTAGTCATGTTTCTAGCGAGATCACATTTACTGGAGGAGGATATATCCTGTTTCTAACCTATCTTGGCATAAGCATATTGCAAAGATGTTTCCCCTGCATGGAAAACGCTAGGTTTTCTCTTTCATTCATTTTGTTCTGAACAACTACCGACTCTGTACAAGTTACAAATCCACCCTAACATAGAATACTATTGCTGCATCTGGGATGGGTTTAAACACCTAGACTTTATTCAAAGAGGATAGTCAGATTAATTATTGATATCTCTTACAAGCTCATACGTTTTCTAGATATATTTCTATTCGCATTCTCCTTCTACAATTCTTTCTTCCAAATCCGCTTAGAATAGGAGCCTCAATTAGGCTTAACATCCACTCACTGTCCAACTCCTAATTCACCGAATGAACTTTTTTCTAATTTTTTTTTCTCTTCCTACTGCTGTCTGCTTAACGTTCAATTGGTACTCAAAATGATTTTCGTGTTTTAAGTTTAAAAAAAAATAAATTTGATTTGGCAAAACAGCTGCTCACATTCATAAATACTCCAAGTTAGGAAAATTTTGGCTGTCGTCAATTTTAATGATATCTCATGGAGGATTCAGTCCCACCTTCAAATTCAAAGAAATTGCAAAACAAAAAGCTTTTTTTTACTTCAAAATAAGAAATCAACACTTAATAAGATTTCTTTTGTAAGTCTCCAGAGGAAATATTTTGCATTTGCCCGATCCTGGTGAAAACTCCACTATAAACGATCAAGATCAGAGGTTTCCTGCGTAACTCAAGGTGCATGGAGTAAGTCTCGCCCGTTAAACGAGTTAAATATTTCTGAATAATAGTGGATTCTCAATAAAAAACACAATCGTACAACTATGGTTGGCTACTGCAACTGCTACCTAGAAACTAGTCTCGGTAGTGCAGCTAGATAACTTTTTTCAGTAGATACTGGCATAGCAATTTTGATATAAAATAATTCGGCTTTAAAACAGCATTTAGTTTTCCGTGTGTTTTTTTATTTTAAAAGTTTTTCAAAACGGCTTCAGACTGCCCATCCGAAGTCGTGTGACTTGTCAGTTTTCGGTCTATAACGACTGATATTAAATTATGCGTTGCTAATTTTCGTAAAAAAATAAAACATATACAATGCTTGTATGGCATTAATAACTAATCACCCTTAGAGTATCCTTTCCGGTTTTTTCTTTTTCTGAACATCATTCACAAGAAATCCATCTTTTCAGATTTCACAAGATTGCAAACCTCAGCATCAAAACTATAATCTTCGCTGTTCTGCGTGTTGTTTTATGTATTCAGTAAGTTCGCCTGCAGACATAGCGATCAATCTCCGTTGTCTGCTGGTGGATGAGGGGAACTAGTCTCCGTAATTATCTTAGTAGTTGTGACCGGATGGACGACCCAAAAACATGCGTTCAGCAGCGGAGCCGAATCCTGTTTGAATTTAACACACGTATGTATATGCTGATACAAACGCGTCTGCGCACACGTACAGATGTACACAGTTGACACGAACACATAGCCCACAATAACGGTGTACATTTTTGGTGATAGCTATCGTTAATAGCCGCAAGAGGTCGCGCTTTTACCTCATCCTCGTTATTCCGTCTTTCCTGACAGCTACTACCTGTAATTACAACGGACGGTAGTACATCCTGCGGCATCTAATAGCACCATGTCACTTGCGATCGGCAGGGATGTCCAGAGAGGTGATTGGGTACCCGGTACAGGCAGCCATTTATAGCAATTAGTCCCTCTTCACCTGTTGATGCCATTTCTTAATTACAGTCTTATGGGTAGCAAGTGATGAATTAAGTACCACACACAAACGAAAGATAAAGACTGAAGATAATTTCTTGTACTCCACTTGCTTGTGCTTCCTTAAGATCTTCGAAATGTGCTTTACGACTGTTCGGGCGCGCCCTAGAAAAATAAACGCGATTTTAGGTTGGTAGTCAGTGTTAGTGAAGTTTTCTTAGTCTTCGCAAGTTCAAAGAAGGAATGAACACAAACTTACTATTTTGGAAGTGCAAGACCTCATGGGGCATTTTTAAAGGAATACTTTCATGTCCTCCTCCTAAACTGTGAAATGCACTTACCCCAGATATGCAACCTTAGCGAGTAGCGCAATGGTTACATTGCACTACTCGCAAAGTAGGTAAACCGACCGAATGTTACGCAAAGCGTCAGTGTATCGAGTTTGGTGACCTTATTTGCTTTGACCGAAAAATAACAAGCTCGTATGCGCATCAAACATCGATTGAACCCCTAGATAGGCACTCACAACTATTATGTCATTGGCGAAATTTTCCTCCGAAAGGGTTTCTTAGGGTTTGAGGAGAAGATTTAAGGTGGACGAAAATGAGGAATGATTTTGACTTTCATATAGCTTGGAAACAAGTGAAGAAAAGTCTACCACAGGTGAAATGGTAACCATTGTAACAAAAGATCTGTGGCCACCTCGCGCAACTACCTGCCTGTTGTTTCCCCCCCTTATCAGGCGGGGGATTTTCTTTGCTTATTAATTGTCTGTGACAATAGCTCCTTGCTCCTGGTCATCAAGCACGATCTCTTCAGAGTATTAAAAATGCGAGCCATGAGTTGGATCACAATAAGCAGGGACGCAATATTTCTTGTCAGTGTTAATGATACCTTTCCAACCTGTAATTTTAACTGTAGTTTCAAAGTATTTCTAGTGTCGTTTCATCATTAGAACTCTTTAGAAAGGATCGATTACATCGACAGTCAACTTGTTTTGTTCGTTCAATTGCACTTATGGTGTTCGTCCTGAAATCTTCATTCTCATCTTCAAGTAATCGTTAATTAAAACTTCTGTAGCAGATACATAATGTGTCCTGCCGTTAGCATATTTAACGTGTTTTCCATTTAAGAGTCATCGACAGGCGTTAAAAACGTTTTAATTTTCCGATATTAATAAAATTCATGGACAATAATATAACAATGTTTTTATTTTATTAATAATAATTACATATCGGTTACTGAAAGTATTGGTCTGTGATCACTAAAGTAGGATATATAATTTTTACATTAAAGAGTAGTTCACGACTAAATACACCATCTATAGTTGTTCCATTACTTGCAGTTTTTATCGAAAGATCTGATTACACGTCCAAGTTGAAGAATGTTTTCATAAATGTGCAGAACTCTTTTCCAGTCTCAGAGTTTAATTGTAAAGAAAAAGATTACATTCAATCTGAAAACACCAGGTCACTTGAAACCAGATACCTTTTCTAATTAACGCATTTCCGAAAGATTTTTGTATCTTAAAACCTTAATATTTCTGTTTCAAAATTCCTCAGCTTTCCAACGATATGCTATACGTCCACATTATCTCGTTTATTACGTGAGAAAATTTCCTAGATAACAGGTTCATATTTTCCACTATCCTAGAAAAACTACTGTAATTTTCAGAGGTTTGAAAGTTTTTCCTCTAGTATATAGCTAAGATGAAGCTCCGTGCAAAATTTCATTAAATTTGAGCCAGTAGAAGATAAATTATTGATGCCATCGTACAAGTATGATTGCAACAATACAAGTTACAATAATTCGCTTCTAGCGGAAGCTGAAGGTGACGTCACTACCGTAACGCTTTTCGTTACAAAATTTTTGGAATAACAGCGGTAAAAACGTTTTTAACGTCAATATTTATGGATACTTAACAGATTAAGACATGCATTGACAGCTAAATGACGCTCATTCATGATATTACACGGACTTTTTTCTTTCAGAAACAATTTATGCATCTTTAATCAATTTAAGACGGTAACTACAGCATCTCTAAGGCGAACTCGCATTTCACATTATGCGACATGAGTATGAAACTGATACTGTTTAGCATAGTCTTCCGTTGACATTAATGGCGAAAATTAATGGCGTTACCAGTTTAGAATTTTAAAGATAATTAATATGCTGTCTCTTCAAACTTCCCTACTATTTAAGTGCCAATGCTTTGCGTAGGAAGCCGACCTTAGAAAAACATCCAACCCAACATAATTATTGGAGTAAGCGCAAACTATTTACATAATGTTGATGAATGAGGTTATACTTAACTAACGAACTTGTCCGAAAAAGTAAACCTCACACAGGTAGTCTCTGAGGTGGAGTTGTCGAGGATTTTATATCCCCGGAACGCCCCACCTCTTTTTGTATACTAGAACATAAATTGGATCTTTTTTTTAATGTGATGTCGGAAGTATGCTAAACCCAATGAACCAGAAAATTGAAAACAAGAAAAACATTGCACGCAGAAAAGTAATAAACGAAAAGCTATACCCATAACTCCGTTAAAAAAACAACAAAAACTCTTTCCAGAACTGAAAAACTTTTGGGCATATTAAAATATTAAAAAAAAATCAAATGAAAAACCCTTGCTAAACCTATTGTATTTTAAATTGAAATATCTATCATTTGGGGGAGGGGGAAATAATTACATGATACCTTAAAAATACATGCGCAATCTAATTTAAGTACCTCATCAATTTAAAAAGCCATGAAGCGTTTTCAGAGAAAAAAGGTGACATTAAAGCAATCCCCCGTTTCAAAAGAGATCTTAGTTCCAATCCCGTCACAGACTCCAATAATTTTCTAAATGCATTTATCCCTTGAACTGTGATTAACCGATCTCAAGGAGAATTTTCTCTCCCGAAAACTTTTGTTCCCTGTATACATCCATACTGTCTCGTGATAATAGTCATATGGTACACATGGAAGCTTTAGGCTTTTGCTGTACGAGCGGGTAAAAAAAATCCTCCACCTGGAAGTGTTCCGCTGGAGTAGGGACGTAGTGCGCTGGATGAGCTGACTTCTGAATTAACAACTCCCTGCCAAAAAAAAAAAAAAAAAAACTTCCTATAGTCTAGTCTCAGTTCCCCGTAATTGAATTTATCTTAATTATAGATCACTTATAATAATAAAATCTTCATTCATTCATTTTACTGTCCTTCCTCTCTAATTGTCTACTGAATGAGCTCTGTATCTCGGATATGCGAAATCTTTTCCTCATATGAGCGCACTTACCAATTTGGATAAAGTGTCGTCCGTCTTTGGATCTCTTCAAGACGTTAGATGGTCTCGATATTGCGTCACAGTATTCCACGATGTGCGGTACAGTGCAAATATTCAATAAATCATCAATAGGCCCGGGATCAATTCTTGTCACCTGTCTGCATTGCATGAACTTCATATTTGCTTGGATCGTAACCCATCAAATCTTTCGCCTTTAGAGTTTTAAGTCAGTTCCTCCTAATGTATAAGCATTTTGGAGTTATTTCCCAACTCTAAAACCTTGCGTTAAAACATAGATGCAGCTTTTCTTACCATCCTTACCACCTATCGAAGCCGATCTGAAATTTTTGGCATTTCATTCGCTATATCCCTTCATCAGGGAAATCAAAAACATGGGCTCGGCGCTTACCTTAAAAACCTCAACCAATCCTTGTTCTATAGGACTTCAAAAATATTTGGTGCAATGCTTCAATCACGCAGATTCTCCAAACGAACAGTTACGCATTTGATCAAGGCGGATAATGTGACAAGAAGTTCTATCCTTCGAAAATAACTTCATCCTTAATTAATCTGGCAGATCTTCACGATTTCTTCCGTATAACTTGTGCCCGCTAACTAGAAGAATTTTTTGGCGATTTTCGCTTCGTACTGAAATAATTTGGTCTCGAGAAGGATTCATATTCTAACCCCGTTTTACACCATGAAAAACAAACGGACCTTGGAAATAACTGGCAGTTTGCTCAAGCCACACTTGCGTAATCATGACCTGAATGACCAAGAAAAACTAAATTCATTTGGTGGTCGTGGAGGCCAAACTGAAATCAGCATATCTGACGTAACTTCTATGGGCGGACATAGAGCTGTGCATTTTCCTTTCACGTAATGATGGAATCTTCTCTCCACGCAATTTTCATTGGTTGACTCCTCATGAATATGTGTGAAGGTGAGTTGTCCACATGTGAGAAAGGACCTTGCTACTTTACTAGAGTATTTCTATGTGTGTGTGTGGGTTACGTAGCTATGGCAACAGTGTCGTGGAAAGAATAAATTCGTTCCGGCTGCATTTACGTAGATGATCCGCTTGATATCCATCTCCCCCGTGTCATTATATGGTTGTCTGGGGCGCTCTTCAAACCAATCTGGGCTGTAAATTAGCGCCGCTTTGTTTGATGCAGAAAGAGCGAAGGCAGAAAACGAAGAACTGCTAAAAGAATAGCTCGGAATTCCGCAGTACTTATTTCAAATATGATACGGGAGTAGCGAGCGATTATGACCCTTTTCTTGCTGGTAAGTTTATTTTTCGTTCTGTTATAGAGATTTAATCTTCTTGAAGTTGATTACAAATCCTCGTATTTATTTTTCTCAAGGGCGTGTGGAGATTTGTTGCAAATGGTCAACCAATATTATGGGCGATTACACTCTTCAGATTCAGTAAAGATATTTGCGAATAGTGAAGGTACCGCCATCGGAGAGCTTTGGTGTGCAGCTATCTAACTTATCCCGTGGTGGTATCTTCGCTATCTGCAAATGAGGTTTCAAAATCTGTGAATAAGAGTCTCGATGCCTGCCTGTCTTTATTTGACTCTTTTGTGCTGTTATTTTTCGAGGTAGCAATCTTTTTGGGGATGATCCGCCACTTGTATTTCACCATAAGATTGTGATCACTTAAAACAAGACACCCTCTAAATAATGATCCATATTACGTACCAGTAATTTTTGATAATTCAATTATTTAATTATTCTTTAAAATACCTTGAGCACCTGGACTAAGTTAGTCGGCCTCAAGGTTTTTCTTGGTTTTTCCAGACAAACCGGACTAAACATGCAAACTGCAAAAATTGCACCAAGGCCAGAGTTTCCTTAGTGCTCATCCAGGAAACTCAAACTTATTAGTGTCATGCATTTTTCCTTGAATCCCTCTTGCCACAGTTATTTATTGTCATCTATAAGACACGCGGAGATAACTACAGTGTCTCAATATCCAATATTTTCTTAGCGTCGTCTTAAGATTATTTCCTTTTCATTGGCACCTACTCTCGCAATTCTGACTTCGCTGTGAAGGTCAAGCAGAAATTAGAACAGGTCAAACTGGTACAGTCAGAAAGTTTCAAGAGCAGAGAATGAAACGCATAATTTTCTAATAATTGATTGCGAACAAAAAAACTTTCCTTAAGTGACCTTCGTAACATTTAGAGAGGTTTTATCTGTAGCCTCTCGCGTGGGAACAGGTAGGGTACAAATGCAGCCAACAACTACAGGAATTTCGTAACGACTATTTTAATCGGGAGATGAATGAGTTAGCTGGGCTCAGCTTGGGGCTTAATGAGGTATTCCGGGTTTTCCATTACGCGAACGAGCTCGTGACCATATTTGCCATTCACAGGAACCACGACTTATTGAGGATATAGTTTCTGGTAGTGTAATAAATTAGCAGAAAATATTTTGATAGATAATGACCTCCTCTGTATTTTCAAAATTCGATAAATAATAGAATACTGCGCTTTCTGGCCTCCTGTTTGCACAGCATATTGAACTTCATGTCCTTCTATACCACACACTCCCACAGTCTTTCTTACCTTGAACAACATCTAATTTCTCCCCCCCCCCCACACACACACACCGCGCACATAAACTACTGCTGGGCAGAGTCGGACCTGGGTATTTCCGCGTCACGGGCAGAAATATTTTTCAGCGCCCTCACTAAGGATATATATATTTCTTGCCTCATTCATTGTTCTTATGCTTTTGGTATCCTTAATAATGGCTCCCGGGTAAGGGCCCTACAGCCCGTGCCTTAATCCAGCACTACTGCTGGGAACAGAATTTTGGGGCGAGGGTGCATAATTATGCGTACTTTGAGTGACCGGGGTTTCAAGCCCATAACTACTAAATACTGTTGCTTGTATTCTCTCGCTGTCTTGTGAATTCCTCTATCCATGTGGTCATCCCGGAGTAGAAACAGCAAGTATATTTTTTTAAACTATTACTGGGATTCTGTTCCCCACCTTTCTTTTCGTACAGTTTAAACTTTAGCTGCCATTTTTAGAAGACACTTTCAATTGGTGAAAAGCCTTTTGAAGAATCATAGCCTAGTTCCTATCGTTAACCACCCTCCCAAACTTTAAATCGTTAGCGGACTTTCACAACTTCCCCTCTATTCCCTCATTGATAGGACCCGGGTGCCAAGCGTTCCGTGGCTAAGCGATTTCTAGAGTATTTCTAAAAGCGATTTCTGCAAAGAGCATTTGAGCGAACGGATTCTATTTTTTGTTTCAAAAACAGTTTTCTTGATTTTATTTGTATATCAGAGTAGCATTTTCGCTCTATAAAGGGAACCCACCTTTCTGTTTCTTTTTTCTATAAATACTAATTTACTAACTCAGCCGCTTGGTCACATCGTGGCACTGCTCCTGCCTCCCCGTGGCGGGGCCGGTAACCTGGGTGGTAAAGATATACCCCCAGGACCAAAAGGAGCCACCATGGATTCTAACAATTTTCCACCCTTAGAGCCTTCAAGGTAAGAATCCTGTCATGATAACAACAATAGTCAACCTAAAAGGCTTCGAGCAGAAACACAGTCTCCAGACATTCCTAATTTTTTGGTGATACACTCTGTCCACCCAGCCGGTGAGTAAGTTATCTCCAGTCATGATTCAAAGACATCTGTAATCTATTGCAGGATCACCAAAAATGGTAAAGCGACTACAATCCGGAGATCTCCTGATTGAAACAGCCACCACCAAACATTCGGAGTGGCTATTAAAGACCAACGACATTTGGTGGTTACCAGTATCTGTTACTCCCCACAATACTCTAAATTCATCAAAAGGCGTCATCACAGAATGAGACTTAATTACAGTGTCTGGGGAGGAATTAGTTCAAGAACTTAGCAATCAAAAAGGTAATCAGTGATAAAAGAATGACAAAAAAAGATGGAAATCTCGTTCCGTCATTTTAACTTTTAGTACTCCTGATTTGCCATCCTCAGTAAAAGCTGGCTATTTAAACTGCCGAATTCGCCATACATCCCGAATCCTCTTGGCTGTTTTAAATGCCAGAAATATGGCCATTCACAGCAGGCATGCAGAGGTGACGCCATCTGTCCTATTTGTGGATCAAAAGAGCATACACAAGAAGATTGTCCAGCCGCAGTTCCCATTTGCCCCAACTGCAAAAGCAATCACCTTGCCTTTTCTAAATCATGTGAAAAGTGAAAAACAGGTAGGAAATACAAAGTAGAACATAAATTCACATATCCTGAGGCACGCAGACAAATAATTTTTGACTATGCCTAGTCAATCTTATGCCTCTCGAACCTGAAAGTTTCATACAACTGCAATTCAAACAGATGTGTCAATACCGCCCAACGTCTCGATAGCTAATTGGGTTAACTTTATCAACCACTGGAAAAGATAATTGTAAAACTAAAACCAGCAATGCCACCAACACCCCAATTAATATCACAACTGAAACTCTGACAGTCTCAAATGACACAAAAAAATTGAAACCTAATAAAGACTAAGGAAACTGATCCATCCACCAATACTATGGAAGTGGATAAACACCCAAATTATGAAGAACCTTTCCTAGAACTCCATGCCAATGACACTATGGATACCGGACGCCCCTTATTCCGAAAAATGACCAGAAAAAATGCCCTGCATACAAAAAACAGTCAGATGAATCACCCTCAGCCAAACCAAAATAATACCTAGCATCATACAGTGGAACTGTAGAGGACTAAGCAGCCATTCTTGATGACTTAAGGGATTTAATCTCTCAGTTTAATCCCATAAGTATATGCCTACAGGAAACATTCTTGTCACCCCAAGTTTCGCCGAAATTCTCAAATTATATGATATACAGACGAGATAGGAGCCCAGAGTCTCCTGCCCGTGGAGGAGTAGCCATTCTTGTAAATTCTAACATACCATCCAGACTGATCCAATTAAGAACCACCCTAGAAGCTGTGGCAGCTCGGATTGCAGTTGCTTTTTCAGTTACCATTGTTTCGATTTATATTCCACCATCTCTACACCTTGCCCTTTAAGAACTTAACAACCTCATTACACAACTCCCAACTCCAATTTATCTTTTCGGTGACTTTAATGGACGCCATCCATCAGCTGCAATGGACAGAAGGGGCAAGATGATTGAGGAATTTATAAATAATAATTATCTGAATTTATTAAACTCTGGATCTCCTACCTACATTCACCTACATACAGGATCTACTTCTGAAATTGACTTATCAGTTTGCTCATCTTCCATCTTTCCAATCATGACATGGTGTGTATTAACCGATCCTTTTAACAGTGATCAATTTCCGATTATTTGCTCCTTACAAACAGGAGTAACTCTAAATCCTGATCAACGATCCACTTGGAAGTTTAAAAAGGCGAACTGGAATGGCTATTCTGCTCAAGTACTTCTAGACAGACTACGTTAAAAAAAGAACCTATTGATGATGTAAATACTTACATCACCAATCAGATTCTGACTGCCGCTAATACCTACATTCTAAAATCGAAAACACATCGCAATCACCGAAATCACTTGTGGAGTGCAGATTGCTTCACTGCCAAACAGGAAAACAACGTAGCTTGGAATAATTTCCGTAAGAACCCCACCACTAATAACCTCATTGCTTATAAAAGGCTTAAAGCAAGGCAAATTAGACGGAAAGCGAAACGAGACTCGTGGATCGCTTTTGCCTCAACAATCACAAAAGACACCGACATATGCCTCATCTGGAAAAGAATACAGGCACTAAATGGGAAATTCGCTCGTCTGCCCTCTCCAATACTTCATTGGAAAGGGAAAGACATATCTACAGCTGAAGAAGTTGCTAATGCACTTGCAGAATCATTTGCTACAATCTCTGCTTCTGCCTCCTATGCGTCCACATTTCAGACCATCAAAGCTAGTGCAGAACGATAAAAAATCAACTTTTTCACGCACGACTCTTTCCGCACAACCCTTTACATTCATAGAACTTTAAGAATCGTTAAACAGATCTTCAAATAGTGCCGCAGGTCCAGATGGAGTTCATTACGTTATGTTGAAGCATTTACTTCAAGAGGATTTGCGTACCATGTTAATCTTTTATAATCGGATATTCCCAAAAATGCCTATCCTTCTTTCTGGCGTCATTCTTTCATTATTGCCTTACCAAACCAGGAAAAGATCATTCCTGTGTTGAAAATTATAGGCCAATATCTCTTACGAGCTGCACGAATAAAATTTTCGCAAGGATGGTTCATACTAGGTTTACTTACATGTGTGACAACTGGTCACAGATCTAGAAAAGGAATACTGACAGCAAACTTTACCAGATAAAGCAAGAACCAAAGCTGTGGCTCTCAGGCTTTCGACGAAAGAGACGAGAGGAAGTGGTACTGGCAAGACTCAGAATTGGACACACTCATCATACTCATCTGTTCCTGCTACTGGGAAAAGATCCACCCCAATGTTCATCCTGTGACAGTCAACTTACCGTTAGGCATTTTCTGTTTGATTGTCCCTTATATTCAACCATACGGTCAAACACTTTTCAGTCGGTCTAGAGATTGAACCTCTCACGATTTAACTCATATCCTGGGAATGTATGCAAACATACTTATAATCTATTTAAAATGTATTGGCCTATACAGGAGTATTTAATTTAACATCAACACCGGTATATTTCGACTAAATAAACTATGAGCAGTCACAATTTTGCCTCCGTAACCCTTGTGACGTTTAACCAAATACTAACAACAACCTCACTGATATCTTTAAGAAGATAAGAAACAAGAGAGATGATACCACAGTGGTTTCGTCACTCGTTAGGAGAATCCTTGGTTCGAGTTCCTTCAATGACTGGAGGGATTTCTAATATTCTCTTCAATCGAGGCTGTAGTTAGCCCAACTCGGGTGGAGGGCAGTTCCCCCCTGAGTTATTTCGGATGTTTTAGTCCTTTGTGTGGGCTGAAAAATCCTGAGCCGTCGAGACCATTCGGCAGCTCCTGAACAGATTTCCAATCGTATGAACATATTTGTTTTTTATACGTTATCTCACTCTCGACATAGCAAATCAAGGTAATTTCTAATTCGCATACCCTCAACATTTCACTGAGAAATGCATTAGGCTAATATTTTGATGTCCAGAATAGAGAATACCGCTACTAAAAGAGGCGTATTATTATTGCGTGTGCTGCTGAGTGAGACAAGCCACTTAGATAATTAAAACTGCTGCAGCATGTCGCTCACCATAAAAGGCAATTAATTTCGAGCTGAGATCTCCGTGGTTAATGGCCATGTTCAATGTATCCCTTTTAATGTCCCAGATGACCCTACACGCCACAGCAGTTCCGTTATGGATCACTTGCATTATCGATCGCGGTCCTTTATTTTCAGAATGACTCGTTAGAAAAGGAAGTTTCACAAAAGGTCAAATTAATATCTCGAGATTAAATGAGATGTACTTGTTTTGCAACAGACCTTATAATTCAGGGATTGGATCTGTCTTAAACATATCACCTGTACTATATATATAGTTATAACAGTCAAGATTCTGTTAACTTTTGACGAACTTGAATTCTTAATAAATATTTTAAGAATTTTATAATCCGTGCGCTTTTTACCAGTTTTTGACCTTTCCTGATGACAGGATTCCGCATGAAATCCAGAAACGAATTTTTCTACTCCCCATCAAAATCGATGCGTTTCATCAAGCGCTTAACAAATTATTGATGGCCGTTCAAGTAAAATTCTTTTGCCTGAGAGATGAGGCGGGTGATGCTTAAATTCCTCATAGCAATGAGGATTTTCTGACTCCAAAAATATTTCAAAAGATTAATTTCACACTCATCCGAGATGAGAAACTTGTCCGCTTTGAATCATTTTGTGGAAAGCTCTATACTGAAGCCTGGAAAGCAGCTTCGTGTTCAGTCATCAGAAAGTTTTAACCTGTGTTCGTTAATAACACCGGTTTAAATAGCTTCAGATCTAAATTCATTGAGTATGGAGTGACTAACTCAGCATAGTCTGGTGTCAGAAAAGCTACTGAGGCTGAGAGAATGTTAAGCTTTGAGGCGGGTAGTGAACATCCAGTTATACTGAAGAAAGGCAATAGATGAGTGAAAAATTAATCATTACAATCAAATATTGGGCTGTAGAAGTGTCAAAGTCTCTCCAATCCAAATGGGAGGCGCCAAAGGAGTGATGGTCAATTATATAGACCAGTGAATTTGACTTCTTTTGTTGATAAGATTATTAATCGATGGTTAAGAACGCAATACAACACCATCACGACAAGTATCATGAATGTTTCTTAGCATAGTTCCTTAAAGGTGGAAATGTTGTTTTACTAATACGGTAAATTGCTATGGTGAGGTAATAAAGCAGTTGAATGCGAGAAACAACTTGTATCTGGATTATAGTAGCGTTTTTGATACGGTTCCTCATCGGAGGTTATTGTATAATGACAAATGGGCCTGGAGTACTGGGGTCCATAGTTTAACAGATATTTATTTAAAGTATACCCAGTAAAATAAAATAAAATAAAATATTTCCAGAAGCTTTCGGAACTCGTGTCCCTTTCTCAACTGACAGAATTTTTAAATACATTACAAGCAAACTGTGGCACGTTACTCATTCGTCATTGTTGTAGCACGGATTGCTACAACAATGTTGTAGCAATTGTTGTAGCCGGATTGTTGTAGCCGGATTGCTCTGTCGTGTTCCTCACGGAACACGACAGAGCAATCCGGCTTGCCGAAACTGACCAGTCCGCGCTTGCAGAACATTTTTGGGCTACCAACCACGATCTTGACCCCAAGCGCGACTTTGAGATAGTGGACCACGCGCGACACTTTCGCCACCGCCTATGGCTAGAGTCACTAAACATAATGAACAACCCTAAGGCATTAAATCGCCAGAAAGGCATGCGTATACATCCAATCCTGGAGACAACCGTTTTATTGATGGATGATCACTGGCGCAAGGCAGCACACGTCCGTGCTACAACAATGACGAATGAGTAACGTGCCACAGTTTGCTTGTAATGTATTTAAAAATTCTGTCAGTTGAGAAAGGGACACGAGTTCCGAAAGCTTCTGGAAATATTTTATTTTATTTTATTTTACTGGGTATACTTTAAATAAATATCTGTTATTGTATAAGTTAGAGCAGGTCTGGATGGCAGGGAAGTATCGTTAATTGCTTTAAGAGTTTGTTGAAAGATAGGAAACAAGTGTGGTCATAAAATGAGTACTCTTCAGAGTGGACTGGAGTAGCAAGTAGGGGGGTCCTCAGGGATCAGTGCTCGGTCCCACTGTTTATATTGCTAATTGATATTGATGACGGAATACAGAGGAAGCTGTCTAAATTTTCTGACAACTTAAAGATTGGGAGAGTAGTTAATCATCAGAACTTGGTTGTTCTCTTTCGGAAAGTTTGCACTGACCATAAGTATGGTCTGATAAATTTCAGCTAAAGTTTAATGCTACAAAATGAAAAGTATTGCACTTAGTGAACAGAAACACAAGAGTAGGGTATAAATTTGGTGGGGGGGAGGGGAATTAAAAGATGTTTAGGATGAGAACGACATGACATTCAACATGCAGCGAGAACTCATTGTGTTCTCCCTTGATTTTCCGGAATTTTGCAAGTAGAGTCGTCGTCGTCGTCTTCATATCGTCTCTTTATTAGCACGGTGGTGCGACTTAATATTATATCCGAGTTCTGAGACTATAAAACTTCTGGAGAAAGTGCGAAGGGATGTTAAATTGGTGGTCTTGTTTGATGTACATGAGATTTTTTGTTCTGTTCTTTCTTTCTTTTTTGGCATTCGCAGAATAAGTTCGCTTCCTTGCATCATTATGCTATTTTAATACTAACAGAACCTGTTTTAATGACCAGAGCATATTGTTCTTCGATTTTAGAAACATTTAGATCACATTGCGCCATTCTGTATTGTTTGCATATGTGAATGTTCATGTGGCTGATATGCATGTCGTGCGAGCTGAAAAAAGCTGTGAATAATCGACACCCAGTCGTGAAGAACAATCGGCTAACTGCAGCCTCGATTGTAGAGAACTTTAGAATTTTTTTTTTATTCTCTGAAGGGATTCGAACCCAGTTCTCTCCAAACAAAGTGGCTAAACCACTACGCTGTCACAGAAGACTCCGGGCCCTGTTTCTATTGCAGTGAAGAGTGAGTCAGTAAATTCAGTGTAGGCAGCTTCCATATGGCAAGTTTCTAGAAGTCATATTTCAGTCAAGTCACTCCAGAAATATTCAGGAGTGGGGTTATCTGCAAATACGGCGTTGAGATTCTGACGCGAGTTACATTGGCGAGGTATGAGCTGACTCAAGGACCACTTGGGGGAACCGCACTGACGACATGTTCAACGGTGAATGGAACTCGGTTATTGAAGAGCACGTAACGACACCTGTAGACACCAAATTCTGGGAATCCCACCGTATATTTACAATATCATACGTACAGTATTACAAACACAATTTACAATACCGTGCAGAGAATGAGATGCATCCATTCAAAAGTAGACAACAATGTCCAAAGTCCGTCCGGCCCATTCAAAATCCAAGAGCAAGCAACAGTGTACTGAGCTACTATTTACAACAGAAGTGACCAGCATTGCCGTACCTCGTTGGATACGGCAATAAGAACACAAATAGCGGGATAAGAATTCACTTTTAGTGGTATTGCGATGTGACTCTGCATCGATGGAAAGCAAAACGATGATAAGAATACGTGGATGGAATTGTTTAAGGACACCACAGAGTAATCACTTGATTGCATCCATACCATGCTCCGCACTATTAAGTGACAATCGCAGATGAGTGTTGAGAAAGGACCCGTATCTAACTATGGAAAGTTCCAGGCATATGTGTATTTTGAATTGTTATACCTTTTTTAACCATTTCATACACATTACCAATAACAATGTTATATCTCATAAATCAATATACGTGGTATAAATTATGGAGAATATAATTGATGTATATGAAAAATTAATACACACACGCTATAATACGATACAAAATAGCACAGAAGTACAAAAAGGCCTTCCATTTCAAATATACCAACACCTCCTTTGTCAAAATGCTTGGCAAGGGAAGGTGTTGGTATATTTGAAATGGAATTCAAATTCTTGAGAGAGTTATAACCTCCTTGAAATTTAGTATTAAAAATTCAAAAAGATGTTATAATAAATTGGGCATCCAACCGTAAGCAATACTTAGTTGAGTTTCTGCAAGTGCAAAGTGTGTTCATTGTCTGACGGCACCAGGGGTTCCCCCCCCCATCTCCACGTTGTGTACTCTGTGTAGGCCACAGATTTAAAAAGTGTGTGGGGAGTGGAAGGATGTTTAGTGTTGTGTACCGTTGTTCTGGCCATTTAGCCGTTGGGCCTCTGTCGGGACCCACCGTTACCGCACTTGGCCCCTGGGGGGTAGGTCAGGTACCCAGTAGATTTCATTTTGTACTCTGGCAGGCCCTGTCACCTAGTTTCCGAAGATTTCAGTGGCAAAAACCTATGAAGAAAAAAAAAAAGAAGGGAGAGGGTAAACGCTAGAATATAAAAGGCCGAGAGAGGTTTATATAAGCGCAGTTTAAATTTGAACGTTATTAATTAGATAAATTGTGTAGGGCATACGCTTGGCGAGTTAGACAGAGTAGGGGGAGACTGAAGGATGGGGGAAAACAGAGGTATGGGGGACGATAGAGAAGGCACCCCAGAATGTCAGTAAAGCAGGCCCATACCTCACCAGGCGGAAGGGTGTGGCAGGGGAAGGAGACAGGTACCCGTCTCCTCCCCCCAGACCGGGGAGAGGAATAAAAGAAAACCAGGCGACAGTGCTCGGTTTGATTGCCAATATGGCTTGTCGCAACGTGGTGTTGCGACAAAACAAAATGTCTAAAACCCAGACATTGGAGACACTGCTGGGTTTTAGAGTCTTTGTAGAATCAGGTTCCATCCGGGATTTGTGATCATTTCCTTATTTCTTCTAGTTACGGTGACAATTCGGTGGATTGCGTTTCATGAGCCGCAGTCCAGTCCATGGTTCTTCTTCTTTTACGTTCTTGCGTATTCAGGATCCAGTCGTGTTGATATATTTGGGACAGAGTCCCATCCCGGTTTGCCGTCACTTCACTATTGTCGCATTACGTTGTAGACCTGGGGGCTCACATCTGGTCAGTATGGGCTTGGCACACCCAGGGTCCTGAGCTAGATATCATCATTCGTCTCTTTCTTGATGATTTCCTTCTCTCTCTCTGGGTAACTATGGAATTTTTTTTTTTTTTTTGGCTGGTGCAGCATAAGCCTCAGGCTTCCTTGTTACCTATATGGCTAATAATAATGATAATAATAGGCCCGGTTTAGTGCATTGTCTTTCCTGGAACATGGTCCCGTCCGTGATCGTTGGTCATGTGCATTGTGGCGATCTAGCTGGTTGACGGTTGATGCTACTGGGGAGGAGTACCCAGGATCTTTCTCAAGTTATTGGTCTTGGTGCTTTAATAGGCTCCTTAATGTTCTTCATCTGTTGAAGACATCCTGTGCAAAAGTTGTAAAATATTTATAGTTGTCTGGGTGTGAATTAGTATATGTTCTTGGTCCTTTGGCAAATTACACTGGTGTGCAAACCTTAACGACCAACACTATTTCTAAAGGTTACAACCACAAAATCAAACGAAACATCCGATGGCGATTTGCATAACTGTGGCCGTTCAGTAGAAAGCTGGTGCACATGCAAAAATTTGAATCGTGATGAGAGGGCTCACATAAACAGATAAAAGCGGCAGTTAGGTGTAAATTACCGAATCGTGAGCACGATTGTTACAGACGTTCGATTGGTTTCATACAGTGATATAGACAACGAAATGGCCAATAGACAACGTCTGGATGACTTTACCCGGGGTCGAATAATCGGGAAGCTCGAAGTGCAAGGAGCGTGGCTGCAGAGTTTGGTATCGCCGAGAACATCGTCTCACGTGCGTGGTCGGCCTTCAGAACGACAGATACAGCTGTTCGAAGGATTAGTGGTGGTCGTCCACGAAAAACCACGCCCTATGATGACCGTTATATACTCGTACAGGCCAAGAGGGACAGACAGCGGGATCCATTGCAAACCAGCTGCACAGGACGCAGGATATCGCGGTTTACTGTGTCCAGGCAGCTCCACAAAGGTGGACAGCTTGCCCGACGGCCAGTATGCTGTGTGCCTTTAACACCTGCCCATCGGAGACCGCGTTTTCAGTGGTGCATCGAACACAAGAACTGGACAGCAGCGTAATGGGGTGAGGTAGTCTTTACTGATGAGAGTAGATTCAGTCTCAGCAGCGATTCTGAACATCAGCTAATCTGGCGAGAGGCTTGCACACAGTTTTACCCCGCAAACATCACAGAAAGGGATCGAAAGGTCGAGGTCTTCTTATCTGGGGAGGCGTTATCTTGGACGAACGTACACAACTCCACATACTGGAAGGCTGTATTTTAACCGGTGCACGCTACTGTACTGAGGTAATCCTTCCCGATGTGCGTCTGTTCCGACTTCGGAACAGACGCACATGAGGAAGAAAAATGGCAACATAGCCATTTTTGAATAAGGTCCCTCTGTACCGTTTTGTTTCCGTTGTCGGTGTTGGTTCCTTTGGTATGCTTTTCCCATATCCAGACCACTCCTATGAGAAGCTACAGGTGAAAACCTGACCGGTACTTACGTTTTGCACACAATAGATCTCAAGTCTTCATTGTGAGGGCAGTCATACATTATATGGTGCCAAGATTCATCAATGCCACAGTGCCAGCGTGGGTAATCTGTGATGCCCAGAGACGTTAATTTTTCTTGTATCGACCCATGGCCTGTAAAGATGTACGTTATGTACAGGCCAGGGAAAAACCAGCTTGGGGTTTTTGGGAACTCGAACGTTACTTCAGGGATGAATTTCTTTGTAATTGCTCCCTTAGTGGATATCGTCCACCTGTCCTCCCAAGTCTGCTGCAGGTGAGCGAGAAGGCTCCTTTTCTCAGTCTTGCGATTGATTTCTGGGTTGGCGGTGAATTCAGTGTGGTAGTGGAAATTCCTTTGGACATATGATAGAACATGCCACATCTAATTATTTCAAGGTTTAGAGGGAGGACCCAAGTCCTCGATGGGTCTTCCCGCTGCACGGTGAGCACAGAGTGCTCACCTTGCAGTAGGCTCGGGTGATGGTAAGTAGTATTGCTTTTTGAATGACAGCTAATTTCTTCTGATTTGTGACAATAGTTGTCGGTGATACCAGACCCTGCAATGGCTGGAATAAAATACTGCTTTATAAAACAGTTCTAGGCTACGTTTAGACCCCAGTCCCTGCGGGTGACCCTTGCCACCAATGCTGTGTAATTTCTTATCTTCTTTTGGATATTCTGTAGACGTAAGAGGGACAGTTTTGAGTCCAGGATTACACCAAGGTGCTAAGTTGGGTGCGGTGCTTGATGGTTGTGGTATTGATCTTAATCTGCGGTGGTCTGGTGGAGCCGGAACGCTCGGTTAGCAGAAATTTCCAGCTGTTGAACTACTGCAGCGATTCCCACCATAATGAATGTTTGCAACCTTCAATTAGACAGACCTTAGTGGGAAAACAAAGTGAACTACTCCCTGGACGCTTTCCCCTATTAAGATTGCAATTTGGCAAACGGATTTGCCTCTTAAAAAACTTCCATATTTGGTCATTAATACAGGATTTCGGTACAATAGAGGAATTTTCATTACTTTACTTCTGTTTCTCCCTCTGTTCTTATTCTAATCGTGTTTAGTAAATAGATATAATTAAATATGTGCAGTCTGAATCTAGAAATTTTCGATTAATTTAATTTTCTTTTCTTTCAGATTTTTGTTGCAAGCATTCTCCAAGGTAAGTTTCCTTTTCTACTAATTTAGTCCATAATACATTGATCCTCTCATCTTTTTCTCTGGAGGTAATGCCGATTATGTCTGACAGCATTTCATACGTTCACCATTAGGGGGACTAAAGGTATACCACAAAGACATGCCCCACACCATTATACCTCTTTCAGCAGCCTGTACTGTCGATACACAACAGGATGGTTCCACTGCTACATGACTCCCTCCATATGTGCACTCTTCCATGACACTCCAGCTCTTCTGCTATCCTTTGCGCCCCTGGTAGCAATGCAGTCGTATTTCTCGTTTGGTAGCTTTCCGAGCTCGATCACTTCCACGAAAGTCTTCAGAATTGTAGAGCTCTTTGGATGGCGTGGGCATTGATGCCTTGTGATGATTCTGCATCAAATGCAGAGGTTAACTGTTCCATCATTTGACGATGACTACACTTGGTAATCATGGTAATACTACACCTTGAAAAGTGTAGTATAGCGCGACTATATTTATTTCCATATTCAAGAAATGGTGCTTTTCAGACAGTTGATTTTTGATAAGTATTCAAGTTTTTCTGTTACAATTTTTAGTGTTTGAAATTTGTATTTGTGACAGCTCGATTGCTGTCATATCTTACTTATATTATTTAGTTATAACTTACGATTTTATGTTTACATTAAATGAATAACGACAGTTTAAATTTACGAGGTATTTTATACCGGTAGTTAAATGCGGGGTCTCCCCTAGTTTTAAGAGATACTGCATATGTTTGATTACAATTGAATTTAAACGTAAACCAGACGAATGATGATAAATCTTTAGTAGTTTTAAATGACCATGGTGCTTTCTTTAATGCATTTGAAATGCTTCAAATTAGATAAAAATGATGTAATAATTCCTTGTTTCCCTAGTCGTATCGCTTAACTGTTCAATTTAAGAGAAAACATTGGAAATATCACATTTTAAAACACAAATATAATCGACGTGGCATCTTCCCCAAAGAGTGATGCTCAAACATATTTATTTTCTTTTAATTTTTGGCTGCTAATGTATAATTTTGACTTCATTATTGTTGTATAATGTTATTGATTATACTGTATTAAAATAATGAATAAATACTACATTTACTCTAAAAATCTCCACATATCGTGCAATTTCACCTTGGTTATAATGCCTGTTCTAAACTGCATACCTCTGCTATAACGTCAAACGTTCCAATAAACTGAGCAGCAACAAAACATATTTTAGGATGTGTAAAACATTACTTCAGTGTCCATCTGTGAATTGTATTTTGAATAGCAATCAGTGTGTTCTCTCAGATGCTGTATTTTTTTTACGGTGACCCCAAACATCACGCAGTAAACAACGCAATGTTGCGCGCGATAAAACAGATAATCTCTAATTCTGTGAAATAATCACATAGTACTTTGTTTGCCAATTGTAATGTCAATTCGCAGATTTTTGGCAGTTTCCTCGGTGGTCTTTAGAATTCGCTTTTTGCACTGTGTACATTGAAACTTTGGAGATCCCAGTAAATGGACGATTTCATAAACCTTCTGAGAAGAAGGGAAAACCATAAGCACCACCTCCCTCAACAGTTAAGGACCACGCAGCTCTCTGAACAGCTTAAACTGCAGCGTTTACCAGACATCATTGCCTGGAAACGATTAATAACCGCAATCAAAATGATGACTGGCACGATATCATCACCATGCTTCTGGCAGCTTTGTGAGTGGCACATCCCGCCATCTGCCTTAAGAGGCACGAAATCCTTGAGAATGAAGACCAACAGACTGAAGATGGCCGACAGGTTTATACCCGCCAGTGCGTTAAAATAAATTCAGTGCCTAACACATATCGGAATTGACCTACTAAGGCTCATAGAAGACCCGAAATATAGGAAACAAACCGCAGTGTGGCTACTGTTGCCTAGTAGTTGTGTGAATTTCTGTCAAGAACTGTGTGTACGCAATTGAATAATGTATATCTCGCACAAGTTGATCAGTGGATGTGATGTTAAGATGAACTTTTGTATTACAATTGCCAGGACTCTAGACAGAAATGTAGTGAAGAGTAATGTAGTTTAAATGTCATCTTTTCGTGTATATTTAACCTTTCTTGTATATTTTAGATATTCTTTTATTCGCATTTTATGATAATCCCCTGGCATTGTCTGCCGTGAAGGGAAATTTGTCACTTACCAATGTACACCTATATTTTAAATTTGGTAGGACAAATAAAGATTTATTTATTTAATAGAGTTGTTAGTAATTTTCTTTAAATATAGTCATTACCCTTTTTTTCATATGACTATATGGCTGCTTCCCTGCCATCTTTTTCTTCAGTAAGAAGAGGCGCGATTACACTGTAACATCCCATCCGAACTGAAAATAACCTCAATGATAAAAACATAACGTTATCAAGCGCAAACTGATCAGAGGCACTGGATGTTGAGGTATCCTGGGCCCTTACATCTAGGCATAATCGGATCCCTTAAATCGTTGGACATAAGTTCAAATGCTTGCCTTTGAACTTTTGCCCAAATACGAGCATTTGACAAAATTAATTTTCAATGGTTCAGGAGCGCAGCTTCATAAGGGAGAAAGTGTTGAAAATCTGTTCCTAATTGCGGTTAACTAAAGTAATTCCACTCGACGATAACGCCAAGAATATCGAAATTCCCTCAATGACACTATAACCAGTTTTGACTGTATTGAGATATTCTAGGACTGGAAAAAGACGTAACTTTAATCAATGAATCTATTTGTTGTTTATTGTACTATTTAAGCTGGATCAATAGCTTAGAGTATAATGATCAACCGCTATTCTGTTAATATTTTATATATACTAATTATGTAGGTTGGAACTCTGCATCAACATTCACATGAGGAATTCTGTAGGGAAGCGGAGGACAGAAGCTTATTCAACTCTAACAGGGGGCTTAATGATTTTGTAATAACTGAGAGCAAAGTGGAGACGAAATTGTTGAAGTTAAACATAAGGAAGGCACCTAGGGTGGATGTGATCTGTCCAAGTTATATTAAAGGAAGTAAGCAAACCCTTAGCCATAATTATGGTAAAAAAAGGTAAACTGCAGCCATTATCAACCCACTGCAGGATGGAAGCCTCCTCAACAATTCATGCTGAGGGAAATGGACCATAATCTACCACGCTGGCTGGTCCAGTGCGGGTTGGTAGATCGACCGTATTTAGCAGTCAGGGGTTTGAACAACGGTCTACTCAAAGAGCGTGTGCTATTGCATCCCCCGCTCCTGACCACTCGGCTACGGAGGCACCATAATTATAAGAGCATCATAATTATGGCTAAGGAAGACCGCACGGAATGGAGATGTATCCCTAATTCCCAAAGGGGGGGATCGAAAGGTCACACAAGTAATTATAGGCCTGTTAGTTTAACTTCTGTTCCAAGGAAAATAGTGGAGTCACTGGTTAAAGAACCATTGCAAGATCATCTAGACAAGACTGCAGCAATAATTCAGACACAGCATGGGTTTGTTAAGGGAAAGCCTCGTCTGACAAATTTGATTGGATACTATGAGTGGTTACAAAGGAACTGGTTGCAAAAAATAATTTTGATATCATATACTTGGATTTTACTCAAAGCTATATTCAGTTCTGCAAAGGAATCTTGTAGTTATTATAATTTCACACAATAAATCACTTCAGAACGGTTAAGTTTAATGTTAAATAGAGGTAGTCTCCATTGTTCGTGATATGTGTAATGTGTAATTTGATTATAAAATCCGACACTTTGCAATCTGGGGAACAACTGGTATCAAGGATCGCGTTTGTATTTAAGAATCCATGCAAAAAAGAGTGACGTTTCCTTCTTTTTTTATAAAGTGCCCGCACGGTTACTTTGTACTTTAGTGTTTTATGGCCAATAGGATTTTCACTGCATAGATAATGCGATGCTCTTAATTCTCACAGCAGAAAAACTTGCCTTTGCAACGATTTGTCTTGGTATTGCACTACTTTCAAACAGATAGCCTCTCCGAAAGGTTAATTGACTATTTCTTTAAAAGATGAGACTACAATTCCAGCCTGTTTCAGGACTATCTGGTCCCTATTAGATAGTAGGCAATCTCTAGTGGTGCAGTTAAAGTTGTTCAATGTGAATTTTCAAAGTTATAATATAGCTAACGCTATCTGTTGAAGGTAGTGTCGAATACCCTAGCTTTTAGCTTGCTCAGTGGGATAACCACATCTCCAGTACTCAAGATGACAAGTCATCATCGTTTAGATGATTTTTTGAATCATCTAAATCCGGCACAAAGGATCCTGGAACCCTATGTGCAACATTAAAATCCTTTGTGCCGGATTTTAAAGAGTTAACCATATTTTCCTAATAGATTTAATGCATTTATAACAGGGATGCGGTTTTCACATGCTATTTTTAACAAATATTAAAACAGATACAGAAATTATGTCGAAATACATACATTAATAACAAATATTAAGAAATGTAAATTATAAATTCTCTTTAGCTAGCCTTCATAAGTCCCTTGGCTTTCCCTAATGTAGCTTTAAAGGGCATTCCAGGCAAAGTTATTTTTATTATAACAGACGAAAAGGATGGCTCGTTCTTCAACTTTGTCATTCGATGATTAAATAGCGGAAGCAATATTCATCCATTATTATCACACAGAATTCTTTATTTATTAGCGCTATTCACATAAATTTGTTTTCAGCCATTTATAACCCACGATTATATCCTCTTGTAGTGATCTATGAAATGCTGTGTCAACCTAAACATGTTTATATCGACAAGCTTAGGTTGGCATAGCACATATTTGTTGATATCAATCTTGGAAAAGTTTAATTCTTGATGGGAAATTTTTATGCTCATATTTTCATCCGAAACCACCACGCGACTTCAAAAACTGTCAGCAAAACATAACGAATTATTCAATAAAAATTCAAGTAATATATAAAGAGGGCATTAAGTTTGACCGTTTTTAATGATAACAGTTCTAGTCGTTACCATACAAAGACGCAAAAGTAATTAAATTTCTTTGATGATTTGGTAATTCGATATTTTATTGTACTCATCGATTCTCCCCACACTGATCAATAACAGAACCGACGCTAATTTTGCTGTATTTTAGAAGAAACTGAATTAATGCTACTTGATCCAAAATTCAAGCGTTAAACACTTCAGCAGCGAACACTTTCCGACTTTCTCAGGAATTCTAGACATGAAAAGAGATCACGAAAAGAGAATACTTGCCGTATTCTCTGAATCCAACTTCTTTTGCATTTTTTGAAAACAGGCCTAAAAGAAACTGTAAAAATAATATAGTCATTTATAGTAGAAATTGAAATTTTTGCTTTAGAGTAAACTGAAATAATTTAGAGAGTATTAATGATTATAATTTCATATTAAGGTACGCTAATTTTGGAGCGATTCTTACTGCGCGTTGTCAGGTTAAAATCAGACTTATATGTCAATTAAGAAAATAATTGAAAGCCTCATTGATAAAATTACCGGTTTATTCATTATAAACTCTTAGTTTCCTGATTGCATCGACATACCTGCTGAATTGGCAGCTTCTGCTTCATCTGGTTCCATCTCGATGTCAGGAGTACACCTTTCAACTTCACATTGAACACTGGGCAATTCACTTTCCAAATCCGAAGAAAGTGATGATGGAGGACAGTAGCAGACTCGTGGGAGTATTGGAGGAGGTGGTGGTGGGACCGTCGGCTTATTCACAACTTTATTGATCTCTTCCATGCACGTTAACGGATCTAACAAAAATAAATGTGAAAGTGGAGAAGTTTAAATCTTTAAAATAGACGGATATGTCAATATGATAATAAAATTGAATAATTGAGTGGCTTAGAAAATGAACAAAATGTTCTAAGCTAAAAGTGAGTAAATGTTCTTCAATGGCAAAACTTCTATTTCCTCCTATATTTACTGATCTTCCAATCTCGTGGAAGTAGGATGGCTTTTCATGATTGAATCGTATAATACGATTTTCGAACTACTTTTCGTAATCTCAATGGTTTTCCCACCTCAAAAACGATTACCCTTATATTGACGAAAACTTGATTTGGTGAAAAAAGGTATACTTTCAGTTTCGGCTTTTCTAATTAGAGATTTTTTGTGTCATTAGTACGGCTATATAGAATCTATTATCTATTTCAAACATTTCTTAATGATGGCCAGAACGCTCCATGTTTGATAGCACTCGAAAAATCTTTAATTCTATTACAGGCATATACCAAACACTCCCAGATAGAGCAGCAATTCTTTTATTCTAAACCCATAAATAAATGTTTGTTTTAAATGCTGATGCAGTACTTCCGAATGTATGTTGTTTCGTGGCTTAACTGGGTTCTTTTTTCCTCCATGGAATAATCCCTGGATATGTCCCCCTGCTTCCAGCCAGTTACTATAAGTAAGAATCAGGATATATGCTCTCAAGAGTATAGAGGAAACTATCCCGCTCAATAAGTAGTCCTTAAGGAAGACTTAGAAAGTCACATCTTAAACACTTTAGCATCCATGACATAACGTACTGAATCCTGTACCTGTCACTCGTTTGAAGAAGTCTCGGTTCAAGTACATCTGGGATTGGGGGGATTCTTAAGCACTTATTCAAACGAATATGTAGTTAGAATTAGCTGTATAGGAAAAGGAAGCGACAGGCTGCACAACCGAAAATAATAATAAACAAAAAAAGTAATACTGTAATTATAGTAATATAAATAAATAAAATAATTTGTTTCTTTTCGCAAGCAGGCAACTATCCAGTTGACCTCTGAATTTACACGAGCTCTCAGTTACCCTCAGAAGTAACCTATTCCAGTTATTAATAATTCGTGGGACAAAAGAGAGCTTCTTACAATCCAGTTTTAACCTCCTTACCCGTAATTTAATTTTATGGCCACTAGTTCTGGAATCATAACACGTGATGTAATAATAATAGTATTTGCTATATAGCGCAAGGAAGCCACAGGGTTTTGCTGCACTGGAAAAAAAAAACACACCAAGTAGATAAGAAAATATAAATTATATGCTTCCCTCCTCACATAGGTAACTATCTAGTTAACTTTTGAATTTATTCAAACTGTCAGCCTCAACTACCAGTAAAGGAAATTTGTTCCAGCTGTCAACGACTCGCTGGCTAAAATAAAACTTCCCACAATCTAATCTAAAACCTCTTTCCCTGTAATTTGAATTTGTTCTGAGTTCTGTAATTCTTTATAACAGTGAGAATTCTACCTTCATTCATTTTACTAATCCTTCTCAGAGCCTTATAAATCTCATTCAGGTCACCGCTGAGGTGCCTGGTTGTTAAACTCTGTAGCCCGTCTTTGGACCCTTTCAAGAAGCTCAATGATTATTTTCAGATATGGTCTCCATCCTTGAACACAGTATTTCAAATGTAGTTTTACAATTGTCTTTATAGATTATGACCTCCCTATCTCTACAGGTTAACGTTCGATAAATCATCGACAGGAAACCATGGCTTTCCTGTCTGATTTCCGGTTTACACTGTTCAGGAAACTTCATATCTGCTCGTATTGTATCCCTATCTATTTTCTCCTCCACTGTTTTCAATTCGACCCACATCAACTGTATAATTTATTTGTGGGTTGCTATTCCCCAGTGTAAGACCTTGCGTTTAGCAGGTTTAAAACATAGCTTAAAACATTTCTCTGACCATCTTTGAAGTCTGTTCAAGTCATCCTGAAGGAGTGCTACTTGGCACTGATCATTAACGACTCTGCCAATCTTTACATCATCTGCAAATTTTGACATCATGCCTTCCATCCCTTCGTCGACATTTATGAAAATGAGAAACAACATTGGTCCAAGAACCGATCCTTGAGGGATCACACTCCTGACGTTACATCAATCTGAAGAATATCCATTAATCACAACCTTCTGTCCTGCAGCCACTCAGCAATCCATCTCAAATACTTTGCTAAAATACTTTGCTAAAATCGAAATAAGCTATGTCGAAATTGTTCCCTAAATCCAGCACGTTTGAGCATCTGGAGTGTGAGAGACAGAGAGGCTAAGTAAACTGCTTCCCCTCTTTGAAAAGGGATTTATCTGACCAATTTTCCAACAAATTTATGATTAACTTTCGCTGCCCTTCAAACCAGCATCGTTTTGGTGTTAACCAGAGTTAAAAGTTTCTTCTTCCATATAATTAACAATAAATCAGTCGATCTTTGGGGAAGGAATAGGGGGTTTCAACCGGAAAAACATGCAAATCGGTCAATGTATATCCTGATTATTGAAACAAAACGAAATAATATAAATACAGTACATAAAGACCACAGTATTAGGTAATTATGTTCAAATGATAAGTAAGTTAATCCTAGCTAACGGGAAAATACGTTAAGAAAAAAAATCTCTTAAAGGGCCCTCGTCGAGGTTAAAAAAAAAATTAGCGAATTAATTACTGACTTCCACGAAAGGGAAATTCACATTTTAAAAAAGTTTGTGCTACATAATTAATAATACATTCATACCAAACATAGTACTGGAATACTTTTATATCCTGAACCTAGAGTTTTATTCATTGTATTCATTAGGCTTTCTAGATTAGAGGCACCAATGTATGCTGAAGCACCTGAACTGTGAGCGAGAGCCTAAGTGAACTTTAGCTTCACTTGTCGGAGAATGGATTTATCTGACAAATCCACCTACAAATTTATGGCTTGCATTCGCTGTTCTCCAAACATAGTCTTTTTGGTGTTTTATGGATTTAAAAATAAAGATTTTATCCCATATAATTAGCATTGCATTCACCCCCAGCGTGTGATTCTGTCAGTCCTAATCCTCAGCAAATTATTACACCTTCAGTGGCCATTGAAACAGGATCATTCGTTTAATAAGGTATTCAGCTCTTCAAGAGCCGAATAACTGCTACATTACTCTGACTTCGACAACTGGTTAGAAGTAGCATTATAAATCAGCCGAAGATCTTTCTTCTTGAAAGCAAAAGTAACTAGCCAACCTCATGTTTTCTTTTAAATATGAAAGCCTAAAGTTTGTGAAGACCATTACCACTCTGGCTGTAGTTTGCAGCCAGGAGCTCACATTAACTAAATGACCTCAGTTTTGATCTCAAACATTGTTGGTCAAAATATTAAGTAAAAATTTCTTCTAGCTGTTACTCTTCTCACTCTCTGCAGACACGTACTTCAGAACACGTAAGCAATTACATTAATAAAATGTATGCGTTCCGAACGTGAGTTTGATTCCCATATATGCGATTATAATGCGCTTTGCAAGCGTTACAAACTTCTGCTTCTAAAAACACTAATCTATTTCCATGGAATTTTGTTCCTAAAATAATTTTACAATCTTCAAAATAAAGAGACGTTCCACATTTATCATTCCTCACTTTTAAAACTGATTTCGTTTTTGATTAAGTTGTCGGATGTTTCTATTTATTTATTCGTTCATTCAGTTCATTGCTAGTTACAATATCTAGATTTAATAAATAGCCACGATTTAGTTATACTACCTTTTTAAATCTAAACTATTAATAAATTATTTTAAATACTTGAATGTGTTATACTATTTTCAGTTTTCTCCGAAGTTTGCAGCTGAGTCCTTGTGTCAATTCTCTTCATCTACATGATATGCAGTTTGGATTGGTACCTGTTTCTGCAAATTTGTAAGCAAGCGAACATCCTTGCAGATAAGGCCCTCCATGTTTCTGCAGAGCGTACCATAATTCCCCTACAATGGCTGGTGGAGGTCACACAGGTTTTAAATCCCGTGTTTCCCTCCTCCAGGTGCTTGATGGTGTTGAGCATCTGGGAGTTTTCAAACTATTTCCGAACACACTTCAGCTACTACATTATCACGTCGAAAGGTGCTGTCGCCCTTAAGGAGTATTGACTGGTGCCCTTGGTCTGCAGCAATATTCAAAAGTCCATTGCTGTCAAATTCTTAACACTTGAAAATTATGAAGTCAAACGTTACCACGTAGTGAGCTAGTATTTTTTTTTTTTTTTTACCCTGTCATGATTCATTCTTCAGGTACTGAAAGGAGATATATTTCAATGGCCACTAAGTGTATTTCGTAAATAGTAAACAGTTCGTAGAAAATATTAGGTAGGCAGAGAACGAAATATTTCTATTTTTACCTTCTGCACGTTTAGGTAAAATAAAAGCGTGCATTAATCCCTTCTCAGCTGATATTCTCTTCCCCGGTTCCTTTTGAAGGAACAATTCCAGGAAGTCAATCATACCTAAAACTTCTTCTGGTATAAAATCGCAGTTGGGATACCAGTACTTCCACTTTTCCTGCAGAATTGATGCGTTCATCATCTTCTTCACTGTTCTGATGGAGGTTTTCTTGAACAGCAGTCTGTTCATCTTACGTCTGTAACCAAAGAGGGTAAAAACTTCTAGGACCAGAATTCCAAAGGCCCATAAATCCAATTTTTCTCCGTTACATCGAACAGTTTTCTTCCACAATGAATTAATTTCAGGAGGACAATAAATCCTTGGTAGTGGAGCGCGATTGCGTGGTTGGATCATGTCAAGTGCGCGGAAGTCTCCCAGTACTGCTCTGTGGTTCGTATCAACAAGGACATGGTCCGCCTGGAGATCCATATAGCACATACACGATTTATGAAGGTAGGCCAATCCCCTGAGGACATCCCTTACATAGCCCTTACCCATCTCTAGAGCGTTAAAGCTTAATCGGTATTCTTCCAGTGCTACGGCTTGACTTAAAGTTCTATAGTGCAATGGAAAGAAGAACAAGGTAAGTCTCCTACCTTCCTCTATATTTAAGGAGTCCAGAAGGGGAAGTATATTGGGATGCTCTAATGTTTTCCATATGACGCTTTCGCCAACAGTGGTAGAATCAACAATTTTAACTGCGATGTCTTCTTCCTTTTCATTCCTCAGGTGAACTAGAACTCCATAAGCGCCCTTATCTAGGACTTCTACAAATTCTAGATTCTTTTCCTTTTTCAACCAGTCCACAGCATATTTTTCGTTGAGACGTATTTCATCGTCTTTCTGAAATTTGTCCTTGTGCCATTGGAGAAAAGATATTGATCTCTCCATTTCGTCTTTTTTGACTGGAATAAGCCTGTAAAGCAAATTATATATTATGGTTAATTTTTTTCCAACAATAGCGTTTTCTAAAGATCATTTAAGTTAATAATGTTATTATTATTTCTTTGCAACAATGAATTTTGGCTGTTCGTTTCGATTTGTTAAAAATAAATTTTGTTTTATAGAATTTATTTCCCTGGAAATTTATGAATTTCTCCTTTTGATGAAACCGGTCCATTCAGTTAACCCATTCGATAAACTAATTGATTATCACTCCATAATCCACAAGACTTATTGTAGTTAACAAACAAAAGAACATTTCAGAGCGTGGAACTGGTAATTTCCACTGATAGCTTTTCGTTGTTGTTGCAGAAAGGTCCTCTATGGTGGGAATTGGACGAATACGTGATAACTTGGATATACTACCAAGTTATAACCAGAAAAAAGAAGCCTGTTGAATGCTGCAACTACAAGAACTTCTTCAAACAGGCTGAACAAGGAATAGACCAGATTTCCGAGAACTTCTTAATTAACAGGTTTCCTCAATTTTTGGTTGATGCTATAGCCATGTTTCCGACAGCGTTTCATGCATTCGTTGGATTTTAACACTGAATGAATTCTATTTTTTTTTTTCTTTTGTATATACTGTGGTTTACACACACAGAAAACAGGAATTGGCAAGTGGGATTATAACCTGTAATTGTTTTTGCGGCAACGGAAGTGCCGCAATCCAGGTGACAGCACCATTCATTTTTGGTGGCAATATATGAAGGTCAATCTGAAGCTGTATGGTCAAACGAACATACACTGCCTGGTCGCTTTCCTTGGAGGTTTAGGCTGTGTTCAATAATCATTGCAAAAATGTGTAAATCCAAGAAAGTCACATGGTCTGTAAAACCTTATCACCTGAATAGTTGCCCAATCAATTCACTGCAGCACTGAATCTCACGGAATTTCAGAGGCACCATAGTCCTTGCGCATTTAGCAAGTTCAAGCGTATGGTTGTAGCACACAATGCCAAAGATAAGGTACCTGACGATTACGCCCCTTTGAAATCTCAGCAACTTATTTCGTTCTGTTTGCGATATCTCTCTCTCTCTCTTTTGTTTTTTTTTTTTTTTTTTATGAAAACCCCAAACATGATAGGTATTAGAACCTATATACCATGCTGGGGTTGGAGGTTGCGAAGACGAGAGAAGATATTTATGACATTAGACTTGAACTTTGTAGATTGTAATTTTCAGGAAATACATATGAAGGAAGGTTGTTCCAGAAAACGGCAGTTGAATGAATAAATGAGGAAGATGAAAAGTTGGTTTTGTGAGTTTGAAGTTGGACAGTAAATGGAGGTAGGCTGGTGGCGGAAAGCGAGTGGAGAGACTTTGTTAGAGATGAATCATTAATTAACCTAACTGCCCTCTTCTGGATGGAATCAAGAAGCCTGAGAGAGGTTTTGGGGGCACCACCCCACATGTGGGAACAATATTCCATGGCAGGGCGGATTTGCGATTTATACAGAGTGAGCAGCTGTTTGGGAGAAAAGTAACGCCGAGAGCGAAAGAGAAAACCAAGTTTTTTAGATGCAAAGGAAGCAATATTTGTAATGTGCTTGTGCCAAGAGAGATTAGAAGTCAGGGTAACCCCCAAAAGAGATATATTATTTTGCCTAGAAATCGGAGTGTCACTAAACATAAGCATAGGAGCAGAAGAATCCTTTTTGCGAGATATAAGACAAGACTGAGTTTTAGAAGGGTTGAAATCAACTATAGGTGGTAGATGACTCTCAATGACAGATGCAATACCACCACTTTGCTGATTGGAGGCTTGAAGTGGTGAAACCCATGTTTAGTCTCTAGAGCAAAGTTTCCGGCATCCCCCCCATACTTCTCTTTCAACCCATGCACGTTACTAAGTACTATAGGTTTTGATACCTTTCGTGTTTGGGGTTTCAATTAAAAAAAAAAAAAAAAACTAAGTTGTCTTTGCTCTACTGTAGAATTACCTGAAGATCGGCATTTAAGGAATTGGTAGCAGATTTTAGAGAAGTTGAAGCTGATTGAACAGGACACGGTTTCTCAAAATGGAAAGTGAAATGCAATGTGCTATCATCGGCAAAACTATGGATAGGATTTCCAGTCAATGAAAGAAGGTCATTAATATACAAGAGGAAAATAGTGGGGGAAAGAACTGAACCTTGGGGGAACACTTGTTTAGGAAGCTTTCACTAAGATGGAAGCTTGTTTAGGAGACCTTTATGCCAAACACGATCGAAAGCCTTTGAGATGTCAAGAGCAACTACATATGTTTTCCCAAACTTTTCCATTCAATTTGTTCATAAATGGGTATCATAAGCCAGATTATCACCAGTGAATCCACACTGACAATCGTTGATCAGACTTCTAGGTAGTTTGAGTTGGCGGTTAATTGATTTCTCTATTACTTTAGAAAGAGTAGAAGTAATTGCAATGGGACGATAATTGATGGGAGGGATTTGTCACCCTTTTTAGGAACTGGCTGGATATGAGCAAATTTCCACGCAGAAGGAAAAACACCTTTGGAATAAGAAAGTGAAAAAAGCAACAGGAGTAATTTAGGAGCACAGGTTTTGAGAACAAGTAGAGAAATACCATCGGGACATGGAGCTTTCTTAGTATCAAGATTCACCAAAATCCTTCTGACATCCTTTTGACGGAAGGCCACAGGAGACATTGAATGGAGCGTGTTGGGAATGGTGGGAGGTGTTTTACCAAGATTAATACATGAGTTGGAAGAAAAATGGGATGCTAGAAGGGCAGCTTTATCTTTGGCCGAAGTGACAACAGAACCAACTGGTTTTGATAAAGATCGGATCAGAGATTGGCAAAAGTTGCGGCCAATAGCTTTGGCTAGAGACCAGAATGCTCGGCTACCATTAAGGCAAGAAGCAAGTTTTCTACTCTTAGCCTGTTCAAAATCTAGTTTGGACTGATTAATAACTGCTTTACAATTGTTGCGAGCTTTGGTATAGGCAGAAAATGAAACTGAAGATTTGGAAACAAGCCAATTACAATATGCAACGTTCTTCTCTTGAACAACCTTAGCACATTTATTGGAAAACCAAGGTTTAGATAAAGGACGAGATTGTAAAGTGGAGTGTGGAATAAAGAATTCCATTCCTACAAGGATAATTTCACTGACACGATCTGAGCAAACGTTGACATCAGAAGTTTTGAAACAGTAATCCGACCAAGGAAAAGAAGAAAAGAAATCTCGCAGGTCATCCCATTTTGCCGCCTTGTAATACCAAACAATACGACGTTGGGAATGGCCATGAGATAAAGGTCCCATTGAAGAAGAGACAATCACCAAGTTGTGATCTGAAGTGCATAAGGGACCACTCACTTTGACCGTGTACTTAGAAGAGTTGTTGTTTGTGAGAAAAAGATCAAGCGTGTTAGCAGGATTGTCAGGTATTCTTGTAGGTAAATGAACAATCTGTGCAAGGTCATTAGTAATTGCAAAAGCCTCAGCATCTCGACCAGCTGGGTCGGTGTGACTAAAAAATGGAAGCCAGCTGGAGTTGTGAACATGAAAATCACCAAGGAAAATTACCTCACTGTTAGGAAATTTGGACTGGAGAAAGTCAAGTTGCAAAGAGAGGAAGTCAAAGAGCTCCAAGTGATTATTGGAGTTGGGAGAACGGTAGAGACAACAGATCAATTTAACACAATGAGGTAGAGAGATTTTAAGCCAGAGAAGATAGAAAAGAGGATATTCCAAATTACCAAGTCTCTGACAGGGAATATCAGAACGGACATATGCACAAGTACCACCTTTGAGCCAAAAGGAACCATGCAGCGAATAATTTGGGCAACTGAGATGAACAGTAGTTGAGTCAACGGATAGCTGGGTTTCTGTCAGAAAAAGTACATGGGGTTTAGCAGATTGCAAGTTTAAATGGACATCGTTGAAATTAGAATTGAGACCATGTATATTCTTGAAATGAATTAGGAAGTGTTTGAGAGGTTTACATCTTTTCTTAGATAAGCTTACTCTATTAGTTTGACAATTCATGGTGTGTTCAATAGTAAGAAAGGGGGGGGGGGGTGGACGTGCTGTATGAAGTAATGAAATTTTTCGATATGGCGTACATATAGTAAGAATATACCCAGATCCTTGACATAACGTGGCCTCGACAATGCCCCCCACATACACACTACTCGGACTCCCTCCAGTCACTATCTGTCAGAGTAGAAGTAGCAAGATTATACGCTAGCTGATCCGGAAGCCTTCTAAAGAGTTACCAATAGGTTCCGTCCGTGTACTAACTAACTAGCGGCCGGCCTGCGAACACCGTTTTAGAGCTGTACCCTCGAAATGTAAGGAAGATTGGATCTTGCCTTGACGTTCATCATAACCTCAAAAGTCATATGCATGATGGTAGAGATGGGGAAGAGTTGACCGGAACTTAGCTCTGGAGACTAAACATTGGTTCTACCACTTCAAGCCTCCAATAAGCAAAGTGGTGGTATTTCACCGGTTGATGAGTCATCTACCACCTAGTAATACAGAGGGCCGTACTCCTTCATGTGGTGTGGGCACCACAACTCGACCCCTGCTTACGGTGGTTCGTACCTGGGTGGTCACCCACAGTGTGTATGTGCATGGAGGTTATACCCAGGGTTACTGAAGTCCTACCATCGTGAAGGTGCAAGCAGAGGATTTGGCTGTCACAGACCGTCCGGACTTCGCCGAAATTGGGTCCACTTGACTTGAATGTCACCCGAATATCAGTTTCAGCAGCGTTTTAGACTCCCAGGTAGCAAGTACAGCTTGTGTGGCATATCTGAGAGAATGTCTGTGACATCGTCATGGACCTCTGCTGTTGCCTGCACACTTTTAAGCTTCTTTCTGCTATCCATACATGTTTCTTATCATTCACTACTGGAAGGAGTAGAGTAGAGTATAGTATATTGTAAATAACTGCTGTGTATCTCCCTCTCACCCCCCACAAAAACTATGGGCTCTTTTTTACACTGAACCCGATTTACTAGTCTCGGACGAGGATTAAGTGGATTTCATCCGCGAAACAAGAACATGACCTCAGCCAGTTCCATTATATATAATAAAAGTATTGTGTTTATCTAATAAAGATTTGTTTTTACAAAAATATGTAAACTATTAAGTAAACTGACACTGAGATCTTCGCAGAGCTAACCTCGGGAAACACATTCAGAATATCAGCAGAGCAGAAAATACAAATGTGCCGATGGTAAAAGGTCAATCCACGTCACTTCAGCGTCACAACTGGGAAAAACCCTAACAGTCTTGAAGCGCACTACAGCGCCCACAATATCAGCAGAGCGGACAACCTCCACCGTCGACCCTGAGCCATCGGATACTTAGAATGAACGATAAAGAAAAAAACAACACGAATAGCTTCCAGGGCACACTTGTTGCGTGTTAAGTCCTGTAAGGATGAAAATGTAACAAAACAGCGTGATTGTGTCCATGTGCGCGAAAGAGTAAAGGCAAATATTAATGTAAAGTTACGTATGAGTTGTAGATCAGTTTAAATATGTGAATGGCGTTGGTCCTCCTATGTCTGTGTATGAAACTAAGGATAAATGTGTGTGAAAGCATCTTGTGCTCTGTTAAGAAAAGAAAAAAGAAATTTTAAAATGTGAGTTTATATCCAAGAAGAAGTGTGTATCCTGAATGTATATTTATCAGTCGTGCATCTGTAAGAGTGGAAGAAGAAATAGGGCGTGCAGTCTGTATTCCATGTCTGTATAAATGGGTAAAGTGCCTGTGTAGGTCTGCTGTTGGTTTGTGTGTGTGTAGTTGATGTTTGGTATTCAAGGTATGGTATGGAAGAGTGAGAGACTGTTTGTTCGCTCATACTTCATTGTTGCTTCTGGATACGCGTTGTAAAAAAGAGAAAAATATGTATTTATGAAAAGATTAAATGACTGAGAATGTCTGTGTGCGACTGATCTGGGCCCCCTCTCCCTGAATCTCGCCTAATGATTGGAATGAGCAGCACAGAGGCAGCTGCTCATTCCAATCATTGACCATTTTAGCTGAGGCCATGCTGATTCCTCTTATTAGGAGTCATTGCATGGGATGCTGACATTGGTTGTAAAACTGGTCTGCACCAGTGTGGGATTACAGGGGGCCCTGCAAACAGCCACGTGCCAGCCACGAATCTCCCTCCCACATTTGAAGTCCTGCCCCTCTGACTATATATCCTACCTCTTCCCCACCTTAAATATTTCGCTTGGTGGACTCTGTTACTGCAAGTACTATCTGCTGTTCTTATCAGAGTCGTGCCCTCTACTGTCCCCTATCTTCAAATTCTTGGTGGATGTCTCCCTATGTCTCACGCTCTCTTTCACCCTTTTGGGGCGTCCTAGGAATATCAGGCGACTTCAGGGTTCGCCTCGCCAGTGACCTTGAACCTACCGACCTGGCCCATGGCATTTAGACGGTAACTAAATGACTGGTGTTCCACAGGCTCCTAGACTAAGTGGCCAGATGAACAACATAACCCTACCGAAACATATACTAACCTAAACTATGTGGTCTTTACAGAGTTCGTATTGCATCTCCTTGTAGTAACACCGTTATGATAAGGAGTCGGGAAACCCACGGGGCGCAAGATAGGCAACACTAAACACACGAACAGCTCCTCGGCTCACAACAAGATCGCCTACTAATCAGTGATCCCCCTTGTGGACCGTTATGTGCCCAACATCACAGGTATTTTCAAGTAGCTATTATGTCACGAAGAGCTTAAGGCATTCTGGAAATACCTTAAGCTCTTGTTAATGTGTTTAAAAAAAGTGTTGCATTCCTTAAACCAGTGTAATTACCATTGCTATAGTTTATTCAGAAAGAAGATAGCTGTGAACAAACAACATCGCGTGTTTGCAGGATTAACCAGGGTCGTGCAAATGGGGGTCCATTGGATACTCCACACCAGAGCCCCAAACGAGGGAGCCATCAAAGTCTCAACATAAATAAATGATGTTTGAGCGCAACCAGGGAATATGTAAGAAAACCGGCTCAATTTGAATTCTCAGGACTTGATTTTTTCTCGAATCTTCGTATTTGGTTACATGCACTGTGACTGCTAAATACGGTGCCGTTCTAGTGATTTATATCATATAAGCTCCTTTAACTTTATGTAACCATCCCGGAGTATAAAGAGAGGATTTATTTTACTTTCAATAGGGCCTCCATCACTAAAACTAAAATCATCTCGGAGTAGAAACGGGCAACATAGTGTCAAACTACAGAAAAATGTTTTAATAAATGCAAGGGTCCTTCTTCGTTTCAGAAGTAACTCAACCAGTATTTCTGAAAGCCCTGAATAGCATAATTTTTTATTAAATGTTTTATGGGAAAAAAATTGGGTCAACACTATCAGTGCATCGTAGTTCGACTCAAATTCCTTCATAGATGCATAGATTCGGTTAATTTGATTATTGTTTTAAAAATGCTTTTGTAAAGACAGGTGTGGCTTTTTGCTGTGATTTCCTTCTCACCAGAGAGGGCACACAAAAGAACTAAAGCAAAAAGTAACTAGGACGATTGACTTTTAGAAAAAAAATCGGATTAGGAATGGATAACTGGACATTGTAGGTTAAATTACGTTAGAAATCATTTGTGAAAATTGCGAAGCTTTTGTTTCTATTTATGCTCAACCCCAGTAAGGTTCGCCCGTAAAAAAGACAATTAAGTAGTGCACTGGTTTTATTGAGAGTCGAATAATTGCTCCTTTTGTAACTGATCCTGTAGTTGAAGCCACATACGCCTGTGACATCGCAATAAATAATTTTGATTTTCCTCGCCACAACTAGGAAAAAGCTTACAAAATCTGTCAGGTCTGATATCACTGAAAAATTGCATCCCATCCATTTTCCATGGCTGATTGAAGCGCTGTCCTTTCTTTTTCGTTGCCTCTGCGTTTACATTTCTGGGTCAGAGTCGTAATCTTGGCAGAGATCTTAATTAACTACTTGCCTAAGTAAGTAATTGAATTAACCACGGAACTGTTGCATGATAAACAAGTAACAGGTCTTCAAGGAAAGATGATATCTCTCGATAATTAATTACTACTTACTTACTTACCTTAAGTCTGTATGCATTAGCTCAATAATTAAATTCGAGAGAAGAAATCGCAAACTGATAAATTTGGCAGCATTCTTCAACGCCCTTTCCAACTCTTACTCTCATTAAAGCCCCTTCTGTGTGAAAGGCGAACGCTATACAGTATTTCTTTTAAATTTACAATTTAATGGGTTAAGGGTTATCATAGAAAGTTTTTTTCTACTTTTTTTTAACTCGCTAATTTTCTAACATTGAATTTTCCACGCTGAACTTGTTCAAAATAGACTTCAGGTTGCACGCATAATTTTTACCGGTGCGGATTGCAAAGCTTGGCAACTTAGACAGAAGTGTATAAGACCCTGAAGCTATGAGTAAAATGAATAAGGAAAATGTTTTCAATAGTCGAAGAAACAGAACCAGGGGCGCACAATCTTTAAGAGCAACTCAGGTGGATTTCACGAAGTTTACCTCTTAGACAATCGTAGATCATTGAATAAGTTATATCCCCGTCTTCATTCATCAGATGGGTTGGCGATATGAGTTGATTGAGAGATGTAAAAAAGGCGCTCGTCCTTGCATCATTTAGTTATTGTGGTATTGGCGTGTCTTTAACATCTAGTACACTTTTTGTTTATCGAATAAATCGTGCATTTCTACCTAGCTCTTATGTTTTAAATTTAGGTTCTTGAGTAAGCCGAATTATTTTGTGTCAAAACTTAAGATCTTTTAGACCACAAAAGTGTCGAAACATTCTTCAAAAATAAAGCCCTATTGCTATTAAATAAAACAATTCTCTTTCACAAATAAATTAGATATTTAATTCGTAAGGTTCCTTAAAAAAACTGGTACTGCCTTAAATTCAGAAAAACAGCCATCTCATCTTAAAATGGGAAGTCTTCGAGTTTTCAGTTATACCACAGTAATCAGTACTACCGATTTAGTTGCTTTTCTTTGAACCCTCTGTAGAAGATCTGTTTTTTTTTTTAGGTGTTCGCCTCCAGACCAGAGTACATTGTTCCAAGTGTGGTCTCAACCTTGTTAGAAAAGAATAACGACATCCTTCTACCTGTTTACTAAGGTCCAATAAAATAATTGATAAGAGATCATGCGCCTTCCTGGCCACCTCTTTACACTGAGTGATAAAATTGTATCGTAACTCCCCTAAACCTTGAAATACTTTACCTCCCCCCCCCCTCAGTGATACTCTTGGAGTTTCCGTGACCTTACATTTAGAAGTTTTAAACTTAGCTGTTATTTTCCAGAATATTTTGTAAAATGTACAAATCATTCTGAATCAAGCAATGCAGCTGATTCTGGTCATTAAATATTCTTCATTTCAAATCATCGATAAACTTAAGAGTTCCCCCTCGGCTCCTTCATGAATAAAATTTAGGTTATAAAGTCAAGGTTAGAAAAATAGTTTCTTCCAAGGGGTTCACCCTGCTTGTTATTCGCCGCTCTGGGTAATGTCCATTTGCAACAACACTGTCTCCTGAATTTTAGTTAGTCGTATGACCTTTTATCATTTACAGTGACAAATAATGCAAGAAAGCAGGCTTATACAGCATCAATCAAAAAAAGGCACTTCCCATTTTGCTTATTCATACCCTCCTATAGTTTTTTAGTTCTTCCTTGATTTTATTTAAGCTATCAACTTCCACGACAACGGATGGAAGTTTGTTCCCACGATCAACAACCTTCTAGCTAAAGGCAGACTTCCCCACATCCATTCTACAATCGTCCTTCCTCAATTTGAATTTATGCCCCATCATATGTGTAGTCTGAGCAAGAGGAAGAATCTTTTCAGCATTGCGCTTGTTCAGCCCATTCAAAGCCTTTAAACACCTCAATCAGATCATCTCGCAGGTACATAGTCTCCAGACGCTGCAATTTGCAGAACTTAAGCCTTTCTTGATAAGAGCACCCTTTCGTTCCACTCACCAATCATTTTCCCTCTCTGTACTCGCCCCAGCAGGAATACATGCTAATATGAGACCTCTAAGCCTGCATGCAATAGCCAAGATGTGGCCTAATCATTGCCTTATACAATGGGATAATTACTTCCTTATTCCTGTTAGAAAAATTCCTGTATATCATTGACAAAACCCCATGAACTGTCTTGACAACCTGTCTGCATTGCTCAGAGAACTTCATATCTGACTTCACAATTATCACAAGTCTGTTTCATTTTCTACTAGGACAGTAGAAAATGAAATTTTATGGCCTCATAATTAAACAGATGAATCTGGCAGGAATTTCCCTTCAGATGAGTATTAAATTGTCATTAATCCTCACCCTGATCCCTTATGATTCCATTCTTATCAAGGTTATCCCCCATATCCATAACTGTAAACATATCTGTGGTTTCCTGTTGCCTCTTTAGGTCAATCATGATTTAGAGAAATGCTCTTGTTTATACTCCGGCACGACCACTGGGTCAGTGGAGTTTACAATAAATCATCAATACAAACATTATTCGTATTTAGCAGTCACGGGCTTGAACCCTGGTCCACTCAAAGAGTGCGTGCTATTGCACCCTCGCTCTGACCACTCGGCTACCTCAGTCCATATTACCTCTTCTCCAGTCCAAGGAGATAATTCTGGAGTATAGTAATGACGATCTTATTATCATTACTTATGGTCTGATACACACTCCTCCCCCCATTATAAATTGGGAAAAATATGGCCCACTCTCAATAGCTTCTTCGCCTGTGTGTGTGTGTGTGTGTGTGTGTGTGTGTGTGTGTGTGTGTGTGTGTGTGTGTGTGTGTGTGTGAGAGTGAGAGAGAGAGAGAGAGAGAGAGAGAGAGAGATTTCCGCCGGATTCAAAACCCCTTCCATCGTAAAGAACGTTGCACAGTAAATTCATCTGATAATTATTTTCGGATGGTGTCAATAAGACCAAATGATGCAAGGAAGAGAACTTTTCTGTATCAGCCAAACAAAAATAAATTAAATATAAAGAATAACAATAAAACAGAATATTCACACTATTGCCATTCCCAGAGGGTAACCGTAAAATTCCGATTTTATCTTAGCCTGACTCACTGCCATTGGAAAAACTACCAACATCCAGGTCCACACCGGGGAAGGGGGATCCGAATGGTAAGGGTCACCCGGACGGTTGCTTTTAATCTGTTGTTATACATAGGGCCCGTTTGTGAATGTGCTCGGAGTCTAAATTTGTAGTTTCGCTACTGTTCATACGCCTCTGTCACGTTGAGAAGCAACTTATTGCCCTGTTCAACAACCCGCTGCGAAAAAAAGTGAACTCCGTGAGGTTTTTTTTATTTTATTTCCTGAGATTTTATAGTTGAGTCCCCTGGTTCTCATCTCGTGCACGAGAGAGCGCAGATCTTTCTCATTCATGTTATTCAGTCCCTTGAGTGCTTTATGCACCTCGATCAGATTGCCCCTTAAATGTCTAGCTGCCAATATTTTAAGTATATCCTCTTTATAAGTTCATTCATTTGCACTCATGGCTAATCTGGTCGCTCTTCTTTAAACCATATCTATAAGTTCATTGTAAGTCTTTATAAGTTGCAGTCTCCAGACTTGAACACAATGTTCCAAATGTGATCCGACCATCCTTTTTTGTAGGGGGATAATGACGTTCGTCGCCCTACTAGCCAAGGTCCAATAAATCAGGGAAAAGAAGCATGTATCTTCCTAGCGGCCTGTTTATACTGCATGGAAAATTTCATATAAAAATGAATCGTAACACCCAAGTCTTTTATTCTTGAACCACTTCTGGCTCCTCTACTCCTTACCTACATGTGACTCCAGGATTTTCCCCAGATGCATAAAACCATACATTTAGAAGTTGAACTTTAGCTGTAATGTTTTGGAGTATACATGCAATCGATTCCAGTGTTTTTGAAGCATCGTGGCCTGACTGGAATTGTTAACCACCCTTCCCACCTGTAAATCTGATACCTTTTTAAGTATCATTTATGAAAATTTCAACACTGGAGAGGAGCCCAACACCGATCCCCGAGTGATCCCTCGTTATACTGGTCCACTCTGAAGTCTGACCATTTATGACAACCGTGTCTCCTGTCTTTTAGCTAATCAGCGTAGGATCTTATCCATAACTTCAATTTCTTCCATTTTACATAGCAGCCTTTCATGATGGATGGTGTCTAAAGCTGCACTAAACCAGACATATAATATCAAAATTATAACCCGCATCTAACTGTTTAATGACTACGACATTGTAATTTACCAAATTTCGGCTTAGCAATTTGGTAAATTACGATGAACCCATGCTTGGATCTAACCAAGATATCATTCTTGTGGCTCCTCCGTGGGCAGGAGCAGCAGTGCGTAGCACACGCTTCTTGATTAGACCGGGGTTCGTTCGAGCCCGTCACCACCAAATACGGAGGATGCGGAAAGGTCAGGGAATGATCACCGCATATCCTGGAGCAATATGGCCTTAGTTGCTAATGCTCCTAAAAACCAAATAACTAACAAACAAACAACAACAAGCTCAACTTTCACCTAAGTTTGACGAAATTCTAGAAATGATATAAACGCCTTCAAGGTAGCATTTGATAAAAATAACATCCTGTTCCCTTTGTAATCCCTTCCTCTCTCTCTCTCTCTCTCCCTCCCCCCTCCCCTGCACATACAGTATTCACCATAATGAAGTTCTTCGTATCTTTATCTCTAGACAGCACTATGCCCAATAACTTGACCTGACCAGAAGCCTAAATTTGTTTGGTTGATACAAACTTGTTGGTACCACATAGGAAGTTAAAATTTTGTATTCTATTACGGATTATTACCCTGATACTTCTCTTGTAGTTACTTTAGCAAGTTTTCCCCTATGGCTATCGATACCACCGTCCCCAAAAGGCCAACTAACCAACCAATCCTTTTTTTACTCTTTCTTTGAATATAATAATTCGAATTTGCGCTTAAGTAGCGTCAGAGAAGATGCAGGTATGACTCTGATCCGTGCCACTTCCTGCCGTAGTCATTTCCCATCTCTCAACCCTGCCTAATCCGGTGATTAATCTAATCCTGATAGAGCTGAATAAAAAAAAGAGACTATTACCTAATTTACCTAATTACAAACGCCTTGCAGCATAGTAGCCATTAATTGTGCGATGGATCTTGCAGATAAGCATGTGTTCGCTAAATAGCTTTCTAACCCCCTCCCTTACCCACCCAGACTCAAACACCCCGAATTATTATTTGTCGCCTGAATCACTAATGATTCCGGCTACAAAATAATTAAAATCTTTGTCCAATTTTACTGTATTGTCTACCACTGTTATCCCCATCGACTTTAGAATTATAACAATTTGAGAAATATTTAGTTTCGAGCTCGATTATTATGCTTTGTCTGCTAAGTATCTGTTTGGGCCTTTTCGCCGTACAGATTTTGTGAACTCGTTTTCGATAAATCATATTTTTTAGGTGCTTTGAAAAAATAACTTTTAAAATGAGACACACAATGCAATCCAATAATCACTTTTCATTCTTTCAACAGGAGGATTTGCGCTGGAAGAAGGAGACTGTCTGGCACTTAATGAAGCCGAGTTCTTCCGATATTCTCCAGGGGGTTACGACCCGAAAGGAGGAGTGAGCGCGGAACTTTGTAAAAACCGATGCGGATCCCATTTCTTGCCATATGCAGGAGTTGTGGCAAATAAACAATGCCTGTGTGCCGACAACCCCGAAGGTATAAGTAGTTATCTTTTATTACTTTTAAATATTAATGATGTATTTAAAAAAATTCACATTGAATGAAAATGTCTTCGCCTCATTGCCTTATATGTTAATATGCCGGCAATTATTTCAAAGACATTTTGAAATCAATAAGTAAATATGAAATTGGACAATCCTAAGAAGACTGGTAATTTGTTATTGATGGTGGTCCTCATGTTTTTGTCATATGCAGACGAAACTTCCACTTACTGCTCTCTTATATTTGCCATACGTCCATATATACCTCAGAGGAACACCTTTCTTCCCCTTAAGTTATTATTATTTATATATTTCTTATTTTTTAAAAAAATGAGTTCCTAAACACGAAAGGAAGTCAAAACTTCAAAGTAGTCTTCTTACTTTTCAATCCATATTGCGCATGGATTGAGAAGTAAGAAGAAACCTGATGAAATTGGATTTGAACTACAGCTTATGCTGTAATTTTCCTTGAATATTCAAGGTTATTCCCGAGTAGAGAAATAAATAAATAGGGTTTAAATAAACTAGCGCGATGAGTTTGGAGTTGAACGGATACTGGCTGGCCACGTGCCTGAACTGATATCAAAGAATGTAGATGAATTACAAGAATCGATCCAAAACAGTGACCATGGAAATATCTGTAGAAAAGGCAGTGGCAGCGGAACATCTGTGTGATGGGGAGTGAATTGAATTTTTAAGGGGGGGGGGGGAACCCTCGTGTATGAAAAGTTTTGGGAAAACCGCCCAACGTGTGATATTCCATGATTGGACGGCTCTGAGATCTGTACAAATTCCTTAAAAAAATAAATAATGCTGGGAGCGAAAGAAGAAAGCAGTATTTGGGGATGAAAAGGAATAATATTTTTAATTAAGATTAATCCAAGTAAACAAATGTGTTATCTTTGAAGATGGCAATAGGACACAACGTAAATATCGGGCATATTGTGTTCCGTTCCCAAGGAAACTTTCACAAATAAACAAATACAATATCCGCCTTTATAGGATGCTAGGCTTCTTAAAAGCTATACATTGAAATTAATTTAAACGAAATCCTCGCTGCACTCCATCTCCTCTCAGTTAAATGGAATATTCTTCCTGGTTTGAAACCCTATTTAATGAGGCCGAGGGATTTCAGAGACGTCTTGAATTACCACACGACTTTACGCAGACATTTGACACGTTCTCGAGCTCTACATCTGCAAAGGCAGAAAATGAAAGAATGGCTCTCATTTAAATTTTTAATTTAAGAATCGGTGCTCCTTCGTTACTAGAAATAATTCCTCTTCGTATTCTACAGCAATGGCGAAGTAATTTCGACTGTCCTCACGCGACGCTTGTCGGATAGCTCTTACTGGTAGCGCGATGGATTGCGTTGCCACACTGCACGAAGAAGCCCTGGAGTTCATTCTCGTAGCCTTATCCGAATACGAGAAATACTTCCGTTTGGGATGAGAGGAAATCTAATAGATCCCTTTTTCACACTGTGACGAGTCATTGAATCTCGGTTGAGTGCTGTGGTTTTTCACCTAGCAATACAAGTTGGCGACTACAGAATATACGCAGTTTACAGAAGAGGATATACTAATGCCACATACGGCTACGCCAGCCCAGTTCCACAACAAAATGCTGCTAAGCAACGAGTATGGTCACTTTGAATCAGTCGTTATGACGATGTGGAAAAGTCAGCCAATAAAGAAACCCTCCTTTAATAGCGGAGCTTCATTCAAATCACTTTGTACAAGTATTAGCCCTTTCTTTCATTAAGACACTCTGATTGCCTTAAAATATCGTATTCAAAGAATACTACAGATGTTTTGGATTTTTTTATTAATCGGATAAGCGATTTAGTACAAGTTTATGAATGACATGACCTCTATATGGGCTAGTCATCTCCGTAAAATTGCAAAGTGCTATTAAATGCATTTTAATTGTAATTATTTACTCCATTGACAATTACATCCCTATTTACATTTTGTCCATTTTATTATTCTTAAGCCTGGTCTATTTTTATTGTGTTATACTGTTTCCTTTATGTTTATGGTTTTCCTGAAGTTCATAAACTCCAAACACTGAACAAAATAGATAAAATATCCATCACTATACTGTTGAAATTGCAACTATCATCGTTGGACTCATGTTCATTTTCGCTTTAATTATTATTAACTTTTGACCTTTAGGTGATTGGACAGATCTCAACTCCCACTTTGATACTGAACAAATACTTGGCATGCTCGGCTCTCTGTTCTTATCACTTAAACTGAAGTATGTCTGTCTGATGAATGGCGGCACCTGGAAATTCAGTTCAACTTCGCAGTGGTGATAGAGGACATGCCTGTAGGGAGAAACACAAAAGTAAACATGAAAGGCGTTCCCTGCCATTTCAGGTTAAATTACGAATTCGATCACTTAAACTGAGTTTATTTTTACCTCCACCTTCTATCAATCCAAATCTGTTTCCGACTATCCAAGGCGGCGATGGGTATCGGGCTGAATTCAACAAAGATTACTGACTTCAGACCGATACCCATCGCCTCCACGCCACTTCTGAATTTCACAGAGAATTTTATTTTTCAGAACGAGTCTAATTCCGACGTATATTAGCAAAGAGAGAGACCAAGTCATACTTATGCGATGTCAAGCAGATGCATAGTCACGTGCTTCTGCTCTCTTACCCAAAAAGATCTTGCACATTTTTTTTTTAAAACACAGACCCAGTTAGTCCAGTAAAAGACGCTCAAGAACTACAACCCCATTAGATAGGAAGCTCACTAAAACACCATTAGTCCATTAATTATTAAAAGTGCACATTGATGAAGATCAGACTCAACGAAGATGCCAACCAGAAAGAAGAATCCACATTAGCTGACTTCATTTAGTGAAGTCCAAAGGAAGTAATGGGTTCACCAAATATGTGCTCTTCACATGAGATACATCTTAGCAGACAGTGAACACTGTTAGAAGCAAGTCCAGATAAACCAAATTAAGTCCACCAAGCATATATGATAGCTAAGTCAGAATATAATCCAAGCTGAAACTCTTAGCAGCACACAAGTCCAGAGGAGATGCAACTCAACGTCTGCTATTCACAAAAGTGAATAGCAGACGTTGGGAGTTGAAGAAGGCAGAGCAGCCTTCCACCAGTAATCAGAACAATGCCCACATCCTTAATCTATTCTGCTGGTAAATATTATTAATGTGTTCCGATGCACAGCCGGCGAAATCTGCACAGATTACAAGCCAATGTGCTGCTCCAATTGGAGCTTTTTTTTTTAATTTTCGACACTTTCTTAAACGAATTTCAACATTTTTTAGCTATGACGATGTTTTTACCATGTATAGTTCCAACAGTGAACCATGGCAAATCATCTCCGTCTATAGTCGAAATACGTGATTCTTCTCTTCAAGTATTAAAACTTAATCATCAGGATTACTACAACCGAAATAATCAGATTGAACTCACAAACATCGTGAAATGCTTTGCCATCATTTTAGATGTTTTTCGAGGATCACGTTCAGTATGTTTACACAGAAGCATAAAAGTGTTCTGGTATATCAAAATAGTTAGAGACACTTCATCTCCTGCCTTGGAAAATGCTCCGCTGTGCAGGAGAAATGGGTCCCAGGCACATTTCTGTGGACCCAGGACCCATTTCGAAAGAAAAAAAAATGTGATTAGAGTTCTAGAGATTAAATTGTACTAACAGAAGTCCTACTTGCCAAATACGGCTTCCAAAAGGTCAACAATATCTCATAATACAAGAGAAGTAGGTGCTCAAAGCGAAGGCAATTCATAACTGCAGTCCGCGCTACCTGATCCTGATTCAGCGATCATCGAGACATGAAAAACCGTTGATAGAAAAATTCTGGCACGTGATCTCAGAATAACTACATTTCTGTGTCAAAAATTAACAAAGTTCCTTTTCAATGATCCTTTGCGAATGTATTTTTAAGTACTCTTGAGAAATTTCAATTGGACTTTGAGCAATGGCAGAGAGAGCTTTGGAAAATTGTCTTGAAATATGGTGTGGGCTCTTCAGTAAGTACTACCTGAACGTAAATAAATTCTAAGATTGCTCTGCTTTCGTTTTACCTATTATGTAATTCTCTATCACTACTCACTTTGGTGGAAACATAAATTTTGCATTAATTATTGATTCGCAAGATTCCTCTGGATTCTATTATGGAAGTAAATAATATTGCTATTATCAGTTAAAATTTCCTTTAATATTGAGAAAACTCGATTCTCTTGAGCTCCAGTTAAACTGTACAAGCAGAAAGAGAATTTGTAGCTACTGTAGATATCTGAGCACAAGTCACCCCCCCCCCCTCAGTTTTGGGCCTCGAGAAGTTAGAAAATGTTTGACCCGTTTGTCACTCGATATTAGAAAATGCGCTTTGAGAGCATGGCGAAAACGCGTGAAGTGTGCAGAACTTCTTATTACAAACCGATTTTTGATAGTAACTTACTTTGATATTAAGCAACTCTTTGAAAAACTGCGCGATAAATATTAGTAGGACTACATCAAGTACGGAAAAATCATGTCAAAATTCCTCGACTTATACTCGAATATCTATGGTAAATTATTTGTAATATTATTGTTTTATGTATTACAAAGAGGATTTTAAATAATTTTCATCTAATTTTTGACAAAATTTAAACCAATAATCGGTTGATTTATTTGAACATTTTTCCTTTGATTAGCTGCGTATCAGAAACCCGTTTGCATATTATGCAACGCTGTTGCTTCTATATAAACAACATTTAACTGAAATTCCAATGTAAATTAGAAATAAATTACACAAATGTCCCCGTACTAATAACACATTGATATCTTTGCAGTGGAGAGAATGCCAGCGGTCAACAAAGAAGAATGCCAGTCTCCGGATCAATTGGTGACCTTTTACAGATCGTACATTGTGATTGAGATAACCGGATTAAAAATAACCCCATCCGAATCTTTCGTAAAGACCCAATCAGAGGTGTCATTCGACGTTACCACTGACACGGGTGAAGACTTGGAATTCGTCATTAACTTTGGCGATGGAAGCGTTTTAACCACAAGGAACTTGACCAATCTTTTACCTCACAAGTTTTATATCCCCGGGATGTATAGAATCGAGGTCTCTGCCATTCCACTGGGGGCAACGGAAGTAAGAAGCCATTTCCTAATAAATACTTGTCATTTTAGCATGCTTGTTTAGGTATTTTAAAGACTCGCTTGAATGGTACTTGGGCAGACAGCAAATATTTATTTTGAGCATCTAGATTTTCAGATAACTCTTATCAAATGCAATTAAGTGAAATTGAATGAAATTATTCTGATTTGATTAAGCGGGTGTGTAATAAAGTTTACTGTCCAATAAGAATTTTGATTTGTTAATGAATATTATTAAGTTGTCTATTATTTAAACAAAAAATGCGGAAAGAGGCCACAGAACATCTGCCAGGTGCACTTATTTCACTAATGCAACCCTTGCAGCAGTTCCAGGAAATCGACGCGTGAGGTTAAAGAAAGATATAATGCCTTCTGGCCTTCAACTGCGGTGTACACACTGGCCAGGTGTCGAGGTTTTTGTTGCCTTAATTTTTTTTATGAAAAGAAATAGCGCATCCTATAATCAAAAACTAGGACAACCGCGGAATTAGCCTGGCTTTTATATTTTCCGCCTGAGGAAAATCCTTCATGAATGCTGAAACAAATAGGTAGCGCAGTTGGACTTCACCTGCGCTTGGCTTATTACGAGTTTTACAACTTAAGTACTGAAATGGATGGCTGGAGGAAATTGAGCACGCCTTACTAACAAAAAGTATAACTTCTGCATTACAAACGGTTCCAAATTCGATAATATCTTTAAATAAAATCTTATTTGAAGTTTTACCCTCTGAAAAAAAAAAGTAATCAGTTAAATAATAGCTGGAATGGTAAGTGTGGGATCCGCTAAAAGAAAGGAAAGATTAAACATAACATTTGGGGGAAGAGGTATCATTCTCAAGAGGAACAGGAGAAAATCAAACAGAGTTCATTCAGTTTTAATTTAAAAAAAAAAGCTCAGTTATTGCAACTCAAAGAGAAAATTCTTCTTCCCACCCCACTTCCATCCTTACTTCTTTATCTGATAACCATCTCACACTACACAGAATCAATGTTCCCCCGAGATTTTACCGAAAAGACAGCCTTCGATCAAAATTATATCTCCTCACGCCCATCCTTCCTAAAACACAACATTCTTCCAAAATGGGTTTGTAATCCTTTGTATCAGACGGTACCAAGGCTCAGCAGTAGTAAGTCACATTAGTAGCTCCAATTTATCCCTTTTATTGACAATTCTCTTAACATTATTACATAAATAGTTTAAACTTTATTTGCTTGCAATTCGCAGCCTTGATGCGTTCTTTGTGATTACTGAAGAATGGTTATGCCGTCGCTAGCCTGTCATACTTTTGGTTGCCTTAACATAATTGATCGATCATAGGTGGACCTTTGTACTCTGAAAACCCCCTCAATTAGACCTTCGAAGACAGTACCAGTTTGGACTTATATTCTCCTCGAGGGACGGAGTTGGACAGCATGGATCGTTTCTTATCTTTTCCCGTGCCATTAGCCATCCGCATACACCATTTCTTCCATTCTCTCCTATAAGCAGAGTCCCTGAATCCTTAAAGATACTTAAATTAAAAACATAATCCAAATTATGCCATTGGAGATATAATCGTTGGCTTGTGACATTTTACAAGAGGGATAGGATTTCTCCCTCATTGTGGTATAAGGGACATATTATAGACTGTGCTGGTCTAAAGGTACGATTTCTTGATATCAGTGCGGTTAAAGTTGTTTTTTAGATAGGTGATTAACAATAGTATTGACTGTCTAAAAGAGCGGATTCAATAGGGTAATGGCATCGGCGTATGTTAGCATAAGAATCCCTTCGTATGATGAGAGTATCAGTACAGAAGCAAAAATAAATAATCTGAATAATATGCTTTCTCAGCCAACATGTATTTACACATTTATTATTTTGTAGGGCAACTCCTCCTTGGTACACTGACGATACAGAATACTGAAAAAAAAGGCTACACTACAATATGCTTCCTTATGGCATATGTATGGATACGTTTGTGTGTTTTATAGGGCGGCGACTCCTTAGTACACTGATGATACAGAATACTGAAAAAGGCTAGAAATTAGCGTAGTGCTCTGTGTAATTTGTATCTTGTTCTGTTATTGTTTGTTTTTGGCCACTTAGCGACAGGAAAGCTGCTTCCCAGTACCCCTCCATACCACGAGGAGGCGGACCACAACTATATGCAAGTACTTATAGCACGCCAACAAATATCACGTAGGCGTTGTTCAGTCGTCTCTCAATGGAAACTAATCACTGAAAGAAAACGTGCGACCCAGGAATGGTGCAAAAACCTCTAAAGGTTACGCACCGCTGCTTGATATTTTTATTCCTTTTTATGTCTTAATAGATGTGCGAAAGCTTATAATTCAGTATTCGCTTTATTTGAACATTATTGTGCGGGTCAGGTCAAAGGCATCCGTTTTGTAGGTAGCTGTGAGTTATGTTTGCCACGAAATGCATCAAATCTCATTTTGTTGAGCACCTCACGAGTTGCCTCGGTATTGCATAACTAAATTTAAAAAATAAATAAATACGCCACTCCATAGGAAAAGTATATTCTGTTACTCTAATGTGTAATGCATAAAATTAGTGATAAATTAAAATAAGTTGTTAACCAGGGTACATGAGAGTTTTCGCTTGATATCCTTATTTATTAAGCATCTCTGCCGGCCGTGTTAACGGAGTTCTTGTCGTTTGCGACCTGACAGCAAGCATAAATGTCAAAACCGAAGAAAAAATAATTACCTCTGATTATTAGAATTCCGCGCACACCAAGCCGGATGCCTAATTAGCTGAATGAGTTTAAAATGAAAAATACTGAGTTGTCAAGTAGTAATTAGTTGTCCGAAAATAAAATTAGTCTTCTCAACATCCACTTGATACTCTTGTTGAATTGCTATCTACAGAACTTAAGTCACTTGTGCGCTGGGACACGAAGCAGACAAATTGGACTGCCAAGGACTAAGAGAACGTTTGACCTATCCATTAATTAACTGCAGAGGAGGAGGAAAGTAGATAATAAGAGCGTTAATTTTTGACAAAGGTTATGCTTCTGTTAACACACGTTTAAAAAAAAAAAAAAAAAAAAAGCAGGGCACGCTGTGAAAGAAAGCAACTGGCGAAAAGTAATCTATTGACATCTTGACAATAGTACTACAAAATGCAGTGCAAAAGATTCTCAATTTACAAATTATTAACATCAGTTTGTATCAGTTGTATCTTACTCATTATGAATCATCAATGATTACTTCATCATTCTCTGCCATTACCAATTTTTATCACTTACATCAGTAAAACTCATTTCAACTCTTGTTACTCTTTTACTATATTTGTTTCTAGCCCTTAACACATGAAGTGTATTACAACTGGTACCCTCTTACCTCAGTAATATTCACTATAAATCCTTCATTCTACCTTAATTACTCTCCAGTTATCATCTTCGTCATCCCCCTTTGCTCATGAGGTTTCTCTATTAATAAAATTTCTTTCTCTTTAAACCTCATCTGGTATGTTATCTTGTGTTGGCACCTGTCCTAATTTAATGATACAGGTTAACATATTCTTACAGTACTACCCCTATAAATATAATTTCTTTACTGATTCCTTTTACTATTACTTTCTTTTTATAACCCCTGTACCACCCTTAAGTTATTTCATAATCATTAACATTCATAACAAATTATCTCAACCTTAGAAAGTAACTTGCCTAATACAACAAGAATGTTCTGTTTTTTTAAAAGGACTATCACTCAGTTGCTAACAGAACTAGATTATGAGTCCTTGAGTTAGGATTCGAGAAAATAAACAGGAACAGACTTACGTTCCGAAATGGCCGCTACTTCCAATTTCCTTGCGTTCAGGCTTTCTTCCATTTCTTGGGCATACTGCCTTCCAATGCCGGACCAGGCTTTTTCTTGCATGTAAACCTGGTCCAAAGAAAGCCTTAATTTAACCGCCATCTTTATTGCCTATCACTGCCCTCCGATGCAGGACAAGGCTTTTTTTTCTCACGTTTTTTTTTCTATTTCTTTTTCATCTTGCTACCAGTAGATGTGAACTCCGACCACCAAAAATCTACTTCCGCTTCAACCCGCAAACTCACAACTTTCTCTTCTTTAGACCACACAGAAGTCAGATACAGAATGGACACGACACTTGCTGAAATTACCCCCCCCCCCCCGAACTTTACTCTTTCCCTCAAGTTTGGAAAGCCAACCCAAGGACTCCAACCAATCCCCATACTGTTTAATTTTTTTCATTCCTTTCTATTTGCCTAAAACAACTCACCCCAGCCGTCTCCCTAGAGAACAAACCAACCCTTCTCTAGGAAATTCGTATTTTTTTTTCACACGGCAGTATGGCCCTTTCATGTTTGCCGGTAACCTCCAAAACACTCAGTTTCGTGTTCACACCTACTCTGCTAAATATATCGAAATTACCCAAATATCAGCCACCCTGATCTTTTTGATACGAACACTGGACTTCCACTAATCTCCTATTTACTTCCTAACGGTGGCTTAAATCAAAAGAGAGGCTTCGTAATCCCGTTTCACGGTCCTATTGTTCTTGCCCTCAGAAACCCTTTCACACCTGTCCTCAAATGGCACCCTCTTTCTTAGTCATTGCGCTGTCTCTGTTTATCCTCTTGCATTATTTAAATTACTTGTTTACCTTTAGTCCCTATTTTAATTCCCACGCCTAAAATTGTCCATTCCCAAATCCAGTGTTCTTTCAACTTGAACCCTATTTACATTAAAACTAAATATCCAATCTCAATACCTACTATCTTTAACTTAGTACACGGGCATTCATTCTGATTCTAACTTTCCATTGCCGTTCCTGGATTTATTTTAACAAAACAAATATTTCTATTTTAATTTGTAAGATCTACATCTTACAACGCATTCTGAGACTTGAGCTTCTTTTCAAGATAGGTCGATGTTGGAACTTATTTGGATCTTTTTTCCCCATGGATCGAGTTCCCCTGGCGTGTGGATTTGTGCTTCTTAAGTGTCTCAGTAAACTAAATTTTATAAATAATTTCATGGAGTTAATAGTATCTTTCTGCAAAATATATTTGAAGTTTAGTTACCAACCGTTGTAACTTATTTATTCAGTCTTACAGAAAGTTCGCCCACACAGAGGTCATTGCAGTAGATCCGATAGTTGAACAAGGAACTTCGTTTGTCTGCCCACCCATAGTACGACCACACCAACTTATAGCGTGCAACCTTACAGTCCCCACTGGGGGTTACCTAACCTTAAACATGGATTTTGGAGATGGCACTACGCGAGCATTCGGTTTACCAGGTAAGCAGATTTATTGCGTTAAATATTTTACAAAAAAGCAAAACAGTACAGAAATAACTTGTTTTCATACTTTAGAAAATTTATAAATAAATGCTCGAGTGATTATATTCATCGTATTATTTCTGACGAATACAATCTGAAAGATTTTAATTTCTAATAAAAATTAAATCGCCTTACTCGCAGATGTTGTCACCACGTCACTCGGACTTCCCATCCCAGATACAGTGGTGGAGGATGTCATGATGGTAGAAAACTCTGGTTTCCAGTTCGTTATAATACCTCATTCAAAAATGAATGGAAAAGGGATGTTGGCAGCCGTTCGCTTGTATGCTGTTCTTCCAGGAGATCTTGCTGTTGTGGTAAGTCAGAAAGTTGTCTACAAGGCCCAGCGTTCTTTGTCCTTGAATTTTAAGCTCACGCGAAGTAAGATCAGATATTCATAACCCATTTTTTATTCTATGTTTATTTTTAAAAATGATTCGGTCTCTCTGAACGATTTTAAACGCATTCAACTTGGGGAATTTCTGGCAACCAGTTTCCTAAATGGCACCATTTAATCCTGAATTGCACTTCAGTTCTAGGGAAACGAAGAAATGAACATCGTTTCAAGAATATAATTTTTAAACACCAAATTTTTAATAAAAGGATTAAAATGAAACAAACTCAGAGAAAAAGACAAAAAATGGATAATTCTTTGTAACTCAATTTCATGAATTTAACGCAGACACAAATTATCACTTTCCCTTTTTCTGAATCTACTTTTTCTGGGTAATTGCAGACAGTTAAACATTGACAAAGAAAAGAGCGGTTGGGCATGGGAAAGGTGTGTGCGCGCGAATGGTTCACAGTGAGAGAGTTTTCAACGAAAAACAAGATCCCAACATTGGAGCACCTGTCTTATTCGCCATGCGACTTTTTTTCTGTTACCGAAAATTTAAATCCACCTCAAAAAAGGGAAACGATTTTGAGAACTTCGCAGGCATTCAAAAGAACGCAACGCAGCAATCACAGGCGGTATCTTCCGAGGACTTCCGCTGCTGTTTTAGATCCTGGAAAGTTATTCAGGAAGGGGAATGCCAGAGGTGAATTAAACTCTGGCAGTGAGCTGGATGGTTATGTAATAACTGAGAGGAAAGTGGAGGAGAAATTGTTGAAGATAAACACAAGAAAGGCACCTGGGGTGGATGGGATCTATCCAGTTATATTAAAGGAGGCAACAAAAGACGTAAGCAAACCCTTAGCCATAATTATGAGAGCTTCTTTGGACTCAGGGGAGGTACCCATGGACTGGAGATGTGGAAATGTGACCCCAATTCACAAAGGAGGATCAAAGGGCGACACAAGTAATTATAGACCTGTGAGTTTAACTTCTGTTCCAGGAAAATTAATGGAGGCACTGATTAAAGAAGCACTGCAGGATCATTTAGACAAGACTTCACTTAAAGCCCGGACACAACATGGTTTTGTTAAGGGAAAGTCTTGCCTGACCAATTAGATTGGATACTATGATGCAGTCACAAAGGAACTGAATGCAAAGAATAATTTTGATATCATATATTTGGATCTTAGAAAGGCTTTTGGTACTGTTGCACATGGAAGACTGCTGCACAAATTGGAGCAGTGTGACATTGGAGGCAAATTGCTGCTATGGATAAAGGGATGGTTGAGTAGGAGAAAACAAAGAATGGTAATCAATGGATACTGCTCATCGTGGGCTAATATTATTAGTGGAGTCCCTCAGGGTTCAGTGTTGGATCCATGGTTGTTTTCTGTATTTATAAATGATATTGATGATGGTATATCAGGCTTAATGTCCAAGTTTTTAGACGATACGAAGGTTGGCAGGGTTGTTAAGGACACTAATGAGAGTACGCTGCTGCAACAGGATCTAGAAAAGGTGATCAGATGGGCTGAGAGGTGGCAAATGAAGTCTAACATTGACAAATGTAAAGTACTACATATGGGAAGCAGTAACCCCAGAGTAACGTATCAACTGTGTGGTACTACACTGAGAGTGGTAGAGAATGAAAGGGACCTGGGGGTAATTGTGCAGGCAGATATGAAATTTTCCGAGCAGTGCAGACAGTCTGCAAGGGTAGCTCATGGTGTCTTGGCAATGATATACAGGAATTTTTCTAGCAGGAATAAGGAGATAATTGGGTACTGTATACAAGTCTGGAGGCCTCATTTTAAGAAGGATGTGGAGCTGTTAGAACGAGTACAGAGAAGAGCAACAAGATTAGTGAATGGAACAAAGGATTGCTCTTGCAAAGAAAGGCTTAAATTTTGCAAATTACAGTGTCTGGAGACCAGGCACCAGCGAGGTGATCTGATAGAGGTGTATAAAGCCTTGAATGTTTTGAGCATGCTTAATGCTGATGGGATTCTTCCTCTTGCTCAGAATAATCGCCTGAGAGGGCATAAATTCAAATTGAGGAAAGACGGTTGTAGGATAGATGTGCGGAAGTTTTCCTTTAGCCAGCGGGTAGTTGGTTGGTGGAACAGACTTCTATCCCTTGTTGTGGAAGTTGATAGCCTAAATAAATTTAAGGCTCAGCTGAACAGATATTTTGAACTAATGGAGGGGTGAAATGGGAGCGATTTTTTTTTTTTTTTTTTTGCTGAATAAGCTTGCTTTCTTGCATCAAATGCCTCTAGTAATGCTAAATCGCGAATGGAGCGCTGCATAGGCGCTGATGGGGATAAATATTGAAATTTTATTTAAAATAATAATTGATTTTAAAGAAAATATTTCTTGTTTCTTTTAGCTGCACCTTTTATTCTGCATTAGATTTTGCACATAAAGAATAAACCATTCCTCTTTGGATTCTGAGATCTGTTCTCCCATTTGCAATTTTTTTTTTTTGAGTTTCTGCATTACAATCTATGCCACTTATGATACCCAATATGTGGCCGCTGATAGCACACCAAAAAAAAACTGCCGCCCCTACTTAATAAATTTTCTCTTTATACTCCGTGACGACTCAACGGTCAGAGGAGTTCACAGGATAGACAGAATACAAGAAACAGCACCGTATTCAGCAGTCATGGGCTTCAATTCCGGTCACTCAAGGCACGTGTACTTATGCACCCGCGTGCTTGACCACTCGGCTACAGCGGCCTTTCCACAGAAGTGTTGGTTCCTTTGGGATTTTTGGTAAATTCACTGAACTTTAGTCATTATCGAGTACATCCACACATAATTATAATTTGCATAAATTACATAAATTACTTTAAACAAACAAATGAATGCTTTGACCATCATGCTTCACGCCAGCTCATAATGATAATAATAAGCAATCATTTATTGTCAAAGGTACAAAAATTATTAAAAATTTGTACACATGTTATGTAAAAAACAATATTAGTCTTTGAAAAATAAAAGATTCAATATGTGAATACAAAATCCTTAACTGGGTTTCAAGGAAACCTTATATATATAGAATTTAGTTGCACATTGAGATCATTTCCTGCAGTTCAGCAGCGGCATTGAAATGTTTCATTAATCATCTTTATTTGGCACGAGGTTCTAAACCTCCAGACAGAAGGTCCTCGATGTTGTTCGCTATCCCGGAAATTCATGTAACATTGACAGTTTTCTCTGGAAGGGTTATTGAGGAGGCCTTCAGCTGTTTTGGATGGTGATGATGATTTGAGATTTGTAGGCTTTGCCCAGATATGTGGCAGTCTTGGTTGGTTGGTTGGTTAGTTTAAGGACAGAATTTTGTGAATGGCCTCTTCAATTTGAGACGTACAAATGCGTGACTTTTCTGCTTCTAATACTGTCTGAAAAGGGTTGCAGTGATTGTGGTTGTGATATTGGGAGAAACTAACTTCAGAGAGTAGTTCGGATAGGAAAGCTGCATTAATCAATATATGGTATTGTATTTATGTGTTTGTACAAGTGGTTTTTCGCTGGAGATGATTTGAACGTTGTAAGGCTGCAAACCTTTGGATTACTCACGATGAAAAACCTCATTCACTCTGCCTGAGAACACCAATTAAATACAGCCCGCGCTCGGAAAAACCTTCAAGAATTTCGCAAGCCTGGGGAGGAATTTAAATCCCGAACTTTTCAAATGAGTGCTTAGTGAAGAACTCGCTGTAACAGGGATCGACAACCGAGGGATTTGAACCGGAACTTTCATCCAATGAGAAATAAGTAAAACGTGCGCGTTTTTAAAATTGTGTAAAGTAATTTACATTTTTCTTTAGTTTTCTTTAAAATAGAATAAAACGTGCATTTGTCAGAAACGGGAGAATACTGTAAAGTAGGCTCGCTTCTAAAATAGGCAGTAGGATGACAACTGTACTCTAGGCCAGCGTTTCCCAAAGTGGGATTAGCGGACCCTTGAGGGTCCGTAGACCAGTTCCAGGGGGTCCGCGAAACGGTGGTCGACCGTATATGGTCCGAATTTTATTTTTGAAGGGGAAAATATTTAAAAATATTTTCATATTTTTTAAAATTTAAATATTGAAATAAAAATAAATTTAAATAAAATAAAATATTGAAATGAAAAAATTATTATTAACCATTTTTGCAAATTGTTTTCAGGTTCTTCGCAAGCGATGTGGATCGCAGCAGGCATGTCTTCAGCAAAGGAGGTTTGTCACTTGCAACGAGTCCCACGTATTCTGTCCACTCCGAGATCAGTGCGTTACTCTAAAGAAATCGAACTGCGAGCATCCCGTTGTGAACAAGTCTTCTTACTCGAATCTGAAAATTATCCATAAAACTCCCGTATCAGTGATGGGCGAGTACCAGTATATCCCCCTTCCAGCACCCGTGGAAGTCTATCCGGGAGACTCCATTGGGTTTTTGTCCCAGTCCAGTGCCATTGCTTACAGAAACGCTTACCCCGAAGAAACAGCAGATTTTGGAAGCTCGTCTGGCAAGCCTAAAGATTTAACTGAAACCAATGTTCGCCATTACTTTCAAGCTATTATTAATGTCCCTCTGGAGATTGGGGTGCAGTACAGATTTGCGCGAACGGGAGTGCATAACGTATCGATGACTGTCAGCAATGAATTTACCTCTCCGAGTATTACAAAGGTCCTGACGATAAATGCCCAATATCCGTTAAATGGTTTAAAGGTGACCATCTCTCCGGCAGATGTCGCCACTAGCAGAGAAGTCACGATAGAAGCCGTTGTTGATGGAGGAAGTAATGTTTTGCTGGAGTGGGATTTTGGAGACGGAGAAACAGAATCCGATCTTCATCAAGGCAAGTTTTTGTTCTAAAATATACTGAGTGGCCGCGTAGATTATTGTAATTATTTTACTCCGAGATGGTTAATTAGATTTTAATTTTATTTGAAGGTTAGCGCGGTTGAAGTAGATTTCTCTTTTGCTTTCGGTTAAATCAATACGAAATTAACTCCTATCTGTAAAATTATTAAGAGACCAATAAAAAGGTGTTATGAAAAAAGAGAAGATTCTAATCGACGTAATAATTCTTCGAAAATTATGAAATAGTTAGTCTATTTGAAATTATGAAAACCAGAGTGTGCTTTTCTGTTTGTTGTGATTTTTGTGTTGTATTTTTTTTTTTTTCTGTGCTTAATTATAAATGTATGATCTTAGTACTCACAACAAAACAAACTTGTTTTCCCTCTGGTTTACTTGGTTTTATTTCATTTTAACAAATTGCACCCCCGAAAGGCTGATTTGTCTAAATGGAACTTTAGACTAAAAAAAGAGCTTTTATTGTGTCATTTAATATTTTGTGCTGAAACCATTTGCTTTTATGACAGCCTTCAATCTTCGCAGCATACTCTCAACCAGCTTTTTATAAATGTCAGGTGATTTGTTCCTCCACTCGGGCCTTTAATGCAGTCACCAGTTCGGCCTTCTTCTTTGGACGACCTCGACGTACAATCCAATATATTCCAAAGATGCTCGGTTCAGATCAGCTTCTGGGCTGGGCAGGGCAGGCCAATCCAACTTCTCTACACCCATGTCCTCAAACCACTCTGTTACGACCCGAGCAGTATAGCATGACGCGTTGTTCTTGCTGATACAGGTATGGGCCTCCCCCGAAGTATTGCCATAATGTTGGAATTGTATAATTGTCCGTGATGTCCTGGTAGTGCACAGCATTCATGGTTTTGTCGATAACGACTAATGGGCCCAAGCCAAACCATGAAACGAGCCCATACCATGACACTGCCTCCACCAAACTTCATTGTTGGGAGGATACAATCAGGAAGCATCTGTTCCCTCGGCATTCTCCACACTAAGGAACGACCATCAGACTGGTAGAGTGCGAACCTCGACTCGTCTGTCCATAGAACTTTCCACTGCTCTACAGTCCAGGATTCGCGCTCCTTATACCATGTTAATCGGTGTCTAGCATTTGTTGAGGCGATCGATTCTGTTGAAAGCGTCATCTTGCATGCCCACTTTTGCAATTGTCTGTTCGAAGCCCAGTGTTCATATTTATAGCAGGTTTTGTGACGTACATAGGAGCTGTTTCCCCATCCATCGAGGAGTGTCTGGATATTAATGGCAGTGCAGTGTATACACGAATCGGTATTCAAGACTTTAAAACATTGTTTTTTTTTAAGCCTTACATTGGTTCCCTTTAATGAACAACTGTTTTAATTAGATTAGCATGTGAAAGGAAACAAGAATGAATATTTCGTGTAATTTCATTGTCATGTTTATAGAATCCAAAACTGTAATTCTGGTAGATAAATAAATAAATAAATAAATAATACTTCAAAAATGGATAGATATTCTCCTCTTTCTCCATAGTGAACTGTGAGGAAATAATTCTAGTTTAGAGTTTGACATGGAACTAATATTTAGTAACAAGAGTATTCAATACCTAAATCTTAAATCTAAAAAAATTCATCAAAGAGACCACTTCATACGTATGAACCACTTTAAACTGTATAGGCTTTTTGCTTCCTTGGTTTTATTTTCATTTAACAGGTCTCTAATAGTTTCAATTAACGTTTACGTTTGAAAAATATTCCTATATAAAAATAAACTTGTCTTCCAAGATCCTTGAAGACTACATAAGACTCGGGGTTCGTAGATATCACCCCGTAATAATCACTCCTAATTTTTATCGTTTTATTTTAAAAAAGTGGAAATAATTTTCCTGATTTTAAAATCTTTTCGGAAATATTTTTAATAATTTTGCGTTTGACTAACAAAGGAGAGAAAAGAGCAACTCTGTTTGGTGTGCCTGTTTTCCATTGAGAGCAGAGAAAATGTAGAAGATTCCTAATAAATCTTGCTTAAATTGTGTGGCAAGTTTTATCTCATGAGTTCTTCGCATCTTTATTGTCAGAAGACGATTCTATTAAGATTTGTTTACCCAAATCACGTTCTGAATAATGGACTATTTATTTATTCACTGCTTTGATCCTATAGTCGCATAAACGGTGTCGATGAAGACAAAGCGCATTCTTTGTTCTAGAAGTATAAAATCCTTAATTTGAAAATAAACGCTACCGCTGTTAACTTTATTAGAAGGTAATAAATTTGATAATTCCCTTAAAACAACATTCTTCAGGTTAATTTTGCTCAGCTTGCATAAACACTCGAAAGAATTTTCTAAAACTTTCTCAACCAAAGCTTCTCCAAGGAATTTAAACCAAATTAGATACTTAGGCAGGCAGTCGAATAACAAAATATTACTGGATCGGGCTTCCCTCCAAAATATCATTTTCCTTTATTGAAATTAAGGCAGTTGATTTAGACAGAGGGAGGATGAGGGAGAAATCACCTTTCAACAAGAAAGGTGATTTCTTTAAACATCCAAAAGTAGTCTATAAAGATATTTGTAGACTACTTTGTATAGACATTTAAAAAATAATATTTTGCTGCTCTCGTATCTAAAACTATAGAGGTTCCATTGCGTCAATGATTGGAGAGGAATTGCCTTCATTCGAGATAGTTGTTAGTCGATCTCGTGCTGAGTTATTTGTCTTTTTCAGTCGGCAATTCAAATTAGCCTTTGAACACACTTCTTGCAGACATAACTCACTCACGTTATGAGTGCAGGCTTTGGGGGCGTTAGTCAATACCAACATTTATTTTTATCTTCCAGATATTGAGCGAAACGAAAGAAAACTGAAGACCCATTCCTATCAGGAACCTGGAGTGTACGTGATCAAGGTGACTGCTTCCAATCCTCATTCTCAATATTCGGATAAGAAAACGCTGAGAGTACAAAATCCAGTGCTGCCATTATGGACAATCACAACGAACTCCCCGCAAATTCTACCAAGTAAGTCTTCATTGGTCACGAGATCAACGTTGAATTTTATGTAATAGTTTTTAATTTAACGACATAAGCGTTGACTATAACGCCATGTTTCAGATTACCCTTATAATGAATGAATATTTTAGGCATTGCCTCAGAATTAGGTCGGCAAATATTTTACACATTCTAAGTGCAAAGAATTTTACAGACAGGTATTAGAGGTATTAGACCTAATAATTAATATGCAGTGCTGTTCATTTCGTACCAGTGTTATTCGAGTTGTCTCACTGCCAGCCACTCAATCAGAATAATCGAAAATAATGGAACTTTAATGTTTACTATTTGTTTCAAAGCCCTTTCAATTTCGCGCAGAAATTGATTGGCTAACTATTAGTCTCAGAATTCATGGATATCATTAACCAGCGTTAATGCTGTATTTATTTTAAACCGAATTTTGACTTAATTCCGCATATAATTTATTTTCAGGCGATATCTTAATAACTTTGGAATACCCTGATTCAGAAAAATTATCTACAAATGCATCCGCCTTAATCCAATTTGGAGACAAGCAAACCTTCAAGTGGGAAGTTCCAAATGATGCCAGGAATCTTTCGGAATTATTTGTTCACAACTATAAGAAATACGGAAAGTACAAGGTGAAAGTGAAGATCTTCAACCTGATTAGTTCTCAGACATTCATTGAAGAGGTAAGATTTCATAATGGTATAATAAAACTCAGATTATTAATTGATTAATAATCTGAGACCCACCTTGTTGTAAAACGCTAAAAGTAAAAACAGAGAAATTGCTAATTATAACATTTTCAACTACAGAATAAAACCTTATCTAATTTTTTATTGAATAATACATTGTTCCACAACGTCGTTTATTATTTATTTTTATGCTGTAGGTGGAATTGGCGACATTGATGACTGGTCTTGAAGTCACTGTACTTCATGATCCCTGGATTAAACAAAAGAAGAAAAAACAAGGATTTGTGCCAGGCTTTGGGCCAGATCAAAATCATTATCCAACTGGTAGAAACATATCTTTTTATATGTCTGTTGCCACTGGTAAGTTCATTTGAATATTCATGGTCGGAGCAAAGAACTATTAATGTGCTTTGTCAAGAATGTACAGAAATATAAAGACAACATGAAACTTTTATTTCAATTTCTAGGAGCAGCAGAACGATTTATTGTCCACTCAGGTAATGGAGATGTTGTCCAGAACAGTTCAAAAAAAGTGTACACCTGCTCTTTTACTGAAGTGAGTCTATTTCTGGTATCGATACTTGTAGAAACGTTAACAATCTTGCAGATAGATTCTTATAAAGATGCCCCTATTTGTTGAGAATACCATTAATATCGCCTGGTCACTGAGCTCCATGCAGTAGTGTGGGTCTAGGACAAACAACAATTAGGATATCATTTTTTCTGCTTTTATTCGAAAAACTTCAATCACTCAGTACCTACAAAGAGATATAATATCGTTTGTTAGGAAACGCTGCTGGATTCAGATAATAACGAATCCATATCCTCTAGTCAAGAAATCATTTTCTTCCTTAACTGGAAATCTCATGGTACTGAATTTGATTTCTGAACAATTGAGTTCTGTCTTCACGAGTATCACATTGATTATAATCATCATCCTCCCCATACATGGTGGAAAAGACCAGGACCAGTGTTCCAATCCTGTCAGTGACACGGGGAACATATGTGGGCCTGTATCACTATGTGGCTGAGTTAGTCTGCCTCAGGCGAGGAGAACAGTTTTTTATTTTTCTTTCCCCAGCAAAATGGGGAATTCATGGAACCAAGTAGATGAAGTAATTCTCTGATGGACCAAATATGATATCAGTCTTTCTTTCCCTATGATATCAATATAGCGGCCGATAATCATCCCAATAAATTATTTTGATATTACTTATGCCTCATTTCTGTGTGCTCAGATTTCTGCTCCTTATAGTTAGCATTAGTACAGGATTTGATGCAAGAAAGCAAGCTTATGCAGCATCAGCCAAAAAAAAAAAAAAAACCCCACTTCCACTTCACCCCTCTGTTCGTTAAAAATACCTGTCCAGCTGAGCCTTAAACTTATTTAGGCTATCAACCTCCATGACAAGGGATGGAAGTCTGTTCCACCAACCAACCAACCACCCGCTGGCTAAAGGCAAATTTCCGCACGTCTATCCTACATCTGTCTTTGCTCAATTTGAATTTATGCCCTCTCAGGTGATTATTCTGAGCTACAGGAAGAATCCCATCAGCATTGAGCATGCTCAAACCATTCAACGCTTTATACACCTCTATCAGATCAGCTCGCTGGTGCCTAGTCTCCAGACACTGTAATTTGCAAAACTTAAGCCTTTCTTCGTAAGAGCACCCCTTTGTTCCATTCACTAATCTTGTTGCCCTTCTCTGTACTCGTTCCAGCAGCTCTACATCCTTCTTGAAATGAGGCCTCCAGACCTGTATACAGTACTCTAGGTGTGGCCTGACCATTTCCTTATACAAGGGAATAATCACCTCCTTATCCCTGCTGGAAAAATTCCTGTATATCATTGACAATACTCCATGAGCTACTCTTGCAGCCCGTCTGCACTGCTCAGAGAACTTCATATCCGCCTGCACAACCACCCCCAAGTCCCTTTCATTCTCTACCACTGTCAGTGTAGTACCACAGAGTTGATACGTTGCTCTGGGGTTGCTGTTTCCCATGTGTAGTACTTTACATTTGTCAATGTTAAACTTCATTTGCCACCTCTCAGCCCATCTGCTCAACCTTTCCAGATCCTGTTGCAGCAGCATAGTGTCAGTAGTGTCCTTGACAACCCTGCCAACCTTTGTATCGTCTAAAAACTTGGACATTAAGCTTGATATACCATCATCAATATCATTTATAAATACAGAAAACAATAATGGACCCAACACTGAGCCCTGAGGGACTCCACTAATAACATTAGTCCACGATGAGCAGTGTCCATTGATTACCACTCTCTGTCTTCTTCCCCTCAACCACCCCTTTATCCATAGCAGCAATCTGCCTCTAATGTCACACTGCTCAAATTTGTGTAGCAGTCTTCCATGTGCAACAGTATCAAAAGCCTTTCTAAGATCCAAGTATATAATATCAAAGTTATTCCCTGCATCCAGTTCTTTTGTGACTGCATCATAGTATCCAATCAAGTTGGTCAGGCAAGACTTCCCCTTAACAAAACCATGCTGTGTCCGAGCTATAACTGAAGTCTTGTCTAAATGATCCTGCAGTGCTTCTTTAACCAGTGCCTCCATTAATTTTCCTGGAACAGAAGTTAAGCTCACAGGTCTATAATTACTTGTGTCAGCCTTTGATCCTCCTTTGTGAATTGGGGTCACATTTGCACATTTCCAGTCTATGGGTACCTCCCCTGAGTCCAAGGAAGCTCTCATAATTATGGCTAAGGGTTTGCTTACTTCCTTTGCTGCCTCCTTTAATATAACTGGATAGATCCCATCCACTCCGGGTGCCTTTCTTGTGTTTATCTTCAACAATTTCTCCTCCACTTTACTCGCAGTTATTTCAAGATTCTGTAGCTTACTGCTAGAGTTGAATACACCTCTGGCATTCCCCTCGCTGAATAACTCCTCATGTGTGAATGTCGATGCAAAATATTCATTTAGTTTGTTAGCTACCTGAGCAGGATCATCAACGGTTGACCCATCAATATCAAGTGGACCAATCTGATTCATCCCCTTCCTTCTAGAGTTTACATAAGTAAAGAACTCTTTGCTAGAGTTTAAAGAACTCCTTAAACTCTAGTTTAAATTGATCAGTAATGCGATAGATATATTCCTTCGCGATTTTTAAATATCTGTTGTGAAGTAGATGTTACTTCGAAAGATACTTCATTTCAGGAATCGTGCTGTGCAAGGGGACTGAATGTACTGCTTAAAACTTTACTTTTCATCAATGATAATGTATAAATCTATATACTGAGAGGCATTTTGAATCTGATTTCCATCTCCGGTAAGATGTATGTTGAATAGGAAAAGATATGGGCAATTTAAGTAGTATACAGATGAAATGGGGTTACTTATGGGCCGCAGTCAAGGTTTGTTGGTTTTCAAGCCTTCAAAGAGGTCATCATATGGGATTCGCACGGTTACTGAGCTTGGTCAACTCTGTTCTAGACGAAATAGGATGTAGATAAGCTGCTATAGCCTCGAGTCGTAATTTGAGGAACCAAATATCGCAGAATTCAGGGACATCAGTCCATTTAATAGCAATTGTCAGGTGAATATATATGAAGTGGTACGAAAGAGCTTTTATCGTATCCGAAATGGGCATATTCAACCGCAGATCATGTCTGAACACCAGCAGTTACTAACAACCGCCATCGATGTGATTAATGGGTAATTATGTGGAGATTTACATAAAAATTCTGTTTCTGGAAAAATTTAAGAGAAAGACAATTATTATATTGTTAGATTAAAAATAAGTTTTTCTGTGAATTGTAAGGTTAATATAAAATTAAACATTGTTAATTAATATCAATAATTAATAGTATAACAATTAATTAATCAATTTTTTCTTAGGCTGGGATTTACAACTATACTATATATGCATGGAATCATGTACAGAAAAACACAGATCCTTTCGAGGTATTTCTCTATGTCATGGAACCCGTGCAAGGCATCGTGGCTGTTGACAACCTGAACATCACGGAGGAGGATGAAGAAAAATATTTCGACGTCACCTTCGATGCCATCGGCACAGACACTTGCCTTATAGTAAACTATGACGATGGCACAATACTTCGTTCCTACGGAATTCCAGAATTGTGCAGCCAAAACGCGACCAAAGAAGACGTAATGTACGAAGGAGAAATTACAAACCCACTCTCTCTTCAACATACTTACACTCTTAAGGGAAAGTTTGACCTCTTCCTGAGGGCATATAACGACATTTCAGAGGCCACTTTCACGTTGACCTTCATCATCTCTAATCAGACATGCAAACCTCCCGAGCTGGCGATCAGAAACAGGATAGCTCGATTCTCGGCATCCAAGGAGAACTACAGATCGCGAGCTGTGGAACTGTATTCCTACACAACGGTGAAGTGTAATGATTCAAGCGAAACAATCCGAACCTGGCAAGGATTTAGGTTGAATGAATCCATTGGATTTGTTGAAGAAGAGGCGGACCTCACGCCTTTGGACTCTTATCGTCGATCTATGCTGTACATTCCGCCATTTTTCTTGATACCAGGCGTCTACAAGTTCATCTTCAATGTCAATGTGACAGGTAAATATCTTTTCTTTTATTTCAATAATCGCAATAAAATCAATAAACAAAAAATCAACAAATTCAATAAAAGCGGCTATTCAGGCAACTCCCAATGAGGCAAAACCCAATGGGGAACTCAAAATATTCACTCTTTCCGTGATTTTTCCAAATTAAAATTAATCGTAGGAAATTATCCATGACAAATGCATTTTGCTTTAATCACAGAATGAAGTAAAATTTGCTTCTTTCAGAATGAATCTTGAAAGATGTGGATTGTTAGGAATGGACAGATACAGAAGAACAATTTATAATTGTTTGAAATATAAAAAATAAATCCACTGACTTGTTATAGCGGTTCCCCCTCTTATTTGTGAATGGATTGTCCTATGAACAGTAAAACGAGGACGATTGGGAGAACCACTATATGTTTATTGGAAGAAACCCCCAGGAATAGAGTTCCTATTTTCTATCATTAAATCCCATCTTTCACCAAACTGTGGACATGGACATCCTGATGGTAAACGGCCACGAGTTCAAAGCACAAAATGATTCAGAATCATAGGTTCCCAAACTTTTTTGTGTGTTGGGCATCCTTCCAGCCCGAGTACAAATAAAGTGATTTGGCATAATTTAGCTATGAGTATACAGTACTTGAGAATACATAGCCTGCTTTTATAATTTAATGTATATTTCAGTACATTTAATCTCACAAAGATTGAAATAAAATTAATTAAATGAAATTTAAAGAACAGCACGGCCTCCCCCAAAATCAAGTGCACCCGGTTGAGGGGTCTCTCTACACTTCGAATATCCCTGATTTAATTACATCGGAGTTTGCTTTCTTAATTTCCATCAAGGGAGCTAAAGGACAGTTTTGCCATTGCCAGAGAGGGTGGGAAAGAGTTAGAGGGGCCGATGGTTAATTTTGTATGGGTGTTAAAGAGAACAAGGGAACAGTTTTAGAATTTCGCAAGGGTCGAGCAAAAGTTTCGTCACTAGCTTTTCATAGTATCGTTCAGCTGGCTGATTTTTATGAACTATAAAATTTTCTGAGAGATGTCTGAAAAGTTTTGAGACCGAATCTATTCTTCAGACTCGGACCTATCGAGATAGTTTCGATTCTGAAGTTAAGTTTGATTAGGAATAGTGTTCTTTTCGAAACAGCGATCTTCACGTGTAATCGACTTCATTTTGACGTGCTCTTCAGTGTAGTGGACATGATTTTGTTTTTCATCCCATATCGTTAAATTTGTGTCTTTTTCGTGGGATATTCTAATGGTTTGGCTCGAATGGCCATTTATTCCTCATGTACCTTATGTTTTCTAGCAGAAATTCTGCAACAGAAATCATAGTTTATTCAATATCTTTTCCTTTTTCCGAATTGCGTATTTCAACCTGACTCTTTTTCCCATAGTGGTCACCAATTTGTTATGGGGAAAAAATGAAGATCAGCATAACTTCCTCTAAGTAAGAGAGAGTACTTCATGATTATCATCTTGCCTTGTTTTGGGTGAGTGCATCTACCACAGTATCTGTAAATTTTGGAGCCTGTTCTATGGTTATTGAGGTTATATTGCTCTTTGAGAAGTTTTCCGAGATATAGTTCTGGTTTTCATTTTCTCCATCTTGCTTGGCTTCAATGTTGACCTAATATACCAAAGAATTTAAATTCAGAGGTGGATTGGAAGATCAAAGTCTCCAGCGCGAATTTGAAAAATAACAGCCGGCACTTATGATATTCAAGACATTGGTTTTTGTTTCATCAGTAGCTAACTCACAGAGCTGAATAATAATAACGGATTTCATCTGTATTCATTGTTTTTGTTTAAGTGAAGAGGGCTTTACTTTAATCTTCTCATTTCTTTTGTCTACAACGACATGAAAAACGAGATTGATCGATTTCTCTTTTTAATTTGAATTTATAAGCGCATTATTTTAGATTTAAAAAAGTTCTTTACAGTTTGATATAACCTTATAAAAACAAATCCATCCAATATCTTGAAAATACATTCCTTAACTGTCTCACACCACAGTTTCCTTGAAATTCTAAGTCAAACGCGTGAGAAGTTTAAAAATAAAAATTAAGACATTGCTGGTTAATGTGGTTTCTAATTGAATGTTTTCCTTTTAACAGCGTTTATATCCACTCCACCATTGCAATTTCACAAAGCCATCGATACGCATATCAAAATAATTCCATCTCCTGTGATAGTCCTAATGGCTGATGGTGCTCAGTCCAGAATTGTTCGTGGTTGGGGTCAAAGTATAGTTCTCGATCCAGGAAAGTATTCAATAGATCCCGATGATGTCACTAACAAGGTAATTATCTTAATAAACTCAGTTCTGTGGATTCTGGTGTATATCTTGGAGGAATATGGTTCATTGTTTCAATATATGACCACTTAATATACATTTTCATTTCATTTTTTCTACCCAAAGAATTTCACGATCACGTGGTTTTGCCGACGATTGCCTTCCGAAGTATTAAATCGCGAAATCAGTGATGATCTTCAGAATGTGTCTTCACCGATAATAGACAGAACAGAGTTGGACAAGTTGGCAGAAACGGGGGAAGCAGACGACTCAGATGCGGGAGGATGTTTTGGGAAAGGGCCAGGTAAGTTTGGTATTTGTATACAGGGTTTTACCTGAATATTACTTTATACAATTTTTGGTATCCATGAAGGATTAGGATTTAATCATTTGATGGTCGATAATAATTCTATAATAATTGATAATGTTACGTTTAAAACAACTTATGATCTGATAGAAACTAATACAATAATTAACCATTTACAGGAACAAAAATATATATATATACAAAAACAATACAAAACGACGTCTTCAGAGATAATTCTTAAACTTTCTCAGCAGGCTCTGCATTTAAAGTTAGATTTATGAATAAGCACTTTTAAAGACTTATCCTTTAGTTTCCGTTTCTGCATAATCTTTGTTTGTCCGCGTGTAGGTTGTTATAAATCCTAAGCGCCTTAGGCAGAAAAAAAAATTACTTCTAGTTTCATCAACACACTTCTCTTCTGAGTGGTATTTTTACTTTATCCATCGTCCTCTGAGTCACACAGGGCCGTGTCGCTAGTCTTCGGCGATCGAATCTCTCAGTCAACACCTTTGAGAGTGTTCCATAAAATAATGTCATGATCAGCACTCACCAAATAGCTTTTGAGATTAGATGGATTTTTGATCGTTGGTCCTATAATTCTCATAGAGAATGGCTAATCGTGCAGGAGCTGAAATTTAGAATGGAAAATAATTAGAAAATGAAGTACATGAAAAGAAATACATAAATTACCAGAAGGAATTTTGCAAGAGTGAACAGATACGTCCGTTTGTTGAAGTCAACGGTGCCAAACCCAGACATTAATTTTTATCAAACCGTTCAGTATGTTTGTTCACTGACGCTAATAATATTTTGAAATTGTAGAAGGAACGTGTCAACTGCAGCTTGTGTCACTTTTGGAATGTTTCCAGAGAACGTTATCCTTTAAATAACCTCACAACAAAATTTTTCATGGAGTCGGCCAGCAGATGGAACAGACGGAAAATTATGGGACCTTCGGGTAGATTGCGACGCTTCCCGGAGGGCAACCAAATTCTAAGATATGCAATATATGTTTTTATTAACAGGGCATTATTTAGTAGATGAGAGAATCTTTGATAAAACCCATTTTGTATTATACTTTACATATCAGATATACATCTTTACCAAAAGGTAAATTTACTAAAAGGTCCTAAATCAACAATATAGAAAACGAAGTATAATCTGATTATTCTTTATCTTGGTAATTAAATATAAAGTATACCTTCGTTGGGTCCCGAAAACTTAAATCATTACACTTTTGATTATTGTAAGATAATTAATCTACTTCGACCCAAACAAAAATCCTAAATAAAACGTTGGAGGTTGTAACTGTGTGAGAGTACTACTGGACTTGAAAAAGTCATAATAAAATCCGAGTCGTTCCATACAATTAACATTATTAACATAAATATTAAACATCAGAGGACCCAAGCCTCTTCCTCCTTTGGTCTTCCGATGTTTAATCAGAGAACTCAACTCGCCTCATTATAAACACTATAAATTATTGCATTTGTTTTTGTACATAGGAATCCTCAATGTAACCGGAGGTAGCGTTGTTTGGAACACTACTGTCTTTCGAAAACCCAACACTACTTATGAGATCATTGTGAGGATCGACATGTCCGACAGAGATCCTTCTTGGGGAGGGATCCAAATAGTTGTGCTGGAACAGATTCCTCCTTCGATTTCTGTAAGGTGAGTAAAGTCATTTCTGTTTTACGTCTTAGCTTGATTTTATGTCCCATAAAAATAAATATTAAATTTAATGTTCATTGTCTACTTCCAGTGACAATCCTTCTAATTTATATCTATCATTTATACGAAATGTCGAATTTTTTGTTCAAAAAATGTAATATGCAAATAACAACGAATATCCGAGAAAAAGGAATTTGTCTACAATGAATATATGATATGCCTTGTTGAACTTGATCCGTTCAACTTAATTAAACTTGTCTTTCAGATATATCAGGTTTACTGGTTATGTGGTAATCAATTAGTGTTATTACCGCACTCATACGTGGTGCTATTTTTAGAGTAGTTGGTTTTCGGCGTCTTGTTCTTAAATATTGCTGAAGAGACAGTTCACAATTTGAGCTGTTATTGCACCAGAAATTTGAAAAAGCGGATTAACTGGAGGAACTATAATGTCTGTAATATGGATCTATAAAACTCAACTTTAAACAAATTAGCTGCTATCATTTTCATTACTCTGATGGCAGCTGAAGGTTAATTAAATTTTTTGGCTTATACTTGTTGTTGCTGTGATTAATTGGGACATTGGCAGCTGTGGCCATAATACACCGAATAAAACATAATTTTTACCCGTAGTATTAAAATGGCCTGTCTGTTTTCTTTTTGAATACAGGACTCTCGTCCATTTACTCTAAAAGTCCCCACATTAACAAAACACGTTTGTCAAAAATTATGCAATTGCACTAACTTGTACGCTAGTTTGTCAAAAATTATTAATTTAAAAAAGAAATATAATTTAAGACTTTTCTTTTGACAAAAGGTATCTTTTTAAAATGAAAGGATTTTTCTGTATAGTGGCATAATCAATTTATACAAGTCGAGAGATCTAAAATACTAAATAGACTGAAATGCGATTTATGCGTGTCTCCGGAAATTCCACTTCTTTTCCGATTGCATCCATTTAAATTTTAGATAGCACAGGAAGGTTAACGTGTTGTTTCTTGGAGAGGGGAGATCCGTATAGAGATTATATACTTTTAATCCATAAATGAAGAAGAATTAGCATTAGTAGCGAAAGCAAGCTTCCTGTAATCACCCCCCCCCCCCACACACACACACTAAAAAAAACTTCCCATTTCACCTATCCATACCCACCAATAGTTTGCCCAATTCTTCCTTGAATTTATTTAAGCTATCAAATTCCACAACAAAAGATGGAAGTTTGTTCCAGCAATCAACCACCCGCTGGCTAAAGGCAAAACTTCCGTACATCTGTTCTGCAACTGTCCTTCTGAATTTGAATATTTGCCCCTTCTCGTGTGTAGCCTGATCAAGAGGAAGAATCCCATCAGCTGATGGGATTCTTCCTCCATTTAAAACCTTACACGTTATAATTTGAAAAATTGAAATCTTTCTTCATAAGAGCACTCTTTTGTTCCCCTCACCAATCTTGTTGTCCTTCTGTACTCCCAGCAACTCTATATCCTTCCTAAAATGAGATCTCCAGACCTATATGCAATACTCAAGCAATACTCAGGCTTGACCATTGCTTTATAATCACTTCCTTATCCCTGGTACCAAAATTCTTGTATATCATTGATAAAACCCCATGAGCTGTCCTGGTAGCCTGTCTGTACTGTTCAGAGAACTTTCTTTCTAACAGTTAGGCAACTCCACCTTCAAACATTAAACTTAGGCACAGTCTAATTTTGCGTTAATCTACAGCAAAAACTGTAAAAGAAAAGTGCAAAGGATGCATATAAATTATCAGGCGACACAAAAGACTGTGGTACATATGAACTAGTCTGTAATCAAGTCACGAAGAATCTTAGGCAAACGAAGGCAGATTACAAAAATCTTGGCGAAGGATGCAAATAAAAACAAAGGATTTCTTTACGTATGTGATTACTAGAAGGAAGGGGATGAATCAAATTAGTTCACTTTATATCGATGGTTCAACTATTGATGATCCTGCTCAAATCGATGACAAACGGAATGATTTTTTTTTTCATCTACATTCACACATGAGGAATTCTTTAGGGAAGGAGATGCTAGAAGTTTATCAAACTCTAACAGAGAGCTAAATTATTTTATAACTGAGAGCAAAGTGGAAGAGAAATTGTTGAAGTGCAACATAAGAAAGGCACCTGGGGTGGATGGGATCTATCCAATTATATTAAGGAAGACAGCTAAGGAATTGAGCAAACCATTATGAGAGCATCCTTGGATTCACGGGAATCAAAGGTTCACGCGAATAATTACAGACCTGTTAGTGTCGCTTGTGTTCCAGAGAAAATAATGGAGTCAGTGGTAAAAGAAATAATGCAGAATCATCTAGAGAAGGCTGAAATAATACTTCGGACACAGCATGGGTTTGTTAAGGGGAAATCTTGTCTGACCAACCTGATTGGATACTACGATATGGTCACAATGGAACTGGATGCCAAAAAATAATTTTGATATCATATCCTTGGATTTCAGGAAAGCTTTCGACACTGTTGCACATATTGAAGCAGTGTGGCATTAAGGGCCAGTTGTTGCAATGGATAAAGGGAAGGTCGAGTGGCAGAAAACAGAGTGGTAACTGTGGATATTCCTCTTCGTGGACTAATCTTAGATTAGTGGAGTCCCCCGGGGTTCGTTATAGGGTCCATTGTTGTTTTTTTATATTTATCAATGATATCAATGTCCATGTTTGCATATGATACAAAGGTTATCAGGGGGTGGTTAGTGACGGTATGCTACTGCAACGGAATCTGGAAAAGTTTGGCAAATGGACTGAGAAATGACAATTGAAGTTTAACATTGACAAACGCAAAGTATTGCATATGGGTAGTAACCCCGGAGTATAACGTACCAAATGTATAGTATTACACTCAGGGGAGTAGAAAATGAAAAGGACCTGTGGAGTAATTGTGCAGTGCGTACAGATCTCTAAGCTATGCAGACAGGCTGCCAGGACAGCTCATGGGGTTTTGTCAATGATATAAAGGGATTGTGCTAGAAGAGATAAGGCAATGGTCACGCCACATCTTGAGTATGCGCACAGATATTGAGGCCTCATTTTAGGAAGGATGTAGAGCTGCTGGAACGAGTGCTGGGAAGAGCAGGGAAATTGGTGAGGGTAAAAAAAGGGTGCTCTTACCAAGAAAAGCTTCAGTTCTGCAAATTGCAGCATCTGGGGACTAGGAACCTGCGATGTGATCTGAGTGAGTTGTTTAAGGCTTGAATGGACAGAGCAAGCTCAATGCTGATGGTATTCTTCCTCTTGCTCAGACTACACACACGAGGGGACATAAATTCAAATTGAGAAAAGACGGTTCCAAAATAGATTGTGCCAAAGTTTGCCTTTAGTAGCTTGCCGGTGGTTAATTGTTTGAACAAGCTTCCATCTGCGTTGTGGAAGTTGCTATAAAGTGAAGGAAGAATAGACAAATTATTGGAGGGAATAAATAGGCGAAATTAGAAGTTTCTGGGTTTTTTTTTTTTTTTTTTTATGATTGATGCTGTATAAGCTTGTATTCTGCATCATTTTCCACTACTAATGCTGAAAACTTTCCCTATTTCGTTTTAATGTAAGATAGCAAAAGACAATATACAGTGTATATATACTTCTTTCCTAGAAAAATAAATGATTGCCAGAATTATCGTATCCTGCCTCATTAAGAACTTGACTTTTCTGTGATTCCTGAATTATCTAGTTTCTGGAGATATATTGCATAATTCTTCTCAGGAATCACTTTTTAGGTTTTTCGTCATCCTACAGTTAGGCATCCCGGCCTTCAAACACTACACTTTAGACATGCACTATCTAATTTAGCATTAATCTACATCAGAACTTTCCCCATTTCATCGACACGGATGAAACCATGCTCTAATTGAGAGCAACTCAATTAACTCCTGTTTATATATATTAGGCCAAAACCTATTTTTTTTGTGAGTAGTGTCTTATTCTACTCTGTATTTCACAAAAGAAAACCTTAAAACGCTCGTGATGTAAATATATTAAATATTAATTTGGTTGTTTTGTTTATTACAGATGCCAAACAGAAAAGCTCTGCTATCCCAACGAGCCAGTGGGCCAAAAAATCAATCCTGTACGAGTAGGTCTTTTAGGTTTATGTAGTGAGGGTTGCGACGTCGAGCTGTTCTACCAGTGGGAGATTTACGGTGTAGAAGGCGGAGAAGGGAATGAAACTTACTTGCCTGAGGCGGAAGAATACATTGTAGGTAAAGAAAATTTGCTATTAGGGAGAATACTGGTTTCATTTACATAACAGAAGACTTTATAATCACTAAGAGCGCGAAGACTCACGCATAAATCCCAATCATAACACTAAATTTACAGTTTCACTGTGGTTGTTAAAACTAAACATAGTTCAGAAGAAAATGCGTGAGACATTTATTCACGGTGGTGGCCGGAATATTTCATAAACTTAAAGTTTCCATGGCATCTACTTATCTCACACATTTTTAGATAAAAAGTTACTGAAAATCATGGGCTAAACTTTGGGAAAAAGTTCATTAAAGAATTTGACGAGTTAACTACCCTACACCAAAATATGGATACTCCCACAGAGATTAAATCGCAATGTCACATCTATTCGTATTAATAAACTTCTTTACTGAAATCCAAAAATTTCTCCTTACATATTTCTCCTATCGTAGCACCAACCAATATAAATGAGCCTTTCCTTAGCTCTATTTCTTATTAATTAGTATTTTATTACCGGTTCATAAAAATAATAACGATATTTGCATAATGAATGGTGGAAACTGATACTCTGGTCATCACCATTGCTTTTTTGTTCCTGTGGACAAAATTTTCAGACGTCATAGACCAACGACCTCTTAGTGACCTAAAGGCATCGGTTAGATGACCTTTTTTTTTTTGTATTTCTTATTTCATATCGAGAATATGCGTGTAAATTAAAATCGATCACATCAGAACGAGTCACTTAGTAAAAAGAAAATTTGCTACTTCAAGATATGCACGAAGTCGCAGAAATCGTGAAGTTCTTGGATTTGGAGGTTAGAATTTAACTGTCAGTTCAAATGCAAAGCAACTCTCATTGCTTACAGGCAGGCAGGAAGGATGATGACTGCATTAATTATTCCTGTCCTCGGGTTTTTTTCTGAATTGGTTGGTTGGTTTTTGTTAATGAGGTTTGCCTTAATTCTACCGGTGTTAAGAATAGAACAGAAAACAAAAAGTTGCTTTACAGGAAGGACATGAACCGCTTCATCCAACGATGAAGCAGCTCAAGATTCCAGAGATCACCAGACTAGTAACGAAAATAAACTTGAAACTTCTGTTATCTTGATATGGTTTCTAACCTCCATCTGAATTGAATCAAATATGGCATTTAATTTTAAAACTCCCTTCCAAAGATTTCTTCAAAATTATAAATAGGGCCCGCAGATCCCCATCACTTTTATCTTTCTACTTGGATAACGAGTTCTCTGAATATTGCACTCCGTTTAAACGAAAATCATTTCGTATTAATATAGGGAGCACTGTTCATGCGTTGTAGGCCCTCAGTATCGAAAGGCCTGATGACCGATTTTGATACGTGGGTGCACGAGTGATCAAAGTAAGGACCAACGAACAAGCTATGTGGATAAATCTTCAGTTATATAATGATTAAAATGAATCTGTATGGAAAATTACATTATGTTTAAACTTCTAAGGAGATCAAACAGGAACTTCTTATGGGAAAACGACCCCTTAAAAGAATTATCACTGCTAAAAAGCTTTAAATAAACATTTACAAAGTTTCTTTTTTAGTGTTGCGATTTCTTAAGTCCAACTGTACAAAGATATAAGGTTATTAAATAGATGGGAGGATGAAAAAGCAGATTAAATTTTCATGATTCAAAACAAACTTATGGTAAAGCGACGCATACTTAATTGGAATATTCATTCCAATTAAGTATGAGAATTTTTTTTTTAATTTAAATAAATTTAAGGCGAATTACGACTAGTTCCTTAATTTGATCTTAAGAATTTTGAATTTAATCTGATCCTATTCTGTTAATAAAGTATTTTTTGCTGCTCCTATTTATATATGAAATATATAGGAAAACTGTTAATTAAAACAAAAAGCTGATATTCGAAAATTTTCTTATTTTTCAACATCGTATGCATCCTAGGAGCGAATGAAGTGAAGATGGCCTTAGGTGAGAAATTCTTCAAGATGTTCTACCCGATGTACGGCGATTTTATCGTCAAGCTGAGTGCAGAAAACGAGTACGGGCAGAAGGGAGAATCTGACATTTTCTTGCATATTAATCGTCCTCCCGAGGATGGCAATTGCACACTAATTCCCGAAGAGGGTCGCGCTCTAGTGGATGTATTCGAAGTGTCATGTATGGGATGGATAGATCCCGAAGGAGGAGACGTGGAGTACTTCTCTTTCTGGAGTAAGTTAATGTATTTTTATATTAAATAAAAAAGCCAGTTTCTCTTTGCTCAGTATACAGTTATATTATTAGTAAATTTATAAGAGGAGTACAAGTTAACCAAGTAGTGAATAACATAAAAGAAACACGACTTCCTAAATTGAATACACATGACAGTTCAGCTTTACGAGAACTTCGAGAAAATAAGGACATTATTATACAGAGGGCAGATAAAGGAGATACAGTGGTAATACTAGATAAACATGATTATATTAATAAGTTAGATTCAGTTGTATCTGATAGCTCCACTTATTGTGAAGTGGACCCGACACTGTTTACCAATTTGGTAAATCAATACAATAAAACGTTAACCACATATCGTAAAAACGACTACATTACTATGGTTCAGTTGAAGGAATTGAAGTCCAGAACATACAATATTCCTGCACTTTTTGGTCAGGTAAAATTACACAAGCCTGGATTTCCGATTCGACCTATTGTTTCCTACAGGAACTCGGCATTTTCAGCCTTAGCCACACATGTATATAACATTATAAAACCTTTTAGACAGGTTATACAATTTGGGATTAAGAAATACGATACATTATTTAATAATCTTAAAGACTGTAGACTCGGCGACAATGACAATTTATTCTCATTAGATGTTACATCATTATATACGAATGTAAACGTTGAATACACATTAGATATTATTTGGGATATGTTAAATAAAAACTCGACACCGATTAAATATACGAAGCTGCCCATTAAGGAAATTTTTCACTTAATTAAACTATTAGCTGAGGCTAACTACATCACCTTTCGAGACAAGGTGTACAAACAAATTTTTGGATTACCAATGGGTTTGAGCCTGAGTGGCTTAATGTCAGAGATCTATCTCTCAACGATTGAGCAGATACATTTGACACCTTTTCGTCCCCGTATCACATACTATGGGAGGTATTTAGACGATGTTCTAGTTATTACCGATAGTAGTACTATCCAAGATATTTTACATTCGTTTAACAATATTCATTCTAGACTCAAATTTACATTGGAAAGGGAAGATACGGATACTAAGTCATTAAACTTTCTAAATTTCACGCTTACCCGGGACTCGAACAAAATACAATTTAGCATCTATCGAAAACCCACAAACACCGGTATGCTTCTACATTATAATAGCTACCACCCGTTCACCTACAAAAGATTGATTATCTTTAATCAATTTCTAAATGCCTATAAATATTCAACGACGGATTCTGCTTTAGACTCAGAAATACAAATATTAACTAGCAGATTCTTGAACAGGGGTTATCCCATTAACACAATAAATCGAATTAGGGTACAAGCTAAGGATAGGATACAAAATACTGCACCAATCAACAATAGTAATATCAAAAAATACTTTATTTCTGTCGCATATGTTGAACAGTGGCACAAACAGCTTAACAGATTCTTTAAAGATACCGAATTTAAAATTATAGCTAGGCCTATACGGAAGTTACACACTATACTGAACAATCGCTCGGTTCTTTCCGCGTTCGCAACACAAATTAATGATCTAGTATACAACATTTCTTGCGGTGATTGCGACTCGTCTTACCAGGGTTCGACGCGGTTTTCTCTTAATATTCGTGTAAATCAACACGAAGCCTCAGTTCGTGCTTCTCGTTCAGCAGCGTCAGAATTAGCCTTTCATGCCATTAACGAAAAACATACTTTTTTATTTAACGAGGCCAAAATACTTAACGTTCAACGTAATTATACGCGACTATTAATTGCAGAAACCGTTGAAATTAAATTACACGAGAATTCTGTTAATGTTCGGCGGCCATATTTGATCTCCGATGCGTGGACCTTTACGCGCATGCGCGAAGACACATAATCACTATTTAAGTTGCAGGTTTAGCCTGATTCGATAATTTTCATTCCTGTGATCACGACAGTCGGTCGAAAAGCATTGTCAGCTTCAGGAAGGAAAATCGTTTTGAATATTTTCGTTAGATTCTTGTAATTGCGTTAATTTGAATTTTAATTGTTTTGAATTGATTTTGAATTGTGTTAAATTGATTATTTAATTATTTATAATTTACTTTAATTATTTATATTTTACTTTATTGTACCGGTAAGTTGTCGATTTTTTCGTTTTTTCCGTTTTAATTTCTGGAGGGTATCATACGGAAGTGTTCCACGTACTATATTGAGGTATACTCCTCTTATAAATTTACTAATATTATTATCAACGTAGAACATATTGAGTATTACAGCTCTGATTCATACTATACAGTTATATTATATATCCTTTTAAGTAAGAAACTGTTTTCTGAATGAGATGACATTTTTATTGTACGGAATCATAAAACGTAACTGTTGAAATTCCATGAAGATATCTTGTAAATTGAGCTGATCGCATTGTGTATTATTTTTTTTAAATGTTTCACTGATTATACTTGAATTTCGAATTGGTTAGATACTTCAGTTCTCGTTTTAAAATTGGCAAACACTGTGACGGAAGATTCAACACTTATCTATGTATTATATGTATACCTAATTTATTCTGGTGAAACTTCAGATATATAAGACAAATACCCAATACTTGACACCTTCGGCTGAGTATTTATATATATATATATATATTTATTTTTTTTTTGGTAAATCTCTACTACTTTCACTTTGCTTAAGCTGCAAGAAATCGTGTTACTTCCAGTTGTGACAAACCAACTTCTTCCACACCAGCCTACATAAATACACCATCCACTCCCAAACCATTAATCAATTACGTTGCCAAACGTTCTGGCAGCTTTTAATGCGAAACCGAAATAGCAGTTATGGAAGTTAACTTGGAGGCAGCCCTTGATGAATTACTGTTCAAGTCTTCATCGTGCTACTTGAAAGCTTTTATATCAGATAGTTCAGATTGTGATCAATTTATATCAGGTCAGTTGTGCTCAGATTGCTTTCTTTGATCAGTTGTGCTCAGATTGCTTTCTTACATGATCATAAAAAAGAATAGCACAAGACAGGTGTTCAGTGATATACAGTGGCGGACAAAAAAAACTGCATCATTGTGAACTTTGCAAATAATAAGTTTTGCGCTGCATTGTGGGTTGCAGAAATGTTCGAAATGCATTTGTTAGATGGGATGTATATCTCTGTGAATGAAATCCAATAAAAATACTCTACCTAATTGCCATAAATATCTTCCCAAATGGTAAAATGCGTAATTAATGGAAATATGAGAAATCCTGCAAATGGCAATCATGACAACCAAACATATTTTATTGCATTTACGTGTGCAAACTGAAATGACAAGTTAACGTAATAGTATTATGTACTGTAAATCAGCAAAATAAGTCCTCAATATTTTGTTGTTCCTCCTCGAGCTGCAATTACAGTCTTGCAACGATCTGGCATAGAGTTAATCAACTTCTGGATATACGGTTGCCCAATTTCGTCCTTACAATGCTCTTCTGCAGTGAACCTTACTTGTTGGCTTCTTCTGAGTAATTTTTTACGACATTATGTACCAGCAATTTTCAATAGAGTTCAAATCTGGACTTGGACTGTTGCCGGGCCAGTCCACCACTGTAATGCAAGTAAAAAAAGTAAAGTGCAGCCATTATCAACCCACTGCAGGATGGAAGCCACCTCAACAATTCATGCTGAGGGAAGTGGACCATAATGTGCCACTCTGGTCCAGTGCGGGTTGGCATATCGACCGTATTCAGCAGTCAGGAGCTTAAACCCCGGTCTACTCAAGGAGCATGTGCTACTGTACTCCCGCTCCTGACCACTCGGCTACGGAGGCCGCAGCTATATATATATTTATATATATATATACTTGCATTACTTATATATTTATGAGATATGAGTGCACCTTAAGGGGGAAAAACGTTGGTGTAAGCATGTTTTAAGCCTTGTGAGACAAGAAGACAAACTCATCATTAAATCTAAATAGCTTAAATCTTACAAATTTTGCTGTGTGGCAAGGTGCTGAGTCCTGTTGAAAAATTCAGTTTTGGACGTCTGTGTAGTGATTCCTAATAACGGGTTTCAGGCACTCCTCCAAGATAGCAGTGTAGGTTTGTGCATTCACCGTTCCGTTAATAAACTTAATTCGCCCCACCCTTTTGCTTGTTATGCATCCCCAGACCATCTGACCGGCAAGGAACTTTACAGTCGGTGTTATGCAGTCAGGATGATATACCTCCGATTTTCGTCTTCTAACATATCAGTTCCCACCCGAGCTATGCAGGTTGAATTTCAATTCATTAAGAAACAATGACGGTGTGTCATTGCTCTTTTGTCCATAAGACATGCGTTTTAGTTCGAAAAAATCCCTTCTTCATCATTTTTTGGGTGAACAAAGGCTTCTTCTTGGGCCAGTAGGCATGCAGACCACATTCCGAAAGCCGTCTTTGGATAGTTCGTACACTTGTTTGAACACCAAAGGCCATCTCAAAGTCCAGTTTTAGATCAGGAGCACTAGTATGGCAATTACGAAGGCGTAGTCACTCTCTTACGGCCTGATCCAGGTCTTCTTTTCACATCACCTGTTTCGCGCTTTAATTTCAGCACCCGGGACACTGTTGACTGGTGGCAGCCTATTTTATCAGCGATAGCACGCGTAAAAAGCCCTTCCTGGGACAGAGCAACAGCCACACTTTTTTTTTCTTGGTGTTAACTGAACATATGGAGCCATCCTTACACCTCCGCAAAACAGGATACTAATGAGCGTGTATACACTTCCAACGGGGTATTTATAGAAACGGCTGATGCAATACCTTGCAATTGCTGTCTGATGCAATAGAAGCGTTATCTGACGCAATACCTTTGCTTTGCGACAAACAAAATGACTGTAATCAAACAATACCTTATACGTTTCACTACAAATGTTACTTTTTTTAAAAGGTAACGCAGTTTTTTTTTTTTTTTTTTTTTACCGCTACTGTATTTTAATACTGCTCAATATTTCTAATGAAGTTTAAGTTGAGCTACAGGCAACCCACGACCTCTGCACAATGCGAAGTTTAAAATTCATTTTCAAGAAATAAATGCCTCATATTGTAAACCGTAATGTCCTCAGTTAACGTTGTTTCTCTCATAAAGGTTGTTTATTTAATATTGTAAACGATAATGCATACAAGTAGAATAAACATACAAATCAGTTTAATGTTGTTTCTTCTTTCTGACTGCAGATATGGATGTAGAAACAAGTGTGATTATGTTTCTTAGCACTGGTCCTGATGGTACCGCACCCCTCATTCTCCCGTACGGAACATTTCAAATCGGAGTAGATATCAGAGACAAAGAGGGGTCTCTGACAAGAATTAACATTACCACTGTCATGGTAAGCGAGTAATGCTTCGTTATATAATATTCATTCAGTAATTCTATAACGTTCTTATAACGACTGAAAAGGTTAAGCATTTTTAATGTGGGCTTTCATTATTATTATTTGTTTAACTCGAACTAACAACTGTTGTTAAATTTCATTTGTTTCGTTCACCTTCGGTTATTTCTATGCTTAGTTATGAGTACTGGAGTTTTAAATTGACACATCCTGAAATGCACTTCACTTGACTGAAGTGCATTACAAGATGTGAATAGCATTTTCCCCAGTTTTCTTCACTATTTCTTTTTATATTTTTCTTTTAGAACGAAATAGTCCTGAACGAATGGAATCGACCTAAACGAACGATTTCGTCTTGGACGAAATCGTTGAAATAGATGAAATATTGCTAGTGAAAGCAAAGTATAACCGAAAAAAAAAAACTATGGGACTATTCGGGATGCACAATAGATGGCTCAAGTTTACCATATTTAAAATTTGTCAAAAATCTCAATAACACACTGTTCAAATTTTTTTGAAAAGCAGCAAAAGAAAAACTTATCATAAACAACGTAGCGAATCAATGGAAGGGGCGGAATTGAGTTGCGAAACAACTTTGGAGAGAGAAAGTTGTTGATCTCTTCCCGAGTAGACAAATATTTGCAGAGGGACAGATATTTTGTAGTGTTTTAAATACTGCTTTCAAACATCATTAAGGAAACAAATCAATTTTTAAATTATATTTTGCCAAAGTTCAACTCCACGACCCTTATAAAGTTACGTGGAACTGTCCCATGTTGCTCGTTAGCCTGACAATCACACTGCACATATATAAACTTGTAACCTAGCTCTATGAAATTTCTGATAATGCATTCGTTATCGACTCAGCCAGTTAGCAAACTCTCTCCCTTTTTCTTTCAGAGATGTCTCGATAATGCAGCAGGTACACCAAAAATGGTGGAATGGCTCCACTCAGGAGATCTTTTAATTGAGACTATGCAAGCAAGGCATTCCGAATTATTATTAAAAATGTCCCCAATAATCGGAATCCCAATCAAAGTCACACCACATAACTCACTGAACTCCTCAAAAGGAGTGATAAGTGAGTGGGATTTATTGAACGTCACCGAAGAGTTGATAGTCATGGAATTACAAGAACAAAAAGTAACTCAAGCAAGGCGAATTATGATATGGAAGGACGATAAGCTTGTTCCTACACGTAATATTATATTGACCTTAGTACACCAAATTTTCCGACCTCAGTTAAAGCAGGCTACCTGCACTGCCGTATCCGACCATACATTCTAAACCATTTAAGATGTTTCAAGAGTGCCAAAAGTTTGGTCACTCGCAGATGACGTACAGAGGCGAAACTACTTATCCTAACTGTGGGTCAAAAAATCATTCCCAGAGAGTGTGTATTGCAAAGGCTCCGGAATGTCCAAATTGCAAGAGCCAACCATCCAGCATATTCAAAATCATGCGAACTCTGGAAAATTGAAAAAATAATACAAAGTATAAGATCGAGAACAAGGTCACATATCAAGAAGCAAGAAAGCAAATCCCAAAACGCATATACGCTTCCGTTACACAAAATTACCGAGCTGTTTCAACCCAAACTTAGATATCAATTCCGCATAATACATCCATTGCAGAATAGGCGCGATCTGTACTATTAACATACCACCAAGCCTGTTCTAGTTGATGAAATAAGTAATACTCCTATCACAGTTCCGCCTAAAATCTCATCATGCGATGAAATGCCAAAAACATCACGAAGGCAACAAGCCACTGAATTGCAAAAGCCAAACTCAAATAGAATGGACTCTGAAGATATAACTGCACACGATGAAACAGTCCTTGATATTCATGCAGAAGATGATATGAAGACTGGATAATGTTATCCAGTTTAATGGACAGTTTTAAACAATCCACACAATAGTGATCACTTCCCAATTATATACAGAATCCAAACGCTTCAAACATCGTACCCTGACCATCGCTTAAAATGGAAATTCTCCAAAGCCGATTGGAAAAAGTATTCAACCCGCCTTCCTTTAGATAGCCAATTGATCAGACTACAACCCATTGATGATGTCACAGCATATTACCAGGCAAATACTGACCATCGCCTCCGAAGCAATACCACAAGCCTCTACATATAAACACACAAAAAAAAACCCTTAAACATTGGTGCAAAAAAATATAAAAGTTTGGAACTTGTTCCGGAAGTTTCCAACTACCAACAACCTAATTCAGTAAAAGGCTTAAGTGAAGAGCTACACAAATTAGAAGAAAAGCCAAAAAGGAATCATGGATACAGTTTGCCCCCACTATTACAAAGGACACTAGCAGTCGATTCATTTGGGAAAAGATTCGACAATTAAATGGCAAATATGTACCTCCTCTCATCTTAACCAAAAATGGACAGGAAATACCTTCTGAAGAAATAGCTAACACTCTTGCAGAGACTTTCTACGAAACATCTGCCTCTTCAGTATATGGCAACTCTTTTCTTCAAATCAAAGCTTCTGCTGAAAGGTACAAGATAATTCCATACTACCCACTATCTTGCCTATAATCAACCATTTAACCTATTTGAACTGCAAACAGCATTAAATAGATCACCCAACAGTGCAGCTGCACCTGATGGAATATATTATGTAATGCTGAAACATATAAACACTATGGCATTAAATTTACTATTAATGTTCTATAATCGGATTATTCTTGAAGGTACATATCCATCTTCCTGGCATCACTCCATTAATTTAGAGCCTTTCCTAAACGAGGAAAAGATCACTCACTTTCAGAAAATTACCGACCTATCTCTCTAACTAGCTGCAACTTTCCATAAATAAGTTGGAGACACGGGCGCTGTAGAATGGATATCGTTTATCAGAACAAAAAACAATTGCAGTTCACTTCTGTAAAAAACGTAACAGCTACACCCAGAAGAACCAGAACTCAGATTAAAAAACCATTTGATCCCTCTAACCAGCATTCTTCGTTTCGTAGGCTTAATATTGGACACCAAACTTAACTTTGTTTCACATATCACATACCTCCGAACTGTTTGCTTAAAGAAACTTAATATACTTAGGTCCCTTTCTGCTATGACATGGGATGCTGATAGACACACTTTATTACATTTGTATCGTGCTATTATCAGGTCTCATTTAGATTATGGTGCTGTTGTATATGACTCGACTAGGAAAAGTGCATTAATCAGACTTACCATCCAATACAGTGCCCTTCATACTGCTCTGGGCGCGTTTAGAATAACCCCTGCCCAGAATCTGTATGTAGAGGTACACGAACCTCCACTTCACCTTAGAAGGAAACTGTGTGCTTCTTAATTATGCAGCTATTATCTAGTATTATAGATAATGAGAGAGTAGATCAGGCAGCCAAAAAAACACCTGTAAATTACCAAGTACCACATAGAGATTATTTGAAGCATATAAAAAAGTCTACATTTTAATGGTCTGAAATCTGGAAGTCACAAGGAATAACAAATTTCTCCAAATCAAAGAAATAATCAGCATTATGGATTTCCAGCTTCAGACAAAAGAGACAAAAAGAAGTGGTACTAACAAGAGTAAGGATAGGACATACGCAGCTAACCCATATGGTTCTAGTCGTGGGGGATGACCCACCCCCGAATGCGCACATTCTACAATATCATTACAGTCAAGCATATTCTTTTAGATTGTCCTCACTATTCCCATTTCAGAAGAAGTACTTTCCACTCTCAATCACAACTGCAAGAACCATTATCGTTTACTCAGATGATTGGAAATAGTGCCATCCTAGCTGAACTGTATACCTTTCTGAAACAAATACATTTATATGAATTCCTCTGATGCCAAAATGAAAATATATTACTTTAGGATAATAAGATAGGAACTGGCACATTTTGGCATAAGCTGCCCTTGTGCCCTTAAAACACCAATACCAATCACATATCTTTATTAGTTTTAAGGATTTCTATAAAAAAAAACGACTGTTTCCTAGAAAAATACCATTAGATAATGTTAAGTGACTAAGTTTTGTAAAGAAATAACCGACAATCAACTAAAAATCTATTTTAGTTGATTGTCAACAAACTGACCAACCTAACCATGCTAATTTCACCGGAAGTTTTATCACTGGCAAAGTTTTTTTTGGCTTTTAATAGTACTTTATTTACTGCAATTATTATTCTTTTCGTTTATTGTGCATAAATCTGTTCATAAATACATCACAGAAATACTATAAGCATCATCAATTACCGGTTTAGTATTAGTTCATTTGTGGCCCAAAAGCTTAATAATTTTGTTAGATTGCCCAAAATATCTTTTGGGCATAAGACAACAGCGTGTATGAAGATACACGCTTCTCTCACTCGGAAAATAGTTAACGTTTCTTGGCAACCGAATATATTCTAGTATTTCGGACATTTTAGATCCACTGTGAGTAGAACTGTAATTGTTGGCTGATTTATGAGATCACCCATGTTTCTCTTATGATATACTTTGATTTGCCTGGAATTCATACTTGTTGTTGTTAATTTTGTATGCCTTATGAAAATGTATCAGCCTTTTCACTAGCTTTGTTAATTGTGGAGAATTGACTACCTTGTTCGAATTAGTAATTTTTCTGTATTGTGTCCTGCAGGTCGACCTCCCAACTAAGCAAGAGTACGATAATTTCATATCCACAAGACAACTGGAGCAAGTTGAGGCTTCGGGAGATCAGGCAAGGATGAATCAAGTGTCCCAAGCGCTTTCATCTATAATGAACGTACGCCTTCCTGAGAATGAAAACGAAACTTCCTCAGAAGAAGTCATAGTGACAGAAGGTATAACGAGGGTCACGGAATATCATTACCTTTTAATTGCTTATGGTTACAGCTTCAATTAAGTTGATCATAAATTCGAAATATAATTGTAGGTGAATCCAGACATGAAACCGCCTGAAAATTCAAAAAGACAAGCAAGAGATAATAGGTCGCTTCCTGCAGTGGCGCGTTATCCTATAGGCAAAAAAAAGACATCTGCCTGGGGCCCCGATCAGAGGGGGGCTCCAAAATCACTGTTGCAAAAACTCATTGCTGTTTTTTACTAATATTTTTAAGTGATTTTTTATTTGAAATTCTACCTGGCAAAGTCAATGAACTTTACTTGAAGATTTGAAAATTGTTTTTTTCAAAAATGGTTTTACCGATTTTGATGAAATTCTTTAGTTCTTATGTCATATAATTTGTTTGTTTTGTTTTCACAATAAAATGAAATTTAAAATGTTCTTTATGAGTTTTTTTTTAGATGGGACCCTCCAAATTCCATTTTGACTTGGGTCCCAAGAAGGTATAGATGGGACCCCCCAATTTTGACTTGCATTTTGACTTGGGCCCCAAGAAGGTATAGATGGGGCTCCCAAATTCCATTTTGCCTTGTCCCCCTGAAGATATAACGCGCCACTAGCTTCCTGTTATATTAACCATTCAGAATAGATTGAAGCAATTCGTTCTCAAGCTGTGGTTCATGAAAATAATTGCTGATCCAGTTAAGTGTTAAGCTGGAGAAAGCTTACTGAAAGCATGTTTTTAACACGTTCACGGTAGAATTTCTAAAGTATATTGAACTGCAATTGATTAAACATTCTAGACGCAAGTGATCATCAGGACATTATGTAGGCCCTTTCTTTTTTATTAAACGTGAAGTGAAGTCCTTGATCTTTGAATCAGTTATATGCATTTCATCAAAAATATGGATTCGTAAAAATGCAGCAGTCATCACAGCATTCTTCATTTAAAATCTTAGTGAATTGCTTCGATTCCCCAGAAAGGAGAGTTTTTGCCTAACCTCAGTTTATTCCACCGTTCAAACATCTTTCGACTCTAATCCGAACATCCCCTTCCTCGTCGAAGATTGAGTACGAATATCACTCCGACACATTTCAGGATGCTCGTGTAGATAACGTTGACTGATAAAGAATATTGCATGGTGTGGAAGACAAGTAACGAATAATAACAAGTAGGGCTACCCAAAGCCATATACTAGTTGGTAATTAAAATATAGGATGTTCCTATGTTTTAATAAATTGTTTTATTGCTCTATTTTCTACATTCGTCTTTAGTAGAATGTATTTTCTACATCATCTTCACATTATGAGCCAGCATGGTAATTTATAGAACAGAATCTTTAACTTGAACAGAGGAATACCACGTCATGATAATGGCAGTGGTTCCAAAACGGAATATTAGTTCAAACAACACTGTTATAAGTGATACTAATGAACACTTAATGTCTTATCATAAGATGATGTTAAAATACATTGTATAGTATTTGTATGAGTTAGCACCGGGAATCTGATTCAATCCGGGTCGTAGTTATCTTGCGTATGACGGTCCAGCAGCTGGCCATGGATGCTAAAGGTGGTCTTACCTGTCAATTGTAGGGCTGTATGGATTTGATGTAACTTCGATGAATCACAACAGGAGGCTCACTTCGGTGGATATGGGTTTGCACCGATTCTTTATTGTTAGCGCTAACCATTACCCAAATTTCGGTTATGCGAACTTGAGCGTGAATGACGGTGGGATATCAAAAAGAAGGATCTTAGAGATTCTCAGTATTCCGAAAAACATTATTTCTTGTCTACTGCAAAGTTTCCTTTCCTTTGACAAGGGAGAAGTTAAGTTGGTCATTGTTAAATGTTGAGAGGTTGCCTATTTGGTCTCGTAATTTCACGCGTGCGCTGAAATCAAATTGGCTGAATTTAAAATTAAGGACTTTGTTCGTATGTAATATGAAATAGTTCAGTAGTCCTATTCTTCTTATTTTATGGTACTTGTTTTTAATGGTAAACTTAGCATTTTGTAATGCTTGAAAATTACGCAATGTTTTACCAAATGATTAAATTTCAATTTTTTTTCTTAATATTTAATTATCTTGCAGCCCCTGACTTTTCTGACAACGATCTGGAAGAAATGTCTAAGGTAGGATTTCATGATTTATTACATCAAGTAATTATTATAAAATACAAACTTTTTTAGTACCTAAATCATTTTAATGCGATAAGTTCTTCCTTGAAAAAGGTTACTTTTGGACACATTTTCTTAAATAAAACTAGTTAATGATAAAACTTGAACTGCGAATATGCAAAAGTGTACAGTTTTATAGTAGTGATTACTGGAATTTCACAAACTGCGTTGTAAATAGGGAAAGATCACAAATTACTTCGACAACTTAAAACCTTAATTAAAAATTTAGTTCATAAGTATTTTTCAGCCTTCCTTCCTGCCTCCCTCCCTCGCTTCAAAGTACTGTCAGTTTTCATGAAGCACCCTCTAAGTTAGTGGTCCTGCTCACTGCTGAACGTTGTACAACCATCCAGATACACAGGTCCAACTTGACTGCGTAAACAGGGTGTTTCAAAAACAGCTTTACAACTTTGAAAGAGTGTATAAATTTATTTAGAGGACGTACGTAATATTATGAAATGTCTGACTGTAGCAATACACTTCAAGTGTAATGCACGTCGACTGTAGTATCCAATACTACCACCGCGAGCGCTCCCGGCAGTTGAGATCAAGATGGCGACTTTCACAGGTACAGAGCGGGCTCGTGTGTTTTAGCTTTGAAGAAGAAACGAAGTCTGCTACACAACTTCAAAGGAAGTTTGGGTAGGTTATACCTTCTTGTCTAAGCGGTAGAAAGTTGGCTGGCCACAGAGTCGCCTGCAAATAATGGATTGTTTTGCGAATTTGTTTTACCAGTTTATATTTCATAACTTTAATTCTTACGGTTAGAGATGCCCTAGCCCCGCATTGGGGCTAGAGCATCTCTCCCAGTGATAAAAATAATGTGGAAGTTTTTTACTGCTTCCTAAGGATTCCAGAATTAGCCTCCCCTTTCAAAAAATTATTATTATTATCAGTTTATTTCTCTGTTGAGGAGACATCTGGAGACAGCCATTGACTAGAAGGGTAAGAGTTACATTCTAAGGTTCCACACCTTAGAATCACGTGAGCAAAAGGTTACAAAGTCCATGGGACGTTCATCCTGAAAGGTTGAATACAGAATTTTGGAATAGATGAATAATTATGATTTTTTAATAGAATACAGTATTTAAAATTTTGACATCTTAGATTGCCATCTGAGAATATATAGTTAAAAGGGATCAAAATTAAATGCAGTTTTTGAGCCAATTGGCTGTGCACTACAGTTGCACAAGACGATAGGAGTCGGCAAAGACTTTCAATCTGCAGGCTTTTTCGTTACAGAGCTTTTCGGTTCAATTCTTAGTTTTATTGAAGAGTTCTATTGTGTTTGCTGGAAAAAAGCGACTTAGGCTATTCCGGTTTTTTTATGTTACTTTGAAGAGTATGTCTTGTTTCAGCATTCCTGGTGGCTTCTCGACGAGAGTGAAAAAAGCCGTCAATAATGGGGGCGCTTAATCTCCCTGTTGGTCTAATGTGAAAATGTTTCTTGTGTTAATTGTCTGTTTCCAGGAAGGAATACTGAGTTGGACAGTAGGATGGCTCTAGAGATAGTAAATGGGTGATTAGAGATCCTGTTCAGCCATCTCAAGAGCCAGTATTCAATACTAAGGAAAGCTTTGAGGTTGCTCGGTGGGGCAGAGGACCAAATCTGTGAAGCATACAGTGGGATGGGAAGTATACATTTCAAGATATACTTTTTAACAAGATCTGGGTTTCTAATGCCAATTAACTCCTGTTTGGCAGCCCAGAGCGCTGCATGTTTTTACTTTGATATATTCAAAGTGTTCGGAGAATGGAATGTTAGTCCCTCATCCCATTTTAGGCCAAGGTCTGTGTGCGATTTAACCTTCAGAACTTCGCATCCCCCTACCAGCAGAGAGATATTGTTCCTGCTCTTTTTCTTTGTAATCGTAATCTGGGCAGATTTTCTTGGGTTTAAATGTAGTCCAATACAGTCGAGGTAATGCTCTAGTTCTATTGTGTTTGCTGGAAAAAAGCGACTTAGGCTGTCCAGGTTTTTTAAGTTGCTTTGATGAGGATGCCTTGTTTCGGCAATCTTGGTGGCTTCTTTACGAGAGTGAAATGCTGTGGCTGACGCTGATCAATCTGTAAATAGAAAGCATCGTATTAACTGATGTACTATATAGACTTCTCCAAAGTATACCAGTTAACTTAAAAGATTTCGATTTCTTTCTAAAACATTTTTGTTGTTTTTACAATTAGCAACAGTAATTACCAAATAAATTTATTGGATATTAATTTTTGATTTGTGTAGACAAGACTTAAGATGGTGAAATCGGTTGACAGTGTTATGAATACAGATACGCTTAGTCATCTGGAGCAGATTGGAAGTGCTTTGACTGCCATAGCTGGAAAAGGAGACGGCATTGACAATGACGGAAAGGTTAGTAAACGTGTTCCCAATTTGAGCTGAATATGTTCAATGTATTATGATGTGTTCCGCTAATCTTAAAAATTCCACGTAAGAAAGGGGTGGAGAAACTATTCTGAATATCGTTGTTTGTATGCTCTCATGTGTTTATATGTTCTCATGTGTTTTAGTTTTATTTATTTTAAATGGAATTTACACATTCGCCTCACGTACAGCATAATAATGGACTGAATCCACAAGAAGCAAATCCAAAAAATATGACACTAAACACTCAAGTTGCAAATACTAGATGTAGGAGTATTCTCTTGTTTTGATAATTTTAATCATTGAGCTTAATAATGTGGAGTAGAGTGTTTAATTTAATTGCTTATATAAGTTTATTTTAACGGTCTAAATCGTGCATGAAAAGCAAAATGTGTTGCACAAGAATATATATGAGAAAGAGGAATAATAAAAACATAAAAATCCTGTTTCCAGCGACAACGCATGCTTGACAACAGAAATTTCTGGAAATAAAGTTAGGTAGCGTGACCATATAAAGCATCTGACTTTATACCCTTCGGCACGAGTGTTTTGCTTGATAAAAGTTATTCTAACCCTTGTGAAATCGTAAATCGAAAAACCGTTGACATTTAATTCTGTTGACATGTGACAAGGAGTCCTTAACGAAAGATAAAAATGACGTTAGTGTCTTATTTCTCTGGTAATGCTTTACCCAACATACCATGTGACTGAAAAATTCCTTTATTCACTGGATATTGTGTAACTCTTCTCTCAACAGACTTCCATTACGTGCATCAATGCAAAAAGCAATTGAATAAAGAGTTCAATAAGATTGTATCTGAGTTTAAAGCAAACGGGGTCCTGAACTAGTCGGATTCCCTTCGTAGATGAATGGTGCTGTTAAAAAGCAAACTTTGCTATCGCATGTATTTAGACAAAGCAGTAGGATATAAGGTGCTGAGCAATATATATGTATGTATGTATAATGGCGTTCAATCTGTGAGATTCTCTCAAAGATTCAACGCCATTTTAATTTCATTACCTTCATTCAATCCCATATTATACTCTCGTATGAGTACCGAATCTTTGAAATAGAGTTCTTCTGCAGAAGTGAATAAACCAATCAATTTTGTACTTCTCATCTCAGAGCCTTTATTATTATTGCACGAATTCGTGCGAGTCTTAAAATCACAATAACAACAAGTAGTGAGTTTCCACATAATTTCAAACATTCCATTTCAGGAAGAAATCATTCGTCTTCTCAACAAAACGGTGCATCTTGCCTCTGATGTGAAAGTGGAAGCGCCACAACAACTCCTCGACTTCTGCATGTACGCAGTTGGGGCTATGGGAGGGATAGTTCAGGTGAGTTGGTCACAGTCGTAAAAATTGTCTAAGTTTCAATAACTTTACCAAATAGAATAAAGAACACTTAATTCCACTAATGGAAGCCACTAGAAATTTGCTTAACAGCATGTGGAATGTTTAGCTGCCTATTCCTTTTTTTGCTAGGTAGCTGAAAGATATATATATTTTATAAATATGCACTTCTGTACACTACTAGGAAAGCATCTTTTACTTTTATCCTCTCACAGTACACCATCCCTCAGAATGCGTTTTCTCTCACAGACTGTCATAGGGCTTCAGCACTGCAGGCATTCGCTTAGAAAGCTGAATAAAAAATGAGTAAACACACTCATCCATCTTCATTATACCAAATAACCATTTCTTCATTTTTTCCCTATAACTAAGAGAATGACAGAACAGCTAATCAACGGTGTGGTGCTTCCAACAGACAGAGTCAAAGCTCTTGACTTCGAGTACGATGTCCAAGCTCCCCTTTATGACGAACCAGAAAAAGGTATTTGTTCTATTTATCCATCGAACCTCTCCAGCGAAATTCCTATCCTATTAATTAATGAATTCTTTTACTTGTTAATCTAGCTAAACTTTTCGGATAAAATTAACTAAAAATTGACTAAAAATCCAGTTAGCTGTAAATTGTTGAATTTAATTGGAGATTTGATTATTAATTTCTTCAATCTTTTCGGATTCTTTTGAAATAAAAAAACATTAAATCATCGGTGAAGGATCTGACTTAAATTTGGATGTGCTGCAAGGAATGGTTCAAGTAGAATAGCAAAGAGAGGGGACATCACCCCACTGAGGCACCCTCTCGTTCATAGATGGTTTTCTGGTGAGATCCATTTGTTATAATTAACCCTCTCCGCTTAGTAGAGACATCTTTGGTTCGATGCATGAAATATTCCTTTAGGAAGTATAAAAAAGTAGAAAATATACGCAGAATATCGAAAGAGATAATGTCCAGTTCATCTCTATCATTCAGATTATTTTTGTGTGCTATCATTTTTATGCTTTTCCCATTAAAGAAATATGCGCGTCCTCATGTTCATTTAAGTATTTTAAATCATCGGAGGAGTTGAAATTTGGATGTGCTGCTAGGATGTGTTCAAGCAGAATTGCAAAGAGGTTGGCATAATGTTAACGGCAGATGCCACCTGTGGTTTCCCACATCTGCGCTATATCTACACTGTGAAGAAATATAGTACTACTGTAGATGCCAGGAAAGTGTTGTGTGTTGAATGTACATTATTGTGTTGGGTTCTGTTGTGTGTCCTAGAATTTGGCCACAGGGCCCCTGGTGGGATCCCACGTTGCCTGCACACACCACTAGGAGATAGCCAAGCTGCCCATAATTCTCTGGCTAGTCTCCATCGGGGTCGCCTCAGCTACCTGAGCGGAGACCAAGTTTAAAAGTAAAAAAAAAAGGCGATTAAATAAAGTGAGGTAGACAGGGTATACGGAAGAAGAGGGGGGGGGGGTGAAAGTAAGAATAAGGGGATGCAGGCGAAGGCATCCCCAGGCAGTCAAGGTGTGTTAGTTGTCAGACGGCAACAGGGAGTTCCCCCATCTCCGCGTTGTGTACTCAGTTTGTGTAGCACAGAACTCTGTGAAGAAAACCAAACCGGCTGGTTTGATGTTCTCCTCCTTTGCAATGAATAAGCAAAAGATAGGCGCGTGCTTCATTGCAAACTGAGTCCTGTCCTTTTATCTCGCAAAAAGCAAAAAGGATTCCTTTGCTCTATGCAGAAGACTCTTTGGTGACACTCCGATTTCTAGACAAGTTGATATATCTCTTTTGTGGATTACCCTGACTTCTAATCTCTCTTAGCACAAGCACATTGTGCACAAATATTGCTTCCTCTGCATCTAAAAAACTTGGTTTTCTCTTTCGCTCTCGGCGTTACTTTTCTTCCAAACAGCTTTTCACTCTGCACAAATCGCAAATCCGCCCTGCCATGGAATATTGTTCCCACATCTGGGGTGGTGTCCCCAAAGCCTCTCTCAGGCTTCTTGATTCCATTCAGAAGAGGGCAGTTAGGTTAATTAATGATTCATCTCTAACAGAGTCTCTCCACTCGCTGTCTCATAGACGTACTGTTTCTGCTGCATGCCTCTTCTACAGATACTTCCATGGGCACTGTTCTTCTGAATTGGCTTCTATAATTCCCGCTCTCTCTTTCAAAACAGGCCGAACACGTGCAGCCACCAGCCAACATCCATTTACTGTCCAACTTCAAACTCACAAAACCAACTTTCCATCTTCCTCGTTTATTCATTCAACTGCCGTTTTCTGGAACAACCTTCCTTCATACGTATTTCCTGAAAATTACAATCTACAGAAGTTCAAGTCCAATGTCAACAAATATCTTCTTTCGTCTACTCAATCTCCAACCCAAGCACGGTACTAAGTACTATAGGTTCTAATAACTCTCGTGTTTGGGGTTCTCATAAAAAAAATTACGTATGCGCGTCCGGACGTATCTACGTTCATGTACGCGTATAAACGTATGCGCGTTCTCATATGTATTTACGTATGTAAATTCCATACCATTAGGTTTGCACAAATTCCTTACGTCAATAGAAACCCCACGGGGCTCAGACTCCTAATTGGACGAAATTATAAACGTAAGAAACCATTGCATTACATTGGTTGTTATTGTGTCGACGAATACATGCGCATTTATACGTTTTTTTTTTTGTATGCGCGTGCGCATAGATAAAACATATGTACAGATATATTCCTACATTTTTCAAAATATATACACTGGTGTTCAAAGAAAGTGCATCACCTATTAATTTCTGACCCTTTTTCGCGATGGTATGTTACATTAATGACTAGCATCACAAATAGAAATATAAACAAAAGATATTTATTAATAGTTAAGGCAAAGCTAAGTGATATTTGACAGGTGCTCTCAAAATATTCCAAAATGGGCATTTGCAACCTTTATACAACAGTTTTGGTAAACACCACAATAATGATCGAAATGTTATCAGAAGCCCTCAACTTGCTTCAGTTTATCATTTTAAATGGAAAACAAAATGAAAAGTCCACCAGGTGCAAACTAATATTTAGTTGAACCGCCTCTGGCCGTGATGACAGCAGCACACCGTCGAGGCATTGACAGATCAATTTCTGAACATAATCATCTGATGGTTCGTGGTTCCAAACACGAATTATGAAATTCACGAAAGGCCTTTGGTTTTTTTCTGGCAACTCAGATTCCACACGATGCCAACAGTTCTCTATAGGATTCAGGCCGGTCCCGGTTGTTTCCTGGCCAGCTAAGAGTTGTAATGGACCGTTCTTCTAACCATTTTTTCACCTGTAACAAATGTAAACACATTACTGTCAAACCTCTAATGCAGAAATGAAGCTAAAGTAACTACAGAAGTGCCTACTTATACTTTTCGCCCGATGACAAGGAGCAGAGTCGTCCTGAAAGATGCAGTTACTTGGCAGGTTGAAATGGTCTCTAATGGTTGCCGGCAATTTGCCTTCCAATATAGCCAGTATCCGTTGGCATTTACAAACCTCTAAACTTTTATAAACTGCAGAGGACCTACTCCGCGATACGAAATGCACCCCATATCATTTGGTTGGTAGGGAATTTCACTGTAGATACCATACAGTCTGGATGGTATTCTTCACCACGTCTACGGCGAATCGTTTGTCTCCCATCAGAGTGATGCAGGTTGAATTTCTTCTCATTCGAGAAAATAACTGACTTCCACTGTTCGGGAGTCCATTTGACATGCTCCTTACACCAACTTACACCAAATAAATAGGGCCCTTTTCATTTTTTGTGTGAGAGAAGTTTCTTCTTAGGACGACGGGCTACAAGTCCATTTTTGAAGCGGCGTCTTCTGACTCTTACTGGAAAAGGGGCACCTTCTGGTAGGGTTATTTCCTGTCCGTTCAACATTATGATTTGGGATGAGGTTGATGGAAGTAGTTTGAGCTGTCGAATTTTCTTTCAAATTATTCTAGCATCTCTATCTTTGGTAATGGAGGGAGTAAAATGAATACACAAGTCTTTTGTGGCTTTCCATTTGATGAAATGTGCTTTCAGTTTCTTATAATTTATGAGATTAGCAGCGGTGAAGTATTTCCTAATGTTTGATGAAGTTTGTGGGTGTATTTTTTTTTGGCTGATGCTAATATCTGTAACAGTGGCTGCCAATAATGTAATTTGTGATGTTTTAGGTGGCATTATCTATAGTTTGATACTCAATAATTAGCTCATCAGTTACAACATTGAAGCTAAATTTGACCCGGTATGCTTTTGAGAATTTCCATTTAGTTTGGTTCCTTACTGGCAAAGATTTCATCGTGGAAAATTCACAAATTATAGGGTCAGTAATGGTCATTGTTTAGCGGATTATCGAAAATCCTCCATTCAATGTCTGAAAGCAAAATGAGGGAGCGTGTTCACAATGGCTGAGATTGAGCCTGTAGGAAAATGGACGTGGTGTGGTAGCCCGTGAATAGTAGCGTGAAATTCCTTTTGTCAAGAAATGACTATCACGTGGCCACGGGCAATCTGGTTAAACCTCCATATTAGATAATGTCCGTTAAAGTCACCTGGCAGACCGAAAGAAGATTTCTATCTTCTTTCGGTCTGCCATGTGAACACCAAGTCATCTTCATGACTTGGTGTTCACAAATTATACCAAAGTGAGGGTTATTTCGATGGCAACTGTTTCTAAGGTAGTTTGTAGTAGTATATGTCTGGAAGAGATTTTTGAGTTTAATAATATGGCCACTCCACCATATGCGCCATGGGTAGTGGTCCTGTACGAAGCTCCATTTACTCTGGAGGCGCAAACTAAAAAAGAATATTAAGTGGTGGAAATTTTCTTACAATTACGCGTAGAAATATGGGGTTCTTTAATGGGGACTGTATTTTAAGTTAAAGAACTCTAGTCGCATAGAAATTTGTGGTGCATCCTGTCTTTCAAATGAAGCTGAACACATGTTTTACCGTCACATACAAAGCTTACTTCACTCACTCTCTTTTAATTATAAAATATAATGTTATCTATGCATTTTAAACGAAATTTAAATTACATTTTCATTCCAAGAGTATCATGTTACACTTATTAGATTCGAAGAATCTTTCTATTTTTAGGCAAAATATATTTTCCGCTTTTTACAAAATAATTTATTTTGTTTTCAAGAAAACTGAATTATATTTTAGCAATCTTTTAATATTTGATTACTTTTAATATGTTTTGAATAGAGAGCTTGTTTGATGGAACCATTCCGATACAAGAAGCCTTAGCAAAAACAATTATAGAAAAAGAGCGCATCGAGGTATGTATGAAGAATTCTTTGATTATGCTGTAATCTTTGAAATCTTTCAGGGATTGATAATCACCTAGACTTTAGAAATGTTAAATATAGGACTTATAAAATATTGAAACATGTACGTGATACAACTCAGACATGGGAAACACAACGTGAAGTTGATAAAATGTTGTTAGACGGAATTCTCATAAATATTTCACTTCAACCAAGTGAATTGTATATATAAAAGATCTGGAGAGGTTTAAGCTTCTTGGTGGATCTAGAACGAGCTCATCTTACTTCGTCGACCGGGCTAGCCGAGTGGGTAAAGTACCTGCCCGGCAACCCAAAGGTCGCAGGTTCGATTCCCGCCTCGGGCTTGGATCAAAGTACTGCAAAAAAAACCTTGGCAGGTGCAATATGGCCACAGAAGCCGATGCGCCAACAACTACCAAATCAAAAAAAAAAAAAAAAAAAAAAAAAAAAAATCATCTTACTTCGAAACAGCGTGTTTTTCGATGCTCGTTGATTCATTATCGGAATATCAATGAAATGACAATTGTAGCAGTCTACGTTATAACCCTGAAAAGTACTTGTGCTAAGTAATCCACTCAAAATTTCAAAATACATTTAAAATACCCATAGTTTCGAAACCTTTCAGAATTGGACCCATCTTAATAAAAAAATCTTCGCTAAGAATGATCCCCAGGAATCACCTCCTGATAATAATGAAGAAAAACAAACGGTAAGATAAAAAGAGAAAAAAAAAGAATGGGATAAGAAGGAAAGCGTCAATGGTTGCAAAGAGTTACCACCCACATGCTGCTAAAACACAACTAGAATTCCACAATATGGTAAGCCAATATGGAGAAAAAAATGAAGAAAGCCAGTAACAAAAACAGAAGGGAAGGATTTTTTTTTTTTTTTTTATGTGAACCCCAAACACGAGAGGTATTAGAACCTATAGTACTTAGTACCGTGCTTGGGTTGGAGGTTGAGAAGACGAAAGAAGATATTTGTTGACATTGGACTTGAACTTCTGTAGATTGTAATTTTCAGGAAATACGTATGAAGGAAGGTTGTTCCAGAAAACGGCAGTTGAATGAATAAATGAGGAAGATGAAAAGTTGGTTCTGTGGGTTTGAAGTTGAACAGTAAATGGATGTTGGCTGGTGGCGGCACGTGTTCGGACTGTTTTGAAAGAGAGAGCGGGAATTATAGAAGCCAATTCAGAAGAACAGTGCCCATGGAAATATCTGTAGAAGAGGCATGCAGCAGAAACAGTACGTCTATGAGAAAGCGAGTGGAGAGACTCTGTTAAAGATGAATCATTAATTAACCTAACTGCCCTCTTCTGAATGGAATCAAGAAGCCTGAGAGAGGTTTTGGGGGCACCACCCCAAATGTGGGAACAATATTCCATGGCAGGGCGGATTTGCGATTTATACAGAGTGAGCAGCTGTTTGGAAGAAAAGTAACGCTGAGAGCGAAAGAGAAAACCAAGTTTTTTAGATGCAGAGGAAGCAATATTTGTAATGTGCTTGTGCCAAGAGAGATTAGAAGTCAGGGTAATTCCCAAAAGAGATATATCCTTTTGCCTAGAAATTGGAGTGTCACTAAAGATAAGCATAGGAGCAGAAGAATCCTTTTTGCGAGATATAAGACAAGACTGAGTTTTAGAAGGGTTGAAATCAACTAAGTTGTCTTTGCCCCACTGGAGAATTACCTGAAGATCGGCATTTAAGGAATTGGTAGCAGATTTTCGAGAAGTTGAAGCTGATTGAGCAGGGCAAGGTTTCTCAAAATGGAAAGTTGAATGCAATGTGCTATCATCGGCAAAACTATGGATAGGATTTCCAGTCAATGGAAGAAGGTCATTGATATACAAGAGGAAAAGAGTGGGGGAAAGAACTGAACCTTGGGGGACACCGGCATTAGTGGAGAAGTTAGAAGACAGAGAGCCATCTACCATCACCCTCAGTGAGCGATCAGAGAGAAAACTGGATAACCAATTACTAAAAACAGTTGGCAAACCATAAGATGGAAGCTTGTTTAGAAGACCTTTATGCCAAACACGATCGAAAGCCTTTGAGATGTCAAGAGCAACTACTTGGGTTTCACCGAACCTTTCCATTGAAGTAGTCCATAAATGGGTAACATAAGCCAGAATATCACCAGTGGATCGACACTGACGGAATCCATACTGGCGATCGTTGATCAGACGGAAGGTTTCTAAGTAGTTTAAGAGATGGCGGTTAATTGATTTCTCCATTACTTTAGAAAGAGTAGAAGTAATTGCAATGGGACGATAATTGGATGGGAGGGATTTGTCACCCTTTTTAGGAACTGGCTGGATATGAGCAAATTTCCAAGCAGAAGGAAAAACACCTTTGGAATAAGAAAGTGAAAAAAGGCGGCAAAGAATAGGAGTAAGTTCAGGAGCACAGATTTTGAGAACAAGTGGAGAAATACCATCAGGACCTGGAGCTTTCTTAGCATCAAGATTCATCAAAATCCTTCTGATATCCTTTTGACGGAAGACCACAGGAGGCATTGAATGGACCGTGTTGGGAATGGTGGGAGGTGTTTTACCAAGATCATTAATACATGAGCTGGAAGAAAAATGGGATGCTAGCAGGTCAGCTTTATCCTTGGCTGAAGTGACAACAGAACCATCTGGTTTGGACAGAGGTGGAAGCAGAGATGGGCAAAAGTTGCGGCCAATAGCTTTGGCAAGAGACCAGAATGCTCGGCTACCATTAGGGCAAGAAGCAAGTTTTCTACTCTTAGCCTGTTCAAACTCTAGTTTGGACTGATTAATAACTGCTTTACAATTGTTGCGAGCTTTGGTGTAGGCAGAAAATGAAACTGAAGAATTAGAAACAAGCCAATTACGATATGCAACATTCTTCTCTTGAACAGCCTTAGCACATTTATTGGAAAACCAAGGTTTAGATAAAGGACGAGATTTTAAAGTGGAGTGTGGGATAAAGGATTCCATTCCTGCAAGAATAATTTCACTGACACGATCTGAGCAAACGTTGACATCAGGAGTTTTGAAACAGTAATCCGACCAAGGAAAAGAAGAAAAGAAGTCTCGCAGGTCATCCCATTTTGCATTCTTGTAATGCCAAACAACACGAGGTTGGGAATAGCCACGAGATAAAGGTTCCATTGGAGAAGAGACAATCACCAAGTTGTGGTCTGAAGTGCCTAAAGGACCTCTCACTTCGACCGTGTACTTAGAAGGGTTGTTTGTGAGAAAAAGATCGAGCGTATTGGCTGTATGATTCGGATTGTCCGGTATTCTTGTAGGTAAATGAACAATCTGTGCTAGGTCATTAGTAATTGCAAAAGCCTCAGCATCTCGACCTGCTGGGTCGGTGTGACTAGAGAACGGAAGCCAGCTGGAGTTGTGAACATTAAAATCACCAAGGAAAATTACCTCACTGTTAGGAAAGTTGGACTGGAGAAAGTCAAGTTGCAACGAGAGGAAGTCAAAGAGCTCCAAGTGATTAGTGGAGTTTGGGGAACGGTAGAGACAACAGATGAATTTGACACAATGAGGTAGAGAGATTTTAAGCCAGAGAAGATCAAAGAGAGGAGATTCCAAATTGGCAAGTCTCTGACAGGGAATATCAGAACGGACATATGCACAAGTACCACCTTTGAGGCGAAAGGAATCGTACAGCGAATAATTTGGGCATCTGAGATGAGCAGTAGTTGAATCAACCGATAACTGAGATTCTGTCAGAAAAAGTACATGGGGTTTGGCAGACTGCAAGTGGAAATGGACATCATTGAGATTAGATTTGAGACCACGTATATTTGTGAAATGAATTAGGAAATCCTTGGGAGGTTTAGATCTTTTCGCAGATAAGCTTGTTCTATTAGTTTGGCAATTCATGGTGTATTCAATAGTAAGAAAAAGTGGGTGGGACATGCTGTATGAAGTAATGAAATTTTTGGATATGGCGTACATGTGGTAAGAATATACCCAGATCCTTGACATAACGTGGCCTCGACAATGCTCCCCGCATACACACTACTCGGACTCCCTCCAGTCACTATCTGGCAGAGTAGAGGTAGCAAGATTATACACTAGCTGATCCGGAAGCCTCCTAGAGAGTTACCAATAGGTTCGGTCCGGTGTACTAACTAGCGGCCGGCCTGCGAAAACCGTTTTAGAGCTGTACCCTCGAAATGTAAGGAATATTGGATCTCGCCACGACGTTCATCATAACCTCAAAAGTCATCAATCATACTGCATGATGGAAGAGATAGGGAAGGGTTGACCGGAACTTAGCTCTAGAGACTAAACATGGGTTCCACCACTTCAAGCCTCCAATAAGCAAAGTGGTGGTATTTCACCGGTTGATGAGAGTCATCTACCACCTAGTATTGCCTGGTAACATAGAGGGGCGGCATTCCTCCATGTGGTGTGGGCGCCACACCTCGACCCCTGCTTACGTTGGTTCACACCTGGGTGGTCACCCACCATGTGCTTATGCATGGAGGTTATATCCAGGATTACTAACAGTCCCACCATCGTGAAGGTGCAAGCAGAGGATTTGGCTGTCACAGACCGTCCGGACTTCGCCGAAATTGGGTCCACTTGACTTGAGTGTCACCCGAATATCAGTTCCATCAGCGTTTTAGACTCCCAGGTAGCAAGTACAGCTTGTCTGGCATATCTGAGAGAATGTCTGTGACAACCTCAAGGACCAAACCTCAAGGATTAGTATTGAAGAAGGGATTCGTTCTTAAAATAATGGGGAAACACTTGGTTTTCTTTTAAAGCAATTAAGATATACAGAGATCAGTAAATCTTCCGAAAAACTTAATTGTATAAAAGCTTTATTGCAATTAAACCTCGCCACAACTTTTGAATGGATCACTTTCACTGATGAAACAGTGCCCTTGAGATGTAGCTTCTCTGCATGCCATTGCTATCATGCAGCGAAGCACGCTTTGTTAGGTTGAGATTGCGGAAACTGCGTGACAGTTAATCGTGCTGCATAACAATACTAAAATAGAGTGGAAACGATATGTCTCTGTTAAAATAATTTATTGACATTTTACACAAATGATAATCACCTTTGTTTCACCGCCTCACTAACATTGGACTCACGCGATGGTCAGATGCCTTGCCGCGGTCCAGGAGAATAAGTGACTGTTTAGGGAGCAGACAGATGTTTATTTAATCGACTGTTTAAGCACCAGTTGTTATCCTCACTGAAAACGAATTCAAAATATTACTCTCTTTTACCTTAAAATTATGGAACAACTCGTTTGCAAACATTTTTGTACGCTTACGTGTTTGTTTATGTTTGTTTGCGGATGTCGATTAGAACGATAATACATTTACAAGTAACCTTATATATGAATCACAACTTCATTTAAATTAAAATATACATTTGGTAGAAATTACATTATAATTATAAGATTTCAAAAGGAAGACCAATGTAATTAAGAATATCTGTGTCCACAGAGTTCTTGAAACAAATGACTTAAGTTTAGTTAAATAAAAAAACACGGACAACTGAAGCATGGAAAGAGAAGGTGAATTGATCTTACCATTAACCAATTTGGTAATGAAAACTTAATTCTATAAAATTTAATAAATGAGTATTAGACATTAGATGCGGATTGCAAATAATATCATCAGTATTTTTCTTTAAGTAATCTTATATTCTGTACTCTTTATAAATGGGTAATTTAAACTGACACAAATCTCTGTATATTAACCCGCGTGATGTTCGTTTTTAATTAAAGTGGAGTGTTTTAGCTTCAGTATTGCAAAGCGCATATTTCTGAGTAGAAGTTTGCATTCTAACTTGTGGCTGTGATATAATCAGCAATGTAAAGCTAATCCTTATTTCATTGCTTTAGATTCCATTAAAATTTCAATTCTTTCTCTTTAACCCTATTTTCAATGTTTTTTTTAAAGGCAGAACCACAGATTCGTGATATGGTGGATCTCACAATAAAACTTGTTCTTACTATTCTGAGAAACATTGTGGTAGGAGAGGAACCAATGGAATTCATTGCCCCCAGTGGCCTTGGACTTACCATTTCCATGTAAGTGTCGTTATCAGTAATCTCCTTTTATCAGAGTGGAATGATAGTTCGTTAAATGTAAAATATATGAAGAGTGATTTTGATCTTTATTTACTGTTTAAAATACCACTGTTTATGTAACTAACTCTTGAACTGGATTTTTCTAGGTTTAAGGGAGGAACACTTAGTAACAGATCAATTCAACACGGCGATGCAGTGTACGTATTTCCTGAAGTGTGCGATATTCTCAACGAGTACGGCTGCGCAGGAAATGAAACCCTAGGAGTTATGGTATTAATGCAGCAAATATTATTTGAATAACTTTTAATTTCTTCGTTGAATTTTCTAAATTTAATTGCTTGTAATAGTTTTTCTCCGTTTATAATGATCAATACAGACCACTCAGACACACCTTGAATAATTAATATTTCTGAGGTTATTTTGGGGGAATCTTCTCCTCCCCGAAGCGGGACCCTGTTCCAAATGTCATCTACTTTTGCCTGAATACTAGTGGTCTCTCTGAACAGCACTGGCAACCATTCTCAACCAAGAGCTTTGCCCGAATAGTTTCCTTCTGGGAGAGCAAGAGATTCCACTTAAATGATTTCATCAGCCAAAATCAGCTGCATTGAGAAGTAGTCTACCATTTTGATTTCGTAGTGGTAGTTTTAGATCTTTCGCAAATTCATTTTATGAACATTAGATATTTATGGAAAAAGTTAGCAGTAATCATATAACTAGAAAATCAGAAAAATTCTTTAAAAATGAGTTTAATATTACACTAAAAGTACTTGATAAATAATAATACCTATTCTGCAAAGTGGCATAATAGGTACTTTTGCCAAAAAAAGTTAAATACCTACAAAATAATGTATCCGCATAAGAGCGCGAATTTAAATATCATTTTCCATCTCTAGTGGCAATTTTCAGAACATATTTGGGTTTTTCAAAGAAACACTGATTTTTCATTCATTCGTTGTCCATAAATATTTTATGGACAATGAATATGTATTGTTTATTAACCATGAGCCCGTGGTTTCATGGGCCTAATCTTCCTCAACTATGTAGAAGCATTAATGATTGTAGGTCATGATCTCTATATATGCATTTGTTTGTTTGCATTCGAAGTAGTGTATACATGATTCATTAACAAATCATGTATCTAATGCGATGCCATACTTCAATGTAACAAATAATCAATAAATATACGCAGTCGAAATTTCATCCGGAACATCATATTATTGTACAGGACCTCGCTTCCAGGATTCTCCACGAGATAATGTCCTTGTAATGTCAGACTGAGCCTGGTCTCTGGTTTCAAATTATAACAAGAAATATTTTGGTGTCGTTTTTGATTTTAAATTCTCTTTCACAGAATATGCAAAATGGCTTGGGGATAAAGTAAAGAGACTCCTACCAAAGATCAAAGGATATACTCAGAGCCTTATACGATGGTATGTTTGTCAATATGCTGTGATTAGATTCAGCTGCTTAGAGCAAGCGTGCGAAATGGTGATGATAACATGGCACTTTTGTTATAAAGATTTTCTCGAGCACGTCGAGCTACATCTAGCGCCTGCAGCCTGACTAGGCACATTTCAAGGATTATTTTTTAATACCTGTGTTTGCACAATGTGGTTTCGAGTAGAATTGTGTTCGGATATTAACGTTGAATTATACATAACTTATTCAGTATGAAAAGACCACCAGGATGCGTGTTGAGGTAGAAATAATTTAGTTCTCTAAAAATTAAAGAAATTTCTTAACTTAAAGTTTAGAAATATACAAAACATAAGTTTCTTGGCAGGATTTTCTAAACTCCTTCAACGTCTATAGAAAAAGCAGAAGTTATATGAAAAGCTTCAAGGTCATATTATGAGTTCAATTTCAGTCCGGGTAATTTGGTATGTTATCACCCAATATACTCTCAGTTAAAATATAAAATTAGTAAAGTACAAATCAAAAAATATTTTTGTAGAGTGAAAGAAAATAGAAAAGCAAAACTAACTATTATCATATTAAATGCATATTTATTGAATAAGCTAAAGTATGATGCTATTTGAATCATAGTCTACACGCAAAAGTTAGGATCCTAAGGAGGAGTTAGTGAGATTGTTTTTGGTGTGTTCACACTTCATATACGTTTATTAAGTAAAAGATATTTGGATCAGTTTTAAAACTTGTTCAAAGCTTACTTACTGATCGTTTTTAAGAGAACTTCTTTCTTCTAGGCTGTGTCGTGGCCAGCTATTCTCCAGTCATACGGTGACGGTGTTGGTGTCCTAGCTAATGATACGAAAACCATGCAGCTGATGGTGCTGGACGAAGAAATGAACATCATGAACATTAAAAACACCACCGGCCTGTTCAGCATCATTATTCCTCGAAAATCTGGAAGCGATGAAGAAAGTGTAAGTAGTTTTACTCCTTTTTTTTAACAACGTACCAAACTTTCCTCTTTAGAGTCGCATTAACATAGTTCATTTCTTTTTCATTTTGTTTCATTGAACAAAAATATCAGCTCATTCGTAAACGTGGGACAAGGTGCCAAAATGTCACCTTCAATGAGTCTCGATGGCTTGCCAAACAACACCTCCTTTATGTCACAGAGCCTGAGTACACGCTCCAATACATATACCGGTTTCTGCAGCCAGCCATCACCTACGGGTCAGAAATCTGGGCGTCGGCAATGAAAACCACGCTAAAAACCATTGCATCTGACGAGTACTGGCTTCTTCAGTGGATCCTCTTCAAGCATAAACTGCCACCACTCATACATACTTCAGATATCACCCAACTTCTAAATTACAGAAAAGTCTCCAAACGGATATTTGCCCTCCGCTTGCTCGTGTCAATTAAAATGATAGCGGGTGAAGTCAATACGCCAAATTTTTGACAGATGTGCAATTGGAGGATCCCCCCAAAACCCTTAAGAGCCCTCCCTTCTCTGCAGTCTGTGGCGTGGAGGCTCAGAATAGGGGATAATTCCTGCCCATGGAGATACTTCACAATGTCCAGGAGATGGATGTGAACTACAAAAAGTTCATAGAGGACAAATCGTACAGAAGACGCATCATCAGGGACCAGCTCTCGTCTTCAACCGAGTGACTGCCATCCTCTTTTCATCGCTTTTCATGTGTCTTCATTTCACATGTTAATATTAATTTTATATGTAAAATATGTAATTATACGTTTTATGTCCTAATATATGTTTTAAGTAATTTTTCCTGTATAAGTTATTTAATGTTAAACCCCTAGCATTGTCGCTGTTGTGGGTATTATTGCATTAGGCAATCATGTAATAATAAATATTCATTTATTGCAAATACAGCAAGCCCATCACAGCACATGGCTAGGGGCAGGTAGATATTAACAATGACTAGGAATTATAGCTATGAATTAAATGGGAAAAGAATTTGCAGAATAGGACATTTAGCTTTCAGCTGCAGTTACTGGGTTGGAGGCAGGGTGCTGTTTTTTTTCTCTTCATTTTATCGGAGATCTGACCTCATAAATCATCAACGTTGTGATGATTTATGAGGTGAAGAGATGCATTGGGGAAAATTCTGTCCATTTGTTTGAGCCTGGAGAGGTTGGATTTGAATTGCTGGTTTCTTGAATTTTCCCTGTTGGGGATAGCTATTATATTGGCTAAGTTTGGTGAATCGCATGCAGAGGTGATTAACTTTGCAAGAAGCATGACTCCACACTCGTTGATCATCTGCTGCAGAGGCTTTGTTTTTAGGTTTTTATAAAGCTGTTGCCTGGATATTGTATGGGGAAAACGAAGCTTACTATTGAGCCATATAAGAACCCAATATTCTAGGGCAAGGAATTTCTTGACGGTTACTTAAGGAGCACCAGACCAGATTTCGCAAGCATAGAACAGAATGGGAAAGATGCATCTTTGAACATGCTTAATGACTGTTTTTCTATCTTGAATCGCTGCTGTTTCTTGTTTGATTAACCATTTTGCTTTTTGAATTTTTTGAGCAACATATAAATAGTGGGCATTAAAGGAGAGATTTTTATCAAAAACAACTCCAAGGTCTTTGTGAGCGTAAACATTTGGGATTGGGACATCTGCAATTTTTATTTCTATGTGGTTGGGTTGTTTTTGAAGGGAATAAGTAATTTCAGCAGATTTGCTCGCATTTATATTCAGATTGAGATCTTTCAAGTACTTGATGATTTCACAAATCTGTGAATTCGCATCATTGATAACTTTGCGAATATCATCACTGGCTTTGGAGATTATAAATAACTTTAAGTCATCGGCATAAGCCAGTAGATTTGGATTTTCTTGTAGAAATGGTTGAAGAGATGCTGAAAATATAGTACTGGAGAGAACGGCTCCTTGGGGAATTCCTGTTGAGGTTGTGACGAGAATATTGTCAGTACTAGTGGGGAAGAGGAGAAGTCTGCGATTTAGGCTGTATTGAAGATAGGAAATAATCATTGTGTCAACGAGAAAATGATTTTTTAGTATTTGAAAAGCTTTTTTGAGATATATGTTGTCGAAAGCACCTTTGATGTCAAAATAAAATACATCGCATTGTGCCTTATCTTGAAACGCAGTTTGGATGCGTACAGTGGTGTCAGCTAGGCTTGTTGTTGTGGAGCGTCCTCTGGGACCAAAATGCATATTGACAGGCGCATTAGCGAAGATTGCATGTTGAAGATATGGGAGCATGATTTTTTCAATAATTTTAGTAATTATTGACGAAACAGCAATTGGTCGATGGCCGGGATGGTTGTTTCTGCAAGCTTTTTTAGGAATCAGCGTAATCCTGAAAGTTTTCCACTGTCTTGGAAGGAATGGCTGGCAGATGCACCTGGAAATGATATGCACTAACGAATCAATAATGTATAAGCTGGACAATCTAATAATAAAACTAGGGATGCCGTCAGGACCTTCACTACTATCAGGGCGTATTTGGTTAACTGCACGCTGAACTGTATTCTTGCTCACAAGTTGGTTAATTAGCAGGGCTTGATCCGGAGACACATCATGTTGCACTTTGTCTGCTTGTTCATAGGAATTAAATGCTATAAATCTGTTTTGTATACCTTCAGTGAAAATGTCAGATCTGCTTGTTTCCATATTGCATCTTATCCATTCAGAAACTAGATCGTGCTGTAAGTTAGCTGTTGCTTTCGTAGAAATTGCTCTTTTATTGTGCTTTAGCGTGGACATAATAATTTTTGTATGACTGAATTTTTTTGAGTTGAAACAATGCTCTGCTCTTTTTATATTTTGTGTGTGCTGATGAAGGGCCGTATTTCTTCCACTGTCTGTGGTATTTTTGCTTACTTTTAAAGTGTGGTTTCAGGTGGGATTTGAACCAAGGTTTGGAGTGAGAAGATATTCTAACAAGTTTGGATGCAGACTCTGTTTTCAGTTGATTCAGCCATTTTATAAGAAGAAAGGTGCGTCCTCTATAGGAATATTTTTGAGAACATCCCATGGATAGTATTTTAAGAGCTGCAAAAACTTTTCTTTCTGAAGGAATTTAATTGATGATATTCTTTTAGTGATTTCCAGAGGGGGGCGAGGATTCCCACAGCAAATTGTTGCTTGCAGTTCTATACTTTTGTGGTCAGATTTAAATGTAATGTTCGTACTAAGTTTTTCATGCAGTGGAAAGTTAGAGTATACAAGATCAAGCGCTTGATTACCTCTTGTAACAGGGACGTTGTAACCAATCACTGCCTGCAATAAAGATATATTAAAAAAAACAACAAGAACACGCCGCTCTCGCTGATAATACACCACTTGAAATTTAAGCAGCACCATTCACAGAAAGGCAAATCAAGCGAAAAAGCGACATCCAATTGTTTTCCTTTTTTTCAAAAAAATATTTGTCCGTTATTAAATTTTATGTCAAACCTTCTCACGCTGTAGTTTTAAACTTCTTATTATGAATTAATTTAATTACGTATTATTTATTTAAATAAATCTACACATTTATGAATTTTCTTTCATTTTGGGAATCATTCGGGAAATTTTTCAATTAATCGAGGTGTACAGTATAAGGTTAGTTATACCTTAAAAGGAAAATCCGTTGAAAGTACTTCTATCACGCAATTAAAAATATGTAAAATGAAATTAACTTTTGCATCTTCAAGGGCTTGTTTCTTTGTAAGGTCTTGAGCAAATTATACCCGAAGATCGTGAATTCTCCCGGTGGTAAGCGACTTCAACAGGCTCTCTGAAAGATTCGAGATAAATAATATTTATCTTCGCATTTCTCGCTGACTGTGAACATTCAAACTAGATATCTTATTCGTGGACTTCAAAGGAAAGGGAAAACTGTGTCCCTATAAATGTTTCAAATCCAAATCAGTTTTAAAGGTTATTTAAATAATAAGAGGAATCATTAAAAGTCATTAAATAACAAGTGGAATCACTCTTCCCATCTTACATAAGTCAATAGAAGAAACTCTAAAATAAGCAAGGAGTTTTTAAGAAGAAATCCAAAGTTGGGTTTGCTCATTTTCGTGTAGTTCAACCAATGGCAATTTCATTTCAGTTCTCTTCATTTAGAGTATTTAAAGTTCAGCGCTTATATGCGTAACCAACTGATTATTAATAGATAGTTTATTGCATGTTTCCAGTTACAGAAACATCATGTAACTGGAATATGACACTGAATTTGAATGTTCTATTAGATCTCTATGGTGCGGTTGCCTTCTCAGCAAGAAAACGATAATTCCTCTTCAAGATGTGGTTTTTCAGTCCCCTTTTTCTTAATGAAAGAAGAAGAGAATAAATGAGTGGGTCAGAAGTATGGTGAACCAAGTCCAATTTTTCTTGAAGTCGGGCTACAGATGCAGTCCCTTCAAGCTAATAATTCGTCACTTATTCAGAGAAAATGTGGAACAAGTCCTTAATTCTTTAGCCGGCCAATAGAGAGCTGTGGTTTCTTATAACGTTGAGGAACATCTGATAGTGTTCATTGTTACAGTGGGCCAAGTCCAACTTGCATGAGACTCAGCAGGAAAGTGATCCAAGTTCCACTTGTTTAGAACCATACAGTTACCTCTCTATAACATTTGAATCATAGCAGATCATGGAATTAGGGCACAAATTCAAACTGAAAAACAACTTCATATTTCTGAAGCTGACAACATCAGAACTGACATTACAGAAGATCTGGACCTTCTGTAATGTACGTGTGGAATGAGACAGAAGTGGAAGAGGGTTTCAATAAATCTCGACTGTTATTACAAAGCATTTAAAAGAGGATGCCAGCCAATGCACCAATATTACTCATCAATTGTGATGCTTGCGGGGTGCAAAACTGCAATATAAAGGTTGCACTAAAGTTGTACAACGACCATTCTATGGCCGTCAATACAATTGACGTTAGTATCCATGGTTTCTGGTCACTCCTACCTACCAAATGACGGCCGATTTTGTAGTTACAGAAAAGTTTAGTAAGAAACATTCATTGATATACGGCCCTGACGACTGGATTAATATAATAAAAAACTCAAAGAAAAAGGACCCACCATTTAAAGTAATTGAACTTAAGCATAATGATTTTTTGTCATCAGAGCCTCTAAAGAGGCCACAATCAACAGAAAAAAAAGCATTAGCAAGAAGTCTGACGAGTGGCTTAACTTTCAAGGGCTGCAGTTTAAAAGAGGGTGTCCCTTCTCAATATTTTATAAAACTTCATCAAGCGAGAGATTTAACGCCATTCGAAGATATTGATGTACAGCAGAAGTAGAAATTTGGTAGACCTCTGTCTTCACTGGCACAAGCTAAACAAAATCAACTATACAAAGACCGACGGCCCTTAGCAAGTGCAAAGAAAGCAGACATGATTTCGTTATTGCCTTATATTCCTCCTTGTCACCATAATTTCCAATCCTTGTCTGTCACCTTTCGAATCCAGTCAAGATGGGAAGACTTTTGTTGGTGTCTGGCTAGGGTTGTACATTTCTTCTTCTACCAGCTCCGTAAACTCGGGTTTTCCATTCAGCAAAACACCTACCAAAAATACACGGTTGACCCAGTACACTAAACCTCACGAGCTTAATTACCTCTGCGCAAATCCAAAATAACCTGCAGTACAACGTACAGGCGCACTAGTTAAAAGAAGTCTGGAGTGATAAAACAAAGAAGGCAGTAAACAATGGTATGACTCTGTACAGAAGACAGCCGTACAAATGCAATGGAATCGTTGAAATATAATGTCATCTCCTGCTGCGTAGTACTTAAGTTACTAACAAGAGTTATAAATAAAGGATTAAGGATTTAATAATGCTATTAATTTGACGATTCATCCCAGTCGTGTATTTTGTTCTTTAAGATACATTTTTTACTCAATATGCAACATTAATATTTGAAAAAATGTAAATTGAGATTATAACTTATACTTTTCTCAAATGAAGTCCATAATACATTCTACATAACAAGGGGAAAAGTTCATCATGAAATCTTTCTCCCTTTTTGCGTGTCTTTCCCATCGTGATTGAAATAAATTCAATGCTTAAAATGCTTTTGGAGGTTTCAATCAAAAGTGACATTTGCAATTCGAAATAATGTATTTACTTCACTTTAAACTTTGAAAAGGCGTGAATCACGATTCATGAATTATTGTCATTCTTTAATTCCATAGGTTTCATTAAATTTCAGATTGAGTCAAAGCATTTTTCTTTTCTAATAGGCTTTGCCCCCTGCTGTATTCACCCATGCCCAGATGAAATGGTTTGAAGAGATGGTTTATCACCAGTTTATTGTGGAAAAGGCCGAATCTGCTGTAAACATTGAAATTACTCCCACCAACCCACAAACTAGACTATTGCTGTTCATCAGACACCGATTTAAGCCATTGCTTCACTCCTATGACTTGATGATACCAATGGAAACTGCCAAAGAAGTAAACGGTAAGTATAATTATACATGCTGTAGCAGTATTGTTCCTAAAACTTCTGTTGTTCACGGATTACTAAAATTTGCATCTTATATTTATTATACGAGGGTAAAACCAATTGGCGAAAACTATGGAGTCATCCTGACAATCTCCAATTTATTAGCAACTAGTTTCAGTTGGATAAGTACGTTTCTTTTGTTGCTCTTCCAGGGACTTATGACATTTTCCTGCCAACTGACGTCATTCGAAACCGAACTGGGTTTTTCTATCTTGGAGTAATAGAAGCGAACGAAACAGCAGAAGAGGAAATATTTCCTGATGACCTGTTATTTGACAGTGAGATGAACTTCACACACGGAGAGACAGTCCGAGAGTTCTCCTCCAATTATTCAGTTCGAATATACACATCTGGTTGTTATTTCTTCAACTACGAAAAGAAAATTTGGTCTGGAGAAGGTTGTTTTGTAAGTATTTCAATGGGATCTTTTCAAAGATGACTACAGGAAGTTATTTAAACTTCATGAACTAACTTTCCGCTGTATAATTCCATAAATATTATTAAACAGATGTTTCTGTTGTTTACTAAACAAGGGTTACTTTGATCTCTCGTAAATGTAACAAATCACTTTAAGTTTCTCGTTAGTGCGAGTCTATTTTGAAATAAAAATATGCCTACGTATAAAAGAGACACAGTCCAAACATTCTACTAAAAATGAACATCACAGTTGTTGTAGGATGTTAAAAATTTAATTTTACGTTAATATTAAAAATTACACTTAGTAAATGTAATTTTTGTTCTTAAATATTAGTTAGACAAAATTTAAAAAAAAAAAGTATTTTAATGGTCGATCTTGCTATTTTAAAGTAGTTCATAATTTGGAAAAGGTTGCTGGTCCCTGATCCAGAGTGTAGCAGGTTGGTTGTAGTGGCAATTATCAACAGGATCACAGGATGGCATCCTATGATCCTGTTGATAATTGCTAAGCTCAAAACTTCGAACCATCTGCTGTATTTCAATGGGTTGACACGTAGATGGCAGCTACTGTTCTGTTTTCTCCGGTTCCAGGGGTGGCTGGAAACTTTGAAAAATATAGTGCCTTGCATCTGCTGCTTGAATTTGGTTTGTAGGCGTAAACGGTGTTTATTTCCTAATTTGCCTTAGGAGTGAAAGAATCCTCTTCTATATGTGTGATTTCACCATATGAATAACCTTTTGATACTTCAGTGTAGAAGGTATTTGGTGTAATTATTAATCTATTTGAGATTTTCTATTTGAGTTATATCGGTGTCCTTGTTTTTTCCCTTCAAAGTTTCATTACATACCAGGATAATGTTTTGATTGATTTGTTTATACAAAAGGTTTCCGCTATATTTTAAAGACTTTATACTCATTATTTATACTGTATGAACATTAATGCTATTGAGAAAATTTCCGCATTGTCTGGATATAAAAAGATCTTTGAAATAAATTTAGCTCTAGTTGTGAAGCATGCTGTGATAATTTTGGATTATCTATATAAAGTTTAATTTGAAAGTTAAATTGATTTTATTTATTCACCACAATTATCATCTTGAGGATTCTGAGAATTCGGCAATTATTTTGTTTTGTTCATCCCCATAGGTACACGAGGCCAATGCGTTGGTTACTCACTGCAAATGTAATCACCTGACTTCATTTGGAGGAGGATTCTTCGTCAGTCCGAATACGGTGGATTTCTCATATGTCTTTGCGAACGCTGGATTTGCTGATAACATAACGATCTATATGACTATTATAGTGACATTATTTCTCTATATCGTATTGCTGATTTGGGCAAGATATCAGGACAAGAAAGATGTGGAGAAGGTAATTTCCGATTTAGTTTTTCTGTTGCTTCCTACAACAATCTCTTGTGATCAGCTGTCAATGAAGAACTGGCCTTCATCTAGGCATTAAATATACTTAATAGATACGAGGTCTGATAAATAATTCCAATTCTTAAAATAAAACCACTTTATCATGAAAATAAATAGACACCTCTAGCGGTTCTGTTTTTAACTCTGCTCTGCCGTTAAAATTTGTCGCATTTGTAAAAGAAATGTCATTAAATCTCTTTCTTGAAGGAGCGGTTAAGAAATGGAAACATCGCTAGGAGCAAATTCAGTGGAATCAGTTTTGTCATAATAATTACAAAACTCGCGCCTTAGGTTCGCTAATTATTTTTAGAAATAAATTCCACAGTTGATGCACATCACTAAGCAGAAAATCTGATTAACTGTATCCCCACCGGACACGAATTAATGATGAAACAACATTTGGGAAAAGAATACTGTTAACATCTCTTCACGTTAGCTTACCATCCTAGCGAATGTACTGAGGGCATATCTCCTGGAGAGAGATTAAGTTCACATAAAAAGCCAGTAGGAATTGAAATCCCTAGATTCGTATTTCTCCATTATTAAAATATTTTTTTGAAATGGCTGAAAGTCGTGTAACATTCCTTTCTGAATACTCGTATTGTACAAAAGTTGAGTTCCAACACGGCCCTTTACTTTTAATTCAACCTACAGAATATCGTACACATTGTTCAGTTTAGTAGGCTTTAGAGACACTTTAGCACGTGAAATTTTTAATTAGTTTATTGGAAGACTCAAACAGTCCCAACAACCTAATAAATTGGCTGCATTTCGGATTTCTCTGTTGAAATCAGTCTTCGGGCCTAAATTTTTGGTTTAGGATAAGTTTATAACTGTAGCATGCAAAACCAACCTTTGCTTCAGGAGATACCAAGCTATGCCATCGGAAAGACCCAGTTGTACCATTCAAATCCAGAAAGTTGTAGTTTTGTGTGTTGTAAACCTTATAAAGTTCGACAAGTTAAAATCGTGCTTCATTCAGTGAAAAGCAAAGAGATGAAAGTGTTATTTGTGATCTGTGTTAAACTGATAACTTAAATTATAAGTATTATTGAATTTTTTTCCTTTTCTTCTCTTTTTGTTTCATTTTAGTATGCCTTTCTTAAAGATTTGGTGTTTAAACATTGTCCTTAAAACCCTGTTCCTAGCATTGAAGTTCGATTTAGAGAAACCGGTTGCCAAAATTACTCCATGGAGTGCTCTCGAAACTCGCTCAGGGAAATTGGTTCGTTAAATTAAATAAATAGAATATTAACATTAAATTCCCAAAGAAAAACTTTATATGTTACATATATTTGATTTTAAAAAACTTTATTTTTTTTCCCTTTTTTCAAATAAATATAAAGTTAAAAATCGAAGCGTTTTAGTCTACTTTACCCTCTCGAAGGAATCGAGGTTAAATTTAGTTATTTGTAATAAAATCTGATTTAATGTGTCCTTTCGTCCATTACTGGTATCATCACTTCTAAGTAATATCGGTGGGTGGTGAAACCAGACCTGTAGAAAGCGAATGAATAAAATAAAATAAGCGGGCTGAAGAAAGAAGAGTAAACATTTTCCTTTTATTTAACTTTCCGCTGAGTTGATCAATATTTGATTCTGACAACTTCTAATGTACTCTCTCTTTTGCAGCTTGGAGCCACCCCTTTACCTGACAACGACCCCGACGACAGATATCTGTATGAAATCACAGTCTTTACAGGGAACAAAGATGGTGCTGGAACGGATTCGAAGGTACTGTCTCTTTTATTTAAATGTTATGTCAAACGATATTCCCCAAGACACTGGAAATTTTGCGTGGTATATAATTATATACATTTAAGAGGGACCCTCCCCTTAATGCAAACTCAGCTGACATACGATGTTTTCTGGAATAAAAAAAAAACAGTAACAAACGTTTTTTTGCGTTCTCTTTGATTTTTCTGTTAAATAGAATTTTTAAACCGTTCAATATTAAGAATAGTAGCTGGCGAAATGCATACCCGTGAAGGATGAAAACTTCGTATTCAAGTTTTGTATTTTGCATTGAGGCATTTGTGTCGATTTTGTATACAAAAAACAAATAACCAACAGGAAAGAATCGCACGACTCCAATTTCGACCAAAAATACACCACTCACTCATTCCAATGAGACATTAGTAGCGCATCAAGAATGGTGCATGCATTGGGCATACTGGAAGATAAAAGTGAGAGGATGATACACTAGGTGTTCGTTTTCCTTAAAAAATTCTGACATTGCTATCGTATAATTGATCCGAATTCATCAAACTAAAATGCAATTAAGTGAACTTTGGTAACAGATAATCAAGATTTACAATTGACTTAAACAGAGCAGAGCAACGTGTTAAATTTTACAAGTTCCGATTATGGGATTTTTTTAAGAAACTGTTGCATGTGGTCAATCTCATAAGGTTAAGGAGTACACTTTCCACTTTCTTGAAAATATGGCAGGCCACCTAATAAGAAATATACCACATACTATTCGATAAACAGCACACCAAAGAGCGAGCGTTCTTTGGTGTGTTGTCTATAAATTTAACTACTCTAACGTGAGTCATCAACTCTTATCTTTGAATATACCTTAGCGAAAGCGCTTTAAATGATTTTTCCTCGTCGATCCCGCACAAAAAATGCAGCCATAATTAAAAGCATGCAAGAGCCAATTTATTTGACTTGATTCCACAAATATGAATAGTCCACTATTCGTGCTTAAAGAACTACAAGTAGCCTGTACATTTCGTATTAAAATGGCAAAATGATGCAAGCAAACTTTGTACATCTGCCCAAAAGAAAAAGTTTCATATTATTCCCATAGTCAAAAAGTGCACCTTTCCAATTCCTCCTTGAATTTTGCCCAACTCACTATCAGCTACCCTTGTAGGCAACTTATTCCAACATTCCACACACGCTGCCCGATGGTAAACTTCGTAAGATCTAGTCTACTGTCTAAGGCTCCAGATCCTGCCAAGATAGATGGTCTTAAGGGTTAAAAGTTGATATAATCATACGGATGTTTTATGATAATAGTCTACTGTTATTCCCTAAAATTCAAACCACCAACTTCCACAACACCAGGTGGAAGTTTGTTCCAACAATCAATTACTCTCTGACTGAAAGAAAATTTCTACACATCTATCCTGCTACCATCCTTCCTCAATTTATTTAGATTTTTTTTATCCTTATGTGTGTTGTCTGAGCAAGAGCAAAGATATCACCAACATATAGCTTACTCGTTCCATTTGTTCGTTAAGATATCAGTGCTACTGATTGGATGCCTTTCCTCTGGTTAGTGGTTCAGAATCGAAGACTCTAAAACGTAAACCCTCTTTCACTATAAGTTATTTTTAGCCTGTTGCAAGCACAACTTTCTGTTCATTTGATGCCAATAGATCAGACTTTTTTTTTTTTTGAATGATTTATGCTGTTTTTCCTTCGTAGGTTCAATTTATCTTGTCCGGTGATGATGATGAAACGGAAGTACGTAAACTGGAAGACGCAAAGAGAAAGATATTTCGAAAAGGTGGCGTCGATACTTTTGTTATGGCAGTTGGAAGGTAAGCGCATATTTTAAGTGTTATTTGAACTAAAAAATGTTCGTGACAAAGAATATTTACCTTGAAAATAGGCTGAACAAACGATGAATATCTTCATCGTTTGTTCAGCCTATGGAAGCGCCTCAAATTCATACTCGTATATAAAAATCGAAGAGCGCACACTGTTTATGTGGTTTTAATACGCCTTAAAATTTTGTAGCTATCAAATAAATCACTCTTAAATTTAACCTGTAGAAACTGAATGCGAATAACTTTTAAGGCAATTTAGTATTAGCAAATTTATGCAAGAAAGCAAACTTATACATTCATCAGCTAAAAACACACAAATTGCCCATGCCTTCTAATAGTTTGTCCAAACTACCCACTTCCACAACGGCCCCGGGTGCCAAGCGTTCCGTGGCCAAGCGATTTCAGTGCGTTCGTTAAAGCGATCCTTCTAAAGAGCTTTTCCCAGATATAGATTCTTTTTTGTTCTAAACACCGTTTTCTTCATTTTCTATTAGAGTAGCTCTTTCGCACTACAGGTAGTAGTGCGAAAACCTGGAAGGAAAAGTTATCCTTCCGGGACCAAAAGGAGCAATTATGGAAACTGAAAATTTCCACCTCTCAAGACTGTAAATCCCGTTTCTATGGATTTACAACAAAATGACTCTGACTACCAAACACGGAAGAGGATGAAAACAGATGTACCTCAAATGTAATATCCATCTTTCCTCATACTGCATTACCTAACGAATCATTCTTTGGGTACTTTGTCTCCTTTTTATATACATAAATGTCTAGAAAGTGTAGCCGGATCACCAAAAATGATAAGAAGACTGAAATCTGGCGACCTATTAGTCGAAACCACCAATCGTAAACATTCTGAGTCCCTTCTGAAACTTACATCGTTTGGTGGAGTTCCTACTAAAGTATTTCCTCATGCTACCCTGAATAACTCCAAAGGAATAATTACCGAATGGGATCTATTGAATGTCAAAGAGGAGGAGATTGTTCAAGCACTCCAAGATTAGAAAGTTACTGAAGCAAGACGAATAATGCTGAAGAAAGATGGAGAATTTGTTCCTACTCGTAGCATCATTCTCACTTTTTCTACACCGAACCTTCCTTCATCAGTAAAAGCAGGATACCTAAACTGTCGTATCCGTCCTTATATCCCCAATCCTATTCGATGCTACAAGTGTCAGAAGTTTGGGCATTCCCAAACTGTCTGCCGAGGAGATTCAGTTTGCTCAAACTGCGGATCAAAAGAACATGTCCATACTGATTGTAATGCCGAATCATCACGGTGTCCAAACTGCAAAGGCAACTATTCAGCTTTTTCTAGATCCTGTGAGCAATGGAAGCTGGAGAAAAAAATTCAAAAATACAAAGTGGAGAACAAGGTCACATACCCTGAAGCCAGAAAGCACCTACTACAAAACATGCTTAAACGTACATATGCTGAAGCATCCAAAAGACACCAAACAGTTTCAACGCAAACAGATATATCAGTCCCACCAAAATTGTCAATTTCTGAATGGGCTCGATCATTGCTATCACCTGCATCACAGTCAAGAAAACACCAAACAGTAGATAGGACAAACAATACCCCGATCTCGATACCATCTACTGCTAAATTAGATCCAGTTACTCCAGATTAGAAGGAAAATTCAGTTCATGTTAGAAAGAAATTATCTGATAAACAGCTATGGATATTGCAGAAAACAATACTTGTAATGACTCCATTCTAGATCTTCATGCAGAAGACGACATGGACACACGTCTATTCTTTTCAAAAAAGGACAAAATAAAAATTGACCGTCACAAGCAGAGCAACATTAAAAAACAGACAGATTCAACTTTTAATTCAAAATCTACACAATGAACAACATAGTTCAATGGAATTGCAGAGGCTTTCGCAGTAACATAGATGACATATATGAACTAATTGATCGTTATCATCCGGTGAGCATATGCCTACAGGAAACAAATCTAACACCACAAGTGACAGTGTCAGTTAAATATTACACTCTTTTTCGACAAGACAGGACAAACAGTGCTCATGGTGGAGTGGCCATACTCATAGACTCAAGGGTTCCTTGTAAACAAATTCCTCTTCAAACTGCCTTAGAAGCTGTTTCGGCTCGTGTAATGATTGGCATTTCTTTAACGATCGTTTCAATATATCTCCCTCCCAATCAGCAATGTACGATTCATGAACTAGAAAACCTTGTTTTGCAATTACCGTCACCAGTTTGCCTACTAGGAGACTTTAATGGACACCATCCACTATGGGGATCCCTCGTCTCAGACAGACGCGGAGAACTCATTGAGACACTACTAGACAGACAGAATTTAACATTACTGAACACTGGTTTACCCACATACATTCATCTTCCTACTGGAGCATCATCTGCAATAGACCTCTCAATCTGCTCTCCGATCCTCTTCCCAAGTGTCGAATGGACAACACTTGACAATCCTCTCAACAGTGATCACTATCCAGTAATATGCAGAATTCAAACCACGAATTCCAAAACAACTGACACACAAATGAAATGGAAATTTTCTAAAGCAGACTGGACAAAATATAAAAGTCATGTTTCTTTTGATGATCACATCATTGAGTCTTCCTCTATCAATACTGTCACCAAACATATCACAATGCAGATACTATCAGCTGCAAAGGTTGCCATCCCACAGTCTCAATTAAGAAATCGTAGACATACCAATCACTGGTGGAACGATGATTGTAATAAGTTGAAAAGAGAAAAGAATGCAGCATGGAACTCATTCCGAAAATGCCCTACCATCGCCAACCTTATTAATTATAAGAAACTTAGAGCCAAAGCACAGTACATCAGGCGAAAGGCTAAAAAGGACTCGGTTAAAATTTGCTTCATCAATCAATAAAGACACTGAAGCCAGAATAATATGGAAAAAAATAAGGCAGGTAAATACCCTACATTACCTGCACCTATTTTTAATTGGAATGGGAAGGAGATCTCTAATCCCGAAGATATTGCAAATGCCTTAGGAACTGTGTTCTCTGAATTGTCCGCCTCCATTGCGTATCATCCATCATTCCAAAAAATTAAAGCCGATGCTGAGAAATTCAAACTAAATTTCAAAACTACCCGCCGTTTACCCTATAATTAACCGCTCACACTATCAGAATTGAAAGAATCTATAAATATTTCCCACAACAGTGCCCCTGGCCCTGATGGAATTTACTATGTAATGCTTAAAAATCTAGATCAGCAATCGTTATCCTCTCTGCTAAAATTTTACAATCGGATATTTTATGAACACACATTTCCTAGCTCCTGGCAACATTCATATGTAATTGCTGTCCCTAAACCAGGAAAAGATCATTCGATTCCTAACAACTACAGACCGACCTCTCTAACCAGCTGCTTAAGTAAAACTTTAGAAAAAATGGTGCACCGTCGATTATCGTGGTACCTTGAGTCTAGAAACATAATCAGCAACAATCAGTTCGGCTTTCGGAAGAATAGATCATCCTTAGATCTCATGATAAAGGCTGAATCAAACATAAGAAACGCTTTTATCAGGAATCAACAAACAACATGGTATGTCTCGATATAGAAAGAGCTTTCGATACCACATGGCGTTATGGAATCCTAAAGGATCTCCATTCTATAGATATGAAAGGGCATTTACCATATTTTATTCAAAACTTCCTTTGCCACAGGACATTCAAAGTTCGATACCGGCAGGCTCTGTCTCACACATACAGACAAGAAGAAGGAGTCCCTCAAGGTTCTGTCCTCAGTGCCACTCTATTTGCTATACGAATTAACAATATCACAAACAGCATTCCAAACACTGTTGACTCATATATTTATGCTGATAATCTTACCTTGTCCTGTCATTCTCAGACTATAAATTATATTGAGAGGCAATTATAAATATCAATAAATAATATTGAACTATGTATGACACAAAATGGATATAGACTATCAAACCACAAATCTATGGCCATGCATTTCTGCAACAAGCGCAAAATGCATCCAGAACCCGAGTTACACTTGGCCAATCATCCTCTTACAATCGTTAACAGTATTCGTCTCCTAGGGCTAATTTTTGATAAGAATCTAAATTTTCAGGAGCATGTTAAACACCTACGAACCACCTGCCTTAAGAAAATTAACATACTTCGGGTCGTCTCTAGTACATCCTGGGGGTGCAGACCGGTACACGCTGCTCCACATGTATAGGTCTCTAATTAGATCTCGCCTAGATTATAAAGCGCCTGTCTATGACTCTGCTAGAGAGAGAGTACTTTGGCTCGTCTTGATCCTATCCACGCTGCCCTTAGGATTGCCCTGGGTGCATACAGAACATCACTAGTTCAAAGTCTGTATGTTGAGGCTCACGAACCTCCACTCAGTATCAGGAGAAAGATGTTACTGTTGAACTACTCGGCTAAAATTAAAAGCTTCCCCACTCATCCTATTTGGCCACTACTGTATGATCCGCAGTGGAGAATACACTATGGAAACAAACCCAGAACAATCCGACCTGCCGGTATCAGATTACAGAACCTATTAGAATGCTGGAATATTTCCTTTCATAATATCATCAGAGATTTAAAAGACCCGGATCCCCCATGGATTACCTTAACTCTTTCATATGATGATTACTTTGAAAAATGGGGAAAAGGTGCTGTAGCAGATGTTAACATCAGACAATTGCATCTTGTCCATGAAGAAAATTATTCCCACTTTTCTAAGATCTACACTGACGGTTCAAAGTCGGGCAATAAAGTGGGTGCAGCTGCTGCCTTCCCTAATACAACTGTTTCTATTCCACTTCCAGCTGAATGCAGCAGCTATACTGCTGAACTCTATGCAATTAAACTTGCCCTGGAAAATATTTCACTCCTGTCAACGAATAAAAGTATTTGTATACACAGATTCCAAGAGTGCTCTCTTAGCTCTCACAAACACCTCACCTTGCAATCCTTTGGTAAAGCTAATAAGACAAGAACTGATACATCTCCATGAGCAACATCGCACTGTTGTCTTCTCCTGGATTCCAGGTCACAGTGGTATTCCTGGAAATGAGTGCGCTGATGATGCCGCAAAGCATCCCTCCAACGTAGCCTTATCAAACGATCTTGTCCCCTATCCTGATTATAAACATAAAATACAGGAAATATGTATGAAACAATGGACTCTTCTGTGGAAAAAGCAAACACATAATAAACAGTTTCAATTGAAACCTGAACCACAATTATGGACCTCTAGCCTCCGTAAAATTAGAAAGGAAGAAGTACTTCTAGCCAGAACCCGAATTGGCCACACTCACCTTACTCATCTGTTTCTGCTCACAGGAAATGATCCTCCTCAGTGAAGCACATTCTGATTGAATGTAGCTTGTTCGACACTGCCCGACAGTCTACTTTCAGCTCCATTTCAAACCCCCTGTCACTCAAAAGCATCATAGGTAATGACGCAAAACTCTCCGAATTCTTCACCTACTTGAAAAAAATTAAAATGTATGACCAACTCTAATTGCTCCCAGAGCAGTTATCACATGTATACTTACTTACTTTGATAGGCGCAATATGGCCTGTGTTGTCCTTGCGCCAGAAATCCCGTAACAACAACAACTTCCACAACACAACAAGTGAAGTTTATTCCAGTGATCAATTATTCTACAGCTGCCCATCCATCTTACAATCATCCTTTTCCAATTTAAATTAATATCCCCTTGTATGTCGTCTGAGAAATAATAAGAATGCAATCAGCATTTAGTTTACTCAATCTATTTAAAGCTTTAACGCTTCAAATCGATCTCCTTGCAAACGCCTAGTTTTCAATAACTGCTATTTACAGAACTCAATTCTTTTACTCAAGGACTTAATCTGCATTTTGTATCCAACAAATCTAGATACTTCTAAAATGAAGCTCCAGACCTATACAGCACTCAAGATGCATCCTAACAATTGTCTTATAATAAGATAACCCCCTCTTTGTTCACTTTGGTAAAATGTCTGTATACTATTTAGAAAACCTCATGAGCTGCTCTAGAAGCCTATTTGCCAGGCGAACGTGTAATGTCAAACTGTACAATTACCTTTAGGTCTGTTTCATTTTCCACTACCATGAGATTGGTGGCACTCATCTAGTTTTTTATTCAGGGATTACTCCTACCCAAATAAACTACCAGGCATTTACCAATGTTAAACCTAAACTTCCGCTTCTCAGCCCATTTGTCTAATTTTTCTAGTCTTGCTGCAGTAGTATGCATTGATTCCTGTCATTAACCAATCTCGGTATCATCTGCAAGCTTAACCACTGACTCCATTATTTTTCTTGTACTCGCTTCACCTTTTGATCCTCCTTAGTGAATACGAGAGATATTTGTATATTTCCAGCGTGTAGAAACATATCATGAAAATCCACGGGTGTTCTCATAATTATGGCTAAATGGCGTCTTACCTCTTTTGCCGTTTACTTATTTCAATACAATTGGACAGATCCAATAACTAGACCTGGCTTATTCACTTTTACATTTATCACTTCCTCCAACTTCCTTTCAGTTACCACAATATCATTTAACCTGCAATCAGAATTAGGTGTACTTTTGATATTCTCTGTCCCTCTCCTGAAAGATTTTCCTCATCAATGTACAACATCTGTTCAAAAAATGTAGGCTGGACTGCTACGATATGTTTTATATTTACATTAAACATGAAACACCTTAATCACCCCCCCCCATCCTTCAAAATGATGTCCTTTTCAAGCAGCGCATTTTGCTCAACAGTTTTCACACTATTACTCTTGAATTAGAGAAGATTACTGCCTTATAAACAGATTTGTTTTTTTTTTATATTAATTGTGGATAAATTTAACTGTTAGGCCGAACAAACATCATGATTTTTCACTAATATGGATTCTCTCATATAAGTTAGTGCATTAGCATCATTTCTATGCACAGATGGCCTTTTCACCCTAAATACTACACTTAATATGAATTCAAAAACATTCTTTTTGGTCCATTCATCCATCAAACACTGTGACAACTAATCAATGACCCGAGACAGGTCAGTGCAAATTGTTTTAAAATTTACCATTTCAAATAAAATCAAAGCATTCAGGTTGCTGAAACCCTCACCAAAACATGCCTTTTCTTTTTAAATATGGGCAAGAGATTACAAATATCACCACTTTCGTAATAAATCATGGTATCAGAACTGTGAGAGTCCGTATGAAAATCACCGGTGTCATTTTGTATGCGTTCTATAAACGCGTGACAAAAAATATATTTAATCTCGTTGCTAAATGCTAGCATTGTGGTTTTACCACTGTAAGGTAAATGTCAAAACCAAAAATTAAAACGATTATGCGCAATATCTTTGCAACATTATTTATAAGTGGCTGCAATTGCGTAACCCAGAGTTTATAAGTAATGACAGTCAGGTCTTGTCAGGCAGTCTTGACAAGTTCTGAAGTTCAATTAATGCCACTTAACGAGTGATGCGGTTGCCCTACCTTAAAAAAACTGCTCCTTAGGGCAAATTGTTATTACATTTACTACATTGTGAATATTCAACAATTTCTCATCTGTTACAAAAGTTGGGAGCTAGTAGATGATGCAACAAGAAAAACAAGTGGTGTAAGAAAACGCCTTTCTACTTCCAAATTGGAATCGTTTGGTAAAAACAAGTTTTGGAGGCTCGAAGAAAAATCGACTGTACGCAAGAATGATTAGAAAATGCTGAACCATCTATTCATGAAATGGCAGTTATTCAAAATAAATAAATTGAACCTTGTCAGAAGAAGCTTTCTTTCCGAACAAAGATGGGGGCCATGGCTGCTCGATTCAAACGGACAAAAGTATGATTGCGATAGCCTTTTTTATTCATAATCATATATTTGACGTATCAGTCGATTCCTACCCTGTTTTTTTAACATCCATGTCGTGAATCTGGATTCTTAATACAGATTTTACTGTATTATAAACTCAATGCTTCCTTATGTGGAAGGCCAACTCACAAAATCTACAGGCGCAGGTGACGATGTGATACAGCTCTTTTTGATGCTGTACTATATATAAGAGGTTCTGATTTTGAAACTGAGCCATTATTTATTGCCCGTTCAGTATTGTATTGCAAATTAGTTTCCTTGTTAATAGTTCCGTATTGTGGAAGTACGTTTGCTGTAAGAAATTGATAATCTCATGAACTGTTTTTTTTTTTCTGATGAATTAGGTGAGCAACAACATATAATTATATAAAAAACTTTGTAGAGTTTATATAATTATAGTATAATTTTATAAAACTTTATAGGCAATTAACTGTAAGTATACTGATATTAATTCATACCTTACAAATGATGAGTACGTTAATTAATGATAAAACTGCAGGAGGAAAAGCTACCATCTGTTTCGAAATTTAAGTATCTGGGATCGAACGTTGAGAGGGATGGAGGACTGAGTGCAGAAATACAGCATAGAGTGCAATGTGGATGGTTGAACTGGAGAAAGATGAGGGGTGCTGTGTGATAAGAAAGTAAATTGTAGAATTAAGGGAAGAGTGTATAAAACTGTGTTTAGACCCGCATTGATGTACGGTGCTGAGACATGGGCGATTACAAGGGCCCAGGAGAAGAAGATGGAAGTGGCTAAGATGGATGCGTGGTGTGACGAGGAAGGACAGGATAAGAAATGACTACATCAGAGGCACGGTTAAGGTGGAGCCTCTGAGAAAATATATGCAGGAATCTAGGTTGAGGTGGTTTGGACATGTGGAACGAAAAGTTGGAGGTGATAGGGAAGAGGAAGAGGGGGAGACCTAAGCTGAGATGGAAGGACAAAGTGGCAGAGGATTTAAAAGAGAGAGGATGGAGGAAAGAGAAAGCCCCAGGATAGGGAGAAATGGAGGAAAAGAATTAAGGACGGAAATGCCGACACCATATAAACGTGGGAAGAAGGCGAAGATAAAGAAGAAGACTAAGATGAGCATGTGACTTTAATTCAAGTTGAAAATTTTTATACTCGGCGTATAATTCGGCCTCAACTCCAGAATATGCGGTAATTTTTTCAGACAAAAGTTTTGATAATTCTACGTCTGCAAGTATTTCGTGTATATATTCATATTAAATAGCTCGTAAGACTTCAGGCTGGCTAAAAGTTAATTTTTATATAAGAGGTTATAAATGCATATTATTATTATTATCTAAGAGAAACCCGGTTACTGCCATACACCAGGCTGTCTGTGTATATATATATATACATGTATTATATATACATATATGTATATTATATCCATGTGAGACCCTGGCAGCATACTGTGATGGGTATATTGTAAGATATCTTTACATCCAATAAAGATTAATTAATATATTGTACTATAGTACTGTATACAGTTAAACTCTGGTGTACAATTATACAAATTATTCTGCTTACAATTATACGATTATTTTTACATTTAAAACGTAATTTATAATTTCACAAGAAACTAAAAGAACATTTAACTATATTTACATTAACATAAATATTTACAGCAATAATAAAACAGCGTAATTGCAAGTGTGCAAATAAACACAGTATGATACATATTCAGTGTGTTTTTCCTTTCAGCTCGTTTACGCCCTTTGTTTTCTGCATTCAGTTTTCTTCTGTGGGCTTCACTTAATTTTCTTATCGCATTAATTAAAAGTAGAGGTATACATTATGAGAAATATCCGTCCTATAAAGTTATACTACGTGCCACTGTGGCATCAGTACGTGGTAATACGTAATTCTACTCAATTTATATGAAGAAATTTAAAGTATGCTGTAGATCAGAAAACTGCTTAAGATATACTCGCATCTGCTTTTATAAAACTTCTCGACTTCCATCCAACACGTCTAATTGCACTCTCAGCATAACACAGCCTGCTACATTCTTTGCTTCCATCTTTTTCGGGCCCATCTCTTCTCCATTTCTTAACTTGCCATTCTCCAAACACTTTCTTAAACCATATTAAATTCTTAAAACTAAAGTGTTTCAATAATTGTCTTTCCAGTCCCTACTCTATTCCAATCTGTTTCAGTTCTAATCGTCAAGTCGTTTCGAGTCGTCCTAATAGCCCTCCACAATCTATTAATGCCCCTCAGTCTGTCTGTAATCTTGTACATTTAAAACCTATGGCTCATACGAATCAATCGACTACCAACAATACGGCTAATCCTTTTTAGATTTAATTTACTCATTCGTCAAATCATCATCGATCTTTTACTTTAAGAGACACTTAATTTGCGATAACGTTCCCTAAATATAGAGAACCCCTTTTGCTGCTATGAATCTACCCAACATGCAAAAGGGGTTCTCTAGATTTCAAATTGCAATCGTCCCGTCCAGTCCCTTCGGCCAGCAACTTAGAGTATGAGAACTTTAATTTTAAACATCAAGTTAAACAATCTCTTCATGCAATTCATATTTCTTTGGGTATTCTTAATTCCATATATTTTCCATTCAGGCCCTTGGGACGACTGAATTACATGAGAATGTGGCACGACAACTCCGGTAAAGGAAAATTCAGATCCTGGTTTCTTAGCTTCATTGTGGTCAGGGATGTCCAAACGGGAGAGAAGTTCGAATTCGTCTCCAACAGATGGTTTGCAGTTGAAAAAGATGATGGATCGGTGAGTGGATAAACAATATCTGAACTCCTTGAATAAAAATCAGCTATTTGCTTTAATAATATGTATATTAAATATTTAATATTATCAAAGAATAATATTTTTCTTTTTTTTTTTCAATAAATTTATTTTTTTCATTGTAAGTGGAAAAGAAAAATTATCACAAATTCTCTTTATTTATACCCAAATAAAATATTTTGTAAAAAATGTGTGAAGAGAGATTTCCCCCTAAAAAAAATGAATAAAAAAAAGTTGTTGAATTCAGTTGTAACATTTGACATACGTAAACGTTAATTTTCCCCATTTGCTCAATCGATCACAGCGCCTTCTTAAAGCGTGACAGACAAAGCTCATTATTATACACATTATTATGAGATATAATCTTATATCCTCTAAGATTCGTGAAATCTTTCAAAAGCCTGAAAGTTTGTTCTTCATTTTTGCAGATCGATCGGTTATTGCCTGTGGCGGGGAAAGGTGAAGCCACGGAGTTCAGTCACCTCTTCAATCTCACCACCCAGAAGAATCTTTCCGATGGCCATCTATGGTTCTCTATTTTCATGCGCCCTCCTAAGAGTCGTTTCACTAGGATGCAGAGAGTGTCTTGTTGTATGGCTATGCTGTACTTGTCGATGTTAGTAAATGCCATGTGGTACGGACAAGTCCCTAGTAAGCCCACTAGTTCTGCTATTAGCATGGGACCGTTGTCCCTCAGTCCAGAACAGGTATAATAAATCGTATTACGCTTTCCTCTCTGATTAGTTTATTTATTTAGTGTTTAATTAAAAATGTTAAAGTATAAATTAAGGCATAAGATGAATATAAATCCTAGAAAAATTTACAAATTAAATTATTTTAAAGAACTGTTCAAAATTGACTAAAATATTTGTAAATAAATCTAAACACACATATCACGGGAACCTACCACCTGCATATAATATGTCCATCTTATCCTGATAGTACTGATTAATTGCCATTTTCGCTTGCTCTTGTGCTGGAATTTTTCTGAGAAACTAGAAGGAACTTTTTAGATTAAGGAATGATATAATTGAATTATTTTCTTTGTGTCAATCCAATTTAACGTTAAGACATTGCACGCTCCTTTGGTTTTATAAAACCAAAGGAGCCTGCAATGTTTTAATTTCAGTAAGCGCAAATGTGAATGGAATAATAGCTTGTAATAGGAGAATGATTCCAAGAAATTTTCGCCTCATAAGAAATAGTTGTTGATTCTCAAAAGAAGAATTAAAATTACAGCACAAAGTAGAGGAGAAAAACTAGCACATTGAGTTTCATGAGGATTTATATTTAAACCGAAGCAAGCTGCATAATTAAGAAATTCGATTAAATTATTGTGAATAAACTTCAGAACTTAATAGGATCTGATGACACATTGAAGACTCATAATTGTGGTAAAACTCAATACCTTCCTCTCATTCAATGAAATTCATATTCATTAATTATAATGTATAGTATGATTTAATTTACAATAAGCGAATATACAAAAGAAGTTGCATATTTTTTGCTTTCTTTGCATAGATTGGAGTGGGCGTGATGGCAAACTTCATTGTGTTTCCTCCTACGTTCTTAATGATCACCTTATTTAGAAAATCTCGCCTGCGTCGCCTAAGGCCATCCCACATCACCGAAGCATTAAAAAAGCAAAGTAAGTAAAAATTCTTACGTCTGGAAGTTTATTCTTAGAGAAAGCGAGAACCTGTCCACATAACTTTCTTGTTGTTAAAGTGGTTTAATAACACTTGCCAATCATCTGATAGAAGCATTTCACTTTAGAAGCATTTCAGCCTTCAGTTTTTTTGCTTAATTTCTCTTAAAACAAAAAACCTCGTGGTTCTCTTGAGCTGGCTTCATTAAACCAAAGAGAAGACTGCTACTTGACTCTCTTCTAGATGCCTTCAAGCGAGTAGTACAGCAGTGTCGTGCGAGATTTTTAAGAAACAGCAAAGGGTAATAGCTTAATGGAAAATAAAATCATAAAAATGATACTCTGCGATCGAGGGTTATTTAAAATAATTGAGGCAATGAGCCTACATGCTGAGAGATGAAGTACTTCGTAGTGCTTTTATCGAGAAGTTATCGCCTTTTATTTATGATAGTGGGCCAACTATTTTTTGAATCTCTTTATAAATCCGAAATGACCTAACATATCGCTTAGATCGGTTATAAACGTAACCTATCGATCACTTATGCTGAGTTCTGAATACTGTTTTAACAACATATTTAACTTAAGATACTTGAACAGACCTGTCTCAGTATTTCCAGCTTTGGGCCCTTATTTTGCATTTGCAGTTGATATTTCTAATTAAATAGCTGTTAATTAATTATTTAACTATTAAATATCTTTTAATGTACTTAATTATCCATAAATACTTTTCTGATGTTACACTGCACATTAGGTAATGTCATGAGTTGTTAAAGGGGGATTGATTAAACACATGGATACCATAAATTAAGAGGCTTTCGTAGCCGAGTGGCCAGACTCACGCTCTTTGAGTAGACCAGTGTTCAAACCCCTGACTACTAAATACGGTCGATCTGCCAACCCGCACTGGACCAGCGTGGCAGATTATGGTCCATTTCCCTCAACATGAATCGTTGAAGAGACTTCCATCCTGCAGTGGATTGATAATAGCTGCTGTTTACCTTTTTTATATATATATATATATATATATATACCATAAAATAACTTAAATCGCAAAATGATGGTCTTGATTTTTCTCCGAAAATCAGACCCATAATTTTGCAAGGTGGACAGAGTACAAAGGGAGCTTTCGCTAAGCTCCGATTTTTGTGCTTTACAACGTTGTGTTCAATATTTTCAAGTAGACAGAGACGTAAGACATTACTGACAGTACCAGAAGTATAAGATGAATAAAGTTCATCAGAAGTATAAGGTGAATAAAGTTCCGATTTCTTTTTCGCGAGGATAAAAGTAATATTAGAGGCATCTTTCAGAACTTGCGTTACGAACGTACAACTTTAATCCTCCTGAACTTCTGAGATCTTTAGCATTTAAGGTATAAATTATATACGAGTAATAGATTATCAGAAACTTTCTTCGTGTTATCGACAAAAAAACTTTGATCCACTAGATGTAGCAGCAAAATACAACAGAACTTTGAAATATTATTTTGCAATTAAATATTCAATTCCGACATTTGTAAAACATTTTCTTGCAGATAAGTCTAAGCATAAGTCCATGCTATCTTCTCGTCCGCCGTCCGCAGATTCAAGAGCAACTCTCGTCCACGATATGTTTCCTCAACTCGAAGAACGCAAAGCACCGAAGCCTAAGATAAAGAAAAAGAAGTTTCTGTTTCCATGGTGGTGCCGCTACATCGCGTGGGTTTTATGTATTCTCTCAATTGGTGTTTCTGTGTTCTTCCTTTGGGCATACGGAGTGCAATTTGGTGATGAGAAAACACGAAAATGGGTGACATCTCTCTTAGTGTCTTTCTTCACTTCGGTGTTGATAACACAACCAATTAAGGTAAGAATAACTAAGAAAGGTTACCCATAAAATTAATATAGTGCTAGGAATAGTTCCATAGTTCAGTTTATCGGGGAAATGCCAGTTTAATAATAGATACTTCAATAATGCAGCATGTAATTTAGGAATTTAAACCGATTAACATCAAATAAAACAGACTTAATCTATTTTAACTAGCTCCTGGATGCAGTGGCTTTCAGGCTTCCATATTAACACTGCCTTTACGGCAGGTTCTTAAAATCAATCGAATGTAACGCATTGAGTGCATTACCCAACAGACTTGTAAGGAAAGTATGTGAACAGATGTTTAGATATTACTTAACAAGAAAAAGTTCAATCGATATCCCATTTTCAGCGTGTGTTTCGTTGGTCCCTGGAAAACCTTTGGGATCAATAATAGTCTCTTCTCCTCCCCCTCCACAGAAATCTATTCATATAAATTAAAATATATTTCGCGTATTACTCCACAATGTAAAGTCAGATGGAGGCGAAATTTTCAACCTATGTTCTGTTGGCCCCTGGAATGGTTCTAAGTTCACTTACGATTTCATAGCATTCCCTCCCCAGTTTCTCCCTCCAGAGATATTACTATAAATTTGGAACAGAAGCTCTGATCCATTTCAGAATTTCAGTCTTACTTAAAATATTTTAGGAATCTTTGTAACAAATGAATTTCGGGTCTATGGGTTTATTTGTTTTGTTATAAATCTGAATTACTTCCTCCATCCAATCGACTGTTTTTTTATTAATGTACGCACTATGTACATTAATTTCTATTTAATTTTTAACCGATATTTATACAAATACCAGTGACAGTAATACTGCCTGCTATTGCGTATACGTGTCGTTGTATTTCTTGTATATTTAAGAAGATTCTGTTGCAATCTGCGAATACGTCTTGCAGAATATATGGTTTGGCTGACCTGCAATAATGTGACACTTAATGACATTGGCAGAAAGATGAAAAACAGGGAAGTGCTTGACCATAATACGATGGCTATATATTTTTATCTACTTGTAGGACGTGTTGATATATTCAGCATATCTGATAAGTTAGAAAATGGGGTTGCTATATCTGTAAGTGACCAAAAGCTCCATTTTCCAGGATGGTCTCGATTTTTGGCACAATGTCCCAATTTCCCCAAAAACGTTATTTTTTGTTCATGCAATCTTATTTTTCTGAAAGAATTTTTTTCTGAATAATCGTAGCTAAATTATAATATTTATTTATTTTTTTAATTCGAGTGACAATTAAAATCAAAACAAGCAGAAGCATTTAATAATTATTGAAAAAGATTTTAGGTTCTTTCCAGTCAATGAAATGCCTATTCATAAATGGGTTATATGGAAGAATGTTTTTCAAACATTCTTCCTTTCAATAAGCGCATTAAATTTATAAAAAATATTAATGAAAAAGGTCGCCTTGAGAACTCAGTTGAATTTACAGTATGCATGCCATTTTAAGTATTGAGCATTGTGGACCTACTCGTATAGCTCACTTAAAACGAAGGTGGACCTACCAAACTCACTTTAAACGAAGAAAACATAAGCAAAATTGCCACTGTGAGCAGGACCATTTCAAGCCTTCTTAAGAACCTGGAATGCAAACAGGAAAATGGCTCACCTCACCACATCAAGAGATTCCAGTAATAATAAGGGGACATTGCAACACTAACCAATCTTGTAACTGCTTACAATTGAAGGTGGTGCAATAAAAGATTCTCTCTCTAATTTTGTTTTATCGCCCTTGAGAGATGACTCCTGGATGCAGTGGCTTCTTTGTTAACGAAACCTTAACTGTAGGTCGTTCAAAATCAGTCGACTCCTTTCATAACCAAGTGGTATTCCACTGAATAAATTAAATAAGAGAAAACTCTGCGCGTTATTGTCAGACAGTACCCAGAAAAATGGGTACTGTTCTTTAACAAATATGAAGAAGTAGAGCAATACTCAAAAGCCTTGATGCTGTGCCAATATTTAATATTTCCTTTAGACATAATATTTCCTTAGAATATAAAGGGAACAGAAGAACGAAATCGAATGCAAATCTCTATACTGGAAGCAAATCTATAACTTTGTAACATTTTGTAAATAACTTTGTTTTATAACTTTGTTGTAAACAAAAGATCTAGTGAAAAACAATTGAATTTTCAACCTTAGCATTATCAAAAATGGAATTCGTTTATCCCGCATCTAAACGTGCATCAGTGATTTGAGAGCATTCTTATTCACCCCAGCATCGAAGTTAAGGGCGGTGAAGTGAGCAGGAAAGATAATGGTGACTGTTTTCTGAGATTCATGGTGTTCTTCAGCAGCGTTTTCGAAATCCTAAAGATATCACTTCTGAAAGAAGTATGCAATATGATTCAGCTTGCGCTATTGAGGCGTAGAGAACTCTACTGCATGACAACGGTGCAACCCAAGAGAATTGGAGTCACTAGGCTTCGCTCCTAGAGATTTTCATTTAGCTGCCGCACTTAAAGAACAGCTTGGTGGCAAAGTGGAAGCGGAAAATGATGCATGTCACTGGTCGCGAAAGCAACCAACATCTTTTAAAAAGACGAGTTCCAGAATTTGATAAAGAGATGGTACCACGGTATAAATGTTTGCTGATTATACAAAAAATAAATAAATGCTATGTTTAGGTCAGTTCCCTGTTTCTTTTTTTTTTTCCTTACTTTGTGACTAACTGATTCACTGTCCTTCGTAAAGTATATTTTGATATTTGTATTGTATAGTTAATATTTTCTTATATAAAACGTTATTGTCTGGAACTTTTACTTTGGAAAATTAAATGCACTAGGCATAATCCTTATGGGTTTTGATAATTAACTATATAATATCGGTGTAAATACACCATAGTTAACCCATATATTTGAGCTACGGTTGTAGCGTAGAAGGCATCGTTTTAAATGTATCTCATAATGTGGTTGCCTTCACAACAAGATAGCTACTATTGAATTACTTCAAATAAATAACGCTTCTCTAGTAGAGAAGACTACTGTTATTTATTTTCAGCGTTCCACCACCCAGACGATCGTTTCGAAGCTTTTTGGCTCCGTCATCAGTGGGCGGGTAGGTAATACAATATGCCATCTCAGTTGCGAAGTTATATCCACATTATGAGAGATGCCAGAAGGGTGTGGTGGTAATGTATTTGGAAAATTAAATGCACTAGGCATAATCCTTATGGGTTTTGATAATTAACTATATAATATCGGTGTAAATACACCATAATGTGGATATAACTTCGCAACTGAGATGGCATATTGTATTACCTACCCGCCCACTGATGACGGAGCCAAAAAGCTTCGAAACGATCGTCTGGGTGGTGGTGGAACGCTGAAAATAAATAACAGTAGTCTTCTCTACTAGAGAAGCGTTATTTATTTGAAGTAATTCAATAGTAGCTATCTTGTTGTGAAGGCAACCACATTATGAGATACATTTAAAACGATGCCTTCTACGCTACAACCGTAGCTCAAATATATGGGTTAACTATGGTGTATTTACACCGATATTATATAGGAACTTTTACTGTACATGGCTCAATTCAATTTTCTTTAAACAGCAGTAACAACCATTGCTAAGAATAGACTGATCCGGTGTCATTGAAACTGTCGATATTAGCTCACCCTGGGAAATGGACTAAGTATGATATAAATTAAACAATTATGGATTGAGTAGAACTCGTGGCAAATATTTCCCCAAAACTGTTTCAGAGAAGAAGTAAAGATTAATATCGAAGTAATTACAAAAAAACCTTTCGCTCGGCTCCCTTCATTGCAGGCTAAGAGCTCAGTGGGACGGATTCGGATAAAAATGCAATTTGATAATTTTTTACAGGTACGCCTATATCGTCCTTTAAAAAAATTAGTTATTGCACAAAAATTATCTGAACCTTGAAACTAACTATGTTAAGATGTTCATGAACAAAAACGCCAAATTTCTTGAAAGTTTGACGGTGAGATTTGTTTATTGTGATGACAAAAGTTAAGAAACTCTTTAAAGTAAACGGAAAGTTGGTTCTACTGGGAGATAATCAATTCTTGAGATTTAAAAATCAGTCAAATTTTTTTTTTGAATTTTTTCCCCTCAATTTCACTGCTAAATACAATATAACCTGAAAAAGGAATCACGTCAAAATCACGTCTTAGTCTTTGAGTTATTCAAATTCAAAGAGCTTTCCGGACAGAGGGACATAAGCAAATTATTGTATTGATTGTATTGAGCACTCGCTGTGGTCTCTCAACTGTTTTTGCTTTATTTGTAGGTGTTTTTGATAGCCATGATACTGTCTAGTATTTTCAAGTCCGTTGATAACGATGTCGATGACGCAGAAGATGATGAGGAGAAGCCCGAATTGGCTGATAATGAAGAATGGTTACATAAAGGTACGTTCAGTTTTTAAACATCGATGGAAAACAGTAGAATACATATTCAACAGTCATATAAATTAATTAATTTTACTTTTAACACTTCCCTTTTAAACGCGTCAAGAAATCTCGTGTACTGTTGTTCAAATGTTTAAAACTTGCATTTTGATAGTCGCCCAACGCAACCGGCCTCTTTTAGATGACTGAAAACAAATATTTATCGCTTTATTTAAAACTCTCTGTTCGTTCCTTCACCTAGATATACTCATTTTAACTTTAAATGACGATTCCAATGTAAATATTTATTAAAATGGGTTTAACTAATGAATGGTTTCTGATCTTTTCATTATCAAATCAGTTTACTGCAACATACGCAGTGCAATCCCAAATTTGCACTCAAATATTAGTTAAATGTGAAAAGTTATGAAAAAGCACCAGTAGTATTTTTTATGCAAATTCGAAGTGCTTTTAAAGTTCTGGAATTGAAGTAATTTTCAGGTTACTTTACAGTGTGTACAGTTTATATATTCAACAGGAAATTATTATTATTTATTTTTAAGTCTAATTAACCTCAAATTTAAAAGAGATTAAAAGCACATGTTTGGCTATAATAAAGTATTTAAAGAGATTAACGACACTCGTAAATTCTATCCCCGTGGTAATGTCTCGAGATGAAAATCAGTTATCCAAAACTGTGATATTTAAGGCTAAATTTACCATGGTTAGTGTAATATCTACGAAATGATGCGCGCTGTTCCTAGGAGAATAGAATGATTACATTAATGATTGCATCTAGAACTGTACGTTTAAATTTTATTAGGATAGTAAATGCATATTTAAATAGGGCGGGTAAGTGAACATCTGTATGAGTCCAACATGGTCAGGCCAATAATTTATGCTGATGAGCGGTTTTCGAAGTAAAATTAAACCCTTCTGGTGATCAGCTAAGCGAAAGAATCTCTTCTACTTCAATAACTTCGAAATCAGTTAGAAAGATGCGACGAGTGGATTTCCTTTCAACAAATGCTTTGAATCCAGAGAATATCGATCTGCAGTTTTCATCAGATAACACCGCAAACTTAAAGAAGACAGTCTTGTAAAATAATATACAATACTTTATGAATTCATACAGGAAGCCATCAAAATAATTATGCGTATAACATTTTCAGCGTATGAGAGACTACTGATAAAATCTCTTCTCACTTCGAAACGAGCATACCCTGTAGCTAAAGATGTTTCCTTGCCCTCTTAGAGATGAATCTTCGTGATTTAATCCTTTTTAACCAGATTTTATCCTTCAAGAAATCTGGGAATCTACTTCATGCCCTCACGATTTTCCGAGTCCACTTGTTGGCGAAATGAATTAAGGCTAATGATAACACTCAAAATTCTTTAAAGCAAACACCGAGCTGAAGGATCATAAAGGTTATTAACCAGTAATGAAAATATGGTATTGTATCAACAGCCTTTAACTAGAAATGCAGAGAAGTGATATCAGATGATTGATTCCCTAATCGATAAAGCAAGTGCCGCTCAACCTATTTGAGATTTAAATAAAAAAATTAAAAAAAAACTGCATACCGGTACGCTAGATTACATCACAATTTGTACTTTGGAAATGCTTTTTTCTTAATACTAATTGAAATATTACAAGTAGTATCAAGAAAGGCTGGAAGAAATAATAACATAACAATTATCCTAATTTAATTACACTTCTGAATTTTAGGCGCATTCTCATTTAACACCTGTGGACGGATTTTCTGAAATTTTATATTTGGGCAATTATAAATTTCAGACAAACAGAAAAATGGCCATTAATATTTTTTTAATTCTATAAAAATTGTATGGAAAAGCAATTCTTAGATTAAATGCAGTATTAGCTTTAGGCAGCCCGTGCAAAGTTCGCGTGTATTAATGTGCAAGACTCGTGAACATGGTGTCGCTTGTGAAGAGATAATGGCAGCAATAAATGTTATACGGTTGTAATTAAACTAAATGGTTAAGTTTAGACAACGTAAAACTATCCATGCGTTATAAAGTTAGTTATAATCAGTTTACAAGGAGATAACTATATTTTAGTTTAAGAAAAAAATCGAACGCTCACGAAATAAAGCACTGCGAACATTAAATTACCTTCCCCCTACAACTATACTACTGGTGTCTAATTTTTAATAGTTGCTTTTTTTTTCTCAATTATCTTTCAGATACTTTATCCCAAACAGAGAGAAGGAAACTTCTGTATAAACCCCCAGATTTGGACTCTGTGGAAGAAGCAAAACTCGAAAGAATGAAAGAACTACAGATGACAGCTGTTATACGTGAAATTTTTGGCTACATGTTCTTCATCTGGATTCTGACAGTTCTGAGCTATGGTAACAGAGATCCCAGCTCTTACTATCTCAGAGAAAACCTCAAGAATGCTTTCATTAAGGAAGGGGACTCTTCGGTTGATTTTACTCAGGTATGAATACTTCATTAAAAGTATGCTTGCGATAATTTTAAGCATTAATAATAGGAGTAATTTCAACTGTTGTCTCTCTCTGTTTTTATAATGTGAAAGTCAAAAGTACTCGATCATGTCCGTGATTACCGTGAAGTTTGATGTTTTGCATAATTCAACATTTTCTAACTTCATTTATTAATTTTACAGATCAGCAGTACGGCGTCATTTTGGACGTGGACGAGGGATGCGTTAATACCCGAGCTGATCGTTGGAAAGTGGTATAATGGAGACCAGCCATTTGGCCTTAGGGGATTTCTTGATGACAGAGTTAACAGATTAATGGGATATGCTGTGCTGCGACAAGTTAGAGTAAAGAAAAGTATGTGAAATGCATTCATTAATGAAGTTACTTTTTAATTAAGATCTTGAAGGTTCTTTTGTGTAACAATCGGAGATCTTGACTCCTTACCAAATAGATTATACATGAAAAATCCAATTACTGAAGAAGAAATTAACTTTTTTTTTTAATTATGTTGACTTAATTGATAAGTTTATTCGTATAGTCTGTGGTGTCTAATAAAAATGCAGATACAATGTCAGAACGAAGCTCAAGTTGGAATGTATAGCAAAATGATATTCGAGATCTTTCAAAGTGATGCTGCCCTCTGGAATGAAGCTAATGTTCGCACATGAATAAATGGTGGTGATAAATAAATTTTCTCATCTGCATTGATATAACTATTAGAAATACAGTTAGTTAATTTCATTTTCGGTTATAGTTTTAAGTTATTAATAATCATTTTTGTCGAATATCAGGGGATACCAACTTTTTAAAGTTCAAAAGCACCGGAGGTAATTATTATGTGGGCTCATTTGTCTGAATGATAATTACCTCCAATCTCCACCATAGACTATTATGTAGACGTGTAAAGTATCTTATGTAGGATCGCACCTGAACGAAAGTTCAATTCCTACTTTGTACATTGTAATGATTACAGGCCATTGTAAAATGCCAGAAATTTGCGTAATATTATGTTTGTGCAGTGTGTGTGTGCGCGCGCGCTGTTTCTGGCCGTTTTGTCACGTGGAAAGCCTACCCAGTGTACGTCTACACCACGAGGAGGTAGGCCACAACTACGCATGTACCATGGCCACACACACACAATCATTCTCAGGAGACAGGACAGCAAAAGACGAAGAAATGAAGAAGAAAATAGAGTAAAAGAAAAATTAAATAAAAACTAAATGTCTTTATCCAGTGCTGCCCAAAGTATTTCACAAAGAGAGAAAAGGTGTACAGGCAAACAGCAATAGTAATGTAATCCAAAAACAAGATAAGCAAGGCAGGCACAAGTTCTAGATATAAATCTGTTCTGTTAATCTGGAGTGGTATCAGAAGTCACTGGATAATGACGGTATCACTGTGCAGAGATTTAGTTGTGGAGAGCCTTAATAAAGTATGAGCCAGAAAAATGCAGCATCTGTTAAAACCTTCACGTGTTCTTGAAAACCACAAAAATATTGTATATGAGGTCATCAGGACGATAGACGAGGCAACAGGCTGTATTATGATGTTTGGTTTTTTGAATTAACATTGAGGTTGAAAGTCTTCCTGTGATTAAAAGCAGCATTGCAGAAGATTTGAAGGGCCTGGAAATTGTTGACAGATATGAGTATTTCAAGTTTGAAACCGTTGCCTTAAGCGCCCATCTTAGGTCCTCGTAAATGCAGCATTCAAAAAGGACGTGAGAAGAGTCTTCCGGTAGCCCACATCGACAGGAGACCGTATTACAGGGTCTGAATTGGTAGTGTTTTGCGTTAAGCGAACCATGTCCGGTTAGTATGTAGGAGGTAAACAGTGAGGGTGAAAACCATTTTCTGGTGGATGATGAAAGTAGTGTAGTTACGTCAGGAACAAATTATTTGGTAATGGCTCCTTTACCGGTAGAATTCCATCTATTCTGCCAGGTGTTCACTAACAAATTCCAGCATCGGGTTCGTTTAGTTTTGGGATCAGCCTGATGGTTAACAATGATTCCCTGAAATTCCGTAGAAATGCCTTTGTGGATGTAAAAGCAAAGTCCTCTAAACGCAACATGCAGATCAAGTGGTATAGTTTTTTTTTTTTTTTATGAAAACCCCTAACACGAAAGGTATCAAAATCTATAGTACTTAGTACCGTGCATGGGTTGAAGGAGAAGTATGGGGGGGGGGATGCCAGAAACTTTGCTCTAGAGACTAAACATGGGTTTCACCACTTCAAGCCTCCAATAAGCAAAGTGGTGGTATTTCACCGGTTGATGAAAGTCATCTACCAGCTAGCAAGCGTCTGTAGAGCTGGAGTTTATACTGTTCGGCAAACGTGTGATAACTTACTATATCAGGTTATTAGATCTTATTTTTCATATAGGCAGATAAAAGTCATCTCACAACATTTGGTATTTTCAAAATTCATTTCCAGAGGATGCCCACAAGGCTCGGTCCTTCGGTCTCTCCTCTCAAATTCTGTTTTAGACCAATGGTTACTAAAAGAAAGTAAAATATGCAATAAAATAACATATGCTGACGATTTATGCTATGCATACTAGGCGGGTCAAGGCTTTTATGATTTTCAATAATAAACTGGATTAATAATAGAATAGCAATTGCTTAAAAATTTAAGCAATTGCTATTTAAACTGAATTATAACAGACTTCCTAAACTTCATATCAACAATGTCCAAATTCCTTATGTTTCTCAAAATAAATATCTTGATCTCTTAATTGATGATAAATTTTCTTTTATCTCCCACGTAAAGAACTTAGCTGAAAAGATTAAGAAGTTTACTGCCAATGTGATTAGGTTCTCCAGAGCTGAATGGGATATAAAGCACAAAACTTTGGCATTATATTATAAGGCTATATTTTTGCCAATTGTAGTATATGCGGTTGCCATATGGTTTCCTAGAGTTACTCATGTCACAGTGAAGGCCAAACTTTTAACATTGCAGAGAAAGATTATATTGGCAACACACAGACGCTGCTGAACAACATCAACCAATGCATTACAAGTGATCTCAGGTTGTATTCCCGGTTGACCTTTATGTGGCATACCGACGCATGATTTCTAACTTAAAGGAAGGTTTGGCAACTCAAATCCTTGATATTTTAAGTAATCCGGCCACGGACACTCGGCAGGAGAAAATTAATCTTTGGACAAAATTCACTGAGAAGTGGAAATACAGATGGCAATCCAGTGAAACAGGTCTCACTACCAGAGAGTTCATTGAAGATGCAACGTTTGCTGTAAATAAGAAAGTTGTGAGATGGTTTTATCCTTCAATGACGTCATATTTAATAACTGGACATTGTTCACTGCGGGATAAATTGTGTAGATTTGGACTTGAACCTGACGCTTTGTTTTTGTGGGGCCGTAGAAGATTGGAGACATGTTCTGCTTTATTGCCCGGCTTATGACGACTTCAGACAAGAACTATTTAACAGCACTCAACCCATTAGGACTGACAACCTCAATATTATTTTAATTCAAGATACTAAGAACTGTTCAGCATTCCAATCTTTTTCTGAGAAGGTGTTTAAAAGAAGACGCATCTTGTTTACTAATTCTAGAAGTCGACAGCAGACTGATGTATTCATGAATTTATATTTCTACCTTACTAGGTCAAACAGCTATTAACTTAGAAACTAAATATTGTTTTCTTAAATTAGTAATAATATTGAATGTATATAATGATATTAATTATACATAGAATTTTTTATTTCTTTTTATTTATTATATTTTTATTTAATTATGTATTTTCTTTTATTTACTTTTTCCCTCGGATTGGGCAGCCTCAGGGCTCCTGTCCTTTGGTACTGCACTCCTTCCACTGGACGACAAATTGGTGCAGCAGCACTAGATAATAGAACCAGGCACAACTTCTCGTGCTGTAGACAGTGTTACTTTTTTAACACAGATTTTCCAAGGTGGAGTTCGACTAAACGTCCAGGTGCCACACGAAACAAGTACATACCTCGTAGTATATCTTTTATTGCGTTTTACAGCTTGCAAGTGAAGCTGTATAATTCAAAGAGTTCCTCACGCAGAATGCGATGATTGTAAATAGAAAGTATTTGTATCTATGTGTATATATGTAGTAAAAATGTAAAAAAAAAAAAAAAAAAGTTCCGCAAACGTGAAGAAGGCCAAGGAGAAAACAACATTGAATAGTGGATAACTTAGTTTGTACAGTTTTAAATGCAGTACGTCTAAACCAAAGGCTGGCAGCATGGGTTGTAATTGGGATTATGGCAGCATTATAAAATAGATGTAGGGTTTTGGTGTTCAGTCCCCAGCCTTGTCTGGTAATTTGGAGCAGCACTGCGGTAAAACTCTTAACTTTGACGGACAGATGTTGAATATGTGCAGTGAAGGAAAAGCGGTCGTCGATGATGACTCCTAAAAATTTGGTGCTTCGGACAAGTGGAAGTGATTTCTTGTCAAGTTTTACAACTGGAGGTCTGCCATAGTCTAATTTTTGTTTAAAAATCATGATCTTCGATTTGGTTGGGGATAATTTCAATTTGCTCTTAGAGGACCAAGACGATAGTTCAAAGAGTGCTTTATTGGCATAGAGTTCTAAATCAGATCTTGAGTTTCCATTCACCAAAATGACAAGATCATCTGCATAACAATGGACTATCAAAGTTATTCCTAAGGATCTTCAAGATCCATTTCCCACAAAGTAGAAAAACAAACATCTGCAATTTAAAACACACAAGGTGCATCGCTGTCTTCATGCTAATTTAATATATATCTTTAATTAATCTCTTTTTCATAATCTAAATTAAATGTAATATTTACAATTGCATGTTATTGAGGGGGGAAACAGATAAAGAGAGTTTGACACTCGTCGATTGCATGGATACTAAAACAGGTAAAAAGAAGGAAGAAACATTACAAAACCCTAAAACCTGGCAAAGTCGCTAAAATATTCCTGCAGAAGGACGCCCACTATTTATACCCAGAATATATATCACGCTAGCTATGAGTAATGTGCCTTGCAGTTTTAATCATATACATCTTTTGTTTGGTTTCATGTCACCTTGACTAGTCTTAATTTAGCTTATGACAAAATGATAGGTGAATGAAGTTACGTCACTCCTTCCCCCCCCCACCCCCGGCCTTATCATAGAAACTGGTTCGCCCACAATCGTCTGATAGGTGACTTCTTAACTAAAGCAATAGTGCGTATCATCTGAATTAATCTTATTTAAAATCATTCTGGTTCATCTCAATAATTTAGCATAAAAAAGAAGGGAATATACAGCCACTTTTATGAAAAGTTCAGAATTAAAACTGAGTGAGGAAAAACTGCATTTTCTTTAGAAAATGATTTTGTTGTCAGACCTTTTTCTGTGTTTTCTGAGATCACCTCCTTAAAAGATGATTCTTCTCTTGTATAATAATTTAAGGAGAATTCCGATTTCTTTTAGACCATTCGTAATTCAATATAAATCAATAGACAAGAATTAAACTCGAGAAATTTTAGTTAAACCCTGAATTCAAAATTTCCTCACCCATCAACACAACAAAGACAATACAGTCTAAAAATGCATTATATAAGAAAAAAAATCTCCTTATTATTAGTTAATTGCAATATAACATTAAAAATAGTAGTTGCAACATACTCGTCAGAGGCAGATCAGTAAGTTTTGTCACTGCTCAACTTCTGAGGGTCAATGGATGATCTATTAAATACCTCAATGGAATTAAATGGAAATACAATGGCGGACAAAAACACTGCATGACTTGTGAATTTTACAAATAATGTTTTGCGGTGCATTGTGGGTTGCAGAAATGTTCGAAATGCATTTGTTAGATGGGATGTATATCTCTGTGAATGAAATCCAATAAAAAGACTCCACCTGATATACCTCATTGTCATAAATATCTTCCCAAAGGGTAAAATGCGCAATTAATGGAAATACGAGGAATCATGCAAACGGCAATCACGACAACCAAACACATTTTATTGCATTTACGTGTACAAATTGAAATGACAATTTATGTACTATAAATCAGCAAAATAAGTCCTCAGTATTTTGTTGTTCCTCCTGGAGCTGCAATTACAGCCCTGCAACAATCTGGCATAGAGTTAATCAACTTCGGTTGCCCAATTTCGTGGACCCACACTCTTACAATGCTCTCCTGCAGGTGAATCTTACTTGTTGGCTTCTTCTGAGCAATTTTAGATCACATTATGTACCAGAAATTTTCAATAGGGTTCAAATCTGGACATGGACTGTTGCCGTGCCAGTCCAGCATTTCTGAAGTAACCTTAAGGAGGAAAACAAGACTTAAAACATACTTACACCTTGAGACAAGAAGACAAACTCATCATTAAATCTAAATAGCATAAAACTTACCAATTTTGCTCTGTGGCAAGGTGCTGAGTCCTGTCGAAAAATGCAGTTTTGGACGTCTGTGTGGTGATCCCTAATAACGGGTTTCAGGCACTCCTCCCTCAAAGATAGCAGTGTAGGTTTCTGCATTCACCGTTCGGTTAATAAACTTAATACGCTCCACCCCTTTGTTTGTTATTGATTCACAGACCATCTGACCGGCGGGGAACTTTACAGTCGGTGTTATACAGTCAGGATGGTATGCCTCCGATTTTCGACTTCTGATATATCGCTTCCATTCCGAGCCATGCAGGTTGAATTTCGATTCGTCAGAAAAGATGACGGTGTCTCATTGCTCTTTTGTTCATGAAACATGCATTTTAGCCCATGCAAGTCGCTTCTTCCTCATTTGTTGGGTCAAAAAAGGCTTTTTCTTGGGCCGATAGACATGCAGACCACATTTCGAAATCCGTCTTTGGATAGTTCGTGCACTTGTTTCAACACCAGAGTCAATCTCAAAGTCCAGTTTTAGATCAGCAGCACTAGCATAGCCGTTTCAAATATCGATTTTGAGAAGGCGTAGTCACTCTCTTACGGCCTGATCCAGGTCTTCTCTTCACATCACCTGTTTCACGCTTTAATTTCAGCACCCGGACACTGTTGACTGGTGGCAGCCTATTTTATCAGCGATAGCACGCGTAAAAAGCCCTTCCTGGGACAGAGCAACAGCTACACTTTTTTTCTTGGTGTAAAGTGAACATATGGAGCCATGCTTACACCTGCGCAAAATAGGATACTAATGAGCGTATATACCATATACCCTTGCAACGCCGTATTTTTAGAAACTGCTGATGCAATACCTTTGCTTTGTGACAAACAAAATGACTGTAATCAAACAATATCTTATACGTTTCACTACCAATGTTATTTTTTTTAAGGTGATGCAGTTTTTTTTTTTTTTTTGCCCCCCGCTGTATGTGATCCAGTGAGGTTGCATTTCGATCTGATGGGTAGTAGGTTGGTACGATTTATATTGTATGATGGAGGTTAGGAAATGATACCCCAGATAGCTGGTGGACTTTGGTCGATGGTCCACTGTCTTGTGGACAGTTTGTTGTGGATGAGGTTTGGTTCATAATTTCAATTCTGATGGAAGAAAAAACATTAAGTATCATGGATCTCCTCATCAAAAAAGTTTCGTGCTTATGGTCATGGCATCTATATTTTGGAATGTTGAGGGAATTTTATTGACTGTTTATTGTTATTTGTTTTTTTAGGAGCATTAGCAACTAACGCCATATTGCTCCAGGGATATGCGGTGGTCATTCCCTGACCTTTCCGCATCCTCCGTATTTGGTGGGCACGGGCTCGAACCCCGGTCTAATCAAGAAGCGTGTGCTACGCACTGCTGCTCCTGCCCAGCTGGCTACGGAGGCGCCTTTATTGACTGACTTTGGCATAGACAAACAATATTAGGTTATTAGGCAACTTTAATCTTGAGAAAGGAATGGAAGTTGTGTCACAATATGTTGTTCCATCAGGATAAGGCACCACTTCATAGATGATTTGCATTTTTTTTTTTTTTTTGTTTCTTCGATAGCTGCTCTAATGATGTAAATAAATGGTGCTAGAGCATTTGGATTTTTTTTTTTTTTTTGGAAGACATTAAAAATTCTGCAGCACCGATGGGGAAAATGCATTGAACTAAAATTATTTTACTGCACCTGTGTTAGGTTCAGAATGTTTTTGTGCATTTGTTTTGCGCATCTGTGCATTTGCCAAGAATTCATATAGAACCAGAAAACCAAGTGGCCCAATTACGCCCTCCATTTTGTATCATGATAGATCAAAACAGCAATCATCTGGTATGGAGAAGAATCCAAATACAGACAGAAGTGGCAAACATATAGAAAATAACCCTCTTAAACGACGGAACACATGCGCACTTACCAACATGAACAAGCAAAGAAGTCTATAAGAAACATAACTGAAATCCCAGACTAACATGTTAATTCCGGAAATCTGGCCGAATGGCCAGCATCCCAGTACAAAGGTACTTATGCCGCATATTCTGTCCCACGTGACAGAAAGCGGTTTTGACACTCGTTGGAGAGGTCTACGTTCGATTCCCATTGATGACTGGAAGAATTTCTGAGGCTGTCCACAATCAAGATTGTAGTTAGCCGAGCTCAGGCGGAAGAGTGGGGTTTTTCAGCCTGCGAACTTACACTTGTAGAGATATAATACACAATGGTGTAATATAGGCTGTGCACCCCTTACTCAACAACAACAGCCGCGCTTTCGAAAGGTCCACTTGTACCACGCTAATTTTTTCGTAAACTCCTCATACCCTATGTGGCCGTCCCTCGTAAAGACAGTAAACTTATTTTTATTTTTTTGGTACCTCTCTATGATGTGTATCATGTACGTAATCTCTATTTCCTTCAGTACATAATAACTGATAATTTAATTACAATATATATATAGAAAAGACATGATTACTAACAACACAACAAACGGAATGGTCGTCGCAAGAAAGACATCACTAGTACATAAGGACCCATTGAACAGTGATCATTACCTCATTATAATTAACTCGACAAAAAATACCCCATACCAACAAAAGAGAAATCCAGGGTTCAAAATAGGTAAAGCAGTCCGGGAAAAATTCTGAAACTACAAACGTAGTAATCTGCTCTGATATCAAGAAAACTGTTAAAGTTTGCTGAAGATTTGAAAGTTGGGAGGATGACCAGAAGCAGGTTATATTGCTGCTAATGAATTTGCACCTTTTGCAAAAATTATCTGATAAATGACAAATAAGGTTTAACGCATCTAAATGTCAGCCCTTTCATCTTGCCAGTAACTTGCAGATGAAAGGGCTGACATTTAGATTGAATGATTTATCGGATGTTTGCAATTACGGACACAGATGCCATTGTCGTTCCGTATAAAATGATAGCGAAACTGAAACTGCACTGTATTCATGTCTGAAGGCCGTATCTAAATAGGCTACTTATAGATAGAAAGTTCAAAGAAGGGCAACCAAATCTGTGTGGAGCACTTATCATTAAGAGGAACGGTTTAAAAGGTTTGGATTCGTAGAGCTTGAAGTGTATAGGGGACTGAAAGAGATGAGGAGGAAGCATGAAGTGTTTAGATCACTAAAATAGTCCCCCTTCCTAACTATAATAAATAATACCAACTTGATGCAAGATTGAATATAAATAAATATGTATAAATGAAGATTGATGCAATAAAGCATCATATGTTTAAGAGTGTACGTATTCTATATAATATTGGTGTAAATACACCATAGAAAACTCTTAAACGAAAAAACTACGTTTGTAGTTTGAAGGGGCATCATTTTATCTGTATCTCATATTGTGCTCCTCCTTCACAACGAGTTGCCATGTATTACGCTACCTCGAATAAGTAACGCTTCACTAAAAGAGAAGACTATTCTCGGTGGGCACCACCACCACCCAGACGGCACCGTTTAAAGGCTTGTTGGCCCTTCGATGGTGGGGCCAACAAGCCTTGAAACAGATAAAATGATGCCCCTTCAAACTACAAACGTAGTTTTTTCGTTTAAGAGTTTTCTATGGTGTATTTACATCAATATTATTCATTACACAAAAGATGGTTAAATAATTCTTCACAAACAAAACACATTCTCTCTCTCTCTCTCACTCTCACTCACTCACTCACTCACGATACCAGTAGCTGAAAGACGGCAGGAGTATAGTCTGAATCAAACCCGGCACGGATCTGTGAGACAGATGGATCGCCTAGAGAAAAGATTGCAAGTTCTAGTCTGCATTTGAGTATCAAGGCAGTATTTTAACCGATAGTCTTCTTCTTTGGTGATGCCTAAAAATATAAAGCAGTTTAATAAAAGTATCATTTATCCTGCGTAAAAGTGTCGAAATTTTAGTAAATCGTTTCAAAGAGAATGTTCGATGAACTACTTCGATTTCAGTGGCTGGAAAGTAACATGTACTGTAACAAGCCGAAGAGATCAAAAAGGTTGGAGGGAGAATAAAGATCAGTACATCAGGTTAGAGAAACGTAAATATTACAGTAACCTTCTTGAAATTAAAAGAGACGCGGTAAAACTTATCCAGCAATTTACTTGATAAGTTTCGAATTTTAAACATACTAATTAGAGAATTTTTAGATGACTGCGTAATTGCCTGATGAAAATAGAATTAAGAAAGCAACTCTTCCGACAATGGTACACACAAAGTTGTTAAATTAATTTCATTACACAAAAGCAAATTAAATCGAAACTTTTCGCAAAAAAACGGACAAATTGATCAGAGAAAACACAAAGGTTAACAGAATTTTTGTGCATTTCATTTATTATCATATTTCATTAATTTGCGTATATTTCACTGATGTTGACTTTGATTTTAAACAAGAAACCAGACATCATCAAAAGTGAAAAAATTTCCAACAAAATGATAGTAAATCCAACACCAAATAAGGTCTGATGACATTTCAAGATTGAATAATATTTCCTGTGATACGGACTCAATCCGTTTTCAGGAAACAGCAAGAGTTCGATGATAAAATATCCCTCGGCCTAGATAACAGTGAGAAACCATTTTGTCAATCTGTCTAACTGCATAAGAGCACACATGCATCTGCACAATGTTAGCAAACATATAGGATGCCTCAAGTTCCACAAATATATTATTCCAGGTCACGGGAGTGGGACTCAGTGAAGTATTCCGCAGTACAAAAGCGAAACCATTCATTTAACGTAAAAAATAAATTAAAAACGCACACAAAACACACATCCAAGCATGTTTAAGGAGACGAAGCTTAGGAAGAGTAACGTGCGTTGCCAGACAGGAAGTCAATGACCGTGCTGAAGAGACGCCAGTGTGGGTGTACTACGCAATGTTCAAGTTTCGTAAGTCGTAGTCACTTGATAAACAGCGAGCGCTTTATCCAAGAAATCTCCATTTCGCGTTAAGAAGGTACGCCTTGTCCATTTTATAAATCGCCTGGTTCGCATCGATCACCTGGCATATAAAATCAGGCACGCATCTTTCATGAGAATTATTACCTGTTTCGTTCGGGTTAAATTCCGGAGTTGCATTACTCGTCCCATGCCCATGGTGGTTTATTTTTTTATGATCTATGTCCCCAGTTACGAGAAAACTATAAAATAAAATTATTTATTTTTATTATTCCTCATCAATATCTAATAAAAGCTCTAATTTTGCACAAAAATACACGCATAATCGACTGCAGCCAAACCAATTGGAATTATGTGTTGTCCATATTACATTATAGTCCGTCATCGAAGAAAACCTTTTATATTTCAGTTTTGGGTCGTGAATTAAGGATTTAGAACCACAACCCTAAGGCATCGTTCAGCGGAGCATGCTTTTATTCAAAGATTATCTACTCATGAAACTTATCGGATCAAGTCGAAATGCTCAATTTATAATCCAATAATTTTCCACTCCATTTTCAAAATCTTTTAAAGCCGCTCGCTGAGTCTTTGTAAGAAATCAGTTATATGAGTTGAGGCCGATGCTATAATGTAATTTGAGAGAGTCTTCCTAGAAAAGTAGTAATAATTTTTCTCGATCAAAATTTATTAATAAAAAAACATGAAACGTGTATTGATAAATAGCAGATGTTATTGGTTTTGTGAGCACAACTTTCTTCTATCTTTATGTAAATAAAGCCAGGACTTGGTATTCACAGCCTCTCGAAGTTGCTTTTCACTTCGTCAGCAATATCGGTCCAACCCTAAATTGGACTTTTTCTGCATTAGCCAAAAAATAAATAAATAAAGTATAATATTCGTACTATTCTCATTCCCACAAGGCAACCATCTAGTTCTGTTTCAAAGTTAGCCAGACTCTACCTCTGCCGCACTGGGAGGCAACTTATTCCAGTGTATGACAACCCGCTGCCCATAGGTGAAATTCGTGAGATCCAGTCACCTGTTATTTTATATTCGTACCCCCACTAGTTCCTGTCCCATCTACGAGACAGAACAAGCCTTTCTCATTCATTTTCTTATACAGATCTCTCCTTGGATGTCTGGTTGTCCCTTCACACCTTCTAAGCTACTCTTCGCATGCATAACGATTTTCATTTGACAATAATATGGTCACCCTTCTTTGAAGGTTCTGTCTTTCTTTAGGCGTAGTCGAAACATCTTGTATAGAGGGATAATGGTGCCCTTCTCCCTACTGGCAAAGTCCTTATAAATCATGAAAAGAACATTGTCTTCCTAGCCGCGTGTTTACACTACGGAAGGTTTCGTATCAAATTGAATCGTAAGACCTAAATATTTTAATCTTGAACCGTTTTTATGTAATCTCCCGCGGCCATCTTCAATATTTCTGTTTTGCAAATGTACGTTAGAAGAATTAAGTTTTAGTTACCATTTTTGGTTACCATATATGCAACCCGCGCGAGACCTCTTAAGCGGCAATATGGTCTGACTCGAAATGTTAACCACCGTTCTTATCTTCAGACCATCAGTAAAGTTTGACCGCACCCCTTCATCAATATCTTTTATTAAAATTAGAAATAGGAGGAACACCATGCTTTGTCCCTTCTTGTAATACTGTTGTTACTGGTCCGCCTCAAGGACCGGCCATTTATAACAACCCTCTGTCTTTTATCTTTTAGCCCTGATCTCGAACACCTTTATGGTGAACCGGAGGACTACGTAAGTTGGTCACGTGGTAGAAATTCTTAAACTAAACTCTATAAAACCTATTTTTGAATTTTGTCCAAAGAATCAAAAAAGAGAATGCCTGTTTTTCATTTTACTTTTTACTCTGTACATATCAGATTCTCTGCAGCAGCAACTATTTCTTAACTGTTAAATTTTAATTGCAGTAATATTTCTTGTGACGAGACAGTTGAGAAAAGGCTCTGTAATGGAGCTAGTCATTATTAATAATAAACAGCTCGCTTAAGCTGTCTTCCAGCTTATTGCTCTTTAACCCTTTCACAGTACCGCAATTCTATCCGTTGGCTTTACACAAAACAGGTATTTAGGAAAAGCCGCTTTATCAAAATGGGATATTTACGCATCAGACTAAACTATACATGCTTGATGAAGAGGCCAGATAATGAACCGTATCCACACTCCTTTTGGGGATGTTATTATTCAGAGTGTACTTCGGTCTAGTGCCAGACAAATTTTCAACTCTCAGCTGCCTATATGACGTAATGCTGTGGCCCGTGAAATTGATTGATCAGCAGCGGTATTCCTCCTTAAACTCTTAGCACTTTACTACTCGGGAGTAATTTCGACTTAGAAATATCTAAGTATAAATTACTACTGAGAAAGAAAGGGCATTCTTTCTTTCTTTTGATATTTGCGACTGGGATTCATCAGAGAGTAATTGGTTGAGTAGTTATATTTAAAGGCTTGTAAATGCAGCCCATGAAAAATAAAATAAACTGGGACAGAGAACAGTGTGAGAAATCGAAAGCACGTGAGAGTTCTGCTATCACAGACAACTATTGTTTGATGGTTAGTTTCGAAGAGGAAAGCTTTTCTTGTTGGTACGCCAACACTGGATACGTAGTAAATAGATTTAATAGATTTAAATTATTAGATAAATCGACAGATGTTGACATAATAGGGATATCAGAAACCTGGTGTCATTGTATGAAGACTGAAATAGTTTTAGTACAACTTATGGAACATGTACAGACCAGCATGAAAGGGGTATGCTTTTAATCAGAAATATTGAATAAGAGCATATCCATAGGATGTGAATATCAGAATAACATCGAAATCGGAACAACAAGACATGTTAGGAGTTGCATATAATGAAGTATGGGACAGATTGGAGCGCTCGCTTAATAACAGTCTGTTCTTGGATATCTAAATGACTGATTTCTGCATCAACTTGTTAGAGATAACGCCACGGGAATCAATATTCTTGACTTGGTCAATACGTGAGCCATTTCCTACAAGTATTAAAAACTTTCGACTATATTCCAGGAAATTATGTTTAAAGGAACGGATTTTTATTTTATTATGCTAGTTTTAAACATCATTTGAATTCATTTCAGTGGAAGCAGTTGAATTTTTCAAGGGATTCAAAAAACGCTAAATGAAAATGTTTTAGAAAATAATTCTACACACTACAAATCAGTTCCATACCTTTTTACAAAGAAACGGCTCCACGATGAATCCTAAGTGACTGAAGAATTGGCGATGTTGCTAGCACAAACGAAGACTGATCAGATTATCCACGGATTACCAGGAAACTCTTTCCCCGTTCAACGTAATGTATAAACTGATATATAATCAAGTTACTTGGGGAGGGGGGATAAGACAGATTATTAAAGAATTCTTCGATTATGCGAACAGTATTAAAGGGTAACAGTTAAATTACTATTGATGAGCCAAACAGTTGACTGATGTGTTGAACAATCCTTTGTATGTACAGTAGAATATTCGCAATGAATTGATCATCGGTCATGGGAAAGCGAATCTTGGCGAGTTCATTTGTAATTAAAAAAATTGCCTGTAATGTATTTTAATACAATATTAATTTAATTCCTTTAAAAAACTTCAGTTATATTTTGTTTAAGTGGGAAATATAAATCGTATTTAGTATTAGTAAAGTCAAACGATTCCAAAGAGGCGAGCTTTCCCTGCATTCTATACGCATTCCCACAAGGTACCTTCAACTCCTCTTGGAACTTAACCAGACTCACTACCTGCCACCTGGGAAGCAACTTATTCCAGTGTTCGACAACCGGCTACACACAGGTAAACCTCATGAGATCCAGTCTTCTGTTATTACCTGAATTTATATTTGAACCCTCCCCTTCCCCCGTTCTTGGCTCTCGCTTAGAAGAGAGAAAAGACCTTCTCCATTCATTTTACTCAATCCATTCAGCACTTTATGTACCTTAATCAGGTCTCCCCTAAACATTTAATTGACATACATTGCAGTCCACACCTTCTAAATCGTTCTTCATATGTGCATTGATTTCCACGAATCTTGTTTGCAAGATTCGTGGTGTCCAGACCTTGAATACAGTATACCAAATGTGGTTGTCAAGTACATTATATCAAATGCCATAATCTTACATAGAGGGATAATGACGTTCTTCTCCCTATTGGCACCCTATCAGTGATTTGTAGGGTGCCTTCCAAGCTTCCTGTTTACAGTGCATGGAAAATTTCATGGCATTAAACACGACCCAGAATATGTGAAAGTATAGGTCTGGAAACTGTATTTCAGAAAAGAAACTGACTTTTAAAAGGAGGGCAACACGACTGTAAAGAGATTCTTGCAGGAATACCCTCTAGTTATACAGGGTCTGGCAGAAACATCTACCCACTTTAAAAATGAAATGTAATGACTTTTGCGCAAATTGGAAATATTTATTATTACAGTTTAATAATATAATCGAAGTATTTGTGGTGGTCTTCTTTTTTTTCAAGTTCCCGTGGATGGTTTATATAGTTTGGATTGTAAGAAAACCACATAAAAAGAAATAGCAAATAGATAAGTCTGATGATCTTGGTGGCCAATTTATGTTACCAAAATGAGACACCATGTGATTTTGAAACATTTCCTGTAAAAGTCCATAGAAAGTCTTGGGGTGTGTGTGCTGTAACAGAGGACTGTTGAAACCAAACATTTCGTACGTTGACTCCTTTTTGGTAAAGATTCTCACTTACAAATCTTGAGGCTATATTTATATATAGGGCTGAAGTCACTGTGACAGCCGAACCATTAACATTTTTCACAAAAGAATGGACTGATGGTGCCGAAAGTAGACGGCCCACACCAAACGGCAACTTTTGGTTATTTTACATACCCATTCAAATGAAAGTGGGCATCATTACCACTCACGATTAAACGATTGATTAGGTCTGGGTCACCTTCTGTGCGAATAGATTGAGACATTCAAACGTGTATCCAAATCACGAACAAGTAATTGTTGAACCAATTGCATTTTATACGGATAGAACTTAAGTCGATAAGCAACATTTAGCGTACACTTCGTTCCAATAATGTTGAATTATCATGGTTGGCGACTAACGAAAGTTCGAATACCGCGTTGTAATGTCATTCTGATCCTTTGACGGAATACGGGCTGTACGCATCCGACCTTGGAGGTTTCATATCTGTTACAGGCGCTGTTATTTTAAATTTATAAATCCAATATGTTATGGTCTTTCGACTTGGAACACACTACCATTTCTTCCGACGTTTCAGCAGCGTTTAAATTCACGTTGAGTACTCACACCTGATTTAAAAAAACGTTTCGACAGAAAATGCGCGATGTTTATTCGACCACTGCGCCATTTTTACTGAATGTTTCCATGTACACTACTCCAGAACACAAACCGCAGAGCCCCACTGCAACAGCTGCGAAATGGCATCACTTTCAAAATAAATAATTGTTTTTATCTAACCCTGTACAAGCTTAAAAAAAACTAAAAACAAGAAATCTGTTGTACGGGGATTGGTTTGAGGGGGTGCGGGTTTATTGCCTTAAAAAGATAAGTATATACTTAATGATTAGGGCATATTTTATCTTTCTACTTCGAATTATCCTAGGTGACAAATTATTATTTATTATCATCCTGGCTTTGTAACACTGATACTGTCATTTTTTTACGAGTTGCAGCTTCGCAAATGCTAATTTGTTTCACCAGGTTTACTTCATAATATATTTATATCTTCTTGCATTTTATGTTACTATAGAAAAATTTAAGTACAACAAGAACGTTAATTTACATGTTAAAATTAAAATTCCTTAATCCAAAAGAAGCTTTATTAATTTCTGTCTCCTTATAAATTTTTTCATGTAGTATTGAAAGAGAGAAGATTTTACTCTGTGTGATAATAAAAATTTGTATTCTCTGTTATATAGTGTAACTCTGTTCTTATTTTTCCACTGCGTTACAGGAACTTGCAATGTCGAAGACGTTATGAAAACAGTGATAACCTCATGCCGTGGTTATTCTAGAATCTTGGACGAAGACAAAGCTAGTTACCAACCAGGATGGGAGGAACTTGCAGACAATTCAACTCGAGACGAATACCATTATCGAACTGCCAAGGAACTGAATGGATTACCTTTCTGGGCTTTAAACGATGTGTACGGTGGAGGAGGGTATGTATTCCCCCTCAGGGGCACTAGAGAGCAACTACAGCAAGAGATGTTCCGTTTAGAGACCTCAGACTGGATTGATTCTGGTACCAGGGCTGTCTTTGTTGAGTTTTCCGTCTATAACGCGCAAGTCAACTTGTTCGGGATTGTTACCATCGTGGCGGAGTTCCAGCCAGGAGGAGGGGTCATTCCTTATTACCGCATCGAGCCCATACGCCTCATGCGATACCACCAAGGATTTGGTCTTTTTGTTCTCATATGCGAACTTACTTTTGTCATTTTCGTCATTCACTTTACTGTAAGGGAGGTGAAGAATTTCCTTCTCCTTAGAGGAGATTACTTTCTCAACTATTGGAACTGGGCTGAGATGATGGTCATTGCCCTCTCTTATAGTGCCATCGTGTTCTATATGTACAGAACTTTCAAAACTAATAAGATATTGAAATATTTCGAGAGGACGCACGGTAACGGATATTTAAAAATGCAGTACGTGGCTTCAGTAGATGAACTTTTTGGATTTTTGGTTGCCTTTCTCATGTTCATTTCTATCCTGAAATTCACCCGCTTGCTGCGTTTCAACAAGAGGATGAGTGTGCTATACAGCACTTTAGCATTGTGTGCTCGGGATCTCAACTCTTTTTTTGTTGTCTTTGGAGTTGTGTTCCTGGCCTTTGTCCAGATGTTTTACTTGATCTTTGGAACTTCTCTTAAAAGTTTCTCCTCCTTCGTCACGGCTGCAGAAACCTCCTTTGAGATGATGCGCGGTAATTTTGATTTCGATGAACTGTGTATGGCGGCGCCAGTTCTGGGACCTCTTACGTTCTTTGTCTACGCGCTCATCACAAGCATCATCCTTCTGAACATTTTCGTTACTCTGATCATCAGTGCATTCCAGTCGGTGAAGGGCAACGTTGACAACCAGAGTAACGAATACGAAATCATGAGCTTCATGTTCCAAAAGTTTAAAGCTTTCATGGGTATGGGTGGAGGTAATAGCGGTGGTGGCGGCGGCAGTGCAGTTTCTGTGAGCAAAAAAGATGCATTTGGCAGCGGAAAGAAGAGTTTGGATGATCAGATCCATGAATTTCCCGAAAAAGTAGATCGCCTGTTGCACCACATTAACAGTTTCTACTTCGACGGGCAACTGAATATGAATGACAAGAGCGCGCTAAAAGACATTTATCGCACCAAGGAACAGCCAGCGAGAGGAGGATTCTTTGCGAGGCGAAATCAGGAAAGACGGGAGTCGCTGCTCTCTTGGGGAGAGATTACAGAGGATCTGTATCCTGACATGTAATTATTTGGCATTATTGCCTTGGAAAATACATCAATAATGTCAAAATGCCTTCCTTCCCCCATGTTTGTCCATTAGATGTGATTTACTTTTTTGTAGTGTAATTTAGTGTCGTGTAATTCAATAAATGTTTTCCATTAAACTCTTTTTGTTTAACAGCATTCAAATACCGACGATCTGTTGTGTGTGTGTGTGTTTCTCTCTCAAAAATTTCCTGGCTTGGAAAGGGGCAGGAAATGGGTTGAAAAGTAGGAACAAACATATTATGAATTTAGAGACCATAGTGACATCAGGAATATAATTGAATTCAAGATGATGTTGAGTTGTTCATTTTATCCACGTATTCCTTCCTATCTTTCAAAATATAATCCAGTAGAAGTATGATTTCATTAAACCATTATGAACCATTAAAATTCATCATACTCAAAAGAAAAGTGCGTTGGTGAATACTTAAGTTAAAATGGAAAAAAACTTCTCTTGGTCAATTTAGCAGAACTCAACAGGCTAATTTCTTTAATGAAGAAACATCTTAAATGACTAATAATGCGTAACTGAAAGTAGGACAGACCAAATATAACACTTTACATTCCCCGTATAATCTAATACCTTTCATATTTCCTCACCTTAAATGTCATCTTACGGGAACACATTGTCACATCTTGCAGCAGTATGTTGGAAATAGATCTCTCTCGTCTATCCAAAGAAACAACATCAACATGATCTGGTGCATGCTGGTATTGTTCGACTAACAGCATTCAGGCAAAACCGATGTATGTATTTTCACAGTTTGGTCAACACGTTAAGATATAAGGAATTTTGTGCCCAAACAGATTTATAGAAAATTCATAATGGTTTATATTACTAGGAATTTTTTTTCCTTTCCGGAGGAGAGGAGTTAAAAGCTCATGCTTTTGCTTAAATGGGTAGCTATAAGAGATCACCTTAATTCGTTACTGTTATATTGCGACGAAAAAGGATTCGAACCCACTCCTTTTCTACACGTATAACAATCCTAACGACTATTCTAGCCACGAGGACTTTTAAATAATCCATGGATTCCAACTGCAAATATCGGTGAATCCATAAATGTAAGCTTAAATCTTCTGTTGTTGGCAATAGTTAAAATGAAGTCTTGCCGAATGATGAATATCAGCAGCGGGGATGAGAGTAATTACCAAATTAGCTCTTTACTCTGATCGATAGAAATTCTGTGTCGTTTCCTTTGCTGGACAAACTGGAATCATTTCTCGATGTCCAGTGATTAAAACAAGTCAATGTTCGTAAGAGTGGAAAATATTTTCTAACAATTTTAACTAAAAAAATGAGCTAAGAATTAACTGCTTTTATGTTAGTTTCGAAAGATTTAATTCAATGAAAACTAATTCCGCATCTAAGTACCCTACATAAGACGTTACTAGCATAATCTTAAAGAGGAAATGAAATGGCGAAATCTATTTATAACATTAAACGTTAAAAATACGAAAGTAATCATTTCATATTGAAATCAAACTTTACATACCAGCATGACAATTTGATCGAAAAAAGAAAAACAATGGCCATTTAAGACAAATAATACTCTGTTTAAATGAAAACTAGTTCAGCTTAATACGGCACAGATCTGACCTAAAATTTAGCTGTGAATATACAGATATGCTTTAATACGGATAATATAAATAGATAAAAAAAATGCTTCGTACTCGAATTAGTGAGATGGTTTGTCCATATTTCGTTAAAAAAAGTACTTTATGAAAATAAAACAAGCGCTCCATCAAAAAACCAAGTTTCCCCCACACTTCTCTGGTATTTAACTGGACTCTTCTTCTGCTGATCAAACTGCGCAATATCCTTTTGATTTACAAGCATGATGTCAATCAAATGGAACGTGATATGACTTCCTCAACCTTTACAACATTTCAAATCTACGACAACTGAAATGTAAACACATTAATATTACAGGGAAGAAACTGTCACATCTCCTTACGCAATCTGAGTTATGAAAAATTACGTAACCTCTTATAGAGCTGAAGTTTCACCGGCCCGCAGAAATGTGAGTAATCTGACAAAAACGCAACCTATATACAGTAATTTAAAATATGCAAAACTTCGAGCAATGTCGGATTCCTGATTTGATTGACGTCACTTGTCAAACTCATTTGCATGAAATTTGAACTTCGATAAAATACGAGCAGTGAAGGGCTGCAGCAAAAGTTCACCGCAATCAACGAAAGTTGATAAATGGTGTTTATTTGATAAGTTAAGGATTGCCTGCTCCTAACGCAGGAAGTCGTCAAATTATTTCACATTTAAAAATGTTCTTAGACGTATAATATGCGCATCTCAAACTTGAGTGACTCGAGGGACATTTAAAAACATCCTGTATATACTACAAGATGTTTTTAAAGTCACTGAACCCACACAGTTCTGTCACTCCTGTTATACTTGCAGGAAAATCACATAATTTGGTTGGCACGCAGATCAGAAAAGTAACAACAGATGGTAACATACACTGTCCGCGAGCGAAGTCACTCGCTCAGTAACGCCATTCACTTATGAGTAATCCGTGTCGATCACCCTAAAACGGAAATTCAATTATTGTGGACAAATATTTCAATCTTAGTTGCTTTGCAAGTAACAGTGGACTCCCAACGATATCTTGGAATGTTTGAGGATTTTTTCATAGATCAAACGGGCGACGTGGAACGTCTGGAAGGACATTTTCAAAAAAATACGACCCAACCGTACACACCTTTATGGTGTCACTGCAGGCAATGAAATTTGTTTGAAGATTGCTTGACCTCTAAGGGACTCGCTCCACGAAGATCACCGTAGCTTTTCTGTGGGGTATCTTGAAGAGTAGCATTTCTGAACAAGCCACACTCATTTGAAAAACTAAGGATACTGTCGTGAGTTATCTGACAACATTCCATTGGACGTGTTATGACACCGAAAACATTTGTAGTCAAGTCTGAGAGGGTTTAGCACAGAATGGGCACATTCCAAAATGTCTTATACTGTAACCTTTTACATAGGTCTTTGTACGTCAACCAAATTATATATTGTTCCCGCAAGATTAATCGCAGATAATACAAATGGATGTCCTCGGCGACTTTAAAAACATCCTCTACATCAGTGAAGCAATGGGGCGCACGTATAATCGATAGACTTTTAAAAATTTCAAAAACTTTCTTTCAGTTCCACATCATGAGTCTGGCTCTGATATTTATAGGCGCCTTATTTATCATGTTATTGCTGATAAAGGATGTAGCTGTCTTTTGAAAGCTTCAGTATGTTTTTTTTAATTATTTTTTAAAATAAAACTGGTATTTTTTAGTCCGGTGTCATGCTGCATTTTTAATGGATAATATTCCCAACCCCGAGAGCTTTTTTCAAGAAATTACTTCAAAAGGTGTTGAGCAGAAACGCAATTATCCATAGTCGCCCCACCCAAGTTAGAAAAAGAAGGCACCGGATTAAATACAAATGTTATTTTATATATTTATCATTTTTAGAAGTATTTATACTAATATTAAAAGGCTATTAAAGGCTTCCTACATTTTACATTGTAATAAAATTTGCTAAAATTAGAATTTATCATGGAATGGACGGACCACATCCCTATATCCTATATTATATGACGTTTTTACGCATCCTTTGCATTAATCAAGACATTGTTAACTTGTACAAGCAACAAGCCCGTATATATGATTATCTTGTATTTAGTAAATTAGGCTGAACTGCTTCTCATAACCCCAAGGGCTCACATCTGGTGAGAATGGGTTTAGCACACCCAGGGTCCTAAGCTGGATATCATCATTCTTCTCTTTCTTGGTGATTCCCTTCTGCTTCTGTCTCTCTCTCTCTCTCTCATGGTAACTCATAAATTTATTTTGGCTGGTGCACCAAAAGCCGCAGACTTCCTTGAACCATATGGCTAATAATAATGTCCTCTGTGACGACAGTATAGTGAGTTCTTCACTTGTCACTCATTTGAACAATTTCTGCTCAAATCTAGTTGAAGACTATTGAGATCTGTTCCATCTGGAGCGTATTTAGTCGGATGTAATCGGTTTCTGCAGTCAGTTATACCGAATGTTTCAGCTGCACAACATGGAAATTCACCCTCAGTTAAAAATCATTCATTCATTTATTGAGTAAAGCAGGGTCTAGCCAAAAATATCTAGCAAATCAGCTATACATATAAATATGGTAAAATAAACAAACATTAACAATATTCTTATATACATGAAACATTGTACGTTTCAATCAGAACACAATGGTCATCCCGTACCCAGCTACAGCACAACGAGCTGGACAAGCAGACTACAACAGAAACCGATGAAGAGACACTGTCCACAATGAGCATCACATCCTAGAGACTGATCATCGCGGTAATCTCCAAAAGATGAACAGTTAAAGGAACAGCAATCCACCAGCTGTCGGAGAGCTCAACAGAAGTTACTCATATTAACCAGCTGGAAGAAGTTATTGCAGGATCAAATTCAAGAAAATCAACACCCAACGCTTCTTACCAGCGCACTGCATGTCTAAAGTAGTCGATTCGACCGCCTCCCCCATCCCAGCATAAAAAAAACAAACTTCACATCACTCTGCCATTTATTTGCCTAGCTACTGCCAGAAATCTCATAATCAGCATCTTTCTTCCTTCCCCAAGGATCCGGATAGGAAATTGATCAATTCATTTAAAATATTTCGCTGCCTGCGTCATTGTTCACCCCTGAAAATACAGTATGAAATTGCATAAAATAAAACGAGAAAACGCTGAACTACGATGTTTAAATAAAAGCGGATAAAAATAAACCGCTGTAGCCACGGATGCTAAGGAAAAGGGATTATTGTCCCCATCCGAACATCCTTTTTGTTTTCAGCATCAGAACAACCATCACCGACGCACAATGGAGTTCGCCTGGAAAAGCACGCTCAACGAAGGCCATTTTTCTTTCCTTCAAAATATACTTAAGTGTCATCGTGGCTCCAGGTTGCACGATCAGGAAGAAATTATTAGCAGCCCTAAATAGGGCTGACTTTATAAATAGCGGCAAAGCGCAGACTATGATCATTCAGAATGTGGTGAACTCAGCTTTCGGTGAACGCATTCCATGATAAACAACCCTCCCATAACGTTACAAATATATTCATTTCTATTCTAAAAAAATCGATAATAATAATTGCTATTGACAGTTTCCTTTTAAAAATCATGAGATAGGAAGGACACGACTTAAACGCAGAGATTTACTTAAAGCCATCTGAAGAACAGAATATTGCAGTGAGTAAAAGCTTAAATTACTGACACTAAAGAATTCTAAAAGATAATTAGGGAGAAGAGAGATTATCTCCATTAAAATCTTTTACCTCTTCAGCAAATAACAGGTTTTAAACTATATCTTCAGTCGGCGAATAAACTGTAATAATAAAATTAGCGTCTCAGTCGCTCGGATTATGATTATTATTATCGATAATATACACCATTTTCTTTAAGAATAGAGACCTAATTCATGCATATAATCTGGGTGGCCAAGATCTTCATCAGATTCAATTAATCTCGCATACCACAGGAATTATCTAAGACGATCCTTCGATCTGCTAGTTAATAAAAATTCAAACCTTTCCCCAGGGGCAGCGTTTTTTGGAAGACGAGAAATTAAAGCATCGAATAAATAATTATATTTTATAAAGCAGCTGGCAGCCACACCACTTCGCTGTAAGCAGAGAGAGAGAGTGAAGAGATAAAACTGCCAGCTGCAAGAGAGCATAGCGAGTCCCGATTTAACCCCTGTGTTTTTCAGGCTGCCACCTTGCTGCCTCTTCCGTGTTCCCTTCGGTTATAAGCAACCCTCCGAGACGTCACTGATACATTTCCGCCTTCGGCAATGCGCTGTCAAAGCCAGGCCCGTGTTCACTCGCTGATGCACGAGCTAAATTGAGCCGATACTCTCAGCCACAGGGGTGGAACTCGCACGCACCACTCATGGTCACATGACTGACAGCGGATACCCGCAGCTGACGACGTACTTCGCAGGAAACTGTAACGCGTAGAGAAGGGCCGGTGAAGACATGGGCAGCGAGACGAAGACTCCCCATGAGCCACTCCCACATGAGGTATGTAAATGAACTTCTTATTTACCACACGACATCGTTCTCTCCAAGGTGAGACCGAGAACAAGGCTAATAATAGGATTTCACAAGGTGATCGAGGCGGTTGAAGTTAAGTAAATTCATCATCGACAAACTCTTTGAACCCGCATCGGGAGTGAAGTAAAATTTAGCTTCGAATATCTGAATTTGAAAAGTTTAATCCATACGAACAAAATTTTATGATACGATGCGTAAGGAATTTCTTGCGGGGTGGACAAGCCAAATCCTTAAGGACATTACTCTATAAAATTGCCAAAAATTAATGTGGTGCTATGTTTATACAAAGTACCAACCCAAAAAGCGTAATTAATTCCAATGAGACGTCAAATCAAACAGAGTACCCTTTGTCTCGAATATCAGTTTAAACCTCCCCACCACCGGCAAAATTATTTCGGGGGAAGGTCACAAGAACTTATACGGATTATCAAAAGAATCAGTCCGCAAACTTAAAACTACTTTCGAATTTCACTTTGGACGATTTTTGGAGTAAAAATTCTGCATATTCTTTACTAGTAGCTGTGTTGAGGGATGACATATGCAAATTATTTTGATCCGTTACTAAACAAACACACGTGGTTTTAATGTTAAAGAAACTGCGCAACCCTTAGGTTTACAAGCTGCAGTTGTTTTGAATTGAACTTGCGTACAATTGTAAAATATGTCGCACTCCACTTGTCTGGGTCAAGTTAAATTTAATTGTTATATAAATTTGGGAAAATAAAATAAAAAATTAAAATTTGGCGTTTAAAAACGAAGACCGCTATTTTAAAAACAACTTCGCCAACGCAAATTAAAAGTTAAGTTTCATTCAATACTAACTGTAATCATAAAATTTCTTGAACCAGCGTGAAAGATGCTTCATCAAGAAGACACATCAATCGCTTCCAAGATTCCACAATGTCTCTCGCATGCGAGAGAGATTGCTGTCCATCCATACCGCGTGATAAAATCCTTGATTCGAATCAGATCGAGACAGGAGGAATTTTTTTTTTTTTTTTTCACATTGTAGCCAACTTAGTTGAATCCCTACCCAGGAAAACTCGGGTTTCTAAACAGGCAGTGTGACCATAGAATACACACAATTCCACTTATGCTCGAGAGTCCAAGTTGCTTTGGTGTAAACAAAAAAAGCAACTTTCGGAATTATTGCGAACAGTTATTAAATTTGCACAACTCTATCTAAATAGAACAGTTTATTTGCATTTAAAGAGATGAATTATGAGAGGTAATAATCCGTTTTCCTTTTTTGTTGCATGCCTTCTTGTACAAATATCTCCATGACACACCTCTTCTAAAATCGACATCTGAAATCAATTCATAAAAAGATGGTAAATCTTGTTTCTGACCAATGAACGCTTTAGTTTTAGTGCTCGATTATTTTGCAATAACAATATAGATAAAGATAGATTCGTGAATGTAAAAATTTGTTAAAGTACCAAGATATAAATGATACAATTGGGAATGTGAATTATAAATTAAAGTTGAGCTGAATATTTATGATAAGTTTTTATTTAGAGAGAAAGTAGAATTTTCCAGATGGAGAAATCCTGCATAATCGTCTGTGTGGTTTATGGCAGAGAAAACGAATAAAATTTGCTCAGTGAGTCCTATTGTGTTTACACTATCCTCCAACATATATTGGAATATCTTCGCTAGGAACTAATAGTTAGTTCAGGAAATCACATGACCTTTCTACAAGAGATATGAACGTAGTCTGTCACATAGCGGGAATGTTTATTCACCAAAGAGCGGGACACCCATAATATTGGAAACATTATACTCCAATAGAAGCAGAAAATAATGCGTCCATTCAATTATTCCATTGCAAACAGGTCATCATTAATGATCTTCCCCACCCCCGAAACCTGTTGCGTTGAAACGAAATTGCAAAGGCATTCTTATCAACTCTCTCAAGTCATCTTAACTTATTAAGCTAACTCAAGAGACAGTTGACAGAAATGAGAACAAAGAGTAGATCAACCAAAATCGCATTTAACAGAATGCAGTATAATGTTCGTGCATCACCATGCAAGCCATATCTCCAGCAATGTAGGTTACTCCTGTCTGGGGCCTTCGTCAGTAGCAGAGTGGTATAATCACTCTTCCTACAAGGGTGGAAATGGCTTCAGTTCGATCTCGTCAATGCGAGGAATTATGGGCTTTCTCACAACGTGGTTGATAGAAAGCCCACAATTCCAAATAAAAAAAAAAAAACACGCACGAGAGTTGCATGGTTTTTTGCTATTTTCTCTCGTCCAGCAAATAGAACTATGAAGAATGCAAGCAATTACAGATACAATACACTGTTACCTCATCACCTTAGTTGTCTTGACGCTTAGCGAACATCTAACCTTTATCCGGATTCAAGATAGAGGTTATAAAAACAATGTTAAAATGTGATGTGGTACACTGAATCTCTCTGCGCTTTCCAGATACCAGAATGTGATATAAGCCCAAAAGAACGGGCTTGTACCCAAGTTGTATTGCACTAGCATTGTGTACAATCGTGGTATGGTGACGGTGCGGACTTGGTTTACTGGATGCAATACAAGATCAGAAGAATAATGTGGTAAATTTTCCACTTTCATCATGAGGCATTTTGGAAGAGCTGATAGCAAAACATGCAGCAAGATCCCATTCTCTATACGCCTAAAACTTGTATAAAGTGTTATTGATGTCATTACATTCCATGGAAGGGAAGGGGGGGGGGAATCATGGTTGATATTAAAAATCTCTCTCTCTAACTAGAGAAGAAAATTTTCATTTAGTGCCCCAGTACAAGTTGGTGGATAGTGTATGTAATTATGGGTAAGATGGGTTATTTGCTGCATTTTACTGTAATGACAGAATGCAGCGTTCATTAAAATATGGAAATAAGAGACAGGACAGCAGTTTCCAGATAGATGCGTGACATGTGTCGATGGAAACCATTCTGCCAAAATCTATAATCGGAAAAGAACTGTTGGCCTCCATAGATAAGCTCTGCTGTGCTGACGTCTAAACTGTGAGTGGACACCGTCACATCGTTAAGGTGAACAAAAAAGGGGAGATTATTTTTCAAAGGGAAAGATCAGGCGCCACTGCTGAAGGAATGACGTTATCGAGAATGTTCTATTGTGCCCTGGAGAGATCCCTGAAAGCCATCACCACACAGTGAAAAGCAGCTCCAAGCTATCTGAGTGCCACCATCTTTGCATCCGTCATTGTACGTCAGCTTAACTAAATACAAATCACCCCAAATGGAGGAAATGCATTGTAAACTATAAAACAATATACATTAAATAACGAAAGAACATTGTGATTAAGTAACAAAAAACAGTAAATTACTTTATTTTTCTGAAATTAACAATATATACAAAACAAAAGAGGAATTGTTACAATTACTGCAAATCTTGTCAGCTGATTAATGAACCCAAGTGAATTGGTTGGAATGTGCTTCTAAGAGAGTTTAATTCAATGTGGAAATCGACTTGTCTTTGCAACAACCAAAGAAACATCGGAGGAATCCAGTCGGTGTGTAAAGAAATGTACGTGGTTTGACACATTTCATGCGGTCCCTGTAGTAATGACCTCCAGTGGAGGAGGAAGCTTCGATTATACGAGCTTAGAAATTGTCCTTGATATAGACAAAATTTCAATATAGCCCGTACCAGAGTACATTCAGGAAACGATTATGAGATAGAATAAAAAAAATATGTGGAGGTCCTAAAGTCTCGAAACTTTATTAGAGTTGGACAGACAACTTGAGTAGTCAAGACCCGCTAATTTTCGTTGTGCATTTTTTTTTTTTTTATGAATATGAATGCTCACTCTACAAGAGTCCAAAATGTAAAGTATGGAATAAAAATTTCAGCCAACTTACGGCTGCAATCGAATATGCTGGATCCGTAGGATTTGTGTTCACTACTGATTTCCATAGAGTTGAGAGTATGTGGGTAAGCTACAAAGATGAACAAGTCTTGCACGCGGGCTGGAGAGAGGGGGCAGGCTGATGATTGAAAAACACCAGCGACATGAAGGGTATTTATTTCTACTCCAGCAATAAATGAGACTTCTTTTACCATTCTGAAACTTAAAAAAAAGGTGTAATAATTTGCAAAAAGACTAGCTCTGAATATGAAGTCTACATTCCAATTAATGTGCCTATAAAGAGATTAATCATTTTGCCTCGTCCTTAATGACAGTGTAGCCCTGAACCACACGTTTGGAGAGGTCAAATAAAAGCCTATTCAACCAAGACTTAGTTATCCGATATCAGGTGGAGGAAGAAGAGTTTCCTTTTGTTTGCATATTCAATATCAGATTAATGTAGTTGATTTTGCCTAACCTGCATGCCTTGAATTATGTATTACAGAGGGACAACACTAAAGAGAGCCAAATTTTGGTGTGGATTTGGAACGCCCTTGGAGAAGTGAGCTCCTTCGACTACGAGCAGTATCTTAGAGATGGAGTGATGCTTTGTAGGTAAGCTTCCGCATATTACGCTGTATGTTTCTCCTTAAACAAGTGCTGTTACTCTCATAACTTTATAAGTGAATAAGCTTTCTTTTGTTCCCTTTTAAAATAATTATTCGTCACAAAAGAGATGAGGGCTCTTAAAATCGTTTCCCTCCCCCATGGCCTAAGATGCTAATGAATCCTAAAACCAATAACTCTACCGAAAAGTTTCTTCGAGCGCTGATAGTGTTCATTAGCAACTGATGACTTAAAAAGTACTCATTGAGCTCAAGATAAACATTTAGCATAGAAGTACCTTATGTTACGTTGTAGCAATAAAAAAAAATAGTGTAATTTCTAAAATATGTAAATTGCCTCGTATATCCGGAAAAAAAATCGTAATAACGGTCCGATTACCTATCACAGCATCAGTGTTAAAGTGAGTAATGATATTGAAGTTCAGTCAGTAGTTCATATGAGATTCTGTTGGAGTGGAAGAGAATTTGAGCACTTCCTCTTTATCTCTCTGAATCCACGTATGCTCAAAAAGATTCAGGCGAGGGGAACCTGGTAGCCACTCCATTCGGGAAATGTCTTCTGGCAGGTTCATTTATTTCGGCCTGGTGCCCCACAGCAGCTAATTATTTAATGTGTTTAGCTTCTTCGCATTGCACCTGCCCAGGTTTCAGATTTCCTCTCAAACGGGTAGATTCTGATAATGGAATGAAGCTTAACTGATTCCACCGTGTTCTTGTGCGGTGGCATCTGCGTCTGTTTGCTTTGATTTTTCTTTTAAAGACATTAAATTATGCTATCAAAAGTCAGGGAACATCCATCTAAATTTGCATATTTAGAGGGATGTCAATAAAGTTTTCATTTTAATGGAGCATACGGAAAGAATCAACAAAATTTCAGAAAGGAACGACAGGTGGATAGCGGAGAGGGAAAGAAGAAGAATACGTCTGTGTTCAGCAAATAAAATTTTCAACTTGACAGGTGACAACAAGCTCAAGAAATGGATGTCCAGTCATGATACTGAGACCAAGACACATACCAGCAGAGGCAAGCCTTGAACTGTTTCCAAAACATAGAGAGAGAGGGAGGAAAGTGTTTGGTGACAAAAAAAAAAAAACACCGAATGACAGCTGGATTCAACTGGAGCGCGACGAGGAAGTATGATGGGCTGGACGAAATTACAAACAGGTTTGTTGTTGTTATTTGGTTTTTAGGAGCATTAGAAACTAAGGCCATATTGCTCCGGGATATGCGTTGGTCATTCCCTGACCTTTCCGCATCCTCCGTATTTGATGGTGACGGGCTCGAACGCCGGTCTAATTTAGTAGCCTGTGCTACTCCTTCCCACCTGGCTAAGGAGGCGCCGACAAACGGGTAAAAGGGTTGAGTAACTCATTAGACGTCTATTTCTTCCCGTATCAATGCTGATTAAGCTTTAAAAAAAAAATCATTTTATCACGTGTTTCTAAAACTATAGCTGACGGGGCCACGGTAGCTTTGAGGCAACGTTGCCGGCTTGCTGTTCGAGGTTCGATTCCAGCTGCTGCCTTAATGGGAATTTTCCCAGCGATTTTCCCCTCACAACAGAGAAACCGCCCTTCGAGCCGAGGGGTACACTAATATTTGATAGAGTAAACTTCGCAGCGGACTTTACTCTTGAGGGAAGGGGATTAGTTAGGCAACCGCCACCATCAATATGGTTTCTTATAATAAACAAAACGCATGTTTGCGTTTATTCAGGCACATTATTTCGAGTGTGCCGCAATAGAACAAAAAAGGTTAGATGGACGGAGTTTATATTATCAAATAATTAATTATAATGTGATGTTAAAAAATATCAGCACTTTTCAATCAGTGCTAATTAAAAAAGTGTTCGTTTTCTTTTTTATTCAGCTTCTGGCTGAATAAAAAAAAAAAGGAAAATAAAATAAAAGGAACACTTTTCAATTAGTCCTACTGTGATATTTTTTTAATATCAGGATGAAGCATTTAAAACATTATAGTTAATTATGTGATGATGTAAAACTCTGTTCATCTAACAATTTTTTTTTTTTTTCTATTGCCGCACACCCAAATAAACGCAAGCCTGCTTTTTGTTTATTATAAGCGACCATCAACCGTAGGATGGTGTCGCGGCTGCCCCACTAACCCCTTTCCCTCAAGAGGAAAGTTCGCAGCGAAAACGCTGCGAAGTTTAGTCTACACGCGACCCTAGCCCTATCAAATTTTCGTGTACCCCTCGGCGCGAATGGCGGTTTGTCTGTTGTGAGGGGAAAACCGGAGTCAATCCCGGAGAAAAACCTCACGACCACGGTTTGAGACCGCCAAACTCAATGCTGAACGAAAAACCCCTGGGAAAATTCCCACAAAGGCAGCGGCTGGAATCGAACCTCGAACAGCTATTCAGCAAGCCGGCAACGTTGCCTCAAGGCTACCGTGGCCCCGTCAGCTTTACTTTTAATTTTCGTATTTGACATTACGTTTTCTGCCTGCCTTGTAGATTTAATACAGTCGAGTGAAATAATGCTGAAAGCTTGTTATAACTCTGCAATAGGAATACAAAGTCGGTTCTTTTATATTACTAATATAATGAACTAAGTATTAAAATCCACCTCTAATTTTTTCAGGATCCTTACTCATAACAGGTCTCGAAATTGATATTTCATATAAATCCCCATTCAAAAGATATGTACCTTAATGAACTGTTGCCCTTAATCACTCGACTACTTCGGGCCTGTTTCATGAAATGACTAAGTAAAATATTTATAATACTAAAGTCTTCGCCCAGTTCTTTTAAGTTAATGAACGTAATCAAGGTAGGCTCAAACCTGGTGAGATTGTCAGAAGGGAACCCTCGCAAAGTAACACGGTCTGTGTTCATCTTAGAAAGTTTGGTAAGATTTCTTGCACTCTGAAAAATTTTCCAATAATATTAACAGAACACCTTATGGTATCTGAGAGGAAAAAGAAGAAAGGTCGCTATGCAGAACAATTCTTCCGCAATCAGAGCTTTCCCAAATGGATTATCACCGAAAAATAAATAGACACGTTAGTAATAATATTTTAAAGCTAAATCAACGAACACTTGGTCTGCTCCATTAGTGAAAGATAGCCTGTGCTGTTGTTGTTTGGTTTTTAGGAGCATTAGCAACTAATACCATAGGGGGTGGTGACGGGCTCGAACCCCGGTCTAATTAAGAAGCGTCTGCTACTCACTGCTGCTCCTTCCCACCTGGCTACGGAAGCGCCTTTTTGGTTGCGTTTAAGTTGCTAATTATTCAGTTCAAATTCTACAATAGCAAGGTAAGGCTATGTTTTATCATGGTTTGAATCCCCTAAATATTGCCGTTGTTCCTCAGCCTATTTAAAGGATTGACTTGCAAAATTTCAGTGCATATGAACTGGTAAGCGACTAAGTACTGTACATCCGCTTCGTCTCCAAAGGATCATGTGTAATACTGCTTATTTTTTTCAGGTCTTGAAAGGGAGCTGTAAGCGACTGCAGTAGTCGTGGTAGAATGTCACTTGGATCACACCTTAACTTCAAGCTCTCGACGGATGAAAGAATACTCACTACACACTTTATTTGATTCGTTTAGAAGTTCACTAAACAGTAACAATGAGGATTTAAAGTTTGTTCTTCCAGGATCATTATGACCATTAATTAAACAGTTAAAAAAAACGAGAGGAGAGTCCTAACTGCATATAATATCTTTATGTGGAGTTATCCTGTCCCGGGATTTGAAGAGAGGAAAGGGTAACACCCCCCCCCCCCACGTATAGAGAACCTAAAATACAGACGGTTCGATTCCAGGTATAAAATTTATTTACGGCGAACTGGGTTAGAACATTAGATGAATATTCTTTCATCCATCGTTGCGAGCTTGAAGAGAAGGTTTCTTTATCTTGAACATTAGCGTTTTGGAGGAGGATTGTTCAGATGTGTTTTTTATTATCTAAGCTCACGTGATCCAAGTGGCATTCCACCACTCGCTTATGTCATTTACGATTCGTATTACCCATGCTAAACGAAAATTACAATCCACTCTTGAGCCTTTGCACACGAGGTGCAGTTCTTAGTCGCTTACGAGTTCATGTTTCTGCTATGCATCTGTAATTAGTAAAGCGATAGGGCGCGTGCTAGTTCTTCAAACAGGTTGAGGAACAACGTCAATATGTGGGATTCAAGCCATGATCAAACATAGCTTTGCTATTTATCTAATATACGTTAAACTTACCTCAATAATGAGGTTTACGATGAATTCCATTTTAAGTTCGTAGACTGTTTTAGGGGAGATATGTTAGGGTAATTAATGGCACCCCGATGTCTTCAAGTGAGCGGGGATTTTAAAGCACCACTTATTCAGTTTTGCTGGCTAGCTGAGCACGGCTATTTTTAACTAAAAGGAATAACATTATGGATATGTACACGGTAATCTCCTTCGTACCAACTGAGCTTAAAAATATCAAAGGGGAAATTGTTAACTATGTCACTAACCTACTCGGTGATAATACCTGACGGTACAGTGACTTTGCTACTCTTAATCCATTTGGGAATGGTTCGTTCCTTTCACAAATTAGAAGAATTATTCTGTATAGTGCCTTTCTTCTTTTGTCTCTCAGATACAATAAGGTGTTCCGCTAATTAGTGGAAAAGTTTTGTTATTTTTCAGACTAATTTAGCTTATAAACGAAATCTTACCGCAAGAACATACACTGTGGGAAATTTTCTCAGGAGCAAGAGATCGTCTGGCTCGAATATGTCTTTGGGAACACCATATTAGCCTTCAAGAATTTGGAGATGTTTTGACGTTTGTTTCTAATTATTTCCTGGTGTAATGTCAGCGAGTATCGAGCCTGCGTTCATTAACCTAAAGCAAAATAAGAGTTTTAGTATTATGAATGTTTGAATTAGTCATTTCACAATACAGGCCAGAAGCAGTCGAGTGGTTAAGCAACGTAATATACTTTGAATGGATCGTGGTTCAAACCTGCGTGAATGGTCTAAAATCAGGATATTGTAGTCTGTTTTGTTATTACCAAACCTAGCATTAATCTCATAAAGTACAGTAAATAGACCCTTTAATCAAAACGTCACTGCAAAAAAAGTTATTTTTTAAATACGAAATATCAATTTCGAGCTTTGTTATGTCTAAGGTTCCTGTAAAAATTAGATGTGAATTTTAATACATTCATCAATAAAATAACTGAAGGACGAACTTTGTAATACACGTCCAATGGCAGAGGTAGCATTTTTTTCACGCTACGTGTGACTAAAGTCAAATACGAAAATTAAAAGTAAAGCTTACGGGGCCACGGTAGCCTTGAGGCAACGTTGCCGGCTTGCTGAATAGCTGTTCGAGGTTCGATTCCAGCTGCTGCCTTTGTGGGAATTTTCCCAAAGGTTTTCCATTCAGCATTGAGTTTGGCGGTCTCAAACCGTGGTCGTGAGGTTTTTCTCCGGGATTGACTCCGGTTTTCCCCTCACAACAGACAAACCGCCATTCGCGCCGAGGGGTACACGAAAATTTGATAGGGCTAGGGTCGCGTGTAGACTAAACTTCGCAGCGAACTTTCCTCTTGAGGGAAAGGGGTTAGTGGGGCAACCGCGCCACCATCAACCGTAGGATGGTGGCAGTTTTACGGGCGCTTGCAATAGCCAAATTATATCGGCACATTATTTCGAATGTGCAGTATAAAAAACCTTACATCAAATAAAACTCCAAATGTGATTTTAAAGCAGCATTTTTCAGTCCCATCCCGAACGCTTTAGAATTATCAAAGACCTGACAACCTTTATTGGTGAATGCGCAATCTAAAATCAACAGTTCGCGCACAAATTAGGTTTTAATTTTTAACATGAGGGTCGAGTATTATTTACTGATTTAAGCCTGCTGTGGAACACCCGCATCCTACCTCCAATGAAATAGCTAATTAGGCACATTATTTCGAGTGTTCCACAGCAGGCTTAAATCAGTAAATAATACTCGACCCTCATGTTAAAAATTAAAACCTAATTTGTGCGCGAACTGTTGATTTTAGATTGCGCATTCACCAATAAAGGTTGTCAGGTCTTTGATAATTCTAAAGCGTTCGGGATGGGACTGAAAAATGCTGCTTTAAAATCACATTTGGAGTTTTATTTGATGTAAGGTTTTTTATACTGCACATTCGAAATAATGTGCCGATATAATTTGGCTATTGCAAGCGCCCGTAAAACTGCCACCATCCTACGGTTGATGGTGGCGCGGTTGCCCCACTAACCCCTTTCCCTCAAGAGGAAAGTTCGCTGCGAAGTTTAGTCTACACGCGACCCTAGCCCTATCAAATTTTCGTGTACCCCTCGGCGCGAATGGCGGTTTGTCTGTTGTGAGGGGAAAACCGGAGTCAATCCCGGAGAAAAACCTCACGACCACGGTTTGAGACCGCCAAACTCAATGCTGAATGGAAAACCTTTGGGAAAATTCCCACAAAGGCAGCAGCTGGAATCGAACCTCGAACAGCTATTCAGCAAGCCGGCAACGTTGCCTCAAGGCTACCGTGGCCCCGTAAGCTTTACTTTTAATTTTCGTATTTGACTTTAGTCACACGTAGCGTGAAAAAAATGCTACCTCTGCCATTGGACGTGTATTACAAAGTTCGTCCTTCAGTTATTTTATTGATGAATGTATTAAAATTCACATCTAATTTTTACAGGAACCTTAGACATAACAAAGCTCGAAATTGATATTTCGTATTTAAAAAATAACTTTTTTTGCAGTGACGTTTTGATTAAAGGGTCTATTTACTGTACTTTATGAGATTAATGCTAGGTTTGGTAATAACAAAACAGACTACAATATCCTGATTTTAGACCATTCACGCAGGTTTGAACCACGATCCATTCAAAGTATATTACGTTGCTTAACCACTCGACTGCTTCTGGCCTGTATTGTGAAATGACTAATTCAAACATTCATAATACTAAAACTCTTATTTTGCTTTAGGTTAATGAACGCAGGCTCGATACTCGCTGACATTTACACCAGGAAATAATTAGAAACAAACGTCAAAACATCTCCAAATTCTTGAAGGCTAATATGGTGTTCCCAAAGACACATATTCGAGCCAGACGATGTTCTTGTGTATGTTCTTGCGGTAAGATTTCGTTTATAAGCTAAATTAGTCTGAAAAATAACAAAACTTTTCCACTAATTAGCGGAACACCTTATTGTATCTGAGAGACAAAAGAAGAAAGGCGCTATACAGAATAATTCTTCTAATTTGTGAAAGGAACGAACCATTCCCAAATGGATTTAGAGTAGCAAAGTCAGTGTACCGAGTAGGTTAGTGACATAGTTAACAATTTCCCCTTTGATATTTTTAAGCTCAGTTGGTACGAAGGAGATTACCGTGTACATATCCATAATGTTATTCCTTTTAGTTAAAAATAGCCGTGCTCAGCTAGCCAGCAAAACTGAATAAGTGGTGCTTTAAAATCCCCGCTCACTTGAAGACATCGGGGTGCCATTAATTACCCTAACATATCTCCCCTAAAACAGTCTACGAACTTAAAATGGAATTCATCGTAAACCTCATTATTGAGGTAAGTTTAACGTATATTAGATAAATAGCAAAGCTATGTTTGATCATGGCTTGAATCCCACATATTGACGTTGTTCCTCAACCTGTTTGAAGAACTAGTACGCGCCCCATCGCTTTACTAATTACAGATGCATAGCAGAAACATGAACTCGTAAGCGACTAAGAACTGCACCTCGTGTGCAAAGGCTCAAGAGTGGATTGTAATTTTCGTTTAGCATGGGTAATACGAATCGTAAATGACATAAGCGAGTGGTGGAATGCCACTTTAATTTTTAACATGAGGGTCCAGTATTATTTACTGATTTAAGCCTGATGTGGAACACTCGAAATAATGTGCCTAATTAGCTATTTCAAACGTTCTTTTTCATTGGAGGTGGGATGCGGCTGCCCCACAAACCCCCCCCCCCCTTCCCTCAAGAATAAAATCCGCAGCGAAGGGTGGTTTGTCTGTTGAGATGAGAAAACCGGAATCAATCCTGGAAGAAACCTCTAGGAAAATTCCCATAAAGCATTTTTGGCAGCAGCTGGAATCGAATCTCAAACAGCAAGCCGGCAACGTTGCCACAAGACTACCGTGGCCCCGTATGCTATCGCTTTAATTTTCCTTTAGTCACGTAGCTGTTATGCCATCTCTGCTCTACAGAGTTTGTTTTAATTCTGCCACTCCATAAAATTGTAATTTTAGGAATTCGTGTATTACAAAGCCGGTCCTTAAGATTATACTGATGAATAATTTAACGAACTATGTATTAAAATTTATATCTGATATCATTTCATATAATCCCAACCAAAAAAAAAACTTTGTTTGTGCAGCGCTGCTTTGATTAAACGGTCTATTTACCACACTTCATGAGATTAATGTTAGTTTTTTTTTAATAACAAAGCCCACTTCAATATCCATAGTTTCGTAAAAAAATCAAGTGACTTATGAGGTGCTTGTTTTGTCTGCACTAAACACTACGTCAAAGGAGTTTACAGTTTAATTTTTGACAAACATTCACGCAGTTTTCCACCAAGATCCATACCTTTGATTAACCACCTCAAATATTTATAATCCTAAAGTCTTCTTTTTCCTCTGTTCTTTAGGTTAATGAACGTAATCAAGGCAGGCTCAATACCTGGTGAGATTACATCAGGGAGTAATTTGAAACACAAACGTCAGAACATCGCCAAATTCTTGAAGGCGTGCGAAGGATATGGTGTTCCTAAAGCCATTCTATTCGAGCCAGACGATCTCTTGCTCCTAGCAAACCTTCCCAAAGTGACACGGTGCATGTTCGTCTTAGGAAGTTTGGTAAGATTTCATTTATAAGTTTAATTAATTTCTTTGTATTGTAGTCTGAAAAACAACAAAACAAAAGTTTTCCAATAATATTAGCAGAACACCTTATTGGACCTGAGAGAGGAGACAAAAGAAGAAAAGCGCTACACACAATAATTATGAATTTGAGAAAGGAATCAACCCTCAGAGCTTTTCCAAATGGATTAAGAGTTGAGTCACTATAGCGTCAGGTATTATCACCGAAAAATAATGAGATATTTGAAAGCTAACTGAGCGGATGGTGGGGATTACACATTTCCATAGCTTTATTCCTTTTACCCAAATGAATGGTTACAAATAGTCTGACCCATTAGCGAAAAATATCAATAAAAGACTTGCTAATTATTCAACTTTAAAATCTCCGTTCATTTGAAGACTTCAGGGTTCCATTAATTACAATATCATACATCCCCCCTCCCAAAAAAAAAAGGTATCGCAGAAACCTTCAGTAATGAGATGAGTGCATTTAATAAAGAATAGTTTAAAGGTACAGTGAGAAAGTACAGAATTCATGGGATACCTGGTTCCTCGGGAAAGCGACGCTGTCATCCCTCTCACTGGTGGACGAACCCACCGCTTAGCAGGTATATAGGTATGTCAGCATAGATAAACGTCGTGAGATAACAGACTTTGAAAGAGAGATGAGAGTGGGTGCCCGACGTATGAGTCACTGTATCGTGGAGTGGTACAGAAATTACTGCATCCAAAATAACATTTCATCGTGGGCGGAGAAAGGTGGTGGAGGAACGGGGGCCGTCGACGCCTGAGGCATTCTTTCAGCCAACCGGAGAGCCACAAATCACCGCCTAGTCCCATTGCTGACACAGGACTCTACGCCTCAACTGGGCGAAAGAACATCGACACTTGCAGACTGGTCTCTTGGTCCGATAGGCCTTTGGATCCTCCACCCAGGAATTCTGGACAGCGGTGCAGCGAGCATGGATGGGAATACCTGTGGGACGCTTTCGTGAACTAGTGAACTCAATGCCTCATCATGTGACTGCTCTTATCTGGGCGAAAGGTGGCTTACCCGTTACTAGGCAGGTATGCCATTATTTCTGTCCACTCAGTGCATATTACATAAATAGCAAAGCGACGTTTGATCATAGCATGAATCCCATTGTACCTTATTCCTCAACCTGTTTGAAGAACTGGCATGCAAAATTTCAGTGACCATCATTTTATTAATTACAGAAATGTGAACTGGTAAGCGACTAAGAACTGCACGTCCGCTTCGTGCCCATCGAGTTTGTGTTTAAAGACTCGTCATTGTAATTTTCTATTTAATCAACTTAATTACGTTGGGACTTTATAATACGAATCGTAGTGACTCTTCTTATTTTTTCAGGTCGAGAAAGATTCTTCTTATAAAGGACCTCAACTTGGAAAGGAACCTTACGAACCTGTAAGCAAGTGCGGCAGACGTCGAGGTGGAATGCCACTTGGAGACGACATCTACGTGGCTCACGTGAGCTTAGATAACGTAAAACACATGCTGAACAATCCTCCTCCAAAACGCTAACGTTCAGGATGAAGATTTGTACATAAGAAGCCTTATCTTAAAGCCCGCGACGATGGATGAAAGAATATTCACCTAATGTTGTAACCCATTGAGTTGTGATATTTGAATTCATCGAGCTGTCACAACTCTTCGTGAGTTTTGAGCGATTTTTTTAAATTAAAAACAACAACGTACATTGGCATAAGACATTTGTTCAGCATTCACTACACACTTTATTTGATTAGTTTACGTAAGGTTACAAGGGTTATTAAGGGACGTAATGGGCAGAATACTAGAAACAGCGTGGTCACAAAAACGTGATAGTTTGTAGTTCTTGTAATCACTTTCTAAAAATCTTCGATCCAGTAACTTAATAACCGTGGTAACCTTACTCCACACTGAAATCTTAATTTCAGCAAATTAACAGTAATGGCAATAAAAATGTAAGACCATGTTTTGATTAACAACCTAGCCTGAATCTTCAACCTCAAATGGTGACGATGTCACCATTTGAGGTTGTATAAGGCTGTGCATATATTTTATACCTGGAATCGAACTTACCCTTTCCCCTTCAAATCCGGGGACAAGATGACTTCCACATAAAGATGTAGCAATCTCTAATAATAAATTATTATAATTTATATGGATTTAGGATCATCTTCGCATGGTTTTTTTAACATGATTTAAACTGCTCTGATAGTGACAATTCTGAAATCTGTTTCAGAATTGCCACTATCAGAGCAAAGTTTGTTCTGTAGTGAGCATTAAACATGCAATTAATGAAATATAAGAGCAAAGCATGATCTTCTTCATGTAATTTCAATTAGACCACGTGGCTATTTCACATAATGATTATAAAATTTCGTAGTGCTAATTTTAAAATAATTCATAAATTCAGCTATTCCTAGTTTTTTCTTTAACTCAAATATGGCAGAGGCCACATTTATCATTTCTGTAGTTCTACCAGTGACGTGGTAATAAATATGGCGTCATAAATCTTTTTGAGAGCGCTCGGGACGTAATGGCAGAATACTGGAAAGAGCGTGGTATCAAAAACAAGATAATTAGTGGTTCTTGTAATCACTTTCCAAAAATCGGAGCTCTAATAACTAACAGCGACAGACTCAGGTCTGACCCTATTCCAGTTTCATAACAACTTGATCGAATAGACGAATCTTGGCTCAATGACTTAAAAGACCTTTTCAACTGGAATGAAATTTCTATGAAGGATATGATTATAATGACCACAAACCCACGGCCTGGTCCCTTAACTACGGACATGTAGCATTCACAGAGATAAAACAGGGTTCGAATTTTTTTTTTTAAGTTGATTAGAGTGAATATCAAACACGTTTATTATAATCCCAGCCACCTGATTATGGCTCTGATTTGCACTATTATATACAGAGAGTTCTTACATTAACTGATCTTTCAGGACCAACAGCCCTCCTCTTGCAAAACATTGAGGTCCCCGTTAAAATGCAATAATGAGTCTATATTACTAATTTGAAAAAAAAAAAAAAGCGTGCTCCTTGTCTCGATTACACCCTGATAATACAACTCTAGACAGTTGAAACACATTGTCTTCGTGATTCACAATTGCAAAAACGTCAGATTCAAATAACTACTGAATATTAATAAAATTTACTTCTGTTTTCAATCCACTTTATTTAGCCGACAGTAACACGGTGGCGGCACTTGGTAATGGCAGCCGTGGGATGGTTAATTATGTCATAATCACGTGGAGTGAACGAAAAGTGAAGATCCGAGCCAAAGATAAAAAGTATTTAACAGTATTCATTGAAAACGCCCACCGCATGACACGCATAAGATTAATGAGGTTTAATTAAGTACAGTTTTCGTACAACCTTGACGCAAAGCTAATATTTCTGAAAAGTAGACACTCCCAGTTTGTTCTTTCCGTCCATTTCATTACCTCGTAATTAGCCTCAGAATGTTTCGGTGAGGAGATTTCAAATCCTCGCTCGCATGCATGAACGGAAGGGACTCATTTCGCAAACAATTTGCTGGAGTTTCAGCAAATTAGCGTCCTTCTGTCCACTTTGGCAGTCAAGTTCGTTGCCAACGGCATCTGAGAGAATAACCTGTTGGCACGAACAAACTGAAATGTGTTGTGTACACACAAAAGACAGTAAGAGTTCTGAGAGGCTACAAAAGGTGCCGATCATTGCCTGTTAGCGTTAATGTTCTTTCTTACAGCGTCAACCCAAGTAGAATTACGAAGGGATGCTTAGGTAGCTCTTTGATACCAAATTAAGACTTGAGGAAGTCAAGATGATGAGAAAGATGTCACGATTGGCAGTCGTGATGTTAATTAATAATCATTAAGTACAGCATATAATCAGATCGACTATTAACCAGTCTTAGCAAGAAAAACGAAATATTTATACGCAGCCTGTTCGTGCTCCTAATTGTCCTTAAGATTGTACAGATGAGAAAATCGATTTGGAGTGTCGTGTACCTTGGATAAAATATTCAAGGTGGACTGAAGACTATTCCTTCATTAATTACCACGAAAAAGCAGTGTGCTTGATGTGTCAGGAGATTGTGTGAGTTTTGAAAGAATATAATTTAAAACGACACTGATTCCAATAATAAATCTTAGATCAACATAAAGGAGTGCTGCGAAAAGAAAAGTGTTCAAAGTTACAAAACGAATTAAGAAAACACTGAAAACGTATCAGTCAGGAAATTTATCTGCTGTACGTGCCAGTTATCAAATTGCACATTTGATCGCCTTTGAAAGTAAACTGTTCATTGGCGGTGAATTTGTTAAAAGATGTTCGTTAAAAATTGTGAAAGAAATTTGTCCGGAGAGAGGAACAATGGTACAAGACGTTAGTTTGTGTTGACAAACAATTATTCGAAGAGTAGAAGATATTGGAAAGAATTTGTTCCAGCAACTTTTGGAAAACATAAAACAAATTAAATATTTTAGTGTTCCACTGGATGAGAGTACTGGTGTAAATGACACAACCCAACTCCTCATCTTCATGTGTAGAATTGATCATAATTTTGTACCAGTTGAAGATTTAGTAGATATCTTTTTGAAAATTTCTGCCAATCTATCGAAAAGTTAGGATTAAATATTAAAAACCTGGTGGGAGTCACAACTGACAGTCCAAAAAATATTATTTGTAAAAACATTGGGCTTATGGGAAGAATAACCAAGAAAACGATAGATATCGGAGCTGAAACTCCAATTGGAATTCCCTGCATTGTGCACCAAAAAGCTCTTTATTGGATCTCCAACAGGTTATCAATGTGGTTATTTCAACTGTAAATTTTATAAGATCACATGGCCTTAATGTCACTGTTGAAACATCACCGAATGTTGCTACAAAGAAAAAGGGAAACCAATAAAACAACTATCAAATATGGAGTGGTTGTGTGATCTTGCAATTCATATATACATTTCTCATTTAAATGCTCTTAATTTAAAACTATAAGGGAAAGGAAAATTTATCTGATTTGTTTAGTGACATCAAATCATTTCAGAATAAGTTGTTATCATTTAAATCCCAAATTGAGCGAGACAATTTAGTTCACTTTGAACTGAAGGAGAAACACATTTCCAAATAATCGTTGCCTTTCGTTATTACAATTACTTTTTGACAAGTTTGAAAGTCGATTTTCTGATATAAAATCCTATGAAAGAGACATAAGCTTTTGTTTGAGAACCCATGTTTTTGAGAACCCATAGAACCCAGTCTATGGCTAAAAACTACAATCAGAGATTTCAACTTGAAATTATTGATCTTCAAGCCAAAATATGATTCAAAAATAAGTATACAGACTGCGAAAATAAACTATTTGAATTCTACAAGGCTTTCCCATAACTAAATAAGTTATGTATTTTGATATAACTTATTTAAAAATTCATTGCATTGAATTTTTTAAAAAAAAATCATTCTTAAAAATAATTCCAACAAAAATAACAATTATACAAGATGTTAGTTTGATTTTCCGCTAATAAAATAAAATGCCATGAAAATGGCTACTTTGTTCGAATCAATGTATGTTTGCAAGCAGATTTTTTTCATTCGTAAAATCAAATAAATATTTAAAAAAAAAACAGAATAACAGATGAGCATTTTTTATGAAAACCCCAAACACGAGAGGTATTAGAACCTATAGTACATAGTACCGTGAATGGGTTGGAGTTGAGAAGACGAAAGAAGATATTTGTTGATATTGGACTTGAACTTCTGTAGATTGTAATTTTCAGGAAATACGTATGAAGGAAGGTTGTTCCAGAAATCAGAAGTTGAATGAATAAAGGAGGAAGATGAAAAGTTGGTTCTGTGGGTTTTAAGTTGGACAGTAAATGGATGTTGGCTGGTGGCGGCACGTGTTCGGACTGTTTTGAAAGAGAGAGCGGGAATTATAGAAGCTAATTCAGAAGAACAGTGCCCATGGAAGTATCTGTAGAAGAGGCATGCAGAAGAAACAGTACGTCTATGAGAAAGCGAGTGGAGAGACTCTGTTAGAGAGGAGTCATTAATTAACCTACTGCCCTCTTCTGAATGGAATCAAGAAGCCTGAGAGAGGTTTTGGGGGCACCACCCCAGTTGTGGGAACAATATTCCATGGCAGGGCGGATTTGCGATTTATACTGAGTGAGCAGCTGTTTGGAAGAAAAGTAACGCTGAGAGCGAAAGAGAAAACCAAGTATTTTAGATGCAGAGGAAGCAATATTTGTAATGTGCTTGGGCCAAGAGAGAGATTAGGGCCGCCGTAGCCTAGTGGTCAGGCGCGCGGGTGCATAAGTACATGTGCCTTGAGTGACAGGGGTCCAAGCCCGTATCTTGCTGAACACGGTGCTGTTTCTTGTATTCTGTCTATCTTGTGAACTCTTCTGACCGTTTGGTCGTCCGAGTTTAAACATAAAATTTAATTTAATTAGAAGTCAAGGTAATCCCCACAAGAGAGATATCAACTTGCCTAGAAATCGGAGTGTCACCAAAGATAAGCACAGGAGCAGAAGAATCCTTTTTGCGAGATATAAGACAAGACTGAGTTTTAGAATGGTTGAAATCAACTAAGTTGTCTTTGCCCCACTGGAGAATTACCTGAAGATCGGCATTTAAGGAATTGGTAGCAGATTTTCGAGAAGTTGAAGCTGATTGAGCAGGACAAGGTTTCTGAAAGTGGAATGCAACGTGCTATCATCGGCAAAACTATGGATAGGATTTCCAGTCAATTGAAGAAGGTCATTAATATACAAGAGGAAAAGAGTGGGGGAAAGAACTGATCCTTGCGGGACACCTGCATTAGTGGAGAAGTTAGAAGACAGAGAGCCATCTACCATCACCCTCAGTGAGCAATCAGAGAGAAAACTGGATAACCAATTACTAAAAACAGTTGGCAAACCATAAGATGGAAACTTGTTTAGAAGACCTTTATGCCAAACACGATCAAAGAGATGTCAAGAGCAACTACTTGTGTTTCACCGAACCTTTCCATTGAATTAGTCCGCAAATGGGTAGCATAAGCCAGAAATGACCAGTGGATCGACACTCATGGAATCCATACTGGCAATCGTTGATCAGACGGAAGGTTTCTAGGTACTTTAAGAGTTGGCGGTTAATTGATTTCTCCATTACTTTAGAAAGAGTAGAAGTAATTACAATGGGACGATAATTGGATAGGAGCGATTTGTCTCCCTTTTTAGGAACTGGCTGGATATTACCAAATTTCCAAGCAGAAGGAAAAACACCTTTGGAATAAGAAAGTGAAAAAAGCCGGCAAAGAATAGGAGTAAGTTCAGGAGCACAGGTTTTGAGAACAAGTGGAGAAATACCATCAGCACATAATCTTCATTATGTATTGAGACTGGCGTTAAAAAAGCAACCAGATTTTGAACAATTATCTAAAAATATCCAGCCTCAATCATCTCATTAAAAGTTAAGTTTTATCCAGTAAATATTATTGTGTATTGTACTTAATAAAATTTCGAATATTTCAATTTTATGTTTATCATTATAATTATTTATTCACCTTAATATTGAAAAGCAGTGATCCTTTTCAGGTTGTAAATTTTCTAAATTGAGCATTTAAAAGCAAAAATAAAGTATTTTTTTAAACAAAAACGAAAGAAAGTCATATTTTTATAATAAAATCTAAAAAATAAATCACTAACATAGATTTGTTGCACATAAAAGTGCTGGGAATTTGCATTTTTTATAAACAGCCTGAAAAGAAAAACCGGTAACATGAAAATAGAAACTTCCTTTTACGTGTAACAAGATATGGAAAATGTGAGACAATTTTTTCTCGAATCACTCTGTGCGGCCCGCGAAACAAATCTAAAAAAATTGAATGTGGCCCCTGTACGGGAAAAGGCTGGACACTACTGGCTTAGACTATTTTGCTGGAATTCTAATAATCTACACGCAAACCTAAGACATGTTTTCCAAACAGGTTGAACTCTACTAAAAAGTTTGATATTCGGTCTTCTAACCTAAAGAAAGCTTATTCGTACGTAAAAATTTAGCTAAATACTAATAGAACAAGCAAATAAAATATGGAAGGCATACCGAGATAATAGTTTGCAAAACCAGGTGGCACCCTTCATCCTACTGGATGAAGTTACTAATTCAGACGTTTTGCTGGAACATTAAATCAGTCCGATCCTGGTTATAATTCGTCTTAGTATTAAACAAAACAAAGAAGAATGATATAATACACAAACTATAAAACAGACCATTCTCATTTTAAAATTGTTAGCTTATTGACTAACATTAAAGCGGTGTAAATTTCGGAATAAACATTCTTGTTAAGAGTTCATCTTTAAGAGTTGTACTCCCAGTTGGCAGAAGAACTCTGCAGCAAATGATCAGATTCAAATCTTTCTGGTACTTGAATAGTGACATCATTTGTTCTAGTATCAGAAAAACTCTTCAAGCTACTCTCAAGGGTGGGGTATTCCACAGTACCCTAAATTTTCATAAAGAAAAATTAGTTTTCTTTCATCACTCCACGTCTCAGCTAAATTAAAGTCGCACTTATGATTCTGTAATTGCTTCGTCCATTAGCTAGCCCATTAAGTTTTGCAGTTATGCGAGCCATTAATATTGTAAATTTAGTATGAAAATATTCCAACTGAACTAATAATACTCCATCTAGTCAACCACTAACCCCTTAGTCTTCATAACCACAAACGTAAGAAATAACTCCACCTTTCCCAATTGCTATTCGTTATTTTAAACGTATGTATAAATTTCGATACGAAAGAATTTGATGCAATATCATCCGGATGATATTGCATCCGGAACAAATAGCACTTCCGTGGACCAGTCACTAAAACGACAGCAAAAGGGAACAGCCATATTAATCCTACATAATTTCATACGTATAAATATTAAGGTAACCATTACCATCGATTAAGCTTGCAGATGAAGTGATGACATCATCCGGCTGGGGGGAAGGGCGGACCGTCGGCAACTTCTTATTCCCTTCGAAGATCAGTAAGCAACTTCTTTCACTCTGATTTTCCTGCGAGGAAACATTAAAATCAAAAGTTTTTTTTTGATATTCTGAGATGGTATTAAAATAGTAAGATTAACAATAAGACAAGTTGCATCTTAAATTGTACCTTAAACATCTTCCCACGACAAATAACTCAGAATTTTAAGCTACACATCGCAGTTCATAATTAAAACTAAATATGGGATACTGACAAGAAGTGGAAACAAAAAGACAAATTAAATTATGAATTTAGCTGTGTATTGCCACTCCAATCAGTTATCAAGTTAAAGCAATAACAGGAAACCAGTCAATACTGTGCATACTTAATTATTCCCTCAGGGTAATTACTGCCCACTTGTAAAATCTTTCTCCGTATTCATAGAAATCGAAAATTCCATCTGCAGAATAGCTTTATCTAGCTGAGAAAAGGAATGATGTGCTCGGGCTTAAACCTGAACTGAAACGTCAACGCTATGATTGCACCATAGAGTCTCCCCCAAAAAAAAAAAGAAAACTGTGGTAAGAACCATGCAACTTAACAGGCATCCTGATCGTTGCCTAAATTTGTGGTCCACCGTATTTGCCATAGCGATACCTGGGTTCAAATCTCTTAGAGACCGGAAGAATCATCTTCAACCTCAGCCCACCAACTCCTAAATGAAGGAAGCAAAAGTTCTGAAAACATTCTGCATGCCACAGAATCTGTTATGCTGAAATCGAGAGAAACCTTCCTCCGTTGCTAATACTTCGCCACCCCCAATCCTCGACTACAATTATTTTTTTGTGGGAGGGGAAGATTAGCAATAATAATCCAAGAAATACTGCAGATGCCAAGTTTTTGGAGTCCATGACTCTTCCACAATGAACTGGCACCAGCGTCGATCTATTTTTCAATTTTTCGACCGCCTCGAAATTTATCTGTTGCAGGTACTCCGAGTCGACGGGTTCACGACTCCTCCCTCTCTCCGAAGGTCCGCCACCTCCTTTTGCCGCCAATGTCTTCAAGAAAACATTTTCACTAATTATCAAAATAACATAACTTGTATTTGGTATTATACATACTCTAGAACGATCATCCTGTAATTGTTTATTTCTATAAAACTAAACAATTTTATTGTATTTCATAAAATACAATTGTTGCATCGTTAATGACATGAGACCACTCCATTCTCTCATGGATCCCTATAAACACGTTGCACGCAACAAACAAACGTGCTCCTTCTATCAGAAAGTTCACTGCAGATTTGCACCCTCTACACCACACCACTCAGGGAGTGGGCGAGAGAGGTAGCTGGTTCTGCTGCTCAGAACCACTGCCATAAGTTATAGAATCTCTCGTGCCACTTTGGATATAAGATGGGATCGTTCAAATTGCAATGAGGATAACATTAAAACTTTTTTTTTTTTTTTTTATTTTAACAACTTTATTAACAAAGAACAGCAAGCGGCCCCTAGCCAGAAACTGGCAAATCCGCTATGTACATGCATAGATATATATACAATGATATATATATGATACAATATATAATGATACATACAATGATATATACATATAATCGTGTTAATTACAATGTTATAGGTGTGATGAACATGTATCATGTTCGCAGAGCGAATCACATCACGTAATTAATCAGAAGTATTACTTGTGTCCCAGGAACCACAAGACAGCAGTCTTTTCCTATCCTAGGAAGAACGAAAACCGCACCCACTGAAGGTAGTGCTATATACCAATGGGTGTTAGCTAATCCTGTATCCACAGCTGCCCAAACTGGGGTACCAGCTAATAAAAAAAAAAAAAAAAAAAAAGAGAGAATAGATGGCAGGCGATATCAGTTTCAAGAGGCGATAGACATTGCAGGTGTTGGGTTTGTTCCTTGTTGTTGATATGTTGATAAACTTGAGAAGAGTTGCTTTCTTTTCGTGAAAACAGCAGAGCAGAACTGTTGTAGAGCTGAGAACGATTGAGAATTTTCAGTCAGTGCCACTTCATTTCCTTCAGAGCAAGTTGCTGACAGCAGCTTGTAGTGTACATCTGTCATCGTGGTACAGGCTGCACCGATACAGAATGTGCGTCCAGGTTTCCTCAGCACCACACAAGCAGCGATTGGTTTCACACAAGCCAAATTGAAATAGTTTGGAGTTGATGGAGCCGTTCCCAGTAAGTATATACGATGTTGTTAGGCTGGAAGAAAACCATTGGCGGGCGTTCTTGTTGAGAGGGAAGGTAACTGCAGGAACAAAAGAGCGGGTGACTTGACCAGTAGTACTGGAATCCCATCGTGATTGCCACACTGATAAGTTCATTCCAGATTCTCCGTTTCTCGTCTTTGATGTTAGCAGTTAAGTTGCATGAGATGCCGAGAATTTCGCCGGGAACTCCCTGCTTTAGACGATAACATAGTCCTTTGAAGATGACATGCAGGTCTAGTGGTAAGACTCCAGCAAGGGCCTACAGAGCAGCAGAGGACACTGTCTTGCAGGTCCGGAGCATGGCAAGCAGCATAATCCGTTGAATGGACATGCGCTTGGAACGGAGTTTAACATTAACGGCTCTATGAAACCAGACTCCCGAAGCATATGTTGTTATTGGTACGAATACTGCTGTATAATATAGTAAGAGAGTCTTCCTGTTTAGTCCCCAGTCCGATTTGGAAATTCGGATAACTGCTGCAGTGAACTTCTTAATCTTCGAGGCGAGGTGATTAATATGAGAGGAGAAGGTTAACCTGTCGTCTAAAATTACGCCAAGATGTTTTAATTCAGGAACAAAAGGGATTTGCTTTCTGTCTATCTTTACATTTGGAGGTCTTCTATAATCTAACTTGCCTTTAAAAATCATCAGTTTTGTTTTTGTGGCAGATATTCGCAGTTTATGTATACTTGACCACTTGATTAGCTGAGAAAGAGTTATATTGGCTGATTGTTCTAGTTGCAGACGCGATCGACCTGGAATTAGAAGAACCAAATCATCGGCGTAGGCGAAGGCAGAGATATTGTCAGGTTTTTGCGTGAGCCAGCTGTCCAGAACTATGTTCCAGAAGAGGGGCCCCAGAACTGATCCCTGGGGGCATCCTCTTGAGATGGTCCTTGAGAGAGATTGCTGTTTTGAGATTACTTGGATGAGTCTATTTTGGAAGTAGCTTCTAATAACTTGGAATAGTTGCTGAGAGCACTTGGCTTTGGTAAGACGATTGAGAGCGCTCTCCCACCAGAGGGAATCGAAAGCTCCCTCGAAGTCAATGAGTATGGCCATTTCATATTTAGCCCTCGAAGCTGATATGTGGTTAACTAAAGAGACCAATGCGTCTTCACAGGATTTTCCCTTCTTGAAGCCAAATTGGGTTGGAGACATTAAGTTTTGACCTTCAATTAAATCTGCTACTCTGGGTGCTAACAATCTTTCAAATAGTTTGTCAAGGTTTGCCAAAAGAGAGATGGGTCTGTATGCTTTGGGATCAGATTTATTTTTGTCCGGCTTGTGAATAATTTTAATCAAAGCTACCTTCCAGAGATTTGGAAATATCCCCTCAGTAAGACATTTGTTGTACATAGTTAGAAGTATTTCTGGAAAGATTTCAGCAAATTTGATAATTACAGCATTTTCCACAAGATCTAAACCCGGACATTTATGGATATTTATTTTGCTTAGGGCCAGCTTTAGCTCGGGAAGAGTGAAGAGATCTGTTGCAAATGAGGAGTGGTAGGTTGAGTTACTATTCCTGATAGATATTTGTTCTGGAGTTTCTGTAGTGAGATCGTCCAGGGGAAGCAAGCGATCCAGGATGGCGTTAACTGAATCATTCCAGTTAGTGGTTTCTGTGTTGTTGTTCACTACAGTGTTGTACACTTCATGAGAGTGATACTTGTTTTTGCTAATTTTATATAATAGACCCCAGGGATCAGAATTTCCTGTGGAGTGAACTAAGTGTTGCCAGGAGGCAAGTTTTTGTTTTGCAATTGTATTTACGTATTCGTTCCGCTGGCCTTTATAGATATTTTTTAGTCTGGTGACTTCTGGTTCAGGCCAGTACCTTCTCCATTGAAAGTCTCTGCGTGCTTTGTGTACTTTTTTGTGCAGAGTGGAAAGTTCAGCTGTCCACCATGGAACTGTAGTATGCTTGCTAATTTTCTTCTTAGCAGAGCGTTCTGTAGCACGAAGTAAGGCAGCCTGTACATAGAATGCATATTCTGAGGCATTGAACTGGTTCAAAGACCGGCGAGTGTCAACGTTAAAATCCTGGTGAATTGAAGACATAAATAAAGGCCATTTGATGGTTTTGATAGAAAATCTTCTGAGATCTTTTGGAGGAGGAGAAGGAGGGGGACCTGTAGAATTTGGAAGGAGAGATACCTTAAAAGTGATTGCTCGGTGGTCACTGTTTGTGTAGTCAGTATGTATGGTCCAATCAGAGATCCTCGACGACATGGCGGACGTTGAAATGGTGAAATCAATGTTTGATTCTCCGTGGACGTTTGAGAAGGTATGCGGTTGGTTGGGTAAGTTGTGCAGATTTAAATTGTAGGTGAATAAAAATTCCTCGAAAATCCTACTTCTGTTGTCCAAGACACTGCTGAACCATAAGAAAGATTTTGCGTTTGAATCAGTTGTAATTATTAAATATGTGGGATTTAAAATAGCAAACACCTGTTCTAGATATCTTTGTGATAAATTAATATCTGCTGATGGTGGACAATATAGTGACAGTAAGTAGAACGAGAAAGTTGATGTAGAGACTAAAATACAGGTGGAATTTTGATTACATAAGCCAGAGATAACAGTGATATCCAGCTTGTTGTTGAATATGACGATGGCAGATTTAGGATTTGTTGCAGAGGACTGGATGATTCTTGTAGTCATGGGATATCCCATAACTTTGGAAGATTGCCCATAAATGTGCTTGGAGACATAAGGTTCCTGAATGCATATTATATCAAATAAATTTTCTGTTGCAATGAGCCTGATCTCATCAGCAACGCATCTAGAGTGTTGTGCATTGATCTGCATGATTGTAAGTTGGAAGGGGCAGTCTGGTTTGCTGCCTAGCTATGCAGAGAGAGGCACACTGTCCGTCCTTGGTCTCGGGATCGCTTGTACCGCTGGCTGTTCATTATGATTGCCAAACGATGGCATTACCAAGAGACCTGCGGGCCACATATCTGTGTTTAGATATCTTTCTATATTGGGACTTTTGATCTTAATCCGGAAAAAGGAATAGGATGGATGCCTGGTATGGACCTTTATGGGGGTACCGGGTATGTTGAGCTGCTTCAGAAGGTTTTCGATTTGTTCTACTGTTGTTTCCGGGCATAGTCGACTTATAAAAATGCTGTTAGGCCTTGCCCTCCTTCCTCTACGCTGCACTGTTTTGATACCCAATGTGTTCGGATTAGAGCCAATAACTGCATCACGATTATGAGCTGCTTGGGTGAAGAAGGTCTTGTCTTGCTTGGAAGTAACGTTACTGTTGATAGGTGTTGATTTCATTCTCCATGCTCTTGGTTCAACTGTCTTCTTAGAACTATTTTCAAACGGCATGTTGTGACCATCAGTTGTATTTGTTGCATTACTGTCCATTGTTGGTCGGAAGTAATGCTGTTGTATGTTTTGCTGCAGATAGCTCGATTTGGGCTGTTTGGATTTTTTGTAGTTCAGTTCTGAACCTCTGACGGCCGCTTTAGTTGGTCTTTTGGTGTTCTGATGCGTTATTTCTCCTTGCGCAGCTGGTAACTGGTATGTAGTCTGATTCGGTCTGTTTAGCTGAGAGGATCTGTCTCCTCTTAATAAGGAATCTGGAGTTTTTCTTTGTGTGATTTTTTTGATAAATTCTAAATAGTCAGAATTCCTCAGCATTTCTTCAAGAGGACTAGAGACCTCAAAAGCAGGTTTATTATTATTATTATTAATCGGCACCTGAGGTTGCTGCGGTACAGTCTCACTGGGCGCGGAAGAGACAGGATCTGATGTTTGAGTACCCACTTCCCTTTTGAGTATGGCTTCCTTTTCTTTTGTTGAGCTATTCGGGGTTCTTGGGTATGTTTCAAGAGTATCGGCTATTCTGTTAATGCCTTCAAGTATCATCTCAATGCCCTTTGTTTCATGCCCTTCTCTGTGCAATATTAAATCCTCAATTTTCTCGAGACGTTGTACCCAGTTTTCTAGTTTTTTCCCATTGGCCGATATATATTTTTTAAAATTATTTATCTCGCTAATACAAGTGACATGAAATTCTGAATTTTTTCTTTTTTTATCTCTGTTTTTGCTACCGGGTTCAAAGATCGCAACAGATCGTGGTTTATGGTCTTCTGTGTGGGTTACTGCTCCGGGCGTCCTCGGTTCAGGTATGCCGTCCGAATCAGGGTGTCCAATAATTGTAATGTTATCTCGCGTATTCTTTGCTTTTCCAAGTGTTTTCTTCATTGTGGTTTTCCTGTACGGAAATCTGAAAGTGCCGGTCGGGGAGTTATTCCTAGAAACCCTAGAGCTACATTTAGTTGGCTGAACACCGGAGGCACGTATTGGCCTGTCACTTAGACGTTTTAATTGTGCACATTCCTTTCGTGGGCAGGTAGAAGATTTAGATTTCTTCATTGTTAGGCCAAATGGAAATTTCCAGACAATTGTTTACAAGCCCTAAGGATACTTGTAGGGTAGATCTATACTTGGACTTGGGGGGAAATTCCTAAGGGAATTGATTGGATTATCTCAACTGCAGGGTCTATACTAGCACTTTTAACCTTGGAAGCCTATTGTTCCAGAATTCTGGCAATCAGCAGTAACATTATCGGCCGTCTAATTTTAATTTTAAAATTGAAATTGCACTGCACCTGTTACTTGTGGAATTAAGTGGAAAGGATTGACGTATAGCTTACACTTCCCGGATTCCGTAGATGTCAAATATGGATCAGTTTGGTGAAGCTGATACTAGAACATAGTAACTAAACTGGGAGCACACAAAAATGCGACCTGACGATGGCAAGCACTCGACAATCCGATAACATTAAAACGCTTGCACTCTTCAACAGATGTTGAACAGTGACTATAAGCGTTTCTTGTCAGTCTTCAACATGCCAACTAATTGCATCATTACCGCTGTCAAAAATCTCCATACTTATTGACATCCTCCTTAGCACTGCACAACGCGATCTCATCATTAACCGAGAAAACTTAGGGATGACGAAGAAGAACGGGAAATTAGAGCTTGATCTTTCTCAAAAAAAAAAACAACTAATAAAAGCATATTTAAATATGATTTTTTTCTTGGTCCTGCTAAAAGGGATATACATTGAATGATCACTGAATTATGACCACCTCTATGAAAACTGAATGCGACCCGTTGACCACGTGAGGTACGATAGTGCGCAGTTAGTCGACCTACGTAGCATGATAAGGTGTCAGTGGTTCAGAAAGTAGTAAAATTCCGAGCGTGATGGATAAAAGGAAGGATTTATCGGACTTTGATAAAGGACAGATTGTGGGTGCTCAACGAGCTAGTGCCTCGATATCCCAAACGGCTGAACTGGTGGGGTGTTCGAGAGCCGCCGTAGTTAAAGTGTACCAGGACTGGCGTTAAAATGGTTAAACAGCGACCCGACGGAAAAACTGCAAAGGTCAGCGAAAGGTTGATGTTAGAGGTGAGCGCCGGGTCCGAAGACCCGTATAGGCGAACAGACGCAGCACTGTTGAAGAGTTGACTACCCAACACAACACGGGCCAACCCAGAACAATATCTGGCATGACCATGTGTCGCGCGTATGGGCTATACCAGAAGACGGCCCCTACGGCATCCTCTCCTAACCAAGGTTCATCGGCGTAAAAGACTCGCCTGGTGCAAAGAGCATGCAAGTTGGACGTTAGAAGACTAGAAGAAGGTGTGCTGGTTGGATGAGTCCAGCTGGTCGAATGGTTGTGTACGGATTTGGCATCAACAACATGAGGCTCTTGATCCATCATGCATGGTATCAAAAGTGCAGGCCGGTGGAGGCGGTTGTATGGTGTGGGGCATGTTTCTCTGGCAGGAACTTGGACCTCTGGTACATGTGGAACAACGTGTCACTGGTCTCCGCTATCGTCAACTGCTTGCTGACTGTGTACACCCGGCTATGTTACACTTTTTTCCGAATGGCGATGGTGTCTTCCAAGATGACAATGCGCCGAGCCATTGGGAACTTGTTTTGCGGAAATGGTTGAGGAACACAGTTCTGACTTCCAGTATATCGATTGGCCTCCGAACCCCCCCCCCCCCAATATCAAATCAATAGAGCACTTGTGGGACACTATGGAAAAGCATATCAGACGTCTGGATACACCAATCACCTCCATACCTGCATTGCTGACCGCATTACACACAGCTTGGTTGGCCATACCTCCCGAACGCTTCTGACATCTTGTTGAATCAATGCCACGTCGGATAGCTGCTGTACTGAGGGAAAAAGGAGGATCTACAAAGTATTAGGTAGGCGGTCATAATTCAGTGATCACTCAGTGTATATAATTATTATTTATTATTTATTTTTTTTTATTTTATTAAAGTTGGCAGTCCTAGCCAGTTTTCCTGGCAATCCCGCCACCTATATAAAACACCGTACAAATAATTTATGTAATACATACTGCCACTAGTAGTTAAAATCCCTGGCACATACCAGGGATCTACTATTTGCGTGTTGATAATACCCCCCCCCCCCCAAAAAAAAAAAAAATATATAGAAGCGTTCATTCCTGATAAGTCGGCTTAAATAATTGCATCTCAAGGGGATGCTTTGAGATCAATACTTGGCATCATACGAAAGAAGAAAGAAAGAAAGAGCACGCAAACAACATGTATTCGTAATGATGGAATCCGTACAAACAAGTATTGTAGGGATACTACACGATTATGAGTTACAATCACATAGCTAAACTCATTAGGGATTTAAAAATCCTTATTAATACAATACATATATGTATTATAAACCTTTCATAAATATATGAATGAAATAAACCTTAATTCATTAATTACATTATATTTAAAAATACAGTATAATGTAATTATACCCTGTAGACTCCGAATTGTAATAACAGGATGGCGGCATTTTAGTCCATTCCTCCACAAACTCAGTCGACTAAGGAAGGGCCTTTTGGCCTGTCCTAAATCCGACGTTCTATTTCATTCCAAAGATGTTCAATGGAGTTAAAGGGGGGGGGGGGGCAAGATACAGAATGTACGCTTGCCTGCCTCCCTTCCTTACCCAACATTCCTGACAACACTGCAGGGATCTTCTCTTTGAGCGAAATCGTGCATATGTACCGCAAGGCATTCATATTTCACGAACGACGACCAACAGTCGAAACCACGAGAAATAATCCCAGAATGGTGACAACAGCATCACCAAAATTTCTCAAATGGGACAACACACTGGTAAATAACGTTCTCCGGGCATCTGTCAGACAGAAACTCTGCCATAAGATCGTAAAATCATGAACCAGAATCCATAATTCAATAACGCATCTTTGCAAAGTTCAAGGGACCAATTACAATGGGCTGTACATCAGACAAGATTGGCTCTTTGAGTTGGGTGTTTCAGCTCCCTACGTACCGTCCGTGTATTAATATAATTTCACGGGAACTCCCTGAATTCCTGGTTGACAGTATTCCATGAGGCCCGATTGGATCTTCATGCAACTCCTCTGAACTCCCTCCGGTGTCTTACCGTCAACTTTTACGTTATATCCGAACGATTCCATTTGGTGATTACGTCAGCCACCGTTGATCCAGGGCAGTGGTGTCCAATGTTTAATGTCGAAGTACACCATTAAACATTGGAGATTTTCTAAGACACCGCGACCTCGATAAGTACAAGGTTTAACGTCATACTATTTTGCTGGGTAATAATTAATAAAGACGCACAGTATCTTCCTCGAAAATAACTGAACTGCAAGATTTAAGTTTATATTTGAAAATTATTTTCTTATTTAATTATAATTGTCAATAAAATTAAAGAGTAAAATCTCATTTTTAAATTCCAGTAATGATCTCGAAGCACTTGGACATCAAACGTTAGGGTGCATGCTTGGATTTGAACAACTTTGAAGTTTACTGATGTCGGGCAAAGCTACAGCTCCATACTTGGGGCCCCTATGATGTCTAATTTATCTAGCAATATTTTCGAATCTCTTTTGTTAAACCTTTTCGAAGGTCCGGATACTTCGAGCACCTGTGTTACAGTTTTGCTGCAATAGCATCCAATGACTTCCTGTTAGAAGTCGCTAAGCTCAACATATCGGATCACATCGTGTTTCGCTGATCTGCTTATTTTTATGTGAACGCGGCTTTATATGCGCATTCGTGACGCCCTCGTAGGTAGTGGTATAGGTGGAATCGCTGTACTCCCACAGATGGAAAAGACCCCAGTTCGAGTCCCGTTGATGACGTTTTATGGGCCTTTTTTTCACTAGCTGGCTGAGTTAGTCGGTCTCAGGAGAGGGTAGCATTGTTTTCACTCCCGAAAACTCGGGTTTTTCGTCCAGCAAACATTTTCCCCCCCATTTATTTGTACATACAATTATTACATATATATACAATTTTATATGCATTAACATTCTCGTTACACATATATAAGACATTATATTATATTTGATCTACTGATGCATTGCGTACGTGTATCCTAGAGTCACGGGTGGCTCCTAGGCAAAAGCCCATCTCCACCTAGTTCATCTGTTTTGGCGTAGAACCTCAACAAATCTAGCCTAGAAACATGTGCGAGGTATTTTACCACCGTCAATACAAGGCAGCTGCTGTCCGGTGCCTTTCTCTAGGCTCGGGCTTACGTTATCTGTTTGTGCAGAATGCACAAGTCCCGCACCCACCGTATGTAGTGCAATACCAGTGGGTGTGGACAAGTGAATTACTAGTAATTATTATATTAAATAGACATATACAATACTTGTTTTAAACATGCTCTCTGAATTCCTGAGAACCAATAAAACAATATATAACATACAATGGACAATTAACAATACTGTCTAGTCTGTTCGCTGGAACTTTCAACCCTGTCGACAAGCACAATGAGATAACTACTAAATGATTCTCATAAACCTTGCGTTTCACAGAAACCAATCTTTATAATAACAATTGACAAAAATCAACGCAATAACAATTAACTTAAATCTTCTGTTTACACATAAACCTTTGGTCATTTGTGAAGTCAATTCCCAGAAGAAGCTGAAGTTCTGAGCTGAGTCCTCAATATGAAAACTGATCTTGAGAAGGTTTGCAGAGCAGTAAAGTTATGGTCTTCAACTAAGATATTTACATTGTTCTCCAATAAGTTTGGAACTGCAAACATTAATTCCGCTCTAGGGTGAGAGTACAGTGGACAGTTCAGAAATACATGAATCCACGTTTCATATTCCCCACATGTGCAATACGGATCAGGCTCCAGAGCACGCTCAAATAACTTAGCTCGGAGGGACCCATGCCCTGTTAGCAGATACGAAGTTGTCATAGAAGGTCTAAACCACGAAATAACTCCAGGGGTTGTTGAGAATTCCACTTGCGCAATATACTTTCTTGTTACAAGCCCAAATTCGCTCTCATCCCATCTTTTTTGCCAGACAACAGTAAATTCCTTCCAAAGCCTTTTCTTCTCCCTTTTAAAGTCGCTGGCTGGGTCAGTCGTAATTCCAAGCATTGTCTTAGACTGTCCTTTTTTTAGGTAGTAAATCAAACCCCGAAAATCAATATATAAATCTACAGGAATCGTACCACCAAGTATTTGGAGTGCGTTGTTTGAAACAGTCCTTGGAATATTATTGATCGTCAAAAGAACTGATCTTTGTGTGGAAATAAGTTTCTGTTTCACTTTTACCTTTGATACTTTTTGGTACCAAACACTTGCTGCGTATGATATAATAAGCAAAAATATGGTTTTATAGTAAAGGTTCAAGGTTTTCTTTGATAATCCCACTCTTTCCTGGAGACTGATAACTGAGGCTGTGAAAAAGCAGATTTTGTCCCTGAGTTTTGACACATGAGGCACAAAACTGAGTTTATCATCTATGGTGATACCCAATTAGTTTGGGACACATAGGGACACATTGTGGCTAAAATGGTTCTTAAGTCATAAAACTAGTTTTACTGGGGGATATTTTCAGTTTGTTGACTGCAAGCCCATGCCATCAAGTCATCCAAGATAGGCTGTATTTTCTCTTCAATTATTGTCCTTGTGCTTCCATCAGCAAGCACGTTCTAGAGAGGTCCCAACACTGATCCTTGAGGGCATCCTCTTGAAACCTGAGCCCAGTACGTAAGATGTTTTGCCACCGCCTTAACATGCCTGTCGCTAAAGTACGATCGCATAACACTGTAGATGTACGCATCACACTCTGCGGATCTCAAGCTCCTGAGGGCACCTACCCACCATAAAGTGTCAAACGCGCCCTGAAAGTCCACAAACACAGCGAGTACGTATTTAGCAGGTGAGTTGGACACAATTGGTCAGAAGATTTATAGCGTCTTCAGTCGACCGTCCTTTCTTGAAGCCTTATTGTGCTTCTGAACATAACTGATGATCTTCTAGTTTTTTGGTCCAGCAAACAAAAAATCGGCCTCACAACACACTCTTGTTTGTTTGCTTTCTTGTTTAATAGTTTTATGGCGCATCAGATATAATGCGCCAAGTCAAAGAACACACGCAATTTAAAGACAATATACACAGAGCAATATGACTTTAGTCGCTTATGCTCCTAAAACCCTACTACTACAACAATAACAACAGCCAATTCCTGCCACGTGGATTGCTCCTTAAGGTTCATTTTATCTGATAAAATCGGGGGGGGGGGGTAATCGGATACCTTCGGCAATATAGCGCATATTTACATATATACTGTATGAGTGCCTTTGTGTGTGTGTCACGAGTCTTTGGTGCAATCTCGAGTATCTCAAGAGTCTTTGGTGTAAGCAGGGCACATTACGAGATAGTCTGGCACACACACACACACACACACACAAAGGCATGGCTCAGTAGAGTACTGCCGGTCCCTCTACTCCTGGCCTGCCTCCTCGTGGCGCTGTGTGGACAACGAATGGTCCCAATAGGGGTCCAACGTCCAGAGGAACAACACCCAACACACTACACTTCGCAAACATAGAAATAATACTTTTTCTTTAAAACTCTGGCTTTCACAGAGTACTATGATACGCAGATAGAGACATAAACGCGGAGATGGGGGAAACCCCTGGTTCCGCTAGACCCTCAAACACTTTACTTTATTCCTCTGACACATACCGAGTATAAATGGCAAATTACCTTCTCTGTCAATACTGACTTAATTCGAAAACATTGTCTCTTAAAAATCAAGGTAGGTTAGTATATTAACGAAGTTACGCAGTAGATTATTCCAAATCATAGAAATTTGATTGCAATTTCTAGTCTCGTGAAGAATGGATATGATAACAAATACTTCGTGTGTTAAAACTCACTAATCTATAAGGTTTGATGTACTTAAAAAGTGAAATTGAAAAGATCCTTTTAATGTGCTCACTTTTCCATTAACGGAATTAAAATGGTTGTCTTTGATCTCAATAATTGAACTAAAGCACTTCAACCCGTGTAAATTTACAATCTATTCATTATTAATAAAAATTCTAAAAAATTATAGTTTATGCAAATGTTTTCTTTCCGCTTCTTCATTTATAGTTTTCAAAATATAGAAGCTACTTGATTAACATCGAAAATCTATTATCAGGGATTTACAATACATGTATTTACTTAACAGATTTTGTACTTCTGATTCGATTGTTGTTCAATATGGCCCCGCCCCTTTTTTTTTCCTTCTTCGCGTAATATTTTAAAAGTGTATTACGTTCTAGCTGGTAGATGGCGCCACAGAATGATGAGCTTAGAAAAGTAAGAAAACTTTTTTTTTTATTATAAATTGCGCTTGGATTCGCTTTAAAATAGTTTTTGCTGTTTTTAAAAAGATCGGGAGAGATCGTAAATTCCACTAATGACCGACCATAAAGGAAAGTGGATAATAAAGTGGGCCACGGTGTTTACTGATGTAATTGAAATTGATTGTCGAGGAAAGTTAGTACTTTAAGAACTTTTCTAGCAAAAAAACATTTCTGTGGGAACATTAAACGCTGCATAAAAGGGTTTCCCTGTTATTTTCATAAAAGGGAAAATGTATTTTCAAGAACTATAATCGATTTAAAAACCTACCAGCTCCCCTAATGCAGAATTATCAGTAATTTTGTTGCTGTACGGACTGACTTGGCCTAAAGCGGGTTTTTTTTTTGAACTTATTTTTATGAATAGATATAAAAAAGCTCTTTTCACGGTTCTCTAGTTCTTAATATCATTCTCTTCGTGACGGGTTATTACAGCTCAGATCCCTCCTCCCTCCACTAAGCCTTCAAGGTACAAGGTGGAGGAAATAACAAAAATACAGAGAGGGTAATTTATTATTTTTCAATTAAAGAATTTCTAACATTAACAAAATGTTATTAGCATCTTTTTCAAGTAAAAAAATTTGCACGAGATGAAAGACGATATGGTGAGTGAATGTGACATCAGAAGCATCATAAAGGTCAAATGCTCAATCAGTCGAAACAGACCGATATATTTTTTTTAATAAATTTAAGTATTGAATACAAAGACTCACAAGAATATATCGTACCGAAAATAGAGATTAATGCGCGCACTCTTTTGTTTTAGGATACTTTTGTACTGGAACCTGCTTCCAAAACTCAATAGTTGAGCAGCCACTTCCTTTTAGTTGTTTTAATCCTTTATCCTCTTTGGAGCTTCAGTAGCTCCAACTCTACAGCTGTTGTAGCTCAGTGAGACGGGACAGCCATTCTTCATAATGTCAACAAGAGGATTTTCCAAAGATGCAAATGATGGTTTAAATCACAAAATCTATCATTAATTTCTTCTGCCAGTCCGTGCAACTTGCATGCATAATCTCAAGTTATTACAGCATTTCAAATCCGGGTAGAGTTTGTAAAATTTTACTCAAACACATGAAATGATTGAAGGTTACAGAAACCGGGTCCTTCTCGAAGAGTTTCAGTTTGTTGTGGAAGCTGAACACACTCTCTGCTAGATCAGAAATAACTTTTCCTTGTCGAGATATATTTAATTATTGTAAATGCTGAACAAAGCCTGTGAAAAATGCCATGTCTATTAACGACTGGGCCTCCTCAAGTTGAGGAAAAGATTTCCCTTTTTCTTTGTCAAAGTGAAATCTTCCATCGAGTGAAAGAACTTTGTTAGAGCATCGTTTACCGAGAGCCATCTGACTAAACGTCACGTCACCTGGAAGCTAATCGTTGTCTATTTCTTCCATGAAGGCTTTGAACTGTCGATATGTTTTGGTGCTTGAGCTTATATACTTCACAATTTACCTCCATAACCTGTTCACATTTAAAATGTTTAGCTGCCCTGTAAAAAAAATGATTGAACCACACGTACGTTTAAAGCGTTTTATCATAGAGACACTACGCACGACAGATGGAGCCATCGGCTGATGGAGACGTACGTACGCGTTTTATTACATAGCCCTTTCCAATATGCCCCTTCCACTATTGCGGCTCCCGAAGGTCGTCTAGCTGCCCGCCCTTTGATCTATATGCTGTGCATTCGTAGAGTGAATTTAAATGGCCCCTGCAGAACTTTACACAATAGAAAATAACCAAAACTGTATAAAGAAACCGTCAAGAGGAACGGATTTAGCGTCAATTTAATGTACAGTTCCACCAGGACGCTGTGTCGCAACGCAGATGTGTCGCAAGGCAGTGTTTTCTCCACCTTCGAGGGAAAAATAGAATAAGTAGTCTAGGTTTCTTTTCAAACTCTTCAAAAGACAATGGATGGTGTCGCTTTAAGGTTTCCTCTTTTTGTGTTGAGCACACCCCACTTCCGATGACACAATGTGACACAGTTTCGAATTTCTTCACACCAGCTAGTTGATAAAACTCGAAGTCAGATTTCACAATAGCAATTAAAAAAAGAGAAATCCGTAGTATTGTTCAATGTTTAGTTTCAGCATTTAACATATTGGAATAGCACAAATGTCGACTATGAATCAATATTTTCTTCATAAAGTTTCCAGTTTTTAAGGTTAGACAGACCTCTTGTAGATCGTGGGTGGGACATACATTAGACGGCCATTAATTTTGCCAGAAGGTTGATTAGAAAAACGAGTCATCAGAGTACTGTTTGGATACTCGTAATTTTCAGATTCAATTATTTTTATGTTCATTGTTAACAAATATTAAAATGAAAACATTTACTGCATATTATGTATTAAGTGTCTTGCATTTCCCACTGCTTTAATCATTAGCTGTCAGAGGGCAGCATTAACAGCTAATTCTAAAGTATCGTATTTTCTGCGAATGAGAGTAGACTTTTAATCTAAGATGTCACTTTAGTGCAGGAGTAAATAAATATGCCCTTTTCCACCTCTTTCTGATACTTCCCTTATCTTCATTATAACTGTTTCTACGAAGTATTAGGTATCTAGTCAGAACGTGCTTTTAAATTCCTTGAAATCAGCGATTAAGCAGATGCCAACGGAAAGGTGGAATGGGGTGGTTGACTCTTAACATCGCGTAGAATAAAGTCCGCGTCTAAAACTCCACCGTGAAAAACAGTGGAGATTAGTCTAAGCACAAAACCCTAGCATCATCGAAGTTCGACCGTTTTGAGTGAACAGACACTATAACAAAGTATTCTATGTACTACAGGAATCTCCAAAACAACCAACCAGCTTGAACAGGCAGTGATACGGACAAAATACATCGAAAATATGGCCCTTCGTGGGCCTGCAATCTGTCTCACAATAGTGAGTGGTGAATCCATGTAGCACTTTCAACCTCATTCTATTTCCATTGAGCATCGGTAAAAAAAGGAGGACGAAGTTTTTTATACGTTCCTCAAGCATGCCATTGGCTAGATGTATTATTCTGCTGGCAGATCCATAGTTTAGTGTAGACGGAGTAAATAATCCACGTGATCAGCAGAAATCTAAATAATTTACTTATCAGACGTTGTTGCACTTATATGAGAGACTCATAATCAAATCATTCTCAAGACTAAGCAGATGGGATCACACGATTTTAACCTCATTTTATTCATGTCCGACACAGTGTCTACCCTTATTTCGCAGATGTTCCATCCAGTTGTCCAGTTGTGATGATCCTGGTAACATGGACTTGGAGGTCTTCTGTTATATCACAACCGATTAAAGTGAGTGGACACAATCTTAAAAGTGCAAAGAAACTTCAACTAAAGTTATTTTAGCGAGAAAGGCACATTCTCACATCGTAGTCATCTCTCTTTCAAATTCCGCAGTATTTTGGTACAAATACCGTGCATGTAGAGCATACTGGACTTCAGTGGCTCAGTTCGTTTGTTATTAGATTGTAATGATTCATTCTCATAAGTTGTGCTTCCGTTTGTTGGGAACTTCTTGAGGACATTCCGCGCGCTGTTGTTTTCTTTTTAAGCTTTACTGTATTCATCATCCCACCATATTTTCAGACGTGCACGAAATTTTATGGGTTGTTTTGGGATTGTCAGATCCCCTGTATTTGGTTTTATATACAGGGTGTCTCAAAAATATTGGTACAAACGTTTAGGGGAGGTAGGTAACATCTAAAGGAATGTGAATCTCATAGGAACCCATAACCGGAAACGTCACCGTAAGTCGGTAGACGGCGTTGTTCATCAGTTCGCGAGAGGAGAGGGAAATTTTCTGGTTTACTCATTCAAGCAGTAGTCGCCGCACGAAGAGCATACATCGATGAACGAACTGTGAGCTGGCAGACATGCACCTAGTGCATGGATTAGCAGAGGGCAATGGACGAGCCGCTCAACGAATTTATGGAGAACGCTTCCCAGACAGACATGTACCGGACCAACGTTTGTTTGCGCGTGTGCATCAAAATTTGTGCGATTATGGGTCTTTTAGAGGTAACAGGTGTAGTGCAGGCAGACCACGTTCGACGCGAACTCCCGCCATGGAAGAAAGTGTGTTGAATGCCGTCCAGAATAATCCTACTACCAGCACACGTGCCGTTGCCTCTGCCTTAGGAGTGTCTCGTTGTAGTGTACAGCGTGTCTGGCACGACGATTCCTTACACCCCTTTCATCTCCAAAGGGTTCAGTTACTGCTCCCCCAAGATCATCCTGCACGTGTGGCTTTTGCGCAGTGGCTTCTCCAAGAAAGTGTTCAAGACTTCAATTTTCCAGCCTATGTTTTGTTTACGGATGAGGCTTATTCAATCAGCACAATGCTCATGTGTGGGCTCACGACAACCCACACGGTGTGCGCCCCCATGCGGCACAACATCGCTTCGCAATAAATGTGTGGGCAGGTATGGTCGGTGACTGCTTAGTCAGCCCCTACCTGTTACCATCCCGCATGAACTCCGCTAAATATCGGATATTTCTTGAACAAGTTCTACCAGGGTTACTTGACGATGTTCCAGCAAATGTGATACTCAACATTTGGTTTCAACATGACGGGGCGCCTGCCCATTGTGGAAGGTGTGTTCGTGACCATTTGAACAGGCGTTTTGGGCGTCGATGGATTGGCCGTGCTGGACCCGTTGGCCCCCACGCTCACCTGATTTATCGAGCCTCGATTTCTTTCTGTGGAGGGCCCTCAAATCTATCGTGTATGAATCGCCTGTGGAGACGGAAGTGGATGTCGTGGCGAGACTTGTCTGCGTTGCTGCTACTGTCAAAGAAACTCCAGGTGTGTTCGACCGTGTCCGCCAATCCATGCTGCGTCGGTGTCACGCATGCATCGCGTCTCATGGTGGAACCTTCGAGCATCTGTTGTAACATCATGAAATGCATCCATCTCGTACTCCATTGTTAATATTATGTCAGATAAATGTTTGCCACTAATTACTGTCTTAAGTCATTTCTGCTTCTTGTGCCTCTGCTACTACTTTCCCGTGACGTTTCCGGTTATGGGTTCCTATGCGATTCACATTCCTTTAGATGTTTCCTACCTCCCCTAAACGTTTGTACCAATATTTTTGAGATCACCCTGTATAATTGAGTCATAGTATAATGCTTTAAATAAGGAAATAATTTAGCTTTTTAAGAAAGAGCGCATTACTTGTAAAGTCACTTAATCGCAAAATCTCTTGGCACCTGGAGCTGACGAATAACAAAACAAACCCAGCTCATGAAGATCAGTAGATGTACTTTGATTTCGTTGTTCGCTGCATGGAGCCGGTCGGTAGTCCGACTCTCAAACAAATGTTTTTTAATAAAAAAAATCAAAATTCGCTGAGATAATGAAGTAACATGACACTCAGCAATTCCAAATTAAATTTTCGAATATCAATGACTGTATATGACTAAAAAAAAATTGTGTGTTAGGTACATAAAGTGTCCTGCCGATAGCATATTTAACGTGTTTTCCATTTAAGAGTCATCGACAGGCGTTAAAAACATTTTGATTTTCAGATATTAATAAAATTCACTGATAATAATATAACAATGTTTTTATTTTATTAACAATAATTACATATCGGTTACTGAAAGTATTGGTCTGTGATCACTAAAGTAGGATATATAATTTTTACATGAAGAGTTCACGACTAAATACACCATCTATAGTTGTTCCATTACTTGTAGTATTTATAGAAATTTCTGATGTCCAAGAAGTCCAAGTGAAGAATGTTTTCATTAATGTGCAGAACTCTTTTCCAGTCACAGAGTTTAATTGTAAAGAAAAAGATTACATTCAATCTGAAAACACCAAGTCACTTGAAACCAGATACCTTTTCGAATAAACACATTTCCGAAAGATTTTTTGTATCTTAAAACCTTAATATTTCTGTTTCAAAATTCCTCAGCTTTCCAACGATATGCTATACGTCCACATTATCCCGTTTATTACGTGAGAAAATTTCCTCGATCACATGTTCATATTTTTCACTATCCCGGAAAAACTACTGCAATTTTCAGAGGTTTGAAAGTTTTTCCTCTAGTATATAGCTAAGATGAAGCTTCGTGCAAAATTTCATTAAATTTGGTCCAGTAGAAGATAAATTAAACTGGAATAAATTTTCGTAACGCTTTTTCGTTACAAAATTTTTGTAATAACGCCAGTAAAAACATTTTTAACGTCAAAAGACTCCTATAATACACGAAGAAGTTCTCAGTTCATAGAAATGACACGCAGCTGGGCAGTACCCTAACCCAACTAACCGATCAACATATTTAAGATAAAATTAAGTTTAAATAATTCCTACAAGACCTATACGCAATTTAAATAAATTAATTTTTCGTTTAACCTACGTAACAGCCACACAAGAGTAGAAGAATAGAGAGAATATAAAACAGCGCCGTATTTAGAGGTCAAGTAAGCTATACGTTTGGATTTTTAAACAAGTGAGTGATTTGAAAAATGAGCAAAGCTTGAGGTATACTGTATTAAAAAGACAATTATGATTTGATAACGCTGAAATATTTCTGATATCGACTGAAGGCCAGAACTTTTTTTCTAAAGTATTCTTACTCTCACCTGTTGAATGGAACAACGTTGAAAAACAATCCGTTCTATCAAAGAGGATATCCAAATCAATACGCACTATCACGAATAATGTTAATAACTCCTGCTTCGGAAGAAAGTCAAAATAATTTGCTTTTAATCGAAAGTTTAGCAAACGCGACTGATGGGAAACGTGATGTGAAATACTGAAATTAAATCGACAGCGACGGGGCCACGGTAGCCTTGGGGCAACGTTGCCGGCTTGCTGAATAGCTGTTCGAGGTTCGATTCCAGCTGCTGCCTTTGTGGGAATTTTCCCAGAGGCTTTTCGTTCAGCATTGAGTTTGGCGGTCTCAAACCGTGGTCGTGAGGTTTTTCTCCGGGATTGACTCCGATTTTCCCTTCACAACAGACAAACCGCCCTTCGCGACGAGGGGTGCACGAAAATTTGATAGGGCTAGGGTCGCGCGTAGACTAAACTCCGCAGCGTTTTCGCTGCGGACTTTACTCTTGAGGGAAGGGGGTTAGTGGGGCAGCCACGCCACCATCATAAGGTGGGTTGCCGGCAGTCTATTTAGCAGACGTGTTCTGCTCCAGGATGCACTGCATGCACTATAAGTCAGTAGATTTCAACTGCAACTAAAAATCCATCGATTAAAATGCAAATAATTATGCTGCTTAAAAATCAACTGCTGGGGTTTGCACCTGCTGCAAAATATAAGTTTATTACAAGGGGGGAAATTAGTAATGCGCACAGAGCATTTCATTTCAGGCGTGTTTGCATACAGAAAATAAAACTATTTATGCGCGAACAGAGAAAATTTCGATTCTGAGCTTGGCAGAAAAAAATATCCAGCGCTTTAGGTACAGTATATGGAGAGCCCCATGTGATACGTACGAATAAAAGAAAATAATAATACCTGCTGGAATTCTATTGGTAATTGGAAAACAATTTTTAATCAGTTTTAAAGCTTCCTGTGGACGGTTAATGCCAACTGTCTGAGGCAGTGGCAATAAACTAAAGGTCCTCCACATGTGTATTGAGCGGCAAAAAGTTCGCGGTTGTGTGTTGTGGGGGAGGGGGTGTTCAATAGAATCCATTAATAAGATTCCTTGATTTTCAAACCAAGGATCCTTAAATATCTGAATCCAATGCATTTAATTTAAATGTTTAATTCGGGTCAAACATTCACACTTTCTCACTCATTCTATCTGCACGTAGAAGCTCTCGTCGGTGATATACTCCCACTCTCATTTTACCTTCCTTCGAATTACTTCATACCACAAAGAATCTATGCTGAATTCCGAATCTGCTAAAGCTTTAATCGTTCTCGAGCTGGTTTTGATAAAATTCACGATCCCCATTATATATACCATAGTGAAACTCGACATCCCCCCCCCCCAATTCAAGGTGAAACCACCTTTCCATTAGACCTTTTATGTCGGCTTCAGTTGTTCTAACCACGAGTTCAAATTCACTCATTTTATTGATGACACTACTCACATTACTGGTGACAGTTAGGACTAAGTGTTCTTGTACAGTTCACTACCCTGACACACTTCTTGAAATTATTTAAGCTTGTTTCCCGTTCATTTGACAAATCGTCATCCTCGGTACATCTTGCAAATATCGCTGGTGAGGCAACAAACAAGAACCCTTCAAACGTGCAAGCGTTACTTTAACCCATAACATCAGATAAAAAAACGCGTATCTGTTTTTACCACCATTCAGCCACAACTGGAAATCTCACTTAACCTAGCGCCACCTTTGTTCAAAGGTATTCCGTTTCTAAAAAGTGGATTCCTTCTAGCTCCAAGTGTGGCCACGCCTGATAAAAATTCATCTCCCCCAAAATCCTCAAGTCTAGAGTTAAATCCAGGAGGTTTGCAGCGCGCATATATTATAGCCCCTCCATTCGTGCCTGGGAAGAATTGCACACAAACATTCCTAATGTACGCAGTACGTTACATTTTTTCGGCAAGGTCGTTCCTCACAGGGACAAGTAGCTATCCCACCGAATCCAGTTGCCTCTCCCCCCTATCTCTCTTGAAGTTCGATGTTCTTTTTTATGTGAAGCATCCAGACTTGAATACAATATTCCGAGTGAGGTCTCAGCAATGTTTTATAAAGAGGAATAAAATTATCCTTCTCCCTGTTAGCAAATGTCCTACAGATTGTTAGTAGTACACCCAAAGCGTTCCTTTCCTCATGCTTGTACTGCAAGGAAAACTTCTTGTCTGCTTGTATCATAACCCCTAAATTTTTGTCATCTTAAATCGCTTTTAATTCCGTATTAGCATCAGTGTTAAAAAAGGCATAATGAAAGAAAGCGACATTAATTTGAAAGATAAAAAAAAAAAAAACCACAATTTCCATCATCAAAAAATATTTATCCAATTCTTCCTTGAATTTTTCCAAACTCTGCACTTCTGCCATCCTTGGAGACAACTTATTCCAATGATCCACAATGCCCGAAGGTAAACTTCATAAAATCTAGACTAGTGGTACTCCCTACGATGTGATATTTGTGCCCGCAAGTTCTTCTTTCATTCCCCAGTGAGAATATTCCTCTCTATTCATTTCACTAATCCCTCCAGGGCTTTCTATACTCAGTCAAATCCTTCCCTAAGATGTCTAGACATATTTTAAGCCGTTCCTCACGGAGATAATGTTTTGCGTCTTTGATCAATCGATATGACCTTCTTTGCATCCTCTCTAGCAGTTCTACACCTTTCTTCGGATGCGGCCTCCATACGTGTATGCAATGTTCTAAGTGTAGTCACACTATTATCTTATAAAGAAATATAATGATTCCTTTTCTTTAATTGAAAATTAAAGATCCAATAAATCATAGCTAAAATAGTATGTGCTCTTCTTGCCATCCACTTACACTGCATGTTGAACTCCTTTCTGACAGAGAATGACTTAATTCTAAGTCTTTCCTAGGATTAAAGAATAATTAAAGGATATTCATGAAGAGAAAGACTTAATCCTAAGTCTTTCTCTTCATGAATATTCTTTAATTATTCTGTCTCAGAAACTCAATCTCGTCCATTAATAAGGTCCCGAGTTTTCACTTAAGATCGTCGCATTCTCTGCATTTTTGAACAAAGAAATACATTATTATGAGCTATAGACAGTTTTGCATATATGCAATAATTTGTGCAAAGAAACAAGCTTCTTTGCACAAACTCGCATGCATCTCACAGGTGAGTCAACTAACCTGATTTAACAGTTTCAGTTACTAATAACGCTTCCTAAGTAAAAAATTTCAGCTACGCGATTAGCAAAATAAGAACTAGTTTTGAAATAAAATTTACATCACAAAATTCAAGTAAACTCCCTACCTCTTATACAGCATCAGCCAAAAAAAAAAAAGAAGAAAAAAAAAACGTGCCCATTTCACCCATCCATTCGCTCCAAAAGTTTGTCCAATTCTTCCTTGAATTTCTTTAAGCTATCAACTTCCACAACGACAGATGGAAGTTTGTTCCAGCATTCAACCACCGGCTAAAGGAAAATTTCCGCACATCTATTCTACAACCGTATTTCCTCAATTTGAATTTATGCCTCCTCGGGTGCGGAATCTGAGCAAGAGGAAGAATCCCATCAGCATTGAGCCTGCTCAACCCATTCAAGACCTCGGATCACCTTAGACCACCTCGCAGGTGCCTCGTCTCCAGCAGCTGCACTTCGCAGAAATTAAGACTCTCTTGGGAAGAGCACCCCTTTGTTCCCCTCACCAGTCTTATTACCCTTCTCCGTACTCGTTCTAGCAACTCTACATCCTTCCTAAAATGAGGCTTTCAGTACTTAAGGTGTGTCCTGACGACTGCCTTGTACAAGGGGATTATTAACCAGTATGGCGTTCCAAAGCACTCTGCTCCACTCTCAGCCCTGTGCCACATGTGTAATGCTGGGCATTCTGAACCACTGACTGAAATCACACCAAACCAATGCTGGAGCTGTGTTTGTATCGGGTGCATCAAAAGCCAGTTTCCTCATGAGTTATTGGGGATGGGTATATGAATTAAAATAAAAGACCTCTCGTGGGTGGAATGTTTTATCATGTTCTAAGTTGTAATCACGTGCTACCAATGAACACAAACGCTCATTATTTTCTGTTTGTGTTCAAGCTGAACATAAACAGTAAACTAAACTCAAAATGGGAACATCAAAAATAAAGAACCGGATAAAATTTAAATTAAAACTGAGTTAAACAAAAACCAGCCTCAATTTCTTCCTAGAGGACATACGAATTGTGAATCACAAAAGTAAAAGATTCCTAAATATACAGAACCAAATCACGATAGCTATTTTCCATCTCCCTCTTACTCCCACACGAAAATAGTGCCCAAAGTTACCACTTCAAGGGCCTTATGCTCAAGCTGGTTCTGCTAAAGTGGTCTCTTCACTCCTTTGCGATTACAAAATATGGTAATGATTATAGTCATTGTCAGAAATGACTAAGTGTAGTCTTTTGACCTGTGTGGTCATGCCAGAGTACTTTTTTTTTTTTTTCGTTCTGAGAACCAAATGGTTAACCTCAAGATATCACGCTGGTCTCACTGACAAGCTCGTGCCACAGCACTTCGGGAGTTGCTTAATAATAAAATAAGAAAAGCTAATTAGTTGAGAGAAAATATGATAGAGAAAGAGGTTAAAAATACTGATCTAATTTAAAAAGCTGCTTATTAGAAATGGAGAGTGATGCGCGAGTAATTACAAATGTGTGTTATACTGAACTTCATTCAAGTGATGTAGAACTTCTCCTAAACTTATTAGTTTCTTGTCATACGTCGCTAATAAGCCACATATCGCAAGAAACTAATAAGTTTAGGGGAAAGGGATATAAATATGTCGCTTTTTCTCTCCCGTTACTTAAAAGTCGTGCGAGGGGGAAACGTCAGCATCTCGTGACACAGAAAAAAGTTAAGCCATTCACATAACGCGGGCCGAAAAAAAAAAAAGAAGAAGAAAACTCCATTTACAATTTGCTCGTATAATCAGTTAATAACCTCGCGGAACCTGATATTTCGAATTTTTCTTCAAGGACGGCTGGCTGCTGCACGCGACACTCATTATCAGGAGGTCGCTAATGACAACAAGAGGGGGGGAAAATCGCTTTATTACGGCTGTAATTTTAAGTTTATCAAAGGGAGCTGCTTCCGCCTCACTGAATGAGAACAAAAAATGAAAAATCTTCCTTTTCGTGTGCTGCGCTGGGGTTGTTGTGTTGCGGCGCAAATAACCGCATTAACTGATGCATTATGGGCGCATTTCAAAGGAGGAAATGGTGAACAGCTTTCTACACGAATCGGAGAAACGGAGATGATAAAGCGTCCGTTAGGTCAGTTAATAAATAAGCTCGTGGTCGTCCATGCTGGGGTTAGTACAACATTAATCATCTCCTTCATTTGAGGATGAACGCTGTTCGTTAATCTCGAACATCCGTCCCCTGGAGTGCTTTTCATCCTTATTTTCAGTACGGGACAATGGCTGTAGGGCTGCCTCTGTTTTGTGGGGAACGGCTTTCGAGAACACCACATATCAGCGCAGAAAATGTCGTTAAATGACAAGATTGATGTCACAGCAAACGCACACCCGATAATCATTTCTGATGGAAACCAAGAGAGCTCAAAAAAATGAATAATTAATTTCGTTGTAATTCGGCACATTCATTTCATTTATTGCTATAATTATCGAATATTTTGATTGATGGCTTTATTTAACAGATCCCAGTGAATTCCAACAAGTAAACACGACACGAAGACCAATGAATCCAGTTTTCTTGGTTAATGCCAAATATGAAGGTTAAATACGTTATCCACGTGGTTAACAGTGTGTTAGGGCTCATTGGCTGCATCCCAAAAGTTCCGAAGAGGCTGATCCTTAACATGAAACTAGAGGAAATGAATCGCTCTGACATCTTTTTGTAGGTGCGAAAGGTAAAAAAGGTAAGGTAAGCTGCAGCCATTATCAATCCACTGCAGGATGGAAGCATCCTCAACGATTCATATTGAGAGAAATGGACCGTAATCTGCCACGCTGGTCCAGTGCCAGTGGGCAGATCGACCGTATTTAGCAGTCAGAGGCTTGAACCCCGGTCTACTCAAAGAGGATGTACCACTGCACTTCCGCTTCTAACCACTTGTTACAGACGGAAAGGACCCTTCAGCAATAATCTTCCATTCAGATAATGGAACGATTTACAAACACCTACTCATAAAAAAAGAAAAAATATACCGTAACCGTTTACAAATAAATTCTTCCATCATTCTAGACCAATGGTCAGAAACCCTTTTTTCATTATTGCATTTATTGTTGGTCATTATATGATTTCTACAATATATGGCGGATTAGTTAAATCCGATTTCCAACCGCAGCTCCATCTAATGAGCATTTCACACACTGAGATACTTATACATTGGTGCAGTTCACAATATACTCGTAGGATGTGACATCTAAATATGAAGACAATCGGTAAGAATATCACGTACCAGTTGCGTTAAATTCTCCGAGTTGAATCTTATTGCAAACGACATGACAAAGAGAAAACTGCAACGTTACTTGCAAAGATAGCAGCGCGGAAAATATGGAAAAGTCAAAAGACCTCACATATGGACTGTCTCATATCGATGTCGCTTTTGTAATCTTTCCTAACGTAGTCGTATCTTTCTTGATGCTGCCAAGACGACGTAGAAATATCTGAAAATTGGAAATCCTTAAGAGAAAAGCCACAGCTCCAGTAACGCCTTAAATTAGCGTACCGTCCACTATTTTACACTCACTATGCATATATTCAGTGATGAAACACCAGTTCAATATGCAAAAAAATAAATAAATAAATAAATAAATAATAGATGAAATAGGAGATCTAAAGAGGAAAAGTTATTTTAAAGAGCGAGAGTCAGCTTCCTGAACGAATTTTTGGGAAACAAAAATATCGGCCGTCTGAAGGTTAATTAGTTTCTTAAGATATCGACTACCAGATGAGCCGTTCCTTCTTACAAGAGGAGGCAGGAGAACGTGTATTTTATGAGACGAATTTGCCCGAGGAATGAATACTACAAATAAGAGCAAGGGAGAACGAAAATCAATATAGATGTGAACTAAATTGTAAATAAAATAGTAGGAGCGAAGATTGAACCCGATTCGCTTAACCGGAAAAAACAAATCACGCCTCTTCGTGATTTTTTCGCAATGCAACAGAATCAGTGGGCATCGAATGGGCGCCCATGATTTTATTCCAAAAATTTCGGCTTTTGGGCGCTTTAGCATATGCATAAAAGCGCCTCTTTGCCTTCACTACGTCTGTCTGTTCGTCCGCATGTAATAACTGAATTCCCAATGGGTGAATTTCCACGAAATTTTATATTTGGCTCTTTTAGAGCGATTTATCAGGCTTTCCCAAATTTCATTAAAATCGAACCAAAGGAAATCCGGCAATTATTATTATATTAACACCCATTAAGTTTGACCTAACGTTTTTTCATTCTGTAAAGAGCAAAACCACTATAAAACCCGCATTATTTACATACACAATATACTAACACCTCATGGTCCTAGTTGCCGCGGTGTTAAATTTAAAAAACCTTCTTCTGTTACGCAAACAGCACTTCAATAAGACTTCATATTCAGTGTGTTATTTTTATTTTTTTTTCAGAGGTAGGTTGTTTTGTTAACGAACAGTTCTGTGCTACTGTTTCTTATTCCATTTTCTCTTTCGAAATCGTTTTGAGGGCCGTATTATGACCCACCAATTTAAGAAATAAAAATCTAATGCGCCCGAAATGTGTACATCAACAAAATTGTCCTCGCATATCGCGAGTATTCCGCTCCTTAAGCAATTTACTAAATCTGTTCCCACTCCAAGAAACAAAACCTGCTTTGATTACTAAATAAGAAAGATTTCCCAATGCTTAAAATATTCAATTCTCGAACTCATTTTCAAATCTTTGGCATGTTATATTACCCGCCGAAAAGAGCTAAAATAAAGTAATAAATCCAAAAGCAATCATCGAGCCAAAATGTGTGCAAAAAAGGACATTTTAAAATAATTTATTCTGTGGATCAGCTATCGAAATTTAAAGCAACTGTAGAAGAAGGAAATTTATAAAATAAATTCTTCATTTAGAAACCTACTTCAACAATTAAAATAAACCCAGTGAGGTTGTAAGTTCCATTAGAAAATCGAATTCTTTCCTCAAAGTTTAAAACCGATTTAAAGAACTGAGTAACGTGTAAATCAGTATACAAGCTGCGAGATATCTCCATTACAGTGACTCGCATACTTCAAAGCTGTTTACCAGATAGTTTAAGCGAGAATTTCTTTGATGGTAACTGGAACACACTGTTTGCCTGTCACAGCCCATTTGCAAATTGAACTGTGACAGGCAACTCTCTTACTAATACTAAGGAAGAGATCCACATGAAAGAGTCCGTTAGAAATTGGAAACGACATTTAACAACTGGATGTGTGGGACTGCCAAAAGATATTTGAGGACAAGATTAAAGTAAATCTAAAATTGAAACCCAAAAGGTAAACAAATCTCGAACACAGAATTGAATTTAAACCAAAGATGCACCTGTCACAATTCAGTAGTACATCAACAAAATAGGATTTAAGAGTCCAATAGTTTTAAGTTATACCGTTATTTCAAAATAACACAATTAAATAATGCACTGATTGTCTGTGTCAGATGCTCCATTAAGTGCCGGTGAGAACTCCAGAAGCTCTCCTTCTGCTCTGAATTTGTAACTGTGCGTGGTTAATAGGGATCTTACATCAGATAGAAATTTCTGGCCTCCTCTGAGGCTTCTCATCATCTTAGTTGTCTGGAATTCTCTGGTTAATAAGTTTGCAATGTTACACAATAATGGATGAAAAGCTGGATCAAACCGTTTAAAACTTGCCATATTGTAATTATACATCTTCGGTATAATCATTATTTCTGACATTGTCTTCTATATAACTTGCCCATCAACATCTTAAATGATATGGAATACCTGAGATTTTGGTTTGGACTAATAAGTTTCTGGAAAATTTAGCCAAGTTTGGTTCATTCTAGCAATCTTTTCAATAATTACAAGGAATCGTAATGTTATTGCTGATTGGTCGAAGGAACCTTCAATAGTCTTATCTAATGGTTGGCCGAGTTCCGACTGCCCATGACAAAACAGGGTCCTTGAAGATATGCACTAAGACTTTCCTTGAATGAGGGTGAGAAGACGACCTAAAGTTAAGGCAAATCCATTATGTCTGTAGGTTTCGTAGAAAGCAATTTAAACAGGGGACTTCCGGTCTTCGACAAATAAAATGCAATAAATTGTAAAATACAGCACTTTGGTGCTGTATATACTGCATTTTTCACGTGGTGTTGAGCAGCTTCGGAGGTGCTAATAGTTAAATTACTTCGGACTTATATTATTCGTGATTTAAGAAAACTGAAACCGTTATTGTCGCACACGCTTCTCAACTGACCATGGAGGCATCCAAATTACGGTAAAAAAATTCGCCAACAAACACCAGTTTCATCTCTCTTGGTGGATTTCTAATTTAATTTCGAGACCAGGTATCATCTAGTGCGCGTGCGTTTCGAAGTGTTTAAGGATGTCCAGAGGAAATTTAGAGCCTATTGAGCTAATATTCACACGATGCAATGGGCAAAATGCGTGCGATGCGCTCATCTCAGGAGGCCACACCGTAACCTCACGTTCAGCGCGTAAACTATAAATAATTCTGATGGGCAGGAAGGAAGGTAATGCCCGACCTGGGAGCTTCCTGCGCACCGGAGTTTCTCACACCAAGGAAAAGAGAGAGACCGATCGTTTCGCCACTGATTTCCCAGCTGAATACTAAGTTGTCACAGATGATGCACAAAGACAGAGACCGTTCCTTGTTACCCAGCCTCTCCTCTCTACAAAGTAGTGGTGGTGGTGTGTAATGAGAGAATTTTGCCACTTACTTTTCACTAACTTCGCTCTTTGTTTGTTTTCAAATTACTCTTTGGACACAGCGAAAGGCTGACAATGATTTTGGGAACTACCATTTTGGTAAATGACAAAACAAATAACCAATCCAAGATAGAGAGAGAAAATACAAAAAACAATAAATAAAAATTACCACCTCGGTGAAGTGTATGTAACTGAACTCTAAATCTTCCGTCCACCCGGCGAACCCCAGAGTTCAGCTACACTTTTCGGCGGTGATCTCATCTTACTTTACCTATTTACGGAGTAAATTAACGACTCACGGACGGTGATAGATGCTTGGTGGTGACCTCACGGTGTCAGCCTTGTGTACATAAGTGCGTTTGCCTTCTGCTGAAAGGAACGAATGCACTCGGGTGTAATGTACGGACGAACTTAATGGCATACACCTCACGTAACCGTATCTCTTGCCGGAAATACTGCAAAGAAAAAAAAAAGAAAACAAAGAGACCGCTCCTATGCTCTTTTATCATAAGCAGCGGGCAATTTCTCCGAGATGATGACGGAACGAACAGGGTCATCCATTTTATTAAAGAGATTCATGTCCGACAACGAGGAACGGGCGAGTGTTCAAACACCGCGTACCATTCTGCTAAGAAGGGTTTCAACGGAGGGCAGCAAAACCCGTCACTTGAATACTCGCATCACGCGCTCGGATCGTCCGTATAGGTTCTGCTTGAAAAATTATGTAAAGTAGTAGAAATAAAAAATGCACTGGCATCAGTCCCTGGCTCGTGTTAAAGCTACAGGTTCGCCATAGTCGGATAAGAGCCACACATACAGAAGTGTTAGGGTTTTGGGTTTCTTTCAAATTTGCGTGGTAGTGCCAATGGTGAGGAGGGCAATAGACCTTTTATTATGCCTTTATACAACCTATATTATTTTTTTTATTTGTATTATCTATTAGTTCACCGCTTTTCTTATTTAAAAATAAATGTCACGCTAGGCACCCGGAATTCATTTGCCCATTGTATATTGTGTTCGTGAATTGCCTGTTTTGCTGGACGAGGAACCCGAGTTTCCGTTGAAAGGGGGGTAAACTTGCTCTCTACGCCTGAGACTGACTAACTCAGCCACGGAGTGCAAAAAACCCATAAAAGACCCGCGTCATTGGCATGATTTGAATCCGGACATTTTCCACCCGGTGTCGGAGGGCCTGTGGCTGTACTACACGCGCGCAGATCTTTTCCTATTTATGATCCTTTTCTTTAGTTCGTTCCACTGAACATCCTTTACCTTTCCTTTATTATCTCTCTGTTCATCTGTTAACTTACTATTGTCTATCTTGTAGATAGATCTCGTTTGTCCCTGAAGTCTTACAGTAGGCAATTTAAGAGTGTGAACGCTTAGCAAAGAAAGTTTTCATAAAGTTCGCGTATTTTCTTAATAAATTTTCTGTTTTCAATATTAGGGTTAGTAACAACCACCTTTCCGGTTGATATTTTCTAATTTTACAGATATTAGAAACTTTTCTGCAAAAGAGCCATCATTAAATATTTCAAATATTAAAAATACATCGAATGTTACATAAATGCCACGTGAGACATTTCAAAACTCTATCGGAGACCATGAATTAAGAAAGGGAAGAAAAAACTCCTTTTCACAAAAGGAAACGGTTCCAAAGATTGTCTAGACTGAGAATTAGCATCAGAAAAAGATATGGCGGATAACTGTTTTCATAAATAAAGCGCAGTCTGGGTCTTCAAGCTCTCTTTCTTTCTTTTTTACAAAGAAAAAAAAAAAACCTTGAATGTGAGCTTTAGAGAATTTTTGAAATCTTCAGTGATCTCCTGAAAATAGATTTTTTTTTTTTCATTTTTAGCAGACTAAACATCGTGGTTTACAGCTAAGGACAGTGAGACTATAAGTGGATATTACCCAACTATCGATGAACCCTGAACTTTGCGTAAGATAAATGGAGCAATGCCGATGTCCTTTTGACCGGTCGATATCCGCCCTTACAGAAATGCAGGCATTTGCACCAGTGCCTGCTAACGAAGCTCAGTTTGAGGATATGCCCGTAATATACACCTCTGGTTTGGAACACAGCAGAAGCAGTCACTTGAAAACTAACTGCATGGAATGAAACGTCCACGTGCACTTGCCACGCGAGAAAAAATTACAAATGTTCCGGTGGGATGGCTTGTATTAAAGAGTTTAATGTAGTGAAAGGTACGGTATAGAAACTAAAAGGGCAGATGCAGAGATGTAACAGAGTGAGAGAGAAGATAAACGTTGCTGGGTGTGCAGGAATGAATGTTTCCAGTTCAAAACAGAGAATAAAAGAAGTTTCCTGCGAGTGGTGGTTCTAAAATATTTTCTAAAGATTTGTGAACGATTCTGTAATACTAATTTAGCGCAAAAGTTGTAGTTTAAAAGTTTAGAGACTGCTCTTTAATTTAATATATAATTCTTAATATAACGCGTAAAATATAATTATTTATTAAATTAACGTTTAAAAATAAATGGCATAAATCACCAATAGTGAAGCGCGAGATTTATGCCAATAATGAGGCACGAGATTTTGCAAACTGATTTACACAGGGGTCACGTGTAACAGTCAGCAGATGTCGCCACCAGAAATTATGCGGTGGTGACATCTGTCGTCAACAAAAATATTATTAATATATTATTTTTTTGCGAATATTCGCGACGCACCAGCGTGAATGGAACTTTGCTAGAAGAAGCAAATTGTTTTCGGTTACAAAATACAAATAAAAAGTTTTCGGTGCCATTTTCGCAAACTCTTTTAGGTATTCGATATCATTTGTGTTCCGAGTGCAGTTTTTGTGGAAAAGCATTTAGAACTGTAACTGTCACAATAAATATGTAATTAGAACTAATTATCAGAATAATCTTGAGGATTAATTTCTTTTTAACTGGAAGACGACCTCTAGGATTTACAAATTTTGTTAAATCCTAGGGCTTTGCATCTTTAAATGATTTAGGTTTATTTCCGGTTAAAATCCGGAAAAATCACAAACATTAAAGGCCAGTAAATGGCCAAGTGAAAAATAATGAAAATCTGCAGAATTGAACGAACGTCTTGTCCTCTTAATAGTCCGATAAAACAAAACGTTTTAATGGACTGTTCCTTCACTCTGTGCTGACCTGATTTTCTCTCAAGGAATTGCCTCAGCATTGAACCAATTTCAAATAAACAGAACTTCCCAAAAGAGAATTATTTTCATGCTTCTTTAAAAGAAGGCAACGTCGCCATGACAACAGTTTCAGAGATGTTTCCGTACCATTAAAGAGTCGTGTGTACCTAAGTAGCGCGCGCAACTTTGGCCGTTAGCAGACTAAAAAAAAAAAAATAATAAAATACATTTCTGTTATTTTACTTTTGGGCTAAAGGAACTAAGGTTATTAAGGAGTCGGAGAGCTGTGTGTGCAAACAGTGTAAATTCCACGATCGACTTTTTTCTTTCTTGAATGGGAGCATGTAAAGCTCGTCACACACTGGCCAAGTCGAGAACTGTGTAAAAAAAATCCCATAAAAGTTTCTCCCATCGTTGACCGAATTCGAACTCAGGGCTTTTCTATATGGTGTTGAAGAACAGCGATCGCAATCACTGTGCTACTCCCCGAAGAAGACGTGATGTCCTGTTCTACAATTTCGTGTAGAAGGTGGTTGCATTATACCCTACGGCTTAAGAGATTTGCCAATTTCTTTAGGAAAAAGAAATTAGTCACTGTAATTGGACACAAAGTTCCCTACCAGATGGGTTCTATGAGGACGAGAATTATCGTCTCTCAAAAGGAACAATCTATTGCACTGCTAAACGTTCTGACACAGGGTTCAGGAATTTCGCCTCTACAAGTAGCAGTTCTTGAAGGTATGAACCTCCATGCATACTCAGCATTTTATACTTGCCTAACCACTGAATCACTAACAACAACACAAGGAATCGTTTATGGATTGAGTTCGGCTCGCTCTCTCTCAAATGATAAAAATACACTGAGAATCACCCGATCCGGACTCATCCATAAACATCAGGTTGGATTACTGCTCTCTGATTCCAATTGATATGCTGGCTAAAATACCAATTGAAACGGACTTTTTCTTTTCGATGAAGTGCGAGACCAAATAATGGGATGACTTGCACATACGGATCTCTGTCTGTTACATCCAAACTGGCTGAAAACGCGGAAGTGCTGTTGCGTTGTCATTTCTATATGTCGTCTAGTAGTTAGAGTCAGATATCGATCATCTGCAGTGACCCTAGACTGACCTTGTACATTTCTTCAGAATACTTCTCCTAGAACTGTCACTACAACCGGGATATCACCAGGTGGACATTCATGAATGCCTTCCCTTGACTTCCTCTGTCTGGTCTGCTTCCAGCGTATTAAACCACAGGTTTCAATAAATCATTCATGCAATACGGCTGTTCTACTAGCCTATGAAACTTTACGGACACATCTTTGGTATCAGTGTAAATGAAAGTGACTCATGCACAATACTATTTAAATCCTTTTTTGCACAAATAAACGATATGCAAGTGCTCATTTTCACCAGTTACTTTATCTATGTATCAATTTATGTTTGACGTACAGAGGCGAAATTTGCAAGCTGGACCAGGCCCTAACTTTTGTCTATCAGTGTACGTTGCAGTTTGTCTTTTTCACTACAATAGAGAACTATTTATTCTTTGTAGTTAAAATTTTCTCCATTTTCCTTCATCTAATTATCCCGATAACGTTTAAGCCCGCTCAGAAACTGTGGCATAACTGAAGCCCTTTAAATCCAGCAGTAGGCATCCACGCACAAACACAGCAACGCATTCTGTGCGAATGTGTAAGAAGAGGTAATTTCTCAGCCTTCAGTAGACTGTGGAGAAAGGTATTTGATAATTTATGCAGAGCGCCAGAAAAAATATATATTTTTTTATTTTACTGTACATAAATATTATATAAGTATAAAAAATGCGGAAAATAAACTCAGTAAGATCTCACTCATATCTACGCAAACAATACTTGAAAATAAATTATGAAAAAATTTATTCTTCAATTAGTCGACTGATTTTTCAATTAGTGTAAACTCCAGTTTGCCTTAGTTTGATAGAGCGACAGTATAGGCTTATCCTCGCACAAATTTTCAAACACTTTTATACTGGAACAACGATCACGTTTAACATTCGAGATCTGCTGATATCGGACATAACAATACGAAATTATTTTTCCCCTTTTTCTGCTCCAAAAGAACAAACACTCTCGATTATCAGAAATAATCTATTTATCAATAAAAATATATATTTAAATGAAACGTGCTAATCTTTAAATACTCGCGATTCTTAATGTAGCGTTATAATTTAGTTAAACTATTTTGGTACTAATTATTCAATATCTGAGAAATTCTGCGTGTTATTCATTCACAAAACCACAAACAATACATTTCATATATCGCGCATTTCACGTCGGCATCCTTTCTTTAACTAATACCGAAATCGGCTCACATTTCTTCAGATCACCACATACCCGAAGCCATCGTACATTAAATTTGCTGCAGCTTGGGGACGCCCAGCAGCCCGCGCTCCTCAAAAGAAGTCTTCCTTCAATACCTACAAAAACCAATGTTTTCTTCATCCAGCTGTCATTTGTGCTAGATAACAGTAGCGAGCATGATATTCCGCCAGGAGGCGCTGCAGGAGTTCAGCGTGCTATACCTAGACACTCGTTGGTTACGGCATCGTTTCCGCTATCGTTACCGACACCGTATTAAATATCAGAGTGCAATACTTCGAACTGACCGTAGTGTTCTGCTAGAGGGTGGGTCGGTGTGACTTGACCTCCAAGATGACGAGCATCTCTCACCTTTCAGCAGCGATGGACGCTGACCGAAGTGATCGTGAAAAGGCTCGCTGAAGGAAATACCTTCTAAGCTGGTGTGTGTACCTCGCCACAGATCGATCGATCAACTCCGCTCGACAAGAGCCTGCTCCTACGGCCTCCGCTCCCGTGTGGTTCGCAAGCGGCTTTACATGCTGACGGACATCGCGACGTTATTGGAAGGTAAGAGTAATTGTCTCAGCTGACAGGGTGGGATGTCCGGGTTCGTGTTGAGATGATGGAGAGGATAATGAAAGGTGACAGGAAGTGCGTAATAAAAAGCAGAAATTCTTATAAATATTCCGCTCTGACAAGAAAATAATACCCGGCAGGTTTAAGAGTGTAACGAAACGGTCACGACGATTGTGGCGTTGGTGGTAAATATTAACGTCATTACTCGGAAATTAAACTATTAAAACGTGGACTGGATGAATCCAATAAGCTGCGGATTTCTGGTATCTGAACAATGCAAAAACATTGCGTTGAGTTTAAGTGCACCAATAAATGTTATTTCGGTGTTCTATGGTTCAAAAAAATAATATCAGGTAGTTGCGCAGGCTTGTGACAGCCCTCAAGCACTCTACATCGATAAGAACATGTGCCTCTTAAGGCACTTCAGTTCTCAATTGCTATAAATATAAAAGAGGAGTTCTAATCGTCTCCTGTACTTAATTCCTGATCTGTGCTTAGGCACAATCTTCCAGTAGAGTTTGCTTGGAGCCAATTCAGAAAAGTAAGTCAGTCAGTTTACATTTTCCGAAAGCAAGCATCAATCTATCTCAGGGACTCCCAATCGTTTTCCACTTGGGGCAGTAGACTGACGTTGAAAGGAGCTTGGAGTGATTGAACGATAACAGAGTTAGAAGGCTGTTGCTCTTGGCTCAGTTTATCTAAATAGTGTTTATTTATTTTATTTTCATTCTAATCTTATAATGCCCCTTTAAGAAGGGGTACCACGGAAAGATGCTGAAAATTACTTAATAGTAACTAGATCAGTATATAAATCACTTCTCTTTGTCGAAAAAAAGGCAAAAGTTGAAAGGTCTGACGCGCAAGAGTGAATAAGTAAAAAATAAAACGAAGAAAATAATATGATGTGTGTCTTAGGACGATACAATCTCTCAAATCATTAAACATTTCATCATAAATTGCCTAACCTCTTAATTTTTGAAGACGGCTGTTCATAACGTGAGCAGCTGGTGATGAGCAGAATCTATCAATGTGTTCATCGTTGGCAACTCGCCAAATTCGGAGAAGAAGCATTTCTTTCTTTTATTTGGCAGGATTCCCTTTACATCTTTTTCTTACGTTGCATAAGCGAACAGGTAACTGTGCTAACATTTCCTGTTTGTAAATCCTGCGATGAAACACTAATTAAATGCAAACAACCGAATAATACTTTTATATAAACCTTTTATACACATTTCTCGTATCCATATTGTCAGTACATGATTCTGTGAATTGCGTGAATTTTGTGGTTTGCTGGATGAAAAGCCATGCACCGCATGGTATGAATGCGGTGTATGGCTACAGTTATTTGGCTATCATGCGCGTGAATTTAACATTCGAGATTCACAGCTTCAAATAAAAGTGAGCAATCATCAGACACGCAAATAAATTGAATTTATGTGAATTTGGTGGCCAGTAGACATCTTAAAACCACTGCCTTTTATAAACCATTAGTAAATTTGAAAGAAAAATAACTTCGTGCTTATTTCTGCATTTTACTTCATTTTCCAGAAATTTTGTAGCACAAGGCAATCCAGCTTTTTAAATGGAATATTTTACTTATAACAATGACCTAATTTAGGGGGTTTGGCTTTGTTCCTTATAACACGATTAGTTATTTTCGTTCGTGTTAAGACTGTTGATTTCCATTTTCTTCAAAATTCTCGGTTGCTTTAGCCGCTATTAAATCCCTGCCCTTCTTTGACGCTCCGATTAAAATTCGGCCTGATTTTCTTGGCCACAGTTCTGCCTACTTGTTCAAAAATCTCGTCTTGAGAACAGTATAAAAGATTTTAAAGGAAACAGAATTAATTTTGTTTGAAATCCTGTGGGAAATATGTGAAATCAAATAGAGCCAAATTCTAAGCTGGTATAGCTCGAAAATTTTCTGTTTTTAAACCTGCGTTACGATGTTTACGTTTGCTAGGTACAGCTCAGCCAGAATTCCATTTGTTTCTTTCTTTCTTTTTTATTCTCGTGCGTTCTATCCAGAGTAAATAAGAAAAACTTATATTGCTCCATCTAAAGAGTCTCTTGCGTGAACAAGTAAGCTCGTGTGCGCACGAGCTTAACATTCCTTATATACAGTTGAGTCCGTTAAAATCCTTTCATGTCTTCTTCAGATTCACTTAAAGTCTTATCTTCCGCAAACGAAGAAAGAGCATCCGGAGTAGCAGAAAGTACAGAGCATGCACACAACTGTAAAACACATTCCAGGGATTTTCGGCCGAGCAAATGCGATGTCTTATTATATGAATTAATGAAAGAGCACGCATGGACTGCACAATGACCTGACCGGGTGTTCTTTTGATATCACAGTCTACTTACTTCTGATTCCTCACAGCTGGGTGCTTTCAGGTACAGACGACCCGTAAACACAAAAATAATTCGGCCAAATGTTGTTCGGTATTACACGGTAATAAGTTGGAAATTATTCTTCTTCTGTGTCAACTGAGGATAAAATCTGTACAACGTAAATTTATGTGGGTGTGTTTTTTTCCGGTGGAAGAACCTGATGCTAAATTGTGCGTGTGTGAAAAAGAGACACAGAGAGAGAGAGAGAGAGAGAGAGAGAGAGAGAGAGAGAGAGAGAGAGAGAGAGAGAGAGAGAGAGAGAGAGAGAGAGAGAGAGAGAGAGAGAGAGAGAGAGAGAGAGAAAGTAAAATAGATTTCATACCGAGAAAGAGAGGGGATAACTGATGAACAGAGAACGCACAGCAGCAACAGTCAGATGTCAATGTGACTTAAACATCAAATTACACTGTATTTTGAGATCATATTCTATCATTTATATACAATGATGCTATAATATTAATATTACATCAAATATATACTGATGCAGGGTATCAGTATATATTTGCTGTAATATACTGATGTTGAGTATAGTATATATACTCAACATCAGTATATAATATACTGATGTTGAGTTGAGTGCTGCCTTGTGTTCCAGTTTATTAGAAAATAGGGAATGAAAGATCTAACGCGATATGAGGTGCCCTGCACCTCCTTCTGAGATCAACTAAATGAAATGGACTCAAAGAATTCCTCCAGCGTTGATGGAATTTGAATCCAGACCTTTCCACAAATGAAGAACGCAAAACTACTACTTCACGTAGGACAAACTTTCCATCCACTCAAAGAACTTCAGTCATTTTTATCCATTTTTGCCCTTCTCAGTAAAAACACTTTTGGGTATGTACAGAAGGTGAATATTGTGTTTGAGTTTAAGAATTTCGACTTGTAATCATTTCCATACTTATACCAAAAATTAATGCATTAATTTTTGGTATAAGTATGGATTAATTTTTATTTGAAAAATATTCCAAACTCTAAAAGGATGCTCAAAGAATGTTTGCGTGAACCAGAAGTGAGGGTAGGACGTGTATGAACTGCCCTTGCGCGAGTCCCGATGTTAATACCGCAGAAAAGAATGAGACCCGGAATGCTCTGTAGAGAAAGATCGTTGCATCTCTGCACCGTCCATACCGAACAGTCCCTTTTATTCGCGAGTGGTGATTACATTTTGATCACTGTCTTTTTCATTGATTTATGCAGCTATTTTATACACGGACGTTTACTCCTGAGGACGGTTATTGCTATTAGAAGTGGAAATAACACTCCAAAGTCTTTTCCGCTGAAATATTCAGTTCCGTATTTTACTGCTCATGCCAAATAAACCAGTCAACACAGTTGCAACGGCCGAGTTTTCAATCACGTTTGCATATATACTGTACTAAGCGCCTATTGCACTTCTCATATCCGTCCATCCGCATGTCCAATGGATTTTCGTGCGTTCTATCCAGAGTAAATAAGAAAAACTTATATTGCTCCATCTAAAGAGAAAACCCCGTGCATCATCACGGGGACTCATGAAAGGAACTAGAATGGCTGAGAGGAGAAGGCCAGACAGGACGCCATCTTGTGGGACTCCTGCATTGATTTTTATTGTAAAGTCGGTCTTCTTCATTGTGAAGTGAACACTTCTATTCCTCAATAAGGCGGTGAAGAAAGCTAGTAAGTGTCCATTAATCCTGAAAAAGAATTGCAGAAGACCGAGAAGGGCTGTGACGTCTAGGCTGTCAAAAGCAGCTTCAATATCGGCGTACACAATGGCTAATTCGGATTTAGTTTCGAAGGCTTGAAGAATTGATGTCTGTGCGGCCATAAGGTTTGTTATGGTGGATCTATTTGCGACTGCGAAATGGAACTGTTTCGGCTTCTGCGTCATCAGCTGTTTAATGCTGGAAGAAGTACCTTTTCAAGAAGTTTGAGGAGGGTGGAAGAAGTTGAAATTGGACTAAAATCTTTTAGACTTGTTGGCGTTTTAACCTTAGGTAGTGGACTCAGAGTATTCATTCCATTAAGCAGGGAAAACTAGTGTGGAAAGAACAGAGTTGTTATTTTTTATTTTATTATTTTTTTTTTTTTTTTAGGAGCATTAGCAACTAAGGCCATATTGCTCTGGGATATGCGGTGGTCATTCCCTGACCTTTCCGCATACCCCGTATTTGGTGATGACGAGCTCGAACCCCGGTCTAATCAAGAAGCGTGTGCTACGCACTACTGCTCCTTCCCACCTGGATACGGAGGCGCCGGACAGAGTTGTAGATTGAGAGCAATGCACCTAGTATGTAGGGGCTAAGGCACTTAATTAAGAAATGAGGTATCTTATCTCGGCCATCATATGGAAAGGTCATCAGTAGGAGCAAATTGAGAGTTTTGGAGAGGAATTTCAGCAGAAGAAGAATTGGCTTTGAATCTTGAAATGTAGTCAATCCAGTTATCTAGATCAAGATTTGAATTAATGAGACTGTCTGGATGAGTATGGCGCTTTTCCTTTAGACAAGGTAGCATCGGCGTATCTCTGTATTGCTGATGCCTTGAATCTGTTGAAAATAGCTCTTGCTCTGGAGTATAGCATTCAATCTTGGGTTGTACCAGAGATTTTCTACTGCCTGTGAAGGTACTGCTTGTTGTGAAAACTGCGCGCTAGATCTTTGGTCTACCAAAATATGATTTTCTTTTCTACAGTATTATGGCAATTGAAGCTGGGCATAGGCAGAACAAGAAGTAATGCAATTAGGTGGTGATCTGATTTGAAGGATGTTTCTGGTGGAATGTCGACTCTGCAAATTCCAGAACATAGAATCAAGTCGAGGCGATTGGTGCCTCTCGTTGGCTCCTCATTGATAATCGTAAACATGAATAGACAGAGACTGTTCATTAGTCACTGAATGAGAGGGCTGAGATGGGGTGGAAGGTTGAAATCGCCGCAGACAATGTTATTTTATTTTTGACATTGTTATTTTGGTTTTTTTTTTTTAGGAGCATTAGCAGCTAAGGCCATATTGCTCCGGGGATATGCGGTGGTCATTTCCTGACCTTTCCTCATCCTCCGTATTTGGTGGTGACGGGCTCGAACCCCGGTCTAATCAAGAAGCATGTGCTACGCACTGTTGCTCCTTCTCACCTGGCTACGGAGGCGCCACAGAGAATGTGAGTAGCAGAAGGGTGTAACTTACTCGTCAATTGTTGCAATATCTGGAGCTGGGGGTATGTAGATTGCCGATAAATCGATTAAACAGGCATTAAACTTCACAGTCACGAGTACTGCTTCATAAAATAAGGAGTTGCTAGATGTGATGTGCACAAATTTCAGATTGGAATCTTTGACGAAGATGGCAACACCGCCGCCTCTAAATTGAGATCGTGATGTGAAGAACGATGAAAATCCAGCGGCCGGAGCACAGGCTATTGACTCCTGGTCAGGCTCAAGCCATGTTTCTGATAGAAAAATTATATCCATGCTGTTGGACAACAAGAGTTGTTCGAGAGTATCAAGCTTATTTCGGAGGCTCCGGACATTTTGGTAGAAAACTCTAAGGATGAGTTGAAAGGAAATTTTTATAAGTGCTGATCTATTTGTTGATGCTTTTGAACACCTCAACAGATTAGGCCTAGTGGAAATTATACTGTTAATTGAAAGTGATTGAAAAGTAGGGTTATGTGGTGTCAGATCAGTATGTTTATAAGCAGTAGCTGGAGCAAGAAAGTGATTGGAGCTGGACATGTGGTGCAGTGGTTTTCGACAGTCGAGAGGCACTAGTGTAGTTTCGCAATTAGTTAGTCATGCATGGAGGGAACCGTGTCATCCTTCGATCTTGCTCACAAGATGAAGTTGAAGTGGTTGGTTTTGGGTCTTTCGATTCATAAAAAGGCCTGATTAGAGTGCCAACTGGCCACACAGATGTGGACGCAACAGATCTGAATTCCCGACTTTCGCAAACTACTCTAAAGGACGAGTAATTTGGCGTTTTCTTGAGTAAATCTGCGGATACTTTGGTATGCAGTTCTTTACTCATTGCCGCCTCAATATCCTCAGCAGTTGTCAGCGGCCCCAGTCGGGAAATAAAAAGGCTTCTGTGCTGGGAGGTGGTGAGGCTTGCTCATTAATCTCAGAACAGAGGACGTGGAGGTACCAATCCTAATCTGACACTTTTCCTTGATATAGGCAGGGTAACTCTTAATTTGAAAGGGCGACCTGGAGAAATGAGGGTTCTGATTAGCTGCCAATTATGGAGATGAAACAGAACGGGTAGCAGCGATTTTAGCCCAAGATTGTTTGTTCATGACAGGTGAGCAATGGCTGCCTGGATTTTTGTCCATGAAGGTAGAGGTATTGCTGCTTTCAGACAGCAGCTCAGATGGTAAAACTGAAGTCAATTTTGGAGGTGGGATGCCACTTGTGGATCGCACCTCTGTTCAGCTGCACTGCATGACATGAATTGAGGAATTGAGGTTCATCTGAAATGTGATTGGCTCCCTGAGTTTTTGGGCAACATTCAAATTCAGCCGGATTGTGTGAGGTCAAAATATCAAACTCTGCTGATTGGGCGGTGAATTGAGTGTTAATTCTGTTAACTGATTCATTTTGTTTGGAAAACTTATGAGTTTTGAAGCATCCAGCTTTGATTTGCATATCAATATACAGATCATTAAGAGCAGACATCACTTTATCTATTAACACAGGTAAGAAATCGCTTTGCAACTCATCTTCGACAGACTTACTTATTGACTCAATCTGGATTTCTGGCCTTGGGTTGTCCTGTATGGACAGTGCGGCCGTTGACACTATTCCTGGCAAAGAGATATCAGTTTGGATCGTTACATTTTTAGTGCTCCGGGCCTGTGAAACAGTTAATTTGTCTTTGGTACACGACGGTTGCAACAAGCTTTGCGATAAAAGACTTATCTCGCACCTGATACATCCCGGTGTTTTGCAACTGATTAACATTGGTGCTTCGTTATGACAGTTATTGAGAGTATCCGCAGGAAGGATCGATTTAGCGGTATTATGATTCTTTGAAATTACATCAGATGGAACATCTCGCGACAGAAGTTGTTTACTGACCATGTGTATTTAGGTTTTTTAGAAATATTTGTCGAGCCAATCCAAATTCATTAAAATTAGACAATGATAATATTTTGAAGACTAAATGCACAAGGCATAATGTGCATTAATGTGCACAAGGCACCACAGTTTACCCATAAATTTAACTACGTGAGTAGTGTAAAGACGTCGTTTGATTTTATCTCATATATATTTATATATGCACTACTTCGAATATATATTTATTTGAAGTAGTGCAATACCTGGTATCTCGTTGTGAAGGTAGCCACAGTATGATGAGATAAAATCAAACGAAGCCTTTACACTACTCAGGTAGTTAAATTTATGGATAAACTATGGTGTATTTACACTATAAAGTGACCAGACCCCGGATTTCAGTCGTTTGCTCTGCGTTGCAAACTTTCTAGGATTGAACTTGTAGCCTCCATACTTAATGGCTAACATCATTTGCATTATGTTTGTCGGGAACCAATGGTACAACGGAAAGAGTTTTTTTCGGTAGTAAATAAGTGGTAAACGTCAACAAAAACACAGCTGACTGTAGAAATGCTGAAAGCAATAGCACTGAATTGCACTTAACTACAAGTTAAGTGCAATTTTGCTAATTCTTGTGAAGAATTTTACGAAAAATAGCAAATGATGAAAAGAAGTATGAAGAAAAGTTCGCGCAACGGAAAAATATATTTAATTATATGATTTAATTTCTCTTGTTTTTATTTGTTAAAAGAAGTAGGTATTATTACTCTTATATTATTTCTCCCTGACTGGGGGTTCCACCTCGTGACGGGTATTGCTACAAAGTACACAGGGCGGCTGTTGTTATGACTGGTGTTACTGTTGGCGAGGAAGTCTCTGATAATCCTACAGGGGTTCAGGATTGCGGAGTTCCTTGTACGTGTTCGCTGGGAGACCAATTGCTGCTAGGCTGTTATGTAGGGTCTTTGGCACCATACCTGTTGCTGACACGATGGTCGTTACTTGTTGCATATGCCACATCTCTTTGATCTCCTGTCTTAGGTTCGTGTACTTCCTGATTTTTCCCCCATGGGTTTTCTGCAGGATGCCAGTGTTGGGTACCTCTATTATGATATGTCAATCAGATAGGTAGTCTTTTCCTTCTTATCCGTCAGGTCTGTTGTGCGGGATTATCCTATCCGTTATTATGGCGCGGCCCCAGTACAGTACAGTACAGCTCTAGTACTGCCTGGGGTTCGTACTTGTACGGTTCACTTTCTTCGTCCAACTGGTATTTCCTTGCTAGCTTCTGATGTGTTATCCTTTCTACCTGGTCGTGTCTATGAGTGTACTCAGTCTGAGTGATCATCTTGCATTCCGCCGTGATGTGTTGGATCGTTTCTGAGGCATCGTCGACATGTGTCATCGGACACTCCGGGCTCCTTGGCGATGTATGTTCTATAGTTTCTAGTGTTGATTACCTTGTCTTGGATGGCGAGCATGAATCCTTCAGTCTCGTTCGTGAGCCATGCATTGAAAGCAATCTTATCTATGTGTTTTGATGGAGGTCATTTGTAGTGTGTGCCATGGAGTGCCTTCTTTGCCCATATTTCCAACTTCGTTTGTGCCTTCTGGATGGGAAGGGACTCCTCGTTTAGGTTGTTATTTGTTATTTGGTTTTTTTTAGGAACATTAGCAACTAAAGCCATATTGCTCCGGGATATGCGGTGGTCATTCCCTGACCTTTCTGCATCCTCCGTATTTGGTGGTGACGGGCTCGAACCCCGGTCTAATCAAGAAGCGTGTGCTACGCACTCCCGCTCCTTCCCACCTGGCTACGGAGGCGCCTCCTCGTTTAGGTTGAGTGGGTATACCACTTGTCTATCTTCCTTATGGCCTGGTGGAGTGCTATTTGTTATTGTTTGTTATTTTGGTTTTTAGGAGCATTAGCAACTAAGGCCATATTGCTCCGAGATATGCGGTGGTCATTCCCTGACCTTTCCGCATCCTCCATATTTGGTGGTGACGGGCTCGAACCCCGGTCTAATCAAGAAGAGTGTGCTACGCACTGCTGCTCCTTCCTGGTGGAGTGCTACTGTGTTTCTGTAAGTAATACTTCAGGTTAGCAATCGCTGTTTTCTGTTGTTCGATGAGGTCTCTCAGGCCTCCGAGCAACTGTCAGTCTCTCCACGGCTGACTTCAGGTGGTGTTGGCGGCTCTTGGTCATCCTTGTCTTTTTGATGATATGTTCCAGCTCGGTGTTAGTCCAATCTATGACTCCGAAGGAGTACGTTAGCACTGGGACTGCATAGGTGTATATGGCTTTAACTGTGTTTACTCCCTTTCAGCAGGCTTCTGAGTCTCTGATGGTATTTTGTGATCAGGTAGGCCTTAATTTACTTGTGCTGTAACTGCTGAGCCTGCTTCATCCCAAGGTATTTGTAGGCCTCTCCCTCTGCCACGGCTTCGATCTCTTTACCAGGCTGCAGCTGGTAGTTTCGGTTCACTAATTTTTCCTGGTGCCATCCGGTGGTCTTGCATTTGTCTAGACCAAATTCCATTCTAATATCATTGCTGAACCATTCGGCGATCCGAAGTAGTTACTGGAGTTTCTTCTCGGTTACCGCGTAGAGCTTGATTGTCATCCATATACATCAGGTGGGTGAGGGTGTACAGGTTCTTCCTTCCTTTTTTGATGTTATTATTATTATTTCACAGAAAAAAACCTAACCTTTTTTCACTAAGAAAAATTAAAAACATGACCCCCTCTAATAAGTGTTTTGTTTTTTTGATTTTTTCTTCTAATTACAGTTATTTTTCTCAGTTCACATTCTTCACGCAACCCTCTGTTCGTTACGTAGCGTAAAATGTACGGTATACTGAATTTCAGCCTTTCCGTGAAAAAAAAAAATAATAATAATAAATAAATAAAATAATAATAATATTATTATATATATATACACGCGCTATATTTGTTCCGGTTTTTTTTTTTTTTTTTTGTCAAAGTTTGATATTTTATTTTATAAGTTTAGTTCAAAGAAGTCAATGTATTTAATTTATATTTTGTATGTGAATATTTTTATAAATAATTTTTTTTTTTAAATGTGTATATTGTTTCTAGGGGGATTAGAAAATCCCCTCCAGGTGTCCCGCATTGGAATGCTAAGGATCTGGTCACTTTAATTTACACCGATATTATATAATTAAAATTAGACAAATAAAAATCCGGTTATTATTTCTTTTTTCCATAATAATTTGTATGGAAAGAAATAAATTCATAGATTAATGGTGCATGTTAGCTTTGGCCAGTTCGTGCACGCTTCGCGTGTATTGTAATGCAAGACTCGTGAACGTGATGTTGCTTGTGGAGAGATAAATAGAGAGAAAAGAGACTTACAAAAGGAAAAACAAAAAAGTAATATGAGAAAGAATAATAAATATTATATAGTTGTACTAAATGGTTAAGTTTAGTCAACGTACAGAGTTTTACAAAGTGTTACATAAAGTTATAAAATATTCATTTTCCTAAAATCTTTAATCGCAGAAAATGAAAAAAAAAAAAAAACAACATCTAATTTAATCAAAAAATAGGGCACACTTCCTGTTGAAACAGGCAGGAACTTTTTTGAGGAATTTTTCCACATTAAAATGAGAAAGTGGGTCTCGGTGTTTTCTGATTTTTCATCTGCAACACATACGGATCTCAGACCGACCACGGAACACACACAATTTACTACGCACTAAAGTCTTGTGGTATTTATATATCTGGGCACTTAAATAACTCCAATCCAAGCCAATATCGGTTAGATTAGATTATTTTCAACTGATTAGGATCCGGCATAATCGTGTGAAAATTTTCTAAACATTTATTAATAATAAATAAATAGTACGAAATTAATATTTACCAGATAAGTGAATATTCAGAAATATGATATTTGGAACTCTCCCATCTCAAAATAAATGAAGAAAAGTACTGTACCGAGAACAACCCTTAACTTTTGATCACCACTGCACTCTTTTTGACAACTTTCAATTTCTAAGCTAATATTTTTGCTCTTGTAAATTATTTATACTCGCAATACATAAAAAAGCAAAAAACAAAAATTAAATGTTTGGCCTTTGTACATCGTAAATCTAATCTTGATTGCTTAATATCTATGTCAAAGACATTTAATGAATTATATTAATTACATTGATTTATACTAGCAGGAGATTTTAATGCAAGGCTTGGTGCTCAATCAGTGGACAAATGTATAGGATCAGAACGCGAACCCGTGGTCACAATAATGGAAAATGCCTTATAGACTTCTGCATTTTTAATAAACTTAAAATTACAAATACTTTTTTCAGACACAAGAATATCCATAAATTCACATGGGAAGCAAGAAACACAAGGTCTATAATAGATTATATTATCATTAATGAAAATTTAAATGACAAAATTAGAGACACTAGGAGTATTCAGAGGCAGTGAAATTGACAGTGATCACTACCTAGTAGAAAGCACTTTCAAAATAAAAAGAAATTATCTTAATAAAAAGAAGAAAATACCAACAAAAACTACTAAGAAATCAAAAATACATTTGTTGGAAGACGAAAGCACTAAATTCCTGTATGAAAGTCGATTGAAAGATAAACTCAAATCAGATGAAAGTGATAATGTTGAGGAAATCTGATCAAACATTAAAAAATCAATTCTGGGAGCTGCTGAAGAAAGTCTTGGATATAAATCTATAAAAAATAAAAACTGGCTAAGAACTTGGAATGAAGAATTGAAACAAACAATCAATGAGAAAAAAAGACGTATAAACTGTTCCTACAAACTAAAGACCTACATCTACACATAAAATGTAAAAAGCTTCGAGCAGAAGTCAGAAACCAGAAGAATCCGAAGAGATCACTGGGATAAATATGTTAAATCTTTAGAATGTGATATCACGGGCCCACAGAGAAGAGATTTTAAAATTTTTAAGAAATTACAACTAGACACAAATGGTCAAATAAAAACCAACTCCATCTCCCAAGCAGAATGGAAGCAACACTATTCCAAACTATGGTATAATCCAGGCAATAGGGAATTGGAAGATGAATCTGTGATAACCAAAGATGACGAAAATATAACAATGGAAGAACTACAGTTAATATTACAAAAATCAAAAAACTGAAAAAGCCCAGGCATAGACCATTTGAATGTAGAACTATTTAAATATGGAGGCACCTTACTAAAAAACGCACTACTAAAATTATTTAACATCATATGGCATAACCAACAGATACCTAAAGATTGGGAAACAGGAATAGTAATCAATTTACACAAAAAAGCTCCAGAAATAAACCTAACAACTACAGAGGAATAACACTGCTATCAACAGCTTCAAAGCTATACTCTAATATACTAAAGAATAAACTTAATAAATACAGTGAACAATTCTTAGAAGAAGAACAATGTGGGTTCAGAAAAGGGAGAAGCACAATAGATGCCTTTTTCTCACTACAGCAAATTTTGGAGAAAAGAAGAGAATTCAATCTACCAACATTTCTGCTCTTCATTGATTATGAAAAAGCATATGACAATGTAAACCGGGAAAAACTTTGGCAGATTCTACATGAAGAAAATATTCCAACCCAACTCCGGAAAGCGATCCAAAGCCTATATAAAAACTCAAAAGTCTGTATAAAATATTCTAATGGCCAACTATCAGACCCAATTAACACCAATAAAGGAGTGAAACAAGGATGTGGACTATCACCAAATTTATTTAATATCCACATCAATAAAATTCTTAAAGAATGGAAACAAACAATTAACAATGGAATAAAATCCAAACTATATTATATGCTGATGATCAAGTTATAATGGCAAAATCCAAAGATGAACTACAGATAACAGAAAATGAACTTAATAAAATAGGTAAAAAGTACGAGATGAAAATCTCCACCTCAAAAACAAAATCAATGGGATTATGTGGAAAAAACATACAAAGAGTCAAAATTGTTATTGATGATAAAATAATAGAACAAATATCTGACTTCACCTATTTGGGAAATTTAATATCAAATGAAGGGAAAGACGTCCACTCTAAACTACAAAAAAATAATAAAATGAATGGAACGATTAAACGCCACTTCGGAAAACAAATGACAACTGAAGCAAAATTACGACTGCACAACATCACTTCAAAACCAGCCCTCTTCTACAGCTGTGAGACTTGGGTCATAAATAAAAAAGATGCACACAAACTAGAAGCAGCACAAATGAAATTTTTAAGACCATTATTAGGCTTTACAAGACTAGACCACCAAAGAAATATAGATATCCGCGAGAAATTAAAAGTAGATAACATAGTAAATGACATAAAACGGTATCAGGAAAAATGGATCAGCCACGTAGAAAGAATGAACCCAGACCGGATCCCAAAATTAGCCTTTAACTACAAACCTACAGGCAAGAGAGATGTGGGTCGACCAAGACAACGATGGCGAGATCAAGACCACCTCCAAGAGCTACAACGGAACAGGTCTTAAAAGACCTAAGCCGGACCAAGTTCATGATGATGATTTATACAATGGAAAACTGATGTTTCAGGAGTAATTATCTGTTACACAAAAAAAAAAAAAAAAAAAAAATTTTAATTCGGCAACGAACTACTCGACAAAGACTTTTTCGAAGTTTTTAGATATCTAGGTCAATTCAGTAGTGTTGCATGTCCGTTGTAAAAGTCATCGAGCGTAATACAAAGCTTTAGTAGAAAGCCCACCCACACTGCCAATAATCCGCGACAGAAGTGCTTAAGTCCGGATAACTTCCCACCATCCCTAAAGATATAGATGTTTTTGAGGGATGGGGACAGATAACATATCCTCAACTCCAGGAGTATTAGTTTCTAGGAAAAAAATATAGCTGGAAAGACTGGTTAGAGATTATCACGCTAATCTCTAACTGGTCTTACATTGTGGAGGATTAATGCGCACATCCAAAGACGTGGCTTATTTTGTTGCCGCATCGTTCAAATGTTCGCTGGTTTTACTTTCCCTTACTTACCTCCCTCCCACAAGCAATTGTCTGATGTCCTCTTCCCCTTCCCCAAGAATCCATAACGTTATCCTAACAGCGGTTTCGAAAGACGAGAGATCGCACATAAAACTGCGATGGAGAAGTGCGCGTGATGGCCCGACTGACTCACCACACCAATCGTCTGTGCTGACGCTTCGTAACCCAGATGGCGTGTTTCCAAGTTAAGACCTCGTATCTGTCAATGTCCGACGCACATATATTACTATTAAGTAGTGCTGCGCCTATTATTCAGAGGTTTATTAGAATTCGGTAGTCAACAACTACCGGCTGGCCTAGATGGCATTAATGTGAATCGTATTAACCGTTCCTTCCTTCTGTCCATCCACGTATGAGGGGTGACGTCCTCTTACAATATCGCACGCTCGAATGCAACTAAAAATCTATTTTGACGTTTAGTTTGCTTGGACAATGGCATACGTCTCGCGCGTGTATTTTATTTCTCTTGAAAGTTTAAAAGCTGTCTTCACCTCATTTTTAATTCCTTCTCTACTATTTTACGTCCATTTTCTGCGTTTTTTCACGTGCCCTTGCATATGCCAGTAATCCTTCGCAGCAGTAAACTCATAGCAATTCGTCTAACAACAGCAGTTAGCGAGTGCAGATGCACGTGCTCCAATCGCTCATCGAGATAAGTTCGAGTATGTTTACGTACCAGCAAGGAATGTTTACAAGTATTTGTTAGAAGTAGGGCAAAGTTCTAAAGCAAAAGCATGCGTACTGAAATATTTCTTTACCTTTTCATTCGCTACTGCTAAAAGCAATGTGTTTTTGACACTTCAAAGAAACGATTTTTCTTATAGTGTTTTCACAAATAGTGTTTCAAGTTGCACAATCTCGAGGAACGTTTTGAAGTAAATACAGTGCAGGAAAAACTATCGCGCAAGATTTAACTAAACGATTCTTTTCTTCCCTTCCCCCTCACAGAAAACTTTCCCGTAACTTTCACATCATTAGCTTGACAATCTGATTCTGTGATTTTATAAATTTTGCTTTTACCGAAAATATAATAATTAGCGACTAGTGTTTAATTCATTTAGGAAATGTAACGTCGCGTGCATATGGCTACGATATAGTGGACATACATTTTCTCTTCATACCACCAGGGATGGCTACATAAGGTCACAGATATTAGCAAGATAGAGAGAGAACATCACCGTTTTAATAGTCACGTGTGGTTGAACCACGGTCACTCAAACGCTTAATATTTTATTAAAATAACAGCCTATTAAATTCCTAATCTTGAGTATTAAATACGGTTAGGTTACCTAAAATAGGTAAATTAATGGTTTTTTTTTTTTTTTAAATTACGCATTTAGGTAACGTTTCAGGCATCTTACCGATACCCATCATCAGCCCATGCTGTTGACAGACTTCTCCTGCTGATGCTCCTAGGGTATGATGCGCATCAGGTTTCTGGGAGCATCGGTAAAGAGTGTTAGCAGCATGGTCTGATGATGGGTATCGGTAAGATACCTGAAACGTCACCTTAATGTACAGTAGTTTAGGCGAATAGCTTAATAAACTATATTATTAATTTTATGTGGTATGCGAGTGGCATTAAATATAGTAATAATCTTAAAATGGTTAAATTAAAAACTTGGAAATTTGTCACGTGAAGTTTGACTGACAACATTTGTTAGTAATAATCAGTAGAAGTCAAATGAGAGATAAACATCATGAAGTGAGATTGTTAGAATAAAAAAAAAAAAAAAAATCGTGTGTACCCTGTGCGAATGAATGTTTTTTTTTTTTTTTTTTTTTTGTGAAAACATCTTTGCCTTGGAAGAGGTTAGCAAAATCCAAGCCAATAGCATAATTAGGAAGCATGAGTGTAGCCATTTGCTGAATTGTACGGAGTCACAGTGAAGGAAGTATAGTTGCAACAATGCAAATATTTATCATTTGACTGCAACAATACAAATATTTGTCAACAATTTCTTTTATCGTCTCGCATTTTCGTTACATTCCATTGTTATAGATTGACATCAAAAAGGCCATTTAGTGAACTCTTTCCAACATCGAAAAAATAATCATATTCTGAATGATCATCTTCACAATAACTGAGGATAATTCAAAGTGGTTTCTCTCCTGTAAGCCTCCAATATTTCTAAGGATCTGAAACGTGTCGGAGAGGTAGGAGAACTCAGATGGGACGAGAACAGCCCTTTTCAGAAAATGAGAAGCCTAACTACTTATTTTTAAAATCTCACTCTATCAGATAACCTTATGGCCTGATTTCGCTGTCCCAGGGCTTAACATGGTTTGATGTGTGTGTGTGCTAGGTTTATCTAACGGGCATTCTGTCTGGCGTAATTAGTTTCCTTAATCCCAGGTGGGACTCGGCTCTAAACTTTGTTAAATTACTCCCCTCTTTGAGAACTACGCCGAAACAAGTAAAACGAGCAAACCTTGCTGCGTCGACTGCTCTATCGCTAATCGTAAGACGATAATTTTAGAACAAGTTTTATTCTCCGCTGTTGTCGCAATAAATAAAGCTGCTTCGCCGGAACAATAACGATGCGCATAGTCACGTACCTCAGTAATCCCATAGGTTGGTAGGTACGAAATGTGTCACTGCTACACAACGAAAACTAACGACTCTGAGTGCAATTTCATGTTCGTGTAATTTTCACAGTTCCAGTTGCTGTCTTTACACCTCGGTTCAATTCTCGCGCGTCACGGATAATCAGCCGCTTTCTTGTCAGCTTCCTAGAAAATATTAATGCTGACCCGCAGTTCGGCGTTAAGGAACTGAGGTTGTTGCGAACCAGCTGCAAAAGCCCGTAAATGAAGGAGATAATGCCTCGAAGAACGGCGCAACTGCAATCGGAAAAACAGAAACAAACAGCATCCGATGGAAAGTCGCTTGGAATTAGTGAGTGGGGATATTGATGGAACAAAGAACGAGGACAGTTGACAATTGCTCGTTAGCTAGCAGCGTGAGACTTTTAGCAGAATGACGTGTCAACACGTCATTCTGTTGAAAAGACAAACAGAATCGAGAAAGAGATATTATAAAATGCTCCTTCGTTAGTTTCAATGTGTGACTGCATTGCCTTAATGCGCTTGAAGAAATTGCAAAACATTTTCAATAATAAAAGATATGAATATATAGCAATGAAAGCTGCTAATGATTTGTTTCGGTCCTTATTCCGGTTATATATGCTTATATAGAGTGAGATATTCGTGAGTGAGTGTTGTTTATGCTGTTATTATTCTTACTTCCAAATATGTAATTCAAAATTTTACACCGAATACGACCTGGGGATGAACATGACTGCAATTTTATTGGGGACACGGGTGTAGACCTGTTTTGGGCCCCTCTTTATTTTGTTATAACTGTGTTATGATGTTATAACCATTTAAGAAATATTTTTGGGGCCCTTCTGTGTCAGGGCTCCGGTGCATAACATCGTGCATCCCTCTCCTTTCGTACGACCTGGACATGACAGAAAACTTCCTCTAAGAATCGTCCCTTAAAATGCAATTAAAACTAGAGATAATTGAAAAGAACGAACACGGATCGACAGCGACATCTATCGCATCAGCGCTGCGCATGTTCGTGATAAGAAAATCAACAAAGTAAAGCTAATCAAGATGTCCTAGAATTTCCAAATGGGAGTGCTTTATCTAAAGCACTCCATAAGCCGGACAAAGTAATGGTTCGTAGTTTAGTTAGCGAAGGGTCACAGAACACCTGTATTTGTTTAAGGAAGAAGAAGGGGGAAAAGATTTTGAAAGATATTACGAGTATGTATGTTTTTTTAGAAGTATACTGCAAAAACAAGTGTTACTTTTGAGGAAATTGGGGTAAAAATGATAATTTACTGCACTTCCGCTATTCACCACCCGGCTACGGAGGTCTGTCTGTACGCATCCAATAACTCGACTTCCAGTGAATTGATTTTCATGAAATTTTGTATTTCGCTCTGTTTAGAACGACTTGTGAACCCTTTCTAACTTTTTATTAAAAATTGGTAGATAAAAATCTGGCAATTTCAGGATAGTGTGGCGGATGCGCAGAAACGAATTTTTTTCAGTTGGCGCATAAAAGACGTTGCTTTTTTCTATAAATCCTGAATTATTACAATTTATTAATATGCCTGAAATGTAACGCACTGCGTACATTAGCCCCCCCCTATTTAAGGCGTACCACCTTGGGTGCTGAAAATGCAATCGAAGAAAATTGATGTTTTACTTATCAGGAGTAGAAAAGAAAGATTGGAAAATATTGGGATCCACCATGAAAGTGGGAGTGACATTTTCGAGGATCCCGAAAGACAATCTTGGCAAACGCTTCAGCCAGCTCGAGCACGAATCTCGAATTTATCAATTGCGTATATTTATTTTGGAAGCCACAGTCGTGTCACTTTGAAATGATTTCATTCCAGTCCAGTTGTGGTGCATTTGTTTCACGCAGCGGCGTATCACCCAAACTACACCACAACCCTGAACTGGGCGATGGGTGGGAGAAGTAGAAAGTAGGAAAATCGAAATAAATGAACCTAAAAGAAAGGATATTCTACAGTCGAGTAAATTTTCCAATGTGGAATTTCAATAAACATCTTAAAGATCAAATGAATCGAATAAACGTGTACATGAAGTAACACTACCTACTACTGACAAAGCTAGTGGTCTCCAAAGTTTGATTCAATTCAAAAGTATACACATTCCAACTTCCTGTCATATAGGCCGGATTTATAAGATTCTTACTGGCAGAGCCCACTACACCTGGCTATTTGCCAACAGTGCCTGTGGAAGTAGCGCTATCAAGGCCGAAACAGCAAAAGCAACGTCATCGTTTTTTCAAGCACGTTGCCCGACTCTTCTGTTTGTCCCGAATACACGCCACTAAATGTCATGCGACTTCGTTATTCTTTCCAGATGTAGACGAGCTATTGTATAAACAATAACAAAAGAGCTTACTGCTCTTTTACTATTGTTTATACGCTTGTCTAATACTAGGAGGGACGTATCCAACGAGTCACCAAAATCACCATGCTACACTTTTGACAGCTGCTCGAGAGTTAGTGGAGAAATTTATATTCCAAGTGCTCACAGTCAGCAGACATAATTAATAACAGAAATATTATAGTCGTGGTCATCGTAGAAGCCATCACGGTCAATGCTAAATGGGGCTTCCACCATTTCGGAGCTGGTCCTAACTGCAAAGTACAATTTCTAACTTGAGCCTTCTGCTCTAAAATCGTACGCAGAATAATTCGAGAATTTTATTTGATTAATTATTTAATTATTCTAGGAATTAATAAGTCACAGAAGAGAAAACTTTATTTGCATAACGGAAATTTTATGGGAACAAAATACTGCACAACTTACGATTATCCGATTGGTAAAAAAATAATAACAAAATAATAGAATACTGACTGAAGACAGGAACATTAAATTGCACGTGCGCGTGATTTTTAATTAAAATGAACTAAATCAAATACCTGAAATGAATAACCCATCAGTTCGAAGCACAGAATGCCATCGTTGTGACAGTAATTGAATTTAAGTGTAAAACGATATAAAGAAAAATAAATCTTAATAGTAATTAACCCTACGATATTTATTATGCTGGATCGGTAATTAAAAGCTTTTCAAGGTCTTTTAGTCTCTTAAAAAATGCACGCTTACCTCACTAAATTAACATTTGATCTTCTAGAACACCCATAAGGTTGCGCAGTAAATGGCCTACTGAAGATAAAGTTAATTAGAGTTAATGCGCGTGCATTTCTTAGAGAAGAAGAGAGGGGTGATGGAATTTTGAAAACTTGTTTATAACGGGTTTAGTTGAATATTAGCGTAGAAATTAACCAATCTCAAGCAGAGCAGGCCCTTGTGGGTTGCACAATTGATAATATTGCGAGCCTCGCAATTTTATCAATAGAATGTAATGAAGTAAGAAATCTAAATTTTGATATAACTTTAGATGTTGAACAAAAAAATTTTCGTTATAATTACAGTTTTGTTGGTTAAAATCAATTACATGAGTGGTATTATTTAACGGTGATTTATTTTTGTGCGCTTCGTCGTTATTGGGTTAGGTCTGAGTTGGATCTAGGGTTTGAAACGCCATTTCGAGTTAATTGTAATTTAACTTTGATGTGTTGAGTTTGATGAAACCAAAGAAAACTTATTTTACTTTCCATCTTTGACATTGCATTCCATTTTGATGGTTTTATTTGATGTCGAAATATAATTAATGAATATAGATATTATTTTATTTTTAATTTGACGCCATAGCATATATGCCTGATATCCTAATTACCTTAAGTCCAGGGAGCCCACCAATCTGGTTCAAATTGGTTCTCGCATTTGCTAAGACCGGCTCTGATCCCCATTTAGTCTTCAGAACAACCTAGATTCTCGTGGCATTCACTCAACGAAGTGTCTGAAGCCGAAACTCGTGGTTCTGTTGTGCAATGTTGACAGCTTGACAGGTTGGTAGGAAGAAAAAGTTTTCTTCATAATGCTACTCCCATCTGCGTCAAACAGCAGGAACCGGAGTTCTCAGAGTTGACAACATTTATCCAATCCTCCAGTGTTCAGTATTGGTGTTTCGTTAGTCCAGTGGAATAGTACTTTTTTTTTTTTGTTGTTGTTAACAGGAGTAGAACCAGGTTTGGCCATTGGCTAGGACACCTGGTCTGTGACAAGGTACGAGCTGTGCGTTATGAAATACCTCTTTAGTTACCACTACTGTATGCGGTTGTTATTTAATTTTCTGTTACCGTACACAAGTCTTGTCAGCTCTTGTTGACCCTTCTGTCATCAGCGAGCTGTTTTCGAACGCCGGATCGCCAATTAGATACAAAGTAGTATGCGAAAATCCCACCAGTGGTGGTGGTGTAGATGTTTATCGGTACAAGGGCAACTTAGGCCTATTCTGCTATTTGGATAGATGCTGGAGAATTATTTATTTGATTTTAGAAATATTCATATAGTCTGGTTTGTTTAAGATAAGCAAAGAGCTCGTCCAGATTTGCATTGTTTCCCAACAGGTGGGTTAGTGATAAGGGTTCTTGCATTTGCGACAGAGAGCGGAAAGTATTATTTCTGATGTGAGAGTGAATTGAACAGTCTAAGAAAATATGCAGAACTGTAAGTTGTGATGAACAATGCGTGCATATAGGAGGGTCATCACCCATGAGCAGGAACAGGTGAGCCAGGTGTGTGTGTGTGTGTGTGTCTTATGCGTAGTCTTGCCAGTATTACCTCTTCGTGCCTGTTTCGCCTGTAGCTGGAGTTCCACAGTTGTGGTTCACGTTTAATTTAAAACAATTTATTGTTCCTATGGGTCTTCCAAATGTTAAACCACTGGTCTCTACAGATATGTCGGATATGTGTTAGTAAATCTATATAGGGTACTTGGTAAGATGGAGGTGCGGTACTGTTTGGCTGCCTGGTCTGCTGTTTCGTTACCTACGATGCCAACATGCCCCGGAATCCAACAGAAGCTTAGAGTATGATTGCTATTCCGTAAACGATTTAGACCAGACCGTATTTCTTTTACTATGGGATGTGGAGTTGAGAATATATTACTTATTGCGGACATCGCACTCATGGAGTCTGTATATATTAAACTACTGGTGTTGAGATGAATATTGATATTCTTAATAGCTAGCTGGATTGCATACAGTTCTGTAGTATAGCTGCTGCATTCAGTCGGGAGAGATATGGACACTGTGAAGGAGGTAAAAAACTGCTGCAGCACCTACAGCGCCATCTGATTTTGAGTCATCAGTATATATTAAGCAGCTCTGCGCATTGCTATAAGCATGCTCTTCATGCAGTTGTTTGATGTTACAATTTTCCAGGTACTTTTTCCCCATTGATGGAAATATGTGTCACAGTATGGTAGATTTGTGGACCAGGGTGGATCAGGTATTTTCGTTTCTTTGAGAGTGTTTTCAAAATGTACGTTCCAGCAGTGAATCAACTCTTGTAATCTAACACCAGTGGGTCTGTTTTCTTTGGGCTTATTGTTATAAAATGTTATCCATTCAGGATTGAAGAGTAGCGGTTGATTGGGATGATCTGGAAGGCTTTTAAGTCTGGCTGCGTAGGTGAGTAGTGACATTTTCCTCCTGAGGTTCGTTTGCCTCTATATAGAGACTTTGGACCGGAGAAGTTCGGAATGCCCCAAGTGCAACGCGAAGAGCTCTGTGTTGTATTGTATTTGGTCTTGTAAGCACACTTTTCTTGGCTGAGTCGTAGACGATTGCGCCATAGTCTAGACGCGACCTGATGAGAGAATGATATAAGTGCAGAAGAGTGTATTTATCTGCACCCCATGCTGTGGCAGAGATAGTTCTAAGTATATTGAGTTTTTTCAAACAGATGGTTCTAAGATAACTTATATGCATGGAAAAATTTAGTTACGCATCTAGTGTTAAACCTAAAAAGCGGATATTGCTGGCGAGAGGGACTGGATAATTTCTTAATTTAAGTACAGGTTCTGGATGTAATTTGCGTTTTTAACAGAAATGGATCGCAATCGTCTTTTGTTTTGATAGATGATAACATTTTGTTGAGTTCATATCTCCAGCTTATTTATGTAAAGTTGTAGCTGTCTCCCAATGGTATTAATGTTTGGTGAATGGTATGATATAGCAAGATCGTCAGCATACATATATATCTCTATAGTTCTAGGAATATTCACTGTCATTGTGCATTTAGCCTAATTGCAAAGAGGGTAGCACTAAGTATGGACCCTTGGGGCACCCCTTCTTCCTGGATAAAACATTCTGACAGTACATTCTGGTGACGAACTTGAAAGGTTCTGTGCTTAAGAAAATTCTGAATGAATTGTGGTAAATGTCCTCTCAATCCCATGGAATACAACTCTCGAAGAATGCCATACGTCCATGTGGCGTCAAAAGCTTTTTCGATGTCTAGACTGACCATCACTAGATGTTGATTTTTAACATATGAGTTGCGAATATTGGTTTCAGCTCTTATCATAAGATTCATCTCCATACGGAGATGAACTTTCGTTCAGGTGCCGTCCTACATAAGATACTATACTATACTATACATCATAAGATCCAAGCAGGATCTGTTTTTGGCGGAAACCGTATTGGTTGCAATTTAACAGCATTTTACTTTCAAGGACCCATTTTAGTCTGCTGTGTATCATTTTTTCGAGTGTTTTACCGAGACAGTTGGTGAGAGAAATTGGTCGGTAGTTTTTCGGAACTGATTGATCCTTCCCCGGTTTAGGAAAAGCAAGGATTACTGCGTGATGCCACGAGGAAGGATAAACACATTCAAGGAAAATTCGATTAGAGAATACTAGTAATAATTTTAAAGATGTGTTATTCAGTTGTTTTAGCATTATGTAATAGATTCCGTCCAGTCCTGCTGCACTGTTTTTTGCTGATCTGTTTTGCTGACCCGCCTAACACTGCCTCCATAGCATCAGCAAATATTCTTGCACCCTTTCTATTTAAGTGTATCCCATCCCTGTAGACGCAGTCTCTCCTGTTAACAAGCACAGACCACGCTGAGAAAAATTCTACCCCATAAGCCTTGCACAGTCTCTCCAGGGCCGAATTGATCAACAAGGCTCTCATCCGATACTCCCTACTATCGTGTCTGGGCAGAATTGCAGACACTTTTAAATTTAACCCTGACTCGAGACCTTTTTTTCAACATTGACCTGTACTTGTTTAATTAAATCCGCAGATCTCCTACTCTTAATGTCATTAGTGCCAACGTGTACAATGATATCACCTTTTGTGCCCTTAAATGATATCTGCCCTACAACGTCATCAACTTTTGCCCCTGTTCCACCTATCTTTTTGCATAATATGTTCCTCGTTTCCCTGACAACAAAAAAATCTTGCATTATAACCTGTTGTAAGTTCTGTTAACTTTTTGGAAATTTTATGTACCACCCCGTCTACTCTGGTAGCTATCCAGGGACAGAACCTTTTATAGGTAAATGTGATTATGATGAGCCAAAAAATCCGTAGGAAATCAAGTTAGTATTAATTAACTTTGAAAGTTCTCCGAAGGCAGACTCACTATATCTTTCTTTCTTTCTTTCTTTTCTTTTTCTGTTCCGTCACGGAATAAGAATTAAAATTATGTCAGTCTTTTAACAGAACAAACAGACCGAATACAGATTGCTACCTCACATACAATTCACTCCATACTAGAAGGTTTGAATATGGAGTTCAGATGTTTTTATTAATCAGCAATCAGCAATTAATCATATATTTATAAAATTGTAATTAATTCTGGATAATACTACCGAAAATGAATATCTAATAATTACTTTAAAAATACCTTTTAAAGTCATTGCCTGAGATATCAAGATGTCAGATTTCCACTGAGCAAAACCAAAAGGTAAGTATAATTTGAAGTCAGTCAATTAGCCAATTTGTATCCTTTTTGGAGTGTGAGGCCAATACTAGCTGCGCGTTCTGAAGTGCCTCTTTAGTTACCACTGCTGTATGCGGTTGTTATTTAATTTTCTGTTACCGTACACAAGCCTGGTCAGCCCCTTTTGACCCTTCTCTCATCAGTGAGCTGTTTCCGACCGCTGGATCGCCAATCCGATACAAAATAGCATACTGGTGGGGTTTTCTTTTTTTCAAAAAAATAATCAAATTACGATCGAATATTCGTCTTGGGTGTAGCGCTTGCAGGCATAAGGTATTATTAGCAGCATACAGTTCCTTCCTTTTATACTCCTGAACTCCTCGGTACTTAGGAATAAGGAGGAGGGAGATGAATAACAAACAGAGAGACGTGGGAACATCACGAACGATTTTAGCATGTTTCCATTTTGGAATTCTCTTCCGAAGCAGATTCGAGAATGATCCAACATGTGGCCATATTAAGATCACAAAGGACAATTAGGAAGAACAATTTTGGCAGTACAGAAGAAAGCAGTATCAATAATTGCGTGAAATCTTAATAATAACTGAACAATGGTCGCGCTAGTTATCTCAAGGGTGAGAAGTTCGAAGACAAGTCAAGGATTCAGAAAGCTTTTGGAGTACTAAATGCAATTCCATTCCACGGAGCTTTTTCTTCTTTTAGAAGTAGTTGTTTACTTTCGTGCTTTATTCAAATTGTTTAGGAAAATGATAAAAGTTTACTGCCTTCTTTCACTCGATGCCCACTCAAGTTTGAAGTAGCGAACACCTTTCTCCAGTTCCCCCCTCACAAAGTTCAGCGGACTATCAAACACGCAAACCTTTCTGTAACAGAGAAGGAGATAAATAAATAACTATCATAAAGGCAGTTCTTTATTTCTCTAAAACATATTTAACTTGATTTAAATTCAGCTGACATAAGCGTTCAATCCACTGAACTTCTGGTTATGCTTAAGGGCTTAAAAGGAAGCAAAATTACCTTTTAGTTTTCTAGACTTACTAACACTTATACACTACTCATCTTCAATATTTGTAAATAGAACATGACTGCTGATGTCTCTTTACTGTTCGATTTTTTACCCAACCACAAATTCAGCAGTTCGATTTAAGGGAATATTTTGATGAGCTCAGTAAGTGAATATCAGAATTAACCGCACAACGAGCCAATGCACGTTCACAGAGAAGAAAAATGCATGGGATGCATATAAATTATCAGGCGACACAGAAGCCTATGGCAGATATAAGCTAGTCTGTAATCAGGTCACAAAGGAGGTTAGACAGGCGAAGGCAGATTACAAGAAATCTTTGGCAAGATTTCTTGTATAAGAAATCTTGCCAAATTCAGACACAGCATGGGTTTGTTAAGGGAAAGTCTTGTCTAACAAATTTGATAAGATATTATGTGGTTACAAAGGATGCTAAGAAAAACAGCAAGGATTTCTTTACTTATATAAACTCTAAAAGGAAGGGGATGAATCTGATTGGTCCACTTGACATCGATGGTTCGACTGTTGATGATCCTGCTCAGATAGCAAACAAACTGAATGAGTATTTTGCATCTACATTCACACGTGAGGAATTATTAAGGTTTGAAAATGACAGAAGGTTATCAAATTGTAGCAGGATACTTAATGATTTTGTAATAACTGAGAGAAAAGTGGAAGAGAAATTGTTGAAGTTAAACGTAAGAAAAGCACCTGGGGTGGATGGGATCTATCCAGTTATATTAAAGGAGGCGGCAAAGCAACTAAGCAAACCCTTAGCCATAATTATGAGAGCATCCTTGGACTCAGGGGAGGTTCCCACGGACTGGAGATGTGCAAATGTATCCCCAATTCACAAAGGGGATCGAAGGGTGACACGAGTAATTACAGACCAGTTAGTTTAACTTCTGTTCCGGGTAAAATAATGGAGTCACTGGTTAAAGATGCATTGCAGGATCATCTAGACAAGAATGCGGCAATAATTCAGACACAGCATGGGCTTCTTAAGGGAAAGTCTTGTCTGACAAATCTGATAGGATATTATGATGTGGTTACAAAGGAACTGGATGCGAAAAATAATTTTGATATCATATATTTAGATTTCAGGAAAGCTTTTGACACTGTTGCGCATGGAAGAGTATTGTACAAATTGGAGCAGAATGGTATTAAGGGTAAGTTGCTACAATGGATAAAAGGATGGTTGAGTGGGAGAAGACAGAGGGTGGTAATCAATGGGTGCTGCTCTTCGTGGACTAATGTTATTAGTGGGGTCCCACAGGGTTCGGTGTTGGGTCCACTGTTGTTTTGTGTATTTATCAATGATATTGATGAAGGTATATCAAGGCTTAGTGTCGACGTTTGCAATGATACAAAGGTTGGCAGGGTTGTTAACGACAGTGTGCTACTACAACAGGATCTAAATAATTTGGGCAGATGGGCTAAGAAGTGACAACTGAAGTTTAACCTTGACAAATGCAAAGTACTGTATATGGGTAGAAGTAACCCCAGAGAAACGTACCAACTGTGTGGTACTACACTTAAGGTGGTAGAAAATGAAAAAGACCTGGGAGTAATTGTGCAGTCAGATATGAAGTTTTCTGAGCAATGCAGACAGGCTGCCAGGCAGGTCACGGGGTTTTGTCAATGATATATAAGAATTTTGCTAGAAAGGAAAAGGAGGTGATTATCCCTCTGTATAAGGCAATGGTCAGGTCACGCCTTGAGTACTGCGTACAGGTCTGGAGGCCTCATTTTAGGAAGGATGTCGATTTGCTTGAGCGTGTACAGAGAAGGGCAACAAGATTGGTGAGGGGAATGAAGGGATCCTCTTACCAGGAGAGGCTTAAGTTCTGCAAATTGCAGTGGCTGGAGAATATGCACCTGGGCGGTGATCTGATTGAGGTGTATAAGGCCTTGAATGGGTTGAGCACGCTGAATTCTGATGGGATCCTTCCACTTGTTCAGATTACGAACCTAAGGGGGCAATAAATTCAAATTAAGAAAAGACAGAGGTAGAATAGATGTGCGGAAATTTGCCTTTAGCCATCGGGTGGTTAATTGCTGGAACAAACTTCCATCTGTCGTTGTGGAAGTTGATAGGGTGAATAAATTTAAAGAGGAACTGTACAGGCATTTGGAGGGAATGGTGTGGGGTTTTTTTTTTGGCTGATACTGCATAAGCTCATACACTTGCTTTCTTGCATCACATGCCTCTTCTACTACTACTACTACATTCCAGCTCAGAATGACCAATCCGGCTGTAAAAATTGTCATTAATTAATGACATTGAGGAAAATCATGAAATATTGCAGTAATCAATATGAAATATCTCGTCTGCTGTGCTGAGCGTTTCCTAATGGCAATGCATTTCTTCATTCTTCTTAACCCACTGAAGTACTTTTCCTGTCAGAATTTCAAAATATATTAAATAAGTAAATATAAAGCATTTAGTAGTAAGTTAGTTTAAAAAAAATCGATGACAGTTCACTAAATGAATTAAGTTATGCAGTTTTCATTTATTTATTTTTATTTTTGGAAATTGTCTGCCACGTTCTCACGAGAAACCACGCAAGAGTCGCGCTATTTCTCTATGCAACGCTCTTAATTATTTTAAAATTCAGAAACACGCCAAGCCGCGTGAAGTCATGCAGGTGAATTGTCTCGCTAATAAGGCACACGTGATTTTTTCCAGCATGTTTTGTTTTATTGCTATTACCGTCTTTGCAGTTAGAGAATATGCAGTTGTTAAAAATAACTGAAAAAAAAATGTAGGATTCTTATTTTATTTATTTTTTTAAGCAAAAACGGGCAGTGAAACAATAAGAAAAAAATCTCGCGTAATGTAGAACGTGAGGTTTTATAATAACAAAAGGATTCGGGCTCTCTGATACAGGAAAAGCTACACCAGTTAATTTAGGAAGAAATAAATAGAAACCTTCATAATGACACACATTCAGCAGACATTCTAAAGATGTAGCTGAGTGGGCAACTGTAGTACACGCGTTTCAGTAGTCAGGTGGTTGAGCCCTGACTACTAGAAGGTTTGAAATATATCAAACCTTGCCATTATACTTATCCTTGAATATACAAAAAGACCGAAGATTGGTGAGTTAATTCATCAGAAAGGCTGTTAAGACTATTTTGCTGCCATATACACTTCTGCATGTTTTTATGTGAATTCCTATGAAATTATGTTGACATATTATATACAGTTAACGTTACCACGGGATGCCAAGCAAAAGCAGGTTATATTTCGTATCGCCTTCATTTCCTAATTATTTTAAAAGTTGAATTTAAAATCTAGCTGTTCTTGTTTTTTTATATATTTTTTCCATTTCTATGAAATATGCAGATAATTAAAGCATCGAACTATAGATTTTTTTTTCTTTAAGCAAGAGTAAACAACAAGGCGGAAAACAGATGGTTTGCAAGAAATATTGGGAACTTGTAGAGAAAGTTACTGATCCCATTCTTCTGGATGAGCCAAACAAGAAAGTTTTGTCTATTCAAAAAACTAAACGTGTGGTACAGGACTATAATAAACTCCGAATGATTCCGTATACATAAATAAAAAAGAAATAACGATAAATATAATTAATTAAAGTGAGAAATACAAAATGCAGAAATACAAAATATAGGGTTGTTCTCTGGAGAAAAACCTCAAAGAACAATCTGAGAGGGTTATAACTCTCTTCCTTCTCCCACCTTTCCTGGATCAAGTTTGCCGCCGTGCAGTATGGCTATATCAGATTAGCATTAGAGCAACTAAGATCAAGAGGAGGTTTGGTGCTTCGAGTTTGTAAACAGCGTGCTCTATGGCCAGCTTAAAAATTAAGGTTAGCAGCAGCCATTATCAATCCACTGCAGGATGGAAGCCTGTTCAACGATTCATGTTTAGGGAAATGGACCATAATCTGCCACGCTGGTCAAGTGCGGGTTGGCAGATCGACTGTATTTAGCAGTCAGGAGCTTGAAGCCCCGTCCACTCAAAGAGCGTGTACTACTGCACTCCCGCTCCTGGTCACTCTGCTAAGGAGGCCTGTTTGAAGATAAAATATAGGAAGAAAACGCAAAACCTTTTAGTATTGCTGAAAGGAAGACGGTCTTTTGTCGCACTTGCTAAAAAAATAAAATAAAATAACAATAAAACAATTTGTTTGACTCTTCGCGTGCTTAACTATCCAGCTGAGCTTTCGATTTCCCCAAGCAGTCAATCTCAACCTCCCATGAAGGCGATTTATTCCAATAATTAAACTCACTATCCTAAAAGAAAACTTCCTGCAATCAACTCTAAGCCTCCCCCTTCCATCGTAATTTGAATTTATGGCCCTTTGTTCTGGAATCAATTACAACGGTGAAAATTTCACTCTCGTTCATTTTATGTTCACCACTCAGGTGAACGTAATTTTACACCCCAATCAAATTTCCTGTCTGGTTGTCAACGCTCCGCAGCCCACATAAGCAAAAGCAAAGTCTTTCCTCATATGGACTCCCTTTTGCCAATCTCACCAGAAACGTTCCACGTCTTCGGACCCTTTCTAAAAGCTCGAATTGTTTTTTTTTTTTTTTTTTTTTTAGGTGCTCTCTCAATACTTGGACAGATTATTTTAAGTGAAGTCTTACAATTATCTTATATAATGGGATTATGACCTCTCTCTCTATAAGCAAATGTTCGTTAAATCATCGACGTGACACCACAAGCCCCTCTTTGCGGCCTGTCTGCGCCGCTCTGAGAACTTCATGTTCGTTAATTTTCTTGAGAATTTTTTCGGCTCATTGCGAAGACCATATTTGAGGCTTTCGGTCAGAAGCCACAAATATGGTCTTCACAGCTTTCGTTTTCCTGTTTTCTTTTTCGATTAAGTATGCTGCTTGTTGGGTTAGAACAGATCATTCTTTATAATTCTTGGCCTTCCTGGGTTTCCTGTTTTGCTTGGTGAAAAATAAGCGTTTCTCGGGGGTCAAGCGATTCAATTCCCCCGAGTTCGACTACAATTTGGCCCACAGAAATTCCATTCGTCTTGAGGGAATCCGAAGCCACGCCTTTTCCACACTTGGTGATCGTAATCGCCAAGTGTTATCTGCTCGGAAAGAGTAAAAATCTGAAGAGTATGCTGATCCTTAAGAGTAGAAACAGAAAGTAGACACAAATATATATCGATCGACATGCAAACTCGTTAATGGGAATCAACTTTTAAGATAGATGGATTTATTAAATCCATCTATCTTAAACAGCCCTGGTTGATTAAGTTTACACAAAGGATCAATAATTTACACATTGCGAATAATGACGGTTGCACATTATCCTCATTATATTATGATTCAACAAAGATAGCCGAATATGATTTACATTTCACATTTTCAGCGTTAAGATTGATAAAGTAAGTTAGTAGTGATTATTTTAAAAATGAATTTTAGTGAATAATTACAAAATACAAATTTGTCTGAGATTCGTCTGATGATATGCGACATAATTACAAGACTGGTAACAGTATGAAGTCCGCTGAGATGTTGGTCTTAGAATGACGCGAAAACCCGTAATTGTCTATGCGATTGCTTTGCGAAAGAAGGCTATTAGTAATTTTCAGACAATAGGAAATGAGGAATATTGGCCTACATTGCACATGAGGGAGGCCAATACCTTCTCGTGTGTTTCTTTCAGGGATTGGACAAGCTGCAGTGAAACAAAATGCGAGAAAAGAACTCATAAATGGACACTTAACCAGATTAGCAATCGCATAATTAGTATTGATCAGTGCTTCTGTCTCTAATTTACACGCAGATTATTTAATAAACCTCATGTTAGATGGCTGCTCTTCCTAGCAGTCTTTATGTGAGATCTCTTCTTACCCATGATGGGTAAGAAGAGATCTTTGAAAGGTTCTGCAGAAAGCCAGTATCTAATAGTTCATGAATGTCTAAAGGTACTCATTCTTTGTGTTTCGAGCATCCTCACTACCTTTGGTACTAAGATGTTTTATTGGCGTAGTTCATGAACTCAAGATTGTCCTCTATGTAGCTTTGACCTCCTTAAATACTTTGCCAATGAACTACTACCCACTCTTCTTTCCTCGCGTGCACTGCAAACGCAACAAGCAAAAGAGGATCCTTAGCCAAGAACTGGACACCAACATCTTAAGGTTATTCAGTCGTCTAAGAGGCTGGCCGTCCACAAGAATCATCTGCATCCCTGGCATGAATAGAAGACACAAGGTTGCTACCAAATGATAATTATCTACAAGAGCTGTGAAAAAGTAGCAGCAAAGCTGCTTTGCTACCATCCTACAGCTGCAATGTTCTGACTAGCGTGCTGTTCACATGCCTTGCATGTGAATAAATCCCTTAATTGCATAATCGCCACGCTCGAACGTGGAAAACTCCCACGCGCTATATGTGCTAAAAGATTAGTAATTCACCATCATCAGAGTATGGACTGGTATTTCTGGTAATTGATATCATCGGTTTCGTTCGTGCTACAGGCGATGCGTCGATCAGAATCTGTGAAGCTATTTTGCCTCACCAAATAAAAGGAATTTCATTTTCCATATACAGGTAGTTCTCGACTTGACGAGTTAATTCGTTCCTAGCGCGCGCTCGTAAAGCTAAAACTCGGAAAGCGGGAATTTATTTCCCATAGATATAAGGTTAAAAATAGGGGTTACGTTCTCAACAGTGAAATTAGTTAGCTAATTAGTTTAAACAATGATTGATTTATCGAAAGAAATGAAAACGTAGCCTGTAAAATCAAGCAAATTATAATAATAGAGAAATTATTTACTACTTACAAATGTTAAAGAATGTTTGTTCTTCATCATCATCGACTAAATGCACATTCGTTGATCACTCATTATTGGCTCGGCACTCGTTGGTTTGTTGCACAAGGAGTAGTCTTCTTCAGAAATGCTTTAAGAGGCATTTGTTTCCAAGATAATCTTATCTTTTAATTATAAATTTCACGATTGCATGCATAAGCATTTTTTAACGGCACACAAAAAATTGCAACTAACACGATTCGCGTGGAGTAACAAGTTTACGAAGCTTAAAAAAAAGGAATGAAGAGAAGATTCTGAAAATGTATGTTTTTTATACGATTGAAGATTTCAGTAAAGGGGAACACATTTCACCATAATAACGTAAAAAAAACCCACACAATTCCAGCTATCAGTATTTTCGCAAATGCAACAACATCGAGTTTACTACCCCTTTATAATTGCTTGCAGTAACAGAAAAGCCCAATAAACCGGAAAGTGCAAATTGTTTTTGTTTTATGATCGTGACCTCCAAAAATGTGTTTTAGAAAAATATCACAAATGCGTTTAAAATTGATTCTTATAATGGAACATATGATAACGATGAAAGTGTAGTGCATTTTAATGATTTGAATTGGTAACTAATACAATTTACAAACCATGCTCACGACTTTTATATGGCCTTAAAGTCATGCTCGTGACCTTAAAAATGGACATTTTAGAGAGATAAATAGCTGAGTTGTACAGCCAAAATTTCAACTTCCGAGATCTTGAAACGAATTAAAAAACGATATTTTAACGATACGATGGTGTCTCTGGAACTGATTAATATCGTAAAGCGGGGTACACTGTATTGCATATGATTTGGAATGCGGTATTTATGAATGTTTAACATTCATTTTTTTTGCAATTAATGTTCATATTTTCGATTTTGTTGATTTGATACTTGGAAAAAAAAAAACTCGTAAAGCGAGAACTGCCTGTAATTATTATTTCATGAGAGAAAAGGTTGAGGAATGAACTGTCGAAATGAAGTGTAAAGAACTTTTGTAGAGGTCGATATGCGCGCAGAACACCTGGAGAACATTGGTACGGTACGGCTTGTTTCTCTGACGAGAAATACTACAAATGCATCCGCAGACCAGAAAACGAACTAGAAATTTCCAATCACGGCAGTGGTGGAATCGAACAGGCAGGTGTGGTAGGCTGCCAACTCCGAAGCAAAGGTTAAGATGTGTTATGCGTTTCTGTAGAGAGAAAAGTGTTTTTTTTTCCCCTCCCTCTGTTGGGAAGGAAGGAAATCACGATGAAATTCCCGATCACAATATTTTTGTAAGATAATTAGCCAAATTTCTCGAAGACCCGATGAAAGTGAGAGACTTTAATCCAAAATAAATATTAATTTATTCATTACCTGTCATTAAAAAATAAAAGTTAATGAATAAATTAATAAAATATCTCGTATAAAATCATTAAAAAAATATGAAATTTACAGCGAAACCTAGGAATGTGACAAAATAATCGAGTGGTCACGTGAATCAAAGTAGATCGATTTACCCCAGATCGGTAATTAGAAAAAGAAGAATCTCAACTCGTTTTTCGATGTCCAATATTAATGATCTCTGATAAGAATCATTAATCCTCAACGTCGGCAGTTTAATCGATAAAACTGGTTGATTTAAAGCGTTTATTAAGATTAACGTACATTTAGTGTAAAAGAATCGTTATTATACGTGGCCAGGGGGAAAAAAGCAAACTAATTTTACCATAAATGCATCAGACTTTGTATTGTTAAACAACTCGTCTCAGATGCATTAATGTCAAACTGAGCCACAGCAAAATTGTCTCGAGTTTCTAGTCTCGCGGGCTTTTATTCATTAATACAATAAAAAATTTACTTAAAACATTTTTTTAAAAAAAAAATGTCGTATAATACGATGATAAGCTGAAAATTAAATGATTAGTCACACCTCCCTGATTTAAATATTGTAGAAAAGCAATATTCTAAAATAAATAAATATATATATATATATATATATAATAAAAATAATTTTACCACTTCCATTTGAAATCGCCAGGGACCGCTAATGTATGTTTAGCAATTTCTTCTCCAAAAATAATAGAAATTGTCTGCTTTTGGTCACCTATCTTAAAAAGCAAAGCGATATCATTCGATAATTAAGCAAAAACATTCCCCCCTGTAAATTTTAATTTTCTCTTCTGTTGAATCGTTTTTTTCGCAAGTGCAATAGCTGAGATAGTCGAACTTAAGAACTCCAACTTCCTCTAACCACCAACTTTTCAAACAATTTCTCGTTAACCAGAGTTGGTCATAAAAAGGTGGAATTCGTAAGACCGTCCATTATTTCGTATTTTTCGTCTACCGGGCCGCGCTCATTAAAAGCGCGTGTAGAAATTGGAACTGTGAAAGAAATATTTCTGATATGTACTGAACTTCGTGTTTCTTTTTTTTTTTTTATTAATTTTTGAAGGGGAAGTTAAAAATGATCATCTTTGCCTTATTCCATGATCCTTATTGAAGGTTCCGTTAACTTACAAGTTTGAAGCAGCTCACTTTCGTAATTGCTGTCGCACGTGCAACGACAAGAATGATTCGTTTCTTCTTATGTCTATAATAAGACCTCGGAAAACTTCTCCAGGCAGTTTTCTATGTCATTAAGAAATGAGCAGCTTCGAACTCGTAGAGCTAAAAGACGCAACACCAAAAAGCCAAGGAGGGGATTGTTTTCTTTTCAAGCTTCAAACGTAAGTTTCGATCCTTAATACATCAAATTGTTTCCAGGACATTGAATTGCTAATATGATTTCAAAAAAGAGGTGTGGGAGGAGGGCTATTTCAGTACTTATCTCCTTAACATTTCGTCCACCGCGAGTTGCTTTGGTACTGCACTATGAAGGAGTGCATACTAGATTCTCGAAAGCGTTTCCGACTATTTTCATAAAGGTGGTTCACCATCCACAAAACTCTTTCAAAAGTGGAGAGGTTTCTGCACAGAATACAAGTCAAGTCGCCCATTGTTTGAAAGAATAGAGAAACCTAGAGGTGAAAACATAGTATTAGAACTGAAAAATGTTTTCTAAATTTTGACGCATCTACTACTTTGGCCACAGTGCGTCAGTTTCCATAGTATTCCAAATGGTTTATCGCGTGTTGTGTTTAAGGCCGATTTAGACGTTGTGCAGGCTGAAAAATCGAAACAACTCAAGGAAGATATGTACTTCCTGTGACTGAGATCGGCGAAACCGTACTGTCACGGCAGGGAAACTTACTACTAACGCTGGTCACGCTGGAACAGGAAGATACTGAGGATGATTTCTGGGAAGCTCGCTAAGGTCATCGATCATTTACTTAAAGACCCAAACAAAAATGGTTCTGTTTTCTTCGCAGAATTTTTCTATCCATTTCACCCTGTGAATAATCCTCAGACCTTCGGTGCACGATACGGTACATAACAAATTCGGGATGAAAAATTTAGAGCTAGTAGATTAGCTGCAGAAATTATTTTTTGTTTGAATTTTTCAAAATTTATTATGGAACTTAAATCCAATATAAGAAGATATAAAATGTATGTAAATGGCATTATTCGTGTACTTCGTAGCATTTGCAAAAATTACATTCGTTGGCTAGTTCATTGGAGCGCACAGCTACCATGATCCTGTGTCTACCTGACATTAATATCTGATATCAGGTTACGAGAAGTCGTTTAAGAATGGCTGTCACAAATTTTCACGATTCCGATTATGAGGAAGCGTACTTTTTCTTAATAGTGTTTGTTCGGAGCAATCAGGTTTAAGTTCTACTACCTGCGTGAGAAAATACCTGCCAGGCGTGATGATGCCGCTTGGAGTGCCACAGTAAGAGATAATTAATTACGTCGGTATAAAGCGGTTAAGCTTTTAAGCAATTTGCGTAATATCAAGAGATGTACGCAGCGAATCGAGCCCTATGGCCACAATGAACGGCCCAATTCCTCATTGCTGAAACTTATGGTGTGCCCCACCAGATGGCCTTGTGAGCTGATTCACTGAATGCTGTGCACATCACTTGATGCTGGGAGATTGAAAATTACTTCCGGAAATAACAGGGCCGTTTTTCCTCCAAGCGTAGGGTTTTCGTCGGTTTTTATCCTCCAGTAATAGGTAAAATAGCAAACATATTCAGCACGCTGTTTTATAAAGCATGCACAATACATTAAGCGATGAATTTCCACGTGTTGTCTGGCTTTCTTGCAACTGTCTATTCCACCTGTATAGATGTCATGAGCTAAGATCGATGTGCGCGTCGGGAATGACCAAGATGAAATACTTTTGTGGGCATGCATTTTCCTGCATGTGCATGATCGAGACCATCGTTGCTATGTAATTAACCGGACCTTCTCATATCGCTCAACTGCAGACCAACCCCAGACATGCACTATTTACTGGTTTCCAACTGAAAGATTTCGGCCTTAATTATCGTGTCAGAGCGATAAACGGCATGTAGCTAAATACCACAGTGGTAAATTCAGAAATAAAAAATAGTTATAATGAATCATTCGAGGTGAAGTCTTTTTTGATGAAAAATAAAAAACGAACAGAACCTAACGTTTTTAATTAGGAAGAAGAAAAAACCTTTTATTGCCACACTGATTTCATTTAAAAAGATCAACATAAAGCCTAAGCCAACTTATAACCTGCTGTGACCTACCTCAAGATAATAGCAGTGGGAGCGATTGTTCCTGAATGCAAAATTAGCCTTCGGCATGAAATTTATACTAGAAAATTAAATAGGAGTGGAAGAGGAAATTAACCTTTGTCCCCAAATGTTAATCCTCGCTATACGGTTAACCTTACTCCCGCTATTATGCACTTTACACATCAAAAACATAATTCAAAGTAAGAATAGAATACCAACAAGCAAAGTCTAATTTTGCTTTAACGTAAATCAAATTATTATTTGTACTTCGTTCTTAATCTATTAGTACGTTAAGCGAACTGTTCAACAGTAAGAAGACTATTAGCATTTGTAGTGGCATATGATGTAAGAAAGCAAGCTTATAAAGCATCAGCATTATAACCATTGTAGTCACCCTTACGAAATCAAAAGCCTTCTCCTTTACCCTTGATGGTAGTTACATCTTTAAGGAAATCCCACATCAATACACTGAGATCGCTGCTACCCACCGTGTCTTTTACCTCCAGATTCTCAATACATTAAGAATCGCTACTGATAACCAGATCAAGAGTATTGTTCTCTCTTATTGCCTCTCTAAGATGTTACCTGTAGAAAACAGTCATCTAATAAATCCACAAAAGTCTTGTAAGTGTGTGAGTGAGTGACCAACTCAAAAGTTCCAAGCAATATCTGGAAAATTAATATTCTCCATCATAAGGCACTCTGATTTACTGGAACACACTATTTTTCTCTATAATTGTTCGTTGCTCATCACAGATTAAAAATCTTACAGAGTGACTTACCAGATCCGGTAAAATTGTAAAAAGGGGTGTATTGAACACGTGCTACTGGGCAGGCTGAACAGGATTTTCAAACAAATGAGACAAGAAAAAATCCGTAAATGAGTATAAGATTGGAAGAAGTCACTGGTAATAAGCGTGGCGAACTCGGGAGCCAGATGTGGGAGGAGATGAACAAAAAAGGGAGGGAAAGGGTTGGAAAGAGACACAAAGTTGAGATTTTTGTCGGTGTGAGTGAAAATGGTTTAACAGACAGAGTTGAGGTTTTTGTCGGTGTTTCTGAAGATGACTTAGTCACACACACGAAGTTGAGGTTTTTGTCGTGTTAGGAAATATGAGTTAGTAAGAGAGAGAAAGTGGAGATTTTAGTTAGTGTTAGTGAAATGAGTAATTCTGTCAGAGTCGAGCAAGTTTTTTGACAAAGTTTAAGATGGTATAATCAGTCAGCGTCAGTAGGTTGAGTAGTTGTAGTATAAGTTAGTGTTGGAGAGAAGGAAGAGGATTAAGTTAAGATGTAGCAGTCGTCAGTCAGTTAGTCAATCCGTCAGCCAGTAGCAGACAGAGTTTTTTTCAGTAAAGAGTTTTCATAGTTCAGTAAAGAGCAGAAGGCGACTAAAATAGTTGAGAAAGCAGAATACGGTGAAGTTGGCTCATTGTAGGATAAACAAGATGTCTGGTGCCCAGGAAAAAATGGAGCTGAAGCCGATAGAATCCGGAGCCGGACCGAAGGGAGAACAAACCTGTTGACCAGATGAAATGAATCGTTTATAAGGAGCAAAGGTACTGGAAACCAAAGAAGCAAACCCGAAAACTCCTGTCGAACTCTCCAAGGTTTGCGAGATGCGTTCCATATGGAGTTGACGTGCTGTTCACCGCGAGAAAGATGAAGGACATGCCGCAGAGCCTCAAGATAACTAAGTAAGTGGCTAGTTACATAAGTATTCTCATACACACCAAGAACTGTAGGAACCGCGAAATTTGATTAGCTGGACTTTTAAAAGATACTGTGTATAAGAATTACTCAGTTGTAAGGATAGGTTATTTTAGGATATGTGCTGAAGGACATTAGCCAAGGCAAGTTAATAGATATATAAATAATTTTTGATAATTGAGAGCTATTAAATGCTCGATAATTCCTATATTCTATTATAAATCAACAGGGATTACCTTTATTTTAGATATAGGAAGCTTCTTTTCCAACTCTTCTAGTTCAACTCAATAATAATTCTTGAGGATGGCGATATCTATTTTGTAAAGCAGGTGGGACATAGTGTTCAAGACCGTGCGGTCTCAACACTACGGTTCTGGCAGTGGGGAAGATGTCCCACCTGGTTTACAAAATAGATATCGCCATCCTCAAGAATTATTAGCGAGTTGGACTAGGAGAGTTGGAAAAGAAGCTTCCTATATCTAAAATAAAGGTAATCCCTGTTGATTTATAATAAATAATTTTGGAAGGGAATACATATATATAAAATATTTGAAGTAATTGATGCCTTTTTTATAATTGCTTGATAGGCTACAATTAAATATGTTTTGGATGGGAATTAGAAGTGAGTGATATCTGTTAATAGTCATTGTGATAAGTAAATGAATAAGTATTGAATTTTGTAAAGGAATAGAAAGGGATTGATATTTTGTTATTAATGGTTTTAAATGATGCAGGATTGAATATATGCAGAAGGGAATTGAACGAGATTGGTATTGTTATTAATGGTTTTAACTGATGCATGATTAAAATATATATATATATAAGAAGATGAGACTAGATCATGTTGGCATAGGTTTGGGTTTAATCATTTTGATTTTGATGTATTCATGTAAATATGTACAATAAACTGAATTTTATATATAACCTTTGTGTTTTTTTTTGTTGTTCTGAGTACCAGCCTATCCGAAGGGAATTAAATACATCTAAGAACTTTTCCCCTTGAACCTAAAATTTTCTGTGAAGTTAATAGTCAGATGCACAAGTGGGGAGTTATTGTAAAGGGGAACAATTCTCAAGGGGATAGATAAATATATATATAGAATAAGGATATATACAAATATAAATAAATAAATAAAATAAAGAAAAAATCTCCACCCCCACAACTCGACTACAACACACTCCTACTCTCTTTTTTCTTTTCCCGTTGCCTATGTCACACCAAACTGGCTCAAACTTGCACCAGCCTCCACGTCTACTGATGCACTATCTTAGATTTAGCATGCTTATTAACTAAGATGATATCCCCTCCTGTCATCATTTCTGTACACATTGTACTCCTCTGCATCACTTATGCTTGAGTGATATCATGTCTCTGACATCCCGACAATGTCTGTATTTTGTGAAGTGATCAATATTTCAAATTCACCAAATATATTTACTATGCTCCTAACATTAGTGTACGCACCTGTCCTTACTCTTAGTTACCCTTACGCAGCCCTTTTTATTTACTTGTTCCATGATGACTCCCAGGATTTCTTGAAATCCTCAGCATCTTGCTTTCCAGGCTGCTGCTCATTCCAATAGAAGCAGTGCAAGAACCACGGGCAGAGGTGAAAACCTCTGCCCTTGGCTCTAGTTAATCCATTAGTTTGTGTATCCCCTCAAGACATCACTTTTCCTACCCTCCCAACATTGCCTCCATAATGCCAGCAAATAGTCTTGCACCCTTTCTATTTAAGTGTACCCCATCCCTGTAGAAGTAGTCTCTCCTGTCAACAAGCACAGACCAAGCTGAGAAAAATTCTATTCCCATGAGCCTTGCACATTCTCTCCAGGGCCGATTGATTGACAATGATCTCAACATGTACTCGCTCCTATCGTATCTGGGCAGAATTGCACACACACAATTTCAAATTTAATATTAATTCGCGACTTTTCAAAATATTGCCCTATTAACTAAGTCCTCAAATCTACTCTTAATGTCATTAGTACGTCAACATGGTAGACATACCCTGGTCCTATTCCACCTCTCCTTTTTTCATAATATATTTCCCGTTTCCCTGAAGACAGAGTCACTGACAATAACTACCTCTTGTGGAGTAGTGCATTCGGCCTTGGGGGTTGCTGCTGTGTTACCTGACGCACAAGGGAGAATTCTGGCGTTGAGGTGGGCAGCTGAGAGCGTTATGGCCTCCATTTTAATTCCTTCGAGGGCATCCACTCTATCCTTCAAGTTCTCATAAATGCCCATCAGAACCGAAATGGCGCCTAATTTCTTCACACTTTGTGCACCGAACAAAAATCCCCAAATACATCCCCCTTGGCTGTATCGTGTCCCGTTCCAGATAGGTTCGCAAATAACCTGTGAACCATAGCAATATTGGTTCTTTGAGCCAGTTTCTTCGCTGCTCTAGTCTCGGGCATGATTTCTGTTTGAATTCAATTTAATTTGAGAATACTACACAAACCTAATAGATACCTAAATGCAATAATACGTATTACGCTATCAAGTTTACATTGCGCGTAAATTTGATAGCGTAATAATTTATTTATGTTTTAAATTAGTTCAAATTTTGCTAAAAACAACAAATGTATGCCAACCTAAATGATTAGAATCTTACAGCTGCTTATTTACCACAATTAAAACCCTACAATTCAACTGCCACGCACTACACTAGTAGACACAGAAAGAATGATGAGCATCAATGAAATTTAAGGATGAACTGATCGATTTTTAGAAAAATGTAATTTTTTCTCGCGTATGAGTTCCTCATTTGCAGTTTAGTAAACTGCCATGGATTTAGTTGGAGAATTAATTTTGTAGAAAACGCATCAGAAAATCAGTCAGCGAATAAACGTAACGCTGCACTGCATTTATTTATTTATTTATTTTACTTATTTTTGTATGGCAATTCCGAGAACGATAGGTTGTCAAACCGACAACCTATCGAATTGATTCTCTAAGATTTTTTTTTGGTACATCGACTTCACGGATAAAATCGCTAGTACTTTTGAATTCATCTAATCGTTTTGTTTGTGTGTGTCGTTTCAATTTTTCTTGTATGTATTGGTCTGATTGTAATTATAAATATTTATTTTTACGTGGTATTTGTAGCATACGATAAAGATTAATTGCCTTTATAAAACTGAAGCTATCTGAAACACTGTCGCTGAGGAGGTCTCTCTAAGGATGGTAGAGGGCCGCATAAAGCAAATTCGTCTCTCATTTTCATATTCAGGCCAGTGTACAAGTATAGGTATAACTGTTTTGACCGTGTTACAAATTTGGCATCCGGGAGAAGGAAATATGGTTAAGAACAGAAACTAAAAAAAAAAAAAAAAAAAAAAAAAACGAGACTAAACTTGAATTTTTAAACTGTAATTTTCAGGTCGGTTGATTTTTAGCTTTAAGGCGCCGTGGTATCCGTGCCATGACGCGCAAAATCCAGTAATTTCCAGGAAATACGTATGGAGAAGCCTGTTCAGGAGAAGAATTTTTGAATAAGTGACGAAGGCGAAAAGTTAGATTGGAGTTGAACCATGAATGATGCCGGCTATTTAAATACACGTTTCCTTAGCGTGAAAACTATCCGTGAAACAGCAAACCAATATCCTGAAAATATCTGTTGAAAAGGAACGATTCTGCCCCACCCAGTGTTTCTTTCTTTGCCACAAACTTGCTCCACTTTCTCTCATACGAACTTTCATTTCAGACCTTTGTCTGTTGAACGTCACTGAACGCGTGTGTGACACAGAGAGAACTTAGTCAAAAAGAGAGTAGGGGAGGGGAAACAGATTAATCTAACTTATAAAAGAAAGGTTTATTGACAACAGCGTAGCTTCAGCACCATTTTTTTCGGAACAAAAATGACTTTTGAAGGATTTAAAGTCAGTGAATTTTGTCTAAATCCCATCCCCACTGCAAAATGAACCATAGATAGGCATTTAAGGCGGTGAATACTGGACTACTTTTAGTTTTATTGTAGTCTTTCTCTGAAAAACGTGAAGGCGAAAATACTTGAAAGTGGAATTGTAGTAGAGGCCCACTATCATCAGCAAAACATCCGTAGGATTTCCAGCATTGGACGTAGGTTATTGATGTACGAGAGAAAACTCATTTTCTATATACGAAATATATATACATTGTTCTAAAATTATATTTATATCATCATCATCATCAGCCATTTTCAATCCACTGCAGGATGAAGGCCTCTCCAGCAACTTTCCAGTTCCTTCTGTTTTGAGCACTGGCCATCCATTTACTACTCAAAAACTCATGAATTTCATCTATCCATCTCCGCCTTTGTCTTCCAGGTTTTCTTCTAGCTCTTCTTGGGTACCATTCTGTTATTTTCTTAGTCCATCTGTCATCATGTCTTCTAGCTATGTGTCCTGCCCAAGACCATTTTAATTCTTTAGTTTTGATAAGAATGTCCTTTACTTGAGTTTGCTGCCTAATCCATGTGTTTCTCTTCTTATCTAACAGTCCGATTCCCAATATAATTCGTTCCATTCTTCGCTGTGTAGTTCTCAGCTTCTCTTCCATTCTTTTGGTGAGTGCCCAAGTTTCACTTCCATAAGTCATGGTGGGGAGTATACATTGATTCATTATTTTACGTTTCAGACAAACTGGGATATTGCTCTTCAGTATGTGACTATATTTCCTGAATGCTATCCATCCAAAATTTATTCTTCTCTTGACTTCCAGCCATTTATCATTATTACAGCTAATAACTTGTCCCAGATAAGTATATAAGTATATTTATATACATGTCTTTAAAAATATATTATAAAATTATATATAATTTTATAAAATACAATATATTCTAAATATACATTGACAGCTTTTATAAGGTAAACATTAAGTCCCTCAAACCTCCTCCCCATAAGAGATGCAAATTTTGTCACAAAGTCCCCGTTTAATTTCTATTTAACTTTATCAAACTACCAATCTCGACCAATACTGTACATTATATGCGAATCGCTTAATTTAACAATTGCAATATCCCTTATTGTAAAATTAATCACATCCATGTATAATTTTATTCTCTTTTCTTCAATGTCTTGCTGCTTAAAGAGCGTACATTGCAAATACATACTTGTATTATACTGATCAGTACATAAGTGCATGATGTTTAGTCAGTCTGGTTCTCGACAAGTTACATTGCTAAAGGTCTGCGTAATATTTCATTCTACAAGTGTCGGATAGAAGGATAGATGGTCAGTGCTCCAGCAATCCTGCTATAAAGAAACATGTCAGAAAGAAAGTTAAACGAAAACAAAAGTGATAAAACTTGGTCACAGCGGTCTGTTGAAATGCGGAAGACAACTGGATCTTGCTCCCACAACTGTCTTCTTTTAGCTTCAGCACTGATTCTGGTCTTTCCTTTAAGGAATGACCTGAATCGGACCAGAAAAATCTGGGCTAAAAGAAGATTCGCAGTTTAGCTATTAGAAATCTCTCATAAGGTCAAGGACCATGGCACACTGAACATCGCTCGAACGTGACTTCATCTCACTTCTTTATTGCGATCTTATTTCCACTCGGTCTCCTTCAGATGAAATGAAGCGAAAACTTATTCTCTGCTGAATTAAGGGAAAATTACCTGCGAGTGTCAGCTTTCAGAATGCTGCGAGCCCCTTAATGATCGATGTTCAGGCAGCACTGCGACTTCGCGGTAATTTCGAACATGCTACTCCAAGTCGCGTGGCCAAGAGTTATGTTCCCGCCACATAATTATACCTCGTTACATCTGTTTAACAACCTCATCCTCGCCCGGTCTTTCGGCGATCGGAAGTAAATGTTTCGTCCCAAGATTTATTGCTGTTACAGACATTTCTCTCACCATAGCGACTAGCAGACAAAGAATTAACTCCTCGCTCTCCACGTGCTCTTTACTGTGGAGGCGTAACTACGCCATTACAGCGATGGTGGAGACCCAAAGTCCAAAGGGGAGAAAGCTTTCTCTGGGGAGAGGGACAGGGGATGGATGGCAATGATTCATTTTTGTGGTGAGATTAATTCTCTGTGGTCACATCACTCGCCTCTCTACAAAGCGATTGTAATGCCGTTTGTCCATGATTCAACTCGTACAGCATTCTTTCTCTAATTCTCTTGTAATTCCTTCCAGCTTTAAAATGCCATCGCTAGACCTCCAGTTATCATTCAATTAATATTCCACGTATCAATCAGAAGTTGAGAGCAGCTTAAAGAAGGACGGAAAGGATAATTCTTGGAAAAGCAAGACTAGACAAGAAAAAAATGTCAATCAAGGAAGGAGAAAAATTAAACAGATTATGAAAAATGTGGAAGTCAGTTGGAGACGCGCTCGTTCAGATAGACTGAATCCGGCTGGGTGATGACGCAACCACGTCAATTGGATGTATGTGACGATTCTGTTTTTTTTTTTTTTTTTTTGATAATTGTTGGCGCATCAGCTTCTTTGGCCATAATGCACCTCCCAGGGTTTTTTGCAGTACTTTGATCCAAGCCCGAGGCGGGATTCGAAGCCGCGACCTTTAGGTTGCCAGGCAGGCACTTTGCCCACCCGGCTTGCCTGGTCGGCGTGACGATTCTGTGTAGTCTGGAGAATTCAGTACATGATAGTGCTAGACCAATAAAAAAAAAACCTTTTTCCTTTATGGGAATACTGTAAAAATACCGTAGATACCCTGAAAGTTGTAATCGTGAAGAATTTGTTCACACTTCAACCTAAACTTCTCTTGTAATTTTCCGGACATGCGCCTGGAAGAAGACTGTAGAGAGAGAGAGAGAGAGAGAGAGAGAGAGAGAGAGAGAGAGAGAGAGAGAGAGAGAGAGAGAGAGAGAGAGAGAATAAATGAGGAAGTGCAAAATTCAGATTTGGACCACCAATGGAGGCTGGCTAGTTTAGGCACTTGTTCGCGGGTTCGTTTCGGCCCGTGAATACGTCTACAGACATAATACACATACAGTTAGGAGTAAGACAGTTATAAGCAAGCCCCTGCAGTGCCATAATAATAATTTGAATTTTGAACTGTTGTGAAGTTTGAATGTCTATTTATGATCAAAGTTTGTATGTAATTATACTTACTTCAGAGAATATAATTTCTACAGTTTAATTCACATTTCAGACGATTTGAAGGAGTCCTAGATGGTGTCACTGATCGTGTTTTAAGAGTGCAGGTAAACTGTCAGTAGGAGTAGCTGCAGATATGAAATTGGCATGGATAAAGGCCATGTACACCTGCACTCTTCTTAAACTTCGAGTTGGAAGCTTTCACAGTCCCAAGAGTGAATCTCCTTTAAGGCTCACAAATGATTACTCATCGATTAATTATATGACCGAATGGTTAGACTGTTGCCAACGGCCTAACCTATTTCAATAATTACAAGGGATGTATCAGAGAAGTGAATAACAAGCAAATACAGTAAACTCTCGATTATATAAGGAAGCGAGACTCTTAAGCATCTACCAACTGATACAAAAAGCTGAAGCGGTCTTTGTCTACAATGCTTTGAAAACACCAAACTTTCCTCCTCTCTTCAGATCCTTTTTTATGACAATAGAAGAAGAAGGAATAAGATATAATTTAAGAAATGAAGCGAACCTGAAGGTTCCTCTTTTCAGAAAAGCCATAGGCCAGAAAAATATAAAATACAGAGGCGCAAAAACCTGGAATAATCTTCCTGAAAACATCAAAAATGCCATTTCACTAAACAAGTTCAAGAAGCTCCTGACTGAACACATCACCAGGGAGGTCTGATCTAAATCACCTTCCACTCAACTCCTGAACTTTCCACAATGCATACCAGTTTGGAAATTGTGTAAACAAGTTGAAGGAATAGCTGTCATAAATTGTAACATTCTATGCAATTATTTCATAATTTTTCTTTCATACTTGCTATTGTAAAAGTACTCACAATGTAATTATAAGTATGTACTGTTGTTAACCACGCGACATGTGTGGTTGGTTTACGTAGTCTCGGTAATGGAATGTAGAAACATGTTCGATTCATGATGTATCTGTTTTTATTGTTATCTTTTTCAAAGGGAACACCCCCTAAAAAGCCTCTGGCTTATGTGTTCTCCCTCCCTTCTTGCTGTTATCTCCCAACAATTGTAACACAAAATAGGGATAAATAAATTATCAAATTATCAAAATTCGGGAGGGAGAGTTAACTGGGGTCTCTACGACGCGCTGAAGTCCAATTCAGGTGAGTGGGATAAAAATATGTTGTAGGTCTCTCACAATCCTTAGAGTAGTGTGACGAATCTTGAATCGGTTCTATTGCATCATGGCTGTGCGAAATTTCCAAGGCTAAATAAATCAATTATAAAACTGCCATACAACCTGGGGAAAGTCAACAATTTATCTGAGCAAATAATCAAAGATGAGATTGTTTATTTGGTGACTGATCTAGATGGTAGTGGTTCATTATACTACTTAAGTGATTCCAGCGACTGATCCTGAATGGTGACTCACTACTACTTCGCGGCATTCCAGATGGTGGATCATCGCGCTACTCAGTGACAACCCATTGAGTTACCTATTTATTCATTCCAGATCAATCATCAAGTTTTGGTGATTGATCCTGGGGGTAGCTGAATCAGACTGATTTTGGCACTACCTAACCGCAATAAATATAAATGAATTCCTATAAAAAAAAACGTTGAATTTCTTATAAACTGCTTTCCCACCTTTGCTTTCTGCATACTACTTCATTCTAATCATATTTCAGCGTTCCCTCCGTGTGTACCACTTTACAGTTAATTTTAACATCCATCTCAGTGTTTTATTTATTTATTTTTATTTTTCTGATTCGCGTCTCCATGTTAAAACGGGAAGGGTTGCCCTTTGTATTGAACAGAAACTTCATCAATGACTTCATCAAAAAAAAACATCATCGATTTTGAATAAGGTGTCAACTTTAATGAGACCCTACAAGGAACAGAGACATGTTCTCGTTAACACGATAATGATTCGAAATTTATATAACACCGGGGCTCGAAATGGAAAATTTTACGAAACGGAATTGCCCTGCATGGAAGACATGTAAGTTATGAATATCCATATCGCTAGCAAATAAACTGATATTTATGAATACATCGCAACTATAGTGTTCTCAGCATCCAAGGAGAGTATTCTGCACTTCTTAGAATGGATTACGAACAAACTCATAATCCTTAAATATGGTTCCACCATAATTTACTTTCCCATTTCTTACCATGCCTTCACCTGCAAGCAACTTGATCATATTCTGTCCTAACAGTTACAGCGTTGGTCCGAACTTTCGGACAATGTAGTACGACCGTTGATCGTACTACATTGTCCAACCCAATCTGTATATTTTTGAGCGTTGTGTACTATTAAATTTAATCATTTTGTGTTATTGTACAGCATCGCACCCTTTGCGTCCACAGCCACATTGCCTTCTATTTTGGACACGGTCGAAGTCGCTGCGATTATTAACAGGACATCGTGCAGAAGTTATTGTAAAGAAATAAATCGAGCGAACATAACTGCTGTCGTATTAAGCATGTGTGGAAAGATTACTATAAAATAACCCTATCTTTATATTAGGAATCAATGCGTAACTAGCGAGGGAACCTATCTTCCAGCACAACAAACGGCAATCTATGGTACACAATGGACTTGGATCACCGTGTTTGTTTTCCCTGTGCAAATAACGCAACAGCAGGGTTTATTTATTAACGATGAGCGCGCACGCAGATGGCTGAAAGGAGAGCAGAACACCCCCTTTAACGTTGTATGTATTTTTAGTCCATTTTCCAAAAAGTGAACGTATACTTCAGCGTGCCCCCACCACCGTCAGTAAGTTGACCCAACGACGAGAAGAGAATCGCAATTCGCTTGCACTACGAAAAAAAAAAAAAAAAAAAAAACACTAATCGCAAGTTATATTGTGACCACCGACAGCAACAAACCCCTCCTTCCCCTCGATGAATTTTTTAGAGCGCAGATCTCAGTCAACTACAATCACTGCAAGTTGTTTAAGATTCTAAATTTAGAACCACCGTATTTTGTAAAGGAAAGCAAATTCTCTTCCCACGAGAATGTGAAGAGAAACAGTCGATAACAGCTGATATCATAATCATCCGAAGTGCAACTGCCGGGAAGGCCCTCCATTGATAAATCACTCCCAACTTTCTGTTATTCTTTGGGACTCGAGCCCTAAGTGTATTTTTATCACCGAAACTTTGTTGAAACCCCGCTTACACGGCAATACTCTTCACACTTCAACCGCCACCTTCTAATGCGTTTCTTTCTCGTGTTCACTCGGAGTTTGTCATTAATCACATCGTTCGCGAAAGGTAAGCTGCCCGCGAGTACAGAAAGCAGCGAGCATCCACTTTGTGTCAATCTTCATTTTCTTGAGAAAATGCAAGCCGTTAAAACGCACGTGATAGCGCTATCCCTCAACTATCTTTCGGCACCAATTCAGAGAACGAAAAAATGAGATTCCAAATAGCAAACGGACTGAAGTGTTTTCAAATACTGAAGAAAGCATCGAGATGTTTCTTTTTTGTATATATTTTAGAAAACAATGGCGTGTCTCGCACTTAAAAATAAAATAGTTTTCTCCAGGGATATTTAAAAAATATATATATAATGATTAATGGAAAGATCCTGAAGGATTTTACCCATAAAACTGTTATAATATCGCCACCAGTTGTTATTCAGAAAGAGTTCACGTAAAAACCAAGTAACAAAATCTTTTACAGCGCAGATCGCGGTCATCTACACCCACTACAAGTTGTTTAAGATTCTCCTAATTACACCAAGGATAATCACACGTATACCACAAGTTCAACACCTTTGTGTATCAATTTTTTTATTATTTCTCCTCTCGTTCTTCGAAATCCAAATCCGAGCAACTGATGTCAAAATGATGGTGAAGAGCCCATTCGGCAAAGGAATACAGTTCTTAAAAATCCATGGTGACAACGTGGAACGTAATTCTTTCAAAACGATTAAGCGAGGCCCACGGATGTCTGAGTTGGTGGGTTTTTGGAATTTCTACTTCTGGCAGGACTTTAATGCTTCACTAAAGAACAGCGGGAGCAGATCCAGTACTATTCTTCGGGTTAAGCTGTACGGAAATAGTGAGCTGGGAGCGCCCCGAACCGTGACTAATTGGTTCACGCCCTGTGTCTACACGTGCTTTGGGGATCAAGCCTTTGGAACATCATCCATCTGTATAAAAGAATCAACAGGCCTCTTCCCTCGTGTCTAATCCTTGGAATCGCACATCGCTGGGAGGGGACGAACAAACGAGGGGTTGGCTAAGGAGTCCACAGCCGTGACGGAACACGAATGGAATGGAATGCTCGGCGGTTCTTATTTTTCTCGTTGCTGTAGAAATTTTGTTAAGAGGTGGAGCGCACTATTTTTTCCCCTCGCTTGTCATTACAAATATCGTAAGGCTATTCGAGCTTTTTCCTATCAAAAAAAAACTCACCGAGGGATGTGAATGCGAAGGGAAAAAATTACTTAAATTTACGCTACGCTGCATCGAGGGCGAAGAAACAGATGCATTTACAAAAAATTATTTTTGTAAATGACTAAAAAGATATAAAAAAAAATTACAAAAAGCTACGATCGAACTTTTTAGAGACTTGTACATGCAGAAGTAGGAAAACTTAGAAGCCTTTTGTATTAGTTTTTTTTTTTATGGAATGGTGTTATTAAAGCATAATACAAAACGTGTATTCAATCGACAATGGCTGTTAAGCTTGACTGTTTTTGGATTCAATATTTAATGCCCCAAAAACTTTCATTTATATTTTAATTCGTTTTATTTTTCCAGAGATGTCAAATTTTTATTGTTCGGTAAGGACCACTCTGCCGTTAGATGACTAGCGGAGTATCCAAACTGAACACAATTCCACCATCTGCATAATTCCATTCCACGCTGAACTTACCGTTGAATCTTTAAGTTAAAGCGAGCCAATATTCTGTTTGGCAAATTTTGAAAGGCCAATTCTATAATAAGGGAGCTGAAGTTTAATTTAAAAAAAAATAATAAAAAATCATGAAATAGTTACTGACTACGGGGAGATACCGACTCGTGTTTCAAATATAAGCATGCGCATTAAAAAACTATTGAGAAAGCCGAGTATGAGAGAGATCTCTGACAAAGAGCTAAGAATGGGGACAAGGAATACAAGATAAATCAAATAATTTATTTACACGTCATAAGAGACGCGGAAAAATGAATGCAACATCCCCCCCCCGCCACTCCCATCTGTCACGTGACTAATCGTTAAAAAAAAAAAAAGAAAGGAATCCCAGTAAAGATTTCTAGGTAACCCAGAGAAAGGGACAGATGGAGTTGAATGAGTACCCTGCAACTCTCTTGACGACTGAAAGAGCGTTTCAACCAGAAGAAAACAGCGAAGAGGAGGGAAAAGTCATTCAGATTGAGGGAGGGCAGTATACATCCGGTTATACTATAACTCGACACGTGATCGTTAAGATTCCACGATGAACTCTTGGGAGGGAGAATCGTTCATATTTCCAAATTCACTAGGAAAGACCAAAACAGGTGATGCGAAACTAGTGAGTTCAAACTTCCGTGGTCGGCAGGATCATGAATTACCACCTCAATGTGAATGGAATCTTAAATGGATCACAACATCGGTTCGTAAAGAGAAAGTCATGCCTAAAAAATCTGGTTAATTACTGTGATGGGATCAAAAAACAGTTGGATGTAAGAAACAACTTCTTTGGCATCATATATAGATTTCAGTAATGCTTTTAATATATACGATCCCCACGGGAAATTGCTGTATAAACTGCAACGAGCTAGGGTTATAGAGAGGAACTGCAGCTGGAAAAATATGCTGGATGAAGAAAGATAGGAGATCAAAGGTACTCAGAAATGAACATTCTTCAGAGTTGACTACCGTAGCAAGTAGAATTCCTCAGAGACCAGTGCTAAGATTCCCCCATTTCCCCTCTTGTTTCTAATCTTCGTTAATGCCATTTACGAGGGAACTGAAGTAAAGCTGTCAAGGGCTACCATGAGGCGAAAGCTGAAAAGTTAGCTAACGACAAGAAACAGGATATGTTACTCCAAAATGATTGAGATCGGTTACAAATGTGGTCTGAAAAATGCAGCGGGTTAATGTCAGTAAACGTAATGTTTTGGGGAACAGAAAACCAGTATTCTCTTCCCCAAACTGCTGGGTTCTGTTCCTCAAGATTTTTGGGGAATTGGGGAAACATCGCCCTTTTTCACAGAAAGCTTTGGCGATTCGTACTGTAAAAATGCAACCAGTTCTGATGAAAAACGCCATTTTACCTTTCCTCTTTATGCAAGGTATAAAGAGGAATGACAGATGTAAAGACATTTTGACTTCACTCTGAAAATAAACCAGAAAAAAAAATATATATATATAAATAAATAAATACAATTTCAATGTATTCCGACACACACATTGATATTGGGTTTCAGTAAAAACATGGATAACTTTACCTTTTGCATCCTTTTGCCTTTGTTTTACTTATTTATAAATATTGTATCAGTGGTATTTTATTTTAAAGGTCTTGTATTTTATAAATGCAATGACACTTCTTTACTTCTCTCGTTATTCAGTTGAAATTACACATCGTAAAATAATTTATTTTGTTGCTTATATTTCACCAAACTCATCTAGGATAATTATACACATCGATGAAATATATACAAATATGAATAAATAGGTGCAACGAATAACATTTTATATACATAAAAAAGTATTGGTTCTGTTCCGATGGCATTTGAATCCGAATAGCATTTGAATATTTATCTGTTTAACCAAACTTTTCGAAAATCGCGTTATTTGTTCCTCTCCCTTGGCTATAACTTTATCAGAAAGCCATTCTCGCTATATTTTGTATTTCTTCACGAGAAATAAAATAAGCAGACCATGGCGACTATGTTTATCCTCACTTCTGTAAAGATCGGTGGGGATTAACAGAGAAACACAATCTGCTACTGGAATTACTCGGCAGCGTATACTGTATAACCAAGTTCTTTAAATCAAAGTCTAAACAAGAAGCTAATTAGGGCAATCGCGTGAGGCGCCTGTTAATACACGAGGTCTGCCAAAATTTGCATAACACCTGAAAAAACAAAGACTTCAAGATCAGCCGGACTTCTGACAAGCATCTTAAACACTGTTATCGCGTCTATTTATAAGCGTCGTCTAAATACGCGGTAGATGGTTCACTTTCTCTGTGGGCCCGTGTTCGTTCGTCCCTCGCAAACAGGGCGGAACATGGCGTAAACCTTGGCAAACAAAACAGAACAGGTTTTCGATCGATGCTGAAGGCCAACGCTTCAAACAGGAAAGAGATTTGCAGCAAAGAGATATGCCAAACCCACGAACGCTACAAAAATAACCAAACACTACCACTGCTGCCATATACGGATTATTCGGAAACTAAAATTCACGTTTCCCTCTTGTAGCCAGTTGGGAAATCGGGTCTTACTGTCCAAAAAATAATAATAATAAAAAGAGAAAAAAACTGAGTGAGATTGAAAACAGCTTAAGTTATCGGAAACGGCAACGTGGAAGGGTAGAAGAAGACGGCTGCCAAGTTAGAGACGTAGCGTAAAGAAAAGACAGCGAGAGGCTCTGGCATGACCGTCAGGCAAGAGATTACCCTGTCTAGCGAGATGATGCTCCTGGCGAGCACGAGCGAATGTTTGTAGTAGGAACAGCGAGCGAAAGGGAGAAATAAAACAGTCGGGGTGTGGATAAAACACGTGTCAAGCGGGATAACAACAACATCGGCAAATGTTATGGCATCTGGGTCCCAGAGTCAGATGCGAAGAGGCGTCGCCGCGAATGAATATTTACACATGCAGATTAGCGCAGCGGCCAGCTTTATTGAAATTTTAATAAAAGCAACCGGAAGGGGAGTGAAAGGGATACAAATGTTATTCGTCCGGGGACTCGTAAGAGTCCCGCACACACCGCTAAGCAAATGTAAACCTGGGATCGTTGGTGAAGATCCGCAAATAGGAAATTTGTGATCCCTTCCAGTACCGAAAATGTTGAATGGGCAGTACATCCAACCACTGCCGATCCCCATTACTCTGAAATCTCAGAGCGTTGTCCCCGGGCAGGAATTGTAATTAGTGTTTGTCTGAAGGTACAATGAATACGATATGGCTGAAAAGTGCACGCAATAGTCTAAACTTGTGTGTCACGTTTGTAGCGCGGCACGCTCTACAAACAGGGGACGTAATTCACAGAAATTTGATTAAAATGCATTTGTAATGGTGGTGGTCTTTCTCGAGACGTCACTCAGGGCCAGTGCCCGGATAATTACTTTAGCAATAAGGGAAAGGCGAACCACGCGTACAAATACTACTCTACGTGCATTTCCAGCACATTTTTATGGATCGTATTACTCGTGCTCGTGATACCCTTCTTGTAATTTTAAGTGTCGAGGTTCTTTGGTTCCAATACCCCTTGTCCTTAACCACTTTTTTCCCTCTGATTTTTAAGAAGAATGCAAAATCTGATTCTTGCAATTATCCACCAATATCTCATCAAGAATCTTTGATATCGCTATTATTTTTACAAAGTTACGTTATCTTATGGCATGGCTTTTATTTATTATTTTTCAAACGATTTGTCCCTATACCCTGATAATGCCGTCACCAGAAGGTAACTCCATCTGGCTCCAAAGGTGCCTTCTTATCCTAGCAAATGCAGATTTTATTGTAGGCGCCATCATAGACAGCCAATATCGATTAGTGTTTCATGTAGACCATTGAAGCTACCAACCAATCTGATACTACATTCTCGTGTTATCGAAATTAATTAATCGTTAAGCCTTTTCCTTTAGTGGTGATTTCACCAAGTTGATGTAATATAAGCAACTTATCCTTCCGATCTTGACTGTTGTGATTACTTGATCTTCTTTGCAATCCTCTCCTCAGTTTCGTTTACTTCCATCACGTTCTCCGCCTGATTTGCGTCCTTTTTATTTTACTTGCAGTCTGGTGAATAATGGAGTTTAAGTGTATTCCGATATCGACTGCTGAAAGAGATGGTTTTCTGTTTCAGAATTATGTAATTGTTAACGATTTAAAGATATCAGCATGTTTGAATGCAAGCTGAGTATAGCAGCTCGTTCACGAACAATCCCCTTCTTAATTCCTTACCTAAGAAGGGAACAGAGAGAGGAAAATAATTACAAATGACAGAAACTGCAAACGGTTTCAGGTGTTTGAAAAAAAAATTATAATCTGAACTCCTGATGAGATGTTTAGGCATTAAAAAAAAAATTGCTGAAACTCGTTAAAATGCAGTGGTTTGCGTTGCTCTTCAAGTAGCCTCCTCTGACAGTAACTGCCTTAAGGGATTTCTGGAGGTGACGAAAATTTTCTTTGAAGCGGGAAACGTTCAAAATTTCACGTTGGCACGTGACTTTTAACCTAAGAAGTCAACGTCTTTTGCCTATAGCGGATTCTAAGAGAGGAAATGCGCTTCGCCACGCAGTTCTTAAAGCATAAATTCTTTGCCTTAAGCCTCGCTGTCCGATTTAATAACTTCTTCACTTTTGTGATGGCGATTCAAAGAAATTAAAAATGTATTCGTAAGATCCGTCTCGCCCAAACGGTGCCCACCAGTTTTCTCCTCTTCTATTCATATTTTATTTAATCTCTTCAGATGCGATTCTGTTGGAGCCGTATCCAGCTTTCTTATTCTCCCCCGATCTTCCCATAAGTCAGTGTATTACGCATTAGAATGCAATCTTTATTTGGGGAAGGGACAAAGCAACAAAATTTTTATTCTTTATTCATGAACCAACGAAGTAGCAATTCCTTCCCTTCCTCCTTTGGTATCATGCAAGGCCAGCGGAGAATGCAACAGGTGCAGCGCAGCGGAGCGAGTTTTATATTTATAATCGTCGTACGCTTACAGATCTTAAGAAAGCATCCCTTCTGCTATTCAACTAAACTATCCACCAGGGTTGCCAACTTCTGAAAATGAATTTTACGGACAGAAAGGAAAATATTTACATTACGCGCAAACTTCTGTTAGCTGAAAAAGGGCATACAAGGAGTGTCTGAAAAGTTTTAAGAATACATTAAGAAAAAATCCACATCCCAAAGGAAAAAAAAATTAATCTTCAAAGTAACTCGATAGACTTCTTTGCGCGATCTCATATAGCTTCTGGATGGCTCTGTGGAACTCATCTTCTGAAACTCTGTTGAACTCTCTCATCATGCTGGTTTGGATCTCTGAAACGTTCTCAAAATTCAATGCACCTTCAAGTTGAATTTCACTTTGGGGAACAGAAAATATCCGCAGGTGCCAAATCCAGCGAAAACGGGGGATGGTGAAGCCCTGTAATGCCTTTCCTCGCGAGAAACCGCTTGATGATGATCGTGTTGTGTGAAGGTGCATTGAAGAAAGAACTACTCGTCTAACTCGGCTTCGTCTGGCCTAACACGCCGAATTTTTTTCAACAGTCTGTCCATTATTCCTGTAAAATTTAGAGTTGACTGTTCTTTGCGCACAACTCCTTGCCAATAAACAAAAAATCGCCAACATCGTTTTGGTTCAAGACTGTTGGAACTGGAGTTTCTTCGACTTCGGCGAATTTTCTCCCACCCATGCGGCTGATTGTCTTTTTCTTTGTGGTTCGTAAGCAAAGCACTAGGATTCATCACTGGTCATGATTTTTTTTTTAAGTCGGGATCACTGTCTGCCATCTCAATCAAATCTTGACACGCAATGTTCGACAATTTGAACGTGTGGTATCCTTGCTGATGTGAAGCGTGTCTGCTATCATTCCAAGGAACAAGAGACGATCTTCCATTAACAACTGCCGAACTTTATCGATGGTCGAGTCCACACGAGACTGGGATGGTTAATCCCTCCGTGCATCATCCTGAACATCTTCCCGCCCTTCACATACCAGCGAAAAATGTTGGATCGTGATATTGCTTCATTTCCATAAGCTGCACTCACCATTGCAACTGTTTCAGCACTTTTTGCGAATTTAAAACAATTTTATCGCCACTCTTTGCTAGGCCCTTGAATCCGTGGCGACGTGATTTTACTGCGCCAACTTAAACTCGACTTTCCAGTATCATCAGTGTGCCGTTGGCCCAGAGCCAGCTCACACTTGATAATGAATAGTTTCAACAGTGGCAGATGTATAGCGCTAGTAGTATCGTTTTAAAAACAAATCAGTCCTAAATTTTTCAGACACACCTTGTATATTTTAAATTTGGTAGAACAAATAAAGATTTATTTATGTGACGTAAGTCCATAAAGTTTAACAAAAAAAAAAAAAAAAAAAAAATATTTTAAGACTTTGTTGGCCTTGCTGAGAACAGAAAATGAATGAAGTTTATGTAATTAGCATTATTATAGGAAGTGTAAGAAATATCTTTTACAAGGCTACCTAAAAATTGTTAATCATTTATTATTTATTCATTCAGATAGACAGACCAGCAGTAAGGAAGTTGCAGATTATCTGATCTTCCACGTGGTGAAAAAAATAACTAATTATTACTATCGGTAGGGAGACGAATGGTGGGTGGCTACAATGCGAAGTTCAGTCCCCTCGTACGAATGTGAATCGGCAGATAGGCATCCTACACATGAGAGAAAAGTCCTCTTTCGTCCTAAGACCGATTAACTCGACCCAGAGTGAAAACACTCTCAGAAATGGTGACAGTCGGCGACAAAAATAAACCCGGAAATTTATAAATTCCACGTTACTGGGGAGCAACGGAGCAGTGATGCACCAAATCAATTAACGGTGGGCTCACTGTGACCCACTAAGCATCTCACGTTGTATTAACAAGTGCATCTCAAAGCTGTACAACAGTTTGTTTGGAAAAGCTTCAAAAATCTAACAACAGGCTCAACCTGATTCCTGAAAGCCCCATAAAGAAGGAAATAAAACGAAAGCAAGCCCTGGCCTCCTGGCTGTGGCGGGCACATTATTGTATCTTTAGTGTACAATAAAGATTTTCTCTCTCTTCCTTCTTAGACCAGCTGACTGAATTTTGGTAAGCGAAATAGGCTTAGCGGACAGTGAACTTAACACACGAGTCTGGCGCCGTTTCTATAACACTTTCATTGAGGTATGCACTTAACAGATGATGATTATGTTTTCTTTTAAGACGGGACGCATATTACCGTAATAAGTTTGGCGCCATCTTTCAGACTGTGGGCTTTCAAAAGGGTTGCTAACATCTTCCCCGCTCGGCATACTTCGCATATTACTTGTTAAGAGCCGGACGGCGCAAACAAAACAACAACAACACGAAGCGAGAAGCCAACTGGAAACGCATGACTGACATCCAACCTACGCAACTCCTACAACATTATACACGAAGCCCACGCGATGACCTTTGGCCTCGATGAGTAAGACGACTTGCGTAATGTCATGGCGTGTTCGCGAACAGAGGTGACCAGAATACGCTACACTCGGGTTTTTGGGATAAATGACAGACACACAAAGGTACAAAGTAGCAGAATGTAGCCGGTCACGCAGCTGGCTCCTCCTACTCCTCTCCCACAGTAGGTCTAGGTCGTTCTGCCTTGCCGGTTCATCGACATTTCGCTGCACGGGAACTCTCGGATGCCAATATCCGAAATGAAGAATTTTACTAATCCAAATCTCCCTGAAAGAGGGTTTGCCAAACTAGGTTAAGACACCCTGATGAACCACAAGCAGATGGGGGTAGAGGAGGAGGAATATGCGTAGTAATGCCCATTTTTTTTTTGTGGAAATTTAATTGGAAAGAGTCTAATTGTAGTGACAAAAGTTATGGAATGGCTGTCTTAGAAGAAGCTTTATCCGGCTTTCGGTCCCTCACAATATTCATTTAGGAATAGATAATTAGAAGTGAATAAAAATAACTCTTTATTGTATACACAAGACCCAACACCCATTAACCTCCAAGCCAGGGGTTAGACGCTAATTTTACCTTTCCATTAAGCTCTGAACTATGTAGAAGTTAGTGCAGAGGCTAAAGCCCTTAACATATTTCAGCTCTGCACTATGTTGTTGCCTTCGTTCGTCTGTACCGTTTGGTCAGCTTTGATCTTCGCAGCCAAACTTCTGGAATATCTTTCAGTAGAGGCAATGGAACTGCCCGCTCTTCTCCAACCGCAGTCAGAAAATTTTGTTATTTCAATGTTAAGTTTCGGGATTTCTTTTCTTTCTTATGATGACGATGTTGCTTTGCTCTAGAGAAGGTCAAGTTATTTAAAAAAATATTAATCTTTAGCCCGTCTTAGCATAAACAAACTAAAAAGTACAGCTTCCTCACCAGCCAAAAATTATGTATTTTTTTTTACTGCCCCGTTACTGGCTGTTTAAAAATCTAATCTCCTTTAAAACATGTTCTCACAAAGGTTGAGTGATGAGACACTGATAATACCACCATAATTAAAAAAGAAATAGATCCCCTAGAGATAATTATACAATCCTTCATGAAGTTCTCTGATCAGTTCAGACAGGCTGCTAGAAGAGCCCATATGGTACGGCCAATGACTTTCTCAACGGACAAAGGGGTGTGGTGTATAAGATAATGATTAGGCTACATTTGAAACCCCCATGTACTTCGGAGAAGTTTAAAAAACTTCGTTTTGGGAAATGAAGAATTTTAACATAAAGACTTCAGCTTAACAGATTTCAGTGCTTGGAAACTAGACCTACGAAAGGACTTCACCGAAGTATGTATTTAACTTGAAAGCAGTGTTATTTTAGCCTTCTCACGAGCATTTTATTCAATTAATTCTAGAATACAAACGTAATTTATTTCAAGTAGCTGTAGTCCGTGCCGATTGAAGTAGTTATTTCTTTTATTTCATCTTGTGGAGTCCTGCAGTTTCCCTTTATAGCTGCGACCTTTTTGTTATCTTCTTAACGAAACGTCTATAATACTATACTAAAACCACGCAGAATAATCTGAATGGCATTCCCAAGGGTGAATCGAGCCCAAGCTCTGTTGTCTCGTGTTGTCGATTCTACCCAAACTGGCGTAGCAAGCCTTGTTGTATACACTTATCGTGTCTCGAATGCTATTATTGACAACACTCTTTAAATTATCATTTGGACTTTCCCCTTCTGTTCATACCTTTATTGAACCGCATTTGAATTGTTCAGTGTAGTAATTTTAATCTGTTTAAACAGTTGATTCTTCCAATTTTAAGAATAGATTTACGCGTAAAATTATTTGGTTGCCCCTCCCCCCGAATGCTACGGTTCCAATTACATTGCACGTGACAGATTAAAGCCCTTCGTTACCTGAGCTTTCGGAAACGCGTCGACTTGCATCGTTCTGATTATGACGCTTTATGCCACCAAATTGCCCATTTCCTCTTTAGTGTTCACTGCGAGATGCATTTTCTTAATTTCATTTACAAACCTCACGTAATTATATTGACTGCTCCCCTTCCCCCGCTGCTTTCTCTCGTACATTTATAAAACGGCCGGCCCTTATTTTGACAAGAAACCTCACAGTAACCAAAATGTTGAAAAATCTTCCAAAATCTTGATCAGAAAATTCAATTTTCAACTACGATTGCAAAGATGTCCCTGCTTGCAGAAGCTAGAGATTGCAAGAGCAGAAAGCATTCTCCACTGTGATGAATCGCAGTATTCGCTATTTCAGTCTGATGGAAGGATCTCAGTCTGGCAATAGCTGGGAGGACGCTTCCGTACGAATTGCATTGTCCCAGTCGTGAAGTACATGGTGGAGTGGAAATGTGCTGGTGTAGGAATCTATTCATGGTACGAATTTATAACGCTGTAGACTGTACAAAGAATGCATATTCCTACAGTTACATTGTACATAATTCTGTAGCGCCTGCCCGGATGGAATATTACGGTGAAGAATCATGTTTCATAAGTACATGTACGAAAATGACGCTGGATGATTAAGAAATAGCGGTTCAAGAGGATTTGGAAAAAAAAAAAAAAAAATACTTAAGAGAAACAGAGAGCGAAACCGCAATACAATTAAAGTTTCCTGTTTACAAATTATTCTTCGCGTCCCATTTAATTTGACTTCTTTGTATTCAATTATAAACAAACATTTAAGATTTCCATTTCTGAAATTTGTTCGTTTTTATGAAACAACTTGAAAACAATTATAATTATGTTCTGTAATTCTAACCCAATCGCCCTTTTAATCTAAATTAGTGAGGTTTTATTATAGTTCAATCGTTCGTGCATAACCCAATGGATCAGTTCCCAGACGTTATATAACAAACGCACGTTATAAAACGTTATCGGCCATTTTTGGGAGCCCACACACCTGTCGACAACTACAGTATTTTCAAGGATAAGAAGCGGAAAAAGTCGAAAATTACAACGCTGCGATTATCACTTGAAAAGCCCACGTAAAAGTTTGTAATCTCGTTGTAGGTGAATTAAGTACGCAAGGTCTAAGTTTTATCCTACAAAATAGGTATTTATACAATACTTAATAACAACAACGAAATATTGACAAATTTTAAACTTGAATCCGCGTGTTATTAATCAGATAAAATAGGACTCACTTCACTACCAAGTGGTAAAATAAATAAAAAATAATAATTTTTACTTTTCTGGTAAAAATTTAAATTAAATATAACTTATCGAACATCTTAAGTAGCTACATATTAGAATTCCACAGGTCTATTTGTCAGTTATATGAACTTTAAAAATAATAGGACCTATAAACAAATTTATCGCATCGACTATTTTTGTTACAATTTCGCTTTTAAGAAGTTCTCATATTTCTAAGGTATTGAAAGGGGACGGGGAGTTTAGGTTTAGCCAATTTTGGGTTCTATGACATTCCATCCCAGCCTCCACTGAAAAAAAAAAAAAAAAAAAAAAAGAGACATCATTTCACTTATATATTTAAACATACATTTATTTACATTTATTCACCGCTGTTCTCAATTTAAAAGTTTCCTCTTTCAAATACCCTCTGAGCCATTAGCTTCAACAGTGCGAGTAACCATAATGATCTCAAAAATAATATGAATATTTAATATTACTGTAGCAATCTAAGGACTGCAGTTTAGCTGAAATTCAAACTGTGTTGCTTAGCAACAGAACGTACTTAGCGTTAGCCCACAGTATCCCATAATATTTAATTTCGAAAACCCTGAAGCTCCGAAAACGTTAAATCGATTTTCTAGTATATAAAACATGCCCGGAGTCTTCTCATAATGCAAACGAAAGATTATATCAAGTATCATTTGTAGTTCCTGGCTCGTGCGCAGAGTATGTACACCGGAAATCGAAAACAGAACTTGAGCTAATTCTGAAAGGATGCTGGTGTTCGGTAATAGGACTGACAGTAAGCGTCATGACAACGGACATCTGAAGCAGGCTTTCAAAATGCTTTCTTCTCGCAAAACAAGCCTGTGTGTTAACACTGGAAAAAGAGAAATTCCAGCAGCAAAGGACGAAAACGTAAAACTTGGTACGCAACAACTGCTAGCATTTTGAATGATTTTCTGTTCTCCAGAAAACTAACTTGGTTTTGACACCACTTGTTTGGAACGGGATGGATTAGACTCTCATCATTGATTGGAGGATTTCCTAAATTCCTCTTCTATAAGGGCTTAAAGTAGCCGGTCTTGGAGAGGGAAATAAACCACTTAATTAGGAGGCCTAATATCGGTTCACGCATCGATGTCGATTATCCAATTCGTAATAACTTTCATTTTTCATGCACCTAGCAATGGCGGCGCCACTGCCTCATTAAAAAAAAAACGCTTAAAAATCTTTTTAATACTCTGATGTACTCCTAAGGTGGCTGGAGAGGTCTGCATTTTCATTATAGGTTTTTTTTATCTTTTTTTTTAACAGTCTACAATGGGCTACGCATTTTTTGTAGCACTGTATACTGAAAATATTCGAGAATATTCCAGAAACGTACAGAAGACTGTTGAATGTTGTAGAACGTTGTAAATGATTCGAGAATATTCTATTAAGTGGGAGTATTGTTTCAATACAGAAGATTGTAAATGATTCTAGAGAATTTTGCAATAATATAATTGAGGAGTAACAGCTGTAACTTTTAGAATCGAATGCCCATCATTCAGAAAGTGCTTGGTGTGTGTTTGAGGATTTATTAGGCGCATCAGCATCTATGGCCATACTGCGCCACGTTGGTGTAAGTTTCATGATAAACGTGGTAAGGAATTGAGTGTTGGAAAAAGAAGTGCTATTATAACTCTAAATAAAGAAAGTTATTCGTGAGAAGTATTGGCAAAATTGGATCGGGTTGGATATTTAGTGTTTAATGGCACATTGCCATTAGACTAGGTGTTTCGTTTAAAGGAGCAGAAACTACCATTCGACGATTCAGGGAGACCGGCAGTTTGAAGGACAAACCAACGACCAGGACGACCATAACACTGATTTCTAAACGTAATCGACGACTTGCTTCACTGAAATCTGAGCTGAGTTCAATAGGAACAGAGAAACTTCAGTGCCTACATCCACTTTAAAAATGGTGCCACATATTTCAGTGCCTACAGTCAAGCACAGTGAGGTTTCATCGCGATCTGGGTTACTTCTGTTTTTCTGGAGTAGGTAGCATTGTCAGAATTGAAAGAATTTTAAGAAAAGAAGACTGTAAACGCATTCTTGAACTTAATGCAATATCCTCTGGTGTGGAAGAAATTTTGTATTACAACAAGACAATGACCCGAAGCATAGCTCTAAATTGTGCATGGACCTTCTAGCAAATAAATAACGGGGGAGGGGGGGTAATGCAAATTACGGTGTGGCCACCCGATTCACCTGACTTAAACCCAACAGAGCTTTTTATAGGTTCATCTAGACTGTCAATTCCGTGAAGTCTGCCCATCTTCACAAAATTTATAGGAAACTTTGCAGTTCGCTCGAAATAATGTTAGTCAAGACAATATTAGACACTTAGTCAAGATAACATTATAAAATTAATCGCCAAATTGGCACTTCTGTAAAAAAAATCTTAAAATAATTTGTGATGATGTTGTTCTCGCAAGCCCCATCCGCTAGTGAGAGTGGTAAATGTTCCTCTCAGCCCTGGATTTTATATCAGAACGAAACCCCTAGTCTCCAGAACAAAAATAAAATCTTCCTGCGAAACATCAAGGTGGTTTTTATCTTCCAGTTCTCCTTATCTCTTCGCCGACTGCAAACGTTAAGACTCCACAAGAGGTGTTCGCTTCTTTCCGGCAATTGTTATCGCTAGAAACTCATCCAGGAATCTGGTGCTTCTATGCGCGACCGTGTTTCAGCGAAAGTACAAAAGGTTATTACTGTACACAGATTGCTCTAAACGTGTGTGTGTGTGTGTGTGTGCGCGCGCGCACGCGCACACACATGTATGCACACAGTGGTCTCGTACGGTGATTTATCAGCGGTAACTCTTCTGCCAAAGACTTCCATCAAGGTTTCTTTTTCCACCAACGCCTTCCGCTTCATTTCTAACTTGTCCGACTTGATCGCTTGAACCAGATTACAAATGTCGTATCGCTCGTGTTTGATGCCGCACCTCATAACAACGCACATCATTTGGTACTCCCAGTGCGAATACATCTGCGAATTCAATGTGTGCCGTGTGCCTCTGATCTACGCCCATAAAACTTTTTACTTTTATTTAATGATTTTTTTATTATTATTTAAAATGGGAAAAATGATAGAAAAGAATGTTAAAAATTATTTTAAAAATAATTCTGGGAGCACTTCTTGTCCTGATTAACAGAACTGCATTACGCTGTTTTAAAAAAAAAACAACACTCACGTAGCAATGTCCGAGTGACTCAGTGATGATAATGAAAAACAGCAGCTACAGCCCATACTTCGGTTATTTTACATCAAAAAGGGCATGCGCGTAAGCATAAAGGCTCGGATAAAACCTTTGAAGGGGTTTGTTTAACTAGATTGAGTGACATTTCATCCAGAACAACGTTTTCTGTATTTTATTCATTTCACTTCACCACATAGTATTGCATGTTGGTATTAGGGCTTACGTTCTTTTATGGATGGAGAATAAAATGATTGGTATATCAGGCTTAGTGTCGAAGTTTGCAGATGATACAAAAGTTGGCAGGGTTGTTAATGACAGTAATGGCAGTGTGCTACTGCAACAGGATCTAGAAAATTTAGGCAGATGGGCTGAGAAGTGGCAACTGAAGTTGAACGTTGACAAATGCAAAGTACTGCATATGGGGAGAAGTAACCCCAGAGAAACGTACCAAATGTGTGGTACTACACTTGAGGCGGTAGAAAATGAAAAAGACCTGGGAGTAATTGTGCAATCAGATATATGAAGTTTTTTGAGCAGTGCAGACAGGCGGCCAGAGCAGGTCGTGGGGTTTTGTCAATGATATACAGGAATTTTGCTAGCAAGGAAAAGGAGGTGATTATCCCTTTGTATAAGGCAATGGTCAGGTCAGGCCATGCCTTGAGTATTGCGTACAGGTCTGGAGGCCTCATTTTAAGAAGGATGTAGAGCTGTTGGAACGAGTATAGAGGACAACAAGATTGGTGAGGGCAACAAAGGGGGTCCTCTTAACAAAAAAGGCTTAAGTTCTACAAATTGCAGCGCCTGGAGAGTAGGCACCTGCGAGGTGATCCGATTGCGGTGTATAAGGCTTTGAATGGGTTGAGCAAGCTGAATGCTGATGGGATTCTTCCGTTTGCTCAGATTACGAACCTGAGGGGGCATAAATTCAAATTGAGGAAAGGCAGTTATAGAACAGATGTGCGGAAATTTGCCTTTAGCTAGGGGGTGGTTAATAGCTGTAAAAAACTTCCATCTGTTGTTGTGGAAGTTGATAACTTAAATAAATTGAAGGAGGAACTGGCCAAACTTTTAGAGGGAATGGTTGTGTGAAATTGCTTTTGGGTTGTTTTTTTTTTTTTTTTTTTTTTTTGGCTGATGCTACATGAGCTCATACGCTTTGTTTCTTACATCACATGCCTCTATTACTGTTACTTAAATTTTACGTTCTGCTTGTGGTACAGAAACGTATATATGTAAAAAAATTATATGTAAAACATTAAAAAAGTTATGCATCTGCCTAATTTTATGGGTAATATTGTGCTTTTGGCATTGAACATTAATATTTTACAAATTTAGAACGTTGTATATCTATTTATTTGTATTTATAATATGTGAACGTCAGTATTTTTTAAATTTATTATCTTTATTTTAACCTTTATTTTAATACAAGTTAGTGAATATATGCGGTGCGTTACATTTCAGGCGCATTCGATGTTTTTTTTCGTAAAATAAATGAATTCTAATTTTTATTTCTAGCTTTTTTTTTTTTTTTTTACTATGATTATAATTTTAGAGATCACTTAACTAAACTCTACAGTTCTATGTTCTCTAAACTTAGCCAACAGTTTAATTATAATTGTGTAATATTTGTTGCACTTTCACGTATACTTTGTCTCTTTTCTCTGTATATACAGTACTATATATCACGTTATCTTTTCACTACTGACACCACGTTCACGGTCTCATATATGAATACACGCGAAGCGTGCACGGACTGTCTAAGCTCAAAATACTGCATTAAAACTATGAAATTTCCTTTTTCCACACTATTTGTGTGGGGAAAAAAAGAAATGATAATTACTCTATTTCTTTTGCTGCGATTTTAATGAAATTTGTATCGATATACGTTTTTAAAAAGCCCAAATACACAATTTCACGAAAATCCGTCCACTGGGAGTCGAGTTACAAGCGGAGACAATGAAGACAACAGGCGCGTTCGCATATATCTATGGAATTAAGCTCTATGGGAAACGTTCTTTAAAGCCAGGAAAGCTTTAAATCATTCTATGACATTTGAGTCCGAAACACATTTGTACACGTTTTCCTACTGTTTGTATTTCGAAGTCTTCGTGATATTTAATATTGAATGAGTATCCAACTTTTCCTTATGGCAGCGTCAGGATACTTTTTATTGTTACCGTGTGCTTCCAAGGCCAGAGATCGCAAGAAGTGTTGATCTTGATATGGTAAGCAAGGAGGCCACGGATCACGTTCGGCCATTTTAAGATTCAGTATTCCATGGGGTGCACCTTTACTTTATGGTTCTTTGGCGCCCGATGATCATATCTCTGAATTCCTAAAGGAGGGATATATAGAAATCACCTCCTGCGTCTGAGTAACATATGAATTCTATATGGTATGCTAAAAACGGGTCCAATACAATTGGGAAAGCGTTGACGACAAAAGGAAGAATTTTATCAACACTTTTCAACACAGAAAACGCTATATTTTTTAAAACTGTTAACTCCCATATGTTGAAAATTGAAATATTTCTCAAGAATTGTCATAAGGGACTTTATAACGACAGCAATATTTTATTCAAAAATTAGAATAAAAAAATAAAAAGACTCATTGTTATTTACATACACGAATAACATTTCGCCGATGCCACGTGGAATATGTATTTCATGGCATCAGAACTACCGCTGAATATTAAATCTTCATTATGATCGTCGATTCTTATGAAAACGAGGACCCGCATTTGCTGGGTCACTAAAAGGTGTCTCGTAAACTACACAAAATGATTAAGCAACAACACTGTACGTGCTTCGAAGAAGCTATCGCAACTTCCTTTGCATTCTTGTCCTACCTAGAGAGTAAACACGTTCTCGCTGTTCCTACTAACTTCACTCCCTAAATACCATCTTCATAATTAAGCTTCGCCAACCAATTCCATCCACCACACATCGCACAATTTGTTACGGAACAATGTATAACGACGGCGCCCATGTCTGGCGTCTCTCAGCGGGGAGAAGTCGAATGATCTCCGAGAAATACTCGGAGATCATTTGACATTACGGACTGGAGAAGTGAGACAGGTAAAACGAGGTGTGTGTAGTTTTATAGGGTCCCGAAACATTCTCATAGCACTTCATTAATCTCCGCAGCGTCGGCGACTCATGACACCCCGCAGTGTGAAGTTCACCTTGACATCATACCTCCCGAGACCCGCCCCTCTACTTTCAAACGCAGCTAAACGTGGGAACGAAGCCAACAGACAGATATATGGAAGCGGTGGGGTAATAAGAACTAAAAGTGCGAGTAAGGCCGCGTATGCCATTTAGGTCATGGGACCGCTGTGTCTCGTAACGGCAATTTAGAAAGGTCAATGTTATCCTTTTTCAATAATCCAAGGGTTGATGGAGACGCTAAAGGAAATAACACTTTGTGGTATCGAATCACGGAAGGTAGTTTAATAACAACAAGTCCAAGAGTAAATTCAACGCTAAGAACACGTGTTGTATCTGTACATTTCTGTGTTCTAAGGTCGGTTTTGAATTTTTGAGTGATGCCAACAGACCATCTCGTCTAACTGGTGGCAATATAGCCACTGCCGTGTAATAGAGAACAAAAGAAGGTTTTACCTTACACACTTTAAATAAATGAGCAGATGATGGGAGATACCTTGGACTACGAATACGCTAACCTCTGCCTATTCTAAACAAGGTTTGCGAGTTGCATATTTCTCATAAACAAAGGCTGTATCCTATTTAAAGTATTATTTTTATTTAAAAATCTACAACGCTGATTGTAACGCCATATCGGCGCTGCAGCGCAGACAGAAGGGTGCGGTTGAATTGGACCAGCAGAACAGCTAGAAAGAGGTCGGTTTAAAAAGGATGAAAAGGATGTTTTGGGGAGGGGAGAGAAAGTGGGAGCCGTTCCTTCCTCGATACTGAAGCGTGTCATTTGTAACGTTGCAGAATGTTGTATACCTTTGTTTCAAGTTGACCAACATGAGTGCCCTGCTGGAAACGAGAAACAAATGAATTAGTGCGAATTATCCGATTTCTGCATCTTACGAATATTTGCAAGGTCCTTCGCTGTAAACAGTGGTCACGGCGAAGGAACTATGATCGCAGATCTCTGTTAGCAGTTGCGAGTTGATGATCTAACAGTCATGTCCAAGGAAGAAGCGCGCGAGGGGTGGAGGTGCTTTTGTTGCATGACATTGCAACACCCCACATTATCACCTCCACACGACAGCGGTTACAGCATTACCAATGGAAGGCGCTTTCCCAGTCACCATACCGACCAGACCCTGTCCCTTCTGACTTTCATCTGTTCGGGCCTTTCAAAAATATGTGCCAGGGAACCGGTTGATAATCACTATGAAGTTAAATGGCGTGTTGAAACCTGCCTGAATTTTATGACAGAGGTACGAGTGCACTCGCGATGCGATTGATTTCGACGCTGGCACCATCATATCCATCCATTATGTGATGGTGGCAATGTTGTAAAGACTTTCAATATACGTATGTCTTTTCACAGAAACACTTTTCAAACATCCCATGTACTTAGACAATCGAGCTGGATCAGAAAAGCAAGTCGAAGAGCTTAATTTTATTAAATAAATTGTAATTCTGTCTGTAAATTCCCAAGGACAGAGTGTGAGTGGGAATCGAGAAACATGAGAAAAAAAAAAAAAAATACAAAAATTTTTGTATAAATTTTATAAACAAATTAAGAAAAATAAAAATTATAGAACCGTAAAGTAGTGAAATAGGAATACATGTATATGAATCTGTTTAAAAATTTACAAAATTAACATATCCTAAAAATATGCAAAAAAATAAAAAAATAAATTAAATTGTTAGGAGCAGCCACGCAAAATGCAATTAAATAAACTTATTAATACTTCTGCAGTTGGAACTGTCATGATTCCGCAGAAACACACGAGATTTAAAACAATATGAATTACACGTGGGCTTGCGTGTGTGTGTGTGTGTGTGCGCGCGCACAATGTAAAATAGAGTTCATATACTGTACTTACCAATCAGTGGGCGGATGACGGCCTTGACTTCGTGACCTGGAAGACCTTCGTGACCACGTGAAACACTGACAGTACCTAAACCATCAATAAATCGGTTAAATCAACGAAGAACTGCATGCCATTTTTATATATTTAAAGATAACAGAAATAGTTAGAACGTTCGCATATGCGAGTATTATAAAACTGCCATCAGAATGACAACGATGAAAACACGCAAACTGATCTAACCTCACATTTAAAATACTGTCTTTAATGATGACTTTCTGTGATAATAAATCCTTTTGAATTGTCGACTGCATTCCAAGTTATTTGGGAATGTGTGTTATGAATTTTAAGCGCATGTACTATGATTACACATTTAGTATACTTCTATAACACATATGCAAAGTAGTCTTTTTTTTAATTTGTCCGGGGATGTGCTGGATTCTTGATATTTGCGTGAAGTTCAAAAAGCAGATCTCATTTTTTCTGTCAAAAGAATCAGAGGGTATCTAAGATCTTCAGCGTCATGATGCGCGGGCAAACTGTGTTGCTGAACAAGTTCTTGTAACCGAAGTTATCTTTTGTGACGGTGGTATTGCAACGGCAGCTGTCACTGAAGAAGCGGTCAGAAAAATACCACGAAACGTTTGACTCCATTAATATACATATTTCTAATTCGGAAATAAACATAATAGCGACGTACGTTTTGAGTGCTTTATCTTCAAACAAATCGGAGACATTACAATATATCATGAAAAATATTATATTTAGAAAGTTAACTTTTTTTTTTATTCGTTGCAGAAAGACGCTGACGATCTAAGAGAGAATAATTCTTGTAGTAAACTTTATTGCAAACGGTCAAGCTCTCGATCAACCGAAGAGTATCCGCTTAAGCATTCTGGCTTTTCATCGTCCTTGAAACGGCGATCTATCAAGTAATTAAGCGTTTCAGTGTAACGGGAAGTGTTGCTAATCTCCCTAGAAGCGAGATAAGGAATCCTATACGTGTTAAGCAATTAAAAGTCTAAATCGAACTCCCCCTCTCAAAGAAAAAACTGCTTTCAACTGAGCTACAAATACTCCAAACACAGCTGTTTGAAAATTCTTTAATAAGATTTTTTTAAAAAAATAAGAGATTCAGGATACTGTACAAGGTTTGCATTCCAAAATGGCGTAACGCACTTAACAAGGGTGATCCAGAAAGGTGAGCTGATTTTTTTCAAAAAAATGCAGCAAATTCCAACAAATAGAAAATTACTATTCCTCCTCCTCTTTTTTTTTTTTTTTTTTTTTGCGTGTGTGTGTGTGTGTGTGTGTGTGCGCGCGCAGGCGAATTTCATTAAATCTGACCATTTATAAATCTTTTGTATTTTCTTTGCTTCTCACTCGAATTTTTGGGTCTGCGTACATTGGTGGTGTGAAATATGAAAAATTTTTAATGTTACAATATTTGTTTATCGTAAAATTCAAGACTATTATCTCTCACGTACAGAATTGTGTTCTGCTCATTTTCCTGGAAGAGTTAAGAAATTCCTAAAACTAAAATTTACTCCGTAATTTGTAGAAAATTATATCTTACAAATATAATAGAAATATTAATTTTATTATTTATTTTTATTTATTTATTTTTTTTTTTGCTAAAATAAATCCAGGAAAGTGAGAATTAGCATTAATGCCGGAGTATTAGATTAAAGATATTAAGATTGAATAATTAGGTTGAATGTAAATAAGGTTAAAGTTCGAAGAAACACTGGATTTGGGGATGGAAAAGTTATAGACGTAATGTTAAATAGTGGCTAAATGGAAATAAGTAATTTCGAACAAGATAAGAGCGCTAACAGGGACAGCAGCCAGGAACAGGGAGAGGTGCCATTGACGAACAGGCAAGAAAGGGTTGTGAGGGCAAGAACAATAGGACCGTGAAACTGGATTATGATGCGTCTCTTTTGATCTAAGCCACCGTTAGGAAGTAAACAGGAATTTAGTGGACGTCAGGGTTCGCGTCAAAAGAAAACGATACCGGGGTGACTGATATTTTGGTAAGTTGTCCATATTTAGCAGAGAAAGTATGAACAAGGAACAGTGTTTTGGAGGTGGCAAGCAAACATGAAAGTGCCATATACTACCGTGTGAAAAAAAAAATAAGAAAATTTCTGGAGAAGGGTTAGTTTGTGTGCTAGGGCTGTGGTGAAATGTTTTAGCAAGTAGGAAGGAATGAAAAATTAAACAGAGCATGGGGTTTGGTTGCGAGTCCTTGGGGGAGGCGTTCTAAACTTGGGGAAAAAGAAAAGTTCGAGGGAGTAATTCAGCAAGTGTCCACTCTGTATCTGACTTCTCTGTGGTCTAAGGGGAGAAAGTCGTGAGTTTGCCAGTTGAAGTGGAAGTAGATTTTTGGTGGTCGGAGTTCACATTTAGTGGTAGCAAGATGAAGAAGAAAAGGAAGGGAAATGGGGGGAAAGAGAGAAATGGGTAGTGAGGCGTAGAGGACTCGAGTACGTGCGGACTGAAAGTGATGATGTTTATTTGGAAGTATGGAAGAGTGGAAAACATGTGAGTCGAAAGTTTAAGGTTAAGGTAAATGCACAACAAGAAGAGAAAGAAAGTCTTGTCTAGCATCGGAAGGCAGTGAGCTGGTGATCGACGTCCCTGGCAACGTAATAGCAAGCTGTACCTCCGAGGTTATGTCATGTAAGAGACTACACTTGTGTCTAGGGTCCGGCCCGTTGTGCAGATATGTGAGCCAAGAAAGGAAAGAAAAAAATCAGAGCGCCCAAGAAGGGAACTTAAGCCTGTCTGCTACGAAGGAAGCCTGAGGGCAAGGGTATTGGAAGTGGCACCAATTTCGGAATGTAAGTCTATTCTTGTTTTTTTTTTATTGAACCCTGGACTCATAATCTAAACTCTGTAAGAAATTGATTGATAGTTTTCTTCTAGAGAAAATTCAATTTGAAATAGGCAAGTTAGTTACTACGATTGAGATAATTTGTTATGAATGTTAATGATTATGAAATAACGTAATGGTGATACAGGAATAATAAAAAGAGAGAAATAGTATAAAAGAATTAATAAAGAAATATAATCATAGGGGTAGTAAGTGAGGATATGTTAATATGTATCGTTAATACATATTAACGATAATATGTATTAACGTTAGACAAGGTGTTAACAAATGATAACTTAACAAATACGGTTTGTAGAGAAAGAAATCTTATTTATTGAGAAACCTCTTGAATGAAGGGAGTAACTAAGGGAGAATGAGTGATCTGTAGTAAATATTACTGATGTAAGGGGATACCAGTTTTAATACATTTCATGCGTTAAAAGCTGAGAGATCTAACAAAATAATAAGATTTAAAACTGATGTTTTTTGGGTTTTTTTTTTTTTTTGGGAGCATTAGCAACTAAGGCCATATTGCTCCAAGATATGCGGTGGTCATTCCCTGACCTTTCCGCATCCTCCGTATTTGGTGGTGACGGGCTCGAACCCCGGTCTGATCAAGAAGCGTGGGCTACGCACTGCTGCTCCTTCCCACCTGGCTACGGAGGCGCATTACTGATGTAAGCGATAACAAATAGTAATAGATGAGAATGATTGGATATTCATTGAGGATTCATAATATGTAAGATACAATTGATACAAAGTAAAGTGGATAATTTGTAACGGAAAAGGAACGACCTCGAGCATTAGTCCTGAGGGAGAGATAGTGTATTGTACTATACTGTAGTATGGTTATATATATATATAGAAATTGATATGTAGTTTGGTTTTTATGTAAAATTGTAAATGCTGTATATAAAGTTCATTAAAGGCTTGTAATTTTTTTGTAAAATATGTCTTTAATGTTCTGCTAACACCCGCTTTACACACCCTAGAATCCAGAATTTTCTGCGAATTGCAGTCAGATTGGCGTTTGTGGGGTGGGCTTGTGACCAGTAAAGCGGAAGTCAAAACACAACAAAAACAAGTCAAATAATAATGTTTTCCTTCCCCTCACACTGAGTTTACTATTAGCATTGGCACATGATGCAAGGAAGAAACACGCTTATAAAGCTTCAGAAAAAATTGCTCACTTCATATGTCCATCTCCACTAATAGTTTGTCTAATTCTTCCTTAAATTTATTCAAACTATTCACTTCCACAGCAACAAATGGAAACTTTATTTCAATAATCGATCACACCATTGTTCTCGTTTATAAGGAACGAACTGTAGATTCAAGCTTCCTCTATTCAAATCGGAGAAAGGAAGGCAATATTTTTTCTTCGTTCACTTCCTTCACACACACACAGGTTTGTGCTCATTAGTGCAGTCCACGAGTCTCTCCGAGTGGTTCAGGTGCAGCCGGCAAGCCCTTGTGAATTTGAGACCGTGCTACAGAAATTACGTTGTTCGTGATCGGTGAACAACAGCTGTCAGAAAGTTACTCCAAGGTCATTTGCCTGTTGTACTCGATTTATAGCAGTCAAAGTATATTCATTTCTATAATCTGGTGGGGGGGGGGGCTTTCCCCATGGGATCGAGAACTGTATTCTAGTTTCAGTGAGTTCGATCAGCCCAACTGTGTGTGCTTGGATACTTCACAGGTTGAAGAGTGGAAATTCTGACGCCATTTCTCTTTCTGGTCTTTTATTTTCTGCAACATCGCCGTGTGCAACAAAGTCCGCTAGGCGGTTTTTGCCTTAGAGCATGGGGTGGGTATAAATTTGTAGTTTCCCCACTGCCAATATATAGTAAAGTTACTTTACTCATCGATGCAAGATAGTGCTTTATATTCCTTAATTACAATTTACACTTAGAACCGTGTGCGTTGTCGATACCACTGACTGGTTAAAGGATGAATGCTTTTTAGAAATTGAATATATTTCACATATTCAGTTGAATACATGAAATACTAGGTGTGGCAATAAAAAGAAAGTGAAGGAGCTCAAAAAGAGTTTTATTTTAATTCAAAGTAACCACCAAAAGCGTCCAAAGAGAATTTTAATTCGGCGGTTGCATTTTTGTTTGTCCTCAACATCTTGAAATCCCTTTCCTTTGAGGGCAGTTTTCACATTGAGAGAAGGATGAAACCCGCTGGCGCTAGACCGGGGGAGTAGTAACATGACCGCACCAGTTCGGAAACTTTTTTTTTTTACCACGTCTCGTATATTCAAGAAATTGAATATACTTAAATGGAGGCATTGGGTTGAAAATCAGTATGGCCAATGTTATATTGCACCTACTCTTCTTTGGAATTCCTTAAATATAAATCCTCTAAAGGAGTCGGAGGTGGAACAGTACAAAATAAAGTAACAAGCTCCTCAACATATTTGTAATATATTATCCTTGCGAAATATTTTTAGAGCTCGTCATCTGTCTAAGCTTTGCCCAGCCATGTTTAGACGAGCACGCCAACAGCTAGCATCAAATTGACGTTAGTTCTTAAAGACAGTTGTTTGGTTTGTCCGCATCGATAATTACGCGTTACTGGAAAAGCTCTTTCTTTGATTATTAATATTATAAGCTATTGTAATGCCTGAACTAGTTTATGTTCTGACAGTAAGCCATTTTACGACTTATCGAATATCGTTCAATAACGTTAACATTATCAACTTGTTCACCTGCATTACGCACATTAAATGGAGAGAAAAAAAAATCAAATTTATATCCGAAATAAAAAGGGAGTAGAAGGGACGACTCAATTGTTAACTATAGTAGATGGCCCACTTTCGACAAGACTTCAAATGGTTCATTTTGTTGGGTTTTGCTATATTTTATGTGATTGAATTCAATGACTGAATTACTCGACTACAAACTTGTTTAATTTATCATTGTAAATGTTGAGTACATGTTTGGTAAAAAGGTAGTTAGCTGTCCTGCATCGACAAAATACTTAACTTCAAAAGTACAGGGGTGGGCAACCTACGGTATTAGAAATTACTTGCCAGTATATCATAATTATCCACCGAAAAGTCACCTCTGCAAAAGACACCAGAAAGTTCTAGTTCCAATTTAATTTCAAGGTGAAATTCTCTCAGTATCTTAAAAACCTCTTCCTCGTTACCTTACGAGCACTAATTCCCGCAACGTACAAGCAACAAGAAGTTAGTATAATTAAAAATACCAGAAACCCCAAACCAGAGTGGACCGAAATGCAACCGCCCACCCCATATCGCAGTCAACATGGCGATCCTGTTCTGATAACGTAATATTCTATCGTTAGGATAACGTATATTTACTCCGAGTGTATAAAGTAAACTTGAAAAAGAAATTAATTTAATTGAACCGAATTTTAAATAAAAATTACAGGAAAAATATGAACATGCTTACCGGGGAGGGAGGGAGGGAACTGTACAGAATATAGTTGAATAAACCCGTCATTTCTCGACACACTTGCTCAAACGATTAGACGTGAAAGTACTACACACGCGCCACCTTTCAGATAATTCGGCATTTAAAATATGGAATCAGTTCAAAAGAAAAAAAAAAGTCAGAATCAAAACTAGTTTTAATTCCGAAGACTGCAGGCGGTAGGTTTGTATTCAAAATCAATGTGGTTTTTTAAAAGCGACTATTTGTTTTGATTTCATGAATAAAGCGCAAAAGAATGTCAATAAACTTGTAACTCCTCACATCGACTGTTCTGTTCGATCAATTCATTTTCTCTCTCGCTCTCTAACGCGTGCGTTCGCGCGCACACACACAATTATTAAATTATTCATTCGTACGGTACGTTGGCTGGCTTTCGTAAGACCTCAATACGAAATCTTTAATGACTGCCAAGCATAAATGTGATGAACGTGAAAAGACCCTTTTAGCAGCAAACGAGGACAAAATACAGCGCGCAAAATTGGCTCAATCAATTGTGGGAATGTCGCCGATTTCAATGACAAATAAGGTCAAAGAAAAATTAGAGGCTGCTAAGTGGCAGCTGATTGTAAAAGAGATTCGAGAAAACGTAATGACAACGGTGATATAATTAGACGATTACAATGTCCAATAAACGCAAAACATGTAGGGTTATTAATTTCCATTACATAAAATCAGCGAGTGAGAGTTTGAAACTGGTTGGTCGACGAATGACTGTAACCATTAGATAAAACCATAGTCGTGGTTTGTTAATTACAAAATTAGCGCCATAAATTGTTTAAAATGAAAGGGGCTTTCGACTTATAGGCCAATTAGGCTTTAAGAGAATATCTCGTACAAAACTGCGGATTTTTTCTTTTATTTTATATGAATCCCTAGTATTTAAATTAATATTTGCACGAAATTAAATCGGGAGTACTATAGACTGGCCGCGTGCTATTCATTTTAAGCGAAATTCGATAATAAAGTAAATCAAGAACATTTAGTAAACTTACCGCACGGTGGCGCGAGCATAACCAAATAAATGATCAGAACATACAAATTCAGAGTTAGTTCGAACCTCTGCGAAATACGACAGAACTCTTTATGGTGACTTCAAAGTCACCATAGTTTCTTAAAGTCCTCCCTGATTTGTCAATCATTCAGAGAGGTATTGGTTCTAATCTCAGACATCGAGAACTCTTTAAAAAAGGCGTATTCACTTGGGGTTGTAGTCAACCAATCTCAGATGGGAAATGAGAATTTCCTCCCGTGAGTTTGCCTGATAAGAAAAGTAAAACGACAGTTTCCAGGATGAAAACCAGTGCGACCCTTGCCCACAACAGAATTCAGCAACAAAGAGGCTTGTCGATGTTTGGTTTAAGCTTGGTAAAACAGCTTCAGTAACACATGACATGTTAAGAGGCCTTTAGAGAAGATACTTCATCAAAAGCACAAGTATTCACTTGTTTTCAGGATTCACAAGCGAACCAACTTCAGAGGGTATTGGGTATTTGTTGTTATTTGGAGCATTAGCAACTAAGGCCATATTGCTCCGGGGATATGCGATGGTCATTCCCTGACCTTTCCGCATCCTTCGTATTTGGTGATGACGGGCTCGAACCCCGGTCTAATCAAGAAGCGTGTGCTACACACTGCTGCTCCTTCCCACCTGGCTACGGAGGCGCCTACCAACTTCAGAGAAAGAAGAAGAACGTTCTGAATGGCCAACGACAAGTAGAACATTTGAAACTGTTGAAATGAGAAACAATCTGTTGTAGAAAGATTCAGTTTCGCGCTAGAATTTTGCTAGAAAGTTCCGACCCTCTTCAAGAGGGTCTCCTGAATAAAACAGTCTAAATGCAGTCTCACCAAGACTGCATTCAGACTATTTTGTCATCCTTTTACCTAATTGCGAAAATTCTGTATAATCAGTTTATGATATGTAGGATCTCCTATCTGTGATATATTAGAGTCCACGTTATATTAGTGTCTTCCTAGCCACGTATTTATACTGAATAGAAAATTTCATGTCTGGCTGAATCGTTACCTATTTTTTGTCCTGAAACACTTTTAACTCCTCTCTCTCTCTTCTCAACTTTTAAGTAAAATCTGGATTTTTGTTTCCAAAGTGTAAAATCATACAATTATAAGCATTAAAATTCAGTTGCCATTTCTCAGGACATTTATGCATCTCATCTAAGTCATTTTGAAGTAAAATGGCCTAGTTTTGATCGTTATCCATCCATCTTCTAAATCCATCAACAAATTTCGACAACTTTCCCCGCACTCACTCATCAATTTCTTAAAGAAGACAAAAAAGAGAAGTAAAACCAATACCGATCAAACGGTGGACAAATATAGCGAGTGAAATTCCTCAGGGATTCCACTCGCTACATTTGTCCACCCTGAGGAATGTCCGTTTATGATTGCTCTCTGGCTCCACTTTTTTGACCAGCCTTTGATTCAACGGAGGACCTTGCCATTAATCCCAATTTCTCCTAGTTTATATCGTGGCCTTTAATTGGATACCTTGTCAAAAGCTTTCTAAAGGCAAAATAAATAATGTTAAAAGTTGTTTCTCGCATCCAATTTTTTTTTTTTTTTTTTTTACTTCATCATAATAATTAAGTAGGTTAGTCAGGTAAATTGCAAATCCTCTACCATACAGAATAATAATAAATATTATTATGTTGTCGGCGCCCCAGAGTAACTTACGCTCAGCGATCAATGAATTGTGACCACCTCCCTCCCTAATATCGTGTTGGGCCACCGTTCTCACGGATAACAGTCGCTATTCGCCTAGGCATCTACTCCACTAAACGTCTGAAAATGTCGGTAGGGATCTGCAGCCATGCTGCCTTCAAAGCTTTTCACAGTGAGGGAATGGATGATGGCTGCGTGTCCATACATCTCGCTTCCCGTTCCAAAACATCCCAGTGGTGTTCAATTGGATTGAGATCAAAAGCATTTGGAAGCCAATCAAGATGGTGTTCAATTAAATGGTATTCAATTAGTATTTTAGTATTAGTATTAGTAACGGCCGCATGGTGCAAGAAAGCCTATGGCTTATGCTGCACCAGCCAAAAAAAAAAAAAAAAAAATTAATTAAAAAAAATAAATCCGAACAAAACAATGATAAAAACAAAAAAATAAAAATAAATAACTAAATAATAATAATTAATAAAATAAAAAATAAATAAAAAGGAAATTAAACCTATCATCCTATGTGCTTCCCTTACCCGAAAGTACTATCCAGATGACCTTTGAATTGCCCCAAACTGTCGGCCTCTACCACCCATGAAGGCAACTTATTCCAGTAATTTATAACTCGCTGGCTAAAATAGAACTTCCTGCAATCCAATCTAAACATTTCCCCCCGTAACTTGAATTTATGTCCCCTAGTTCTAGCATCATTTATAATCTTGAAAATTTTGTCCTCATTCATTTTACTGATGCCTCTCAGAGCCTTAAACACCTCAATCAAATCTCCTCTAAGGTGTCTAGTTTCCAAACTCTGCAACCCACATATTCGAAGTCTTTCTTCATAAGGACGCCCTTTTGCCGATCTCACCAGGCGAGTTACCCTTCTTTGCACCCTTTCAAGAAGCTCGATGTCTTTCTTTAGGTGCGGTCTCCATACTTGAGCACAGTATTCCAAGTGTGGTCTAACATAAGCCTTATATAGTGGGATTATCACGTCCCTATCTCTACTTGCAAAAGTTCGATAGATCATTGATAGGACACCATGGGCCTTCCTTGCAACCTGTTTACAATGCTCAGAGAATTTCATGTCTGACCGTATCGTAACACCCAAGTCCCTTTCCTCCAGTACTGGCTTTAGTTGAACTCCACCAAGTGAATAAGTTTTTTTGGGATTACTGTTTCCCAGGTGTAATACCTTACACTTTGTTGGATTAAAGCACAGCTGCCATTTTTCTGACCATTCCTGAAGTCTATCTAGGTCTCTCTGAAGAAGCTCAGCTTGACAGTGATCATTAACTACTCTCCCAATTTTAACATCATCTGCAAATTTAGACATCACGCCCTCTATCCCTTCATCAATGTCGTTTATGAAAATTAAAAACAACAGTGGTCCTAATACTGATCCTTGGGGAACCCCACTTCTTACGTCAACCCAATCTGAGGAATAGCCATTTATCACAACCCTCTGCCTCCTGCCCTGAAGCCATCCTTCTATCCATCTAAGGATTTTCCCAGTGATTCCAACCTGTTCCAGCTTATAAAGCAACCGCTCATGTGGGACTGAGTCAAAAGCTTTGCTGAAATCTAAATAAACAATGTCGAAATTATTCCCTAAATCCAGCTCGTGAGTGACCCTTTCGAAATAGCGAACCAGATTTGTTAAACATGATTTTCCCTTTACGAAACCATGCTGAGTATCCTTGAGAATTTCAATTCGATCCAAATGATCCTGAATTCCACCCTTGATCATTGCCTCCATGATTTTCCCTACTACTGAAGTCAGACTGACAGGTCGATAATTTCCAACTTCACTTTTAGAGCCACCCTTATGTATGATTAGATGAATTAGATTGAGATCAAAAGAATTTGGAAGCCAATCAAGATGGGTGGTATCTTCACTGTGTTCTTCGAACCACTAGTGCACAATCGCGGTCGATGACACGGCACATTATTGTCTTGGAAGATCCCGTTTCTGTCCTGCAAAAAATGAAACATGCAGGTGCACATGGTCTCCTAAGAACTACTGGTAGATCTCACCAGTGAAATGCTGGTCCCTACGCACCAGGAGTCCTAGTGCTTGCCAGCAAAATATGCCCCATATTAAGCAACCACTGCCTTTATAATTTCTTATCATTAAAAAAATGATATCCTTTAACAACGTATAAAATAAGAATTTACCTATGTCACAAAAATAATCAGCTCATCTATTTCTATTCTGATTTCAAATATTTCATCCCTGTATAACAGTACCAGTATTTTCAATATCTTCTAATTCTTCTACACTCAATGCGTCTTCAAACGGATGTCCATCCCGACTACTAATGTAATTAGAAGTGCACAACATGCCTTAACGAGCGCAACGTAGACGATAATTAAATATAACTCCTTCTTGTGAGTCAAAAGGTTTCCATTATAAGGTTGAAGCACGTTCTGTGATAATCCAAACGCTTCATCATCAACAAATACATAACACATAATAGATCCTTCTGTTCCTGGCAGTGATTTGCCTCTTGGAATATCCAGAGCATTATTTTTGAGCTGTTTATAGAAATTTGAATTTTGAAAAATAGCACTGTCAGAATCTTTGCCAAATGATCCAATATCAAAATAAATAAGTCTGTCATTTGCTTCAGCTACAGCCAGCAATACTATTGAACAGAAATGCCCATCAATGCTCCAAAGTACTTCGTGAAATTAGCACATCTTTCGAAAATTATGCTAATTTTCCTACATTCCTCTTTCAGGTTATTCCAAAAAAATGGCTCTGCAAATTTTCTTGGTTATTTTGCATGCTGGCTAATGTCCAATTCTGTACGAATAATTCAGGGAGGGTGCAATCTACAAGATTGCACCGCTCCCTTCTTCTTCCAGTCACATAGTTCCCTGAAGAGCTATTGTGGCCACCAACAAAATCCTCCAACTGCATCGAACATATGCTATACGAGCGGCATCGCAAAATGTCACGCCCAAAAGTTCACTGATCCCATCCTTCCGCCTAGTTGCAGGTCTTCCTTTAACAGCAGTTTTTGGAGTTGGTTTTGTTATGGTCTCTGTGGCATCAGAGACCATAACCGCTCCCTAAATACCTAAAAATAATTACTGTGAATTTAAATGTTAGTAATTTAAAGCAGATAAAGAAATAAATATAAAATAATAATAAAAAAAATACTAGTAATCTAATTTGGAAAATTAAATGTTTTAAATTTAGTGTAAAACTTAAAACACTTTTAATATAATACTTATGTACTAATGAAACTCTATATTTTAGGCAAGAAGTATATGAACAGATGGAAAAACATTCGACACGATCTCACGCGCAACCTCCTAAAGAAAACTAAATCAGTACAAACTTTCTGGCTTTCTTGCACCAATCCCAGGGAGTCGGTGAAACTCAATAAGGCCTCGATCTCGTTGCAAATGTTGTTCCCGAGGAATCAACCTTTGGTGCTTCAGAGGGAAACCCTGGTCCGCGCTCCTTGACCAATGAAGCAACTACCAAACACCGGAAGGATATAGAAAATACAATAGTAGCATTTATGAAAGCGCCTATCCCTTGTCCACTTCCTCCTGAATTTTCTGATGACAAAGCATTTTTTGATCCACTAATCCTGACCATAAAAAAGTTCGGTGTTGACCAGAAACTTGAGTGAGGTATTAAAGTCAGAATAATTAGATTGCCAACAAGCCATCCCCCTCACCCACCTCATTTTTCTCGGTATCATCCACATTATCATCCTGCGTCTTCTTACCAGGTTTATTCATCGCAAAGTTCTTACCAGTTCAGAGCCCATACAACCCCATTATCTAACCAACTCGAAGATAACCACCCTCATCTCTCCTAGCAACGCCACTGCATCCTTGGAAGACAGTAGAGAATCGGCAGATCTTTCTTCTTTATATCAGTTGTACTTGTGAATAAAAGAATAACATTGAAAGGGTTATTGCCTTAATGTTACAGCAAACATTTCTACCGGAGGTATTGCAAGTCCCACGTTTGTATCTTCTGCCTTCATTACATCACAGAGTCTTGCTGTTAGTTCTTCGAATGACGTTGTACTCATTTGGAAACAGTTGAAAAATTGCTTCGTCATTTCGTAAATGTACAAACGTAGATGAAAATGCACCTTTCAGAAGGCGTGTATTAACAAAAGGATGAACCCAGCATCTCTTTTTTCTTAAAAAATAACACATTCGCCAAATAAGCAAATAGAATGCGTTTTTACAATAAACTTCCACGATTTAAAATACCCCTTCAGTGACTTAACGATGACTAAACCAGAGTTGGACCCGAAATTTGAGTTCGGGAAGATTCGGTCCTGGGTAGTTAACAGCAAAACAACGTTCGATGTTGTTTTGCCGATGTGTCCATTGCCCCTCGTTTGCACGAAGCCTTAAACCTCATTTGCAATCACAGCGTTCTGAAGTTCAAAAGACTGCGCAAGTGCATAGTACGGTCGCTAGAGCATAAAGGCAAGAAAACCACAGATAAGAAAAGAACACAAGGTTTCAGAACGAAAACACTATAACAATCTCAACCCTTGGAAACAGAGTTTAACCATTTTCAATTAGAACCTAAATTCCCCACTGATTTTAATTAAATTCTCTGTGTGCGCACAAATTATCCCAGCAGCAAGCCACCCTCTGTTGCTCCCTTCTTTCCTACTGAGAAGAAAACGGATTAGCTACTTCGTCAACTTAAAGGGCGAGCAATTTAATTATTGATGAAATAAAGCTGAGGTATAAGTATACACTGTACTTTTGTGGAAATTAATTTCAACTCCCCAGAAACATCTGAAAAGACCTCTGGCTAGCGTGGTTCTTTTTCTCTGACACGCAGTGCAGCAATATTTCTGCGTAGTCTGCAAAAACATTAAAGTCTTCGAAGCTTTCTTTTATGACTATTTGTACGAGCGAGTTTAGTTTCGATCCTAACATTATTAACGATCATCCTCCAAAGATTCAATAATAATATTAATGAATCAATAAAAGTAAATCGTATGACATTCATATTCGACAAATTAATATAAAATTAGGCTTAATGATAAGTTAAACTCAAGTTTTGGCTTCGTTAATATGAGCAGAGCGTAGTTAAATTTCTAAGATAAACTGGATTAATTTATGTGCTTCTGGACACCAAGCTGAATTTGCCAGATCAATTTTATTTGGATGCCAAATTCATAAAATTTCATTACACGTGTATAATCATGCGAGGAAAGGGAAATCGAAGAAAGGAAATAATTAGTTGAACGCTGTCCTCGACGAACAAAACATTCCCAATTCTGCACAATTCGCTTCACAGATTTCGCGCAGCAAAGTCGTCACTCACAGTGCTGTCGTTCTAATCGCGAGCTCTTCCGAACAGCGACTATTGTGTGAGCCGAAAGCAAGACCTTGAACGCGAAGAAAACATCCCACAGCTGTAACGTGCAGAGGTCTGTCTGAATGCCCCGAATAAAGACATTCGCTTTCAAGTAAGTGAAGAGTTAAGAGGGGAAATACTTGCATTGAACGAATGCCATATCGCCGCAACGCCTACGCACCTGCAAGTGACGCTGAAGATCTGTACCCGACTCTCGCAGCCGTCAAACTCAGTTCCCCCCCTCCCCCACCTCCTACATACATTCATCACGTTGAAAGGCCTTGCACAGACGCACGGTCACGAAGTTTTGTATATGCTAATATCTTGGAGGCACACCGAGATAGCCTGCACAAGCTCTGAAGCTTGTCTTTGAGGTCTGGGAAACCAACCAAAGGATATTCAGTAACTTCCAGTTTTATTATCGAATTTTCGTATTCCGTTTGTTGAATTCGTACACCTCGTTATTGATACAGTATTCCCTCATAAATTAGAAGCTCCAATGCTCTTACGCATCAACGGATAGTTCAGCTATGGCTTAAAAAATCGCACGGACAAAAAAGGAAATGAGAAAGGATATCAAGAAGTTGTGGTCCCCATAACGTTAGTTCTTTTTGCATCGGCTCTCGGAGCAAAAAGATCTCCTCTGCTGCCTCTCGTATTAATAAATGTGTAGATTTATCGAACATTACACGATCCCTACAAAGGATGAGGGAAAATGCAGCCATCATGAAACACATCAGAATTTTCTCATTTTGATGAAGACAGAGGACTTCGCAATATTTTGTTTTGCTGTAATAGAAAAATGCGCACTCTCTGATAATGCGGCGCATTCGATGTTTTATTTTTAACACGCCAGCGTTTCTCGAGTCATTTTGCCTTTAAAATTTATTACAATTGTAGATAGTGGTTCGAGCTCACGAGACAAGCACGCAGAAAACGGTAGCGAGCAAATAATACACAAATTTCCGAAATGATTTTTTGCGTTGTTTTTTATGGGCTGCTGAAAATATAACTGCATAAAACATCAGAGAAAGGTATCCATATATCGACAACGTCTTACGAATGTGGGGAAAAATCTTCGCTAAAATTTGGTTGCCCTGGCAACCAAATTTTTATATTTTATAATGAAGACGAGTGATATAAGTTCCTTTTTAGGTTTGCTCTTCAGAACACTAATTTGCTTTTAGATGTTTGGAGAGTGGAAAGTAACTGGTTCAATAAAATGTAGGCGATCGCTGCAAAATCATTTTCGTTATTCACACTTGAAAACGCAGACTAAATTTGATATTTTTTGTTAAGTTGAAAAATATTTAATAAAATCGCACCTGTGTGGTGTACTTAAAAACGGCGCTTTCTAATAGTGATATTGTTTATTCCTAATAGGCGACTGTTGAGAAGAAAGCAACAGAAGAAACGCTGCAAAGCATGTGAGTATCACGTAAGACGGTTCCTTTTTTTTCTTTTTCTTTTTGGAGGACTTCATTAATAAGGTACAGATCTTCCAAGAGTGTGTGTGTTTGTGTTTCGAATATCGCATAAAATGGTATCTTGTGGAGTTCGTTGTCCCATCAAATTGTCACATTCCACAATTCGTGGTATGTGACAATTTGATGTATGAAAATTTGGTGAAAGACAATTGGTGGCTATGACAATTCGGTGAATACGACTTCGTGCATGCGCAACAACGTATCACACACACACACACACACACACAGATCAGAAATTAGGTCGGACGTAGCCCACGGGTCAGAGCGAGAGTGCAGTAGCAAGCGCTCTTTGACCAAGGTTCAACCCGTGACTGCCAAATACGATTAACGATTGTGTTCATGATTTACTGTAAACTCATCTGACCTAGTGGTCGTGCCAGAGTATAAACAAGAACATCCATTAAAAAGGAGAGGAAAAAAGTATTTTAGAAGTACTGTATTTCTTATCTCCGGTCTTTATAATGGCATTCCAGGTGGCGCTGTAGTTAGGATTACGTTGTGTGAAAATTAGGTGGTTCGACACCCATCACAAAGGAGGAATTTTTATGGGTGGGTTCTTGGTTCTCTTCTCCATCTGATAACAAGGGTTTTTATGAAGCAAAAAAAGCAAACAGACAATTCAATATATACAATTCACAGGCATTATATACAGACACCTCACGACCTTAATTGTTTGGCGCGAAATAAACACCATTTTAACCAAGTCCTCCATAGTAACGAAGTGTCTTTTGGAGTACCATCCCTTAGGCAGTCACGTCAGGAACCGCCACGGGCCCCGATGAAAACGCCTCACTGGGCCAGAGCGCTTTTCCACCTAGGGGACTCGGACTGCAATCCCGATCCCTACACAACCTCCAGGAAGGCTTACCCCGCCTACCCTTAACCCATCCACGGCATTACCCTACATATCAAGAACGTATCGTGATCACTAAATTCATCATTTACAGCAAGTTAAAAGTTTTCATTTTCTGTCTTTCTTTGTCAGACTTCTCCCAAAGAATTCACCGAATCGTCGTAGCCACCAATTGTCATACGCCAAATGTCATGCGTTGAATTTCCACATACGAATTGCAGATAGGAATCCAACACGCTCCAAATGGCGTGGCTAGTGGTTCTTTCCACTCCATTTGGAAAGAAGTACTAACTTCGCTACTTAGAAAAACCACGAAGGCAATTTCTCTTCATAATCCTGTCTTGACTCCAGTCCTGTTTTGATTCCCTCTTACTCTGAAACAAAAGAACTTGTTTATAAACCGTTGAAATGCAAATTATTTCGCTTTTGCTCGAATCGTGGAGTTCGACTCAGTCTTTACTAATTATTACATTGGAAAGTCTGTTAAAAGTTGTCTTGTCAGTACTGCAAGTACTGACACGTTCAAGGAGTTAGGTGTCATATTCCGATCTGATCTTCGTCGCTCTTGCCATAGGGTTCTCACATTATGTCAAACTCCTAAGTTCACTTAAGCGTTCCACCTCGACTTTTAAGAGTGACGAAGTTCTAACTCTTCTCTAAAAGCAACTTATACTTCGTGTTTTTTATTATGGCAATATTATTACTTGAGCCTATGACTAAGATATTTATCTTAGTCAATAGGCTCAAGCCTATGACTAAGATAAATATCTTAGTCATAGGCTTGAGCGAATTCAAATCAAATTCATTAAATTCCAAAGCTTTCAAAATCGTCTTGCCTTTCACCATCGAAACCATGAAGCACTTTGTCACCATTTCAGAATCGTCCCTCTTCGATCCAGACTACAATTCCATGGGCCTCTTTTTGTTTACAACACCAAAAACTCTGTTACTGGTTCGCTTGAATTTTCGTGATAAGACTTATTTCTTAGTGCCCGTCCCTCGTACTCAATATTTACTTGCTAGTCCTTCTATTTCCTTCAGTTGTTAAAACATTGATTATACCTTAAGAAATTGCTTTAATAATCTGTTTTCATTAATCCTAATTTTGTATATATTTGAACACAAACGACTGCTTTGTACTTATTCACTGTTATACTCAGCTTTCCAACCAATATCTAGGGTTTTGTCTAATTCCATTTGTTGGATGACAGCGAGATGGCATTTCTCTTTTCCATTCCCAGTAGCAGACTTTAATGGCTTTTTACAGCTTGTAAGCAAAGTTTACAGGATCTCTCGCTCTTTTCCTTCCTCTCTGGTTTACAGTCCTCTTCCTCTTTTGACATCTTAAATTCATTCATTCGCTCAAAGCATCCCTGTTTTACTGTAATCCCCCCCTAAAAAGTTAGAACTGCTTATAGCTTCAATTCTTATGCAATATCAGAATTGTGTTTATAATGTCAGCCTTCATTTATAATACTTGTGTACTGTAATTGCTTTATAATGGTCTTGCATTGTTAAAAATACATTGCAATATCATTATAATCCGCTACTTTTAATATAAATTTAATTTCTGCTGTTATTATTTTTCTTTCGAGTTCGTCATATGCTTTCTAGCACTCAGAGGTGTCACAATGACTGCTATACACTTAAAACCATACATCCTGTTATTTTTTTTCTTTATATAAATATACGCTCAAGTGAATTTAGGGCAAAAGCCTCAACACTACGAGAGCTATAAAACATTATTGTACAAGTAGGCCACGAGATCATTCTGTACGTAGCAATGACAAAACTAGATGTACTTCTTAGTGAGTCGATCTCATATTATGGAGTCACTTCTCCACGGGTTGCCTTGGTATTACACTACTCCAAATAAAAAGCAATGCTATTGCTATTTATTTAAAGTGTATGCCACTACCCATATCAGGTATTGCATCTTTCCTGAAATGTCATCGGGCAGTATCTGGCATCTCACATATCCATCACAGTTGCTCCGGTCCTTACAGTGTCTCGTCTACCTGAATCGATGAATCTGGAGGGGAGGGGGAAGAATGGAAACCCTGGTCTGGGTAGGGGGCATACACTTTAAATAACGGCAATATACTTCTCCATTTTGAGCAGTGCTGTTTTATTTAAAGTAATACAATATCGAGGCTACTCGTGGCGAAGTTCTTCAACAATATATGACCAAGTTTGCTTATTTCTACGCGCAGAATTCGACTTGTACCAATATGCAAGATAAATAAATTAACTGGGCTGTTTTATTAACTTATTATTTAATTTTTATTTTTACGTGAAAGAAGGTGTAAAGCAGTCAGATGTCGAATGAAATCAAATAATGATTTTTATGCCCATTTTGAAAGATGTTCGGTACTTAGTATTTAAATAACATAAATTAATATTAATAATAATAATAATCCACAGCCAGGTGAATGTCGATCGTTAATTCAAACTAAGAAATACCCTACGCGCCGGAAACTTCCAAAGGAGAGACCAAAGTAGAGCTAACGTCGCTCCTTATCTTTCGGAGTTGCGCCTTTATCGCCGACTGCACTCGGATGAGTCGATCCCACCGAGACAAACATTTCGATGGGAAAGTAACATCCGGGATGCACCTGGACTTTAATCCCAGGGCTGTGCGGAACAGCTTCCACTTCGGCATCGACGAAGAAGTGGCGGCCCTTTAGACCTTCCTTTCACGGGTTTCGACTTCCGGTCTGCGAGAAACTCAAACATCAAACCGGCTCTGATGACACGCTCGTGGTTGCGAAACGCGCTACGTCCACCAGGAATTTCGATTTCTGCTGTAAAGGCAGTGAAGGGCGCGATGTTGCGCATTTTTTCACAACTGAATTGCGAAAAATGTTAGCATTGTTGAGAAAAAAAGTTCTAGTAACTGTTTTTCGCAAATGAATAAAAAAAAAAAAAATGCTCTGATGATAAAAATGGAGAAATATTTCGGTCGGTTCATGTCATAAAGTGGCTTAAAGCGTACCAGGTAGAATACGCGTGGTACTGCGGGTCCAGAAGACCCTACAGCGTATCCGATCTTTTCTCTTAATGTCCCAATATCTTGATAACGTAGTGTACACAGTTTTCTGAATTTGCTATCGTTGGAAATAGTTTCGTTTTGTGAAAAGCCGCTGCTCCCAATGATAAATGACCTTTCTGCCTTGTCGGGCCTCCATTTTGGGGAGTAATCAAGGGTGCGATACAACGGAGAAGGTGCGCAAATACGGTTACCCCCAAGGTGCGTTGCGACTCAGTGGACTCGGCGAAGCAGTGCATTATCGTGGTGTAGATTGAAAGCATTTTTCAAATCCAGACGTTTCGTTGAAATGGAAACGCGCAGTTCTGGTGGAGCGGTTTCTTCTTAAAGGGAACTGCTCCACCAACGTTCCCTCGAGGCCAGGGTATGCCGGAACAAGTACGTGGCGGTCGGAACAAAATCGGAACTGCTGTTTAAAAAAGAAACGCGGCCCTTAAATGCGTCACCGCTGGATAACAAGGCTCCGACAATCTCGCTGTTGTATTCGTGGAACCAAATGCACGTGTCAGATGAAACTCAAAGGCGGTTGAAGGTCATTCGTCAGCTCGCGAGAAGGGGTGGTGTAGCGCGAATGACCTTGACCTGCCCGTAGGAGTTTTCTCTACTGTAGTCTCATTTCTCAAAATGGAAATCGTACGAAACAGAAAGTTGGGGAGCGGCAGACTTTCCATCTCGTGCTATTATCATCGTATTCAATAGTCATATGCGAGCGGTTACTTTGCCGAAGTGTCACCCCGCTTCACTCGGTGTTTCTGTGCGTGCCCGTCCCCATTCTGATTTGCGCAGAAGCAGTTTCATCTTTCCACATTCCCTAAAGAAGTAAGGATCGGTTCGCCGTGTAGCCCGATGGCAGTCAATTTTTTCGGCTCGTGCGTCCCTAAATTGTGAACCCCAAAAACTCGATAAGCTTCCGGATAATCGTAATTATCGGAAAGCTTTCAAAACTCGAAATTTAACGCAGTTAAACGAGATTTCTACACGCGCATTTCTTTCCACTCGTGCGACGATGCAAGAGGTACATCTCGAAAAGCTCTTTCGTACCTCGAAGGACGCAACACCACCGGTTGACCACCGCTGCTGGATCTAAATCCGCTCCCCGCGAGCCACAGAGAAAGCGAAACAAATTTCGCCCTCAGCGAGTGCCCCACCTCCTCTTTAAATTGTCTCGCGCGGTGACACCTCACGTGTTTACATTAGGCTTTATGACGTGTAATGCTTTTCTCATGTCCTTGGAAGCGATTACGTCATGGCAGCCGCCTACATCTCTCTCCCTCTCATTCCAGGGCACGTCGGAGCAGAGCGCCAGCACCTCCTGACAGCCGGCTGTAGGACCTCCTCCCCCAGCGAGTGCCTTCCCTCCATCCGAGCCGAGCCAGGTGAAAGAGTTCCGTTCATCATCTCCTACAACCTGGGTTTCTGCCAACGCTCGCTCGAGAAACGTTCTCTCTCTCTCTCTCTCTCTCTCGCAGCCAAGGCACGGGACGCAGTAATAGCGGCATGAAAGTGCGGAGCCGACGCACGTGCACTTCCTGACAAGGTCGATGCCGAAGCTGTTGTGACACAATGGAGTTAAACGTTGCTATGGTTACTCGCCGGTAACTCTGAAAGGGATTTCGCAGTCGTTTCTTCAGTCCGCAGAAAAACGCTCGGTCGGTCGCAGCGACGTGTCGGGCCCACCTCAACCCGCCATAAAAGATGACGACCATCGCCACTGCCGACGAAGCTCCTCGCTCACCCACCGCGCGCACAATGAATCGAGAGGAACTTTCTAAATATACGCCAGAAACGATTCGCAGGTGCGAGGGTGTCTCCGTGTGTGCTCGACACTTCACGCTCGTGCAATAGAGGAATGAAATTGAAACAACGTCTCCTTGCCGCCTTCGCTCTGTCCTTCGGCGGCCTGTGCGTGATTTTTATGCTCGAGACCAACCTGAGGCAGGTCGTCTTGCAACTGAAGGTCGTGACCTCCACTCTCGGGGAAAGCCAGCAGACCGCGGCCATCATCCAGAGGAGATTTCTGAACAGGGAGGAGGCCACCAAAGTGTCCAAAGAAGCTGCGTCTTCCTCTAGCCTCGGGCCGCTGCCGGTTGCTTCGGCTGACCCGAAATCCCGTAATGAAAGTGTCGGAAGTCAGTCCGAAGGAGGAGGAGTCGCTCCTCCCAGCGACGGGTACATTACACCGGGCAACGGCAACAAAACGGACAGAGGCGAATTCGTCAACCTGTTACGTTACGTGAAGGAGTCCACCCTCCCTAGAGGGGGCGGCTGGAGGAGGAAGAGCCTGTGGAAATTTAATCCTACCCTCAGGGAACTTCTCGGGATACAAAAGAGGTAAGTGCACTTTCTTAAACTCTCAGATGCGTTTTATCGGTTGTGTGTCAGCACCCGAAAGGTCAATATCCTCGCCCTAAAACGTGGACACGGCGCGTGAGTCCGGAGCCGCTTTTCCTAATAAGCGATAGTCGGCGCGGCATTACCTTTATCGGGGCATTATTTCGTAGCGCGTTATTAAAAGGGGGCATTTCGCAGCGACGTCTCTCCCCGTACATTATCCCCGAACCATTAGGCCGCTGATGATGCGCGTCACGCACAATTTTGCGCGTACTTTCGACGGACGTCGCTACGCATTAGGCAGATATTGCTCTTTCCTAATGGCCGTATCCAGTTTTGCTCCCTCCCCCCCTCCTCCCGTGCGTCAGTGTCCATTTCTCTCTCCCCGTGTGTGTGCCGCAGATATCTTGTCGGTGACTTTTTTCCGTTGTTATCGTTGTTTAGCGGAAAGGCGAACCCCTGCCTACAAAGGAAACTGCGCCCCCAATCATTTATCTGTTCCATTCTAACGCTCGCGAATGAAGGTAATCGAGATAAAAGCGCAGCATCTGGCAGACGCATTAGGCCAGGAAAGCGCGCTGTTATTACTAACGCCGAAAACGTTACATTAAAAAGTATCAAAAAAACTTATCAAATTTCGACCTCTCTCGGATAATTGTTACGAGATTAGTTGAGAGAGACACGTGGCCAACTCGTACTTCTGCTCGAGAACGGTAGCGCGATAAGAGAGACGAAAGAATGGAGGAGTAGGTCAGCACTCGCGCATCCATTCTTGTCCCGCGTTATCCCTACTAATCCCAGTTATAATTCTGTCATTCCCCGCGAATTGCCTTTTCGAGCCGCTAAACGTGATGTACCGCGCGTGATCGTGAGAAACGTCACGATCGCCGCTTCGGACTCAATATATTATGATTTTGTAACAGATCAGAGACCAGTGCCGGAATAGATTTGCGTGCGATATCACGTTACAGCTGGATATGTTCGCTTATCTGATATCCGAAAAACAAAAGCATCACGCGGGTTGCAAAGTACTGCCACCACTACCACAGATATTACTGGCACTCTCTGGGATTTCGTTCACCACTCGCTAAAGATGTAAACTGTTTATGTGTTTATCTCTTTGTTGGTGCAGTGATACAGAGCGAGGAATATTTGAAAATAAATTTGAAGTGAATTTGATTTTCTAAAACTAGCAATGCCCATGCGCGTAGCAAATACCAACAAAAAGAAAAAGTACGTAAGAAAATACAAATTGACCTTTAGATCAAATTCATCCAGTTGACTTTTGAAATTCTTCAAACTGTCAGCCTTAACAATCTGCACAGGCAACTTGTTCCAGTAACCAAGAAATTAAAATTCTTCCTTCATTCATCTTTCTACCCTCTCAGAGCCTTATAAACGTCAAATAGGTCTCCTCTAAGGTTGCCGAGCTCTGTAGCCCACAATCGAAGCCTTTCCTAGTATGGCAGCCCTTTTGCTAGCTCACCATTCGGGTTGCCCGTCTTTGGGCCTTCCAAGAAGCTCAATGTCTTTTTTCAGATGAGATCTCCATATTTGGACACAATATTCCAATATTACGATACGGGCAAATATGAAGTTCTCTTCATATCGTAACTCCCAGATCCCTTTCTTCCTCTGCTCTTTTTAATTCAACCACACAAAGTGTATAAGTTAATTTCGGGTTGCTATTCCCCAAGTGTAAGACCTTACATTTTGCTGCATTAGAACACAGCTACCAGACCACTTTTGAAGCCTATTCAAGTCATCCTGAAGCAGCGCTGCTCGGCACCGATCATTAACGACTATCCCAATCTTTACGTCATCTGCAAATTTTGACATCACGTCCTCTATCCCTTCGTCCATGTGGTTTATAAAAATCAGAAACAACGGTGGTCCAAGAACCTAGAGGACCCCACTTCTGATGTTACATCGATCTGAAGAATATCCATTAATCACAACCTTCTGCTATACAGCCACCCTGCAATCTATCTTGGAATCTTTTCAGTAATCCCAACATGTTCCAACTTGTAAGTAACCTCTCCTAAAATATGAGTCAAATGCCTTGCTAAAATCCAAAACTATGTCGAAATTGTTCTCTACCTCCAATTCATGAGTAACTTTGTTAAAATAGCTTACGAGGTTGGTTAAACATGACCTTCCCTTAACAAAACCACGTTGTGTGTCCTTCGGAATACAATTTCTATCAAAATGTCCCTGGATTGCACTCTTAATCCTTGCCTCCAAGATTTTCCCTACCACTGAAGTCAGACTAACCGGTCTGAAGTTACCGACTTCTCTTTTAGAACTGCCTTTATCTATTGTTGATACGTTTGCACTTCTCCAGTCCAAAAGAATCTCTCCGAAGTCCAACGAAGCCCTTATAATTAACCTCAGTGGTTCAATACACTCTCTGGCGGCCTCTCTCAAAATTATTGAATATATGTCGTCAACCCCAGGATCTCACTCGTTCTGAGGCTCGAAAGTTTTTCTAATAAACAGTCATCCCTAATTACGAAATCACTAATTTCATATGGCTCTGCCTCACTTGTACAGCCTCTCCTCGGCATAAAGGGTCTTTCGTCAGTAAAGACCGATGTGAAGTTCCTATTAAATCCATCAGCAACCTTAGCTGGGTTATGCACGATTCGACATCCTCCTCTTTCTATATTTTTCAATTCAACGATAATGTTGAATGATAATGGTATACCGGGGGTTCTGCCCACTGCTCGCTTTGCTAGCCAACCCCCATGCACACTTTCTACATAAAATGTAGAGGTATGATCGAATAAGTAAAATCTTTTCTAAGTAAAAGACACCTATCGAAACGCACTGGTCGATATCTAATCAGAAAATGGCCTATGTAATTATTTACCTACGTTTGCATAGGTCACTTAGGAAAAGGCCTTTTGCTTCGGGTTCCATAATGCATGAGGAATATTATTTATTATTAGTATTAAATAATAGTAATCTGTTTATTCACCTTAGTTTTACCCCCTGAACAGCCAGTGGGCTATAGGAGGATGTAAAAATATTTTTTTTTTATGTATAGCATGCAATTTTATACAAATTTCGATATTGAAAATAATGACATTAATTAGAAAATTATAATTACTTAATAGAAAGCAACGATTAACTTTAAAATAAAATTGATATTAAATTAATTAATCATTTCTTCTGTCATTACAATTTGTTTAGCTTTTACGATATATTATTACAGCAAATTATTTACATACTATATATACGCCAATATTGTTGCATCCAAAAGAGCAGGATTAAAATATTTACAAACTATACAAATATTTTAAATATTTACAAAATACTAAACTATATCGGGTCCCTTCATCAGCTGACATTACAACGAAACATCAAATGATGCCCAGCGTGGTAATGTATTAGACAGTGAAGCATGTGCACGAGGTTGGTTGTTGTTGTTGTTATTATGGAGGCTTAATGGCACATAAGCTGCTAAGGCTATAATGTGCCAATTCATTTATTATATTAAAACACGAGTTTTCCATAAATCAGAAAAAAATCTGAAATCAGAAATAAATAAAAAGCCCAGTTTGCCTGAGGAAGTAAAAAAATTCAGAAATATTTGCCTTATCACCAATGAGATTTTCAAGAGTTATTAGTTGTAGCATGACATAATAAATCCCATCTGGCCCGGCAGCACCATTGCGGGCGATTTTAATGACATGTATAAAATGCAGAGGTTTGTTATATGGGAGAAGACGGGCAGTTTGAAAATGAATAGCATGCTTTTCTTTAGTGTTTTTAATTCGTTGGAATGAGGTAGTATAGGCTGGTGTTGCTGAGATTTCTGCAAAAGTATTGCCTAAACCATTAGCTATATCTACAGGATTAGAGAGATCTTTCCCATTCCAGGAGAGGATTGGAGAAGGTATGATAGGAAACTTACCAGACAGCTGTCTAATTTTTTTCCATATTATTTCGGGATCAGTATTTCTGTGAAAACTGGATGTAAAACGGGTCCAGGATTCTTTCTTTGCTTGCTTTTGTATGAAGCGTGCTTTTGCCCTTAATTTCATATAATTAATGAGATTGACTGTGCTCGGACATTGCCGAAACAAATTCTAGGCTTTATTTTTTGCTCTCTTTGCTGTGGTGCATTTTTCATTCCACCGGTAATTATAATGCTTTCGGCCCGGGGGATTTGATAGTGGTATTGTGTCTTTAGCCACATTTAGAAGATGCGACGTGATGTAATCTGTCACATCATCAATATGCTGGAGGCGGATTTTTCCCTCATCAAGGTCGATTGATGACTGAAATTTTGCCCAGTCTGCTCGGACAAATTTCCACTTTCTGCAGGGTTGAGGTAAAGGAGTCTTTGCTTTCAGAAAGTTGCTCAATATTGGGAAGTGGTCATTGCCCATGGGATCGTTTATTACATACCACTCTATGATTGGGACTAGTACTGGTGAACAAATTGAGAGATCTATTGCTGAGGTGTGTCCATCTGGGAGCTGTACGTGTGTCGGTGCACCAGTATTGAGTACAATGAGATTTAGTGCATCTAAAAAGCTTTCAATTAGGCTACCCCGTCTATTTATTTTAGGAGAGCCCCATAAGGGGTGGTGCCCGTTAAAGTCCCCTAATATACAGAGAGGTGGAGGTATCTGTATAAAGAGGTCTTCAAGGTCTTTTAAAGAGTAAGTGCAGTTTGGTGGTAGGTAGATTGAGACAAGTGTTATTGCACTATGGAGAGTTATGCGAACAGCAACAGCTTCTATTTCAGTTTGGAGTGGGATATGTTTAGTTGGGATCTTCGAGTTTACTAGGATTGCTACACCACCATGGGCAGCATTAGCTGTATTTCGATCTCTTCGTTAAAGGCAATAGTTCTTTATCGAAGGAGAAATTTGTGAGGTTAGGTAAGTTTCCTGTAGACAGAAAGCAACTGGAGAATATCGGTTAATTAGGTATTGAATATCGTCAGTGTTGCAACGAAAACCTCTGCAATTCCATTGTAAGATACTGTGGTTCATTTAGGTTTGGCTGAGGATGATTCATCTGACTGTTTTTTGTTTGAGGAGCACTTTTTCCGGTCTTTTTTTGGGAAGCTGGGGCGTCCAGTATCCATAGTGTCATTTGCATGAAGTTTTAGTATGGGATCTTCGTGATCTGAGTATACATCTATTTCCAACCTATTGGTGGATGATTCAGGTTTCTTGTTGTCTTTATTAGTTTTTAATTTTTCTTTGTGATGCGGGACTGTCCGAATATCAGTTGGGATGCTGATTGGAGTGTTGGTCGATTCACTGGTTTTAGTTTGATGTGTGTCTTTTCCTGAGTTAGATAATGTATTTTTAACCCAATTAGACATAGATGTGCTGGGAGGTGTTTGTACTGCTGTTGAATTAAAGCTTCGAGTGTGAGATGCATATGAACGACTGGGCATGGTCAACATAACCTGTCTGCGTGCCTCAGGGTATGTGACTGTGTTCAATTTTATATTTTTGAATTTTCTTCCCTGTTTTCCACATTTCACAAGATTTTGAAAATGCTCGGCGACTTTCTTTGCAGTTGTGGCAGATGGGACTTGATGCTGAACAGTCTGCTTGTGTGTGTTCCTTGGAACCACAAATAGGACAAATAGCTTCTCCTCTGCATGCTTGTTCCGAATGTCCATATTTTTGGCATTTAAAACAACGAATGGGATTAGGGATATAAGCCCGAATTCAGTAGTTTAAATAGCCAGCTTTTACTGAGGATGGCAAATCCGGGGTACTGACAATTAAAATGATTGACCTAGTTGGGACGAGATTTCCATCTTTTTTAGTCATTATGCGTTTGGCGTTGATTACTTTTTGATTACTCAGTTCTTGAACTAATTCCTCTTCAGATATTGTAAGTAGATCCCATTCGGTTATAACGCCTTTCGAGGAATTTAAGGTGTTGTTTGGGGTAATAGATACTGGCAGGCCACCGAATGTCGTTGTTTTGAGCAGCCACTCGGAATGTTTTGAGTTGGCTGTTTCAATTAATAGTTCTCCGGATTGCAGTCGTTTAACCATTTTTGGTGTTCCAGCAATGGATTCCAAAAATTTTTGGATGATGAATGGTGATAATTTGCCGACAGGCTGGTTGGAGAGAGAGAGAGAGAGAGAGAGAGAGAGAGAGAGAGAGAGAGAGAGAGAATCACCAGAAAGTTTGGCATCTCATTGCACTGCACTTCTCTTCGGAGCCTTTTTGGTTGGCTTAATTCGTCATCACTGGGTTTATCTAGCCTTGAGTTTGAAGGCTATAGAGCTGAATAGTCGTTTTTATCCATCGTTACTCCTTTTAGCCCTGGATGATAACTTTTCCCCCCAGATTACCGGCCCCGCCACGGGGAGGCAGGAGCAGTGCCGCTCGGAGGCCAAGCGGTTGAAGTGTTAGTTGATTAATAGAACAAGAAATATAGGAAAAAGAAAGGTGTGTTTCCTTTCTGTGTTCTAACTTGTGGCTTTCAAGTATAGAACTAGTTTTAAAGAAAGACTGTTGATAGAAATGTAGGAACTTAAAAGGAAATAACTTCAATCACTTTACAAGAGCGCTCTATATACCACAAGAATATCGCTTGGCCTCGAAATACGCTTGGCACCCGGGCTTCACGAGGTTGGTGAACGTTATGGAGGCAGTTGTCTTTCAATGGAAGACAACAATGTAATTATTTACCTGCGCATTTGTAGTGACGTAATTTCCCCACCCTCTTCTTCCACTGGCTCTAATAAATATCACTAGGAGGAAAACTTTTTTAATGTACAGATAGATATAAGTTAATTGTTTCTGTGATTATTGCTTTGAAGGTATTCGCCCTCCCTCTGCACTCTGCCCAATTAATAGACGTCGTGTAGCGCCTTAAACTGCCATAGTTCCCTTTTCTAAAATTATAGCCCGTGCATTTACCTTTACCTGCATCATCTTTCTTCGTCTTCCAACTGACGACTGCGTGATCACTACCTGCCAATGGTTCCTGTACTGTAAGCTGTGATATCATCTGATTTGTGAGTAATGATGAGTATAAAATATTCTTACCCCTGGTATTTTCTCTAACATGTTGGTACAAATAATAATCATCTAGTTTATTCTAAAAAAACTATTCCCCGTGGTTATTTTTCCTTCCATGGGTCCCCTGTTGAACGATGAAGCCTTCTATATAACAGAGACATAAAAAAGAATGTACTAGTTCGGGGCTGGAACCAAGCTGGGAAGATGGACATTGTCAACAGCAAGTAAAAATGAAACATCGATTGTTGAGTACGTATTTCAAGTGAAGTAGACAAACATAACAAAGTGGTCGAAAGTTTACCTCGTCCTGTACGCCCATACTTTTATTACGAAGACCTCGTGGATAGGATACTTAGATTATTTAAAGTCTAAAACTACAGCCTGGAATGGTCAACGGTAAATGCGTACTTCGTGGCAACTTCGCTCGCAAGTAACGCATCAATATCATACAGAAGTACCGCACTACGGCTGTTGACAAGTTCCACGAGCGTGGCACCAGCAGCAATCAACGAATATCCACTTTCAACTTGTGACACTCGAAGAGTAAAGTTCAATTTTCTATAAAAACAGATATCCTTAAAGTCAAACTTTCTTTTAGGCAGAAAATTATTCCATTTATGGTAAGCTTTCAATACTTTCTCTCTGATTTTAGACGTACAGTAATCTTGGAAAGCCTTAATAAGCCAAAACAGTGATTTCTTTCGGTGCTTTTAAACTCTTTATATACGCCACTCTTAAATGTGGTACATTTTCGTTTCAGCAATAAAGAACATCTGAACATTTTCATTGCTTATGAAACGTATTCAAGAAACCGTAGTGTATTTCGTTATTGTCCAAAATGGTAACATTTAATTAAACCAGATGGATTATTTTGAAGGTCTCTTCCCACAAGTAATTTCTTAAAATGTAATACTACCACGACCAGATGGACCCCAGTCCTCTTTCATTTTAATGCTTAGTCGCAATACGATACTTGAATTTTAAAACAAGTTTTTCAGTTTTCTAATAGAAAATTCAATAATTTTATCTGTGGGCACGGGTGAGCTTTCACGATCGTGTCCTGAAACTAATTCAGCAATAAATGGGAAAAACTGTGGAGACTCGAACTTCAGTCCTTTCCTCGATATGCAGACGCCTACAGAACTCTGTTGGTGACCGTGAAATGTCTTCTAACACAGAAGAGATTTCTTAATTGAACGCAGCCCACACGGAAGCAATGGATAGAAGACGAAAGTCTTTCTGAAGAACGTGGGCGTTGAAATGAAAGGGGCCGCCTGCACCAGAAGATCCGTTGATGGAAGAAATTACTGAAATATATTCACTCCGAGTGGACAATCTGTAGTAGACGAGCTAAAAATAGAAACAAAAGTCTCAACAACCGTCTGAGTGGGTGTACGGGTGACCGTTAAACCAGACCATTTTTTTCCGAAAAATCTATTAATATCTACTACATAGAATCTTTTCTTTCTGAAATATGGTAATACAATTGAAGCTATTCAAGTGTTACGACGGATGTATTCTTCCCTTCAGGAATGCAATAACTACCAACAATATTCGTGTATTTATAAGAAAAACTGCATCGTTTTTGATTTTTGCATGTTTAACCAATAAGTTACCGTCCAGATCTACTAGTGTAAACATTTTGGAAATTAACTGTTTCTCTTAAGGTCAGTGAATACACAGCGTTGACAGTTACACATTTCTGATCATGGCTGGGAATTAATGGCTGCCTATACATTAAACAAGCAAATTGAAACTTGAATGATCTATCCTTGATAATTTGAAGTTAGTGGTGAATTAGGTTTTTTGGATGTAAGTAGTAAATAATACTATATAAAAGAGATCTTCAGAGAGCAATTAGTTTGTTAAGATTAAGAATAGTTGCTTGTTTTGGAATTTTATAAAAATTTGGACAAAATCCAACCATTTTGGCCTATATGGTGAAATGGTGCCACCTGAATTACATATACTTGGTTATACAGGGTGTCTCAAAAATACACGTCATAACTTCAGGAATGAGTTCCTCAAATGTAGACAATAAAAATATTTTATATCAACATAGTTCCGGAAATGCTTGGTTTCCGAGTTTTGAAGGTCTGTCTATGACACTTAACTGTTCACATCACCTTATAGTAATTGTTAAAATTGTCCACCTTCTGCCTGAATGCAGGCCTCACATCGACGTCTCATGGACTCGCGAAGACGATACCAAATTCCTAGCATGATTCGCATTGTCTCACAACCTGCCACAATTCGATTGAGGAGAGTTTCCACATCAGCTACCGGAGTAGAATACACCAATGACTTTAAATGGCCCCACAAGAAGAAATCTAGTGGGTTTAAATCAGTGAGCGTGGAGGCCAGGCAGTTAGTCCACCTCTACCTATCCACCGACCAGGAAACCTTCGATTCATGCGCCATCGTGCATGAAGTGTGCTTGTTGACGAATGATCAGTGGCGTGTGGTCCAAGAAATCAGGCATTTTGTTTTCCAAAAAGTTTCTGTACGCCTGCCCTGTGAGTTTGTTTGAAAGTACATGGGGCCCAAATAACTTATCACCAAAAACACCCGCCCAGATGTTGAGCCTGAACCCCTGTTGGTGATGTGATGAAAGAATTGCATGTGGGTTTTCCTCAGCCCATACATGCTGATTGTGAAAGTTTTGGATTCCGTCTTGTGTGAACCGTTCACTAAGGCAGGAAAGTGAGGAGTTGTACCACTGCTGCAAGAACCATTGGCAGAACATTACTCGCGCAGGGTAATCTGCTGGTGGCAAGGCCTGTACCCGTTGCAGATGGTAAGGATACAGTTTGTGTTCTCGCAACCCTCCAAATAGTCGAACGTTGAACAGCCAGTTGTATTGCTATTCTGAGTGTGCTGATTTCAGGAGTGGCATGCTGTTTTGTTTGTTTGTTTGTTTGTTTCGGGATTTATTGGGCGCATCGGCAACTATGACCATAGTGCGCCATACATATGATAGTTATGCATGCTATTTCTTCTCAATTACAGAAAATGGAAAAAGAAACCAGAAAATAATTTTTTTTCCCTAACTAAAGGAGGTGATATACTTTAATCATCTTCAGAAAGTTATATATGCTTGAGACATTTGTTTCATTGTTTAAAATTGAGGTAAGTGTAGGATCTTTTGTTGTGGCTGAAGTGCAAAGAATCTGGCGTTCTCTTGTATATTTTGTGCATTCGACCAGAATGTGTTTCACTGAGAGCAGTGTATTACAGTGATGACATTGAGGGGGTATTTCTCCTCTTAAAAGATAACCATGAGTGATATTTGTGTGGCCTATTCGCAGTCGAGCCAAAATTACCTCTTGATGTCGGATTGAACTAAAGCTGGAAGGCCATCGCTCAAGGTTTGGCTTGATACTTCGAAGTTTATTATTAGGTTGATTTTCCCATGATAACTGCCATTGGCACATGCATTTTTTCTGGATTATTGGTCGATAGTCTTGATGAGGCACTTTCCACTTTTTCTCGGGTGGTAGGTGAGCTGATTTGGCAGCATTGTCCGCTAGTTCATTTCCAGGAACCGTAGCCTAGTGGTCAGGCGCGCGGGTACATAAGTACACGTGCCTTGAGTGACCGGGGTTCAAGCCCGTGACTACTGAATACGGTGCTGTTTCTTGTATTCTATCTTGTGAACTCCTCTGACCGTTTGGTCGTCCCGGAGTATAAGCAGGAAATTTATTTATTTATTTATATGTCCTGGGACCCAGCAGAAATGTATGTTTTTTCCAAGTTCTGATAAGCTATGTAAAGAGCTGACTATTCTTTTCACGACTGGGTGGGTGATGTTCATGGTGTTTTTTAGTGCTTGAAGTGCACTTAAAGAATCTGTGAAAATTAAACTGTTGTTAATATCAGAGGACTCGATATGATTCAGTGCAACCTGAATTGCTATTAGTTCGGCGGAAAATATACCGAACTCAGGTGATAACTGATAAGCTAATGTGATGTTTGGAAAAACTGCGGCGATTCCGACGTGGACATCATTCTTTGATCCATCAGTATGTACTATGGAAAAGCTGAGAAACTGGTCCAATACTGCATGGTATAGTTGCGAGAAGTTTTCTCTATGCAAAGTAGATTTATTCCATTCATGCAGATGTAAGTCACATGAGGGTGGAATGATATTCCAAGGAGCAAGAGAGGATGGGAGGCTATGTGCCACATTGTCTAAGGTTAGATTTAGTTCTTCTAAGAGGTGTTTTATTCTCATACCCAAAGGACGATTAGCATTAGGGCGGTTTTGATATAACCTACTGTGCTGTGATGTGAAAAGTATGGGCCAGTTCGGGTGTTCCGGCATAGATCTAATTTTATAGGCGTAACGTAGTATCAGTTGTTGTCGCCTGATTGAGAGAGGGGGTTCGTGTGCTTCAGCATATAAGCTATGTGTTGGAGATGTGCGATATGCCCCTAAAGCAACGCGTATTCCACTATGATGGATAGGGTCAAGCCAGCGAAGGGCACTAGGTCTTGCTGAACTATAGACTGGTGCTCCGTAGTCAAGTTTCGATCTTATTAATGCTCTATATAACCGTAATAAAGTAAGGCGATCAGCTCCCCAATTGGTTGCAGAGAGAACCCGGATGATATTTAGTTTTTGTTGACATGATGTTCTTAGTCTTTTGATGTACTCAACGAAAGTGAGTTTATGGTCTAAAGTGATTCCTAAGAACCGTATGCTGGGATGAACTGTTATTTGTTGGCGATTCAGTTGTAGCTCCGGATTGGGATGGAGTTTGCGTTGGCGGCAAAAATGGATGCAAAATGTTTTTTCTGGACAAAGTTGAAATCCATTAGTCTGAGCCCATGAACAGATCTTATTTATTGCCACTTGCAACTGTCTCTCAATAGTATTCATATTTTTAGCATGACACCAAATACTAAGATCGTCTACAAACAGTGCTTTATCAACAGTGTCTGGAATTTGTCCGGCAATGGAGTTTATTGCAATTATAAAAAGTGAAGCACTGAGTACGGAGCCTTGAGGAACTCCTTCTTCTTGGGAAAATACTTGGGACAGTGAGGTTTTGAATCGTACCTGGAATGTACGCTTGCATAGGAAATTCTGTATGAAAATCGGGAGGTGACCCCGAAGTCCATGACGATGTAATTCACGGAGTATTCCATACTTCCACGTGGAATCATAGGCCTTACTGATATCAAAGCAGACTAACACATGGTGTTCCGATCTGAGGAATGCATTACGGATGGAATTCTCTAGTCTGACTAGTATATCTAGTGTAGATCTGTTTTGTCGGACACCGTATTGTGCAGAATGTAGCAGATTGAGATTTTCAAGGTACCAGATCAGTCGGCGGTTTACCATCTTTTCGAGAATTTTGCAAATGCAACTGGTCAAGGCGATTGGTCTATAATGAGTGGGATTTGTAGGGTCTTTACCTGGTTTAGGGAAGGCAAGGACCGTAGCGTGATGCCATTGATTAGGAAATTTATCTTCCAGGAAGAGTCTGTTGAATAGATGAAGAAGTAACTGTAATGATTCGGTACTTAGTTCCTGAATCATGGAATAGTGGATGTTATCTGGTCCTACAGCACTGCGTCTAGTAATTCGTGTATGGTAAAAGGTAAATTGTATTCTTCATCACCTTTTGAAGAAAAGTTTAACTTTTGTTTTTCTAAACTTGTTTTTAATCTTCTGAAGGTCGGCGTATAACTTTCTATTGCTGATGTTTTTGCAAAGGTTTCACCTAGTATATTGGCAATTCCAGCAGGATCATTTACATTCTGCCCTCTCCATTCCATGATGGGTAGGGGTATCGGTTTATATTTGCCACTCATTTTTCTGATTGCTTTCCAAATTTTATGTGTAGACATTGCTTGATTAATAGTCGAAGTGAAGCGGATCCAAGCAGCCTTTTTATTGCAGCGTCTAACATATCTCGCTCTTGCTCTAGCACGCTTATATTGAATGAGATTGGTTGTAGTTGGACTCCGGCGAAAAGAATTCCAAGCTTTGCTTTGCACTTTTTTTTAGCCACAAGGCATTCATCACTCCACCAGGTTTTTGGATGAATCGGTAATTTTGATGAGGATTTCGGTACGGTTTGTTCTGCTGCATGTAATATCATTTCGGTGACATAGTCAACTGCTTCGTCAGTTGTGAAATTTTGGATTATTTCGGGATCAAGCTTGGTTAATTTTTTATAGGACTGCCAATCTGCTTTATCAGTAAGCCAATGCGGAATTTTAGTAGGATGATGAGTGGGCTTATTAAGTAATTCAATTATTATGGGGAAATGATCGCTATGTAGCGAATCGTTCTTTACCGTCCACTTTAGAATAGGATATAAGGTTGCAGAACAGATAGACAAATCTATTGCAGTGCTTGTTCCTGAAGGAAGGTGAACGTATGTAGGTGAACCGTCATTTAGAAGAAGGAGGTTGTTATTGTCTAGACACTGTTCAATTAGTTTTCCTCTTTGGTCGATGTTGTTGTTACCCCAAAGACTGTGATGACCATTTAAGTCTCCCAGAATGAGGAAAGGTGTTGGGAGTTGAGCTATAAGATTGTTGAGATCATTTTGCTGGAGTGTATAGCTTGGTGGAATGTATAAGGAGCAGATTGTCATATGGATGTCAGCAGCTATACGGACTGCTATTGCCTCGAGGGGAGAGTTCAGTGAGACCTGTTTGGTAGGAATATGTGGGTTTGTTAAAATAGCTACGCCACCATGTGCGATATTCTGATTGGTTCTGTCTTTTCTAATAATGTTATAACGAGACAGTTTTGGTGTATTTTGGGGTTTTAAATACGTCTCTTGAAGGCAGAGACATATTGGTGAGTACTTACAAGAAAGATCGTATAGGTCATCGATATTGGCACGGAATCCACGACAATTCCACTGTATTATTCTGTTCATTATTTATCTCTTATTAGGCTTTCTGAGCGTTTTCGGGTTGTTGAAGTTTTCTGTTTTTCACTTTTGCTTTTATCTTTTTTTGGGAAGGAAGGCCTTTCGGTGTCCATGTCTTCTTCAACAAAAATTTGAAGAACAGGGTCATCTGCTGATTTTTCTTCAGTGTCCATTTGTTGTTGGTGACTAGAAGTTAGGATATGTTTTTCTTTGGGTCCTTGATCCGGACTCTGGACGTTTTCTTGTGGTATGGTAATTGGTGTATTTACAGCTTGGGTTTGAGTTGCACTGTACAAAGATTTTACGTAATTTGAGAAAGACTGTTTTGGAGGTACTGTTATTTCAGTTTGCGATCCGGTTGATTGGAATTTTTTGGTGGCTTGGGCATACGTAGGTCTGTCTGCATGAATTGGTGGTGAGATGATTCTTTTTGCTTCTTGGTAAGAAACATTATGCTCAGTTTTATATTTCTGGATAAGTTTCTCGCTTTTCCAGCGCTCGCATATTCTGGCATAAGCGGGATGATCGTTTTTGCAATTTGGACATACTGATTGAGGAGCATTACAGTTTTCGCAATCGTGTTCGATTGAACCACACTTTGCGCAAGTGGGGGTTCCCCGGCAAGCTGTTTGGAAATGTCCATACTTCTGGCATCGGAAACACCGTAGCGGGTTTGGGACGTATGGTCTGACATTACATACCAGATATCCGGCCTTAATGGATGATGGACGATTCGGTGTGTTAAAGGTCAAGATCAGATTGCGGGTAGGGATCAGATTACCATCTTTTCTCGTGGAGATTCTCTTGACATGAATAACTCCTTGTTCGTTCAGTTCTTCTAGCATTTCTTCTTCAGTTACATCTAGTAAGTCCCAGTTTGAGATCACTCCTTTAGAGGTGTTTAGTGATCTGTGGGGTGTTACAGTTACTGGGAGACCTGCAAAGAAATTTGTTTTCAGAAGTCGCTCAGAATGTTTGGTATTAGATGTCTCAATGAGAATATCTCCTGATCTGAGTCTTTTTACGGATTTCGGAGATCCTGCTTTACTTTCCAATTCCTTTTGAATTCTAAAGGGAGAGAGTTTGCCAACTGCATTCTCACCAGTTGAATGGATGATTAGATAGGTTGGAATGGGATATGTCTCTGGCTCAGTTTTTTGGCGCTTTGCCGTTCCTGCTGTGGAACTGTCTTTCTTTTTTGATATCTGGGTTGCGTCTGGCAGCCCAGATAAGTCTGAGTTTGATTTACTCATGATATGCTCTTTTTGGCCCCGGGAGATTGTCTTTTTCTCCCAGGTTACCAGCCCCGCCACGTGGAGGCAAGAGCGGTGCCGCCTAGTGACCCAAGCGAAGAAAAGGGTTAGTAATAACTAAAAATAAAAAGAGGGATTAAAGAAAGGTGGCTTTCCTTTCTAGGTTATAGTATTTGAATATATCTATTTAATTATAATATTCAGGAGTTATCGGAATTTCGAAACTCAGGAGAAACGTATTTACAATTAAGCGTACTAGATAATCACTCTGGAAAGGCGCTGTGGTCACTAATATCGCTTGGCACTCGGGGCCGGAGTGGCATGCACAACATCCAAAATCTCCTCCTGTACTTCAGGAGTCGTAGATCTTGGTCGTCCTCTGTCGGCAGCACGAGGTGTAAAGGTCCCATGTTCACAAAGGAGGCGATGGATACCTTCAAACGTTTTCCTGTCTGGACATCTTCGTTCTGGGAACCTTTCGTGGAAAAAACGACGATCCTCCAGAGCATTGCCGTCCGCCACATGGTGATGACACATGGTTTCTGAGGAGAGGTAGTATGATAAGTTGTACATTAATTTCCTTCACCACAATCTTAAGTTGAAGGGTAATTGAAACCTCAGGTAGAAATTGCTTAAAATGTCTCCAAGAATCCTTCCTTGGGATATATAACAGATTTGGATGAGGCAGAGTAGAATAATCTCTATTTAGGGATAATCTTGGATATTGTTAAGATTTCATAATAAGTGATTTATTAAGGTTTAGTGATTAAGTTTCTCCAAAGGATGTCGTTCGGGCACATGCGAACTTTAATGGCTGAATTGGTAGTCAGAATCATTTGGATTGTATTTTACATCTTGGAAAATAAAAAAAATAATAATTTTATTGCAGTTTTCGAGTGACGCCTGGTGGATTTATTTGGATTAATCTCGTACTGTATTACTAATTATTGTTAGTGTGTTAATGTTATTGAACAACACAGACAAAGAATTCTCGATTTTTCTTATTCACAGATCAGTGACTATTTAAATGGTAGGAAACACTTCAATAGGGACCAAATATATGGGTAATGAAAAGAGCAGATTTTTAAATAATTCAGTCTTCTTCGGGGTAAAAAACTTTGGACAAATATAAATGTAAGGTGGAGCTGAGCAGGATACGACTCTGGTTGAGTGACTCTTCTAAATCCACTCGGAGCGTAGATTTAGAAGAGTCTGGTAGCAGAAGGGCAACGTGCACTAGACGACTCTTGTTGTGGAGTCCACAAGGGCTCAAAAATCCCAAGACTCTAAGAGGGGACAGTATTCACATGATTCTAGGACCAATTTGGAGTGGTCTGAGTTCTTTCCCGAGAGGTTGTTCAATTCAAGGGCTACTGGTTTCCTGCCGCGAAACTTCTGAATCTCGTCTAGAATCAGATCACCTAAAAGCACTCATAAACAACGCTCGAAATCAAAAGTCCCTAGTCATGATGTAAGTCCTACTGAGAAGGTGGAACTATGGTGGGGCGTCCTAATTTTGAAGGGTGTATTTTTCAAGATAAAATTTTGCCATTCAGGTTTTGAACTTGGTTCGTGTTTTGGTGGATGAGAAGAGTGACATCAGTTAGGGATCTATCAACAGTACGTTGAAGACATGGACCATCATGGAATGCCTAGCGCTTGAATTTATCATAAAAAATAAGCTTTTGCAGTAGAAGGTTAGTTGCACATTTGGAAAAACCTTTAAATACTGAAAATAGCCAGTGGACCGACCTGGAATGTAAGAGCACAGAGTATGGGCTTAAGGACAGGTCCTCCTGTCCGTGAGGAAAAGGGGAATCCACTTTTTTTTTCAGATGAACTAAAAAAGAATTGTGGGAACGTTCGGTGCGCAGTTTTCTGACGGCTAGCGATCTTGAAGTCGTTATGGAGGCAGAAACTGAGAGAATTGGAAGCGATCAATTAACGGCTTGTGCCTTTGCTTTGGATCAATTGTGACAAAGCCAAACAGATATGGGCAGAAAGCAAAATAATATAGATACTGGAAGATATTCGATTTGAAAGCGCATTGTTTAAAGCGATCACCTCCACCAGAATTCAAGTTTAATTCTTTTTTTTTCAAAATGGGAAGTAAATGGGAAGAAGATGTTCGGCCCTAATTTTTTTATTTACCATTTCTTGGCTTACCAATCGGCGTTGAGAATAATAACTTACCGCGTCATTTCAGCCGTTCATTACCTTCTTGCAACATTCTCTTTACTGTTGACACAGACACACCACACTCCTCAGGCCATTTTAATTATTTTCCAGATTGTCTTTTCTTAATATATTTTGCTATGTGAAATTTCACATGCCTGTCTGCCTAATCAAAACGCATTTTGATGTTCTACCCTTTTCTGTAGACATTACATATTTTACATATTTACAGTATATTGTATTCCAGTGTATAAGTCGACCTTCGAACACTATAAAACGAAGTTATAATACTAGTCTAGTCTAGTTGAAATGAGAACACAGTGGTTCTCATTTTTTATTCACGCAGTTCCTTCCAATAAAAAGCAGTCAATCTATGCAATAACACTGAACTTCACTCTTCCCTCGCACAAAATTTGAGAACTAAATGGATTAAATTCTTAATATTTCGAATTCTCTCTCCTTAAAGAACCCGTCAGTAAGAACCATTGGAGTAAGCCAATGGCTAAGCTACACGCATCTTTGGCAAATTTCGAAGCTGCAATAGTAAAGTACGCTGTCCTGTGAAAAATCGTGGATGCCCTTCTGATTTCAGGACATCGAGTGCGATTGCGAAATGTGCAAATGTTTTGGCACACAATGCTGAACAACGGTTGACTCGAAATTCATTTCTAACCTACGCATCGAACAGTGAACGCAGGGAAAGAGTTAACGGAGTTTCGGAGGAAAATAATAGTTGGACGTCACGCGGGGAAAATGTCTGCGCGTGCTTTGGTATTAAACTTTCCCGAGTCGATTGGCAGAGTGTTGAAGAAATTGAGGTCCACAGGTAACCTAATCTCGCATCAGACTGAGAGAATCTGAATTTGTAGCTGCGAGCAGCCGTCAGCAAAGTGTTTCCACTACACGTTGAGTGCTGCATGTCGTGCATTTTCACGGATAACTGCGGTTCACAAGACTTTGACAACAAAAATAAATCAGCACCGTCGATTGGCATGTGCAAGGCACACCGAACTTGGACTATGGATCAATTGAAATCGATCCTCTGTAGCGACCTGTCACGCCTACACCCCGTCCCACTCTGATAAACCTTTTTCGGACACGGAGACCTGGAGAATGCCTGTTATCTGAGTTGTGCTCTCCCAACTGTGAAGTTTGAATACGGAGGTTTCGTGAGGTATTTCTCGTGTATTTATTCGGTCCATACCACGCGAAACCATGAATGATGCATCCTACACTGATGCTGTGGACAATTCTGTAGCCCTGTACAGTGGCAGTTTTATGGAAGAAGCTCTTATATCCTCCAAGAATAGAATAACGTTCCACGTCACAAAACAAGAATTGGGAAAAGAAAACAATGACCGACTTAAGAGCTATTTTTTAAATGGTTTTTAAGCCTCAGAGTTCGAAGGAACTCACCCCAGTTAGTTGAGAAAAAGATTGGATAACTCATAATTACACCATGTTGAATTTTAAATAAAAGATATTTTGGAAACAATGGATGATTTTGGAAGGGGTCTACTCAGTATGGGGTGTATGAAAAGAGAAAGCCCATGAAAATTGGACGAATTAGACTTTGTGCATCTTACCAAAACATGAGTTTGCTTTCAACGGAAAAACAGTTTAATGTACTAGCTGAACTCACTACCTACGAATTCTTCCGGAATTTCAGGAAGGATATGAAGCATCGTTCTCTCCTGACAACTCGGATTCGAAACAATGACACTAAAAAGTTTGAGATCAATTGTATTATCTTCCGAAATGAGCACCCCGCAAATACAAATATGTCTGACATACCTTCTCTCCCTGGCCATACAGAAAAAACAAGTACCAAAATGCAAGTCTGGCTAGCACCAACCTAATGACAGGCATCCGAACTCTAGTGAAGAGCGCTTTCAACATGTTATGATCAAGACAGTGTGAAGCCAAGGTAGAATCACAGTCAGTCCTGGCTACCTTTGACCTAGCTCAGATAGATACTACCAAACCAGGGGTGATTGTCTAAACTTTTAGACAATCTTATACACATTAGCTTAAATATCCACCCCCGTGTAAAGTGCCAATTGGACCACATCTTACATAATGCAAACCAATACACCGCCTTACTGTTTTTTGACACCTCAGCGCGAAATCATCTACCCGATGAAATTTATTAAACCGAGTGCCATCTCATCTTCGAAAGGCTCACCAGCTTTTAATGTAAGGAATTTATTTTGAAGGCCCCAGCTGAAGCTGTCAACTGCATTTCTGATGAACTTCACGACTTTGCAGCTGAAGTTGCATCCAGGAAGGTAACTATCGCTAAAAATTTAAACCCCTGGGTCAACAACCCGACCACACCGGTCTTCAAGTTTTTATGAAGAGCTGGTCCTCACATTTAAGTGTAGCCTGACTCACATTAGATATATATATGAATAAACTCGTAGGTATTCCTTAGTGAATGATTCCTGTAGCTGTTGTCATCACAAAATTTTAAAGGATCTTTGTCCAGAGCTTTATTGAGGCTAATTGCGTTAGATGGAAACATGTTCATGAAACACGTTAAATTGTTAACGGAAGGCTGCAGTGAATATCCCACGCGACTGCATGAACGTCTCTCCAAGTTTGGATAGCTGATGATATTTCAAATCGATGGGGTGTCCACCTTCCCTGCGATAAGTTTTGCCAGCAGCTGGATATTTACGGTTGCGACCTGTATTTTCCATGGAGTTAGGCCGAGGTTGTTATGGAAGACCGATCTTGAGATCGTGAACGGTTAGCCAGTTGACCCATCTCAGGATCCAATATTCAAGCCCATAGAATCTGTTGAGCTGTGTTTGAGGAGCTGAGGACCAAATAACAGAAGCACAGAGCGGCATCGGAAAGAGGCATCTTTTGATGTAGTGTTCATTAGGGTGAGGTGCCTTACACCCAATAGCTCCTGCTTAATCGCCCACATAGCTGCGCATGTCTTGGTCTTCATAAAGTGCCTGCTAAAAGAGAGCCCTTTATCCCAAGTAAGGTCCAGATCCGTGTAGGAGGAAATCTTCTTGACTAGCATGCCACCTATTCGGATATCAATGTTGTCCCTTTAGTCTCTACTAGTTGGGCTGACTTGATCGTGTTAAGCTCAAGACCCATTGGCGTTAAGCAATTTTGAAGCATTTTTATTTGGTGATTTGCCTTTTCCTGAAAGTATGAAATTTGCTCAGCATCTTTTGACGTTATGAAAGATTTCATATCATCTGGGTAAAAAGAAAAGTTTGAAGATATTGCCAAGAAAGGTTCTAGCGCAGCCGCAAATAGGGTCACCGATAGGACACCTCCCTGGGATACATATACTTCTAGTAATTGTGTATAATGGCCGAACATTTTTATGGGTAACTAAGAGGTGCTTAATCCCAATATTGGCCGCTTTAATGGCATCCAATAGTTTCCCCATCTATGTAAAAATATGCTCTGAGAATATGCAATAGAGGAGGTATTGCAAAATTATCATAAACAGCTTTTATATAAAGGAAGACGATTAACAGCTGTGCTTTACTGTTGAGTGCATGGTGAATTCGTAGCTAGGTATCCAGCAAGTTGTTGGTAGTGGATCTGCCCCAGATAACTGCCTGCAAGTAGGGTCTGTGCTGGAAACAGTGCTGAGCTAGACTGGATTGTATCGCTTTCTCAAATATTTTTAGGAGGACTCAGCACATGTATGGGCCTGAAGTCCTTAGATTCCATTGGATTCTTCAATTTGGGCACTTCTCACACAGTAGTAGTTCCGTATCTTTGGTATGGGTGCCTATTCTATGATCTAGTTAAAATGATGCAGGAGAAGGTCAATGATAAACGTGCTGTATAACTTTATCAGAAATCGTTGAAACCGCTGGTCCTACCATAGTCTTATTTGGTAGGATATTGAAGATTTTCCTGAAGGTGTCACGAGTAATCCGTATAGTTTGTAAGAGGGGGTTTTTCCGACTTACCAACTTTCGGAATATCAAGTTAATTTGAGGAAGGCTGCGCTGTTTAAAAGTCTCCCGAGCCCATTTCTGGAAAGTTTGTTCATTCATTTGAATGTTATTACGCTGCTTTTTATAAATTCTCATCCCATGCCTCAGTTTCTCATAAATCATATGTTTCATTGCCTCCCTTTTGCTTCTTAGGAAATGAGTCCTCTCTTTCTTGTACGTTATATGGTCTTTCAGTCAAGAGGTCCGCTTCCACCTTCGGTATGTCTTTTGCTTTTTGAGAGAAAATCTTCTTTCACACTAGAATCGAACTATGCCGAAGTGTAGAGTGAGATTCGGCCAAACGTGGCTGCTCCATCAATAGCCACCTGCCTTAGTTTTCCCCGCAAGGCAGTGGGAGGCTTCTTCTGCCGATTTCATTTTCAGCCCTTACCAATCATAGCTCATTGGGTATCTAAGAATTATGGCCACTTTTAGTAATATAATGGAAAAGATTAGGCTTATTCCCTTTATCCCATTTCGTGAGTGAAGTGTCTTCTGTTCTAACATTGGTCACCGAGTGAAAAACACCTGCAAACGGCAAGTGGTCTGATTGAAACTTTTTAACAACGGGCCTTAATTTTATCTCCTGAAGGTTGTAGAAGATTAGGTCAAGTGACTGGCCACCCCTGGAAGGAGGCATTCTGAGATGAAAGTCATACGCGAGAAGGGCTTCAGCTAGCGTCTTACAAGGACCTAAACATTTAGGCAGGGGAAAGTAAAATCCCCTAAAATCAGCGTAGAACAGTTAGGTCTCAGACTGTTCATCATCCACGCAATTAATATTCTTCTGTGCTCTTCATTGTAGTCGGGTGGAAAACAACGACATTGAAGAGTTTTTAATTGGCTTTTTTTACAACGTGGCTAATAAAAAATGCAGTTAATAAATGTATTTCGTGCATTGACTGAGGAATGAATGCTAAAACTTGCACGAGAGTGAATTCCCTCTTATCGAGTATTAAAATATGATCTGTACGTTCAGTTGAAGTCTTCCTTTGACATTTGGAAATTTTCCCAAGTGCCTCGAGCATTTCTTCACAGTTTTATCTCTACGGCTTAGTCGATAAAGTCTGAAGTCCAAGTCAGTGGAACGGCAGACAGCAAAAGTAGAATACCATCGAACGATTTTTTCTTTTTTTAATCGGGTGTTCTTATAGGTTTCTCAATCAAAATTTGCTCTTTACCACCTTCATAAGGGACAAACCAATTTGAGGATACGTTCAGTTTACAGAAACTAAACCTAAACACCAATGCCTCACCACCTAAGTTGCCTTGTGCTCACCCAAAAGTGCCTCAGATGCAGTTTTTCAAGGAAATCTCTCTCTCTCTCTCTCTCTCTCTCTCTCTCTCTCTCTCTCTCTCTCTCTCTCTCTCACCCGCACAGAAGAAAGAGGAGTGATGGTGAAATTATTTCTTTCATTGTCTCCTACATGTACCAACACCAGTGTGCATTAATAGACCGTGTATATCTGAGAAACTTTAATCCCATGAAAGCTTTCCCATTATTAACAAACAGCGTGATTTATGAACGAGAGGGGAATAATTACACGAGTTCGTGAATCACGACGGAATAGCTAATTGCCACGGAAAACAATCAGCCGAAATCTCAAACATCTGCACCCTGTTTTTTAATAACCATATTAATGCTAGTGATGGTTGAGTGGTGGCAGTTAGGAATGAAACTAACTTTTGATTTCTGAATTGTGATAAAGTGTTTGTCCGTGCGCCAACTGAACAGAAAATGTAGAGCTGCTTCGCCTTTCATCCCGCGCTACTCGCGCATCCCTCAATGAAAGCCGCTGCCAATTCAGACCGCTTCGCATGACGTCATTTATGGGTTTCTTTTGACATCCTCGAAATTTATGCTCGATGGAGTCCTTTGCAGGTTTGTGCACGCTCGTCATAAGTGAGTGCGGCAGGCTGACACCGTAAACTAAAACGAAACTGGCACATATCTGAGGCCGGCGTACGCCAAAATGTGTCACTGGCAAAACCGTATCTGCCAGAAACTCGACTACTCGGATCTTTTCCAATGTTCTTGAGATCGAGTTAACTGTTAGAGTTCGTGTGTCCATTCGAATATGTCGACTCGATGCTCTAAACATTATAAGGAAATTACATCCGAAAGTTGTCAATGTCAGTGAGCAACAAGCCATCTTGGTTGGTTGGATGCTTGCTCATTGTGGATCTGTTAATGTTCATCTGGCCATCACTTAAGGACCAATGAATGACGAAGTGACATCAAACCTTAACGTGTGAATCAAACTTGAGCCAAATTGTGTTAATAAATCGTCTTTCCTGTTTCATTGTAATTCTAGGTATTATTCCCATTTTCATCCAGCAAAGTAATGCTTGTGGTTAACAAACATTATATAGATTTTACTCATAACAGCTCTTTATAAAATCATTTCGTTCTTTGTTCTATTTATTTATTTTTCCCTGTCTTTGCCTTTTAGCGTTAATCAGACAATTATAAGGGCCCCAGAAGGGGTCGCAGTTGGGATCAGATCGTATCGTGCGAGTTCTTGGTCACATGCAACGACAAATGTTTATTCTCGTGATGTAATTCTTCACATAACGCATTAATTATTATTAGAATCGAGTTATATTCTGTACTTTCGCGAGTATATTTGATGAAGCTGATCCGTGAGGGGTCAACTCCATCAAATACACAAGTTGGCATAAGAAAGAACTTTTGGCAGTTAACCAAAAATAAACTATTCTCAGCTGTACGTCAAAGCGACATGCCAAAAGTGTCCAACTCCCTCTTAAGTGTTCGCTGCACTTCTGGCCTTCAGCTTCATCGGGCCACCATGAACTGGTCGCTCGATGAATGCGTTCTTTTGTGAAATAGTGTTCTTGAAGAAAACGGCGACTGCCACAGCTTAAGATAAGTTCTGTTTTACATGACTTTTGACTCACTAAATCGTGTTCGAAAGGATTTCGATACTGATAAAAACACTCGAAAATATTTGTGTCAAGTACATGAACACTTTACGTTCAAAAGTCGCTCACACACACACACTTGAATAAATCCGTACCGTTATTAGTTGATACCGGAAATTGTCAAGAAAGTTTACATCTGTTTCACGATTAAAATTTAGCCGGAAATGATAAACACTGAGTGCAGCTGTAAATACGAAATATGTTTACGATTATTAAACTAAGCAGCGGTCAGAGAAACCAGTTTATGAAGTTGTTCTTAGAGTAGAAGACGTCGAGAATTGTTTTGATAACCTCCACTCCTTTGGTGTCAGAGAAACCATTAAAGTCATGGACGTTTTGGTTCTAAATTGCGTATATTCCATGGTCAATTTTTCCTGGAAATTTTGGATGAAAAACCAATACTGACGGGAACAAAAACGTAAATCGTCTTTTTCCTGCATTATTTAGATTTAAACACGCCGGTATACTTTCCATCTAAATAAAATTAGAAAATCTTCACCCTCTTTTCTTTTCAATTTTTGTTGACGAATTTTTTTCCACTGTATTTTTACTTATTTGGTTTTTATGACTTTTTTTAAAAACTTACTTTCGCTTTTCGAAAAACAAATTTTTTTCTCTTTAAATTAAAAGTAGATTAAGCCGAGGTAAAATTTCCAGTTCTGTCCTCTTCGCAAACTCCACCATTCTGGCACTGGTTAAATTGGGTTTTTCCACATAACGGACCATTGCCATTTCTGGCAATTTGTCCGAGAATACCGGGTAGTACACTAGTAGTTAATATCCATCTGTCAAAGAAGTTCATCTGTCATAGTTAAGATATACCATTCTGAAACAATGATTGTCAAAATACCCGTCGCATCCTCCTGGAAGGGGACATTTTGTCTATACAGCGTCATTTGTGTTAAAAAAAAAAAAAAAGAACCGAGTTAATACGAACGCCAAATTAAATTAATACAATTCGAATGACATCTTAAACATTCTGGTGTGAATCAAATCTCATTCGTCACAGTTATTTTCACAAAAAGAAGATAATAGAATTACATTCATTCCAACAGACATTTTGCCTCCTTTATTTATTCATTGGAACATACAAATATATATATATATATATATATATAAGTAGGTAAGAGTATAAGTGGAGGAATGCTGAGTACATCAGATGTATTAGCAATGGAAAAATTATTTTATTTTATATTCGATCTGCTTTTTATTCCTTTCCTTGTTGGTCTCTCGGGTCGGCTATGAAATATGCGTCAACCTACTTTATTACCTCTTGCTATGTATATTTCATATCAGAAACAGAGGCCTTGCATCTTGCTATATTTCCATTGGTTTTGGTGCTGACCCTTGATGACGAAATTAAAATTTTTGGATATATAACATTAAGTACTATACTGTATGTATTTTAATTTTATTTTATTTTACAAGTACCTATTTCATTTTTTTACGTATTTAATTTTATAGTGTAATTTTTACCTATTTAATTTAGTTTTTAACACTACTTTCAAATGTGCTGGCATACTCAAATTCTCTCTCTCTCGACACAACCTTGAATGAAAGCAAATCAATTATTTCGCTACTCATTATCGCATTCGCATTAACATCCGTTTTGAGCTTTGGTCATCCTTGACCCCAGCGTCCACTTGGATCTCGTTACGGGCCAAGGACAAATAAAATATCCACAGAGAGGCCTCTAGAAAGCGCACCAAAGCATTTCAGAGAGCCGTGTTAAGAGACTTTACTACAAATATTATCAGTTTAATAAATAAACTGAGATCTTTATTTAGCCTGTTGAAGCACTTCAGTATCAAGTAGAGGTTGGATAAGAGCAATATGAAGGTATCAAAGTCACTGTGAAGATATCAAACCCTCTATATTAGATTACCCACCATCTTGCTAGCAGTTCAGTCAGTTGCGCATTCGAACTGCTTTTATATTCGTATAAACTATGAGACGCCATAAAATGGTAAACTCATTTAGCTGCATTGGGAGCGTCTGACATTTCGTTTTTATTCTTAGAGAATGGGAAACAATTATCTGATTGATGACGCAGTGGTAAAACAAAAACAGAAGTTTATTTGGTAAAATCCAGAACGGTGTACCCACTCCAACACGGAGGCAAGGAAAACAGCGGGGAGGTAGTGGTTGACAAGTTAACTCCGCCCACTCGCTGCGTTCCCCTTCTCCGTGACATCACACGCGGATGTCACGTGACAAATCGTTACGTCGGAGGTGAAAATTCACAAAAACAAACATAAAAATAAAACGATTCCACACACACTAACGATGGAACAGCTCTTTCTCAATCCACAAAATGTCTAAAAAAATACATTTCGAAATAAAATATTCACGGCTCCTGCCCCCAAACCACCTCTTCTGCAACCCACTATTACCAAACGATGCCACGTGCGATTACAATGAAATTACTCTTTGTACATACACAAAATGTCCAAAAAAAAAAATGCTCTTTCGTGAAACTCCAAAATCTGATAACCCCTCCTTTCTCTGGCGATAAAATCGCTTCAATCTGTCCCAAATTACTATCGCCGAACCCATACAAGCAAAGAGTTCTAACCGCGGCCAACGACCGGTTTTTTGCTTGAATCCCTCCCGAAGTCGCGTAAAAACCAAACGAAACCTAACCTTTATTCTCAACAAACCAAAGAAAACTCACCCCATCAGTCCTCGCTTGAAGGCCGGTATACACTGCCAACAACATTCAAACACTCCATAGTAAGATTCTCGCTACCCGAGTGCATACGGGTCCCACATATATTCTGCGAGGTAGGAGTCAAGCGGACCATCTACAGTCCTCGATGGCAGTCCAATCTGCACTGGTTAAATTGGTACCGGGCACTTCCACACTGTCCGGTACAGTCATATTGGGCAGTAAGGAAGTCTTAATTATGTCCAGGAGGACTTCTTTACTCCTATTTTCCACGACCTTGAAGAAACAGTGAACTGCCTCGTTGAACTCCACCAAATACCCATAGCCCGTTCACCTCTTTCAAAAACAAAATGGCTCCTAATGACAAGTAATAAGAAGACACTTTTCACACGGAAAAGTGTCTTTCATTAAACTTTCTTACTTAGAATTGTATTTAGTAACACTTTTCTAGTAGGGGTTATAAGTTAGACAGGCTGAACAACTACAATAATTTTCAGGTGGCATTTTCTGAGCTTCAGGGTTGTAATGATGAGCGCAGAGTGTTAGGGTCAGGCACCCCTGCGGTTTCCCACATCTTCCCATATATGTACGCTGCCAAGAAATGCAGTACTACACTGTAAATGCCAGAAAAGTGTGGCGTGTTGTATTATATCGCGTTGTATTCTGGCATTTGGCTGCAGGGCCCTGGTGGGACCAAATGTTGTCCACACACACCGCTAGGAGGTAGCCAGGCTACCCATTATTCTCTAGCTGGTCTCTGTCAGGGCCTGTGACAGAGTGAATAGACGGGTACATACAAGCGCATAACTACGAGTGTTTCATCACACCGTTGAGGCCAGTTCAGTTCAATCCAAATGTCACATCTCATCCAGAAGTGCTTTGCGCTCTATCTTGTAGTAAATATCTGTCGCGTGACACTTCCCAAAAGTCTTTTGTACCTCTTGTAAGCAGCCTGTTGACTCTTCTGCACCTGACTGCCGCGCGGCTGGTAGTGACAGGCAAAGATTGTGTATGAAAGGAGACTTCAACACGCGATTTCGGTGTCGAGTGTTTGAACAGCTACTGGAACACTATTATGAATGGAGCTGCAGCTGTGATACTGCACTGTCGATTGCTGCGCATAAGTAATATCCAGCTACTGGAAAAACTACTTCCCCTCTCAGCAACACGTGTTTCCTGGAGTGATCACTCACGCAAGTTAACGCTTCGGAGATTCAAAATTTAAGAGGAACTTTACCCAAAGCTCACTGCGACTTAAATTCTCTCGCTACCACGGTTTACAGCAGTATAATACACTCGGTGGAAATTTATTAGGAACAACTAAGTGTTACTTATTGATTTGAGGGAGGGACTTGTCACCGAAAGCGAGTAGTTTGGCTACCTCTGGACCGATACTGGTACTTTAATAAGACTTCGAAATGATTCCTGCCTCGCGATATCTTCGAGCACTTACACGGCATCAAACGCTGTTCGGATAAGGCCAACAGAACTTCCCCGATTTTGGAAGAGTATGGTTTCGAGGTGACCTGATGGAAGCTTCCCAGTATAAGACCTTCGCTGTAACAGTATCTGCAAACGGGGAAGGGGCATTCAGTTATCGATTTCTGTTCCGCATACCAAAAAGGAAATGCGATCACCAGGCGACTCGTCTGATATAAAAGGTAAGGGAAGAAAGACTGAAAACTCTCGACGATCGCTATGTTATGTGCGTGCAACAGACGGCGAGAACGAGGGTCGCTCGCTTCACGAGTCTGGCAACGTTTTGTAAAAATAGGTGAAGATGTGTTTAGTGTTCCAGTTGCCCAACTTCGGGCATCATACACAGAGGTGCGTGTATCCCAGGAAGGGGCCCTATGGCGACCCTATTTGCGGCTGCGCTAGAACCTTTCTTGGCAATATCTTAAAACTTCGCTTCTCAAGCAGCCTGTATGAAGTTCTTCAAAACCTCAAAAGATGCTGAGCAGATTCCACACTTACAGGAAAGGGCAAACCAAATACAGATGCTTCAAAATTACTTAACGCCGGTATATTTATTTATTTATTAAATCCCTTTATTAAAGTAGCAAAGTGTTTGCTTTCACCCCTTATACACAGCCGACCGGCTAGAAGGGTGTACAAAAATGCAAGAATTGAAATTATTTACAGTATCTAAACAAATGTGTATATTTACAATATTGTTCACAAAATTCACTCATTGACAAGATTATAGTTGAAGTAAGCTGTACGCTTCAGAGAGGCTCTTCACTCTGTACTGCTTACTTTCGGAGTATTTCACAGGATCTATTGCCAATGAATTGAAAAAGTTCACGGAGTTGTTTGGGAAGAAATTCTTCAGACAGCACAGGTTGCACAGTACAGAGTGTAACGGTGGTAGAGTTGTCATTACTGCGTCCAGCAGGTGGAGTAGAGATAAGTCCTCGAAGACTGAGGGCGTCAATCACACATCTGAGACAGAAGAAGAACATTCCTGGATGCAATGTGAACTCTCCAGGGAGTGATATTTAAGTTGGTATATAACACAGCCCTGGAGATGGTGAATGCGTTGCCCGTGACTCTGTTCATCCATCGCATTACCCAGTACTCGACTGCCAGGAATCTGTTCATGTATGCATATAGTGCGATACGTTGTAGGCACCACTGGACGTATTCTCCGACTACATCGACGTTCAGTAACCCCGTCAGCTCTTGTCGAATTGCCCACATCGCCGAGAAAGTCTTCGATTTCATGGTCGAAAAATGGGTCTGAAAAGTGAGGCCCTCGTCCCAAGTCATGCCGAGGTCGGTGTGAGACTTCACTTATCTGTAATCCGTTGTGATGGCTGTGATGTCATTTTTGATTCTCTTTTTTATAAAAGTAATTTCAGCTTATTTTGATAGGTTTAGTTCCAGACCTGTTTGCAGTACATAGGCTACAAGGCTGTCGATCAGGACGGAGACTCGCTGATTTAACAGATGACTTTGTTCAGCGTCTTTAGATGTTATGTATAATTTGAGGTCGTCTGCATATGATAAGAAATCAGTGTACCTTGCGAGGGAAGTTTCAAGGGCAGTGGTGAACAGTAGACCGGACAGGCACCTCCCTGTGGTACTCCTCTCGTTATAATTCACTCCTGTTGGAAGGATTTATAGCTGATGATGAGTTGTCTTGGTGTAAGGATGAGGTTGATGGTTTTTAGCAGGCTTCCTGTAATGCTAAAGTACTTTTCTAGAATGTAGATGAGAGCGGGAATTGAGAGCTTATCATAAGCAGATGAAATATCAAGGAAGATGACGTTCGGCTGAGATTTACTATTGAGAGCAGTTTGAATTTTAAATAGGGTGTCCAGTAGGTTTGTATATGTAGATCTTTTTGGGATTACAGTATGCAGATGTTTGGGTCTATGAGAGAAGCATTGGTCGACCAGTGCTGATAAGATAGTTTTCTCAAACACTTTTAATAGAGAGCAGTCTACCGAGATCGGTCTGAAGTCCTTAGGTTCCTTAGGGTTTCTTCTTTTGGGTATGGGTTGTACCCTGTAGTGATTCCACATTGTCGGGATTGATCCGGAATTCAATATGAGATTAAAGATTAAAAGAAGGGGCTCCACAATGAAGGCACTACACACTTTAACCATGAATAGAGAGAAGCCGTCAGGACTAGTTGTAGATTTATTGGGAAGTCTATTGATGGTATTTATAAGATGTTGTTTTGTTAGAGTTATAGTTAAAAGGGGCTGTCTGGAGCGCATGACGAAATCGCTTAAGTTGGGGGTTTTTGAGTCTGATGGCATCTCGTTGAAAGTCAAAGATACTCATTCCTGAAATACCTTCTTATCGATATGGAAATCTTTGTTGCATTTGGATGTAATACGTTTGGAGTGGTTTATTCTGCTAAGCTGTCGGATTGTTTTTCGTTTACATTTAAGGAAGGTTGCCCGCTCTTTCTTGTACATCTGGGAGTCAGCTGAGTTATGGCACTTTTTCCATATTCTGAAAGCTTTTTCTTTCCTCTTGAATGCTTCTCTGACTTCAGCATTAAACCATGTATTGGATCTATCAGAAAATTTTAATTGCTTGGAAGCTCCTTGGGAGGCAATTTCAAGTAGTTGGTTAGCCTGACTAGATATAGTAATGTCTATTTTTTTTTTAACGTATTTGATGGAGAATACTGTTTTGGTCACCACCTCATTCCCGAAAGCTTCACCAGCGTTTGAGTTTTTAGTAACGTTGAACTCGAACGTGAAGTGAGAGTGATCAGAAGGAAACCTGTGGTGTTCAGTGGTCAGACCAAGGTGTGGGAGATTGTGGAATAATAGATCTAGCATCTGGTTTTTCCTGGTAGGTGGTGTAGTTTGGTGAACTAAGTCAAATGTGCCTATGACTGATATGAGATCTTCAGTGGCCTCATCATGTCTAGGCGTAGGCATGTTGAAATCGCCTATAATGAAGGTGTGGATATTGAAGGCTAGGTTGGCCGCTATCCATGCTATCAGTTCGCTTCGTGAATCCTCTGTGTGGTCGAGGGTTAGATTTACAAGACAAATTTGGAGTTGTATGGCATCTTTTCTTAATGTGCACATAGTACTCCGAAGTTATCTGATTTGGTCACCTGAAATCTGGACTGCTTGAAACTGGATGAGTACATCCAGTTTCAAGCATTATGGAGGCTGAGGTAATCGAGAGGCTGACCTATGACATCCAGTTGTCTTCCGTGAGATAACCAGGTTTCGATCAAGCAGATGAGCCGATATTCAGCTAGTAACATGATGGTTTGTAGAGGGTGTAGTTTATTTCTGATACTGCGTACATTTTGGTAGAAGCATTTAAGTGGAAATATTGAGACAGGTTGGCATGAGGCTGACGTTGGTTGCTACCCCTCTGTTATTCCCGATCTCATACGGTAGGATGTGGAGGTCAGTTCTTTGTACATTTTTACTATTACATTGAACTGAAAGTGCTAGATACCAGCACCTGGCCTGGAGACCAGGTGCTGGTATCTAGCACTTTTAGTTCATCCTGTTTGTCACAAGTAATTGTGAATGAGGCATAGAAGGGATATCTTGTTTTTACAGGTCTCACAGCCACCTTAATCTCTATTTATTCCTCAAAGAATTTAGATATATTTGCATCGGTTGTGGATGGTCCAAGTCTCGATAAATCAGCAAATCAGCCCAACTAGTAGTGACCGAAAAAAAGAAAGAAAAACAACACTGATATCCAAATAGGTGGCATACTAGTCAAGAAGGTTACTTCCCACACATATCTCGGCTTTACTTGGGTTGAACGGCGCTCTTTTGGGTGGCACTATGAAGACCAAGGCATACGCAACTATGCGGGCGATTAAGCAGGAAATAGTTAGTCTAAGGAACCCTACCTTAATGATACAGTACATCAATAGATGCCTCTTTCCGATCACGCTCTGTGCTTCTCTTAATTCGTCCTTAAGCACAGCCCAGTAGATTCTATGAGCTCGAATACTGGATTCGGAGATGGGTCAACTGATCAGCTGGACGACTGTTCACGATCTCAAGATCGGTCCTCCATACCTACCTCGGCCTAACCCCATGGAAAATATAGGCGGCAACCGCAAATATCTAGCTGCTGGCAAAACTTATCGCAGGAAAGATAAACACTGCGTTGATTTCAAACATCATCAGCTACCCAAACTTGGAGAGACAGACACGCATTCGCGTGAGATCTTCATTGCAGTCTTCCATCAACAATTTAGAATTTCCAGAACTCCCGTCTACCGAAATTGGCCTTTATAATGCTGTCGACACAGAATTCAAATTTTGTGATGACAACAGCTACAGGAATCATGCACTAAGGAATACCTACCAGTGTATTCCTTAATGATGATTCGTTTATGTGGTACAGGCTCCACTTCATTGTTGGGGCCAGCCCTTCATGTAAACTTAAAATGCTCCTGACACACTACCAGTGTTAATTGCGGGATGAAGCTTCCAGAAATGTTAGCGAAAATACCGTATAAACATTTTGTAAAAGTGCATATAATGCCAGCTGAATTTGTAATAAGTTTAAATACTGTTGAACTCCATTGTAACTTGTATCAAGCTCTCCTTGCTTTCAGGCTGTGTTTTTGAGACAAAACCTCGTGTTTAAAGAAATAGATAATAATAATAGAATAAAAGACCCAGCCATCCACTTTTTCAAGGTAACAGCTCGTAGTATTTACCCATGAACTGTTTGATTTCAAAATTCACTTGTATCAGACATCCCTCCCTTCCATGAAAGATTTGTAACCCCTGACACAGCGGCGTTAAACGGATGTACATTTCCTCGGGAGTCAAAAATGTCTTAAGGAGACGATGTTAATCAAAACGCTATGAGAGGACCACGATTTAGTATGCCGAGTGCAAAAGATGACAGTAATCACCGTGCCTCATTTCCTTCCCCCGTACCCGCAGGTTCGTGTTCGCTGCACACATGAAAGATAAGTCCCTCGCGTTTATCATATGCTCACACACGTGTTCTACTCGTCTCGTGTGTCATGCGTTGTTAAATTTCACTGTTCTCCAAGATAAGACGCGGAAAATACCAAATAAGAGCATATTGCACCGTCAGGTATCTGGAGAGCACACATGATGAGTTTCCACGAGCAGTGTTAGGCCTGACATTGAAAATCTTGCCAAACAGAAAGCGTACCAAATTTCACATTAATATTGAACAATATTGCTGCGAAGTATCGAAAAACCTGAATTAAATACGCACGAGTAAGATATTATTTATATTACATATAAAGTTTATCCAAGATGACCCTCGGATAAACTGCATATCTAATTCGCTCTCACGGGATGTTCGCACAACTTGAAATCAACAAAAATGGCTTTCAATTTCATCCATTTTTGTAACTTGCGAAATCTCCCTCAATTAACAGTATTTTGCTTATCCCCTTCCCAAATCACAGTTTAATAGAGGAAGGCCGAGGAGAGGGTCTCAACAGCTCACTAGGTTATTCTGAATTTTCTCAATAAATCTGCGTTCACCTCAATCTCTATAAACCTGGCAACACGCGGCGCATTTTCTTTTGTAGGCAAAAGAAAAAGAAAAGAAAAAAGGCACTTCAACAAAGTGCCTTTTTTCAACTCACCTCCTTTTTGGTTTCTGTAATAATGTGAAAACATAGTGAATATTATGACACTACCAATGAAGATTCAATCGGAGTTTTCCCACTTCCAATTGTCGGGAAAGTTTACTGTTTCAGAGGGAGGGAGATGTTTTCTAGAGTTGTTTCTTAAAAAATAAAGCCAGAAATTTCAGAAATTAGTATTAGTGATGGGAATGAAGCAAGCTGACACAACGTCAGCAAAAACAAATAAATAAATAAAATATGAAACCTCATTTCTCCATCCCCTCTACTTATTTTTTCTCTAAGCCTTCTTTCAATTTATTCAAACTACCCACTTCCATGGTATCAGATGGAAATTTGTTCCAACAATTAATCCCTCTCTGACTGAAAGTCAATTTTCACACATCTATCCTGCAACAATCCTTTCTTCAGTTTAAATTATGTCCCCTCGTGTACGGCATCCGAGAATGGATTCCATCAGCATTTAGTTAACTCAATCCATTTTAAAGCATTAAACATTTCAATCAGTCTCCTTGCAGATACTTAGTTGCTGAGTGCTGTAAATTGCAGAATTGAAGTCTTCTTTCTTCGTAGGAATACCTTTTTGGGTTCCTGACTAATTTTATTACTTTTCTCTGCACGTTTTTCTTCTGCGTTCCAAGAAATCCATATCCTTCTCAAAATGAGACTTCCAGACCTGTATACAGTACTCAAGATGCAACCGTACCACTGCCTTCTACAATGAGATAATCACCTTGTCTCTGCTGACAAAATTCCTGTATATCATTGACAGAACTCAGCTGTCCTGTCTGCACTATTCAGAAAACTTCATGTCGGAATGTACAATTACCCCTTAGGTCTCTCTCATTCTCCTCCTCCACCACCGAGTGCGGCACCATCCAAATGGTCTGTTATCCTGGAATTACTGCATGCAGTACCTTGCATTTATCAATGTTAAACCTCAATTGTCATTTCTCAGTCTATTTGCCTGATTTTTCTAAGCTTCGTTGCAGCCATGCCTTGATTCCTATCATTAACCACCCCTCCAACTGTTGTATCATACAAACTTAGACATTCGCCTGATATTCCTTCATCAATATTGTCAATAAATACTGTAAATAGTACTGAACCCTGAGGGACTCCGCTAATAACATTATTCCAAGGAGAGCAGTGGCGTTGATAACCACTCTGTCTTCTCCCACTCAGCCATCCCTTTACCCATAGCAGTAACTTGCCATTAATGTCAGACTTCTCAAATTTGAACAGCACAATTTTATGTGCAACAGTATCATAAGCTTTCTGAAATCTAAAATCTCAAAATTAATTTTTTGCATCAAATTGCAAACTTTGCATCATACTCCAATAAACCTGACCAGACAAGATCAAATCCACGCTGTCAGTGGAGTATAACTGGACCCCTGTCTAGATGTTCCTGCATTACTTCTTCAATTAACCAATGACTGTTATTTTCCCTGTAACAGAAGTCAAGCTAACCAGTCTGTAATTCCCACATCTCCCTTTGATTCCCCTTTTTGAATTGGGAATACGTTTGCACATCTCCATCTGTAGCGACTACTCTGAATCCAAGAATGCAATCATAATTATGGTGAAGAGTTTGCTTATCTTCTTTGCTGCTTCGTTATTTTTATCCTCAGCAATTTTTTTCCCACTTTCTTCTCAGTTATATAAACTTCTTCACGCGTGAATGCAGATGCTAAATATTTATTCAGTTAGTCAGTAACTGAACAGGATCATAAGCGTTTTCTAGTGGGCCAATGTGGTTTATCCCTTTCTTATAGTACTTACATTAGCAATCATAATTTTAAAAAAATAATAAATAAACCAAAACGTACTGCTTCTTGAGACCACTCAAACTAAGCGCTCGCGTAAGGGCCGGAACTTCCTTCTTCCGTCGTTAAATTTGTATTTCTAAATGGAAGAATCGAGACTGTGTTTTTGGAAAAGGAATGGGAACGAAGGAAAATTTAGCCTTTAGGGGTAGGGAAAGTCTGTCAAAACTGTTATTTTTAAAAATAATGCAGACAGCAACGTAAGATGCAAGAACATGCTTTTCGAATAATCTTAGAAGAGGATAATTATTCAAATTACCCCGCCCGAGCATCACTCGAAGCTCCCAGACGTCCTCTCTCTCTTTCAATGTTCTGCTAATTATAATCTACTAAAGCAGAAATTGGAGAACCCAGTTTTGCACAACCTTCCTCCTTCCTGGAAGGAAAGGAATGATCATCTGCATATCATTATCGTGGTAAGCCGCTCAACGTGTGGAATATGATTCAAAACAGTTTATGATTTTGTCTCAAGCTATGTTGACATTAAAAAAAGCAATGCATCATTTGGCCTCACTAATACCTACATAATATCATTTAGTGTGGGTCCTCCTCCCCATTTTTTTAATGTCAGAACTAGAAACAAAATCTTAACTAGCGTGAATCATACTCCACAAGTTGAATATCTTGGAAATTTCGGTTTATAGCTAATACAAGTCTCTGTGGTTGGGATTTATTGGAGTTCCTACTGCAACGGATACATCTTTCTATGTCATATAGTTTTCTTGTATTCGTTCCGATATCTATTTCTTCCTTATCTCTCGCTCTCCCCCCCCCCGCCGCTTGATACCAGGCAAACAGTAATTCATAGCACGCTCAGCTTTACTGCGAGATTTGCTTCCTTTTCGTTAAAATGCGGTGGAACTGCTACCACATTGGCCATCCAATTTCTGCATGCTCACTTCTTTATCCTAAATGTATTTCTTTCTAACGAATTTTTCAACTCTTTTTTATCTCGACTGAGCCTCGGCGTCGTTTTGTTGTTCATCCCGGACTCAAACTCTTCTTCGCCTCAAAATGCTGGACACGTACCATCAGATATCTCCGAACCTCGGCCCATTCCACCACAGAAGAGAGACAAAGGGGACGTTGCTGTGATACTTTTCCGCTTCGCAGTCAGGTCACGACCGTGTACACAATATTCGCGGTGTAAAGAGGAACACAACGCGAGCCGCATTACCCGTTAGTGTTTATGATATTTGCTAAGAATTTATAAATATTTAATTATCGTTACGACGCGTGTACGGTCTCGGCCGCTGTTTATTCGTTCTTTCTTTCCGCTGTATAAACCAACATCGGGCCAGTCAGCTAACTTCAGGGCCTGTTTGTGTCTGTCATCGAGGCCACTTTGTTTGCATGCGGTTAATCACGAGGGGCAGAGTATTAAGCGCTTACGAGTTCGACCTCTCAAAGTTGTTTAAGTAGGGTTTTCGCAGTACTTGCAAAGCTCCTCCTACTGAAAGCTTTACTCGGGCAAAATCTGTCCCCCCCCACCAACAAGCAGGGCGCATATAATCTCTCGAAACCCATGCAACGTGCGACAAATTCCGCAAAACGCCACAGGGAGGATAATAATCTCCTCGGAGGGAGAAATAAAGAGACCTTAACAAAATTTTTAAATAAAATTATAGGAATCTTTATTCTAGAATATCTCCCTTCTCACTCGGTTTCTGGTGAATTCAGTGCAATAGTCAATCATTGTTATTCTAACTGGCCTGTTCATATCCACATTGCACACATCTACAACTTCTAATCTCGCTCTTCAGAATGGAGCAAACCTTCCTCTTTTTCCAATAAGCGCAATGCTTGTTTTGGTCGATAGAGCAAACCGTAAACAACAAATCACAGACTGCCATGTCCTCCATGACAGTACAGTATAGTAATTTCTTCACTTGTCACAGGTTTCGAGAGGTCTGGATTCGAGTCTCGTCGATGATGAGAGGTAATTCTAAAGCCCTTTCCAATCGGGGCTGTAGTTAGCTGATCTCAGGCGAAGGAGGTGGGTTTTCCTAGGATTTTTCATCCCACACAACATGCAAATCAGCCTGTAAACCCGGACACATACGCTTCTACAGACAATATGGGTTAAGTCGCTGATGCGCTTAAACATCAGTAACAACCACTGGTTGATATAACCTTTTTCGATATCAAACAACCTTCCATATGTGTCCGTCCACTCCTTGGAAGGTCCTCATTTTGGAAAAATATCTCCTGTCTGGCGAAACTGCTGGTCTGAAGGATAAATATTTCTGACAAAAATAGTAGTGTCACAGTTCTTAGATCCAGTCAAAGGGGGCATAGACCCCCTCCTTCCCTTAAGAATGATATTCAAGAATCTTGCCTGCCTCAGCAGCACGCTTCCAGGAAGATGCTTTATTTATTCATTAACAACTTTAATAAAAGAATAAAAATTCTTACGATTATGGTTGTTAAAAATAAAAAATAATTTGGAAAGATTTTTCCTTATAGAATATAGAAGCACGGTAACTTAAATGCACGTGCTTCTGTAACCTCTTGATTGACCACTCGGCTACGGCGATTGTGGTTTAAGTTTCGTTATTGCTAAAACGGTGATGTTCTATATTCTCTATCTCGCGAACTCCTCTGACCTTATGTGGTCGTACCGGAGCATAAACAGAATATTTATTATTAATTTCATTGTATATACACTTCCGCTTAAAAGATTGGAATCACGGCGTATGACAACAGTTTTCTTTAATATATATTTTTTTTTTAATTGGCTATGCCAATGTAAGGTTTAATATAAAAAACAACAACAGAGTATTTTAATTTTTTTTATTAAGCATTGATTGAAAAATTTATAGCAAAAAAGTACTAAAATGATTAATATTAACAGCTACACTGATTTTTCATTAAAATATCTTCCATGACATTTTTGTCACTACCTTACACAGACGTGACATTTTGGCGATTAATTTTATAATAGTATCTTGACTAATATTATTTCAAGTAATCTGCAAGGTTCCCCTTAAATTTTGAAGATTGGCAGACTTCAGGACTTAACGGTCTAGATGATCCCCTAAAAGCTCTATTGGGTTTAAGTCAGGCGATTGAATGGCCACACCATAACTTGCAATTTCCCTCTTGTTGTTAATTGCTAGAAAGTCCCTGTACAGCTTAGAGCTGTACTTCGATATTGTCTTATTGCAATATAAAATTTCTTCCACAAGGTCAAAGCGCAGAGGTTTATTGCATTATGTTGAAAAATGTTATTATAGCCTTCTTTTCTTAAAATTCCTTCAATTCTGACGATGTCAACCACTCCAGAAAAACAGAAGTACCCCCAGATCAGGACGGGACCACCACCACCGTGCTTGACCTGAAGGCACTAAACAATGTGGCACCATCTGTTCTTCAGTTTATCGACTCACATAACTCTGCGCTTGGATCCAAAATTTCAAGGAGCTATTGGTCCACAGTACGTTTTTGCAATCTGCAACTGTACAATGTTGATGGCTCTTAGTCCAAGCCAACCGTTTCTTTTGATTTTTCGGTTTTTATAAATGTTTTCGGACTGCTACACGACCATGAAGAACTCTTGTTAATTAAGACAGACGAAGTTTTACAGTAGATGTAGACAAGGGAATTTCTCTGTTCCTATTGAATGCGCGGTCTTCCTGATCGTGGTTGTCCTTTAAACCCCCAATATCCTGGAATTGTCGAATGGTAGATTGTACTCAATTAAAAGAAACATCTAGTGTTTAGCTAATACTTCTCATGGAATAAGTTTCTTTTTACAGAGTTATACTAACTCTTCTTTTTCAACACTCAGTTCCTTATTTCTTGCCATGTGTATCACGAAGCATAAACACTACACCAAACACTTTTTCTGAATGACGAGTGTGCTATTTTATAAGTTACAGCTCTTATTCATCGAATTATGTTATTGCGAAACGTTCTACTTAATAATAACAATAAGAGCTTAAAACAACGTTCTACAACATTTAGGAATATTTTACAATGTTCTACTTCATTCAAGAATCTTCTACACCTTTCTCGAAATTTCTTAAATATTATTTAATTTTTTCCCCCTATTTGTATACATAATAGACCTATAGGCACTAAATGCCTACAGGTCTATTTTTATTCAATATTTTTCAATGTATGAAAGCAAAAAGGATTTGAAATGTAAACCTGATATATAAATTTATAAGTTTAATGCTCTCTTTCAAACTAGTGCAAAAATACACGCATAAAACTAGTCATCATCCATTCACAGTGCAACTCCAAATTCACTAAGCTAACTGCATTCATACTCTGCTTCTCTTCGTTGGAACAATCGTCCTCCATCTCCTGAAAATCACAACCCATAGAAATGAAGTCCAGCATCAACAAATTTCTTCCGGTTTCCCAATCCTCAACTTATTTCGATAATGTGGATTCCAACAACCATTCGTGTTTAGGATCATCATTAAAAAAAGTATTTAAATGAAACAAACAAAAGAAATCTTAATTTCATACGTTTCCCTGATCCATCAGTAATGGATTAGACTCGTATCGATACTGAAAGCAAGCTCTAAAACAAGCAGGCCGTCTCGGGCAGCGTTCTTTTCGCGTGCACTGCTCGAGGGACGGCATTTTCACAACCACAAGTCCACTTTGTATTATTACATAGTTTTGCTTGAAGGTGGTATTCCATTATTACTGGAAGTGCATCCCACTCTGTCAGATTCCTGGAGCATTCTTCGCGACTTTCGGACGGAATTAGTGACTTCTTCTTATTCTGACCCCTCCCTCCCATTCCCCCGATGGTGAAATCCCCCGTTCCTGAATCAGACGCTCTGTGCAGGCAACACCATTACGTCAACGGCTGGCACCGCGGTGCCAGACCACAGTTCGACAAAGTTGAAATGACTCCGGCCCACGAACGAGGTCAGTCGAGCGAGGAAATGCCGTGGAACAGCTGGCATTTCGCCACCTGGGATTCGAGTGTCGGAGTAATGAAGGAAAGCCACGCGGTGAATGCGATCTCCATACCTTAAAATGAAATAACGGAAATTCGATTCGAATAGTTGTGTTCGCGATGCGCGTGACTAGTGCGCAATGCATTCGCGGTAAGTAGACATTTTAAACGTCGCGAGAAACTTCATCTACGCGCGAATAATTGGAAATTTCAAAATTAAATTCTGGCGCAAAACAGCACGGATTTAATTATCGGTAACGCGAATCTCAGCAACGCAGAATTGAGCGGAATTTGTTAGAGAAACGGACTGTCGAGACGGATGTTAAACGTGCCGGATTATCGCCGTGGTGATGTTTCTAATGGTACGCTTTGCATGTAGCTGGAGGAACGACGATCTTGGACGCTAAAGATATCAGTTGTCACAACTGCAGAAACTATTTAACCGGTACTACGAGTGTGTATACGTTTTCAAATAAATTACTAACAAATATATCGCGCACTTCAGTTTCGTATCAAATCATTCTTGTCTTACATGTTTTTGGGATATTCATGTCTTTTGGGATATTCTGTTTCTGTGTTATATTTATTTATTATCATTAATAGCAGACATTGACAGAATATATCTTAATGCTCAGAATATATCTTAAAGCTTACTTCAGATAAAAGCACAAAATACTACGTAATAATTCATGTAAAGAATAACAATGGCGTCTGAACATCATAGTCAATCACCAGGGATTTTAGTCTCCATTCCATAAGGTCACAGAGACTGGTAGTTTGTTGGAACTGTGATTTCATCCAGTATCCGTTACCGTATCAGAGGTCTAGGCTGATGTACATCGTATTTAAAGGTCTGGTTGAACTTGCATTCATTGGAATTCTTCGTTAATTAAGGGTGGTGTTATTATTAGCCATATGGTGCACCAGCCAAAAAAAAAAAAAAAAAAAAAAATTCTGAGTTACCCTGAGAGAAAGAGAGAGAGAAGGGAATCACCAAGAAAGAGAAGAACGATGATATCCAGCTCAAGCCCATACTCACTAGATGTGAGCCCCTGGGGTTAATCATTGAAGGCGTTTTTAGTAATTTTTGTATAAGTGTTTCTTAAAGCCAATTCTTTTTGTGATGCAAGCGCCCTTTGGTTGTGTGTTGTAAAGTTTGAGCTCGTAAATTCCATTTTCACTTTATGCACGCCTGCTGCATTTTGAATGCATTTTTGAGTTCTCAGGAGAACTGAAATTTTCCTCGGACTAATGAAAGATTCTAAAGGCTTTTGATGTTGCAGATGGACAATTTCCGGGCTGTTGCGAAAACTTTGGAGGGCGAGGTATTTCGAAGAGGAAATTCCATATAATGATATAGAAATTGCAACGGATACTTGAATTTATATCAAAGTTGTTGTTAATTTAAAAAGATATTAATAACTTAGGCGGAACCGTGATTAACTATATTTTTTTATAAACCGGATATAAGACCAAACTATATTGCCGAATTCTTGGCGTTGATCTATTGAGGGAGTTGAAAGTTTCCCATAATATTGTACTGAATTCAGTCATGCTTCTCAATACAGTAAGGGACATTCCATTTTATTTCTACCAACGTAGTAAGGATTATACAGTATAGTAATATCAGAAGAGTGGTAAATAAATTGGACTAATTCCATCTCTTGTTTAAGACAACAAATGCCGACATAGTATGGATAACTTAGATATGGAACGACTCTGAGATTGTGCTCCCCCCCCCCATTTCTTCTGAACCTATTCAATATCATTCAACCTATTCAATATGCACAGATTGTTCATTTACCTACAAGAATACTGGACAATCCTAATCATACAGCCAATACGCTTGATCTTTTTCTCACAAACAACACTTCTAAGTACACGGTCGAAGTGAGAAGTCCTTTAGCCACTTCAGATCACAACTTGGTGATTGTCTCTTCTCCAATGGAACCTTTATCTCATGGCTATTCCCAACCTCGTGTTGTTTGGCATTACAAGAATACAAAATAGGATGACCTGCGAGACTTCTTTTCTTCTTTTCCTTGGTCGGATTACTGTTTCAAAACTTCTCATGTCAACGTTTGCTCAGATCGTGTCAGTGAAATTATTCTTGCAGGAATGGAATCCTTTATCCCACACTCCACTTTAAAATCTCGTCCTTTATCTAAACCTTGGTTTTCGAATAAATATGCTAAGGCTGTTCAAGAGAACAATGTTGCATATTGTAATTGGCTTGTTTGTAATTCTTCAGTTTCATTTTTCTGCCTACACCAAAGCTCGCAACAATTGTAAAGCAGTTATTAATCAGTCCAAACTAGAGTTTGAACAGGCTAAGAGTAGAAAACTTGCTTCTTGCCCTAATGGTAGCCGAGCATTCTGGTCTCTTGCCAAAGCTATTGACCGGAACTTTTGCCCATCTCTGCTCCCACCTCTGTCCAAACCAGATGGTTCTGTTGTCAGTTCAGCCAAGTATAAAGCTGACCTGCTAGCATCCCATTTTTCTTCCAGCTCATGTATTAATGATCTTGGTAAAACACCTCCCAGCATTCCCAACACGCTCCATTCAATGCCTCCTGTGGTCTTCCGTCAAAAGGATATCAGAAGGATTTTGATGAATCTTGATGCTAAGAAAGCTGCAGGTCCTGATGGTATTTCTCCACATGTTCTCAAAACCTGTGCTCCTGAACTTACTCCTATTCTTTGCTGCCTTTTTTTCATTTCATAGGTGTTTTTCCTTCTGCTTGGAAATTTGCTCATATCCAGCCAGTTCCTAAAAAGGGTGACAAATCCCTCCCATCCAATTATCGTCCCATTGCAATTACTTCTACTCTTTCTAAAGTAATGGAGAAATCAATTAACCGCCAACTCTTAAACTACCTAGAAACCTTCCGTCTAATCAACGATCGCCAGTATGGATTCCGCCAGTGTCGATCCACTGGTGATATTCTGGCTTATGTTACCCATTTATGGACTAATTCAATGGAAAGGTTCGGTGAAACACAAGTAGTTGCTCTTGACATCTCAAAGGCTTTTGATCGTGTTTGGCATAAAGGTTTTCTAAACAAGCTTCCATCTTATGGTTTGCAACTGTTTTGAGTAATTGGTTATCCAATTTTCTCTCTGATCGCTCACTGAGGGTGATGGTAGATGGGTCTCTGTCTTCTAACTTCTCCACTAATGCCAGTGTCCCCCAAGGTTCAGTTCTTTCCCCCACTCTTTTCCTCTCGTATATTAATGACCTTCTTCCATTGATTGGAAATCCTATCCATAGTTTTGCAGATGATAGTACATTGCATTCCACTTTCCATTTTGAGAAACCTTCTCCTGCTCAATCAGCTTCAACTTCTCGAAAATCTGCTACCAATTCCTTAAATGCGGATCTTCAGGTAATTCTCGAGTGGGGTAAAGACAACTTAGTTGATTTCAACCCTTCTAAAACTCAGTCTTGTCTTATATCTCGCAAAAAGGATTCTTCTGCTCCTATGCTTATCTTTAGTGACACTCCGATTTCTAGGCAAAAGGATATCTCTTTTGGGGATTACCCTGACTTCTAATCTCTCGTGGCACAAGCACATCACAAATATTGCTTCCTCTGTATCTAAAAAACTTGGACTTGGTTTTCTCTTTCGCTGTCGTCGTTACTTTTCTTCCAAACAGCTGCTCACTCTGTATAAATCGCAAATCCGCCCTGCCATGGAATACTGTTCCCACATCTGGGGTGGTGCCCCCAAAACCTCTCTCCGGCTTCTTGATTCCATTCAGAAGAGGGCAGTTAGGTTAATTAATGATTCATCTCTAACAGAGTCTCTCCACTCGCTGTCTCATAGACGTACTGTTTCTGCTGCATGCCTCTTCTACAGATACTTCCATGGGCACTGTTCTTCTGAATTGGCTTCTATAATTCCCGCTCTCTCTCTTTCAAAACAGTCCAAACGCGTGCCGCCACCAGCCGACATCCATTTACTCTCCAACTTCAAACCCACAGAACCAAGTTTTCATCTTCCTCGTTTATTCATTAAACGGCCGTTTTCTGGAACAGCCTTCCTTCATACGTAGTCTACAGAAGTTCAAGTCCAATGTCAACAAATATCTTCTCTCGTCTTCTCAACCTCCAACCCAAGCACGGTACTAAGTACTATAGGTTCTAATACCTCTCGTGTTTGTGGTTCACATAAAAAAAAAAATATTTGGTTTGTCTGTTTTGCTACATGAGAAATCTTACTTGAATTTGTATTTATTTTATTAGAGAGATCCCTTTTCCACATAAAATTCAAGTATTGAAGATTCGTCAATTTAAACCAAATGCTTGGGTTCTTTCTCACAATGTTTTTTAGTATTCTCTGTTTTCCTTCTTTATCTAACCCATATAAACGCGATAAGCGTGCAGTAGTTCATAACGTGCTGATAACAGCGATGACTCATCCAAGAAACTTTTGTTCAAAGTCAACAAAGTAAATTTCAGAGAACGGAAGTTTTCACAAAAGAAGCGGAACTTGGGCACTTACATGAGTGGGAGAAGTCAATATGACTAAGCGAGACAAAGATGACACCGATAAGAGCGAAAAAAAGGGGAACCAATCTTTCTGAAAGCCGAGGAAAAAAGTATTTTATTTTCTCTGAGAGAAGACATTCTTGGGATGTTCTTAGCAGCAAACTAGTTAGGTTACGAATCGACGTACAAAGTGAAGGATAATCTGCAGAAAGATATATAGTGAGTTGATGGCGGATATTTGAAAAGTTTCCATTGTTTGTGAAGTGCAAGGTTTGTCACCCAAGATAGAGGAGTGGAGTACACTATTCGCATCAGAAGCAAAACTGTCGAAAGAAAAGAAACAGCAGATGACCGTACACAATCCTGATTTATTTCGGTTAGTGAGTCGGTTTGAGGTTAATTAAGCAAGCAAGTTAAATGCAGTGAGTGGCCAGAGAGGAAACAACCTGTCCTTAATCGATTACCACCCATTTGGAAAAGACAGACAACAGGACGGGTGCTTGCTTACAAGGTCTTTATATAAGTTTAAATCAGATAACTTTGAAATGTCAATAACAACTGTTTGAGCTTTCTCGTGCTACAATATACAAAGCGGGTAATGAAAAAAACCGAGTGAATGCAGTTGTGGAATTCATTTTGGTAACCATTAATGGCAGAAGGTTTAAAGTTGGTAGCCGATAGATTTGTACAGTACTCTATAAAAGGTTTGACGTATGAGAATAAATGGATAATAAAAGTCTCTCTTTTTATAGAAAAGAACAGATTATGCATTTACATTCTGCTGGAAAAATGAAGAATAGCTAAACAAAAGAAGGGTAACCTGAAAATACAATTGAAGAAATATCGTCAGGAGGGAAAAGACCAATATTAACACTATTCACGATGCTTCTGTAATCAGAATCATAAAATCAATATCTATCAATTATAATATGTTTATTCTACTGTACTGAACTTCTAGTTCTAAATTTATATACCCGATCAACCGCTGGGCAAACACACATCGAGCAGTTATTTTAACGTTAAAACTAAGAAAGCCAGTGCAATAAAAATAAATCTAACTTTACTTTAAAATAAATAAAGAACAGTTCAGTTAATGCATACAGCTCGATACATTTCAGGCGTGTTCGTTCGTTGTTCTTTTCTCTATTAAATTAATTGAATATATATTTTTTGTCTGCGATGAAAAGAAGTGAGAAGTAAATATAATTATCAACTTATCAATTAATTACTAAGATTACAACTTTACAAAATACTTAAACGCTCTCTAATACTCTCTTCCCTCGTATTACGTGTTCACAAGCGATACCACGTTCACGAGTGTTACTTATGAATACACGCGAAAGCTCGCACGGAATGTCTAAAGCTAACAATATTCCATCAAAACCGTGTTTAATCCACGAATTTCTTTTTTTCATACAAATTGTATGGAAAAAAAAAAAGAAATAACTGACGGATTTGGAATGAAATTTGGAATAACTCGCCAAATCTTTCTAAAAGAACCAAACCTAAAATGTCACGAAAATCCGTTCACTGAGAGTCGAGTTGTTGATGCGGATGGACATTGTGAAGACAACAGGCGTCGATCACATATGTATATACATATGCGAACGTGCCTAAAAATAGGAGAAAGAAAGAAAGTACATTAGAAATATTGTATAATATTCGGGAAAAACTTAGGGAAAAATTACGGGTTATAATGCTCCTATTTTCGTTAACTGAAAGTTAAATTATTGAAGGAAACAGAATTAGTGAAATGAAATGCGAATTCGGCATTTTTACGATATTTCTACAATATACTTTCCGTGAACTTTTTTTCGATTTCGTTCATTTTGTGGTTCTGCCATTTCATGTAAATTCTGTATTTTAATATAAGTGATCGTTTGAAAACATCTGTAACGTGAATGGAAAAAAATTGGCATTATAAAAGGTACACGTTCAAAAATCAATTTTAATAGTTGCGAAATAAAATTTTATTTTCCTGAAGTACTCAGTACACTTTGGCTAAAGTGCTTCTTTGGGGAGCTCCCTAAAACTTCTTGGTTCAACAATTCGTACCGTCTTCAGAATGCACGCACCCTTCAACTATATACAAGACATTTTTGTAAAACACAAACCAGGCCAAGAAAAAATATTCTGAACAGCTAATGAATTTCTCCGCAGTTTAACTGTTCCAAAGATCAACGGATTAAGAAATGAACGGCGTCTCGATGCAGTTGTGTTCATCCTCGGTAGTAGGGATGCTCGCAGTCTCAGTCTCGTTATCGATGCGATAAGATCACAGTGCTCACTGAAATAAAAATTTTAACCTTTCTTTTCTTACTAAAGAAAAAAAACGGATAACACGTAGCAAGTAATGGATCCATCCATTAAATTATAATAAAGTGAGTAAGAACTGGTTCTTACTCCATTTGATTTACAGACGCATCCAGATAAGTTTATTTTAATTACGAAAGAATAAAACGTCAGTAGAATTTCCTGGGTTGGGTTGGGGGGGGGGAGGAGAAGAGATAAGTAATTTTTGAAAGATATTGTAAAAAAAAAAAAAAAACTCAGTAGCACATCCTTTACGATTTTCACATTCCATGAAAAAAAAATAGCAGTGACAAAAATTAATATTTATTTTTCTACATAGCACTAATGGCATCTATGGCTTTCAAATTTCGTTTCTCTCAGTAATTTTTCACTGGCAAACAAATACAAGTCCGAGAGTGCTAAATCTAGAAAAGAAGGGGATGGAGCATAACAATTCGTCTTACATATGACAACTCGGAGTTCAATTTATTCAATTCTTTAAAAGTCCTTCATTTTTTTCAATTGTTCTAACAAGAATTCACTTTTTTTTTTTCACAATTTGGACGCAAACTTTTCAGTCACCCCTCGTATATCTTACCTTTTGCCCTAAACATAGGAGTTAAAGGTCTAAGCAGGAAAATTGATTCCACCAGGTGGGCATAATCATTAATGACTTAACATGACGTGATTACAATGAGGATGATACTTAGAAAAGAAGAAATCTTTATGTTTATCTTTATCGTGTCTTTACTGTACAATAAAGATTTCTTCTTCTTCTTCCAGTAAGTGGGGGAGGGGCAACGAAATGTGGCGGCGTTTATTTCACCCCAAAAGGGGTGGCCAGAAGAAGTAAAAAGGCTGAGAAACGCTGCTTCAGAATATTATTTAAATGTGGAGCGAGTGAGAGATTGTATAATATTCAAGAAGGAAATTTGATGGGAATGTAACATAAACAGAATTACTGGGACGCTGTTGACATTGAGATTTATCACGGGTCGTTATATATCATATTTTTGTACAAGACGATGTGGTTTTCTTTCCGTAACTGACACTAACACAATTACTTTCTGTGAAACAGTCATCGTACTTCGCCCTGAAACTACAACTCCTAAACCCTCTCAGGCAGCCAAGTAATGCAATAGCGTGGCACTTCGGAGACGTGTGCTCAACTGCCTTGTCACCGGCATGTGACACCCCTCTGAATATTACCAGAGATGTTATTTATTCTTATTACATGGGCGGTTACTTGACAAAAGCATATTTCTCCTGAGGAAGAAAACACTTTTTCTTAAGCCAGATTTAGAGAGAAAACGTGCTACAGCTGACCAACTTACTACAAAATACAAAATGGTTGTTCCTCCCCCCCCCCCCCCCCGCTTTCCTCTAGTCCTCTCTCTCTCTCGAAAAGAGAGAGAAAGAAAGAAGGGCACAGTTTGCTTATGTTCAGAATTTATCTATTATACATTCTTCATAAACAATATTTGATTGAAACCTCTGCAGAGGTTTTAGTTATCAATCGTCATGTACTGTATCTCCTCCTTAAATTTGGGTCCGGTTCCCGGGAAAGACGGACTAGTCCGATCTGGCTGTTTGCACGGGGTTCGCGCTGGCCTCGACTTCCCTCATTATACGTAATAGGTCTAACGTAGCCGAGTGGTCAGGGGTTCAAGCTCGTGACTGCTAAATACGATTAATATTTGTATTGATTGATTTATTGTAAACTCCACTGACCTCCTGGTCATGCCGGAGTATAAACAAGAACATATTCGATCGTTTTAGTTCGTGAAACTGATCTCTAAAAGACAGATGTCTGCTTATTCATCATATTATGAGAGGTGGATTATGTGGTTTCATCACCGGCTTTTTGATATTTCGAATAGTTGGGATCCATACAGTGCGATCTTGGCTGTAATGGTGGTTGTGATATTTTAAGCTAGTTAGTTGTTTTCGAGTTCCATTGTGCACGCATCGACTAATTTGGCCAGAGCGCCCAGTTTAAATGGTACTGGATGTAATCTTTCGTGCATCATCATGCTGGTTAAGGATATTCACGGATAAATAAAGACAGCGTGGCTTATGCCACGCTGTCTGAGAAACCAGGAATAATTCACTGGGAACATTCTGCTCCATCCACCCGAAATCGGCCATCTTCAGTGATAAGTGTGCCATATACCAGCATTTTCGTTTATATAAATCTGTTTTATAGTGAAAAGAAAACCCAAATTTTGTGAAGGACCTTGAACTCATGACAGTGGTGGTCGAAATAGCAGAAATCTCTTTGGCTAGTCTCTCAACCGAGGAACCGTAGTATAGCGGACGACATTTGGCTCAAACAATATGGTGCCTCACTGTATATGGTCTTAAGAATGCGGGAATACTTAAATAAAGCGTTTCCGCATCGTTGGATAAGGAGAGGATCAGATGCTGGACCACTGGAAACGGCCACCGAGAAGTTTTGGTTTCTCCATGACGATTATTATAGGGGGGGATAACAAAAGACAAAGTAACCCAAAACAATATCGCAACAACGACTTGTTATTTTATCTGGCCTAAAAAAAACAAACATGAAAATATAGTACTTTAAGACTGGAAACCTCTATGCATCTGATATCGCAGCACATCGAGTCGTTATTCGACTATGAACCTAACCTAATAACGATCCGTAAAAAATAACAGCAATAAACAGACCTAAATAAAAGAAAAAACAGAATGAAAGAGTGTTAGCAACTCGCGAGAGAGCCATTCTTCGAATAGAACGACTGCTCATTCTTTGACCTGACATGTCGTCAATCGAATAGCATGTCGTGTTCTTTGCAGTGGTTCGCTCGAGTTGCTGCCAGATAAGAGCGATAAGTGAACTCCATTACTTGATCTAAGTGATTACTTACACAATGTGATCTCATTATTATTATACGGGATATAAAACGCGATTTAATGTATTGCTGAGGACAATTGTAAGCTTCGATAAGCAAGATCCGGTTTCTAATTTGTATCGATTTATAATGTCCAACTTGACCTGTTGATTACATGGTGGGCTGTAACATAGTGGATTGATCCGTTGATTAAATAGTGATTACGAACTTAGATCCCTAAGTCTCCCCCCCCCCTCCTTTTTAATGTCATTACTGAGATAGCAAGTCGGAATTGTAAACGAAATGAATGTAGTGTGAAGATTCTTTTGGCCAGGGACAGTCAAAGAGTATAAAAGGAAGTGAGGGCGGGTTATCTTCTCAAATCAAGCTTTCTGCTTCTTTATAGTGTTCAGAAATGATAACATACATTGTGCGCAGCCTTCCTGGGAAGTATCACCCAAATCCTGTAGGTGTCTATACCCATTACAGCAGTGTCACACAAACTGGTTTCGGTCCTGGACCACTTTTGGTTCCTAGTTTTACCAGTGAACTCCCAAAATAAAATATTCTGGTTTATTGTTCTCAATAATGAAACACGAGATCGACAAAAAAAAATAATAAATTTCAAACCCGCTTTCAAAATTTGCAGATTTAAAAATAAACCTAACACAGTATAATAAATTAAAAATCTATACGCGTGTCTGTCTGTCTATACACCGTTCGCTACAGAATCGTTTATAATCTCAGCAAAGGTCTCGAGATTGTTTGCAGTATGTGGCTAAAACTAATACTAAGCTTGGCTTCCAGAAATGTTACAAAATGTCTCTAACAACTTACCTTCAGAATTAGCATAGCAGATAATCTTGCTTCTTTTTTCCTTTTTTTGTAATTTGTAATTCAGTTTACCTTCCCGCATTCCTCACGGACTTGTCCGCGGAACGCAGTTTGCGTTTCACTATATTAAAGGACGCAAGCTTCTGATAGAGGTGTCCATACTATCCGCTGATGATGCCCACTGCTAAATCGCATCTCCATCTTAACCACGATACAACACGCACCGCCATTTTGATACTGTAAAGTAATGAATACGCGAACACCAATCTTATTTCATTTCGCCCGCGTGTGTATATATATACATAAACAAAAATTCTGGTTTGAAAATATGCTGTAACAAATTGTTTTCATCTGATTTGTTCTCTCATTTGACGGTCCCTTAACTCTGTTACTTCCTGCCAAGCATAAATTGATTTCTGAGGACCGAACTCTCAAAAGGATTCGTGAAAAGCTGTTCCTACAATGCAATTGAACATCCTTACCAGCGGGCTACACTCGAACACCCCATTTAAGCCACTATGACAACAGAAAATCTAATTTTCTGCTTCAGTGTTCGAAAACTTTTTGCGCATCGATTTCAGTTTCGAAATGTACTTGTTTATGAAGACGAGCTAAGCCCTCCAAAACCACCTTGATCCATTAGGTTCCAAAAATAAATCCTTCAACGTTTTAACGAAGGAAAAACTTCTTTTGATTGGTTCATCAAATAATATATTTATTTAATTCTTTTGAGATTTTTAAAAGTTTTTAATTCTTTCTTTGGAAACTAGTCAAGGAAAGTTAGCAGCTTGGAGATATATTATTAGATACTCAACCTTCGCTGTATTTTGCAATTTTGTATAATGTAATGTATTTGATTCATTCCGTATTTCGGCACGTTATTATAGGGTTTATAACCTGTTATGTCCCGCATAAATAATTAAATTAATTAATTTAAAATGATTCTTTTAAAATTCATTTCAATAAGTCGTTCGATAAGAGTAAAATGATATTGTGTCTTTAACTAAGCAGAATCATTAATTAAAATCTTTTTTTAACACTTAGACACCAAACATTAAAATTCTGAGCCAGTACCCACTGCTATCTGAAGTCGTCTTTTCGTAGTTTAAGTTCTGTAATAAATTTCGGTGTTCTCAAATTAATAAACATCTCTCTACTCAATATTATTCAAATGTAATTCTTGCTTCATCTGTTCAAGTATTATTTTGTGTCCCTTTTTAAATTGTTACTATTAATAAGTGCATTTTGAAATACTATTTCTTTATTAATGATACGCATCACTTGATCTAGAGATAATCTCACCAACTGGGAAAAATTCCACTTAAGTATCACCCAGAACGAGCTGTACGGGGAGAAAGATCCAACAATTGATGCCCTGCTGGTGGACATGGCTACTGATTCCATCGTTAGCGTAGGTAAGTGTAGTTATATCTGCATCTCAGTAATTACCATTCTCACCAGTTTTGTTAACCGTATCAATTTCTTTCACTCGCATCGTAAGGGGGCTGAGTGACGATGCCACGCTGAGAAAACAGGATGTTCCGCTTTGGTGAATGATCAATGGGTGGATGATGAAACAGGTAATGCCAAGAATCTAAAATTATTAAGTCAAAAGCGCGCATCTTCTTAATTTGAATTTCTTATGGCACGATTAAACCACGACACGAACTTCTACAGCAATTATCACCCGCGCGTTGCACGAATAGCGAAAATTAATGGCTAATTAAACGTTTCCGACTACTGGCAGCATTCCCGTCAGATAACCTCCACGGAGTACTTGGCTACTTCACGGTCGAAGTGGAGTCAGAAGTCTAAACTTCCGCTTGGATTTCGCAACTGTAAGAAGAGCAGCAGTTGAAATAACAGAAAAGCAATACATTCGGAAAACTGAACGAGTTCTTTTGAATATTTGACACAATGCACCCATTTCTTTTCTGCTCTCTTCTTCTTTCAAGTTTCCCATTTCTTATTTTTCCATTTTTTTTCATTTGTCCAGTGTTTCCGAGGCCAAAAGAAATGAGTGTACATTGTGTTTGTAAATTGTGTGTTCTGTGGGCGGTTTGGCATTGCTGAATGGAAACCAGAGTTTCCGGGAAAAAACCGTGCAATCCTCGCTCAAGGCCGAACAACAGTAAAAAACAACAACGACAAACCGTCCACAGAACACGGGATTCGAACCCAGGCCTTTTTGTCAAACGATGTGGAGGAACTGCGGTCGTAATGCACGCTGCAGGGGCTTTTCTTTCTGGTTGCTTAAATATTCTCTTATTCAGAATTTTTTTCTGCAGTCGTCATAAAGATGCGCGTGAGACTTTGTAAAGTAGTTTGGCAACGGTATGAAACTGTACCCACCGAAACATTAAAGGGGGGGGGGGGTTGCTTCCACGCCAATTAATCCCCATATCAACCGTTATAGCTACATAGCCTGGCTACTTTATTAGGACCTTAGCTATTAGCGTGTTCGATTGCCGATACGAATTGATACGCAGTGATTAAAAGTGGCACGAGGAACATTGGACTATTCATATAATAAAAATTTTCTTAGTTCCTGGAAGGATTGAACACACTTTTCCGGTTGATCCCACACATCCAGTGCGATTGAGATCATCTGGTTGTGAACCGACTAAGGCAGATGTTTGAAGTCATTGCGTGTTCCTCAAACCACTCTTTAACACATTCTGCGCAATGAACGGATGCATTATCATTATTATTATTATTAAATCAGTTTATTTCCCAAGAAACCTTGAGTCACCCTGGGACGGCTCTGTGCCAGAAAGGTGTGAATATTTACAGACTAAGGTGCGAGGAACACATGTACAATAGACAAGAGTACATGCGTGCTCGACCCGAGATATTTACAGGATTAAACATACAAAAATATACAAAATAAACAGTAATATACAAAATATAAAAAAAAAAAAAACAGTCTGTCTAGAAGCAGGTGAGTATTATAAGTTCATAATCTGGTAGCAGTCCTTGAGGATTTCCTTCCTGTAGGGCTTGTCTTCACAGAACCTATCAGGGTGGATCCTAAATTTATTGAAGATCCGAAGACAATTGGCTGGAAACATGTTCCTCAGGGAATCAATGTTGGACAGCGTAAGGCGTAGAGGGAGACAGGAGTCGGGGTGCTCCCCTCTTGCCCTCTTGCTCCCCTCTTGCCATCGGTATCCAGAGATTAATGTGGATACCGATGGAGCATCAATTCGCCTCGTTATAAGCCGTGCAAGCCTTGAAGACATTTTTTGTCATGATGATATGTCTCCAGGGAGTGGTGCCCAGATTTGCTTGTAGGATAGATCTGGAGATAGTTAGGGGGGTGGCCTACCACCCTGTTCATCCATCTAAGCAACCAGTACTCTAAACTGAGATACTTCTGAAGGTATGAGGCAGGTGCAGATGACCAAATTTCTGAAGCATAGAGAGGAATCGGCGTAATACACCTCAGGATGTGCCGAAAAAGCAGCGCTGGCTGATGCACACCAACGAGCTCTTGCCCAAAGAGCAGCGTACATCTTCTGCCTCATCCTGGCAAAGTGAGGCTGAAATGTGAGCCCAACGTCCCAGGTGAGGCCAAGATCAGTATGAGAGGTCACCTTTTGCACCGGTTCCCCACTCACAAAGATTTGGATATCATTTTTGGCTTTCTTCTTGGTGATCGTCAGTTGTGCTGATTTAGAAGGGCTCAGATGCAGCCCTATTGTGGCAAGATAACTTTCCAAGCTCAATATTTGTCTAGAAGCTTGTTGGTTGATATCATGAATCTGATGATTATGATCTGAGCTCACGTAGTACTTCAGATCGTCGGCATAAGAGACAAAGTTCGGATTCTGAGCAAGGAAAGGCTCCAAAACTGCTGCAAACAGGATAGCTGACAGTACACTTCCTTGTGGAATGCCTCTTGAGACGTCAATAGTTACTTGAAAGTCATTGTGGGTCACAGACAGATGTCTAGGAAGTAAAATAGACTTCAAAATTTGAAGTAAGGTTTCCGCCAGGCCGAAGTAGTGTTTCAGAATGGTAAAAAATAAGCCGATTTTATGTCGAGGAATATGATATCAATCTGTGATTTGTTGTTAAGGGTGCGCTGAATTCTGAAGAGGGTATCCAGAAGATTGGTAGTTGTCGATCTCCTCTGTAGAACGGTATGCAGGTACTCGGGCCTGTGTGCAAAGCAGTGCTGGGCAATTGTTGGCTGAATTACTTTTTCAAAAATTTTGAGTAAAGAACAACTGATGGATATTGGTCGCAGGTCTTTAGGAGATTTGGGTTTCTTGATCTTTGGAATGGGCTTAACATGGTAGGTTTTCCAAATTGAAGGAACTATTCCAGATTGCAGAATTTGTCGGAAAAGGTGAGGGAGAAGGTCGACTATATATGGGCTGCAAATTTTGATAATAAAGAGTGGGAAACCATCTGGACCTACAGTGGCTTTGTTGGGTAGTTTATTGATGACATCAATTAGGGTCTCTCTAGTTATTTCTATTTCAGACAAGTGTACCCTAGGTAGCCAGTCCTCCTGAGAGAGAGAGGAATCAGAGTCAGGAAAATCTGCCTGCAGTAAGTTGAACTGTGCCCATTCCTGGACAAGCTTTTTGTCAATGGCTAGATGATGATGATGATGTGAAAGGATCCTTCTACCACTCTTCAACCTATTGAGAACAGCTTGGTTAAGGACCTGCGTTTTCTTTTTCAAGAAGCAAGCTCTTTCTTTCTTAAAGATGGAACGGTCTGAGGGAAGTTGAGTTTTCTGCCATTTCCGGTAGGCCTTCTGCTTCTTGATGAAAGCCATCTTAGTTTCCTTATTGAAACCCCGATTCGACCTGTTACCAATCCTGGTGATTCTGGCTGCACCCTGTAGCGCAATTAACTTAATAAATAAATTTTCTGTTTATACTCCGGGACGACCAAACGGTCAGAGGAGTTCACAAGATAGACAGAATACAAGAAACAGCACCATATTCAGCAGTCACGGGCTTGAACCCCGGTCACTCAAGGCACGTGTACTTATGCACTTATGCACCCGCGTACATAAGTACTTATGCACTTATGTACCCGCGCGCCTGACCACTAGGCTACGGCGGCCTCATCTTGAAAGCATCCCTGTACTTTCAGGATGACAATGTTTCATCTTTATCAATTAGGATAAACATGAAAGTTGCCAGGTGTACCTGATCCGCAACGATGTTTAAATATGCTCGGGCATGGTGTATGGTAAGGAAACATGATCCAGACCTAAGAGATACATATGTGGTGTGATGAAGGCATCACACCACATATGTATCTCTCTTATGTCTGTATGGATGTGGATGTAAATGTGTATTGTAAACCCTTGGCACCACCATGCCGTGACAGGAAATTAACCGTTAGAACAATCTCGATCGGAGCAGTAGTTCAATCAAAGACAAGACAAATAGAAATGAGGAAAGGTCATTCCATCTGGCATTTTAGTGCCAAAAGCGAAAATATAGGTAGCCATGAGAAAGATCAGCTCCGCAGGATAATAGACCACCACTATGCTCCGATTGTTTGATCATAGCAGAGTGTCAATGTCCTGTTACTTATATGCAGAGTGATTTAACCCACAAATGCGGTAAAAATATTTATAAATCATTATAGTTCTAACCGTGGTCCTGTGATGCATCCTGAAGTACATTTTATTTTAAATATTCTCAGCTACTGCGATATAATCTATGATAGGTAACATTAACTTAGTGAAGAAATTATCAAAATTGTTAGTTCTGTGGTTCAGATTGCCTGTATTCTAGGAGACAAGTGAATATGTTCGTAAAATCTTTAGGAGCAGCAAAAGCTTCGGCATCTCTACCACCCGATTCAATATAACTGGATTAGCTGGTAGATTGAAAAGTTACTGAATAAGCTGCAGCTTGTTGAAATCGCGAGTAATATTGTAAGAGGGATTGCAGAGCAGGAAGCACAGGATTGTGGATTGTGATTAATGGTTACTCTTCAGATGGGTCTAATATTAGAAGTAAGATTTTCCAATGATGGGTTCTAGGACCACTGTTGTTTCTGATTTTTATATATATGTAACATTGACCAAGAGATGGAGGGAATGATGCCGAAATTTGCAGATGATATGAAAATTGAGAGGACAGTCGTCAAGCAGCACTCTTTCAGGGTGAGTTGGATAGGCTTCAAAGATGGTCAGAAATGTGGCATGTACCTTTTAATGCAGTCTTAAATTTGGGGAATAGCAACCCAAAAATAACTTTTACACTTCGTGGGGCTGAATTAAACACAGTACAGGAGGCTCGGAGGGGATTTGGAAGTTACGATTTATCATATTCATGGTATCCTCTCAATGACCTTTCGAACATTTGCTTGTAGAGATGGATAGGTCGCTATCACACTGTATAAGCAATTGTACACTTGGAATGCTGTGTCCTGTGGACTCATCTTAAAAAAAAAAAAAAAACATCGAGCTTCTTGAAAGGATCTGAAAGGGTTAGATCTGCAAAAGTGCAAACACAAGCACCCGTACGAGGAGAGACTTCGATTATATGGACTAAAAAACTTGGTAACTAGGCTACATGGTGTATATAATGCGTATTTACCATTAAAAAATACTCCACGAGAAGGGTTCCAAGTTGGATGAATAGTGAAGTTGCCACATTACTTGAGCAGAAAAAGGTGGCATGGAAAGGTTACAGAGCAATAAAAAGTACTGAAGCGTATAACAACTACAAGATGATCTCTAATAGAGCCACAGAAAAGGTTCGACAGGCAAAGGCAGTTTATGAGAAATCACTAGCAAACAGAGCAAAGAGGGGGGGGGGGGAATAAGGAATTCTTCACATATATAAATGCCAAGAAGAGAAGGACAAACCAGATCAGACCTTTACGTAAGGGAACGGGAATAGTATTAAATACACCAGCTGCCATTGCAGAGGAACTCAACAGTTATTTTGCAACGATATTTACAAATGAAAAGCCTTTTGTGGCAATGGGAAATTGTGGGAGCGAAGTTAAAAAATATGTAATTAATGATATTGAAATTTCGCAAGATTATTTAATGAAAAAACTTTCGAGCCTACAGACCAGTAAGGCTCCTGGAGTTGATGGAATATACCCTATAATCTTAAGGGAGACGGCAAGCGAGTGCATTGTACCATTGGGGCTAATTATGCGAGCATCACTAGACTCTGGGGAGATTCCCTTGGATTGGAAAAGTGCCAATGTATCTCCCATACATAAGGGTGGTTCTAAGAGTGAAGTGGGAAATTATCGACCTGTCAGTCTGACTTCAGTGGTAGAGAAAATCATCGAGGCAATGATCAAGGGTGGAATTCAAGATCATTTGGATCGAATTGAAATTCTCAAGGATACTCAGCATGGTTTTGTAAAGGGAAAATCATGTTTAACAAATCTGGTTCGCTATTTTGAAAGGGTCACTCACGAGCTGGATCTAGGGAATAATTTCGACATTGTTTATTTAGATTTCAGCAAAGCTTTTGACTCAGTCCCACATTAGCGGTTGCTTTATAAGCTGGAACAGGTTGGAATCACTGGGAAAATCCTTAGATAGATAGAAGGATGGCTTCAGGGCAGGAGGCAGAGGGTTGTGATAAATGGCTATTCCTCAGATTGGGTTGATGTAAGAAGTGGGGATTCCCCAAGGATCAGTATTAGGATCACTGTTGTTTTTAATTTTCATAAACGACATAAATGAAGGGATAGAGGGCGTGATGTCTAAATTTGCAAATGATGTTAAAATTGGTAGAGTAGTTAATGATTACTGTCAAGCTGAGTTTCTTCAGAGAAACCTAGATAGACTTCAGGAATGGTCAGAAAAATGGCAGCTATGCTTTAATTCAACAAAATGTAAGGTATTACACCTGGGAAACAGTAATCCCAAAATAACTTATTCACTTGGTGGTGTTCAGCTAAACCCAGTACTGGAGGAAAGGGACTTGGGTGTTACGATAGGGTCAGACATGAAATTCTCTGAGCATTGTAAACAGGTTGCACGGAAGGCCCATGGTGCCCTATCGATGATCTATCGAACTTTTGCAAGTAGAGATAGGGACGTGATAATCCCATTATATAAGGCTTATGTTAGACCACACTTGGAATACTGTGTTCAAGTATGGAGACCGCACCTAAAGAAAGACATGGAGCTTCTTGAAAGGGTAGAAAGAAGGGTAACTCGCCTGGTGAGATCGGCAAAAGGGCTTCCTTATGAAGAAAGACTTCGAATATGTGGGTTGCAGAGTTTGGAAACTAGACACCTTAGAGGAGATTTGATTGAGGTGTTTAAGGCTCTGAGAGGCATCAGTAAAATGAATGAGGACGAAATTTTCAAGGTTATAAATGATGCTAGAACTAGGGGACATAAATTCAAGTTACGGGGGGAGATGTTTAGATTGGACTGCAGGAAGTTTTATTTTAGCCAGCGAGTTATAAATTACTGGAATAAGTTGCCTACATGGGTGGTAGAGGCCAACAGTTTGGGGAAATTCAAAGGTCATCTGGATAGTACCTTCGGGTCAGGGAAGCGCATAGGATGATAGGTTTAATCTCCTTCTCTTTTATTAATTATTACTATTTATGTATTTTTTGTTTATCATTGTTTTATTCGGTTTTTTTTTTTTTTTTTTTTGGCTGGTGCAGCATAAGCCATAGGCTTTCTTGCACCATGCGGCCATTACTAATACTAATACTGTAAGGCTTTGAGAGGGATAGGGAAATAATGAAAGCGAAATTTTCACTATTATAAAAATTCCAGAACTAGAGGCCATAGATTCAAATTACGTAGAACAATATTTAGCCTGGATTATAAGTTTTCTTTTAGCGAGCAAGTTGTTAATTACTGGATTAAGTTTCCTACGTGAGTAGTTGAGGGGAAATTCAAATGGATAGTTTCTTGCAGGAGAAGGAAAACACAGATTATTTATTTTCTTATGTGTATCATTAATTTTTATTATTAATGTTATATTTTTATTTAGTCATTCAATTTGTTTTTTTTTTTTGTTTAGTGCAACAAAAGCCTGTGGCTTCGTTGCACTCTCTGGCTAACACTAACTAGAAAACTGAGTAGCTAGGTGTGGAGTTATAAACATTAAAATCATCAGAGGAAAATGACATTACTGTTAGGAAGTTAGAGTTGGAAAAAGTCAAGTTTCAAAGAAAGCATCCAAAGTTGTTGCGGAGTTCGGTGAGCGATAAAACAAAAAATTAGTCTGATTTCATTATGAGCTTGGTTATTATTGTTAAACACTGATCACTTTCTTATGACTGGAAAACTTGGAGATGAAATTTGTAATACCTTCAGGATCGCCCAAAAAAAAAAAAAAAGACATGTATGCCCTCGTCATGCTCTAGGTGGACTCTAATGCCGCGCTATCCACGCTCCGATGTATCCGTATGCACTTTTATTTGTTGTAACTTTATGTTTTTGTATCTTCACCAGTGGCTGTTTAAGGCCGTATTATTGTATCTGGCTCTATATACAATGTATTTGTCTGTCTTTTATGTTTCATCTCTGTATGTAACTCATGTCCTCTAGCTGCATAGCTGTAAAGGGACATTCCTTCGGAAATAAATTGATATTAATAACAATAATAATAAAAGGAACTTAATCCTCTCCTGGTTTTTTCACGATACAATAACTCTTGGCTTGGGCTGCCCTTGGTTTCACTACATTTAACTTGTTGGAGAGGTCTGAGTTCGAGTGCCGTCGACGACTGGAGGAATTTCTGAAGTCTTCTAGTCCTCTTTACTCGAGGCTGTAGTTAGATGATCTCAGGACGAGGGAGTAGGGTTTTCCTCCCCCATCACAATATGCAAATCGGCTCGTGAACACATACACTTCTATAGACGTCATACACAACATGAATATACTTTATGCGCGGGAATCATTAAAGAAAATAATAATTATTATTATTGCTCTTATATTATTTCTCCCTGATTGAGGGTTCCACCTCGTGACGGGTATTGCTACCAAGTACACAGGATGGCTGTTGTTATGTCTGATGTTACTGTTGGTCGAGGAACTCTCTGACTATCCTACAGGTGTTCAGGATTGCGACTTTCTGGAGTTCCTTGTAGGAGTTCGCTGGGAGCCCTATTGCTGCTAAGCTGTTATGTAGGGTCTTTAGCACCATACCGGTGGTTGACACGATTATCGGGATGGTCGTTACTCGTTGCATATGCCACATCTCCTTGATCTCCTATCTTAGGTTTGTGTACTTCCTGATTTTTTCCTCCATGGGTTTTCTGCAGGTTGCAGTGTTGGGTACCGCTATTGTCAATCAGTTAGGTTGTGAGGACCCATCCTTACAATAATTTAATAAAGTTTTGTTAAATATTGGAAGAATTAATTGTTGTGTAAATAGTTAGTTTTCAGCTCAAATAATATGTGTTAGGAACCACTGGAATTTGGAAGTTTATTCCAGCCACGCCTAGCTCTAGTTATATCTTGTTTGTAAAGGATTCCTTAAGCGAGTAAGTAAAAGTATAATAGACCGAAACAAATCCCACTTAAGACAGGAGCATATACTCTATAGAAAGGGCACTGAGTGCGGGAGTGGCCCTCTTAAAAAATTTCACGGTGCGACTCTAGCAGGTGTGGGCGATGGTAATGGATGTGATTGTGAGGTCACAAAGAAGGCCTGAAACTTTCTTAGTTGACCGGAACTTACGTTTATTTTTCTCGAAAGTGCCAGAAATTTCCAGACCAACGGAAGTTCGGACACAAAAGGATGGAAAAACACGCCCACGGAAATGAAAGGAGACGAATAAGAATCACGAAGGAAAGGATGTGGAAGTCAACGATTGGCCAGGAAGAAAGCGGAGGAATTTTTGAGAGAACGAAGAGAAGGGTCTGAACGATTGATACTGGGCAGATTCGAGAAGTTGAGTTTTGGGGTGATTCGGAAAGAGTCGTGGTCTAGTTTGGGTGGTGGATGCAGGCCTGGGGAGATGGAAGTAGTAGTGGGAGAATTGTGATAAGAACTCTAGATAAGACTAGAGTAAGGAGGAATGTTCACTTGTAGATATTGAAGCAGCATGGAGGGAGAAAGGAGATATACACTCTGAGAATTCTAGAGGTAAAGTTTAATCAAATGAGCTGTCGAGCGACTGGCCTACTCGGAAAGCACCTCAGTCCACGGAAAAAAATGCAGACTAAGGAAGAATATAGGATCCTGAATTAAATCCAGCTGCGTAGTACCCGGTAGGGAAACATCAGAAAGATTACCGTGATCCCCGGATGGACGACCTTCTGCATTCCAGTCCACGCCTAAGACAGACAGGAAGGTAAACCGAGCAAGGAGAAAATCACGTAAGTGTTAGGAAGTTTTCTGAGAATAAATGAACCTAAATTAGTAAGGGCAGGACTATAGGAGAATGCTATATAGTTATGGAAGGATGTCTAAGTGATAAATATATATATATAAGTGTACTGTACTAATGTAATACATAAAGATAATCAGACTAGAGGGTGGCATAAGAGTAATGTAATTAAGGTTCAGTAGTATATAATTGGAAGTGAAGTTCTGTATTAATGTTTAATAGAAAGAAATGACCTATTAAGTAATTAAGAATTATTAGCGATTGGGTAAAGGTTTCCTAACTAGTGTAGAGTTAAAGGTTGAATTTTGAATTATTGTTAATGTTGATTTAAGGTGAATATATCTGATTGAAGTAGGAATTGATTAAACAGGTAGGCTATTAAGGAGTTGTGGATTAATTGATTGGAAGGGCACTATTTAATTTGGTTGATCAATGTTGACTGTTAACCTGGCTATAACGAAATGTTTGATTGAATAAATGTACTTTCCTTACAATTTTTGAAAACGAACTCTTAATGACTTTGTTAGCCAGCTCATTGGCTGATAGTTGGTCGTTCATTTATACGGACTGTTTAGGAGTAGAGAGAGAGGGATTGTGTGAGGTGAATACCATGACCCATCGAAGCCTATGTAGAACATCAAGAGACACAATGTTATAATATATAAGAATATGTATTAGAATTGGATAATTGTTGGTGAAATGATTTATTTGATATCACGATATATACACATTTAAACGTTAGTAACATAACAAGTCTCCAACTAAATATTGTATTCAGTTAAATGTTATTGCAAGTTTTCTTATACATGATATGTCAATAAACAATGTTATATTCTACATTCATCTGTGTGTGTCTGTTATTCCGAAACTCAGCCAGTCCAGTGGAAGAATACCTAATATAATTGGGGTCCCCGTGAGTCTGGGATTTTCTGAGATCAATCAAGTCAGGTGTTAAAGTGGGAGGGGTTTATAAGGGGATATATAAATAAAATAAATATAATAAATAAATAAATATTAATTAATACAAAAAAGAAGATACAATAAGATAACCTCATTTACCACCCCCACAAGGTAGCCTTTTCATTCTTGTCCACAAGGGGTTATGTCCGGTCTATTGTGCGGATTGTCCTATCCGTTATTATGATGCGGTCCAAGTACAGCTTGTGGTTTGGGGTCTCTAGTACTGCCTGGGGTTCGTTCTTATAGTACGGTACACTTTCTTCGATCAACTGGTATTTCTTTGCTAGCTTCTGATGTATTATCCTGGCTACCTGGTTGTGTTTATGAGTGTACTCAGTTTGGGTGATCACCTTGCATCCCGCAGTGATGTGTTGGATCGTTTCTGAGGCCAGGTGGCATCGTCGACATGTGTCATCGGACACTCCTTGGCGATGTATTTTCTATAGTTTCTGGTGTTTGATTACCTAGTCTTGGATAGCGAGCATGAATCCTTCAGTCTTGGGGAAGAGTGTACCGCTCGTGAGCCATGCATTGAAAGCAATTTTATCTACGTGTTCTTGATGGAGATCATTGTAGTGTCTTCTCTGCCCCATCTTTCTAGCTTCGTTTGTGCTTTCTGGTTGGAGGGGTCTTCTCGCTTAGGTTGAGTGGGTATACCGCTCGTCTATTTTCCTTATGGCCTGGTGGAGTGCTGCTCTGTGTTTCTGGAAGTAATCCTATAATCCTTCAGATTAGCAATCGCTGTTTTCTGTTGCTCGATGAGGCCTCTCAGGCCCTTTCCTCCTTCTTTCCGAGAAACTGTCAGTCTCTCCACGGCTGACTTCGGCTGGTGTTGGCGGCTCTTGGTCATCATTGTCTTTGTCTTTCTCATGATATCCTCCAGCTCGGTGTAAGTCTAATCTATGACCCCGAAGGAGTATGTTAGCACTGGGACGGCATAGGTGTTTATGGCTTTAACTGTGTTCCCGCCGTTCAGCTTTGCTTTCTGCAGGCTTCTGATTTTCTAATGGTATTTATTATTATTATTATTGTTGTTATATAAAGTCAGAAATTATCTCCTAATCACGGACTTCTCTGGAAGTTAAAGGGTTGTGTTCGTTAGTTCCAGAACTATTCTCGCATATTTTAATGATAACAGAGTTTGTCCACCCACATTCAAACTCTCCTCCGCCCTTCTTAATGTAACTTGCACACCAGTTTCTCCCACCTTTTCAAGCGAAGTTTTGTACAAAAGTTATTCTTCTTTGATAGCATTTTATTTTAATGATTATCTAAATGTAGAGTTTCACGTGTATTTTTTTGGGAATAGATTCTTATTAAGGGTCGCAACTCCTAGTATTAATATTAGATTTAACCTGAAACTTGGGATTAGCTTTCGGAGGAATCCTTCACTAAACTTTCCAAAGATCTGTTAACAGCTCAACGAATATTTTGTACTTTCTTAAGAAGACTTTCAGTGCACTTAAAATGTGAAGATTAAAGTAAACTGAACAGCGAATTTGGAGAAGCCTCTGTTGGCTTCAGACGCATTCACGGTAAACTGGAAGAACATCTGAACGCTAATGGACGCACTAACATGGAGCTGATCTCTCTCTCTCTCTCTCTCTCTCTCTCTCTCTCTCTCTCTCTCTCTTTGTGTATTCCCCCCCCCCTCCGCATCAGCCATATTCTTTCCATTCGATTATGAGCCATGATCGATTATGGTCATCACTACTAAGAGTTGACGTTTAGAAAATAAGCTCCGATTTTTGTAATAAATGACAACCAAACATTTTGGAGGAAATCTGTTTGAGATCTACTCGTATAAGACTCTGAGAGAAGATAGTAAAATAAATAAAGGCAAAGTTTTCACCTTAATAAATGATTCCAGAACTGAGCGCCATAAATTCAACTTACGAGGAAAGGGATTTAGACCGGTTGTAGGAAGTTTTCTTTTACCCTAACTTATTGGAGTTTAATTACTGGAAAGTTACTTCTGCGGGGAAAAAAAAAAATTAAAAGTTAACTCAACTGGATTAAAGAAGAGAAGGGAAACCATAGGTTGTTTGTTTATTTTTTTTTTATTATGTATTTTATATATTGTTGGCTTATTTTTATTTGTTTTTATTACTTTGTTTAATCCAGGGAATTTATTTAATCCTTTAATTAATTAATTAATTTAAATAATTAATTAATTAATTAAAGTCACATGTTTTGTTAATGTGGATTCCTTGCACTATATTATTAATACTAAACAAATAAATTTTCTGCGTATATTTGATTCTGCCACACACAAGATCAGATTAGTTCACAATATAGAGAGAATACAAGAACATCGACGTATTTAGCAGTCATTTAGGTTTGAACCACATTTAACTGGAATGCGTGTATTATCAAAAATAAATGTCACAATAGGATCATCCGGAAGATTAATTCATCTACTCCAGTGCATTATGTTTGTGTTCTCTGCTCGATTTGACTGCGTTGCTGGAAAACGGGCAACAGCCGAGTTTCCGGGGGAAGAACCTTGCTGTCTATGTCTGAGGCCGACTAACTCAGCCACGGAGTGAAAAAAGCCCATAAAAGTTCCTCTCCTCATTTAACGGGATTCGAATCCGGGCCTGGATGCGTGTACTACTGAGGAGAATGGGACAAGAGAAACGTACACAATTTTCACCCAACTTTCGCTCTCGAGAGCACACAAATCCCTGCGCTCTATGGTTTAGCGGCACGAATTTGAACTCTGTTACGAGTTCAAATTCGAAATGAATAGTGGCGTGAAATGAGATGAGCAAAGCAGTAATAAAAGTCGAAGTTGCACAATGTGTGAATTCAGTACAGTGATATGCATAAAATGTTAATTCATCGTAAATTAATATCTAAGGGAACTCGGTTCTTAAATGCAATTTAAACTTCGTAGTGTGAAATGCAGTGAGATATATTTAATTGGATGGGGAAACGATAAACTTATGAATATGAACTCCATGAGTTATTCAAGCAAGTTTTCTGGATACCAGTGACTACTGACGCTACCTTTTTTTTTATATCATAATAGAAAACAGGTTGGTTAATGCTCGCGGTGTGTTACATTTCAGGCGCGCTATATTTTTTTCTTCTTAAATTCATTGAATTTTTTTCTTTAACTGTGATTAATAGAAGTAAAAAGTAAGTATAGGTGTCGCCTTATCAATTAATTACTAAGAACTAATTACTTAAAAATTAATTACTTTATAGAATATTTAATTCTCTGAACTTAGCCATTCTGTTTAATTACAATTGAATAATTTTTTTTTTTTTATTTTCTTCTCCCGTGTACGCCTTTCTTTGTTTTTAAGTCTCTTCTCTCTGTATTTTCTCTCTCTTTTTTTAGACAGTACTGCATTAGGACTACATTTAATCTATGAATGTCTTTTTTCCGTACAAATGCTAATCCTAAACAAGAAATAATTTATGCGCACGTACGAACATTCTCAAAAAGGACATAATCTCAAGGGAATTTACAGAATTAAATCAAAATTAACTGATTAATTTATTTCAGAAAAAAAATCTCTCATTTACAATTAGTTGTAAAATTAAAAAAATAAAAAAAAAAAAACTCCGCGCAATGTTTGCGATAAAACTTAATTCGTTTATTTAACTATGATTAAAAAAGCCAACACCCAGTATGTTCAAATGCCTAACCTAATTAAAGTGCGTGTAATGTTTCAGATTCTTCATTAGGTAACTGTTAGCCGGCCTTTACAACTAACAGATCTCGTAGCCAAGCTCTTCCGTGTTAAGGTTGGTAAGGACACAAGGAAGGTGGGCTGCGAGATCAGTTGGTTGCAAATGCCCGATGATAGTTCTCAAAAACAGAATCCGAAACGTCGCTTGCAAAGTTAACTGAATTATTTGAACGCTGACTTTAAAATTTAAGTTGTCTCGCATTCATCATTCGATGAATTAATTAATTTAAAACACTAACAGCTTATAATGGACTATTTTATAGTCTTGTCCACTATTTCTTGCATACATTGCTCGATGGAATAGAAATCCGTGGTAAAGTTAAAGACTGCATCCATCTTTATTAAAGTTGTAATGGCCATGCGGCATTCATTAGCTCTATTCTTCAGCAACGCTAATACAGTTTTAATAACAGTCAAAGACCTGTAATCGGCGTGATTAATCACTTTGTTTTCCCTTTTGACAGTAGCAGAGAACTAAATACACCGTGCACATATTGCAATACTGAAACTTATTTCGTTAGTTATTAAATCATACAACAATATTAAAGCGCTGTATTATCGCAATGTTTCACACTGAGTCTGGTTTAGACTGCGAATGTAATTAGTTGGGAAAACGTTGAGATTTTATGCATATTTAATATATGCTCGATCAGTAAGCAGTTTTCAACACCCCTGTTCTTGATAAAGGTTTAATATATTCATCCACGACTACTCTTGATTCTTAATTAAAACAAGAGTAGTCGTGAATGAATATGCAAACCGTCCTGACCAAATTCCTTTAGTAATTACGGTGACTCGTGCTTTATACTATACCTTGGTAATATAGTTACAAATAAGATTTTAGCGTATTTTCTCATAACTGAATTTATTTAATATAAACGGCTTTCCCATTCCTTGGGGTTGTACAGTATATATAATCACCGTCCTCCCCAGACCGCCTGGAAGAGATGTTACTGCGAAACCCATCAGCGACGTTAGGAACTTTTATGGGCCTCTTGTATACCGTGGCTGAGTTAGTCAGTCTTGTGAATTCCTCTGGCGGTGTGGCCCTCTTGGATTATAAACAGAAAATTTATTATTACTATTTCTGGCCATTTCACTGAATTCTGTGTCAGTGCAGTGCATCTTGGGGGGGGGGGTGAAATTCATAGGTCGCCCTACGTGAGACAGACGCATAATTCTGTCAGCCATTTTATTTCCATAATATATTTTCGAAAAAATATATTTTTTTTGTCATATTCTAATTAATTCAGCTTAGATAACTGTATACGAAGTGAATACCCATCCTAGGTCGAACACGGATCTAGGATAGGTATGAAAGTCCGTTACAGTTGCCGCTACCAGCAGTAAATCGACTGACATCTAAATAAATTTAAATTGCTTATATTTTTAATCTTTTCATAATACAATACTCGTATTTTATTTATTTTGTGTCAGATCAGGTCGAAGGTGGGACTCAGTTGAAGTTGATAATAGAATACGAAAATGGCGGCAAAGCTCTCTTCAAACCAATGAGGTGAGTTCATGTTTTATAAATAGCAGTTCATATAAATCAAAGTAGAGTAAACGCTAATTGCTGATAGAAACTAAGCCCGGTGTATATACAATGATTATATTAATTTTTATTTTATTTATTTATTAATTTTTAATAGTTATTACAAGCAGGGTAGTTACTGAAATATATATTTGTTTAGAAAAGTGAAGGTATCTCAGAAGAAACTTATAATTTTCAGAAATAAAAGCCAAATTTCGCTATTTTTTGGTGCATCGAATCATTTTTCTTTCATTTTTTCGGTCATCATTTTTCTTTAGTGAACCCATGATGTGACAAATTGTGAACCTTTTCCAAGACTCCATCTGCCCATGACGCCAATCGGGTTAAACTGCTTTGATTATATATTAATTAACTAGATTAGATCTTCGTTACATTTCCTGAATTCGACACGGGGTATAAACATGCCATGCATTAAATGGCATTATTCCTCTTTCGTGTATCTGTTGTTTGTTAAAACCAGTGTTGCCCTGTCATCGCTTGTAGGTTAAAAGCGTTGCACCGAACACCTGTGGGATACGTACCTTAGGGAACTCGTGAATTAGCAGAAATTAATCTTGACAAATATCATTTTCTTCTTCTTTCAGTTATTTGAAAGATAAATACTCCGATAGTCGATAAAATTTTACCTTATTTTATCGAAATAACTTCTATCAAAGTTAAAAGTTAATGATTTTTGTCTTTATCGGCGAGAGAAACAAAAAAGTAAACATTTTATTTGATGCTCATTAAATTTATTAAAAATAAAAAACATTCCGTAGTAAAAGTTCACGACTGTCATGTTTGCCGAACGATGTAGCCGAAAACATTTCGAGTTTTAATGATAAATCAATGACGAAAGAACGGCCATAAATGTTTCATTGCCTAATTATCGCCGAATGGCAATGACTTTGACATCACCGACATTTCACAAGCGACAGACTCTGCAGATGTCACGTTAACTTTGTCCATTGGGTAAGAAGAATCAGATAAGCTACATCAGCAGTAGCTGAGCGACGTCTCCTCACTTCAAATTGATTTTCATTACCACATCGCGCGTTTGTATCGCCCGCCTTTTGTGTCTACCCAAATTACTTCATCTCCCTTCTCCCCTGTCATTTCGGGCCTTTTCATTTCTCCTTCGGGTCTATTTTCTTAACATTACGTGCGTGCGAAACATCCGTGACGCTGTTTTTTGTCTAATAAATTACCAAATAAAAGCAGCGCGTGTGTTTTAAATCTTTGGGAACAAGAGAAAGTCAGGTCCTTATCTCTCCTCCTCCTCCTACCGAAATGGGATTTTGCCGGTGTTAATTCGATGCCGCCCTGCGATTTCTTTGTTCTAGAGTTCTTTATAGCTTATTGATGTAAATGCGCCTCCTTATCTCAGAAGGGAAATATGGCAGCTATCGGGACAGCGACCTTTTTATCAGTGATAACGGATTCGGAATTCTTCCACCATCCTAACCACACTTGTGATAAACGCCACAAGATGGATCTGGCGATGTCGCCGTGAACATTACGACATCATCCAGTTCAATGTATCGCCAGCAATGCAATTAACTTGGTCGATGGCTTTCTAAGGACATTGACTGCTGCGCTGACTCCTATTGGATACTTTGCAATAAATTACAACTGAGATGAAAGAAACATCTGTAACTATATCCGTGAAGATCTTCGCGAGGTTTTTCTCTAAATATAGATAACCTGATATGCAACCATTGCTTGAAGGAAAATTATGATCTCTTGATTTGCCTAATGCACCAGCTATTCACAGCTAAAATAGGGACCCATGCCATTGCATGATTCGCCTAGAGCGCCAGTTTCAGTCAGTCCAGGACGATCCTTAATTATGATACATGAATATATTGCGGCTACTAACAACAGAACAACAGTAAACACGGGCATATAATGTGGAATTGAGGGTTATTTTCAATGGCAAAATTTCTACAAAGGTGGACGTTTCCAGCATGATTTTCGAAATGAATTCGTGTAGAAAATCTCCAAAGAAATCGGGAAAAAATACAGGTCATTTAAACTGAGTGTGCTGTTTATTTGCAGCGTAGAACTGAGGCAATTTTTGGAAATTTCTTTGGCAATACGACATATATCTGAGGTATTTTATAGCAAACTTAGTTTGATTTTTGAAATGTAGACAAAGGAGGCTTTTTCCGCTTCATCCATTTTAATCTGGTCTAAGTTTATAGTTCTAAATTTACTTGAGATTTAAATAATTGGTAATGGGAAGGTAACAGATTTTCAGGAGGGGATCTGTGAAACCCCCTATATAAACAGTGGAAACTCGTACAGTCTTAGTAAATCTGTGGGTTTAAGTAAAGGCAGCAACGACGAAAATGAAGATCTTTTCTAATTTCGATATTTTAACTAAAGTGTGAAGTCGCGATCTATTAAATATCACGGGGTGAGGTTTGTGTAATAAATGTTCTGTCTCTCTCTCTCTTTCTTTGATTGTGTGGACGATTAATATGAGTTAACATAATTATACATTCTAAAATATTCTAAAATAAAAAAAGTCCTGAAATTCTGAAAAAAAAGGATCGGTGCTTCTATTCCAAATTTATAGCAATGTTTCTGTAGGGAGGCTGAGGTTAGTTATGGAATTGGAATTAAACCCAAAACCTTCCCGAGGACCAACTAACAAAATATGCGCTGAAAATCTGACGTCAATTTGATTTTTCGTTATCGAGTAATACCCAAATATGCTTCAATTTATGTAATTTTATCATATAAAATTATGATAATAATTTTAAATACATTTTACGGGGAGAAAAAATGTCGAATTTCTATAGTTCCCATTTTATAGCTCGACAATTTGTTTTATTAAAAGATCCAAATATAAAATTTCATGAAAATGTTCACTGGGAGTCGAGTTGTTACATGCGGACAGGCAGACAGACACGATAAGTGAACATAAATTTTTTAAAAAAATTGAAATCATAATTAAAACATTGTCAGTTATTACTTCAATTGTGTTTTTTTTTTTTTTTTTTTTTTTCAAACAAGTTGGCTTACATCTCAGGTGCGTTAGATTTTTGTCATTCTTAAATTAATTAAAATTTTTCTTCTCGTGTGATTAACAGAAGTAAAAAATAAATAGCTATCTTAATTAATTACTAATTAGTTAACTGAAAATATATAACGGTAACAGTTTTCACTTCACTTCACATATCTCACAACGCAATATTCACTGAACGTTTTGAAGTACTTTACTTATTCCCCCCTATATTTTTAATAAAAACTGAAATATAACATAAGATAAAGAACAGCAACATGTACCTCAGATCGCACTGTGCAGAACGTTTTTGTAATATACTTCACTTTACTCGTGGAAATAAGTAACCTGCATAAATATAATACGATTTATTTGCTTATTATATTAATCATGCTTCTGCCGTGGTTAATATAATAAGCAAATTGTAATAATTCATGATTTATATATATTAAACTGATAACAAGAAACGAGCTCATCCAAAAGCAATCACTTCATATGCGAGAACCGAGAACATTTCTTTTCTGCGCATCTACCATGTTGTCCACTCGTTCCTTCGATTCATCGCACTGCAACAAACATAACTGCTTCAACTACATTGTACATACAGTACATGAATAACTTATACAAAATATGTATCAAAAACCATCTCAGATAAAAGATTTCAGATCGATTGCACTCTCCTTGAACTTCTGGAAAAGATAAGCGTCTTATCCCCACAACCCCGACGCAGTCTCACTTTGCAGTGCCAATAGGTCCACAGTAACCAACCTTCTAGCAGCAAAAAGCGCCATTGTTGACACCTTTGAAACTAAATCTGGAATGGCAATAAAATATATGTAGATATCGAAGCCGCCTTTGAAGCTTCTTTAGCTCTATTCTTCTGCTACAAATGCTATAAATGGAGATCTACTGTCTTTCCTAACTGCACTAGTGATGAATTGGAGTGTCCACTTAACCATTCAATCGGGACCTTCACCCGAAAGATTACCACTGGCGACCCACAAGGTGGGGTGATCCTGTCCGCCTCCTATTCACTGCGATTCTGAACCCCTGCATATACCCTCGAATTGATTATTTAATATACCACTTCTTCTTAGGATTTATTCAACCTAACATCAAAATGTCATTCCTTTATTCTTTTTTTCGCTCTCCTCCATCTTCCCACTCTCCATCCACCAGTGCTCTTCTATTCAAAGCTGTTCTCACACCCTCTATCCACGTCGTCTTGGTCTTCCTCTAATTTTCTTTCTCCATGGCTCCTCTGGGCAGTCTGTCATCATCCATTCTATCCATTTTATCAATGATGTTTTTTGGACGCTCATTGTATTCCTTGTCAAGTTATTTCTAACTTTTTCAGTCCTAGACTCTCCAGCCGATCTTCGTCAAAAATCCATCTGAACAGCCAGTAGTTTATTTTGTTGCGTCTTTCATTTAAGGTCCACGACTGATATACACAATAAAATTCTTTGTAATATTTCATTATATATTTGATGTTTAGTTTTATTAATGATCATTTTATTCAATAACACAGAATTAAGCATTTCTATGACCTTTCTACCTTCACCCAGTCTTCTCTCAATTTCCTGTACAGATGATCCAGCCCGTCAGCTATTTACTAAAATACCAACGTCTGAGGACACATCTCTTATTACTTCAGGCATAAATGAAAACCTCCTAGCACTTGCCATTTTTCTGCAAAACTTCGGTCTACACCTCAATCCAGACAAATCAACCGTTATGCTATTCTCTCTGAAAAACCAATCTGCTCTTATTCAACTCACAATTGGAGGGTTGCCAATACCCACTGCCACCATTATAAAGACGTCAGGGTATATTTTGAACCTAAGCTAGGATTCGCCATCCACATTGAGGACCTGCTAACCATAGAGAAACAACCAACTCTATGGATCCACCATAGAGAAACAACCAGCAAATACATACTGACTTCAGTATATCCCACAATCCTGTATGCCGCAGAAATCTGGGCCCCAACATTTCACCCCCTGCAGAAGCCAATAGTCAGTTCCGCATATTGGACCTTGAAATGGATGACAACCAAAAACCACCTCCCCGCTCAGGCTAGGACCACACAGATGGCACAACAGCTGAACATCCCGAGGTTGCCAAACCTCATTACCATGAGGCGTACTACGATGGCGATAAAAATGCTAACTGATAACATAGATATTCATTTACGATAGATGTGAGTTGTACGTCCCTCCAGAGTCTTTGAGATCGAGTCCCCAAATCATTCTAAAACGGAACCGGCTGCACACGTGTGATTGATTCTTACCTGTTCAAGCACTTCCATGCGTACAAGCCTCCAAAAAACGGAAATTGATCTACAGAAACTAGTGCAGACATGAAACGCAGACAATTCCTCACTGAGTGAATCTTTCATCTCAAGACCAAGTAAATGTCTTCAAAAAGAAAAAAATTCTGTGCCAGAAATGATCATCCGAAGAGTTCTACGTAATTTTGTTCTACGTTTATAACTGAACTGCACATAATATATCTATATAACATCCTTTCATCATTATTATAACCCTGCCTCGAGAGAAAGATAATAATTTGTACGTATAAAAGTTATGCAAATATCCCCAATTAATATTAATCATTTCACCATCTAAGTGGAAAGCTCCTGGCCCTGCTATCGTGATGAGCATATAGTAGTAATGCACTGTAACCAGCATTTACTAGTAATAGAGATATTTATTTATTTATTTTGTTTTTTGATAATGCAAACGCACCAATGTTACCTCATATTTTTTCAGACAGTTCTGTGCAGAGAAGTCATATAACTATATATACATAACGAATAACTCACAGGGAAGGAAGAGAGGGACTCGCGTCGAAGGAAGTAGGAAATCATCTCGAGACAGATTCGACTGAAGATGACTTTAGAAATTTGGGTGTGGGTTTGTTTCCAGTCATCGATGGGAAATAAACGCACCCCCAAACGGATAACAAACGGCAATGCATCGTGCCGAGTACGCTGGCACAGAGTATAGAGACATTTTTCTGGCCATGAATGTATTTATAATTGTTTGCTGTCCAAATCTGGTCATCAGGTTGTGTTTGCTTGCGATATTCGTCATCTCCAAGATCCAATTTAAGGATGCGATACGAAATTGCAATAGCGGTTTACATATTCTCTCTCTCTCTCTCTCTCTCTCTCTCTCTCTCTCTCTCTCTCTCTCTCTCTGCGTATTCTGTCATATTTTTAAATTCAGGAGTTCCATTTAAAGAATGGTACCTCAATAATTCAAACCCTTCGGAAGGAATACGATGCGAAAATCTACACAATAAAGCGCAGATTAAGTGCCGTGTGCACCATGAACAAACTGCTTCGAAAGCTGAAGGCCAAGTGACAATGATGCAACTAACACAAGCAAAATAGGAAATTCTGGATAGTCTCCTATAACGTGACGTTGTAACTCGAAACTCGAAAGCGGTTATTCAAATGTTCGCATTCAGAACAATAAATTCAAATACGCAAAAGTCAACTTAGTACTTCGCTTGCGCGCACAAGTGCACCGACGATTCCTTATGGGTTAGCTTACAGCGTACTTTTAAGAACGCAGTTGAACTTTTATCGATCACATTAAACATCGAAGAGAGCAAAAGTCACAAAAGCGAAAAACAAGTGAAATATTAGAAGGAGTATACAACGACGAGAAACTGCAGAACACATAATTCCATTTACATCTGCGTGAAATAACCATCTACGCGCACTATCTAATTACAGGGTTGTTTCTGAAGCTTTTTTAAACCATGCCCCGTTCAAACGTTACTAATTATGACTGTCCTCAGTCTCACAAAACTACGGGATACGAGAGATGTTGCATGTGTCCCTCATAACTTACAGTTCACTTAAGACAATTCGCGCAATGAAATGTCATTGATATAGAATCAAACATCATATGTACAAAAGATGATTGCATTAAGTTAAGTTACCGGTGAAACAAGTAATAATTAATCAATTAGAGAATAGAAAAATAATAAAACACATAATAATAATAAACTACAATAATTAGATCAGAGCTAGTCACTTTATAGTTTAAGAGAAGAGGCAAACTTGTGGATGGAGTTCATCAGTGATGGGAAGTTGTCAAAGAAGTCAATGAGAGAGTCATTTGCTGATTTTCAGATTCTGTTCAGTGGACTGAACTTCATAAAGTCCGTGGTGGCAGAGTCAAGGCGAAACGGTATAAGGTTCCTGACTTGTCTACAAGGAGCATTGAAGTTGATTTTGCTAAGGATATCAGATGCTTCATAAGTTCCAGTGATTACTTTGGCTAGAAGGGTGATGTCAGCAGTAACTCTTCTAGAGCACAGAGGCCTCAGATGAAAGTAATCACACAGCGATTCATAATACACTGAGTGATAGAATAGAGGATTGCGGTACGTAAGGTAACGGACAAAGTTTTTTTGGACTGCTTCAATTTTGTTAGTTAAAGTCTTTGTGTGAGGATTCCAGATGGGTGAACTGAATTGTTCAGTTCACCCATCTGGGTGAACTGAACAATTCAATTCACCCATAAAGATAACCGCATATCTGTAGTTTTTGAACTTGTATGTATTCCGTTTGATGAATCCCAGTGTTTTGAATGCTTTACTGGTGATTTTAAGGACATGAGCATCGAATTTAGCACTGCTGGAGAAAATCCCCAAGTCGTTAACTTGGTCACACCTTTCGATGAACACAGAGTGAATACTATACTCCGTATTTATTAGTTGTGGAGATCTGCCGGATGAGAAAGAGATTACTTTGCACTTCGAGGGGTTAGCAGACAAGCCATTCAGAGATAGCCACAGAGAGAATTTATTGAGAGCACATTGAAGCTGTTGAGAATCGGTAATCTCCTCCACTGCTGAGTAGATCTTTAGATCATCTGCATAGAGAGCAACCTGAACATTGGAGGTGTAGATGAAAGAACGAAGATCATTTACGAAAACAATGAAGAGAAGAGGACCTAAGGGGGAGCCTTGTGGTACTCCACTTAGTGGTATAAAACAGTCTGAGTTCACTTGATTGATGATAACGCTCAAGGAACGATGCGTAATATAGCTGCGTAGCCATGAGAGTAAAGGGTCACGGATACCATATAGCTTAAGTTTTTCCAGAAGTTGTTCGTGCGGGACTTTATCAAATGCCTTAGATATGTCTGTGTAGACTGCATCAACTTGAAGGTGGTTATCAAGAGCTTCAGAGGTGTATTGCCAGAAAGGAAGTAAATTTGTGACTACTGACTTGTCACTGCAGAAACCATGTTGATTCTGATCAATGAAAGGCCTGAAGAATTCGAAGAGATGTTTGTGTACTGCTGTGTCGAAGAGTTTAGCCAGGCTGTTTTGCAAGGTTATGGGTCTGTAATCAGTTACATCATTTTTATCACCTTTTTTGAAAATAGGAACTATATTGACCTGCTTAAAGTGCTTAGGATACTTCCCCAGCCTGAGAGACAAGTTTAAGATCCGCAGTATGAGGGGTTTTAAGGTAGTGACAGTCATTTTCACTGTTACTACCTGGAATGTCATCTGGGCCTCTAGCATAGTCATGCTTTTTAATGCCGAATTTAAATCTTCATCAGTGATAAAGAGGTTAATAAGGATATCATCTTTGACACGTGTGAAGTCAGGAAATGAGGCAGGTCTCAATGTATCATTTGTTTGAATTCTGGAAAAATGTTTGGCAAACTCTTGAGCAATACTGAATTCGTCCGATAAGAGAATTCCATCTGCGTTATGGAATTGTAACTTTCTACTGGTTATATTCTTATGCTTCATGTAATTCCAGAATGGTTTGATATCTCTGTGAGTAAGCAGACTATCCTGAACTGACTCTGTATACATATTGTAAGATTTTAATATGAGCGTTTTCACTTCTTTGCGGAGTTGGCTGAATATTTCATAGTATTGACTGTCCCTAATTGCTTATACTTGTTTCTATAGAATTCTTTGGATTTAATTTTATGTATTAATTTGCTGTTATACCAGTGCTGGTAGGTAGAGCGTGCGGTCAGATGGGATTGAGGAACAATGTCAGATATAACTGAGTGGACACGATTGATCAGGTTGCTGGTGAGCACATCGATGTCATCCAAAGCGTCAGAAAGCTGCTTGTCAACGTTGCTGAGAGTTAGGTTGAGCAGAGGCCAGTTAGACATTCTGAAATTGAATCGTGGAGAACGGGAGCTGCATTTGAAGTTATGAGGTCACAGTGATGTCAAAAGTAATTGGAGAATGATCCAAGTGAAATATAGGGTTGTCATTGTCAACATCTATATGAGTAGAGGAGAATATTAGGTCAAGGTAGGCATTTTCTCTGGTTGGAAAATTGCAAATTTGTTCAAGACCATAGCTGTGAAGCATATTAAAGAGAGCCTTAGTCTGCAGTGATGAAGAAGATGGAGTTACTTCTTACGTGGAAAAGTAATATTTTGTTTTCAAAGAGTTGCAGAATTGCGCTTCAAGTTCCAATTCCTTGAAACCTCTGTGAAGTAATTATTCAATAAAGCTCTTCATTCCCTTAAAGAGCACACACGTGGTATTGTATTGTATTATACAGGTTTTTTTTTATGAGTGGGGAAGAGGAATGAAATTTCACCCGGAATTTCTATCATGGCGTGTTTTGTTATGGGCATTCTTCTCGACATACCCGTTTTCTCACATGTACATAACTTTTCAACTAGCCAACGTTGACTCAATTATTTCCCACAGTTGTTGCAAACTGAACTGATGCAGGGGGTTCCTCCTACCTCATCCCACGGGTGCTCAATTATACACAGTGTAAAAAAAAAAAACATTATGGAAATCCTAAATGTCTCGAAACTTTATTAGACATGTTAGACAGACAGCGGTTCTCGACTACACAAATTGTCTGTCCAACATGTGCTCAATTGGATTGAGATCGGATGATGGGGATCACCAATGCAGCAGGCTGAGTTCATTCTCTTGTTCTTGGAACCAATTCTGTCTAATTCTGGCCTTGTGATATGGAACACTATCCAGCTGGAAGAACCGTTTCGCAAATGGATATACTGCAGCCATGAAGGGATGCTTCTGGCAGGAAGCAATTTCCAGATAAACTGTGGCATCCAAATATCACTCCACTGGTTTCAAGGGGTCCAGTGTGAAAATACTCCAGCTAATTCGCATTGTCTCAAAAGTACATCCCTGCTTTTGGGTCAAACAAGATAATTCATCAGGATAAAGACACATCAATTAGCCGCAGGTTCCAAGACGGTTTAATCTTCCAGACGAACTCGAGCCCTTTTTCAGAATAATAAGAAAAAAAGCTGCATATACGCGAACAAGTACATGAGAATGTATAGCGCATACGAGTACAGTACACGAGGTTTTTAAATGATGAAGTAGCTTCGCTATTGTTCTTGCTCGAACTTTAAACACGCGAAAATGTTCTCATTACTTGTATCAGATAAATCACTTACATAGACATATTCTCTATTTTAAAGAACAGCCAGAATCACAAAGATTATTTCTTACGGTTAATATATTACTCCAAGATAACAGAACTTAAACGTTGTTTAGTTTTATAGGTAACTGCTTACTTATTAAGTTGTACCAACAATAATAAGAAATAAAGATATAAAAATATAAATCAGTGGTAATAAAAATAGAACTTTAAGTCGTGATTTTGCAGCTCTCTTTAATGGCTCTCGTTAACTAGGCTTGTGCTCCGCATGGCCCAGCAAGATAATGGGGAAAGTTTTTCATTTAAGATATTGTTACAAAGTAATGCCTGTCTAAATATTGTTCGATTATCCTTGAGAAAAATTTCTAAAATGGAACATTTTGAATGCGCAATCGTAATTCTTTCTTCTGCGCATTAATATTGTCATATAAACATTGAACAGATTTTTATTATTGATTGCGTAACAGCAAAGTAGCAATCATGTTCGTATGCATTTAGGTATGCGCGTGCGCATGTGTATTTAGGTATGCGCGTGCGCATTTCCTCTGCTTTTAAATGCAACGAAGTCCTCCCGATTTTTAACCACAGGAAGCGAAACTTGATCATCGCGATCATTAACCAATATCTATTATTAATGTCATGGTGAAAAATTCTGAGACTGCTATTTGCAGAAGGATTTTTTTTTATCGGTTAATTCATAAATTTCAGTTTAATTTTATAGCTTGGATTTATAGATTCAGATTTGGCTCTGTTTTCTTATTTATTCGTGAAATTTATATGATATTTATTCATGGACTTTGGGTCATCAGATCAGCTGTATGTTTAGATATCACCCATATTTTTGATTCTTTGTATCCAGCGATCTTAAATAATAAATTGCCATCTTATGAATTGTCTCCACCTTAATGAAACTGTACTGTTAACTTATTTCGGTGGTTTGCCAAAGTTGTGAGCCAGAGCACTTCTTCCTTTTCACTTATTTTTTTTCCTGTTGTCCCTCAAGGTTCCTCTTTGGGACCTCTTTTATTTATTATTTACCTTAATGATTTAACAACATCTCAATCAGCCAATGTTCATTGACAGTTATTTTCCGATGATTTGAAAATTTCTCAAGTGATTCACCCTTTGCCTGATGGCCAGATAATTCAGTCTTCTCTAGAAGATATCTCCATTTATCTCCAAAGGAATTTTTGAACCAGTCTGCTTAGCTCACATTTCCCGAGGAACCGCAAGATAAGCAGACTATCTTAGCCGATTGTATTATTTGATGATTCTGTTTCAAGTGAAATCATTGAAGCGCTCAACCAATTTAAAGATCTGGGTGTTGTTGTTTGTTATGATTTTCTCCATCATCCCGTATAAATTTATCGTTTCTGAGCATCCAGGTTACTGAGATTAATTAAAGGGGTGAGTCCGTTATTTTTATGCCACACAGTGGTGCGTTTAGATCAGTTGGGGTAGCCTAAGGCACTGTGGGATTTTTGGGGTCCTTACTGCTAAAAAACATTATTCTCTCTGCGCTCAGTTTCGTTTACCTCTTCTCTGAGTTCTCGGAAAAATGACTCGCGTGGCTTTTATTTTATTTATAATCTGTGAATAATTTTATCGATTAGCCCACTCTCCTGTTCTTGACTCCTGTTTTAGTTTCACTGTTCCTTTCCTCTCTTTCGAACTAATAAATTTTCTTCTTCTTCTCGTACTTTATAAGTCCTAGACCTTCAATGAATCTGGATTAATAAGTACCAAATGGATATTTTTATTAATAAAAGTGTGTTTAATTAATCATTTGGTATGTTTTTTTTACTCATTTAATCAATTTAATTTATTTTAAGCGTGCTTTGATATTGGCTTTTGAATGAGGTGGTTTTATGTTTTAGAATTATGTAATTGATATTATCTTCATGCTTGACTACCATTAGATTAGGTTATTTGTTATTTGGCTTCAACTGTGATATATAGCTGTGATTTGTAACTTATATATATATACACGTTTGTATCTTTGTACTCAATTTTTTTTCACTAATCTGTACAAACAGAAAATTGAACTCTGAAAAGGATCATATTTCAGTTGTTGAATGCTGTCCAACCAAAAGTCAATGTATGTCACTATACGATCCGAACATAGAAAGAAATTAAATTGAATTTAAAATCGTGCCATTGCTACTACCACCCGGTGAGACAATGAATTAAAATTATTGGATAACATTTTTGGAATTACCCTTTTTCAAACAGAGAGAAGCAATGATAATTTCAAAACTGTTCTCATTAGTGGTTCATTCACTTTTCCGATTTTTAAACACAAAATTCTTGTACATAAAATTCCCACCATTATTCGAATTCAATTATCATTATTAATTAACAGATCAACATGATTTAATGGATAGAAAAACGTACTGTGGAACTAAGCCAGTTCGATTTAAAATATGTGTAACGTTTTGATATGAGAGAGAGAGAGAGAGAGAGAGAAAATCTTTATTGTACACTACAGATACCATAATGTGCCCGCCACGGCCAGGGGCTTGACAATGATATAGGGTAATATAAAAATATGTACAGTATAACAAAAAGATAACATAACATTAAATTAACTTAAAAATGTAGCATTAACCATTCAATAGATATGAGTCAAAAAACTTAGGCCAAACTAAAAATTTTAATGCTTTTTAGACTCACCTCAAATTCCTTCCACTCTGCCAATTGAAAGTCGCTGTTCTGGACAAATAACTGAAAGTATTGAAAATACATATGAAATATGTGCGTTCCTTGCTGTACTTATTAAAAGTTTAAGAAGCATAAAAAAATATTTTTTTTTTGTTCTGCTATTGCGCGTAGTTTTCAACTTAAAGTTTGGATAAGGGAGCTTTGATATTATGGTTAAAAAAGTGATGGGATGTGCAAAATGAAGAGGAAGCTAACAAGTATTAATATAGTAAAAAAATAAATAAAAACGAAAACTTCCTTCGTATCTAAAAAAAAGGAGCAGAACTGAAACACATTTATCCATTAAGCTCGTTTACACTTCTCGAACCACGGATGGGTGGATATGCGACTCGCTGTTCGATCAGTGTTCGTAGTGGCGAACTAGAAATCTTCAATATGGCGCACTGCACGACAGTTGGGTAAATATTTTCTGCAGCGGCTGCGAAGTTTTATTACTTTCTTAAGGGATGTTGTCAGCGTCGTAAAATGTACCAGCTGAGATGTGCTAAATAATAGGTTCTCCATCGGGGCACTCGCTTCTTTCAGAGCCGTCCATTTCCTTCAAAAAAGCGTCAACAATTTGCCACCTGCTTTAAATTCTTTTTCTTTCCTCCGGCCTTCCCAAGTGAGAAGATTAAAAGGATTACGCCCTTTTCTGGCCTGACAGTTTCGTTTCTCTGTTGGTAGTGTGATTGCTCCTAATGTTTGACAATCATCTAAGCCCCGTCAACAAAGAGCTTGTCTGGCCTCAAGAGGAGACGGAGGATTTCGCAGTAACTCACACACACACACACACACACACACACACACGCACACACTCTCGTGCGCATGAAAGAAGGCATCGCTTCTATTCATAGTTTAATTGGCATTACATGCACTATCGATTTTGGTTAGCGTAGCTTGCCACTAAGCCCTTAACGGGTGCGCGAATAATTCTTGCACGTATCCTGAAAAGTGCACGAGTTCCAAAATTCCAAAGACGTGTATTTTTTGAAGAATCTACTTTTAAATGTGCTATCCAAGCTGGGTATCTAACATGAAGTGCGGATCCGATAACCTTCGTTGATTCGATAACGAAAATTTGAATGATTTGTCACTTCTACAAAGATGCACCATCCCTGTCCAACTATTTAGGGCATTCATGATGTAAGAGCTTATGTAGGATGCCACCAGGACGTTAGACTCCATCGTGGCAGGCTGTGATGTTAAAGAACTCTGTAAAACGGCCAGAAATGTGTTATGTTATATCCATGCACCTACACAGTTTTTATTCTTAAACGTATAAGATAGTTTGCTTGGTGATAAAAGTTCATTTAAAAATTCTTGGTGGTTCGCCGACTATAGATTCGTATTAATTCTAAAGGCATCGCATATTTCGAAATTTGTTCCTAAACATACAACTTTCGTATTTCGAACTCATGTAACTCGAGGATTACTTCTACAATAGTTTATAATATATATTTCTGTTGGATCTTTCATAGAAGTTGTTTCATTTTGCTCTAAATATTCCTTTGGAGTACTATTATTCCACAGTACTTCTCATAGAGTCAATTAATCTGCCTTGTTCTGAAGAAGAAACTAAAAACATATTTTGAATATAATTGATCGCAGCTCTGTACGCATATAAATAGATAAATGTAATTTAATTTATCCCTTTTATGACCGGTCGACTGAAACAGTAATCGTTAGTGTTTCTTTCTTTGATAACATTGCAAATACTGTATTTGCATTTTTGTAATTTTTTTTGACACTCACCACTACTCCTAATTATTGCGAAACATTTCTTGTAACCGTTTAGGTTTCCCAGGGACAAAGAGACTCTGCCAGACCACTTTTATTTTGTGGATTATGAGAGACACAACAGTGAAATAGCAGCATTCCATCTAGACAGGTAAGTTGCTATCATAAATCCATTTTTAGTTCGATGTTTATTGGAAAGGCGCAGAGAAATTAGAACTTGTCCTGATTCTGTTCTGCTTAGGGTTAGGGGAGATGTTCCCAAACTTTTATAACTTGCACCCTCTTTAAAATATTTCAAAAATTTCACGCCCCCTTTCCAGAACAAGTGCAAATAAACAAATTTGACATAAAATTTAGCTATGAATATACTTTTATAAATTGATATGTGCTTCGATACATTGAATCTCACAGATTGAAATGAAATTAATGGAATAAAATGATCGGAGAAAAATTAATGAAATAATGAAAAAAAAATTAAATTAAATTGAAATAAAACAGCACGCGCACCCACAAACATCCAAGTACACCCCATGGGGGAGGCGCCCCACCGCTTCGGAATCTCTGAGATATGGTATTCGAAAAAGTCAACGATGGAAATGTGATATGGACTCTGTCCATATCACATCTACATCGTTGTGATAATGACTCTGTCCATATGCATTTAACATACTATTAATCGTCAGTACTTCAAGTTTGCCAAGATCTCTTAAACAGACCAGTGCAAAGTATCTAAAATCATAAACTGTGGAAATGAAAGTTCCTTCGGTTAACAGGTGGAATATTTTAGTATTAGTATTATTTAGTGGTAAATGATGCAAGAAACTTATAAAGCAGCAACAAAAAAAAAAAAAAAAAACACTTCCCACATCACCTATCCAATAATTTGTCTAGTTCTTCCTTGAATTTATTCAAACTACCCATTTCCACAACAAAAGATGGAAGTTTGTTTCAACAATCAACCACCCGCTGGCTGAAGGCATATCTTCCCTAAAACCATCCGTCCTCAATTTGAATTTATACCTCCCTCATGGTAGTCTGAGCAAGAGGAAGAATTCCATCAGCACTGAACTCATTCAATCCATTCAAGGCCTTAAACACCTCAAACAGATTTCCTCGCAGGTGTCTTGTCTCCAGACGCTGCAGTTTGCCGAATGAAGCCCTTCTTGGTAGGACTACCCTTTTGTTCTCTTCACCAATCTCGTTGCCCTTCTCTGCAATCGTTTCAGCAGATCTATATCATTCCTAAAATGTGTGCAGTATTCAAGATGCGGCCTTGTAAAATAGGAGGTGATTATCCTATTAATCACCTCCTTGTCCCTGCTAGCAAAGTTTCTGTATATCATTGACGACAAAACCCAAGTATACGACATCAGAATTATTTTTTTGCATCCAGTTCATTTGTTACAGCATTATAGTATCCAATCAGATTGGTCAGACAAGATCGCCCCATAACATATCCACGCTGTGACTGTAATATAATTGCATTCCTGTCTAGATGATCTTGAATTACTTCTTTAAGCAGTGATTCCATTATTTTTCCTGAAACAGAAGTTAAGCTAGCAGGTCTGTAATTATTCATATTGCCTTTACCTTTTGATCCACTTTGTGAATTGGGGATATATTCGCATGTCTCCAGTCCAAAGGGACTTCCCCTGAATCCTCTCATAATTATGGCTAAAGACTTGGTTACTTCCTTGGCTGCGTTCCCCAATATAATTGGATAGATAGATTCCATCCACTCCAGGTGCCTTTTCAATGTTTAGCTTCAATAAGTTTTCTTCACCTTTCCTCTCAGTTATCACAAAATCATTTAGCTTTCTACTTAGAGTTTTATAAACTTCTGGTCCCTTTCACTTAAAGAATTCCTTATATGTGAATGTAGATGAAAAATATCTACTGAATTGTCAGCAAATTGAGCAGGATCATCAGCAGTTAAACAACTAACATCAAGTGGACCAAAGTGATTCAACCCCTTCCTTTCAATGCTAATTTAAGTAACGAAGTCCTTGATGCTTTTCTTCAGCAAAGACTCCTAGTAATCTGCATTATATTGCCTAATCTTCTTTGTGACTTAATATAGGCTAGTTTATGTCTACCATAGACCTCAGTATCATTTTTCTTCTCTGTCACAAGTCTAATCAGTTCATCTGACATTCATTTAGGTCTAAGCCTTGAACAGTATTTCTTCGTTGGTATGAAAAGCCTAGTAGCTTCTTTGATTACTTACCTGAATGCTTCCCATTTAGAATTTGCTGTTGATAACATCACTTGATCCCACTGCACACAATTTAAAAACTGTCTGAGACCACCGAAGTCACCAATACGAAAGCAGAAGCCTTTGCCCTTGACTGTAGTTGTCTTTAAGTAAATCCCATACACTGTGATCACTGTACAGTTGCTTGTTATACTCATCACACATTCCTACTATCATTTTTGTTTTCCCAGTGCTTTTGTCACACCAAATTCAACATTGGACTGGCGCCCATATCTACTGGATGCATTGCCTTAGATCAGGCTGTATATTATTATAGTTAGTAATAATTTACCGCATAGACCGTGTATTGTTCCCACCTAGGATATGCGAGTGAGGATTTACGCATAGTTCACAAGGACTTTGTTTATTCCCAAGAAAAGAATCAGCAAAACCATACTTCCTTCAAAAAATTGAAGTCTTTCAAGAAATGTATAAATATAAAATCAGTTAATTAATCTTTTTAATCATTTCTTTTTTATCGCTTACTTTCAGTAACAGATTTACATCCCATCCACAGAAATAAAATATTATTTCTTTTCATTTCTTTCTCTCAGGATTTTAGGCTTCCGCAGATCTCCTCCAGTTGTAGGAAGGGTTTTAAATATCACTTCAGAAATTTACTCCCTGGCCGATGGCGATTTGCTGAAGACTTTCTTTGTGTCTCCAGGTGAGATTCGTGTCCAATAACTAGAATCATTACAGAAAGTTACTCAGAATTGCATAAAGTGTACGCTGAAAGGACGTAATTTTTTTTAAGAAAAACGATGTTGCAGTTTCCTGATATTCCAGTATCAGATAAATGTAAAACGACATAATTACACTGGGATATAGTAAATAACGTGAAACACACAAATAATCAATCGCCATCAATTGTTTTAATAAGAAAATAAAATTTATTAAAACAATATGAAATGCTGGTTAAGTTAGAAGGTACCACCTTCCTGTATTTAGTTTGTAGGACAATGGCGCAAAGGTCTTCGCAAAAAAACTGCAGTGTGATAATGAAATTATTATTCACAATGGAATGCAGCACCGAAAGCACTCGCAAAGATTTATGCAAATTAGAAAAACATGCACCATTTGGAGTGTTGCCCTAATTCATCCAATTCGTGCATCTTTAGGTCATTTCTTATAATAAAAGGCTCGCTATCACTTAAATGCACGACAATTTTTACTCTAAAGACCACTTGCGTCACCCTCTTAAGATGAGAAGTAATACCTTGCAAATTAACAGGTATTTTATGGGTTTTTTTTTATTAATTTTATTTTGCTAAAACAGATGACTTTCATTTATCTTATAAACAACGCCCTTTTCGAAAAATGGTATAGTTTTTGAAACTGTTAAGAACACTTTCAATCCTGTTTGTTATCAGGAACCCTACTATAGAATTTATGGCATGAATTCTCAGTCACCATGTACATAAAAACGATCCATCATCAATTGCTGGTGATTCTTTTGCCAACAATTAAGCTGAGATCCATTAAGCTTCACTCAGACCTGTTAGAGTACGGACACAAACAACCCAGTAATCAACTTTAAAAAGCGATCACAAAAGTCGATAATTATCAATCCTGATAGGAAACTCTTGGAGTGGAACATTTAGAAACCGTATGCATTCCACAAGAAACTCATAACGACGGATAAAATTAGCAAAAAATCAAAACAGTTAGTAAATCTATTATTAAACCATTTAACATATCTTATCAAATCTTACGAAACAGTACAGACTACATTCAACCAGTCTGCACTGTTTGGTGTTCTTTTAAACATCTCGCGATGAATCCTCGTATGCAATTGCCGCAATATAATTTAAAAAAAAATGGAAATTCTGCATGGAGGGTGATGATAAATATTACATAGTCGTGCTTTCAAACAAGCATATCTCTTTCCTTGTTTAAATAGAAAAATGAAAGATGGCTCCTTCTTCAAAGTATAAAATCCTCCAGTTTAAATTTTGATGAATCGAATCAAAAATTTGCGTTAAGTGACTAAGAAGATTTGCTAGATAACGGTGAAGTCCATCTGGACATCAATTTTGGAGTGAAGTTGGCATCATCACGCTGCTAGCGCCACGACATGCGTAAACTGCACGCAGTGAATAGATCACTCTACAAAATATCACATCATTTTATGTCAAAAAACTGCCCTGTTTATCATTATCCAATATGGCAGCCTCGGCAGGCAGGGCTTGACATAAATATACGGAGAAATTAAGCGTTCAAAACATGCAGAATTGCTTTTACCTCGATAATACATAACTTTTCAATGATTCTGACCTTGCCCCCTGCAACAGTAACAAAAAAGCGCGAGGCTATCGCAAACAAGCCATAGTACAAGACGATGCCCAATTTTGTAGTGGTGCCAATTTTAGATCAGACCTGTTGTCATTCCTACAACCCATTTGGCCCGTTCAACTATCAACGGTTTGAAACCTTTAAAATTGCGAAAAAAAAAGTCGCATATTCACCACAAACCCCATTAAACATTTTTGTATGAAAAAAAAAAGAGAATAATATAACTTCTTGACATGTGGTGAATTATACATGAAGCTGCAAGAAATGGATCCCGTGTTCTGTTTGCCAGGGAATGGCTCGTGTGGACTTTAATTCACTTTATATTCAATTATGCTTTAATTTCATATAATTTTACATTGTACATTTTATTATAATAAAAATTTTGAATAAAAAATATAAAAATAAATCCCGTTTTTATCCTGGAACACGGTTTGTTTTCAATAAAAATCAATTCAGTACAATGGTCCACTTTACCCATGAGAATTTAATCTTCAATATATAAATTGTGTTAAATGCTTTGCTAGACATCGCATATCAATTCCAACTTTAAAAGGAATCATACTGATTCCCAAGGTCCTATGCAATATAAAATAAATAGTGGCGCATAAATAAAAACATATGCAGCCTGTTAGATAAAATTATATGTTCTAATGAGTATAAAATTATATATATGGTTAGTTATTTTAGAAAATATTTTTTCTTATTCATTCTGTGTATCCTCCTAGGAGATATTTAAATACGCGTACCTTCGGCAACCACAGAAATTACGATTGGAAAGAATTGATCCTAATTTCGGCTCGCCAGCAATGTGGAACCACATCTAATAATTCTTAAAGCAGGTCGCCCGTTTATAATTATGTGGTAGCTAATTGAAAGATTGCAGATCACACTGGATGTGACTCACGCATTGGAGGTTACGCTGTTAGGTTAGAATTAAAGCTTGAAGATAATCACGGAAACAGCGCGTCGTTATTAATTAAGACAACGGCAGTGTTGAGATCGAGCCTTTCCAACTATAAGAAAGGAAGCCATTTCTCATGACGGTCACGCATTTTGCGTGGCTTGACTCCCAATTAATTTTCCGATTAATATTATATACACCCTCTGTATGATATACAGTACATTTATCTGCAATGATCACTGGACAAGTACAGTGGTTTCATCACTCGTTTGGAGAGATCTGGATTCGATTCCAAATTCGATGCCATAATTCGATTCCAAATTATGGCATCCCCGTCGTATATAACAGTACCGTACATACAATATTACAGATAATACAATTTACGCTATCGTGCAGAAGATGAAGTACAGCCATTTAAATACGAGGGGGTATCAAAAAGTTCATACCCTGACCTAGACAAAACATCAGTAGGAAGATGTCGTTTTTAATATAAGTTGTCTGTAATATAAGTTCATTCCCATAGGTAATCTTACACCAGAGGTGGAGCCCGGAATCTAAGGAAGGACGCTATGGTTGACAAAGTGGAGTATCGAGCAGTGATCAAGTTCCTGCATTTGCAGGGCAAGAAAGCTCACGAAATTGACGAAGAAATGAAAGCTGTGTATGGGCAGAATTGTCCATCCTATGACACTGTAAAAAAGTTGTAACGGGAGTTCAGTGGGGTCGTAGAAGTGTCTTTGACCAGCCAAGAGAAGGAAAGCCATCAACATCCACAGACAGTGAGACGGTTGCAAACGGTTGAGCAGCTGGTGCTGAGTGACAGACGTGTGACAATTTTCATTTCATCGCAAATGCAGTGGGAATTAGTTGTGGGTCTGCCCACAGCATTTTACATGACCATCTGCACATGTCTAAGGTCTCCGCACGATGGGTTCCAAGATTGCTGACGCCTTTGCAGAAGCCGTTGTCACCACCAACTTTGTTTCCCAGTGCGGCTTCGAACTACTGCAGCATACTTCCTATTCTCCTGACCTAGCACCGTCAGACTTCTTGTTTCGAGAAATGAAGAAACCATTGCTTGGAGGCCCGCTTTGATTCGTCTCAGGAAGTCATCAATGAAGTGGAATCGTGATTTCAGGCAAAAAGTGCGGATTTCTATGATCAAGGCTTTAATTCTTTTCTATGTACTTAGAGAGTACATAGAAAAGGATTAAAGTTTCTGTGAAGTTTCACCTTTCTAGGGCTATTATTTCTAGGTAAGGGTACGAACTTTTTGATACCCCCTCGTATATGCAACAATGTCCGAAGTTCATCCGGCTCACAAAGATTAGAACTGCAGTCCATCCGCACATTTTGACAGTACAGGAGTAACCAACACAAGGAGTTGCTCAATTCCAATCCAGCAAGAACCGCACCCAGCAGCACAGGGAGATATTGATACGAACAGCGCAAGGAGCTTTCCAGTCCAGAAAGCGATAACAACACCCAGCACCACAAGGAGATGCTTAGACGATGATAACTTTCCTCTGTCTTTCAGATGTCAAGAATGATGTTGTTTAAGGGTAAGCAAACCACTGTAATCGGAACGGTACCGCACATCGTATGCTACCCTAATCATTTTTTTTTTTTTTTTTTTTTTTTTTGATTTGGTAGTTGTTGGCGCATCGGCTTCTGTGGCCATATTGCACCTCCCAAGGTTTTTGCAGTACTTTGATCCAAGCCCCAGGCGGGAATCGAACCCGCGACCTTTGGGTTGCCGGGCAGGTACTTTACCCACTCGGCTAGCCCGGTCGGCTCCCCTAATCAATTAAGTTCCGATGTCTAGAGGCGACTGATACGTATTCTGCCATTAGTTGGCCGATCTCATATGGAGGTAGTAGGGGATTTTTCCCGGCGAGTTATTCCGGGCTTTTCAACATGCACAACACGCAGATCTGCCGGTGAATACACATTTCTATGGCTGATGCGCCTAAACCCAAGAAGAACAACAAAACATCTACTACAAAATATGATAATCTTCTTGTATTCTCATTATGTGAATTGAACGGCATGTTGCAGTTTTTTGTTGCAGGTGGGATAACAGCGAAATTACAATAACCGAAGAAGCGCTGAAGGAAACATCTTCGAAACTCTATTAGCAATAAATAGATTCTGAACTTTACAGAAGTGTGACTTTCATTTCAAGCATTTTGTTCCTCTAACCTTCTGTGGCTGCCCTGGAGCATAAAAAGCTTCTTTCTTTCCTATTTTTTTAAATCTGCGATTCTTTATAAATGACGTTTGATCATGTGAACAATACCATGACTGCAAATACTGCTAGGGCAACCAGTTTATTTTTTTTCCAGTTCCCAGTGAGAATAATTAATTGTTCTGCCGGTTTCTCGAAAAGCGCTCTTCAAGATTACCAAAATTTGCATTTTTTTCTCCTCTCTCTCAGATCAATGGACCATACTTCAAACAACAGTGAATGCAAAAGCCATCCTTTCGGTTAAGGCGCTTAACAGCAAAGAAACAGAACCAGTACAAAGATAAAAGCGATTTTTCTTTCAGGATAATGCAAAACCTAACGTTGCTATTAGGAAGTCAACGAGAAGCTTGCAACATATAAGCAGTAGAGAAAGGGGCGAGGCTCTTGAACGTAACACAATGCAATTACGTGACGGGACTCCAGAAACTGACTGCAGCGACCTTGAACAACTCAGATGACAAATGGCTTCCAGATTAGTCTCTCTTTAGGGCACTAGGGCTAATGAAAACTTTCCCTGTTAGGTACAAATCAATTTTTACGACTCGCCTCCCCGTTATACTACTAATGATACTCTTTCTTTCTTTCTTTCTCTTACAGCTAATAATCTCTGTTTCCATGGTAAGTGCAGCTACTACTGCGACACATCGCACGCCATCTGCGGACATCCCGACACGTTAGAAGGGAGCTTTGCGGCTTATCTTCCTCCCAAAACGCTGGCTCCTAGGAAAGTTTGGCGTAACCCATGGAAACGGTCTTATCACAAACGTCGAAAAGCCGCTTGGGAAGTAAATAATGACTATTGTAAATATGTGAAGAGAAAACCCCCGTACGACGAAGGTCGGAGACTGCCTGATCTCATGGACATGGCTGTTCTAGATTTTTTAATTGGTAAGTGTCTCAAAATGTTTCATCCTTTTGTTTTTGAGCTGTTCGTTCATCACCCCAATAAACAGAATCTCCCAACGGATGCAGTCACTAAGCAACACCAGGCGAATCGGCAAGGTTACTAATGGAGTATTTCATTGGCCAAGCAGAGCAACAGTACCCCTAAAGCATGACACAAATCAAGAAGAGGGAATTGGTTGGGATATTCATATTTTAAATCAGGGTAGGGCAACCTGTATTTGCGAACGTGCGTGTTCCGGCCCACGGTCGTTTTCAAAATATTATAATAAACGGCTCTCCGTTTATTATATATATTTTTGAATTAATGGCAAGAAATTAAGCTCGTCAGAGATATTGTCTTCTTTGAGGAAAGTGCCCAAAGATCATGGACCAAATTTGACTCCGTCACACTCCATTAATAGGGAAAGATTCAGTATTAACAAATATATACACTATGTACAATCAATTGGCAAGTCCAAGTTGGCTTCAACAGTTCACCGGACAATACAAGTCCAAAAGGAAAACCACTGGAGTAGTTTTTCCAAGGACAAAAAAGAAGAATATTCAGAGGCAGCAGAAATCCGAAAGTAGTTCTAATATAAAACAAATCATCGTTAGCATCTAATAGAAGTAGTCACTGTGGGAAGTCGTAGTTAGAAGTAACTTTTCAGTACACCTGAGGTATATAAAGAGTCACAAGAACAACAGTGTATCTTGAGTTAACTGATCGAAGTTCATCTCTCCTTTGGAAGACACGTGTAGCAAATGTATTAAGAGCATTAAACGCAACCTGAGATTGAACAAGTAAGGATTTATATTCACTAGTGAAGAGGCCTACGATCAGTTGAAGTTCTTGTCCATAGTCCAAATGGTAGTGACAATGAAGTAAGATATGATCCACCTTCTCTTCAGCCCCACAAAGACAAAGTGCAGTAGGAGACAGTCCCAATTTAAACAGTTTACTATTAATGCTGCCATGACTTCAGAGTCATGGCCCCTCCGTAGCCAGGTGGGCAGGAGCATTAGTGCGTAGCACACGCTTCTTGATTAGACCGGGGTTAGAGCCCGTGACCACCAAATACGGAGGATGCGGAAAGGTCAGCGAATGACCACCGCACATCCTCGTAGCAATATGTCTTTAGTTGCTAATGCTCCTAAAAATCAAATAACAACAACCTCAGAGTCGCAATACAGCGTTTTTCGGAAAACCAACAAGAAAGCAGCTCTGAACTTGAAATATCTCGGAGTTCTGTTCTACAAATGCTTCAATTGGATTCGAAAATAATTTTTTTTTTTTTATAAACAAATAATTATTCTGTTTCTACTCCTGGACCACTGCATACAGTCAGAGGAGAGCATAAGGTAGAGAAAAAATACAAGAACATTACCGTATTTAGCAGTTACGTGCGATTGAACCACGGCCATTCAAACGGGTATGCTTTGTACCCTCGCTCTTGACCACCCGACTACAGCAGTCGATTATGTTCCCACGCAAGATTACAGAACTTCGTAAATTTTCCAAAAATGATAAGCAGAAAAGACCCAGGTTCGCTGCGTGGGCAGAGGGGAGAAATGTAGCGCTACAACATCTCATTTTTAGATGAAACTGATTTTTACTTGGGTGGCCTATAAAGAAGCATAACGTACGGTTTTAGGTACACAGAACCTCCCTTCCGGTTTCATGAAAGAAATAACCACGGAGAGTAAGTGGCTGTGTGTGTGTGTGTGACAGTTCTGTCAAAGCATACCATCAGTTTCTTTCTTTTTTTTTTTAAGGAGAGATTTTATCATCAAAAAACGAGTATTAAGATTGTGTTTCAAAGTTCAATAGCTAAAATTCTAATCATTCTGTTATTTTTTTAAATAATATTTATCTGTGTTTCAAAAGATTTATTTTTAAAATCTATGTTTATATTTGTTATTATTCCTATTATTGAAATGAGATGTCATTTATATAAAAAATATCATTAAAATGATTAAAAATATCAATGGGAAACCTGTGCTTAGTCATGTTTCTTGTCCGAGGTCGGATGATTGACAAGTATACCCTCAAGTCCTCCTCCAATGTTTAAAGCCGCGACCTGCTCTTCATTGTGTTCAAAGCAGAAAAACCAGCCTCACACAGATACGATGTGGAGAAAGGAAGGAGTGCTTCAATCGCCTTCTTTGTGATAATGGAGTACTCCTGTCGGAGCGACAACCAGACTGAGGCCATATCTGTTGATGAGTGCTTTAATTTCAGTTCTCTACAGTTTCTTATTTCCATCAACTCATCTTCTGCAACAGTTAATTCTGCCGATTCGAACGCACTTAACACAAACGGATCTTTTATCCAGTCCAAGGAAGATACATAATTATTGATTCCCTTAAGGGAATCAGTAAAATGAACGAGGGAGCTATATTTTCATTGGCAAAAAGAGAAGAACTAGTGGGCACAAACACAAAATTTTGGTGAGTAACAGGAGGCTGTATATCATGAAGTTTACTTTTGGGCAGCGTGATGTAGATCATTGGAATGAATTTCTTGCAACTGTGGAGGAGATGGATAGTATGATAAAGTTCAAAGTAGAATTGGACAGGCACCTTTTGGCAATGGGAAGGGTATGGATGATGGATTTTGGGAGAGGGGCTGCAGATGCAGAGAAAGCTCCCTCCCTTTAGCTATTTAATACTAGTAATCCATTTCACTACTCTAGTTTTCTTGCAATATTATTTTTATTCTTTTGAAATATAAATTTTTCTACCAGCAACTGGCACTTCCAAAATGATTCGCTCTTTCTCTTTCTATTTTCCCCCTCCTTATTTTAACTGAACAGTTATTAACCCTGATTGATCAAATCCGAAATCGATGCTTGTTTATTATTCCACGACCAGTGTTTGAAGATTAGACTTACTGTAACTTATACGGGCGGGAGGATAATGGACAAGTACCCATAATTTCTATTACACAAAACTCTGAAAGCCACTCTTCAAAATGCTTGATGTTGTTCAAAAGGTAGCCATAAATTTCATAGATGACCCACGCTCTTTCCGATTCATTCCTCTCCTCCCAATACAGGTCGCATTCTGCTTTTTGTATGTGTCCTGTCCGAATTGGTAACTTTTCTTCATTTTCATTTCTTCTGCTTCTGCTCTTGGAACAACTTGTCTTCAAGTGTGCTCATGCGTGTGTCGTGTGAAAAGTGCAACTTACAGATATTAAAGTACGCTATTGACATGTTTCCTTCGTCTTTTCGCATCTTGAAGCCAATAATATTCGACTACTAGAGGTTAAAACTTTTCGTATTTCGAATGGTCATACAAAATTAGAGCGTAAGTGTATACCAATCGATATCTTTGGAAAAGATACATGAGACGCAATAGCGTAAAGATAAGTGTACCGTAATATTAACCACGTTCGATCGTGAAGGATGAATGAGCCCATTCAGTGTGTATTTTACTAAAGCTGCCAATTATAGAACTCGTCAAGGACCTGGTTCATCCGGATGAATCCAACCATATTAAAGTTGGTAAAATGTAAGTGGTGAGAGCGCGTGTGTGGAAAGGATGGGCGGGGAATCATTCGACGAGTCTAATGTCGAAATCATCTGATGTAAGATAATTATTTTCAAGTTATATCGCGCACGAGATGACCGGTATATTATTAAGAGTTATCAGCTTGGGACTTTCAATTTTTTTTGCCCTAAGTTTCATTTTATTTTTTCAGAAATTCTGTGAAAAATTAAAATGAAATCAGGGCAAAAAAAAAATTAAAAAAATAATTGCCATTGTCCCACTTAATTTATTTTTAATTATTAGGAATGAAAATTATGCATCTAAAAAAAAACTGGGGTTTCTCCTTCGAAATCTTCTCTATCATGGAATATTGTTCCCACGTATGGGGCCTTGCCGCCAAAATCTCTCTCAGGTTTCTAGACTCCATTCCAGAGAGGGCAGTTAGGTTAATTAATGATCCATCTCTAACAAAGTATCTCCACTCTCTGTCTCATGGACGTTCTGTTTCTGCGATTGTTTTTCTATAGATACTTCCATGGGCACTGTTCTTCTGAGCTGGGGTCTATAATTCCCGCTCTCTTCCAATCCGAACACGTGCCGCAAACCAGTCAACATCCTTTTACTGTCCAACTTCAAACCCACAGAACCAACTTTACTTCTTCGTCATTTATTTCTCCAACTTCCATTTTCTAGAACAACCTCCCTTCGTACGTATTTCAAGTCTAATGCTAACAATATCTTCTTTCAATCCACGCATACTTAGTACTATAGGCTCTAATACCTTTCGTTCTTGGGGTTTCATAAAAAAAATTACACACACACACACACTGAGTTTGAATTTTTTAAATTTTATTGGCGCATTAGCAACTACGGCTATAATGCGCCACACTGAGTGATCACTGAATTATGACCACCTACCTAATACTTCGTATATCCTCCGTTTGCCCACAGTACAGCAGCTATCCAACATGGCATTGATTCAACAAAATGTTGGAAGCGTTCGGGAGGTATGGCCAACCAAGCTGTGTGTAATACGGTCAGCAATGCAGGTATGGAGGTGATTGGTGTATCTAGACGTCTGATATGCCTTTCCATAATGTCCTACACGTGCTCTATGGGATTGATATCGGTGGAGTTCGGAGGCCAGTCGATATGCTGGAAGTCAGAACTGTGTTCCTCAACCATTCCTGCAAAACAAGTTCCCGATAGCTCGGCGCATTGTCATCTTGGAAGTCACCATCGCCATTCGGGAAAAAGTGTAATATAGCCGGGTGTACACAGCCAGCAAGCAGTTGACGATAGCGGAGACCAGTGATACGTCGTTCCACATGCACCAGGGGTCCAAGTTCCTGCCAATGAAACATGCCCCACACCATGCAACCGCCTCCACAAGCCTGCACTTTTGATACCATGCATGATGGATGAAGAGCCTCATGTTGTTGACGCCAAATCCGTACACGACCATTCGACCAGCTGGACTCATCCAACCAGCACACCTTCTTCTAGTCCTCTAACGTCCAACTTGCATGCTCTTTGCACCAGGCGAGTCTTTTACGCCGATGAATCTTGGTTAAGAGAGGATGCCGTAGGGTCGTCTGCTGGTATAGCCTATACGTGCGAGCGTTCGACGCATGGGCATGCCAGATATTGTTCCGGGTTGGCCCATGTTGTATTGGATAGTCAACTCTTCAACAGTGCTGCACCTGTTCGCCTGTACGAGTCGTCGGACCTGGCGCTCACTTCTAACATCAACCTTTCGCTGATCCTTGCAGCTTTGCCGTCGGGTCGTTCTTTGACCATTTTGATGCCAGACCTGGTACACTTTAACTACAGCGGCTTTCGGACACCCCAGCAGTTTAGCCGTTTGGGAAATCGAGGCACCAGCTCGTCGAGCACCCACAATTCGTCCTTTATCAAAGTCCATAAAACCTTCCTTTTACCCATCACGCTCGGAATTTTACTACCTACTGAACCTTATATATGCTACGAAGGTCGACTAACTGCGCACTCTCGTGCCTCAAGTGGTCAGTTTTCATAGGGGTGGTCATAATTCTCTGATCACTCAGTGTATTTATATGTATATATACACTGTATATATACATACAGGGTGATTCACTACCAGTGCGACAAACTTGCAGGAGGTGTAGGGGGCACAAAGACGAATCGGAATCACATAGCACTGCAGGGTCCGAAATGCCTTCGTCATGCGGTAGAGGACGTTGAACGGGAGGTCGCGTGAACAGCGATCCCGCTGGAAGTCAGCATTTGCGAGCCGTTTCTGTTGAAGAAACCAAGTAGCAAAAGTCCTGCGGAGTGGATAATCCGCATGCTTCAATGATTGGACGCATTGCAGATGGTATGAACTCATTTGGTTTGTTGATAGTATCCTCCATACAGTGAATTGGGAAATACCCAATCGTTGGCCTATCGCTCGAGTACTCGTACTCGGATTGCCTTCTGCAAGACGTAGGACATTCTCCTCATTGTCTGGCGTCCTCGTCGTTGGCTCTCGATTCATGGTACCTCTCGTGAAACAACCAGTCTCACGTAACCTTATGTGCACACGTGCGAAAATCGTATGATGAGAAGCACGCCTGTGCGGGATACGTTCCTGGTACAAGCGCAGAGCGGCGCGCCCGTTACAGTCCGCAGCTCCATACGCGAGGTGCATGTCGGTCAGTTCAACGTTTGAATACTCGTCCATCCTACTGCCTCGAGAACCGGTTCGCAAATGCTGACTTCCAGCGGGATTGCTGTTCATGCGACCTTCCGTTCAACGTCTTCTACCGCATGACGAAGGCATTTCGGACCTTGCAATGCTATGTGATTCTGATTCGTCTTTGTGCCCCCCACACCTCCTGCAAGTTTGTCGCACTGGTAGTGAATCACCCTGTATACAATGGGGGACAAAAAAGCTGCATCACCTTAACAAAAGTAAAACATAAGATATTGTTTGATTACAGTCATTTTGTTTGTCACAAAGCAAAGTATTGCGTCAGATAACGCTTCTATTGCATCAGACAGTAATTGCAAGGTATTGCATTAGCTCTATAAATGCGGCGTTGGAAGGGTATACACGCTCATTAGTATCCTGTTTTGCTGAGGTGTAAGCACGAGGTGTACATATGTTCAGTTGGGGCCAAGAAAAAAAGTGTAGCTGTCGCTCTGTCCCAGGATGGGCTTTCTACGCCTTAACAGAGTGACTACGTCTTCCAAAAAATCAATATTTGAAACCGTTACGTCTTCGTAATTGCCATGCTAGTGCTCCTGATCTAAAACTGTACTTTGAGATGGCCTCTGGTGTTGAAACAAGTGCACGAATTATCCAAACACAACCTTCGAAATGTCATATGCATGCCTATCGGCCCAAAAAGAAGCCTTTGTTGACCCAACAAATGAGGAAGAAGCGACTTTCTTGGGGCTAAAATTCATGTTTCATGGAACTAAGAGCAATGGCACACATCTTTTCTGACGAATCGAAATTCAACCAGATGGCTCGGATGGAAAGCAATATGTAAGAAGGCGAAAATCGAAGGCATACATCCTGACTGCATAACACCGACTGTAAAGTTCCCCACCGGTGAGATGGTCTGGAGATGCATAAGAAGCAAAGGGGTGGGGCGAATTAAGTTTATTAACGGAAAAGTGAATGCAGAAACCTACACTGCTATCCTGGAGGAGTGCCTGAAACCCGTTATTAGGGATCACCACACAGACAGTCCAAAACTGAATTTTTCAACAGGATTCAGCACCTTGCCACACAGCAAAATTAGCAAGTTTTATGCTATTTAGATTTAATCATGTGTTTGTCTTCTTATCTCAAAAAGCTTAAAACATACTTACACCAAAGTTTTCCCTCGTTTTTCTCCCTTAAAGTGCAGTCATACTTCAGAAATTCTGGCATTACAGTGGTGGACTGGCCCGGCAACAGTCTAGATTTGATCCCTATTGAAAATTGCTGGTACACAATGTGGTCTAAAATTGCTAAGAAGAAGCCAGCAAGTAAGATTCAGCTGCAGGAGAGCACTGTAAGGGTGTGGTTGTACCACGAAATTGGGCAGCTGTATATCCAGAAATTGATTAACTCTGTGCCAGATCGTTGCAAGACTGTAATTGCAGCTCGAGGAGGAACAACAAAATATTGAGGACTTATTTTGCTGATTTACAGTACATAATACTATTACGTTAACTTGTCATTTCAGTTTGTACACTTTTTTTTTTTTTTTTTTTTTGTTAGTTGTTGGCGCATCGGCTTCTGTGGCCATAATGCACCTCCCAAGGTTTTTCTACTACTCTGATCCAAGCTCGAGGCGGAATTCGAACCTGCGACCTTTGGGTTGCCAGGCGGGCGCTTTACCCACCTGGCTAGCCCGCTCGGCCAGTTTGTACACGTAAATACAATAAGATGTATGTTTGGTTGTCATGCTTGCTATTTGCATGATTTCTCATATTTCCATTAATTACGCATTTTACCCTTTGGGAAGATATTTATGGCAATTAGGTATATCAGGTGGAGTCTTTTTATTAGATTTCATTCGCAGAAATATATATCCCATCTAACAAATGCATTTCGAACATTTCTGCAACCCACAATGCAGCGCAAAATACATTATTTGCAAAATTCACAAGTGATGCAGTTTTTTTTTTTATGCCTGAAGTCCACCTGCTGTTTGATGAGACTGCAATAACATGAAACTGTTTCCAGGAGGATAATTCCTTCTTTCAAAGTGCTTTTTAATTGAAAGCGGTGCAATACAAAAGCAATTGGCCAAAAAGTGAAGTTGTCCCCGGGTAAGATCTAAGACCGCCTGAAAAAGTTTTTCAGAAATAAAGTTGTTCAGTCTATTCTATTTTACTGTACACATTTTCATAAGCATTGACTATTATGAGCTGCATTTTGATTAAAATACCAGAAACAAAAGAGAAAATTTGCCGAAAATAAAATTGCGCTTCATTGTAAGGGGTTTAGTATAACTTACTTTATTTGATAAGGGCTGATGTGTAATGTTATTAATACCATCGAGAACGTAAGACTCCATAAAATAATGAATAATAATTACAACAACTGAAATCTTACAGCTGTTTTACAACCCTTACAGCTGTTTTTAACACCTTCAACAAAAGATAAATTTATAAAATGTCACCATCAAAAATTCCTTGTTCAGCTGTCACACCATTCCTGCCATTGTCTTTTTTCTTGTCCTTCGAACATTTTGGTGCATCGGGTTCTCAGACCTCAGTGAGCCAAGTTTTTATGGTATTCCAGCTGCAAAAGTGTGCTCGAATCCCGATTCGCATGCTATCCGGACTAAAACCCCTGGAATAACTCTGGACCGGCTAATTATAGCTCGGATTAAAGGTCTTTAAGAATAAGAAAACGAGAGAAATCCTTGTTCCTGCGGGATTTGAATCCAGACCTCTCCAAACGAGGGACAACTGGCAAAATCATTACGTTATCATGGAAGACTCCACCACTGCCATACTAGTTGCTGAAACTAATTCACCATGAAATGCTTTGAGCGTCCTCCTCTGCGAAAAACGTGGACTACTGAAAAAGCTTGAAAATTAAGGTAATAAATGGTGACTGTAAGATTAATCAAACGCGTAACTTCCATTTCGTCGATGTGCTAAACCACTGAGCATAAGATAAGGAAAAAGTTCGCAGATTGCACGTTACGTTTTTCTTAGCGTATCATTACGTAGTGCAGATGATTGCAGAGTAAACCGCTATTTCGAGAAGTAGCCAGTAGATGACAGCACCAAAAGCTGAAGTCTTGAGACGTGTCAGGGTCACATTGCATAATGGAGCCATTATAACTAGTTTCGATCTTTCATTCAAAAACCGATCTTTCATTACACCTAAGTTACTTACACTTCGTAGCCTTAGCAACCTCATTGAAATTCTATCCAGTCAGCTGTTGTGACTCACGACACCGAAGAAGCATTGAGACTTTGAAAATATACTCATTTTCAATTTTTTAAAGGTCTTCAAATAAATGGAGTAAAATAATCGTTATCTCAAAGTTACTACTACTTTTCTATCAGAGAAACTCGAGTTTCCCATCCCACAAAAAATGAAAACCAGCCAGAGTACAGACAGTTTGCAGATATAAATACAATTTAGTTGCCTTTGTGAAAATTCTAGACAACCCAATACTCGCTCTAAGGCAATGGCTTTTACTCCTTATAAGGACTAATTAATGTTTAAATTCTGTATTTTAGTCCATAAACCATTTCCTCACAGAAGATGCACATACGGTTTCCTGTAGGGTGTGTTCATTACGATTAAACTGGTTTTAAGACACGATGTACTGGAATTCAGTTATGAATGTCAAGTGTAAATACTTCTCTAATTCCTCCTGGCCCATAAGCGCGTTAGGGGGAATTAGAGAAATGACATTGATAAACAATAAATTAGATATTATGCATCATTATTAACAATATTTCATTCACTTTTTTCATACGCAGGTAATATGGACAGACATCACTACGAGACTTTCAGGATCTTCGGAAATGACAGCTTTCCTCTTCATCTAGATCACGGTAGAGGGTTAGTAGTAAGAAGTTGTCCTCTTAATTTTTATTTCTCAATTTTAATGAATTTTATTGAATTTGGTAAAAGTAATGTTTTGCTATCCTTAACTAATGAAGTATTTGTTTTCTTCGAAAACAAAGCTTTATAATATACACGACTTCACTTCGTCCGATTCTGCGCTCTCGCGCATAGCACACTGCCCATAAAGCACAGTCCTCCCCACACCGACTGGAAATTCTTAAATTCAAATTCCGTCAATGACTCGAGGAATTTTTATGGGCCTTTTACACAATGTGGCTGAAGTAAATCCTAGATGAAGTTTGCATGTTTTTTTCCTCTTGGAACTCCGGTTTGTTTTCGTCCAGTAAACAGAGCGAAGAATACACTTGAGGTACGATATACCGACGCTTCCTAGCCTTAGTTCCTTTGGAGTCTTAACACACAAACTAATCTTAGCATTATTTCTGACAACTACTCTGTTCATGCTGACTTACCTTACTATTTATCGAAGTAACTTTATATTAAGTGAGACACATTTTAGTGTCTAAGAAAAGTTCTGCTGTTTAGCAACCTGTCATCTTCAATCTCGCCGAACGTGAAGTTCACCAACTGTGTCAAAGTAATTTAATGTATTTTTAGTAACATCTAAATGAATAGAAAGATATTAGTTTATGATCAAAGCACCACACAAAGTCACGTTCAACGTTGAAGAGAACGAAACAGGGATTTAATTAGAGCGTGTTTGAAGCATGTTGGAAGGACTAGGAATTCACTTCGCCGATTACTTATTCTCGAGTTTGCAATCTAGTGTTCTCTGAATCAACTCTGTTTTGATGTTTTCCGGTGAAGCAATATGCAACTGACACATGACTCAGTTTCCTGCACATGATTCTTGTCAGACCACAAAATTTTCTAAAATTGCAAACTGTTTTACTTTGGAGAAATGGCTCGCTGTCGTTTTTGAATTTAGTTCTACAACTTTCACAAAACTCTTGAGTGTTCGCGAGTTCCTAATTGGATTCCCTTAAATAACTTATCTTCGCAATATATCTATTCTCGGACAGTTGTATCCGTCATCCTTGATAGTACAGTGGTTTCGCTACTTGTCAACTCCTTTAGAGGGGTCTGGGTTCGAGTCTCGTAAACGACTAGAAGAATTTCGAGAAGCTTCTTTAATTGAGGCTGTAGTTAACGATTTCAGACTGAGATTTACAATTTTCCATTTGTCAGTTATTCCGGATGTTTCAGCCGGCACAACATGCAAAATCGGCTGGTGAACATACACTTATAGACATAATACACGGTGCACAATATGATTGATGCGCCTAAACTTTACAACAACAGTGAGAAGTCGTCAAAAAGAAATCTCAGTGGCCAAATTATATCAGCGAATCAAATGTCATGTAAAAATACATACGAATGTAAAATAAACGGTTTAAATTTAACCTTTGGACCAGCGTATAATTTTAGTGTATATTTTTTTAATTAAAAACCATACTGCTGCAAAGGTTGAAAAATCGCAAAAATTCAAAATAATCCAGTATTCTCTTTATTATAGTTCACATTTTACAGTTATTTGGTACTCTAGTTATAAGTATAACTGAAAATAACTCACATATTTGAAAGAAAACTTTTATCTTTACTAGGTTTGGGAAATCTCACCACGATGAAATGTCAATCCTTTCCCCTATCTACCAATGCTGTCTCATCCGGCAATCTACCTTAAAGAAACTTCTTGACCTTCACCTTGGAGACCAAAAACTAAGTTCGCTGATGCAACAATCCTTGAAAGCTGATCCAGTCTATCCGGTACTTACAGATGCCCATTTGGAAGCTCTCGACAGGAGATTAGAAATCATCTTGGAAGTTGTGAGGAACTGCTTAAAAGACCATAGGGCAGACGAAGTTATCATGTACGACATTGTGTGATAATCGACATAGTGAACTGGCAAAGAAAGGACACGTTAATGGTGCTGTGCTGGAGATGTCTGTGGTGAACGGGTATAGGTGAGCAAAAATCTTTAGGACATCGTTCACCGTAAGTGCAGTAAGCGACATATCTCACGAGTAGCCAGTCAATGGATTACTGGTTCCTCAAGGAGTAACAAATTATTATCGGCTTTACGAATACCAAAGTTTAGAAGAGTTAAATGTGAAATATCATATCGCTGTTTTCTAAAAGTTATACGGGTCATGTGGACGTCTTATCTTTCCTCGCAGTATCGGAGACTGTAAATAAGTGTTTAGAAAACAAAATCTATCCACGTATACATATCTAAAAATTATATCGCTGGTTGGACAACAACGCAAATATATTGGTGAAGTTAAATGTATAACGCAACAGTTCATCGCCATGAGCTACGCGGTGTTCCTTATATTGAGTATGTGAAGCTAAACATATGGTGAAACGCCATTTCGAATTATTTATGGCGTCAGTAAATAAGACTGCACAAAATTAGGTGAAAATCATTACCAATAATTTAAGGCGAGTTATTTTGAGTTGCTGGCAGACGAACATACAGATTAAAATGAAACATGACCAATAAAGTTATCATTTAACTATAAAACTAATCTCTATGCGCAACAGCACAGAGATAAGTTTTATAGTTGTGTTCCTATTGTGGCAATTATCAAAAGAATCCCCCCCCCTCCTTAGATCTCTAAGGGACAGTTCGTATAAATGTCTCAGAATTATATATTCTCTCCTGTCACTGAACATATCGAACACTTTATAGTACTACTTTTGATTTTTCTTGATAATTCTGAACGAAATGGTCGAGTAGGTTTAAATATAACTTTGCGAGCAATTTTACGAAAACCTGTGTCGAACTGCCACTCGCGTACTCTATTCCAGTGCCTTAGGCCAAAGGTTGTGCGAAAATTTTCGGATCCATTGCATCGAGGATTCTCATCCCACTGATGAAGTAGAATTTTTTATGAGCAGTAGATGTATTTATTATAAATATAACGCGGAACATTTTTACCATAAGCTTGAACTTTAAAGCTTTTTCCAACTACTGCGAACATAAAAATATAAGATTTTTAGAATTTAAAAATGTCAGCGTTTAATTTTACAAAACTATAATTTATAGAAAATAGGAGCTTTATTCAGAACTACGAAGAAAATTTGAATTAGAATCCTAATTTTCTTTGACAAGTTATTTGATACTTTGATATATCCAAAGGCAATCTGAAACTAAAATCAAGATGGAAGTGACGCAATAAATAAAAACATTTTTTAGTTTGCATTTTGAGACACATCGTCGGGAAACGTAGACTAAGCTGAAACTTACCAACAAGTTCTGAAACTTTTGGTAATAGTTAAAAGAGTTTTATTAGTCGAAACAGAATTAAAATGGCGACAGTACATATCAGTATTTGTAATATCTTCCTTCCCCTCTACAAACACATCGGCTAAAAATGAATATCCGAAATAATAATTCCAAAACTTTTGAATATTACATTTCATTTTATACTACATTTTAATTCTATATAAAAGCCACGTTTAAGGCTCATTTTGGAGCTCTATAAATAACAAATTTTATTTGACTACGTTTCTTTTGCATCGAAATGACGTGGCAGTGGGGAGTTCCATGTATAATAGTGCAGTCCCAAACGCTGTCCCCCAGATGTATGGTGCTACAAAAGTTCCACAGTTAGAAAGATATCTAAAATACAATTTCTCTAAACCACATACCTAATATACAAGATCTAGATAAAATCTTATTAATATAGATATTTTTTATGAACTTTCCCTGTGCTGGAGTATGGTGCTATCTTTAAAATGGTTACCTTTTGAATATCTTCAAAAGATTTGGATTTTTTTTTATACTGAAGATTGTCTTCGACAAAATAGTAAATTAACTCACTTTTATCAAATATACGAGTACGGGTGCTTTCTGTGAGTTGTATAATGTTCAAGATCGACGAAGTTAAACTTAATGGTATTTTAATATCAAGAAATTCTCTTTATTTCAGAATATTTATGAATGACGACTATAAGCATCGATTAAACATTAGCGGCAATGACTAAATCAGGATTTTGAATAAATAAAGTTCAAACACTAGCTAAAAAAAAAAAAAGTTGAGTTACTTAAAGAATACGATAGGTGCAGACACATTATTATTTGTGTGTGGGTAGCTCTTTCTAGAGTCATCTACTTTGAAAGTCGCTGAAACGACGAGATTTCTCCTTATTGTACGAAAACCAATCCGGTTTAAAACGAAATAAAACAAAAGCGAAAACTTAAAGCAACAATTATTTCACATTCAGAGCTTAACTCCATGTTAAGGCCTCGCTTGTAATATTTCAAGTTCCTTGAAAGTTCTGTTTAAAGATCCTTTTGCGCATTATGTGTATGGAAAGGATATGGATGATGCTTTTTACAGAGCTTCCCCTTCTCCTCTTTTCTAAAAACGCCCTAAATTAGTTACTGGTTTATGCAAGCTAAAGGCAAACAATTTTAGCTAATAAGAAGCGAAAAAAAAAATATAAATATTTCAATTCGCTCAAAAAAGAAAGCTTTAAAATTTCCAGATATACACAACTGTGAATACCAAGAGCATGCAGACGCTTTCAGTCAGTGCAGTGCTGAGGATATTATCTGGCAACGAAGATTGAAGTACCTTCTGCATCCTTTTTATTTGCTCTCTTTGCATCGAATTAAAGCGAGTTAAGCAGGAATACACTAATCGCACAGATCTCAAAAGGCGCGTCTCGTCTCACGTTATTGTCGGAAGAGTAGAGTACAGTTGCAATATAATTTATAGAATAAACGGAAGCGCCTTCGAGTAATCAGCCCTCGTTGACATTTACGACCAAAAAAGCATCCTATATCAAAATTAGGAGTATTCTATTTATCTATAACCCACAGAAATGTCATATTATAGCAAAATGACGCAATCATTACTGCTCTAATTTCAAACTGATCACGGAGGAGAGAAAACTGTTTATAATGGAAACTGGAACCTTCAGCATCAAATAAAGTTGGTAAAACTATTTTTAAAGTGATCTTTTTAAAGAAAATTATATTTTACCGAAAAGTTTTTTTCCAGTAAACACTCAATTGAATGATTTTCTGAATACTGCTAACTCCAAACAAATACATAAGAAACCGTTGGTACTAACAACGGGCTTCTGAAGTAAGCTGGGTTATTCTGCTCAGCTTCCAAATAGGTCAGGTCTCCAAAGTTTGCAGCCCCAGTTTGTATTACTGATCTCCTTTTTTTCCGTTCCTGCAGATCCCAGTACTAAAATGCAGTTTCAGGATATGCTTCCCCATTTCGTTTTTAACTAAATTTTTTTGTTGCTTCCTAGATAATAAGTTAGCCTGGGATTACTGCTATCCAAATGTAGCTTTTAGTCATGCCTTAACTCTCCTTTTCAACCCGCATAAATTTTATCCAAGTAAATAAATTTTGAACCTGGTTGCCGTTAATTACCTTTCCCATTTCCGTGTCATCAAACTTTGACATCAAACCTATAATAGTCCTCCCGGCAAGCACATTGGTTATGATTACTAGCATTCCACACCCTTTGGAAAAAGCTTGGGGTTCTATTCCCATTAGGGCACAACATCTACCATTATAAAAGCTGGCAATGATTCCGTATAATCCCATTCAGTAACCTTGTTATCACAACCTTAACTATGTTGATTTGTTTGCAAATACAACCAAGGTAGCTAGCTAAGGCCATGAGATATCAGTGTGTATTGTCATTATATTCATTTTTTTTTTTCATTTATTGAGTAAAGCGGCCCCCTAGCCAAAAAAAAAAAAAAAACTGGCAAATCCGCCATACATTATAGACATGGTACAATATACAATATTAACAATATTCATGTATATCATCAATCAATTACATTATCGCATGACAAATCAACTATACTGCGCAAAGGTCATCCCCTCAGCTATAGCACAACGACCTGGACAAGCAGGCTACAACAGAAACCGATGAAGAGACACTGTCCACAGATGAGCACGAGCATCACATCCTAGAGACTGGTCATCGCCGGTAATTTCCAAAAGATAAACAGTTCAACGAACAGCCATCCACCAGCGAGAGCTCAACAGAAATTACTCATATTGACCAGCAAAACCAAGCTGGAAGAAGGCGTTATTGCAGGATATCAAATCCAAGAAAAACAACAACTAAGGCTTCTTGCCAACTGCGTTGACAGGAGCAGAAGGGGACACCCACCCATGAAGGAAACAGAGTACCAACATCCTGTCCACCTCTGCAAAGAAATTTCTCTGTTCCTATATAAAAATAACATACTGTTCCATGTTATTGCCAGTATACTGCATGTATTATAAGGCGGTATTGACTATTGAAAAAAATCCAGAAAAGTCGTGCGCCACCTCATGAAACTAGCTAACATAGCCCTGCTTCCAAAGGCTTGGAGCTCCATCCACGGAGGGCTTCAAAGCTAGGCACTGTCAGAAGGGTAACAAGTGACAATTATTTCCAAATTCATTATAAAATTTTCTACTTCATTTCGCAAGTATACCGGCTTCGGTTCTAAACTCAATGAAATTCATTTTCATCCATTGTCCTCAAGATGCTACTTAGTTTTTCTAATGGCATCTCATCTGCCAGTGTCGTCACATCGGTCTGTCAAAGTAAGTAGAGTAAAATTTTGCAGGTATCACAGTTTGCCTCTATAGAATTTGAACAACATCATCTTATCCAACTGTTAATTGCTTTGCCATTTTCCAACACGTACCAAACAGGAACTTGGTCACCATTGTCAAACAGTGATGTAAACAACGCACGTAATTGATACTCATTAAAAGTGGCTTGAGGATTCTTACTTTCACGAAAGAAAAGAGAATCGGTTGTGGGTGTGTATTACATACAAATAACCTAAACTTTTACTGTAAATTGACAGAAAAGCTCTACTAACACAGCTGACTAACTAATTCCTCATTGTATCTTTAATGCAGGCTACGCAAATATATGGCAGACCTTTGCCATCAACTTCCAGTTGAACCTATAATTAGTTGCAACACTCTCTGGGGCAACTTTTCTCATTACAACCATTCACAGTTGCTATTAGTGGCTTTAGCCACTAATTCAAATTAATCAAATTTGTTCACTGTGTTCCTAGCATTAGCGTATAAACAAGTGTTCATCCCTATATACGCTTTGCAATTGCAACCATTATAATTGTCTGTGGCAGAGCTTCCTCATCAATTAGTGTAACACTATCAGGGCGCCTCTTGACTGTAATCTGTAGCTGATGATATTATAACTCAGTTACTCTTTCTCAAGTCCCCTATTTCATTCCCATTAGTATTATTAATACATTTTCTATTCGTGTGTGTTACTTTGTGATTTTTTTTTAATTTCCACTACAATCCTTAGCTAGAGTGTCACATTAGCAATAATGAAAACCACATTCCATGCCTGCAACGTCTACAGCTATTTTCTACTGTTACTTTGACACCAGCGCAATCCCTCTGTAACGTTTTTTTGTTTCTAAGTATTCTGAAATTGTACACTCATTTGTAATAGTAAAATCGTCAAAATTTTTGGCGCCTAATAGTCTTAGATGCTGATGCGCCATAAAACTCCTAACCAACCAACCATCAAAATTCCCCCTCCAAGTTTCAGTTTCCTCGAACATTATGGTAGAGGCTCCATGTTCCAAATAGCATGGATCATATACTGAGAGAGATTCCAGTCCATAATCTTTACGTAGGCTCTCCAGCTGGATATTGCTTGTCCTTCTACTTACCATGCCTAGGAATAATCTCAGAGACTTTCACCTTAAATTGACAGGTGCCTCAGATGTGTAATGCTCACTAAAGAACTCTATTAATTGCGCATACCGGAAACTTCATTCTCAGCGTCTTTTTGTTTCAACTCAATGGAGCCACCAGAAATATTGTATTTATTGCCACAAATTTCACCGACCAACACTCAGCCAATCAGCTGATTTCTCACTGGGGCTATATTTTAAGGCTTCCAGCCGATTCCTAGTCTCCAATTTCTTGTTGTATGATTTTTTCAAAAGAGGTGCATTGAAGTAAACTTGAAAATTTGGCCCGTCCCCAATACATTCATGAGAATTCGTGGGAAATTCCCAGACTTCACAGAACTATGTGTTCAATCATGAAACCGTAAACTAAAAGGGTAAACGTCCGAAAGGATATTTTTTCCCTTAATGAACAGTGAACTGATATAAAAAAAAAACAATCCAAAACCTCACACATATGTACCAATCTATTTTCACGTAAATGCATATTCAGGGTTCAGGACAAACAGAACCGTTCTAGCTCTTTCTCTCAGAAATCTTTTAACACATCAGAGAAGAACTAACTGAACTGGCACTATTTTGCAGACGAAGCCCGAAAGATATTTTTATACATCTAAATAATTAACCTCGTATTATTAAAGGAACACATGCACGTAATGCATCAATGTCATCTTAGAACTGTAACTGAGAATAAGTACTCCTAGCTAACGATTATTCTGACTGCTCATAAACAACTTCCATTGCGTAGGTAGAGTATATTCAAATAATGCGGCTTCCCAAAGATATTAGGCGAAGTGAGTTGGTTTTTCACATATCCAATGGTTTCTGATGACTTTTTTTGTTTTTGACCAAAGTAATAATCAAGAGACAACAGTCAGGATGAGCTGCAATGGAGGGAATATCTGCCTTTCGTTTTCAGCTACAGTTTTTTCAGTGAATCTTACTGGAAATTTTCAAGGTAATTATCCACTGTGTTCTTCCATACATTTAATGCCATTAGGCTTCTTTTAATAATGTTTGTAATGGTATCAGCTGTTTAACAGAAATGGTAAACAGTGATTTGGTTATTGTTCATTAGTTAAGCTCTCGCTAGATTTGTCCGTCTTTATATATTCTATTTTAGTGTGGCTCAACTTGTGTAAATGGTGGTGGATTTTCAGACACGAAATAAATACTATCAGTAAATCAGAAATAACTTATTCGCGGCATATTTGGCATTAGCCAGGATATTTTACTGGCAGACAGATGGTGCTTTCCACAATGCATATCATTAAAAATAGTTCCATACAAGACCTGCGCAAAAAGAATCTCTCTCTCTCTACGAACTGAATTTTTATGGTGGATTTTACAACACTGTCAAGGAATGATGCATTTCATAAACGTCACAAACAGCGGGACCAGAAGCTGTTCAAACAACATTATTTATTAATAAAAACCCAACTATATAAATAGCAAATTTTGTTGAATAAAGTGATCGTTAAGTTTGTTTTATACTCACAGGACCGTTTATGATTCTATTTGCGAGTATACGCAGAAGTCAGTTTGGAAGTATGTCAAGATAAAGAAGTTTTCTAAAGAATTTTTAAATATAAAATACAATTATTTAAATATTTTTTTAAATATTAATTTAATATAGCATTTTATTTCCTTAAATATTTTTCTTTACGTGCAGGCTTATATGTATACTGTCAGAAAATATCATCAGAATATCTAAAGAATACTAATTCTGTTTCGCTGAAGAAATTATTTTGTTTGTCTTAAATCCCGTTAACAGTTTTCGCCCCTCAAGATGCGTTGTTTGTATTTGATGGTAAATTGATGTACTACGCGTTCTTCACTTTTATAATTTTGCATGAATTCCATCGCGTTCGTGGTCACGTTAAATGCTGCTGTTTGTTTAATTAACGGGCAACTTAATTTTTGTTTTTTAAGGTGAGGGAAAAAAATGTTCATTAATATTCGGTTAAATCGGTGTTTTTGAAGGTTATGACATTCTTTGCTGCTTTTGCAATTACCATCGAATAGACAAACTGCAACTTGATAATCCTTTTCTCCACATCAAAAATAAAGAAAAGAAAAGAAGCCAATTTTAAAGAGAATGCAAAAAAAAAAAAAAAAGAATTTTTGCAAAAACAGGGTATGTCCCTTTAACTAGGAAATGTCTTCCAAATAAAAGCAGGGACAAAAAAAAAAAAAAAAAAAATAGTATCAAATGCAAAAGATACAAGAAGGAACCTTAAGATTACTTTTGAATATTTTGCATTTGAGCTAACTTAAATCACCTTCAAGTTTTAGTCAGGGCCGGATTAACGTTGAAAGCCGCTCTTTGATGGAAGTTAAAACGTTCGCTCTTTCTCGCTATTTTGAATAATTTTGTTTTGTTTTGAAATCGGTATTTTTTCGTATAATTTAAATGTTAGTACTTTTGAATATTAAGAGATATAAATCATGAGAAATTCCAGCCTTTATTATTATAAATATAGATAAAAAGAAAGTTAAAAAATAATAAAAAGGCAATAATTATATCATCCGTTTATTTCATATTTGTCCCTCAGTAATCCGGCCCTGGTTATATATTCTTGTATTGTACTTCTAATGATGGGGGGGAAATCCTTTTCCTCAAACCCCCCCCCCCCCTTTCCATTGGCTTACGATTTGCAAGCCAAAAACACTAGTCACAAGCACACTTTTGCAGGTTCGCGGGATTGTCGCTAGTTGCTACACTGTGTTGTAAATATTTGTAAACTGTTGCTGAAACCAATTCTGCATATGTTTTCACAACATTCCTGTCTTGTCACCAGAGTTTAGATTCCACGTTGAAATTAAATAATAAATTTATTTAATGTTCTAAGTGTTTATGTGTCGTCCTTTAATTGCACAACACATTGCATTCAGCATCGTGTAAAGTTGGAGAAAAATCGTTTTGTCCGGCAAATCCATTTTACCGTTATGGAGGTATAGTATATTTTAGATACAATATACTGTTAAAAACCTCAGTTTTCGGAGAAAAATCCATACTGCCCTCGACTAACTTAACCATGTTGTGAAAAGTCATTAAAAAGCCCTTACAATCAATGACGGGATTGGAATTCAGTCTGTTCCACTCTGTGTAGGGGAGGAACAGGCCTGAATTTGGAGATTATATCCACTGTGCTACACAAGAGGGAGGATATGGTGAAAACAACAGCCGCTTCATGCATCTATATGAGAAGGTCAAAGGCGGGCTAATCGAAAAATATGGGACTAACTTCTTTCAAGGTCAGTAACTTTTATTCATTTGACAGCTGGAGACAATTTACTCTCTAAAACTTTCTCAATCGCTACGCTCATGCCTAGCAGGTCAAGAATTGCAGCCGATTAAAAAAGTTAAATTCTTACTAGTCATTTCAGCCTCCTGTTTATCCTTCAAAGATATCCCTCCCCCTCTCTCTGAGACGCGCGCGGGCACACATACTAAAAGAATAAAAGAGATCAACAAGCATTTTTCATCGGAAAAAATATGTAGGCTAGATAGATCTTTTGACACTAATTTCAAATATGTTTTCAGTTTTCTCTGGTATGTCTCGTTTTTTTTCTACTGAGATTGATTACACAAATATAATGACATTGTTTATACTGTACCACTAGCATACCTATTTATGTAAATGATGGAATATATGGCTATATCCCTCATCATAATTTAGTCTCAGGTAAGATCCGATTAATTACTAAAAGACATTCGTATCTTACTTCGAAAGTGTCCCCAACAAATTCTGCAGTGTGCGGCACTTTCCTAACTAAATACCAACGGCGTGCAATCATCAGGGATTCTCGGAGAAATTATATTTTGCGAAGAATAACACGAGGCCAACACGTGTCAAGCACAGAAATTTCACAGTTGTCAACAAGTGCTTTTTATGTCTAGGATATGGCCACACAACACAGAAATGGCCACTAATCCTAACCTATGGACATTGCGCTAAGATTAGGCACGTGTTTTCGGAATGCCCACTTAAACAGGAACCACCATGTACAACTACAAATTCCAACGAAAGGATAAAACCACCCAGTTCGGTATCCAGAAGGTATATACACTGAATTATGACCACCCCTATGAAAACTGAATGCGACCCGTTGACAACGTGAGGTACGAGAGTGCGGAGTTAGTCGACCTACGTATCACAGATAACTTTAGTAGGTAGTAAAATTCTGAGCGTGATGAGTTAAAGGAAGGATTTATCGGATTTTGATAAAGGACAGATTGTGGGTGCTCGACGAGCTGGTGCCTCGATTTCCAAAAAGGCTGAACTGGTGGGATGCCACCGTAGTTAAAGTGTACCAGGACTAGCGTCAAAATGGTCAAACAACAACCCGACGGCAAAACTGCAAAGGTCAGCGAAAGGTCATGATCAGAAAAGTGGCAGCTATGCTTTAATGCAGCAAAAGGATTATTATTACCCAAATGCACTTGGGGAACAGCGACTCCAAAATAATTTATAAGCATCCGGGATGTTGAATTAAAAAAAATAGAGGAAGAAAGGGATTTTGAGAGTTGCGATAAGGGCGGACATGAAGTTCTCCTGGCAGCACTGATAGGAGGCAAGGGAAACGCATGGTGTCGTGTTGATGATTCATCGAACATTTGCTTGTTGATATAGGGGGAAGTCACAGTTCCACTGCAAAAACCAATAGTGAGCTCGTATTTGAAAAACTGCATACTTCAAATAAGAGCGAAGGAAAGGTGAAGATTTCAACTGGAAAAAAGACAAAAGCTTCTTGAAAGTGCCGAAAGAGGGGCAAAGCGCCTGGTGACATCTGCAAAATGGAGCACATGAGGAAAGATGGTTAGTTGTGCGTAACGCGCCAAAGCAACTAAGGCTGTCCAGCCTATTTTGTCTGTAGTTGAGTGCATTTTCAGTCGGTTTCTTGTTTGCTGGACGAAAACCACGCAATTCTCATCTGAGACAGACTAATTCATCCACATTGTAAAAAAAAAAAAACAAAAAAAAACAATAAATTCCTCGCGGGATTCGAAGTTTGGTTTTTTCCATCCAGCGTTGGAGGAACCCAATGTGATTTTAACCACTATCCTACCAGCGAGAGCAATATGAAGAAATTCGAATATATACTATGGTTTGTACTAGGTGCTTTCTATAGGATGTGATTGAGAGTTATGGCTTCTGAGAAGGAATAGTAAAATTAATGAAATTAAAAATTTCACGGCTATAAATGATCCTAGAACAAAAGACAAACTCAAATTTTAGGAGACAAGTATACTGGTTTACGGGAAGTTTTCATTTAGTTAATTGACAGCTTGAGGAAATTCTTTGAATTTCCACAGGTCTGTCAATTGGACAGGTAGGACCTGAGGTGGGAAACACATAGGTAGTTTACCTTATTTTATACACTTATTTAATTATTTTTTGGTTGGCGCAGCAAAAGCCTAGGTTTTCAAGCTCGAAGACATAGATGTGCACGTGTTTCAAATGACCATTTATATCTCCAGTGACTACTAAATACAGTGATTTTCTTGTATTCTCCCTACCTTGTGATCTCCTCTGACCTTATGTGATCATACCGGCGTATAAAGAGAAAATTCATTTATTTCTATTTTAATTCCAATACTATCACGTGCATTGCAGCAGAATAGGAGAACTGGCTACTCAACTGCGAAAGGAGAAGGCAGATCATAAATCGGAAGCTTGCGTAGAATACTTATAGCAAAAGCCTCAGAAATATCAAGAAACTGCTCGAGTGTCTTCAAACTTTTCTATGAAATTTTTTCAAAGATGAATAACTTAAGAGAAGATATCACTAGTGGACCGACACCGTTGAAATTTGTGCAGACAATGAATGTTTAGTTGATAGATTTTTTCTTAAATCTCGAAAAATTTTAGGTAATTACAATGAAATTTGTCGACCATTTTAGAAGGTGGCTAGACAGGAGCCAATTTCTGGCCAGAAGAAAAAACGCCAGTGGAATACGAGAGTGCAGAAAGACGACACAAGACCAAGAAATTATATACTGAAGCCTTGTGGTCTTAGCTGCCTGGATGCATTTATAAAGAATGCTTCTCATTTTTTGAGATGTGTGTCAAAATCTTAGATAATGCTACTCAGAGCCTTAGCAAAGGACGGCAATGTGCACAGCAGTACATCAAACCGATATGCTACTCTGGCTACAAATTTACATAAGGATGGCCAAGGTTATAACGAATCAGGAAATTACCTTTATGAATTTTCATTGTAGAAATCAAAAATGTAAACATTCACGGAAATAAAAGTAGTGTAAATCACAAATCAAATGCGAGTGATTCTGGAACTTTGAACACGAAAAGTTATTCGTTTCTGTATATGTACTTGTATTAGTGAGTGTATGATCTTTGCTCGTACAAAGTGCACGTCTGTAATATTTATCCACAAAGTCTTCAAAATGACAAAAGTGGCGCGAACTAATTGCCGTTATCATTACCCGAGTTCCACGTTTAGTTATCGTGCTCCAGAAAACGCAAATGGCACGTGTTTGTCATTCATCATGTCATAAACGTCTCGTACCGAATGACGTAAAATGTGAGCGAGTAAGTGAGAGAGAGCTTGTCTGAAAATAGAAGTTAGGAACAGTTTGATGTGCTGTGGTACATGTCACCGGCTACGTTTGTTCCACTACCCATCTTTGCTAACCCCTTCAAGAAACTACTTACAGGACTTCCTTGCGAAATTCAAGCCGAAGTAATCAGCAGCACTTATCTGGAAGCAACAACTTTGTAATGGCAGAAGTGCTGCAAAATTTTGCGTCACGAGTTTCTGCACCCGAGAAGGTCAATCGTGATAACCACGAAGGTCTTTAAAACTCCAAAAAACCCCGACTCAGACTGGGTGGGTGGAGGAAATTAAGACATTTCATTCGCCTACTTTTCTTATATTTTTAAGCGACTTATTTTAAATATTTATTATTCTCGGCGAAATAAAAAGGCTTAAGTTTATCGTTAGAACGCGGACTAAATAACTTCCACACATTTAGACGCAAGCATCCCAGAACTTAAACACGCTCCTTTCTGAGGAGAAACCACAGCGTTCCTTCTCAGAAAGGAATTCCAGCAATCCCACAGATGCGCCTCATTACTAAACAGAACAACAAAGTCTAAAACGACTCAGAAAATTTTGGTACAGTATGAAAAAAAAAAAAAAAAAAAACAAATCTGTCTACAATTGGGATTATTTAAAGCAGCTCTCGAAGCAACGACTGAATTACTGCTTCCACAGTGCTGGACTGCGTTAGTATATTAAAACTTTTCGGTTACTAGTTTAGTGAATTGTTCCCATTCGCCTTCGCAAACAGCCATAATCGCAGTTCAAGTTTCTTTTTTCTGACAGAATCTTGATAGTTGTTCCTTCGAAAACAATGCCCAGTTGCTTCCAGGCGCAATGTTGTGGGAGAATCCCGAATCAATACAATTTTAAAGACTTTAGCTTTTAAGATTTATATGAACGAGGGCCCCAGACTACCTAAATCTAGCAATGATTGGAAACTGCAAAGAATAACAAAAACTTTAGAATTCTGAAGAGAACTAACGTGCATCCACGCAGTAGCACAGCGGTTAAAACTTCCGTTCTCCCCATACCGACTGGGAAAAATCCGGGTTCGAAGCTCCTAAATGACGACTTTTTTTTTATAGGCTTTTTCCACTCTGAATGAGTCGGTTTAAGACGAAAATGGTGAGGTTCCCCTCCCTTTCCTGGAAACTAGGATTTTCATCCAGAAAAACATTCAAATCCACTAGAGAATACATGCAATTTATGGACATATTGTCTGTAAATTGCGTGTGTTCTGTAATCGATTTTCTGTTTTATTAATGAAAAACCATGTTCACAACGCCTGAGAACCGATTAACTCAACCACCTTGTAAAAAAGGCTCATAAAATTCGTTACGTCATCGACTGGACTCGAATCCGAATCTTTTCTACCACTTGGGGAGAGGACGGCGATTCTACCAACCGTGTTATCCACGAGGGTGGTGGTAAAAGAGATGACTAAATAATCACACGAAAGTAACAGGAGAAATACACAACAGTAAAATAAAATGAAGATCGATAATCACATAGAAAGCACATCATATCATAAAGTGATGTTTCGAATGAAACTATTTGAATATTTTCAGTCTCGGGATTTTATAGCTTAAACCCAGAAGGCGGATACAATAACTAGCGCACCATAAAAATCGAACGGGGGGAAATCTCCACACATGTATAGAGAACCTCGAAGCATTGCAAAGGCCATGTTCCCAAAATCGTTTCTTTTATTGTAATGAAAACGTTCCAAACTGAAGTTTTAGGAGAGTTGCTTGGAATTTGCAAGAAAACAAATAACACCATGAGGCATCAGGTAACGGAACATCTGTGGAACCAGGTAATGTTTGTCCGACACCGAGTAGAATAAGTAACATCGTATGTAGAATAACCTTTCTTAGAGTAAAGAATAGAATTATATTTTTCAATGCGACTCATTATAGATTTTTTTTTTTTTTTTTTTTTTATGAAAACCCCAAACACGAGAGGTATTAGAACCTACAGTACTTAAGTTTTTTTTTTTTTTTTTTGTTAGTTGCCGCATCGGCTTCGGTGGCCATAATGCACCTCCCAAAGTTTTTGCATTTTACTCTGATCCAAACCCGAGGCGGGATTCGAACCCACGACCTTTGGGTTACTGGATGCAATTCAACCCACCATCCTCCTCACTACCACCCGCGCCTGCAGAACGGTGAGTAACCCAGCGCTTCAGGTGATAGCAACAGTACTTCCACTTGATATTGAAATCGCAAGAACAGGACTCCTCTACTACTTATCTAAGGGAATAACCACCACTTTCTTGGAATTTACAATAGACCCAACAAACAACCATAAGGCAGAAAAGATCCAGCTTCAGTCTCACCTTCTGCGGCAGGTGTGGCAGGACAGGTGGGTAGAAACAACCAAAGGAGCAATCACCCACAAGTTCTTACCGCAACTTGAAAAAAATCTATCCAAAATCGCCTACTTGGTTCTTTCCGGGGTTGCAAACAACATACTTGCTAACTGGACACGGCCCCTTTAACGCAAAGTTAATGGACTTCGCCCTTGTAGAGGACCCATGCTGTACATGTGGAGAGATCGAAACCTGGGAACACCTCATGTACGACTGTCCGCAATACGAGGATCTCAGGTGCATTCTAATCATGAGTATAAGATACCTCCCCAGAGGGCAAGAGTTTCACCTACTGGATTCAGAGGAGGAATACAGAGCCCTGATCAACTTCGCTCAAGAACTCTTCTCAAGAAGGAGAACACTATATGCAATACACCAGGAGTGAAAGACGAACAGCCAGATAACAAATCAAAACATCCTTTAGGACGCACCCTGGAATGAAAATTATGTGGAAGCTACTAGCTGTCTACCAAGAAACCCTGCCTATGTACCAACAAATATGAGACCTAAGTGAAACTGACAAATATACTGAATGAAGATAGAGAACCAAAAACAAAGACATTTAACTTGGACAGGACACTATTCCACGAGTGACTCTACTACCGGACTTATGACTACACTACGACTGATGCAGCCTCACTGCCATGTAGCCAAATGGCGATCTGTACCAGCTCCCTTGCCTGGTACTTTTTTTCCTCTCCCTGGCAGGGGGAGGAGGAGATGGTCTTCCTGTTTCTTCCCTCCCTTCCACCCGACGAAAACCATATCCATCTTGCTGAAAGGAACTCTTCAGGTACAGCGTCCGCCCCAAATAAAAATAAATGGCCTGACCATCAAACTCACCAAGCAAATGAAGTACTTAGGAGTCATCTTAGATAATAATCTATCCTTCATACCTCCCCTGAAACACATAAGAATGAAAATAAGAAGATACTCAGCCCTAGTGGCTAGGATTACGAGGAAGGATTGGGGACTGAAAAAAACGAACCCTAATGCTATATTATAAATCAACCTTCATCTCAGCAATAATCTACGCAGCTGCAGTATGGTACACCAAAACATCACTGGTAACCAACAAGAAAATCCTGGATATGACACATAGGACCATCCTATTGACAACCACACGAGATTGCCGCACGGTAAGCACACCTGCACTGCAGGTGCTTGCTGGAGCGCCACCCCTGAATTTAGAAGCTGTGAAAGCAGGACTGCTCTACCTGCACTCAAAGGGAGTTGCCGCAAATCATCAGGATTTCACAATCAACCCAGCAAGCAGTCAAAAAACAGAAAGAGCGCGACTACAGACCTACTTCCTTCAGGAGCGGCAACAAAGATGGACAGAGACGACAAAGGGCGAGATCACTCGTAAATTCTTTCCAGAACTGAACAAAATATACCCAAGGCAACCAGGCTGGTTCTTCCCGGGCTTGCATCTGACCTCGTTACTCACAGGACATGGACCCTTCAACCAGAAACTGTTCGGCTTCGGCCTCGCCAATGACCCAAATTGCACGTGCGGGGAGGTCGAAAGCTGGGACCACCTGCTTTACGACTGCCCACAATACGAAGACCTCAGATGCACCCTCATCACGAAAATCCATTACCTCCCCAAAGGACTTGAACATCACTTCATTGACACGGAAGAGGAGTACCGCGCGCTCTCCCAGTATGCACAGGATCTCTTCACAAGGAGAAGGGTGTTAATTGCCATACACCGAGACTGATAGTACAGTTACATAAATCGCATAAGACACAGACAACTCCTGGAAAAGAAAATGAACGGAAAAGAAAGGAATAAAGAAAATAAGGGAAAAAAAAGAAGAAAAGAGAATCAACGAAAAAAAAACAGGACAGGGATTGCCTCATGAGTGTCCCAATCTGAATCAAGTGGACAAGAATAGAGACAGCAAACAACAAACTGCAGCCTAGCTCCCAAATCCTCACAGCAGCCTGAAGAGGGCACCCTAGCCCCCTTCACCTTTAAATCCTACTCCCCCCGGGGAGACGATTCTGTCGTCGCCCCACCCTCATTTCTACTCTGATGGGCATGCCACACTGAAACTTGGGGCTGTCTTCCCTATTGGCTCCATACTTCTGTCTTTCTCCCCCCAGTCTTCAGCTCCCCCCCTCTATCTTCACGCTAGCGAAGCCCCACACACCTAAATTTAAATACATCCAACATATCTTCGCTCACGTTCTGGCCCAACTCAAGCGACGTCAACCCCACGATTGACGTTGGTATGTATATGCACGTTGTGTGTATATATGTACTTGTATGCACGCATATATGCATGCAATATAAATACAATATATATATATATATTTTTTTTTTTTATTATTTTTTATTTATTTTTTTTTATTATTTTATTTATTTATCTTTTTTATTATTATTTTATTTCTTTCTTTATTTATTATTATTTTTTTTTAGGTCCTAGCCACTAAAATCTCAGGAAATTAGGCGGCAGGACCTGCCAGAGTAACTTAAGTCTACTGGTGTTTCCTGGTCTGCCTCCACGGGGCAAAGGTGGGGCAACGTTGGGCCTCAGCAGGGGTCCAGCGGCTAAACGACCAGATGAACGACGGTACACGGCACTACACATATACAATATCCATACACTTTTAAAGCTGTGGCATTTCCAGTGAACTGGTACACCCACAATGAAAACTACGCGGAGATGGGGGAAACCCCTGGTGCAGTCTGACACTAAATACACCTTACACCTACCACCTCATATATTTCTCCTGGTGAGGCATGGGCATGCCTTACTGACCATCTGGGGTTGCCTTTCCTATCGACCCCATACTTCTATCTTTCCCCCCAGTCTTTAGTCTCTTCCCCCTACTCTGACAAATACGCCAGCGTAAACCCCACATAACTAATCAAAATTAACGATTTCTAAACTGAAAACTGAACCATATTAACCTCTCCTGGTTTTTCTAAACTTAAGTGCCCCCGTTTTTTTTTTTTTTTTTTTTTGTTTTTTTTTAAGGTCCTAGCCACCGAAATTTCAGGAAATTAGGTGGCAGGACCTGCCAGAGTTCATATAAGCTACTGGGTTCCTGGTCTGCCTCCACGGGGCGTAAGTGGGGTAACGTTGGGCCCCAATTGGGGATTAGCGGCTAAACGACCAGAAGAACAACGGTACATGACACTAAACGATCCAAGACCCACACACTTTTAAATCTCTGGCAATTACAGCGTACTGTAACACACCACAATGTAAACTACGCGGAGATGGGGGAAACCCCTGGTGCCGCTTGACCCTAAACACACTTACTTACACTTACCTTTGGGTTGTTAGGCAGGCACTTTACCCACCTGATTAGCCCGGCCGGCCCAGCACTTAGTACGTGCTTGGGTTGGAGTTTGAGAAGACGAAAGGAGATATTTCTTGACATTAGAGTTGAACTTCTGTAGATTGTAATTTTCAGGAAATACGTATGAAAGAAGGTTGTTCCAGAAAACGGCAGTTGAATGAATAAACGAGGAGGATGAAAAGTTAGTTCTGTGGGATTGAAGTTGGACAGTAAAAAAAATAAGCGGCAAAGAACAGAAGTAAGTTCAGGAGTACTGGTTTTGAGAACAAGTGGAGAAATACCATCAGGACCTGGAGCTTTCTGAGAATCAAGATTCGTCAAAATCCTTGTGACATCCTTTTGATGGAAGACCACAGGAGGCATTAAATAGAGCGTGCTGAGAATGGTGGGAAGTGTTGTACCAAGATCATTAATACATGAGTTGGAAGAAAAATGGGATGCTAGCAGGTCAGCTTTATCCTGGGCCGAAGTGACAACACTTCTGGTTTTCATCTGGTTTTGACAAAGGTGGGAGCAGAGATGGGCAAAAGTTGCGGCCAATAGCTTTGGCAAGAGACCAGAATGCTCCGTTACCATTAGGGCAAGAAGCAAGTTTTCTACTCTTAGCCTGTTCAAAATATAGTTTTGACTGATTAATGACTGCTTTACAATTGTTGCGAAATTTGGTGTAAACAGAAAATGAAACTGAAGAATTGGAAACAAGCCAATTACGATATGCAACATTCTTCTCCTGAACGGCGTTAGCATATTTATTGGAAAACCAAGGTTTAGATAAAGGATGAGATTTTAAAGTGGAGTGTGGAATAAAGGATTCCATTCCTACAAGAATAATTTCACTGACACAATCTGAGCAAACGTTGACATCAGAAGTTTTGAAACAGTAATCCCACCAAGGAAAAGAAGAAAAGAAATCTCACAGGACATCCTATTTTTGCATTCTTGTAATGCCAAACAACACGAGGTTGGGAATAGCCATGAGATAATTGCTCCATTGGAGAAAAGACAATCACCAAGTTGCGATCTGAGGCGCCTAAAGGACCACTCACTTCGACCGTGTATTAGAAGGGTTGTTTGCGAGAAAAAGACCAAGCGTGTTGGCTGTATGGTTAGGATTGTCCGGTATTCTTGTAGGTAAATGAACAATATGAGTAACGTCATTAGTAACTGCAAAAGCCTCAGCACCTTGACCGGCTGGGTCGGTATGACTAGAAAACGGAAGCCAGCTGGAGTTGTGAACATTAAAATCACCAAGGAAAATTACTTCACTGTTAGGAAAGTTGGACTGGAGAAAGTCAAGTTTCAAAGAGAGGAAGTCAAAGAGCTCCAAGTGATTAGTGGAACTGGGAGAACGGTAGAGACAACAGATGAATTTGACACAATGAGGTAGAGAGATTTTAAGCCAAAGAAGATCGAAAGAAGAAGATTCCAAATTACTAATTCTCTGACAGGGAATATCGGAACGGACATATGCACAAGTACCACCTTTGAGGCGAAAGGAATCATACAGTGAATAATTTGAGCAACTGAGATGAGCAGTAGTTGAATCAACCGATAACTGAGATTCTGTCAGAAAAAGTACATGGGGTTTGGCAGACTGCAAGTGGAAATGGACATCGTTGAGATTACAATTGAGGCCACGTATATTTGTGAAATGAATTAGGAGGTGTTTGGGAGTTTTAGATCTTTTCGCAGATAAGCTTACTCTGTTAGTTTGACAATTCATGGTGATTCAATAATAAGAAAAAGTGGGTGGGACATGCTGTATGAAGTAATGAAATTTTTAGATATGGCGTACACATGATAAGAATATATCCAGCTCCTTGACATAACGTGGTCTCCACAATACCCCACGTATGCACACTACTCGGACTCCCTCCAGTCACTGTCTGGCAGAGTAGAGAAAGCAAGATTATACACTAGCTGATCCGGAAGCCTAAAGAGTTACCAGTAGGTTCGGTCCGGCGTACTAACTAGCGGCCGGCCTGCGATCTGTGGCGTTTATCGTGCAAAATCATTTTTAAATGAAAGAACGCTCTTTAAAAACTTTGACGGAAGTTATTTGACCGGCTTAATTAAAAATGAGAGCCTTCGAAGCCTCTACTAGAACAAGAAGTTCTTGCTCGTTCCCTTAATAAAGTCACAAAGAATCTATTTTCTTTAAAATATGAAATATGCAATTTTTTAAAAATATTATCAAGTTTATTTTTTATGTTCTCTTTTGTACCTCCAGCGATGGTTGAAATTTCTAAATGAACTTTCTCTACCTCTTCCATTGCACTTCTCAAAGAAAGTTCCCATGCTTCAAGTTTGGTTTAAAATTAGGTAACCCAGCAAAAATAGTGTCGATGAATAGCAAAGCTTTGCTGACCAAACAGTGGAAAGAATTTCCTTGGCAAAACCAACACCTGCAAATCAGATCGACGACTTGTCAAAATAGGCTCTGGCAGAAGGCCGGATCACAGATCTCTGTAAATTGCTATGGGTGTAGGGGCTTTTACGAAGATTTTTTTTTTTTTTTCACAAGAAATAACTTTATCAGCTTCGCTAAAATTATCCCGAATTGTTTCTGCAAGCCTGGACTAAACAAGTAATAAGGATTAGATTTGCACAGAAAACATGTAATTCAGAAGTTGCTTTTATCATATACGGAGGGGTTGGTGTAGAGTTTTAGGCACATCGGCAACTTTAAGCCATACTGCACCGTATTTAATATATATATATATATATATTGGCCACAGAACATATATATTTAATATATGTGTTCTGTGGCCAATATGCTGTTTGCTGGACGAAAAACCTGAACTTCAGTGAAAAAAAAAAAACCATGCCACCTTGTCTGAAACCGATTAACTCAGCCACGTTGTGAAAAAGATCCATAAAAATTCCTCCTATCATTGACGGGATTCTAACTCAGGTTTTTTCTACCGGGTGTAGGGAGGACAGTGATTATACCAACTGTGCTAGCCACGAGAGCCCATCATAATATGGAAGGGCGACATTAACAAAAATAAATACCTTTTCGCCATGGGGCGATCCTCGGTTTTGCTATAATCAAACTGCAAAGAATCATTTACAATCTTGCAATTGTGGAGTAATTGACGTTTTCGAGAACCATACAAGCAAGTAAATAAGAGAAGGCTCTCCAATTTTTCACATACCAAATATGCAATATAAAATATTACGTTCTTAGCGTTTTTTCACCAACCTTTCATGGAGTAAAATAAAATTAAAATAAAATAAAACAAAACAAATCTTGATAACTATATTTACAATAACCTGTATTTACAAAATTAATATACGTATTACAATATTAAAGTATTAAAACACAAGATTAAAATGCATTAAAATATACTAAGTTAAAAGCGATAAAATCCCGTAGCTTTCAAAGGCTCCAGCCTTCTTCTTCAGCAGTACTCTATTATTCAGTACACCTTTAAATATCAGCAGGGTAATGGTAGGCATCACATGTTTCCATTCTCACGTGTTCCGCTCTCTTGCATTGTGGAACCGGAAGTGGCTCGAACGGAAGTCGTACGGAACCGTTCATCCTTTTTTAGGATAATAGTCTCTAAAAGGGGGTGAATCCGTACACCCCTATCCCTATTAATGTTGGTTGTAGAGCTGATCCGCAAACTCTCGAGCCACTTACGGTCCCAGAACCTATGCGCCCGATCGGTGATAGTGGCATCGTCTGGGGAGATCTGGTGCTGCTTCTCCCAAAAGCAATAAGAAATGCGGAATATGACAAGTCCGCCGTGGCCGAACATTTTTGGGAGAAGCAGCACCAGATCTCCCCAGACGATGCCACTATTACCGATCGGGCGCATAGGTTCTGGGACCGTAAGTGGCTCGAGAGTTTGCGGATCAGCTCTACAACCAACATTAATAGGGATAGGGGTGTACGGATTCACCCCCTTTTAGAGACTATTATCCTAAAAAAGGATGAACGGTTCCGTACGACTTCCGTTCGAGCCACTTCCGGTTCCACAATGCAAGAGAGCGGAACACGTGAGAATGGAAACATGTGATGCCTACCATTACCCTGCTGATATTTAAAGGTGTACTGAATAATAGAGAGTACTGCTGAAGAAGAAGGCTGGAGCCTTTGAAAGCTACGGGATTTTATCGCTTTTAACTTAGTATATTTTAATGCATTTTAATCTTGTGTTTTAATACTTTAATATTGTAATACGTATATTAATTTTGTAAATACAGGTTATTGTAAATATAGTTATCAAGATTTGTTTTGTTTTATTTTATTTTAATTTTATTTTACTCCATGAAAGGTTGGTGAAAAAACGCTAAGAACGTAATATGAATATACCCAACCTCAGAGGCCTATTTGAGGATGCAATATAAAAGCCATAAGCATCTGTCGTTTCATCTGCGGACATCCAGATACAATTTTCTCCAATGTCTTGAGGAATTTCTAGAATACTGTCATCATAAATACCATTAAGATAATTCTTCCTCAAGGTAGATTCGTCTGAAATGTTTTAATTAATACGTGCATTTTTTTCAAAGATGGGTTGAAAACTGGATTTCCCAACTTATTGAAAGAGATATACATTGGTGCTTACAAAAACGCAATTACAAAAACACAGAGATCCTTTGAAAAGTCGCTTTTCTTTTCTCTTTGAGGTGCACGGCTTAGTTAAAAGCGTCTGATTTAGAAATATTTCTTTACATTTCCTTTTTTTGTCCACAACGTACTATGTTGTTTTCACATGTTGATCAATCCTGAAATGTTTTTCCGCATGGAACATTTTTTACAATCAACAATGATGATATTCGTCGTGAATTCTTTCGTGATCGATCCAAGATTCTATAAGTTGAGCAGAAGATTTAATTTACGGCATTTTGAACGAAAGCCTGAACTGCCTATCCTGTAATTTTTTATAGCAAAACCGAACTGTTACGTTACACATTCAAAGAATGTACTTTTATCCAACTTCATGGATGACACCAGAATTAAAGGTGGTAATTAAGATGTTCCCCGAGTCAGATAAAGGAAACACAGACGATGGGTGGAAAATACGTGAATCCCGTTTATCGTTAACAGGATTCGAACTTTTCGAATCCCATTAATGATAAACTGGATTCAAGTCTTTTCAATCCGGTATAGGGAGGACGATGATTATATCAAATGTACTACTACCCGCGGGAGCCCTTTATTAGGGATTACCCTGACTTTGAAACTTTTGACATAAGCACATCACAAATATTACTTCCTCCCTATCAAAAAAAAAAAACAGTTTTCTTTTTCGCTCTCGACGTTACTTTTCATCTAAATAATTCGCTCTGTACAATCTCAAATCCGCCCTACCATGGAATACGGGGTTTAGAAGAAAACCTTCTATATCCTATTCAAAAGAGAGTGGTCAGGTTAATTAACGACCGTCATTTATAATGCCTCTCCACGCTCTGTCTAATAGTGGTTTAGTCTATGTTGCTTGCCTGTTCTATAAATAATTCCATGGGCACTGTTCATTTTAGGTAGCACCTGTAATTTTCTCGTTCTCTTCCAAACCAATCCGATCACGCACCAGCAGTTAGCTGTCCAACCCCAATCTCACAGAACCAACTTTTCCTATTCTTCATTTATTCCTTCTACTTTCTGTTCTCTAAAAAACAAACTTCCTTCACACGTATTTCCCGTGTGAAGGAAGAAAAATTACAATATGCAGAAATTCAAGTCAACATTAATTGGCAATAACTTCTCAACTTTTAATCGGTACTAACTACCATAAGTTCTAATACCTTCGTGGCTGGGGTTTTCATAATTAAAAATATAATAACAATAAATAACTAGGGGGCTCCGTCCCCTGCTCGCTTTGCTCTCCAACCCCCGCGAATGCTTTTCTATGTAATATGTAGAGGTATGACGGAGTAAGTCAAATGTTTTCTACGTAAAAGACACACCTGTCGAAAGGCACTAATGGATATCTAATCTAATATATAAAAGAAAATATAAAAAGTGTAAGGAAAAAACTATAAAGAGTAAAATTGTGTGAATGTTGAGTGAAAAAAAGTTATTGTTAATTGCATATTCTATCTTAGCCGCCTCTTCAGAGGACTGACTGATGGCTATGCAGGGGCCTCATGGTTGTCCAAACTGACACCATTTTGAAGCTTTTCCTAGCTGGTATGGTGTGAGATGCTGACACTGGCTATTTGGGTAGCCCACAGGCCAGTGTGGGCCAGAGGTGCAAAAAGCACGCTCCACTCTTTCCCTATGTTGTTTTATTCCTACCACCTGGGATGGTTGAGGCCCTTCCCTACCCTGGGTAGTCCATAAACCCCTTTTGCCTGGTGGCTTACCCCACCACCCACTTTAAACTTCCACCATCTGGACCAGGATGGGCATCCTGTACCAGGGGCTCCCTTACTGCCTCCCCTTTCAAATCAGGCGAGTACCTCAACTATTCCCTCCTCCTCTGTTCTCTGCTCCTTTTTCCCCACCCTCTTCCTATCTCCCCATTATCTCCTTTCAAATTTTTTTTTTTTTTTTTTTTTTTATTTTTGGCTCTCCTTGGATGCCTAAACTGCCCTGCCAGAGCTTTCTTCTCTCCTAATGTGTCCTGGCCCGCCTCCCCGTGGCGATGTCGAAAACCGGGGGTGTTAGTGGCTCTCCACAGGCACCCAGACTAAGCCAGAGGAACAACACACCCACACTAATATTTCACAAAACACACACCCTGGCCTTACGCAGAGTATTGTATTCTACACAGAGTAAAAACGCAGAGTTAGAAGAGACCCCCGGTGCTGCCAGACAAAAAAAAAAGACTATGATCGATATCTTATCACGAAATGACGTATGTAGTTATTTACCTGTGCATTTCTAGTGTGCGGCATTCTCAAGGTGGAATAAATATAACAATGTAATTATTTACCTGCATTTACATAGGTCACTTAGGGAAAGGCCTTTTGCTTTGGGTTCCCACAATGCATAAGGAATATTGTTGCATCCGAAAGAGAAGAATTAAAATATTTAAATAAAATATTTACAAACTATACAAATATTTAAAATATTTATAAAATACTAAACTAATTTACAAATTTACAATATTCATTAATGTACAAAAAAAACATCACAATGGAACATCAAATGATGCACGTGCACGAGGTGGTGAACGTTATGGAGGCAGTTGTTAATAATTAATTGCATTTGTAGTGACATAATTGCCTCGCCCTCTTCTCCCATTGGCTCGAATAAATATCACTAGGAGGAAAACTTTAATGTATAGAGAGATAAGAATAATAATAATAAGGTTGACATAGCAGTGCCCAACACTAGCAATGTCCAGAAAACCCATGAGGAAAAACTTAGGAAGTACACAAACCTTGAGACATGAGGTCAAGGAGATGTGGCATATGCAAGAAGTAATGACCATCCCGATCATCGTGTCAACCACTGGTATGGTGCCAAAGACCCTACATAGCAGCCCAGCAGCAATAGGTCTCTCAGAGAACACCTACAAGGAACTCCAGAAAATCGCAATCCTGAACAACTGTAAGATAGTCAGAGAGTTCCTCGACCAACAGTAACACCAGACATAACAACAACGACCTTGGTAGCAGTACTCGTCACCGAGTGGAATCTCCCCATCAGGGAGAAATAATATAAGAGCAATAATAATAATAACAGCAAATTCATACAACTGGCCAAGGAGGTTGTCATCTGGATTACAATGGCCTTCTTAGGCTTGTAATAAATATCAACGTACCACACACGTACAAGCTGGACGAGATCTATCAACTCTTTCGGATATAGTGAACCCCCACTTCCCTAGCCTGTCCTCAAAAATGTCACCAAAGACAGAATGCACAGGACACATGTTTTCGCGGAATTTAAACCGACAAACTGCAAAGAGTATGAGAAGTGTTTCTAAAAGCAATTGGAGTTAGTACACAGAGCTGAACATCTCATTATGGGATATTTTAGATTTGTCAGGGTGAACTCTAACTTGTGGATTAGTTTCACGACAGTTACAGAAGATTTTTAGACCAATTGAATGACTACTACTAATAGCAACAGTACAGGGAGTATAATATTCTTGTTTCGGCTCTAAGGACCCTTCTATTATTAAAAATCTTCAAATGAAGAGCTGCCTTCAGGCAATGGCCACAGTACTTTCATTTGGAAAGTACTGCATGAGACAACTGAAGTTGGGGAGAGCAAGAGAAGTTCTAATTCACTAGTGAACTCGTGAATTCCGCTCTCTGGAGTCAGCTGTTGCCACTTTTCTAATTCCGATTTCCACGACTCCCGCTTTTCTTTCTTTATTATTTTTGGTCAGGGCACGGAATTCCGAACTGAATCCAGAAACATAACCAACTAATCAATATTTTCGTAGATGGTTATACTGGGGCGAGAAAAATCGTTTATAAAAGTCGTTTAAGATATTGACATGTATATAACATGCAGAATATATTATGTAGGGCTGCTCCAGAACACGTTAGTTCAACCCCGCTGTGATGATACAAAATTCTGCAGAAAGCCCAGAAATGTGGTATAGTGCTATTGAAGATATAATCTTTTGATCTCTCCTCAGGTTTCATGTGGTCGTTCCGGGGTATGAACTGCCGCTTTAAACGACCGACATAGCCGAGAGGTCGAGAAGGCGAGGATGTGCTGAGGATTACTGAATTATGACCACTTACTTAATTAATACTGTGTTAGACCACCGTTCGCAAGGATAACAGCCGCTATTCGCCTAGACATTGACTACACTAAATGTGTCTGAAGACGTGGTCTGCAGCCATGCTGCCTGCAAACTATCCACAGTGTCGGAATAGATTATGGTTGTGAGTCCATACGCCTCACTTCCCGTTCAAAAACATCTCACAAGCGTTCAATTCGATAGAAGTCTGGCGAATCTGGAGGCCAATCAAAATGCGTGATATCTTCATTCTGTTCCTCTAACCACCGTACACACTGCGGGCCCGATGAGACCGCGCATTATCGTCTTTGAAGGTCTCGTTTCAGTCCAGGAAAAATTGCAACGTGTCACGGTGAACATGGTCTTCTAAGAGCTGCTGGTAGACCTCGCCAGTGCACTGGCGAGGTCTACCAGCAGCGATGTTAACTACCGCACCTGACGTTGTGCTCGTACAATGCACTGCATCCTTCCCTCACCCCGAACATCCACCTTGAGTAATGTGTGTGTGTGGGGGGGGGGGGTATGATTGTTTATTAGCGCATTAGCTGCTATGGCTATACTGCGCCTTCTTGAGTAATCCTTTACAGTTATGTCGGCGGGAGGTGATTTGACCCGTTCGATTCCATTCTCTGTACATTTTAACCAAGCCCGTGCGCAACCGACAAGGCGCCGTTCCGATATAAAGCACCCAAAGCACAAGTTCCCACAACCGTGCCCTTTTGAAACTCCGTAATACCTTAAAGAGAAGTTCACTACACCCATAGCTGCTACCTTGCCCCCTTTACTGGCACCACCAGATGCAAATTACCACTGCTCTAGCATACGAAGTTGTTCGGCTTTTGTACTGCGAACTATGCGGCGTAATCCATTACGGATGTGATGGTCATAATTTGGTCATCATTGAGTGTATTTGTACGCGCGTTTCAGTTGATCGTAATCCAAGCCAGTGTGCTAAAAACAGGGATGTTCTTATATTCTCTTTACCTTGTAAACTCCTAGGTGGTCGTCCCGCAGTATAGACAAAAATTTTATTTTTAAGTTCTATTCAGTACTAAAAAAGCATTTAAATTAACTTCTAAGCAGTAGAAAAGGTACAGCAATTTTAATTTTTTTTTTTTTATGTCGGATTTAAGCAGAGCGTGAACGAGGGCACATTTTTGAGACTTTTTTTAAAAGTTGGCCAAATGAACAGGTTCGCATATTTTTATTATTATTTAACTTTAATAATAAATAATTATTTATTACTTAAATATGGTGTATTTTAGTATGCAACGGGATATAAAAGGATTGGAGATAGAAATAAACAAATTTAAACGCAATAAACCAATAGAGTAATAATTACAAGTAAATGAAATGCAATTAAAAAGTAAACTTCACAGAAATTCTGTTGGTCTGGAGGTCCACCACTTTTGGGCAATGTCGCCACGGCACTCCCCTAAATTCGGCTTTGAGGCGGCTTGCATGAAAATACCACCTTCACAGAAACGGTTTTCAGTGTGGACAAGGACGGTCCCAGGACTTTCTAAAGGAGGAATCTTTAAGCAATCAGCAGGTAGTAAAAAAAAAAAAAAAAAAGTCAATATTGTTTTAATTATAAAGGAGGAAGGGACCATAGCCACTTTATTTCCTACCTGGAATCACTGCTGGGTAGGAAAAACTGCCCATACAAATATTCTTTAATAAATTAAAATTTTGCTATTACACGTGCAAAAAATGTCTATTTTGAATCCATTTTCTGCGTCTTGTTAAAAATATTACGACAATGAACAGCTTTCTTTATAAATCTTCCGGCAATAAACTAGTTCTCTATTTACCTTGTCCGAGAAAAGCTGTGCACTTTTATATTTTTTTTCTTCTGTAAAACTAAGTCTTACTAAATATTCAAATTTTCAAAAAAGAAAAGGAAGTAAAAATAAACCACGTAGGTTAACATTTTTAAAACTCAATTTGATTAGAATATCAATATGCTGCCATCTTTTGACAAGATTAGAAACTACGCAATCAATATTCTCTGAAGTAATTTTATTATTATTAGCCAGATTGTGCAAGGAATCCTGAGGCTTATGCTGCACCAGCCAAAAAAAAAAAAAAAAAAAAAAAAATTCCCAAGTAGTAGTAGTAGTAGTGGCATGTGATGCAAGAAAAAGCAAGTGTTATAAGCTTATGCAGCATCAACCAAAAAAAAAAAAAAAAAAAAAAATACAAAACAATCCTCTTTAATGCTTGTCCAGTTCCTCCTTAAATTTATTTAGACTATCAACTTCCACAACGACAGATGGAAGTCTGTTCCAGCAATCAACTACCCACTGGCTAAAGGCAAGTTTCCGCACATCTATCCTTTCTTAATTTGAATTTATGCCTCCTTAGGTTCGTAATCCGAACAAGTGGAATGATCCATCAGAATTCAGCGTGCTCAACCCATTCAAGGCCTTATACACCTCAATCAGATCGCCTCGCATGTGCCAAGTCTCCAGCTGCTGCAATTTGCAGAACTTGAGCCTCTCTGGTAAGATCCCTTCATTCCACTCACCAATTTTGTTGCCCTTCTCTGTACACGCTCAAGCAAATCTACATCCTTCCTAAAATGTGGCCCTCAGACCTGCACGCAGTACTCAAGGCGCGGCCTGACCATTGCCTTATACAGAGGGACAATCACCTCCCTTTCCCTGCTAGCAAAATTCCTATATATCATTGACAAAACCTCAAGACCTGCCCTGGCAGCCTGTCTGCATTGTTCAGAAAAACTTCATATCTGACTGCACAATTATTCTCAGGTCTTTTTCGTTTTCTACCACCTCAACTGTAGTACCACACAGTTGGTACGTTTCTATGCGGTTACTTCTACCCATATGCAGTACTTTGCATTTTTCAATGTTAAACTTCAGTTGCTACTTCTCAGCCCATTGGCCCAAATTTTCTAGATCCTGTTGCAGTAACACACTGCTAACTGTCATTAACAACCCTGCCAACCTTTGTATCATCTGCAAACTTGGACACTAAGCCTGATATACCTTCATCAATATCTGATAAATATACAAAACAACAGTGGACCCAACACCGAACCCTGTGAGAGTCCACTAATAACATTAGTCCACAAAGAGCAGCACCCACTGATTACCACCCTCTGTCTTCTCGCACTCAACCACCCTATTATCCATTGTAGCAACTTACCCTTAATACCATTCTGCTCCAATTTGTACAATAGTCTTCCATGCGCAGCAGTCTCAAAAACTTTCCTGAAATCCAAATATATGATATCAAAATTATTTTTTGCATCCAGTTCCTTTGTAACCACATCATAATATCCTATCAAATTTGTCAGACAAGACTTTCCCTTAACAAGCCCATGCTGTGTCTGAATTATTGCTGTAGTCTGAATAAATTTGCAATTTTCGTGTTTATTAAAATGTTTCATTATATTCTGATTCTACTTTTTTGCAATTTCGCCTTATTAAGTTGTATGTTTATAAAAGGCCCAGTGCAATATCCGATATTAGCGATGCTTTTATTGTAAAAAAATATAGAAAGCTATTTCTAATCGATGGCGTAGCCTGCGTACGGTGCAGGTAAGTGACCAGTGATATTTTTATTTTCTCTGTGCACAGTGTGATATTTAATGGCATCAAAGAGCTTGAGTTTGATAACTATCTTATTTCTTGTTTGGTTTTAGATTCAAATAAAATAACCCGGATGAGTGAGAAAAAGCGAGCAAGCATTTTGCGCTCCTTAGGTAATACATCGCGTCGTCATGAGTTGGTTAATGAATCAGAGCCACCGCAAGGCATCATCAGGAAGGACATTAGAACTGCAGGCGGAGAGAAGAAAAAGTTCAAAGTTTCAAGAAAATATGATGCGGACTACTTGGAAGTTAATTAATATTTAAGTGTCCGTAGATTTACCGTTCGTAACTCACCGCTATTGTTATACGATACAACGTTATATCCCGAACGAGATAGCGTTAGCTTAGTATAGTACAGGGTGGGCAATTTTTTTCGTCAGCGGGCCGAATGAAATTTTCGTATCATGATGCGGGCCGGAATAGATTGAACGATTTAATAAAAAAAAATCAGAACCTAAAAAAATGTTATATAACTTGAATTACCAAATTATTAATGTATTTTTAAAAAAAATATCTGAATGTCCAATTATCATTGAAAATGCGGCATTCGGCATCAATTTTTCTTTTTTTTTTAATTGGCTCATTTTATGGGCTATAAATTATATTAAATTAAAAATTGTAATAATTATAAAAGGCATAAAACATAAAATATCTCGCACCAATATTATTTTTTTCAATAAGAAGTCAAACCCAAAGGAACCTCGTTCGATCGATGCTACAATAATAATTAGGAAATAACTCTTTGACGCTGCGTAGAATCACTTGGTTACTGTTGTACTGGCCGCGATTCCCGATTGAACCGAATTAAGCCGAACGTTTACGGCGAGTGTAGTCAGGTATGGATTTTCTATATTTATGCATTTACCGAGGGGGCCGGATTCAACATCGTCGCGGACCGGATGTGGCCCGCGGGCCGGCTGTTGCCCACCCCTGGTATAGTATATAATATTATCAATTAATCAGTAAATTTATTAATCTTGTTGAACTTCATTGTCAATTAAATTGTACTTTTAATTAAATACATATAACGACTTAGATTACAAACGTAACATAATTAATTAATACATACCTTTATACAGAAGTTATATAAAGGGAACTCGTAGATAATTAATACTTGATACTGAAAAATATATACTGTATACCGTTATAACTGCGTTGGGATACAAGTTTAGGCTTATAATTTTGTACTGAAATTGAAATTTTGAAATTCAAATTTCAAAAATTAATTTTTGAAATTGAAATTGAATCGGAATCATGACTCAGACCAGAGCAGCAAAGCAAAAGGATCAAGCTAAATGGAGTGCTGTGGCTCAGAGGAGAACTGAGGGGGCAGTTTCCCTCTGAATCACAGCCTTTTAAAATGCACTGCTTGCTTGATGTTTGTAGAAAATCAGGTACGGGACATGATATTGCCAAGGAGGGATGTCTTTGTGTGTGCGCGCGATGTAAGAAGTGTGAGGAAATGAGGCGACAGCTCAGCGTTGTTATGTGCATATATGAGAGCTGGAAGAACAGGATGGATGCCATCGAAGGATGTAAATTGAGGGGCCCATCAAGCACTCAGCTGCCCACATCAACACCACAGCTTGAACTTCATCATCACGCAACACAGCGGCAACCCCCAAGGCAGAATGCGCTGATCAAACAGGAACTAGTAGTTGTTGGTGACTCTACTGTCAGGGAAACGGGGAACATCCTTTGTAAAAAGGATAGGTGGAACAGGACCAGGGTATGTCTGCCAGGAGCAAAAGTTGATGACGTTGTAGAGCGGATATCATCTTTTAAGGGCACAAAAGGTGATATTGTTGTAGACGCTGGCACTAATGATATTAAGAGTAGGAGACCGGCAGAATTACTTAACAAGTACAGGACACTGTTGAAAAAAAAGCCCAGAATTAGGGTTGAATTTGAAATTGTCTGCAATTCTGCCCAGACACGATAGGGTTGAATTTGAAATTGTCTGCAATTCTGCCCAGACACGATAGGAGGGAGTATATGATGAGAGCCTTGTCGATAAATGCGGCCCTGGAAAGACTGTGCAAGGCTCAAAGGGTAGAATGTTTTTCAGCCTGGTGTGTACTTGTTAACAGGAACGACTGCTTCTACAGGGATCGGATACACTTAAATAGAAAGGGTGCAAGAATATTTGCTGATGCTATCGAGGCAGTGTTTAGGTGGGTCGGAAAACTGCTAGCTTGGGGGGATACACGGACTAATAGATTAACAGTGGCCACTGGCAAAGGTGAAAGTGATTCTTGTACTGCTTTTATTGGAATGAGCAGAAGCCTGAAAAACAAGATGCAGGATATTTCAGAGACTGCTGGGAGTCATTGCAGTACATGTAAACACACGGGTTGTGTTAGGGTAGCTAAGAATAGGGACAGGTGCATGTATACTTGCGTGTACACCAATGCTAGGAGTTTGGTAAATAAAATTGATGACTTTGAGGTATTGCTCAGAACATCAAAGGCAGATATTGTTGGGCTATCAGAGACGTGTTGTCACACAGATATAAGGAATGCAGAACTGGTATTTGGGGAGTACAATATGTACAGAAAGGATAGACAGGACAGGAAGGGAGGAGGGGTTATGCTATTAGTTAAGAAACACATAAAATTCAATGAAGTGAAGCCAATCGGCATCGCTGGACAGTGCAGTGTCGAGTCAGTTTGGTGTGACATAAGCATTGGGAGATCAAAATTGAGAGTAGGAGTGTGGTATAGGCCTAATGACTCTGATGGGTATAATAAGAAACTGTACAGAGAAATAGAATGGGCAAGTAAATCAGAGAGTCTTATAATGGGGGATTTTAATTTCCCAGATATTGACTGGAATTTGTTGGTTGGTCACTTACACACTAGCAAGGCTTTTGTGGATTTATTGGATGATTGTTTTCTACATCAGCATGTTCGGAAGGCTTAGAGGGAGTAATACTCTTGATCTGATTATCAGTAGTGATTCATCATGCATTAAAAATCTGCAGATAAAGGAACCACTAAGTGGCAGTGATCACAGTGTGCTGAAGTGGGATTTACTCAAAGAGGTAACTACCATCGGGGGTAAAGAGAAGGGTTTTTGTTTTCGTAAAGGAGACTACGGAGGTCTGAGACAGTATTTAAATTCTATACGGTGGGACCAACTGATGATGTTACCAACAACAAATTCAAAATGGGAAGCTTTCAAAGAATTTATCTTGGAAGTTACTAGTTACATATCAACTAAGAAATATTGTTCAAGATTTAGGCCTAAATGGATGTCAGATGAACTAATGAGACATGTGACAGAGAAGAAAAATGCATGGGATACTTATAAATTAATGGGTGACCTGGAAGCCTATAATAGATATAAGCTGATCTGTAACAGTCACAAAGGAGAAGATTGGGTAGGCAAAGGCAGATTACGAGAAATACTTGGCAATGGTTGCAAAGAAAAACAACAAAGAGTTCTTTATCTATGTAAACTCTAGAAGGAAAGGGATAAATCAGATTTATCCACTGGATATTGATGCTTCAACTGGTGACATGCTAACAAACTAAATGAGCATTTTGCATCTACATTCACCCATTTGGAGTTATTCAGGGAGGGGAATGCCAGAGGTGAATTAAACTCTGGCAGTGAGCTGGATGATTTTGTAATAACTGAGAGGAAAGTGAAGGAGAAATTGTTGAAGATAAACATAAAAAAGGCACGCGGGGTGGACGGGATCTATCCAGTTATATTAAAGGAGGCAGCAAAGGAAGTAAGCAAACCCTTAGCTATAATTACGAGACCTTCTTTGGACTCAGGGGAGGTACCCATTGACTGGAGAAGTGCAAATGTGACCCCAATTCACAAAGGAGGATCAAAGGGCAACACAAGTAATTAAAGACCTGTCAGTTTAACTTCTGTTCCAGGAAAATTAATGGAGGCAATGGTTAAAGAAGCACTGCAGGATCATCTAGACAAGACTTCAGTTATAGCTCGGACACAGCATGATTTTGTTAAGGGAAGTCTTGCCTGACCAATTTGATTGGATACTATGATGTAGTCACAAAAGAACTGGATGCAGGGAATAACTCTGATATCATATATTTTGATCTTAGAAAGGCTTTTGATACTGTTGCACATAGAAGACTGCTGCACAAATTGGAGCAGTATGGCATTGGAGGCAAATTGCTGCTATGGATAAAGGGATGGTTGATTGGGAGAAGACAGAGAGTGGTAATCAATGGATACTGCTCATCGTGGACTAATGTTATTATTGGTGGAGTCCTTCAGGGTTCAGTGGCGCATTTTAGCTTTAGTTGCTAATGCGCCAATAAAACCCAACCAACCAGGGTTCAGTATTGGATCCATTGTTGTTTTCTGTATTTATAAATGATATTGATGATGATATATCAAGCTTAATGTCCAAGTTTGCAGACTATACGAAGGTTGGCAGGTTTGTTAAGGGCACTACTGACACTATGCTGCTGCAACAGGATCTAGAAAAGTTGAGCAGATAGGCTGAGAGATGGCAAATGAAGTTTAACATTGACAAATGTAAAGTACTACATATGGGAAGCAGTAACCCCAGAGCAACGTATCAACTCTGCGGTACTACTCTGATAGTGGTAGAGAATGAAAAGGACCTGGGGGTAATTGTGCAGGCAGATATGAAGTTTTCTGAGCAGTGCAGACGGTCTGGAAGAGTAGCTCATAGTGTCTTGTCAATGATATACAGGAATTTTTCTAGCAGGGATAAGGAGGTGATTATCCCCTTATATAAGGCAATGGTCAGGCCATACCTTGAGTACTGTATACAGGTCTGGAGGCCTCATTTTAAGAAGGATGTAGAGCTGTTGGAACGAGTACAGAGAAGGGCAACAAGATTAGTGAATGGACAAAGGGTTGCTCTTACGAAGAAAGGCTTAAATTTTGCAAATTACAGTGTTTGGAGACTAGGCATTTGCGCCGTGATCTGATTGAGGTGTATAAAGCCTTGAATGGTTTGAGCATGCTCAATGCTGATGGGATTCTGCCTCTTGCTCAGAATAATCACCTGAGAGGGCATAAATTAAAATTGAGGAAAGACAGTTGTAAAATAGATGTGCGTAAGTTTGCCTTTAGCCAGCGGGTAGTTGGTTGGTTGAACAGACTTCCATCCTTTGTTGTGGAAGTTGATAGCCTAAATAAATATAAGGCTGAGCTGGACAGGTACTTGGAATGAACGGAGGAGTAAAATGGGAGCGTGTTTTTTTTTTTTTTTTTTTCTTTTTCGCTGATGCTGCATAAGCTTGCTTTCTTGCATCATATGCCTCTACTAATGCTAAGTTTGGATTTATTCAAGGACCTGGAAATGAACTGGATCCACGGCCGTTTTTTATTATATGTTCTGAGAGTTTATCTGATGATGCCATGAAACCTTCGAAACTCGGCAGGCACTTGCAGTCAAAACACCCAGATTTAGCTAAAAAGCCAGTTGAGTACTTCCAAAGGATGCGTGAAAATTTGCAAAAGCAAAAAAGTTTATTAGCAACAATGATTGTTGAAGATAAGTGCTTAGTAAAATCTTCTTATCTGATAGCACCTGAAATCGCGAGTTGTAAAAAGCCCTATACGATTGGAGAAGAATTAATTAAGCCTTGCTTGTTACAAGCCTGTGAAGAGGTTTTGGGGAAACAGGATGTCCAGAAACTGAAAGGAATTCCTATGTCCACTAACACTGTAAAGCGCAGAATTGAAGACATGGCCGCAGATATTGAAAATCAAGTGATTGCACTTGTGAAAAATTCTACGTTTTATTCAATTCAACCTGACGAATCAACAGACATAACTAATAAGGCAGTTCTTCTTTGTTTTTGTGAGGTTTGATTGTCAAGGAAAATTAAAGGAAGAACTCCTCTGTTCGCTAATCTTGTCGGGTAGAACAACCGGCTCTGAAATTTTCAATGCACTTAATGGTTATTTCCTGAAACACAATATTGAATGGAAGAAATGTATTGGGATATGTATGGACGGTGCCGCAAGCATGACTGGATATCGTTCAGGAGTTGTTGCAAAAGTGAAATACGTTGGACTTCCATACATCTTGTTTACTCATTGTATTGTATTATACATTGTGAGCAGCTTGTGGGGAAAAGATTATCTCCAGAACTGCACGAAGTACTCTCTGATGTAATTAAAATTGTAAATGAAATTCGCCACAAAGCGTTGAATTCTCGAATATTTGAGGCACTTTGTGAAGAAATGGGTTCTCAGCATACTCATGTTCTTCTTCACGCTGAGTTGAGATGGCTGTCGAGGGGCAAAGTTCGACCTGCGCCAAGAAGTCAAGTTATTCTTCCAGCAGCAAAATAATTCTAGGTTCCATGATCTCTTGTCCGACAATGATTGGTTAGCCAAGCTTGCATACCTGGCAGATATTTTTTCTCTGTTAAACGAGCTGAATACGTCCTTGCAAGGACAGCTTACGGACGTGTTCACACTGCGAGGCAAAATGGATGCATTTCAAAGGAAGATATTGCTGTGGCAAACGCGGTTGGCTGAAGACGATCTGCAAATGTTCCCAAATTTTGATGATTATATGAAACAGGAGGATGTCAACCGACAGGTAATAATTCTTGTTCGATTGCACTTACAGTCGCTCACTGACTCTTTTGGTCGTTATTACCCAAAGGAAGAGGACCCCAGACACGGAAATACATGGATAATAGATCCATTTTCGGCGAAAATCGAGGATAGTAATTTGAACATGAAAGAAAAAGAAAGCCCAATCGATCTATCATCCGACGACAGTCTCAAAGGTAAATTCCACTCGTCCCTAATAAGATCTCATTTTTGGCTTTCCGTAAAAAGTGAGTACCGAGTGCTGAGTGAAAAGGCCATCAAAATTTTAATTCCATTCGTAACTACATATATGTGTGAAAAGACATTTTCATCAGTTAGGGCAATTAAAAACAAGTACCCCTGTCGGTAGAAATACAAACGGCTCTTCGCGTTGCAGTAACGTCATTGGAGCTAAGAATCCAACAGCTTATTTCAAACAAGCAGCAACAAATGTCACACTGATTATTCTGCTATAATTAACCCTTTATAAACCTCTAAGTCGAGGTGCACTCGATATTTGATAATTGTTAATACTAATTGTTTCTGTTAATTCCTTTTTAATAAAATGAAATTTAAAATGTTTTTTGCATTTTTAATAATGAATATATCTGCGTTTATTTATTATACTTTTTTATCATTATAAGGCCATTATATTATTAATTATACAGTATTAACATTAATGATATCCATTTTTTTTTCAAATAACTTGGAGTGCAAAAACAAGTGTAAGTACTATTTCATATTTAGAATGTTACTTTTATGGAAAAAATCATGGTAGTGGTCCGCGGGATTCAAAATTTTGAGTTTAGTGGTCCGTGAAGTCCGAAAGGTTGGCGACGCGGGTCTAGATGATCCTGCAATGCATCTTTAACCAGTGACTCCATTATTTTACCCGGAACAGAAGTTAAACTAACTGGTCTGTAATTACTCGTGTCACCCTTCGATCCCCCTTTGTGAATTGGGGATACATTTGCACATCTCCAGTACGTGGAGACTTCCCCTAAATCCAAGGATGCTCTCATAATTATGTTAAGGGTTTAGTGACAAATGGGCCTGGAGTACTGGGGTCCATAGTTTAACAAATAGATATTTATTGTATACCCAGTATAAAATGAAATATAAGTACAATTTCAGTTCAGTAGCTTTCGGAACACGTGTCCCTTTATCAACTGACAAATTTGAATACATTACAAGCAAAGTGTGGCACGTTACTCATTCGTCATTGTTGTAGCACGGACGTGTGCTGCCTTGCGCCAGTGATCATCCATCAATAAAACGGTTGTCTCCAGGATTGGATGTATACGCATGCCTTTCTGGCGATTTAATGCCTTAGGGTTGTTTATTATGTTTAGTGACTCTAGCCATAGGCGGTGGCGAAAGTTTCGCGCGTGGTCCACTATCTCAAAGTCGCGCTTGGGGTCAAGATCGTGGTTGGTAGCCCAAAAATGTTCTGCAAGCGCGGACTGGTCAGTTTCGGCAAGCCGGATTGCTCTGTCGTGTTCCGTGAGGCGATCCTGGAGACGTCTCGATGTCTCACCTACGTAGCAACTGTTACAGGCCCTACAGGTGATACGGTACACTACATTGCTGCGTAAGACAGGTGTGACAGGGGTCTTCACACTGGAGACAAGTGAACGTAGGTTCCTACCTGGTAATTGCACACATTTGATGTTGTAACTTCTCAGGATCTTCGAGATACGTCCTGACACTCCTGGATAGTACGGAATGTAGGCGGATGATATGCCGACTTGCTTCGGAGGTCTTGGGTTGGAAGTAAGTTCTTGTGCCTGTAACAAGCATCTGTTTAGTACATGGGATGGATAACCGCATCTGGTTAGGTCCGCCTTCACACGGGAGATCTCGTTACGTCTAATTGTGTCGGTGCTGGAATGGCTCCAGGCCCTGGAGAACAGGGTGCGGGCAGTGCTATTGAGATGGCTTGGAGCGTGGCCGGACCCGTAGTTGGTGAATTGACCGCACCACATGGGTTTGCGGTATACTGAGGTCTCTAGATGTGGGCCTACGCGATGCACTAGCACGTCCAGAAACGGGAGCGAACCGTCCACCTCTGATTCTACGGTAAACTTGATGAAATTGGATAGAGAGTTGAGGTATTCTAGTAGTACCGTTTCACTATCCACTGATGACATCTGTACCGCCCTCAACCTATGCCTCTCTAGCAGCATCTTCACCTTTGAAGACTCACTCTACAAACAAGTACATGGCACTGCTATGGGTGCCCCTGTCAGTTCCGTAGTAGCTAACATCGCCATGGAAGATCTGGAGAAGCAGATACACCAGAACCCACCTACACCTATTACAACGTGGTGTAGATACGTCGACGATATTTTTACCATAATACCACGTGGTTCTGAAACGGTACTACTAGAATACCTCAACTCTCTATCCAATTTCATCAAGTTTACCGTAGAATCAGAGGTGGACGGTTCGCTCCCGTTTCTGGACGTGCTAGTGCATCGCGTAGGCCCACATCTAGAGACCTCAGTATACCGCAAACCCATGTGGTGCGGTCAATTCACCAACTACGGGTCCGGCCACGCTCCAAGCCATCTCAATAGCACTGCCCGCACCCTGTTCTCCAGGGCCTGGAGCCATTCCAGCACCGACACAATTAGACGTAACGAGATCTCCCGTGTGAAGGCGGACCTAACCAGATGCGGTTATCCATCCCATGTACAGTACGAAACAGATGCTTGTTACAGGCACAAGAACTTACTTCCAACCCAAGACCTCCGAAGCAAGTCGGCATATCATCCGCCTACATTCCGTACTATCCAGGAGTGTCAGGACGTATCTCGAAGATCCTGAGAAGTTACAACATCAAATGTGTGCAATTACCAGGTAGGAACCTACGTTCACTTGTCTCCAGTGTGAAGACCCCTGTCACACCTGTCTTACGCAGCAATGTAGTGTACCGTATCACCTGTAGGGCCTGTAACAGTTGCTACGTAGGTGAGACATCGAGACGTCTCCAGGATCGCCTCACGGAACACGACAGAGCAATCCGGCTTGCCGAAACTGACCAGTCCGCGCTTGCAGAACATTTTTGGGCTACCAACCACGATCTTGACCCCAAGCGCGACTTTGAGATAGTGGACCACGCGCGACACTTTCGCCACCGCCTATGGCTAGAGTCATTAAACATAATAAACAACCCTAAGGCATTAAATCGCCAGAAAGGCATGCGTATACATCCAATCCTGGAGACAACCGTTTTATTGATGGATGGATGATCACTGGAGCAAGGCAGCACACGTCCGTGCTACAACAATGACGAATGAGTAACGTGCCACACTTTGCTTGTAATGTATTCAAATTTGTCAGTTGATAAAGGGACACGAGTTCCGAAAGCTACTGAACTGAAATTGTACTTATATTTCATTTTATACTGGGTATACAATAAATATCTATTTGTTAAGGGTTTACTTACTTCCTTTGCCACCTCCTTTAATCTTTGGTCTTTGGTCCTTGAGGTTGTCACAAACATTCTCTCAGATATGCAGACAAGAACTTGCTCCCTGGGAGTCTAAAACACTAATGGAACAGATATTCTGGTGACACTCAAGTCAAGTGGACCCAATTTCGGCGAAGTCCGGATGGTCTGTGACAGCCAAATCCTCTGTTTGCACCTTCACGATGGTGGGACTGTTAGTAATCCTAGGTATAACCTCCATGCACAAGTACATGGTAGTTGACCACCCAGGTGTGAACCAACGTAAGCAGGGGTCGAGGTGTGGTGCCCACACCACATGGAGGAACGTCACCCCTCTATGTTACCAGGCAGTACTAAGTGGTAGATGACTCTCATTAACCGGTGCATTACCACCACTTTGCTTATTGGAGGCTTGAAGTGGTGGAACCCATGTTTAGTCTCTAGAGCTAAGTTCTGGTCAACCATTCCCTATCTCTTCCATCATGCAGTATGATTGATGACGTTTGAGGTTATGATGAACATCGTGGTGAGATCCAATATTCCTTACATTTCGAGGATACAGCTCTAAAACAGTGTTCGCAGGCCGGTCGCTAGTTAGTACACCGGACCGAACCTATTGGTAACTTTCTAGGAGCTTACGGATCAGCTAGTGTATAATCTTGCTACCTCTACTCTGCCAGATAGTGACTGGAGGGAGTCCGAGTAGTGTGTATGCGGGGAGCATTGTCAAGGCCACGTTATGTTAAGGATCTGGGTATATTCTTACCATGTATAAGCCATATCCAAAAATTTCATTCCTTCATACAGCATGCCCCACCCACTTTTTCGTACTATTGAATACACCATGAACTGTCAAACTAATAAAGCAAGCTTATCTGCGAAAAGATCTAAATCTCCCAAGCACTTCCTAATTCATTTCACAAATATAGGTGGTCTCAATTCTAATCTCAACGATGTCCATTTGCACTTGCAGTCTGCCAAACCCCATGTACTTTTTTCTGACAGAATCTCAGTTATCGGTTGATTCAACTACTGCTCATCTCAGATGCCCAAATTATTCGCTGTATGATTCCTTTCGCCTCAAAGGTGGTACTTGTGCATATGTCCGTTCGGATATTCCCTGTTAGAGACTTGGCAATTTGGAATCTACTCTCTATGATCTTCTCTGGCTTAAAATCTCTCTACCTCATTGTGTAAAGTTCATCTGTTGTCTCTACCGTTCTCCCAACTCCACTAATCACTTGCAGCTCTTTCACTTCCTCTCTTTGCAACTTGACTTTCTCCAGTCCAACTTTCCTAACATTGAGGTAATTTTAATGTTCACAACTCCAGCTGGCTTCCACTTTCTAGTCATACCAACCCAGCTGGTCGAGATGCTGAGGCTTTTGGAATTACTAATGACCTTGCACAGATTGTTCATTTACCTACAAGAAGGAATGACAATCCTGCCAACACGTTTGATCTTTTTCTCACAAACAACCCTTCTAAGTACGCGGTCGAAGTGAGAGGTCCTTTAAGCACTTCAGATCACAACTTGGTGATTGTCTCTTCTCCAATGGAGCCTTTATCTCATGGCTATTCCCAACCTCGTGCTATTTGGCATTACAAGAATGCAAAATGGGATGACCTGCGAGATTTCTTTTCTTCTTTTCCTTGGTCGGATTACTGTTTCAAAACTTCTGATGTCAACGTTTGCTCACATCGTGTCAGTGAAATTATTCTTGCAGGAATGGAATCCTTTATCCCACACTCCACTTTAAAATCTCGTCCTTTATCTAAACCTTGGTTTTCCAATAAATGTGCTAAGGCTGTTCAAGAGAAGAATGTTGCATATCGTAATTGGCTTGTTTCTAATTCTTCAGTTTCATTTCCTGCCTACACCAAAGTTCGCAACAATAGTAATGCAGTTATTAATCAGTCCAAACTAGAATTTGAACAGGCTAAGAGTAGAAAACTTGCTTCTTGCCCTAATGGTAGCCGAGCATTCTGGTCCCTTGCCAAAGCTATTGGCCGTAACTTTTGCCCATCTCTGCTCCCACCTCTGTCCAAGTCAGATGGTTCTGTTGTCACTTCAGCCAAAGATAAAGTTGACCTGCTAGCATCCCATTTTTCTTCCAACTCATATATTAATGATCTTGGTAAAACACCTCCCACCATTCCCAACACGCTCCATTCAATGCCTCCTGTGGTCTTCCGTCAAAAGGATGTCAGAAGGATTTTGACGAATCTTGATGCTAAGAAAGCTCCAGGACCCGATGGTATTTCTCCACTTGTTCTGAAAACCTGTGCTCCTGAACTTACTTCTATTCTTTGCCGCCTTTTTGTACTTTCTTATTCCAAAAGGTGTTTTTCCTTCTGCTTGGAAATTTGCTCATATCCAGCCAGTTCCTAAAAAGGGTGACCAATCCCTCCCATTCAATTATCGTCCCATTGCAATTGCTTCTACTCTTTCTAAAGTAATGGAGCATTCAATTAACCGCCAACTCTTAAACTACCTAGAAACCTTCCGACTGATCAACGATCGCCAGTATGGATTCCGTCAGTATCGATCCGCGGGTGATGTTCTCGCTTATGTTACCCATTTATGGACTAATTCAATGGAAAGGTTCGGTGAAACACAAGTAGTTGATCTTGACATCTCAAAAGGCTTTCGATCGTGTTTGGCATAAAAGGTCTTCTAAACAAGTTTCCATCTTATGGTTTGCAACTGTTTTTAGTAATTGGTTATCTAGTTTTTTCTTTGATCGCTCACTGACGGTGATGGCAGATGGCTCTCTGTCTTCTAAATTCTCCACTAATGCTGGTGTCCCCCCAAGGTTCAGTTCTTTTCCCCACTCTTTTCCTCTTGTATATTAATGACCTTCTTCCCTTGACTGGAAATCCTATCCATAGTTTTGTCGATGATAGCACATTGCATTCCACTTTTAGAAACCTTGCCCCTTTCAATCAGCTTCAACTTCTCGAAAATCTGTTACCAATTTCTCAAATGCCGATCTTCAGGTAATTCCACAATGGGGCAAAGACAACTTAGTTGATTTCAACTCTTCTAAAACTCAGTCTTGTCTTATATCTCGCCAAAAGGATTCTTCTGCTCCTATGCTTATCTTTAGTGACACTTCGATTTCTACGCAAAATGATATATCTCTTGTGGGGATTACCCTGACTTCTAATCCCTCTTGGCACAAGCACATTGCAAATATTGCTTCCTCTGCATCTAGAAAACTTCGTTTTTTCTTTTGCACTCGGCGTTACTTTTCTTCCAAACAGCTGCTCACTCTGTATAAATCGCAATAAATACGGATGGTTTTAAATATCCCGCGCTGCAATTTTGTTAATAGTTCGCTCTGATTACATTACCACCACTGGCGTAACTAGATTTGCCAAATATCTAACTTAACCCGAGAAGTCCGGAAAACAAATTGAGCAAATGCATGGGAACAAGTACGATATTTGCTCAACTTGTTAGTATTAGTGTTTATTTATTTTTATTTATTTATTCAGTTTATTTCTTTTAACAAACACCCCTAGAACAGTATGCAAGCTAGAAGGGTGCAAAAAATTAACCAACAGAAAATAATTACAATAAAAAAAAAAAACAATGAAAATATTGATCGGTAGAAATATGTACAATTGATATTTGACATTTACATAAATATAAGGAACTGGACAAACTGGACTTTAGATAGAAGAGTTCACTGGTTCCTCGGATCAAGGGAAAAAACACAGTTGGTTCTTTCTTACTAGACATCTCCAAGGGGTTAAATCGTGGCTCATGCTGGAAATATATTGTTCAGGAAGGAAAGGTTGTCGAGTTTCATTCTTAATGGAAATTCAGAATTCTGCCTGCTTCTGTATCGGGATCTGGGCCCACTTGGACAATGGACTCTTTTTCCTTTCGAGAGGCAACCGCTAGAGGTCAGCAGCTGACATCCGGAACACGGCATTCCTGAGATGTATGATTAATTGGTCTGGACCTTTCTTTTACCAATCTCGATCTGGTAGTTGTTGGGTAGGATGGTGTAACACGATGCACAATTTCAGTCTGATAGTTCTTTTCTTTATGAAATCGGTCACAGTCAATGTCCAGGGTGAGGAACATACCTATGGTATTGGAAGGGAACATCCGGTCAACAGATTTTATCCTGTTCCTGCATTGTAGTTTGGCTATGTCGACGGGATCTGCTGGAAGTTGGGTGGTGAAAGGCAATCTCAGCTATGTAAGAGATTTCTATTTTTTTGCTGATGAGTTTTGAGAGGGGTAGAAATGTTCATTTTGATTAGAATCAGTTGCCAGGGTACCCAATCTAGATTTGCTTGAAGGGTACTTCTAGAGGTGGTAAACGTGTTTCCTAAGTAGCGGTTAAGTTACCTCAGGATCCAGTATTCCACAGTCAGGAACCTCCTGAGATTTTCAACTGGTGCAGAAGACCAAACAGGGAGGCATAAAGGGCGATGGGAGAGACACACATCTCACTATATAGCGTGTTATGAGATCAGAACTTCGAATCCCTGTTAGTTCCTATTTAATACACCACATAGCCCCAAGAGCTTTCTTTCTTGCCTCTGCGAGGTGAGGGACAAAGGTGAGTTTTTCATCCCATATCATACCAAGGTCTTTGTATTGTTGCACTCTCTGAACAGGATGCCCATTGAGGCAAACACTGATATCATTCTTCAGCCTCTTCATAGTGAATAACATCTGAGCGATCTTTTTCGGGTTCAGGGAAAGTCCAATGTCATTTAGGAATAGGGCATAGTCTTCAAGTTGTTTGGTAGCGTCATTTGCAATTAACTGTGAACTGCGATCATCACTGGAAGGAATGAACATCGTGAGGTCGTCTGCATATGGTAAGAAATTGTTATGTCGTGCCAGATAGGGGTCAATGGCGGCAGCAAAAAGTAAAGCAGAAAGGACTCCACCCTGAGGGAGTCCTGTATTCAGGGTGTATGAAAGGGCTGTATTGTCATGCAAAACTTGTTTGCCTACTGGTGAGAAGAACTGGAATTGTATCAAGAAGGGACCTCCTGATCATATGATAGTGATGCAGGATTTTTAGAAGGCTTTGATGTCAAATGCAGAAGAAATATCCATAAAAATTACATCCAGTTGATCTCCATTATTCAGAGAGTTGTAACATCGCGTGGTTCAATTCAGGCACATTATGGGTTTGTTAAGGGGAAATCTCTGACCAATTTGACTGGATGATACGATGCAGTCACAAAGGAACTGGATGCAAAAAGTAACTTTGATATCATATAGTATTCGGATTTCAGGAAAGCTTTTGATACTGTTGCAAATGAAACACTCTTATACAAATTGAAGCAGATAGCATTAAGGGCAAATTGCTGCTATGGATAAAGGGATGGTTGAATGGGAGAAGACAGAGTAGTATTAACAACGGCCATATGGTGCAAGAAAGCCTAAGGCTTATGCTAAAAAAAAAAAACAAAAAAATGAGTAAAATAATAATAATAATAATAATAATAGATTAAATTAAATAAATAATAAAAGAAAGGAAAATAAACAACCAATGAGTTTCCCCTCCTCTCGTAAGAAACTATTCGGCTGATCTTTGAATTTTTCAAAATTGTCAGCTTCTAGCACCCATTTTGGGAACTTCTTCCAGTAATTTATAACTTGCTGGCTAAAATAACAACTTCTTGCAATCCAGGCTATTTGTCTAACGTTCCACCGTTATTCAAATCCTCTGCATTGGCGGTTCGATCTATTGATCGGATGAGGGGCTGATCGGCTCGACTTTGACGCGATTTGTCTAACGTTCGAAATGCAGTGGTTTCCTGACCATTATTGGCCTTCTGGTGCTCCATCGAAATGGGGCGTAATCTATCATTCGTGATATTTCACGCAATTCGGACCTGGTGCCTCGCTCGGCCGTCGTTAAATTCTTATCTAATTGGTTTTTAGATTTATTTCTCATTTAGGTTTCTAATTTATTTTAGAGTGATTTTTAGTCTTGGTTAGCTTTTCCCCCTCCCCACTGGTTTGATTTTTTTTATGTTCAGTTTAATCTATTTTCGCTCTACTGGTTTGCCTGGCTTAATTTTTATTTTATTTTAGTCTTATATATGTGTGTGTGTGTGTGTGTGTGTATACATACACACACATATTGTATTGGCGAACCAGCTACTGCCAGCACATCAAATTGCTAGTCAGCACCATTAAGCCTTAATGCCTTCCATCCAAGTAGTTATAAATACAAAAACGGATCCAAAAAATTATGCCCTAAGTAAAACAATGCGCGTATAATGTTTAATTGATAATTATTACAATAGCATTAACGCCACGTTTTTACAGACTCAATCTAATGGTTAAAAACACCAATTTGAAAATTAATAGTTTATTACAGGTACTTAGGCTCCTTGCACCAAATGGCCATTACTAATATTACATGAAACAAAATAAACAATAAAGTTTATATACAGGGTGTTTCAGTTAAACGTTTCAGAACTTCTAAGAGGGGTAGGGTACATCCTGACAACTCGAAATCATATAGCAATGTGGGGTCGGAAATGCTTTCCTGAAGCGGTGTTGTACACAGAAGCACCATAAAAAGAAAGGAGACCGTAAGTGAGAAATCGTTTTAATAATACATGAAAAGAAGCAAAAGGTACATGGATTAAAGTAAGTGTTCGAAGTTTCTTCCACGGGCTACAATGCACGCCTCACATCTCCGACGCATGGACATCCGAACATTCTGGAATACTCCAGGCGAATTTCGAATTTCTTCGGCAGCTACTGCGATTCTTGCAACCAGCTCCTCAGCATTGTCAACAGGGGTGTCATAAACTAGCGATTTCATATGACCCCAGAAATAAAAATCAAGACATGATAGGTCGGCTGACTGAGCAGGCCAACGCACGGGACCACCACGTCCGATCCACTGTTGACCAAATGTGACATCCAGGTAGTTACGAACATCTCCGCTATAATGGGCAGGGGTTCTATCGTGTTGGAACTACATTGTCTGTTGCGTCGATGCAGAAATCTGTTCATCTCTCAAAAGTTGTGGCAATACTTGCTGCAGAAAGATCAAGTAGATAGGTCCGGTTAGACGACACGGTAACAGGTAAGGTCCGATGAGGTGATCTCCCATAATACCGGCCCATACATTGACCGAAAATCGAATCTGTGCTGCACGACGTCGTATTGCGTGCGGGTTCTCGACCGCCCAGATATGGTCGTTATGCGTGTTGAAAATTCCTTCCCTTGTGAAGGATGCCTCATCGGAAAACAACACTTCAGCAGGAAAAAGGGGATTTGTAGCACATTTTCCAAGGTACCACTGTGCGAAAGCAATACGAGGTTGAAGAAACTTCGAACACTTACTTTAATCCATGTACCTTTTGCTTCTTTTCATGTATTATTAAAACGATTTCTCACTTACGGTCTCTTTTCTTTTTATGGTGCTTCTGTGTACAACCCCGCTTCAAGAAAGCATTTCCGACCCCACATTGCTATATGATTTCGAGTTGTCAGGATGTACCCTACCCCTCTTAGAAGTTCTGAAACGTTTAACTGAAACACCCTGTATATACATACACGGCACTGATAAAAGTATCTGGACACTCCTGGCATTTAGGAAAAAGAACCACACCGGCCATCCATGTGTCAGAAAGGTATAAAAACGACTGCAATCATGCTAAAAACAAGCAAGTACCCCAGAGGCTCACATCTGGTGAGTATGAGCTTGGCACGGGTCCTGAGCTGGATATTATCATTCTTCTCCTTCTTGGTGATTCCTTTCTCTCTCTGGCCGACCGGGCTAGCCGAGTGGGTAAAGTACCTGCCCGGCAACCCAAAGGTCGCGGGTTCGATTCTCGCCTCGGGCTTGGATCACTGTACTGCAAAAACCTTTGGAGGTGCAATATGGCCACAGAAGCCGATGCGCCAACAACTACCAAATCAAAAAAAAAAAAAAAAAAAAAAAGATTCCTTTCTACTTCTGACTGACTCTCTCTCTCAGGATAACTCAATTTTTTTTTTTTTTTTTGGCTGGTGCAGCATAAGTCTCAGGTTTCTTTGCATCACATGGCTGCTAATTATAATAAAGTAAACGAAATACAGAAGAGTCGAAGCGTTCAGCTAATCGACTTCAAATGGGACGTCATTATAAAATTCGACATTAGTCCGTGCCATTGCAGAAAAACTGCAAAAAATCCCAGATCAGGGATTTTAAATTGTGAATTGCGAACAACCTAATTTAGGAAGTGGGGGTCGAATTTTTTTAAAAATTTTCCTCAGATTTTGTTTCTTTTTTTCTTTTTGTGTGTGTTTATTTCCAATGAAATGAATTTATTTCTACAGTTGCAAGATTTTACCATAATTTTATTTGGTATATACGTAGAATTAAACTTGAATTATTAAAAAGTAAAAGTTCCTATCAACTTTTACCCAAATTCATGAGGGGGGAATCACAAATTCATTTATCATTTTAGGATGTCGCAGAATCGCAAAGTCTAAGAAACTTTTCTGTAGATCAATAGCAAACATTCGGATCAATGGCAGAAACTGGTGGAGAGGGACCAGAAGCCCTTTAGAACAATGGCACGTAGATCCCATCAATCCTTATCAAATACTATCAATCAAGGGTTCAGAATTACGCCCGCAAGGGATGCATAGCCAATCGTAATTGGCCCATGAAACGTCGGAAAGCTGTGCCATGAAATCACCGTATACGATTTTCAGATCTGACGTCTCGGTTTGGACTTGGCAGATGCCTGAAGAACGTTATTCTCCAGAGTGTATCGTGTTAGCTACAAACTTTGGCGGAAGCACAATGTGGGGTGGTTTAGACTTGAATCACTGAATGTCAGTGCATCGCATGACATCATTCTGGACAATTCCGCTCTTCTCACATTGTAGCAGCGGTAATATGGGGAGGACTATTTTTTTGTTTCAGAATGATGACAATACACATGTCATACTGCAAGCCTATAGTGACTAAAAGCTTCTTTGACCTGCGCAGAACACCTTTATTAAAAACTAGAACATTGGCATCGCGCCAGGAGAACATGTCCGCAATCCGCTGAAGGAAGAACAGACTAAACTACAACTTTCTTGTTATCAAAAGTTGGTTCAGAGAATCTACCGATGAAGATAGATACAGTGGTATACACGTTTTGCAAATACTGTATAGAATAGATGTGTGTATACATAAACAATAACCTAGAGTACAGTACCTCCAAAGCAGTAAACTTATAGTTTTCGCATGAAATAATAAATAAATAAAATAATAATAAACAAAAAATAATAAATGCACGCCTCAGCGTGTTTTTTTTTTTTTTTTTGTTTGTTTGTTTTGTTGCAGAAAGACACCAACGTTCATATTTTCTAGTTGACATACTATCTCCACCACCTTTGAATGATTATTTTCTTAAATTATTATCGAAGTATGTAAACCGACTTACCTTGAAGTTTGAAGTTTTTCGATGTCCTCCATCATTGCTGGTTTTATTCTGATCTGAACGTTACTGTCATTTCAATTTTAGGATAGAAACACATCTCTACCTGCCTGTTGACTTGAGTCTACCCGAATAACAGAAGTTGATCACTAACTGAGTTGAGAACTGTTAATTCAGATTACTGAACAGAAAACTACAGTGAAATGGAGCGACCGATTATATTAAGAGGGTGGGTCTGCGTGATTGAATTTCATCGTCTCCCATCAAAAATATTCTGATATTAGTGAAATACGAGATGCTTTTGATTGGACCAGCTTTACAAACTTTCCTGATGACATACATTGCTGTAATAATAAATTACAGCAATTTATGAGTTATTATATTGATATAAACAAATCATCTGAATACCAATTCAATAAAGTCATTAGCACAATCGTAATTTAAAGTTGCATCTAACTGATAAGAAGTAGATTTTGCTTTCCTGCTCGTACTACCCCCCTACTCTTATGAATCATAGAACATTTCTTCTCCACTTTTATGCAGAATACCTCTGATATGCTATTACAACCTTTTTTACTTGAAATTCAACGGAATTTTCGTTCAACTTGGAAGAATATACGCAAATGAAGAGACATGACCCCCAAAGTCAAATTTATCAAGTTGCAGTGGCGTTTAAAAGCCAAACGTGAGTGCCGGGGGGGAAGAAGATTTCAGGGTAAAATGCAATAAAGTGCTTCAATAAGGTCTCACCCCCCGCCGCCAACCCTGTGTCCTTATATTTAGAGATTCTAAAAATATATGTGCCACGGCCCCCTAAATCCGACATCGAATAACCAGCACCTCATGGCCTTAATTACTTTTGTTCTTAACACACATTAATATTATATCAACACGAAAGTTTTTCAGTGAATCGCCCTTCGAAAATACAGAATACACATTGACAAAACTATTAACGAGAGTACTTATTAACGAAACTTATTTTGAAAAAATAAATAAATACAGTGCTCCACAAAATGAACAGAACAGAACAAAATGTTATTGTGCCGAAGGCGAATATTTGATACAATAGGTATCCTGGCATGAAAATTCCGAGTACCCGATAGAAATCAATCTACCACACAGAGCCGTGCATAATGCAAATTATTTTTGCCTATAAAAACACGAATTGCGACCACATCACTTCATTTCCGTTTTCATGGCTTTCTGAAGTTCCATGAAAGTGTCTTTTGGGAGGCCCGTTATGTTCTTGTGGATGCTCTTTGTCACAGTGTCGGTGGTTGACACGGTAATTGGGATGGTCGTTACTTCATCCATATGCCACATCTCTTTGATCTCCTATCTTAGGTCTGTGTACTCCTGGAACCTTTTCTCGTAGGCTTGTCAGTGATGGGCACTGCTATGTCGATCAGATAGGTAGCTTTTCTTGTTTACGAAGGGTCCGTCTGGTCTGTTGTGTAGGATCGTCCTCTCCGTTATTATGGCGCAGTCCCAATGTAGCTTGTGGGTTGGGGTTTCTAGTACAGCCTGGGATTTGTACTTGTAATGCAGTGCACTTTCATCTATTATTACTATGACTTTTTCTCCTTATGAGATTTGTCAACCCCGTGATGGGTACTGGTACCAAGTGCATGGGGTATTTGGTTGTGTCCGGTTACTATTATCATTACTGTTGTCGAGGAACTCTCTGACTGTCCTAGGTGTAGTCCTAGTATGGTCTGTGAGTAGGAGTCTCTAGTATGGCCTGGGATTCGCACTTGTAATACACTGGTGTGAAAAATTTAAGAACCAGTCAGGTTTTCACCTGTAGCTTCTCATATGAGTGGGCTGGATATGGGAAAAGCATAACAAAGGAGCCTCGTGAGGTACAGAAATGATGAAAGAAACACCAACGGAAATAAAACGGTACAAAGGGACTTTATTCAAAAATCGCAACGTAGCACTGGCTACCATGATACAAATGCATCACTATCAAAGATGGAACAAAGGGAAGAGGTGGTCCTCAGTAGGAGGTATAGCCACCCCTAATGTCGATGCAGGCTTTGTACCGCCTGTCCATACTTATAACAATGTGGTTGACAAGTTCTTGCGGTAACATCGTCCATTCCTCTGTCAGCGCCATCTTCAGCTGGTGAACATTTTCTCGTGGGTGTGGATGTGCTGCCAGGCGTCTCCCCAGATAGAGTGTCCCATATGTGTTCGATGGGATTTATATCGGTGGAACAGGTAGGCCGATCCATACAAACAATGTCCTCCCAAAAGCATATCAATGCGATGGGATGTGGCGTTATCATCCATAAACACGAACTCAGGGCCAATGGCACCTCGGAACAGACGCACATGGGGAAGGATTACCTCAGTACAGTAGCATGCACCCGTTACAGTACCGCCTTCCAGTGTCTGGAGTTGTAAACATCCATCCGAGATAACGCCTCCCCAGACGACAACACCTCGACCGCCATATCGATCCTTTTCAGTGATGTTTGTGGGGTGTTACCGTGTGCTAACCTTTCGCCAGATTAACAGAATCGCTGCTATGAATATTGCTATGAATAAAGCAATAAAGAATACCTAAAGTAAAGATTTTGTGGTTGTGACTTTTAGAAATAGGATTGGTCCTTAAGTTTAGCACACCAGTGTATGATGCATTTTCTTTCATCAAATTAATCTTTATTTGTCCTGCCAAAAATAAATATAGTAATACATTGATAAGCGACAAATTCCCTTGACGGCAATAAATACCAAAGGATTTACATATAATAAAATATAAAAGAATAGCTAAAATATGTCATGAATCGATTTGCACTACATTTCTCTCTAGAATGCTGGCAATCGTTGTACAAACTGTTCAGTATAATTACACAACCACTGAAATACACTATATATATATATATATGATGTGCACTTGTTAACATAAGCACACACAAATGAGTACACATAATTGTTCGCATATACACAAACAACAGTTAGGCAACACGATGTGGTTCGCCTGAGCGAACCACATCGCGGTTTGTTTTCTATAGTTATTATCTTCTATAAGCCTTTCAAAGTCAACTCCGATATGTGCTGAAGCTTTGAATCGACTCCAACGCCCTGGCTGGTATAAACCTATCGGCCATCTTCAGTCTGTTGGCTTTCATCCTCGGGGATTTCGTGCCTCTTAAGGCAGACGGCGGGATGTGCCACTCACATGGCTGACAGAAGCATGGTAACGATATCATGTCAGTCATCATCTTTATTATCGTAATCAATCATTTCCAGGCAATGATGCCTGGTAAATGTTGTAGTTTAAGCTGTTCTGCAAGCTTCGTGGTCCTTAACTGATGGGGGCGACGGTGTTTATTGTTTGCCCACCTCAGAAGCCAAAATTCTGTAGGAGATATATGTATGGGTAAGGGTGGCTGACGCCGACAGTTCGCGCTATATAATATGGCCGAATACATTGTGGTCGATAAAAATAGTTCTAACACTTGGATGACGAATGATATTTTTGTTTAATGGTGTGGAAGTGAACCGTGTGGTACTGCACTCAGGGAAGGGGAAAGTGAAAAAGACCTGGGGGGGGGGCAATTTTGCAGTCAAATATGAAGTTCGCTGAGCAGTGCTGACGGGCTGCCAGGGCAGTACATGGAGTCTTGTCAATGATATATAGGAATTTTGCTAGCAGGGACATGGAGGTGATTGTCCTGTTGTACAAGGCAATGGTCAGGCCACGCCTTGAGTACTGCGTACAGGTCTGGAGGCCTCATTTTAGGAAGGACGTAGATTTTCTTGAGCGTGTACAGAGAAGGGCAACAAGATTGGCAAGAGGAATGAATGGATCCTCTTATCAAGAGTGGCTTAAAGTTCCCAAATTGCAGAGCCTGGAAAGTAGGCACTTGCGAGGCGATCTGATTGAGGGAACAGACGTTCCATCAATAAACCACTCGCTGGCTAAAGGCAAATTTCCGCACATCTATTCTACCACTGTCTTTCCTCAATTTGAATCTATGCCCCCTCAGGTTCTTAATCTGAGCAAGAGGAAGAAGAATCCCATCAGCATTCAGTTTGCTTAACAAGGCCTTATAAATATATAAATAAATAAATCTTTATTGTTAAGTAAGTAATTAAGTAAGGAAGGCGCCTCCGTAGCCAGGTGGGAAGGAGCAGCAGTGCGTAGCACACGCTTCTTGATTAGACCGAGGTTCGAGCTCGTCACCACCAAATACGGAGGATGCGGAAAGGTCAGGGAATGACCACCGCATATCCCGAAGCAATATGGCCTTAGTTGCTAATGCTCCTAAAAACCAGAAAGTAAGTAGTTATTGTTAAGTAGAGTTACAGCACAATATCCCATCACGGCGACGAGCGCCAGGGGTTCACATGTAGATAAGATAATACAAAATACAGCGAACACATACAAAAAGGTTTCAGAATACCGATCACAAATGCAACAGAAATACAAATACAGCATAAAAACACAGAGCTAGACACAAATACAGAAATAAATAGAGCTTGGCAACATATCAGGGTTCAAGGGCTTTGATAAATTTGTGTCTGTCCTTCTTGTTACTTATTATGCTGTCGATGTCGGCGTCCACACGGTTGAGGGCGGCGAGCATCTATCTGCTTGGGAAGAAATCTCTCAGTGAGTACAAGCTTGTTGTGGTGAGCCACGAGTGCTGGTACCGACCTTAGGATTGGCTGTGGAATCCTCCAAGAGCAAGCGTTCCAAATATTTGGAGATGATATCTGGCCTGTGATGAGTTTGGCTGTGAAGACCAGCCTCTTTTCCACGATCAGGAACTTCATCTTCGGGATGTCGAGTGCTTGTGCCATCATGGTGGTTGTGGTAGCGGGAGGTAGCCGAAGCTTGTTATTGGCCCATTTCAGTAACCAGTATTCAGCGGTATACACTCGCTTGAGGTTTGTATGTGCAGCGGAGGCCCATATTTCTGCACCATACAGAATGGCGGGGTAGACGGTGGAGGTGATGAACCTTTTAACAGTGTTAGGATGTCGGACGTGTAGCAGCTGCTGCTTTGAGATCCACCGTAGACGAGAAAATCTGGTACTGATTTTGTCGATCTGGTTGACAAAGGACATCTTATACACCTCAGTGTCGTATCCAGTTATCATCGCCTTACGATGATAACTGGATACGACAATACAAATATTTGTCAACACTTTCTTTTTTCGTCGCGCATTTTCGTTACATTCCACTGTTAGGTTCCCCTAACAGTTGCAACTACAAGATCGGTATATCAATCGGTGTTATTTTACGGACATTTAGATACGTTGCAATCGCAGGTATACATCTCTTACTTTAGTTATCATAAATTCATTGTATCTTGTCTTCCAGAAATTATGAAAATTTGTGAATGATCAATAAAAAAGCTCTTTTATTTCGTAATCAATATATACAAATCAAAATTACTAAAAGAAACGCGAAGGATGTTTCGCATAAACCATCTACCGCGCGAGCTCAGCACACGCGCAACTTTTTATTCGATTTTTTTTTTTAACTAGGGAAATAGGGAAATATGATGGATACATTTTTTTTCGTGATAAAAGTTTAATATTGAGAATAAAAAATAACATGAAATATTTCCCATATCACAAATGACATAAAAACTGTCGCAAAACATTCCACAATATAAAAACAAAACAAACTTTCTAGAAAAAGTACACCAAAAATTCACAGATTACATGAAAATAAATTATTTCACAAATATTCAAGAAAAATTTATTCTAAAAATTGCCATATACAATATGCCTCTTTATTAATATTTGTTGTCGATCTTCTGCTTTGCTCAATAGCTGAGTGATGATTACAGAGGAATGATTTGACATAACGATCCCGATCAAATTGAAGCAATGGTTTTCCATTTAGATGTATGGTCATCATAATCTGCAACGTCTGTTTAATTGTCACAATATTATTCATTATGCTGAACGCTCACTCAGCTTCAGCACTGCTAATCGCAATGGTTTCAAAGATATTTTCTGGCTTTCTTAATTGAAAAGGGAATTTCACTCGATTTTAAAGATAAACTGTCTTCGGCAAAATCTCTAAAATCATTAATTTTTATTGCATATTTTATCAGAAAACTTAAATTTCTTATTCGGTTTTCACCGTCTTACGACCGAGACGAAAGTTCTTTCACATTCCACGATTTTGTTTTTTGTTTATAGTGATAGGGAATTCAAATTTTTAATTGAGGTAGCTAGGTAGCTCTAACGTATAATTATAGAAACAGTAATACGCTTCACTGTTTCTATTAGATAGCGTAGTATTGACATTTAATTTAATTTAATTTATTGATCTTATTAATTTAAAATATCATGCCCCAAACTAGAGCAGCAAAGAAACGGGCACAAAGTGGCAGGAGTGCTGTGACTCGTGGGAGAACTGAGGGGGGCGATTCTCCAACGCATCATAGCCTAAAAAAATGTGCAACTTGTGAAATGTTTGCCGAACTATCTGGAACGGAACATGATATTGCCATGGGGGATGTCTTTGTGTGTGCGCGATGTAAGGAGTGTAAGGAAATCAGGCAACAACTCAGCGTTTGAAGGACAGGGTGGATGCCCTCGAAAAATCTAAATTGAGGGGCCCATCAGGCTCTCAGCTGCCCACATCAATGCCAGAGCTTGCACTTGGTCATCACGCAACACAGCGGCAACCCCCAGGGCAGACTGCGCTGGTCCCAAAGGAACTAGTAGTTGTTGGTGACTCTATTGTCAGGGAAACGGGGAACATCCTTTGTAAAAAGGATAGGTGGAACAGGACCAGGGTATGTCTGCCAGGGGCAAAGGTTGATGACGTTGTAGAGCAGATATCATCTTTTAGGGGCACAAAAGGTGATATAGTTTAATATTTGTTGTCGAGACCGGCAGAATTGCTTAACAAGTACAGGTCACTGATGAAAAAAAGCCGTGAATTAGGGTTGATTTTGAAAGTGTCTGCAATTCTGCATAGACACGATAGGAGGGAGTATATGATAAGAGCCTTGTCAATCAATTCGGCCCTGGAAAGATTGTGCAAGGCTCAAGGGATAGAATTTTTTTCAGTCTGGACTGTACTTGTTAACAGGAGAGACTGCTTCTATAGGGATGGGATACACTTAAATAGAAAGGGTGCAAGAATATTTGCTGATGCTATCGAGGCAGTGTTAGATGGGTCGGAAAACTGATAGCTTGGGGGGATACAAGGACTAATAGTTTAACAGTAGCCGTAGGCAGAGGTGAAGGTGATTCTTGCACAACTTCTATTAGAATAAGTAGCGACCTGGAGCGAGGGGTGTTGGGGGTTTCAGGGACGGATGGCAGTCATCGTGAAACAGGTGGGTATATGGGATGTGTTAGAGTAATTAAGAATAAGAATAGGTGCATGTATACTTGCATGTATACCAATGCTAGAAGTATAGTAAATAAATTTGAAGTGTTGGTCAAGACATCAAAGGCGGATATTGTTGGGATATCAGACACCTGGTGTCACACAGATATAAGGAATGCAGAACTGGAATTTGGGGAGTACAATGTGTACAGAAAGGATAGACAGGATAGGAAGGGAGGAGGTGTTATGCTGTTGATAAAGAAAAACATAAAATCAAAAGAAGGGCATCCAGTTGATATAGATGAACAGTGCACTGTTGAGTCAGTTTGGTGTGACATAAGCACTGCGAAAGCAAAAATAAGAGTAGGAGTGTGTTATAAGCCTAATGACTTGAATGAGTACAATGAACAATTGTACAGAGAAATAGAGTGGGCTAGTAAATCGGAATGTCTTATAATGGGGGATTTTAACTTCCCAGATATTGACTGGAACTTGTGGGTTGGGCACTCACACACTAGTCAGACTTTTGTGGATTTATTGGATGGTTGTTTTCTGCAGCAGCATGTTCGAGAGGCAATCAAAGAAAGTAATACTCTTGATCTGGTTATCAGCAGTGATCATTCACGTCAGTACACTGTGATCACTGCCACTAGGTGGCAGTGATCACAGTGTACTGACGTGGGATTTACTTAAAGATTTAACTACTATCAAGAGTAAAGGAAAGGGTTTTTGCTTCCGTAAAGGCGAGTACAGTGGTCTCCGACAGTTTTTAAATTCTGTACGGTGGGATCAACTGACGATGTTACCAACAGTAAATTCTAAGTGGGAAGCATTCAAGGAATTAATCGTGGAAGCTACTAAAAGTTTCATACCTATTAAGAAATATTGTTCAAGGTTTAGGCCTAATTGGTTGTCAAATGAACTAATGTGACTCGTAACAGAGAAGAAAAATGCATGGGATGCATATAAATTATCAAGCGACTCAGAAGCCTATGGCAGATATAAGTTAATCTGTAATCAGGTCACAAAGGAGGTTCGGCAGGCGAAGGCAGATTACGAGAAATCCTTGGCAAAAGATGCTAAGAAAAACAGCAAGGATTTCTTTACTTATATAAACTCTAAAAGGAAGGGGATGAATCTAATTGGTCCACTTGACATCGATGGTTCGACTGTTGATGATCCTGCTCAGATAGCAAACAAACTGAATGAGTATTTTACATCTACATTCACACATGAGAAATTATTAAGGTTTGAAAATGGCAGAAGGTTATCAAATTGTAGCAGGATACTTAATGATTTTGTAATACCTGAAAGCAAAGTGGAGGAGAAATTGTTGAAGTTAACGTAAGAAAAGCACCTAGGGTAGATGGGATCTATCCAGTTATATTAAAGGAGGCGGCAAAGCAACTAAGCAAACCCTTAGCCATAATTATGAGAGCATCCTTGGACTCAGGGGAGGTTCCCACGGACTGGAGATGTGCAAATGTATCCCCAATTCACAAAGGGGGATCGAAGGGTGACACGAGTAATTACAGACCAGTTAGTTCAACTTCTGTTCCGGGTAAAATAATGGAGTCACTGGTTCAAGATGCATTGCAGGATCATCTAGACAAGACTGCAGCAATAATTCAGACACAGCATGGGTTTGTTAAGGGAAAGTCTTGTCTGACAAATTTGATAGGATATTATGATGTGGTTACAAAGGAACTGGATGCGAAAAATAATTTTGATATCATATATTTGGATTTCAGGAAAGCTTTTGACACTGTTGCGCATGGAAGACTATTGTACAAATTGGAGCAGAATGGTATTAAGGGTAAGTTGCTACAATGGATAAAAGGATGGTTAAGTGCTAGAAGACAGAGGGTGGTAATCAATGGGTGCTGCTCTTCTTGGACTAATGTTATTAGTGGAGTCCCACAGGGTTCGGTGTTAGGTCCACTGTTGTTTTGTATATTTATCAATGATATTGATGAAGGTATATCAGGCTTAATGTCGAAGTTTGCAGATGATACAAAGGTTGGTAGGGTTGTTAATGACAGTAATGGCAGTGTGCTACTGCAACAGGATCTAGATAATTTGGGCAGATGGGCTAAGAAGTGGCAACTGAAGTTTAACCTTGACAAATGCAAAGTACTACATATGGGTAGAAGTAACCCCAGAGAAACGTACCAACTGTGTGGTACTACACTTAAGGTGGTAGAAAATGAAAAAGACCTGGGAGTAATTGTGCAGGCAGATATGAAGTTTTCTGAGCAATGCAGACAGGCTGCCAGGGCAGGTCATGGGGTTTTGTCAATGATATATAGGAATTTTGCTAGCAGGGAAAAGGAGGTGATTATCCCTCTGTATAAGGCAATGGTCAGGCCACGGCTTGAGTACTGCGTACAGGTCTGGAGGTCTGATTTTAGGAAGAATGTAGATTTACTTGAGCGTGTACAGAGAAGGGCAACAAGATTGGTGAGGGGGAATGAAGGGATCCTCTTACCAAGAGAGGCTTAAGTTCTGCAAATTGCAGTGGCTGAAGACTAGGCACCTGCGCGGTGATCTGATTGAGGTATATAAGGCCTTGAATGGGTTGAGCACGCTGAATTCTAATGGGATCCTTCCACTTGTTCAGATTACGAATCTAAGGGGGCATAAATTCAAATTAAGGAAAGACAGATGTAGAATAGATGCTAAAGGAAATTTTCCTTTAGCCAGCGGGTGGTTAATTGCTGGAACAAACTTCCATCTGTCGTTGTGGAAGTTGATAGGTTGAATAAATTTAAGGAGGAACTGGACAGGCATTTGGAGGGAATGGTGTGATTTTTTTTTTTTTTTTTTTTTTCTGGCTGATGCTGCATAAGCTCGTACGTTTGCTTTCTTGCATCACATGCCACTACTACTACTACTACTATTTCACGATTTCGGATAGCATATGTTTAAAATTTCTTTCGATGGTATCGTCATTTTCTTTATTTAATTTAAAATCACCCTGTTGCATTAATAACATATCCTTTAAGGATAAAACAACGCATTTAATAACTTGTCACGAGGTAATTTTTTTACTTTCGATTTCGATTTCTTCAAATTCTTTCCATTTCGACATGCTCTCAATTTTAGCTTCATAATTTCCTTCAGAATTTTTCAAATTAGCAATAGCATTGATAGTTCGAATAATTAATTTATATGCTTTTACCATTGTGATTCTGTAAACCTGCTGAAAGGTAAGAGAGCTCTTGCAGGATGTCATTCATTAGTGCTAAATGGTTAAGAAATTCCAAATTTGCACAAAGCGGGATGATTCCTCCAATCCACAATTGCCGTCCGCAAGCTACAAGCCGCTCATCGCGGCTCGAAGACACGACCGATCTTTATAGTTTCCACATCAAGTTCTTTAGCAATCATCCTTAATTCGCGCTGGTTTTTTGGAGATTGGTGATACAGTTTGTTTTTTGTTTTTTTAATTATTGCCTGTATGCCATTATATTTCAAAACATTTTCTACACAATGAAAGCCACGACAAAGTTTCAAAATCTGCCAACATTTCATCTGCGTAAATTATATATTTTATCTTAGGTGACTCAATTCCCCTCCCCTCTATGTTGCTACTCTCATTAGTTCTTTGAATACAGTGTAAAATGTGGAAATCACATGGATATTCAGCTACTGTGGCCATGTAAACAACACAAAATAAATTTAATGGAAGGCGTGGATCACTCAATTCTCCGAAAAACATACGCCTGTTTGTCGCGAGTAAAAGGGAACCACAACACACTGATCAGAGGCTATAATCCATGTCGAGAATCTTCTTGATCCACTGACTGGCTATGGAAAGCATATTGATTAGCGCGACTTCTCGGTATGTGACTGCATAGGTTTTATGAACACCACTAACATTATCAAACGGTAGTCCCTTTCACCCTTAATTCGCACTTTCTAATTACCTAAATTGCCTGCCTAAAAACCAGAGGTGAGAACAATGCATACAAAGTTGTCTCTCCTAATCCGTTCATTACATGGAAATTTTCTTCGTTCAACGGAAACTATTTTAAATGTGATTACCAAGGGGAATCAAAAAATTCGCTATAAAGAAGTTCGTTAAACACAGGTCCAACTGTAATTAAATCAAAAATGAAGCGATTTTAAATCGATTTAATTTAATTTAATTTAATTTAATTTTGATTTAATTACAATCGATACCGCCATACTGATCGATTGCGCCATTAAAATGCTGGGAATGGGGCCCCGCTCGCCCCACCGTAGTTTCGGCTCTGGATACTCAATAATTGCATTCAGGATTTCATTTGTAAAATAAATGATCGTCTCAACAATGGGCGCTCGCGAGCCCACTACAGCTCACCACTGCCCTCAGGTCTTTTTCACTTTTCACTTCCCTGAGTGTAGTATCACACAGTTAGTACGTTTCCCTTGGGTTATTGCTACCCATATGCAGTACTTTGCATTTGTCAATGTTAAACTTTAGTTGCCACTTCTCAGCCCATTTCCCAACTCATCTAGATCCAGTTGGAGTAACATACTATCTTTACTGTCGTTAAACAACCCTGCCAATCTTTCTATCATCTGCAAACCAGGACATTAATTCTTCATCAATATCATTGATGAATACATAAAACAACAATGGGCCCAGCACCGAACCCTGGGGAACTGAACTAACATTTGTCCACGAAGAGCAGTGTCCATTGATTACCACTCTCTGTCGTCTCCCACTCAACCATCTCTTTATCCATTGTAGCAACTTACCCTCAATGCCATACCTCTCAAATCTGTGCAGCAGTCTTCCACGTGCAACAATCAAAAACTTTCGTGAAATCCATGTACTGTATATGATATCAAAATTATTTTTGGCATTCAGTTCCTTTGTGACCACGTCATAGTGTCCAATCAAATTGGTCAGACAAGACCAAATTGGTCTTGTCTGACCTCCCTTTAACAAACCCATGCTTTGGCATAACTATTACTGGTTTTGTCTAGATGATCCTGCAATGCTTCTTTAACCAGTGATTCCATTATTTTCCCCAGAACACAACTTAAACTAACAGGTCTCCAGTCATCTTTTGACCCCCCCCCTTTGTGAATTGGTGATACATTTGCACACCTCCAGTTCACGGGGACCGCTTCTGAGTCCAAGGAAGCTCTCATAATTATGGCTAAGGGTTTGCTTACTTCTTTTGCTGCCTCCTTTAATATAACTGACTAGATCTCATCAACCCCTGGTGCCTTCCTTATGTTTAACTTCAACAATTTCTCCTCTAGAAAATCACTTAGCTCTCTGTTAGAGTTTGATAAACTTCTGGCATTCCCCCATTGATTAATTCCTCGTGTGCGAATGTAGATGCAAAATACTCATTCAGTTTATCAGCTACCTGCGCATGATCAATAGTCAACCCATCTCTGTTAAATGGTCCATTCGGATTCATCCCTTTCCTTCTAGAGTTCACATAAGTAAATAACTCTTTCCTGTGTTTCTTCGCATTCTTTGCCAAAAATTTCTAGTAACCTGCCTTTACCTGCCTACCCTCCTTTTTGACTTGATTACAGAAAAAACTTATATCTGCCATAAGCTTCTGTGTCACCTGATAATTTATATGCATCCCATACATTTTTCTTCTCTGCCACGAGCCTCATTAATTCATCAGACATCCATTTAGGCCTGAACCTTGAACAGCATTTCTTAGTTGGAATGAAAAGCCTAGTACCCTCAAAGATTAAGTCCCTGAAGGCTTCTCATTTAGAATTCAGCGTTGGTAACATCATCAGTTGATCCCACTCTACAGAATTTATAAACTGTCTGAGATATCTGTAGTCACCTTTACGAAAGCAAAAGCCCTTCCCTTTATAGCCTTGATGGTAGTCTTTAAGTAATTCCCATATCAATACGATACATCGTGATCAGTCATCCAATGGTTCCTTTATCTGCAAATTCTTAATGCATGAATAATCACTGCTGATAATCAGATCAAGAGTATTCTACCTCTTGTTGCACTCAAACATGCTGCTGTAAAAAACAGTTATTCAATAAATCCAAAAAAGTCTTACTAGTGGGCGAGTGACCAAACCACAAGTTCCAGTCGATATCTGGAAAGTTAAAACCTCCCATTGTAAGACATTCTGATTTACTGGCCCACTCTATTTCTCGGCACAATTGCTTATTATACTCATCAGGCCTATAACTTTCCAGATCAATAGTCTGTGCTACCCACAGTTGGGAGAATCGCCATCCTCCCCATACTGGATTGGAAAGACCTGCGTTCGAATCTCATCGATGATGTGAGGAATTTTTATGGGTCTTTTTCACAACGTGCCTTGGCCTCAGGCGAGGATAGCATAGTTTTTCTCTCGGGTTTTTCGTCCAGCAAACATAAAATCAACCTCAGAACATGCACAATTTACAGACAATATACACGGAGCAACATGGCCTTAGTCGTTGATGTTCATAAAATCTAACAACCAACCAACCAGCCTGAAAAATACTATCAGACTCAGTAGTCTCCTCAAAGCAAAGCTGAATAGAGGGTGTTTATAGCTTTAACACAGTTAAAGCTATAAACACCTATGCAGTCCTAGTGCTAACATATACCTTCAGGATCATAGATTGGACTAACACCGAGCTGGAGGATATCATGAGAAAGACAAGGAAAATGACCATTAGCCGCCGCCACCCGAAGTCAGTCGTGAAGAGAGTGACAAGCGCTTAGAAAGAAGGAGCCTGATATACCCAATCAAGCAACAGAACACAGCAATAGTGAACAGGAAGGATTACTTCAAAAAAACATAGCAGCACACTACCAGGCCATAAGAAAGACAGACAGGCCAATTGTCTGTCTCTACTAGGCCATAAGGAAGACAGACAGGCGGCATATCCCACTGAGCGAGGAATTCTCAACCACCCAGATGGAACAAACGATGTTGGAAGATGGGAAAAGAAGACACTCCATGGTAGACACTATAATGATCTCCATCAAAACCACATAAATAAAATGTCTTCTAATGCTTGGCTCATGAGTGGGACGCTCTTCCCCGGGACTAAAGGATTCATGCTTGCCATCCAAGACCAGGTAATCAACACCAGAAACTATAGAAAATACATCGCCAAGAAGCCCAGCATGTCAGATGACACATGTCAACGATGCCATCTGGCTTCAGAAATGATCGAACTCAGTGCAGAGAGCAATGTGATCATCCAGATGGAGTACTCGTATACATGACCAAGTAGCCAGGAAATACATCGGAAGCTAGTGAGGAAATACAGTACCAGTTGATAAAGAAAGTGTACTGTATTCAAACAATAAATATAGGCCATACTAGAGAACCCAATCTACAAGCTGTACTGGGACCGCCACAATAATGGACAAGGCAATTTCGCACAACAGACCGAACATAACCCTTGTCGTCAAGATAGGAAAGGCTACCTTTCTGATTGACATAGCAGTGCCCAACACTGGCAACCTCCAGAAAACCCATGAGGAAAAGATCAGGAAGTACACGGACCTAAGACAGATGAAAGAGATGCAGCATATGCAACAAGTAATGACCATCCCAATCATCATGTCAACATTGGTATTCTGCCAAATACCCTACTTGACAGCCTAGCAGCAATAGGTCTCCCAGAGAACACATACAAGGAACTCCAGATAATCACAATCGTAGTATAGTCAGAGTTCATCGAACAACAGTAACACCAGACATAACAATCACCATGTACTTGGTAACAGTACCCGTCAAAGGATGGAACTCCTCATTAGGGATTAGACAGATTAGGACAAATGAGTTATTTTTTTTTCTCAGCTAATGCAGTATAACCTTGCTTCCTTTCAACATTTTGCCACTACTAACATTAATACTATTATTTAAATCACATACTGCACTTGATCATTTTGTTCGATTACGTGGATCTTCTCTTTCAGATAGAATGGCAAGTTCTTTGCAATTGCAGTTAGTGCAGGAGTAAAAAGACCCACATGGAAAGACATTTTCCATATGAGACTGGCTTCGTTGCAGAGGCAATGTTTGTATATTCCAATTTTTTTCCATTCCATTCCAACAGCAAGCAGCATGCTCTTCTTCCCTTTTATCCATGTAATGAGGTTTATGTGGCACAATATTGAGCATATGCAGAGCCAAACTCTTTCCTTGATCTCCGAAGTGGCACCAAAAGTAAAGTAAAAAACATGCAACAACTCACTGTGATTTTGGAGTAGTGTTCACACAGACAAAAGCTGACTTCTGAAATCACAGCCTGTGATGTTTCCCCATAGTGATTGTCAGAAATGTTATATTTAATGACACAAGGACTACTGAGATGAAATTATCTGCTTTAGTTTATTTAATACATTATATCTACACCGATGAGCCAAAACATTGACCAGCGAGTCCGTATGCAAATCTAACCAACTGCAGGTGAACTACGGCACATGCAGGGACATGGTACAAAAAACACCTGATACTGAGCTCCATTAATCAGTGCTACTCTTGTTCTTCAGATGGGAAAGGCAGCGGACTTAAGCAAGTTTGACAAGGGCCAAATTGTAATGGCCAGGCGACTGGGTCAGAGCATATGCGAAACAGCACGGCTGGTGGGGTGCTCAGTCAGCCATGGTTAGTACCTGCCAAAAGTGGTCCGAGGAGGGGGAACCCACAAACTGCCGGCGAGGTGTGGATGACCATGGCTCATTGATGCTCAAGGTGAGAGAAGGCTCTCCCGGATGGTACATGGCAACAGAAGGGCGAATGTGGTGTAACTCACCGGTAATTGGAATGCTGGTGATGGGAGTAATGTGTCACAACACACAGTACATTGAACTCTGCTGAAAATGGGGCTGTGTAGCCACAGGCCACTCTGAGTACCCATGCTAACCACGGTTCACAGACAGCGCTTACAATAGGACGAGCATCGAAACTGGATCTTGTGATTGGAAGGCCATCTAGTCCGATGAATCACAATTCCTGTTACATTTTCCTGGCCGGGTACGTGTGTGTCATTTACCTGGGGAAGTGATGGCACCTGGATGCACCATGGGACGAAACCAGCCGGTGGCGGCAGTGTCATGCTTTGGGTGTTCTGCTGGGATACCCTGGGTGCAGTCATCCATGTGTCAGGCACTCTGACATCTACCTACCTAAACATCATTGCTGACCAGGTACACCCTTTCGTGGAAACAGTCTTCCCCTCTGGCAGTGCCGTCTTTCAGTAGGATAATGCGCCATGCCACACTGCCTGGATTGTTCGCGGAACATGAGAAAGACTTCCAGGCATTGCCCTGGCCTCCAAATTCCCCAGACAACAATCCCATCGAGCATCTGTGGTTTGTGTTTGAACAGCAACTCCAATCTGCGGTGTCTGGACCTTACAGGAGTTAAAGGATCTGCTGGTTACGTGTTGGTACCAGATTTTTTTTTTAACCAGATACCACAAGACACATTTAGAAATCTTGTAGCATTCATGTCTCACTGGGTACGAGCTGTTTTGGCTGCATGTGGAGGACCAACATCATATTAGGTAGGTGGTCATGATTTGGCTCATCGGTGTATTTTATTGATGCATATAGATCAATACGATTCAAGTATATTAAGTTTTATGTTGGCTTGATTTCTGAGGAGATTACACAAAATTTTCACTTCATTCAATCTGCACAATGACTGGAAGATGCTAGAAAATGGATGAGTAAAGTACTCTACCAGAAAGTGATGGACTGTGACAGAATGTGCACTGTGGTGGATTTTCTCCCAATAATAAAAACAGGTGTAATGATGCCAATTTATAACTACTTAAGTAGTTGGCTATATACTGAAATGATGCAATTGCACTAACTTGTACATTAGTTAAAAACGTGTAAAATGAGTGTGCCCAATTCTCAGCATTGCCAATACCACTTCCTCTCGTGTTTTTTCTGAACCCAGAGATCTTGTTTTATCTGGTAGTTTGTTATTGGCATTACTTTGCCAGATGTTACTAGTTATGGTAACATGCCTTGTGAATTATAGGGTTACAATCCATATAAGGAACCTGAAGTTGTAAGAATAGGTTGTTTAGTGGCAACATCAGCACTCTCATTTCCTGGAATTCCAGCATGTCCCAAGATCCAACAAAATGTTACTGATTGATTGGATTCGCTGCAGGGAGTAAATGGAGTGAATGGTTTTGAGTGTTGGATGAAAAGAAGAGAAATTTTCTTTTACAGCTAAAGTCGCTGTTGTTGTTATTTGGTTTTTAGGAGCATTAGCAACTAAGGCCATATTGCTCCAGGGATGTGCGGTGGTCATTCCCTGACCTTTCCACATCCTCCGTATTTGATGGTCACGGGCTCGAACCCCGATCTAATCAAGAAGCGTGTGCTAAGCACTGCTGCTCCTACCCACCTGGCCACGGAGGCATCAGCTACGGTCGCATTGAGAGAGTTAGTATAGATTAGAGCATGTGAAGTGGAAAATTCAACAATCTGGTCAAGTACTAGCTTTACAGCATATAGTTTGACAGTACAAATACTGCAGTCAGCTGGTAATGGTGCGGTAACGTTGAACAAAGGAAAGATCACTGGAGCACCTACCACTTTCAATTTTCGATCCGTATATGTACAATATACAAAGACTGATCAAAAGAACATTGGAGTTCAGCTGTGTGTAACTGTCCAATTTTGGAGGAAAATAATACATTCTACTCCTACTGGTGACAATAGTCATCATGAGAAGCAAGAGCATGAAACCAGGGTGAAACAGGGAGTCATATCCTGAGAAATTTTACTTAAATCAATATTATAAGTTTGCAGAATTTTAGTCTGAGTGCTGCAGGTCAGTTTCCATTCGACTTATTATCATAAAAGGAACCCCAATGGGTATTATATAGATACTCAAAACAAGAATGTGATGGGAGACACCGGATCTTAGTTGCATAATGAGTCAGCAATGTTTTGCAGAATGTTTTTCTTTGAAGGTGTAATGGGAGATCATACACTTATACGTAAAGACTGGAGAAGTCCTGAAAGCCCTCAGAACACTGCGCTGGATGACATTTAGTTATTCTGATGTGCTTCTCCTAGGTGAGTTGTATACTGGAGAACCATAATCTAAGCGTGAACGGATCAGAGACTTGTAGAGGTGATGTATGGAGTGCCAATTAACTCCCCATGACATGAACAAGACTAACCAAAGTATGTTCAACTGTTTTTACACTAGTTTGTACATGAGTGATATGTGTTTGGAAATTTAGCTTGCTAATATCAGGCTTAGAAATCTGATGGTTTACTAGCAATATTGGACTATTGCATAGCTGTAGTACCACCACCGATGATGTTCATGTTTTGCGACTGGCAGATGGTGAAGTCATCCGCATACATGTAAGCCTCAACAGTTTTGGGGATGTCTCGGGTCATGTTGTCAACTCGAACTGTGAATAAAGTTGTGCTGAGTATAGATCCGTGTGGTACTCCTTGAATATGGGATGTAGACAGTAGTTTTGACAGCAGACCTGAGGAGAATAGGCGAATAAAATTCTGAATTAGTTGAGGGAGATAATCCCTAAGCCCTAGATGGCAAAGGTCCGTAATAATACCAAATTACCAGGTAGTGTCAAATACCTTTTTGATATCTAAGTTGACCATGACTAGACGTTTAATGAGAAAGGCAGGCATTGCAAATATTGGATTCAGCTTTGATGAGTATGTTGAGGGCATATCTGTTCTTAAGAAAGCCACAATGGCGATCTCATAAGATTCTCTGACTCGAAGATCCACGTAAGCTCATATGTACCATTTTCCCAAAACTTTTTCCTATGCAGCTTGTGAGAGATATTGGTCTACAATTTTGAACCAACGGTCTTTGCTTGGTTTTAGTATGGCAAGAATGAAAGAATGGCACCAGGAAAGAGGATAAACATTTTCTGAGAAGATTCGATTATTGGAGATCAATAAAGTAGATGTCTCTTCAATTGGTTTAGCATAATATAATGCAAGACATCTTGACCGGCGGCACTATTTGAAGATTTATTTAGATTCCTTAAGTTCTGATAAATTAAAGAGTTGGTTGTATGGAAGTAACATGTGTGGGGAAGTTAATTTCGTGGCATTCTTCATTTGCCTCAATGCACTGAAAGGAGATGAAATGGGTCAAAGCAGATATTGTAGAGAATGATTCTGCTAAGGCAGTGATTTCTTAAGGCGCAAACAGATCTTTCCCATTCCAGCAGAGTATTGGAGAGGGTGGTAGAAAGAATTTTCCATTTAGCACTTGTATTCTACAGATGAACCATGGGTCAGTGCCTTTGGTGATAGTTGAAGCAAACGCAATTATGGGGTTGTGTTTGGCTTTTTACCTGTTTTGCTTTGGCTTTGTCTCTCATATTTGATTAGATTACTGGTAGGAAATTTGCAGAAGCTGTTCCAAGCATAGTTTTTCTCACATTTCGCATCAGAGCAATCCATATTCCACCAGGTTGGAGCACTTCGGTTATTTTGGAATGGGATCTTTAGCTGCAGTTAGTATCTGACTGGTAATTTAAGTGGCAACATTGTCAATGGGTTGTCATTGAACATAACTTCTGTCTACTGGATCTGGGTGGAGTAGCTGTCTCAGCTTGCCTTCCTGAACTTCCAGTGGGATCGTTATTATTATTTTTTTTTATGTAAACCCCAAACACGAGAGGTATTAGAATCTATAGTACTTAGTACCTTGCTGGGGTTGGAGGTTGAGAAGACAAAAGAAGATATTTGTTGACATTGGACCTGAACTTCTGTAGACTAATTTTCAGGAAATATGTATGAAAGAAGGTTGTTCCAGAAAATGGCAGTTGAATGAATAAACAAGGAAGACGAAAAGTTGGTTCTGTGAGTTTGAAGTTGGACAGTAAATGGATGTTGACTGGTGGCTGCACATGTTCGCACTGTTTTGAAAGAGACAGCGGGAATTCAGAATTCAGAACAGTGCCCATGGAAATATCTGTAGAAGAGGCATGCAGAGAAACAGTACGTCTATGAGACAGCGAGTGGAGAGACTCTGTTAGAGATGAATCATTAATTAACCTAACTGCCCTCTTCTGAAGGGAATCAAGAAGCCTGAGAGAGGTTTTGGGGGCACCACCCCAGTTGTGGGAACAATATTTCACGTAGGGCAAAATTGCAATTTGTACAGAATAAACAGCAGTGAAATGCCCCACTGGAGAATTACCTGGAGATCGGCATTTAAAGAAATGGTAGCAGATTTTCGAAAAGTTGAAGCTGATTGAGCAGGGCAAGGTTTCTCAAAATGGAGAGTGTAATGCAATGTGCTATCATCGGCAAAACTATGGATAGGATTTCAGGTCTATGGAAGGTCATTAACATACAAGATAAAGAGTGGGGGAAAAAACTGAACCTTGAGGGACACCAGCATTAGTGGAGAAGTTAGAAGACAGAGGGCCAACTACCATCACCCTTAGTGAGTGATCATAGAGAAAACGGGATAACCTAATTAGAAAAAAACAGTTGGCAAACCATAAGATGGAAGCTTGTATACAAGACCTTTATGCCAAAGACGATCGAAAGCTTTTGAGATGTCAAGAGGAACTGCGTGTGTTTCACTGAACTTTTCCACGGAAATAGTCCATAAATGGGTAACATAAGACAGAATATCACCAGTGGATCGACACTGAGGAATCCATACTGGCAACCGTTGATCAGACGGAAGGTTTCTAGGTTTTTTAAGAGTTGGCGGTTAATTGATTTCTCCATTACTTTAGTAAGAGTAGAAGTAATTGCAATGGGACGATAATTGGATAGGAGGGATTTTTCACCCTTTTTAGGAACTGGCTGGATATGAGAAAATTTCCAAGCAGAAGGAAAAACACCTTTAAAAAGGAATAAGTGAAAAAAGGTGGCAAAGAATAGGAGTAAGTTCAGGAGCATAGGTCTTGAGAACAAGTGTAGAAATACCATCGGGACCTGGAGCTTTCTTAGCATCATGATTCATCAAAATCCTTCTGACATCCTTTTGTGGAAGACCACAGGAGGCATTGAATGGAGTGTTGGGAATGGTGGGAAGTGTTTTACCAAAATCATTAATACACAAGTTGGAAGAAAAATGGGATGCTAGCAGGTCAACTTTATCCTTGGCTGAAGTGACAACAGAACCATCTGGTTTGGACAGAGGTGTGAGCAGAGATGGGCAAAAGTTGCAGCCAATAGCTTTGGCAAGAGACCAGAATGCTCCGCTACCATTAGAGCAAGGAGCAAGTTTTCTACTCTTAGCCTGTTCAAACTCTACTTTGAACTGATTAATAACTGCTTTACAATTGTTGCGAGCTTTGGTGGAGGCAGAAAATGAAAGTGAAGAATTGGAAACAAGCCAATTACGATATGGAACGTTCTTCTCGTGACCAGCTCTAGCACATTTATTGGAATACCAAAGTTTAGATAAAGGATGATATTTTAAATTGGAGGTGGGATAAAGGATTCCATTCCTGCAAGAATAATTTCACTGACATGATCTGAGCAACTGTTGACATCAGAAGTTTTGAAACAGTAATCCGACCAAAGAAAAGAAATCTCACAGGTCATCCCATTTTGCATTCCTGTAATGTCAAACAATACAAAGTTGGGAATAGCCATGAGATAAAGGCTCCATTGGAGAAGAGACAATCACAAAGTTGTAATCTGAGACGCCTAAAGGACCTCTCACTTCAACCGTGTACTTAGGATTGTTTGTGAGAAAAAGATCAAGCATGTTGGCTGTATGGTTGGGATTGTCCAGTATTCTTGTAGGTAAATGAACAATCTGTGCAAGGTCATTAGTAATTGCAAAAGCCTCAGCATCTCAACCAGATGGGTCGATGTAACTAGAAAACAAAAGCCAGCTGTACTTGTGAACATTAAAATCACCAAGGAAATTTACCTCACTTTTAGGAAAGTTGGAATGGAGAAAGTCACGTTGCAAAGAGAGGAAGTCAGAGCTCCAAGTGATTGGTGGAGTTGGGAGAACAGTAGAGACAATAGATGAATTTGACACAGTGAGGTAGAGATTTTAAGCCAGAGAAGATCGAAAAGAGGAAATTCCAAATTACCAAGTGTCTGACAGGGAATATTGGAATGGACATATGAACAAGTACCACCTTTGAGGGAAAGGAGCAATACAGCGAATAACTTGGGCAACTGAGATGAGCAGTAGTTGAATCAACTGATTACTGAGATTCGGTCAGAAAAAGTACATGGGGTCTGGCAGACTGCAAGTGGAAATGGACATCACTGAGATTAGAATTGAGACCACGTATATTTGTGAAATGAATTGGAAGTGTTTGGGAGATTTGGATCTTTTCGCAGATAAGATTACTCTATTAGTTTGACAATTCATGGTGTATTGAATAGTAAGAAAAAGTGGGTGGGATATGCTGTATGAAGTAATGAAATTTTTGGATATGGCATACACATGGTAAGAATATACCCAGATCCTTGACATAACATGGCCTCGACAATGACCCCCGCATACACACTAAACGGACTCCCTCCAGTCACTATCTGGCAGAGTAGAGGTAGCAAGATTATACACTAGCTGATCTGGGCAGCCTCCTAGAGAGTTACCAATAGGTTCGTTCCGGTGTACTAACTAGCGACCAGCCTGCGAACACCGTTTTAGAGCTGTACCCTCAAAATGTAAGGAAGATTGGATCTCACCACGATGGTCATCATAATCTCAAAAGTCATCAATCATACTGCATGATGGAAGAGATGGGGAAGGGTTGACCGGAACTTAGCTCTGGAGAGTAAACATGGGTTCCACTACTTCAAGCTTCCAATAAGCAAAGTGGTGGTATTGCACCAGTTGATGAGAATCATCTAGCACCTAGTACTGCCTGGTAACAGAGGGGTTGTATTCTTCCATGTGGTGTGGGCACTACACCGCAACCCCTGCTTATGTTGGTTCACATCTGGGTGGTCACCCACCATGTGCTTGTGCATGGAGATTATACACAGGATTACTAACAGCTCACGTTGCTCGTGAGTTAGTTACCCATGTTTGTAAGAAACAAATGATTGGAAAGTGATCGCTATTTAGAGGATTGTTTATCAATCCTCTAAATAGCGATGAAAGGATTGTTTATCAATCCTCTCATCATCAATTTTTCCAATTATGACCATGTCATAATTGGAAAAATTGATGATGAGAGATTGATAAGTCTATTGCAAAGGTAGATCCTGTAGATAGGTGGGAGATCCAGAGTTTAGTAGTTAGGTTGTTATTATTCATAAATGTTACGATCAATTTGTGTGTTGTGCCCATCGCCGGCAACCCCCATAATGGATGGTGACTGTTGAAGCCACCAAAAGACAGATTGGAGAGATGGGAGTTGCATAATAACATCAAGTTCTGTATTGGAAAATGGTTGAGAAGGTGGAATATATATTGAAGCTAAGCTCATTGATATACATGCTGACACAGCTTCTTGGCTAGTTTGTAACTGAATGTTTCCGGAAGATATACTTTATTTCACAAGCACAGCTACAACTCAGTAGGCAGGAGACTCTGATCTCATCTTTTCTACATATTATGATCTCAACATTCCTGCTGGGATCATCCATATTTCTGACATTTAAAGCAACAAATGTAATTTGGAATGTAAGGTCAAATCCAGTTTAAATAGCCAGCTTTGATTCAGGATGGCAAGTGCTGAATTTTAAAATGATGGATCGGGTTGGAGTGAAATTTTTTTTTTTTTTTTTAATTCATAATCTGTTTCGCATTTATTACTTTTTGACTGCTCAGTTCTGGAGCAATTCTTCTTCGGAGACTGTAATTAGGTTCCACTCACTGACAGCACCTTTTGATGAATTTAAGGTTTTGTGGGGAGTAATTGATAATGTCAGCCCCACCAAATGCTTTTGCCTTTAACAGTTGTTTAGAATGTTTTTAGGTGACTGTTTCAATCAAAAGGTCTCCAGATTGTAGTCTTTTCGGCATTTTTGGTGATCCAGCAATAGAGTCCAAATAGTTTTGAATCAAGAATGGGGATAACTTGCCCGCAGGTTGCATGGATAGAGAATGTATTACCAGGAAATATGGTATGTCATCATTACTCAGTGCTTCTCTTTGAAGCCTCTTAGGTTGGCCGGAGTCACGGTCAATGTCAGAAGTTTCTGATCTTGAGCTTGAAGGCTCTAAAGGTTGACAACTGTTTGCATTCATGATGGCTCCTTTGGCCTTGGGGGGTTTATCTTTACAACCCAGGTTACCAGCCCCTCCACAAGAAGGCAGGAGCAGTGCTGCTTGGTGTCCAAGCAGCACTGCTTAGTATTGTTAGTAAGACTAATTAAATTCTTCTTAGTGCTTTTGAGAAAATAGAGCTTTTTAACAGAAAAGTTTAATAACTAAGAGAGTAAACAATAAACACTCAGTCACAGGAGAGAAAAAAAAACGCTCTAAACTCACAAGAATTGCTTGGCCACGGAAATGCTTGGCACATGGGACCAACTGTCAGAAAACCACTATACAAAAAAAAAAAAAAAAACATAAATAGATAAAGAAATAATAAAACACACATAACTGGCCTCAAATGCACAGAGATAACTGACACACTTCTTCTTTGTCCTCGCCTTCTTCCCACGTTCATATTGGGTCGGCATTATTAAATTCTTTTGTTTTATTTCCCCTCCACCTAGTCTCTTGTAGGCATAGGATCTTCACTCTTCTTCTTTGCATCAAATCCACAATCTCTCTGCTCTTTCCATTCATCATCCCAATGTTCCATGTTCCTATTTTAACACTTTTCAACTCCTTCATCTCTAGCTGAACTAACTTCTTTAAATGGACCGTCCTTTGTTCGGTAGCCCCGACACATCTACTTTCCATCAATCAACTTTTGTTTTGGAATAGTTTTTACAACCGGATGCCCTTCCTGACGTCAACCCTCACCATTTATCCGGGCTAGGGATTTAAGCTGCCAATCTACCAAACTTTACGCAGCTATATAGAAGTAGTAGCTGTTATACAATGGTGATGTCGCAATTTAATAATTTTAAGCAATTTATACTGAATTTCTAATCTCACTGAACAAGCAGGTGGCACTGCTGTAGTTCTTTTATCTCATGAAAATGGCTGACTCGGTAGAATGACTGTGACCTTGAAAATAACAGTAATAAATAACTCAGCAACACATGAGTATTTTTACATACAGATAACTGACACACAAACCGTTTATAAGTCTTATAGTAGATGATTTATATTTATGAGTCATCTTCCCCCACACACCTTTACTCTCTTTTTTCCACGTTTAGTAAATACTGTACTTATATTCTAACACCCTAATGAAAATGTATCATTGCACCCCTTCCTCCAAAAACTTGAAAATGCTGGAGAACAGATTTCTCAGATTTGTAATTAATGCAAGTCATTATCGCCATCAGCCAAATTTGTTCTACTCAGTGAGTTTAGAGACTCAATAAAAATTAAGTTTTCTTCTTTGTCACTTAAACTTTATTCACCAGTGTGTCTACACGAAAAAGAAACTTAACTCAAAGTAACTTTCTTTCTTTTCTACTTGTTCCCTAAAATAACCTACTCCACCCAAAGATTTTTGCAAAGACTATATATAGTCTTTTGTAAGGTTACTAGGGTTACTTTTTACTTTGTAATCCTATATCCACCCATGGTACTAAGCATGTTTATACGTTTGTTGATATTTTGTTTTCGGGAAAAAAAAACTACTCTGTAAAATATCAATAAATGAAACAGTGAAATTTAAATATCCCTAATAATAAAATATTATTGAAACTAACATTTATTCATTTAAACAACATAATTAAGTAACCAAGTTGTTTTAACTAAATGGCTCATCAGAATCAGAATCAAAAGTGAGTCCTCTTTTATCCTTCGGACTATATTTACATTTTTTTCTTAAAGAGGGTTCATCACTAAGTTCAATTTCATCACCTGAAGAAGCAATATTATGTGCATCCTTTCTACATGAGTTTTTAAAGCTATCAAAGAGATTGCTTTTGACAGATGAAACAGAATTCTTACTTCCTCTACCTCGTGCCCTACCCCGTCCTCCTCGTCCTCTTCTATAATGTTCATTCTCATTACTGTTAATAGATGCATGTGATCTAGCGGTATTACCCTGTCTTCTTCCTTTTTTACCTGTTACCAAAGAGGATGCATTGTTATTCGATATTTTATCAATAAAGATTTCATCACTATCATTTTCATTTTGTGCAGATTTTTTCTTCGACTCCTCAAGGGCAGTAAGTGTTTCAGAAACTTCTTCAGAACATTTCTTTAGTCTTTCTTCTTTAAAACTTGCAATTGCATTATCAATTTCTTCATCCTCCACTTTTTTACCTTTCAAATAGCCCTGTACCCTCTTAAGCTGATGAAGCACCAAATCATTTATAGCTTCTTTTACTTCCTTTTCCACAAACTCGTGAATGGCTATTCCCATTCCAGTTTCAGAAAGAAGAGCTAACCGATCATCTTGTTCAGCTTTCTGAAAGTACCTCTTAACTAAATCTTCTACTTTACTTTTGTCTGGACCTTCACTTTTCAGAATATTTAATAATGTATCTATATCTAAATTATCACCATTTTTACTAATGTCTTTTCTCTTTCGTTGAAATATAACAATATCTTTTGGATTTGCTACCTTATCAACATAATCTTGACCAAATCTCTGTACATTAAAGGTTTCAAACTGGTCTGTATGCTCCACACGAAGGCGAATTAATGGTTTGTCAGGCTGTTTAGGATTACCTGTAGAAATACACAATAATTATTATTTCATATTAAGAGTGTTATACAAAAGCACATTAATCCATACAAGTGATATTTAAAAAATACTAAAAGATAAAAAAAAAAAAACTAATTCCTTGTTTTATTTTTGCATGCATTCTTTTATTTCACCACCCACCTCTGAATATCTAACAAGTTTAACAGCATTTTTCTCCCTTTCATTTATATGCTCATTTAGATGAGTAGTTTTGTTGTCAAAATGATTAATTGTAAACTCCTGTGACTGTGGTAGTGCTGGTCGTGTCATACTGGTAAAGGTAATTAAGCGAGAATATTATAATGGTTTAAAAATTAGCATCAGCAAAGGCATATAATGCAAGAAAGCAAGCTTCTATAGCATCAGCCAAAAAAAAAAAAAAAAACTCACAATTTCACCCACATTCACTCCAAATGCTTGTCTAGTTCTGCCTTGAACTTATTTAAGTTTTTGACCTCCGCTATGACAGATGAAAGTTAAAACTATCAACCACCCACTTGACTAAAGGCAAACTTCTGCACCTCTATTCCACAATTTTCTTTCCTCAATTTGAATTTATGTTCCCTCGGGTGAGTAATCTGAGCAAAAGGAAGAATTTAGAATTAGCATTAGTAGAAGCATATGATGCAAGAAAGCTGTGTTGTTTTGGTTTTTAGGAGCATTAGCAACTAAGGCCATATTGCTCCGAGAATATGTGGTGGTCAATCCCTGACCTTTCCACATCCTCCGTATTTGGTGGTGATGGGCTTGAACCCCAGTGTAATCAAGAAGCTGGTGCTATGCACTGCTGCTCCTTCCCACCTGGCTACAGAGGCGCCTTGATGCAAGAAAGCAAGCTTATGCAGCATCAGCCAAAAAAAAACCCCACTCCCATTTCACCCCTCCGTTTGTTCGAAATACCTTCCAGCTGAGCCTTAAATTTATTTAGGCTAACTTCCACAACAAGGGATGGAAGTCTGTTCTACCAACCAACTACCCGCTGGCTAAAGACAAATTTCCGCATATCTATCTACATCTGTCTTTCCTCAATTTGAATTTATGCCCACTCAGGTGATTATTCTGAGCAAGAGGAAGAATCCCATTGGCATCGAGCATGCTCAAACCATTCAAGGCTTTATACACCTCAATCAGATCACCTCGCCGGTGCCTAGTCTCCAGACACTGTAATTTGCAAAACTTAAGCCTTTCTTTGCAAGAGCAACCCTTTGTTCCATTCACTAATCTTGTTGCCCTTCTCTATACTCGTTCCAGCAGTTCTACATCCTTCTTGAAATGAGGCCTCCAGGCCTGTATACAGTACTCAAGGTGTGGCCTGACCATTGCCTTATACAAGGGAATAATCACCTCCTTATCCCTGCTAGAAAAATTCCTGTATATCATTGACAAGACACCATGAGCTACTCTTGCAGCCCGTCTGCACTGCTCAGAACATATGTTTCCTTTCCAGTGACCAAAACTGGAAAGGAAACAAAGCTGCATTTTTCACATAGAGTAAATAAAGTCTTTATAGTTAATTAGGATTAACATTGCAAGCTGGTTCAATGAAAAATTTTCCTCATAGCCATTTTGTTAAGCAATGCAGATGAAAAACAAGTTATGAATTATTTTTCAAAGGTTAGATTAACTTAACAAGGTACTGTGTTTCTGTTTCTTCCCCATATTCTCATTTTCAAGCAAAAGCGAATTCATTAACACATTGACAGTCCAATGGGTCAAAATGGTCTACACAATCTGTTAGTCATTTTAACATTCAAAAGTAACCACACTGTTCTTTCAAGTAATTCTTTTTCTACATTTTTATTATTAAAAATCTCAGACATTTTAACAGATTTTTAATAATAAAAATTGTGGCCTCCAACAGGTTAATATGTAACAAATTTGTTCATTCAGATTCTATATGGAACTTTGATTAAAAAAAAAAAAAAAAAAAAAAAGCCCCTCCATATTTTTCTGATACATGTGCATTTCTTTACTTGCCTATGTTCAGTTCATGTGTGGCATGAAGAATTGTAACTGATATTAAAACTATTAAAACTGCTAGCTTGAAGCAGGGGGATACACAGACTAAAAGGTTAACAGTGGCCACAGACAGAAGTAAAAGAGATTGTTGCACTGCTTCTATTAGAATGAACAGCAGTCTGGAAAGAAAGGCAATGGAGATTTCCAGGAATGCTGGGAGTCATAGTGGAACAAATAAATACATGGGCTGCATTAGGGTTACTAAGAGTAGAAACAGGTGCATGTATACTTGCATGTACACCAATGCTAGGAGTATATTTAATAAATTTGATGAGCTTGAAGTGCTAGTCAATCAAAAGGCAGATATTATTGGGATATCAGAGATGTGGTGTCTCACAGACATAAGCAGTGCAGAATTGGAATTTGGGGAGTACAATGTGTACAGAAAAGATAGACAGGGTAGGAAGGGAGGAGAGGTTATGCTGTTAGTTAAGACACACAAAATCTAAGAAAGTGCATCCAATTGACGTCGATTGACAATGCAATGTTGAGTCTGTTTGGTGTGACATAAGCATTGGGAAAGGAAAAATGAGAGTAGGTGTGTGTTACAGGCCTAATGAATCCGATGAGTATATTGAGTAGTTGTACAGAGAAAAATAAGTGGGCCAGTAAATCAGAAAGTCTTATAATGAGGGATTTTAAACTTCCAGATATCGACTGGAACTTGTCAGTTGGTCACTCGCACACTAGCAAGACTTTTGTGGATTTATTGGATGACTGTTTTCTACGGAAACATGTTTGAGAGGCAACCAGAGGGAGTTGTTATTGTTGTTATTTTGGTTTTAGGAGCATTAGCAACTAAGGCCATATTGCTCCGGGATATGCGGTGGTCATTCCCTGACCTTTCCGCATCCTCCGTATTTGGTGGTGACGGGCCCGAACCCCGGTCTAATCAAGAAGTGTGTGTGCTACGCACTGCTGCTCCTTCCCACCTGGCTATGGAGGCACCTTACCAGAGGGAGTAATACTCTTGATCTGATTATCAGCAGTGATTATTCATGCATTAAGAATATGCAGATAAAGGAACTAATGGGTGACAGTGATCACAATGTATTGATGTGGAAATTACTTAAAGATGTAACTACCATCAAGGCTAAAGGGAAGGGCTATTGCTTTCGTAAAGTTGACTACAGGGGTCTCAGACAGTTTTTAAATTCTATACAGTGGGATCAACTGGTGATGTTACCAATGGTGAATTCTAAATGGGAAGCTTTCAGGGACTTAATTTTGGAGGCTACTAGGCTTTTCATTCCAACTAAGAATTAGTGTTCAGGGTTAAGGCCTGAACTAATGAGGCTCATGGCAGAGAAGAAAAATTTATGGGATGCATATAAAAGTATCAGGTGACACAGAAGCCTATAGAAGATATAAACTAGTCTGTAATGAAGTCACAAAGGAGGTTAGGCAGGAGAAGGCAGATTATGAGAAATCCTTGGCAAAGGATGCAAAGAAAAACAGCAAAGAGTTCTTTACTTATGTAGTTTTTACGGCTCCGGCTAATAGAGAAGTTTTTTTAAAATTTTTTCTGTTTTATTAACTTAAATTGGCATATTAATTTGTTTTCTAGAGTAGCTTTATATTCCTAGTTACGATACTTAGATTAATTTTTAACTTCGATAGAGACTTAGTATTCGTAAGGGTATCCAATCCACATGTTTTACAAGTTTTGCAGCTCCGGCGAACACAAGGTTTTAGCTATATTTATCCGCTTTATTGACTTAATTGTTATACTAATTTTTTTTCTATAGCTTATAGACCTAGTTTAACTTAGTTTATTCGGAATTTAGATAGCGAGATTTTGAAAGATAATTAATACTTAGTGTCCGTAGATTTACAGTTCGTAACTTGCCGCCATTGTTATGCGATACGTTATATCCCATGCTAGATAGGGTTAGCTTAGTATAGTACAGTGTATAATATTATCGAATAATCAGTAAAATTTATTAATCTTGTTAAACTTCATTGTCAATTAAATTGTACTTTTTAACTAAATACATATAACAACTTAGATTTACTAACGTAACATTATTAATTAATACATAACTTGATACGGAAGTTATATAACGAAACTCTGAGATAATAATCGATACTAAAAGAAGAAAGCAAATATAGTGTTATAACTGCATTGGGAAAGTTTAGGGTTATAATTTTGTACTGAAATTGAATCGAAATCATGACTCAGACCAGAGCAACAAAGCAAAAGGATCAAGCTAATGGGACTGCTGTGGATAAGGGTAGAACTGAGGGGGGGGGCAGTTGCCCTCTGAATCACAACCTCTTAAAATGCACTGCTTGTTGAATGTCTGTGGAGCAATCAGGTACGGGATATGATATTGCTAAGGGGAATGTTTTTGTGTGTGCGCGATGTAAGGAGTGTGAGGAAATCGGGTGACAACTCAGCGATGTTATGGGCCTATATGAGAGCTTGAAGGACAGGGTGAATGCCCTCGAAGGATCTAAATTGAGGGGCCCATCAAGCTCTCAGCTGCCGACATGAAGGCCAGAGCTTGCACTTGATCATCACGTAACACAGCAGCAACCACCAAGGCAGAATGCGCTGGCCCCACAGGAACTATTAGTTGTCGGTGACTCTATTGTCAGGAAAATGGGGAACATATTGTGTAAAAAGGATAGAGTGGAACAAGATCAGGATATGTCTGCCAGGGACAAAAGTTGATGATGCTGTAGAGCAGATATCATCTTTTAAAGGCACAAAAAGGCAATATTGTTGTACACATTGGCATTAATGATATTAAGAGTAGGAGAACAGCAGAATTTGCGTTAGCAAATTCACAATATAGCATCAGAAAAAAAAAAAAAAAATCCCCTTATTTCACCCATCCACTCACTCCAAATGTTTGTCAAGTTCTGCCTTGAATCTATTTAAGCTATCAACTTCTACAACAACAGATGGAAGTTTGTTCCAGCAATCAATCACCCTCTGGCTAAAGGCAAACTTCCACACATCTATCCTACAACCATCTTTCCTCAATTTGAATTTATGCCCTCAGATGATTATGCACTGAGCATGCTCAATCCATTTAAGGCTTGATACACCTCAATCAGATCACCTCGCAAGTGCCTAGTCTCCAGACACTGTAATTTGCAATACTTAAGCCTTTCTTTGTAAGAGCAACCCTCTGTTCTATTCACTAATCTTGTTGCCCTTCTCTGTATTCGTTCCAGCTGCTCTACATCCTTCTTAAAATGAGGTCCCCAGACTCCACTAATAACATTAGTCCATGAAGAGGGGTGTCCATTGATTACCACACTGTCTTCTCCCACTCAACCATTCCTTTATCCATAGCAGCAATTTGCCTCCAATGCCACACTGCTCCAATTTGTGCAGCAGTTTTCCATGTGCAACAGTATCAAAGGCCTTTCTAAGATCCAAATATATGATATCAAAGTTATTCTTTGCATCCAGTTCCTTTGTGACAACATCATAGTATCCAATCAAATTGGTCACACAAGACTTCCCCTTAACAAACCCATGCTGTTTCCGAGCTATAACTGAACTCTTGTCTAGATGATCTGCAATGCTTCTTTAACCAGCGCCTCCATTAATTTCCCTGGAACAGAAGTTAAACCAACAGGTCTGTAATTATCTGTCTCCCTTTGATCCTCCTTTGTGGATTGGAGTCACATTTGCACATCTCTAGTCCATGGGTAGCAACCCTGAGTCCAGGGAAGTTCTCATAATTATGGCCAAGGGTTTGCTTACTTCCTTTGCTCCCTCCTTTAATATAACTGGATAGATTACATCCACCACAGGATCCTTTCTTATATTTATTTTCAACAATTTCTCCTCCACTTTACTCTTAATTATTAAAAGATTATCTAGATTACTGCCAGAGTTTAATACACCTCTGGCACTCCCTTCCCTGAATAACTCGTCACGTGAGAATGTAGATAATCTTGTAAGCAGGATCATCAACAGATGAACTATCAATATCAAGTGGATCAATCTCATTCATCCAATTTTTTCTAGAGTTTACATAAGTAAAGAACTCTTTGCTGTTTTTCTTTGCATCCTTTGCCAAAGATTTCTCGTAATCTGCCTTCGCCTGCCTATCCTCCTTTGTGACTTGGTTACAGACTAGCTTATATCTATCATAGGCTTCTGTGTCACCTGTTATTTTATATGTATCCCATGCATTTTTCTTCTCTGTCACATGTCTAATTAATTCATGTGACATCCATTTAGGCCTAAATCTTGAACAATATTTCTTAGTTGGTATGAACAGCCTAGTAGCTTCCAAGATTAATTCTTTGAATGCTTCCCATTTTGAATTTGCTGTTGGTAACATCTTCAGTTAGTCCCACCGTATAGAATTTAAATACTGTCTCAGACCACCGTAGTCACGTTTACGAAAGCAAAAACCGTTCCCTTTACCACTGATGGTAGTTACCTCTTTGAGTAAATCCCACTTCAGCACACTGTGATCACTGCCACCTAGTGGTTCCTTTATCTGCAGATTCTTAATGCATGAAGAATCACTACTGATAATCAGATCAAGAGTATTACTCCCTCTAGTTGCCTCCCGAATATGCTGCTGTAGAAAACAATCATCCAATAAATCCACAAAAGCCTTGCTAGTGGGTGAGTGAACAACCAACAAATTCCAGTCAATCTCTGGGAAATTAAAATCCCCCATTATAAGACACACTGATTTACTGGCCCACTCTATTTCTCTGCACAATTGCTCATTATACTCAACAGATTCATTGGGCCTTTAACACACACCCATTTTCATTTTTCCTTTCCCAGTGCTTATGTCACCCCAAACAGATTCAACATTGCATTTTCCACCAACATCAATTAGTTGTTGTTGTTGTTGTGGGGGTTTGATGGCGCATAAGCTGCTTTGGCTATAATGCGCCTATTCATTTATTTTAACATTATATGAGAAATTTTTTAGATAGTATGAATCAGAGCTGTAATACTCAATATGTTCTACGTTGATAATAATATTAGTAAATTAATAAGAGGAGTTTACCTCAATATAGTATGTGGAACACTTCCGTATGATACCCTCCAGAAATTAAAACGGAAAAAACGAAAAAATCGACAACTTACCGGTCCATTAAAGTAAAATATAAATAATTAAAGTAAAATATAAATAATTAAATAATCAATTTAACACAATTCAAAATCAATTCAAAACAATTAAAATTAAAATTAACGCAATTAAAAGAATAACGAAAATATTCAAAACGATCTTCCTTCCTGAAGCTGACAATGCTTTTCGACCGACTGTCGTGATCACAGGAATGAAAATCACCGAATCAGGCTAAACCTGCAACTTAAATAGTGATTATGTGTCTTCGCGCATGCGCGTAAAGGTCCACGCATCGGAGATCAAATATGGCCGCCGAACATTAACAGAATTCTCGTGTAATTTAATTTCAATGGTTTCTGCAATTAATAGTCGCGTATAATTACGTTGAACGTTAAGTATTTTGGCCTCGTTAAATAAAAAAGTATGTTTTTCGTTAATGGCATGAAAGGCTAATTCTGACGCTGCTGAACGAGAAGCACGAACTGAGGCTTCGTGTTGATTTACACGAATATTAAGAGAAAACCGCGTCGAACCCTGATAAGACGAGTCGCAATCACCGCAAGAAATGTTGTATACTAGATCATTAATTTGTGTTGCGAACGCGGAAAGAACCGAGCGATTGTTCAGTATAGTGTGTAACTTCCGTATATGCCTAGCTATAATTTTAAATTCGGTATCTTTAAAGAATCTGTTAAGCTGTTTGTGCCACTGTTCAACGTATGGGACAGAAATAAAGTATTTTTTGATATTACTATTGTTGATTGGTGCAGTATTTTGTATCCTATCCTTAGCTTGTACCCTAATTCGATTTATTGTGTTAATGGGATAACCCCTGTTCAAGAATCTGCTAGTTAATATTTGTATTTCTGAGTCCAAAGCAGAATCCGTCGTTGAATATTTATAGGCATTTAGAAATTGATTAAAGATAATCGATCTTTTGTAGGTGAACGGGTGGTAGCTATTATAATGTAGAAGCATACCGGTGTTTGTGGTAACCGGTGTAACTTTAATTATTTATATTTTACTTTAATGGACCGGTAAGTTGTCGATTTTTTCGTTTTTTCCGTTTTAATTTCTGGAGGGTATCATACGGAAGTGTTCCACGTACTATATTGAGGTAAACTCCTCTTATTAATTTACTAATGAGAAATTTTTGTAACGTCAGGAAAGGCTGAAATCAGAAATGATTAAAAACTCCAATTTTCTTCAGAAAGTTAAAAAAAATTCAGGAATATTTGCACTGTCACCAATAACATTCTCTAGAGTTACTGGTTTCCAAAGGTTAAGCAATGATAGTAGGGTTGTATTTCTGTCTTGTTTATAGTTCATGAGAATGTGTTTAACCATCCAATTGATAGAACAATCTGGACACTGTGGTGAATCATCTCCTGTGAGTAAATGAAGGTGAGTCAAATGTGTACAGCCTATTCTTGCTCTAGAAAGGAGTACTTCTTCTTGTCTTGATGTACGGACATTAGAATGCCAAATTTTAGGATCCTGTTTAAATTGAAAAAATTTATTTTTTTGTTTGAGAGTGCCAGAGTGCTGTCCATTCTATTAGGCATGCAGCATGAATGATTTGTGGATAGTCTGATTCTGGAACAGGGATATTGGTTAAATCTAAGGTAGTTGGATTTTTTGCAGCTTTATCAGCCAGTTCATTACCAGAAATTCTGGAGTGTGCCAAAATCCAGAAGAAGGTGATAAGTTGGTGGCACTGTTCAATTTGCAGTTATAATCTTTTAATTTCATTTAGAACAGGATGAGCTTTATCTGAGGAGTTACATAATGCCATAATTGAGCTGAGGGAATCAGTGTAAATAACAAATTTTAATGAACAGTCAGAACAGAGATTTTCTAAGGCTAGTTTAGTTGCATATAATTCTGCTGAAAAGATACTGTATTCAGGTGGAAGGGATGCTGAAATAGTGGTATTTAGAAACACTGCTGCTGCTCCAACATTTGAGTTAGATTTAGACCCATCTGTATAAAGTGGAGAAAAATTAAAATATCTGCAAGTGTGAACTGCATGAAGTTGCTTCACATTTGATGCTTGAAGAATATTTTTTCCCCACTGGCAAAGGTAAGTGTCACAGGTGGGTAGAGGAGTACAAGTCCACGGTGGTTGAGTGCACGTTACTACCTGTTGTACAGAATGAATGGAAACATTCCAAGCCTGCATCAGTTCAAGAAGGCGAAGACCAGCTGGTTTTACTATATTAGGCTTATTTCTGTAGAGGTTTTCTAATGGATTGAATAGGTATGACTGAATTAGATGCGAGGCACAACTTTGTATTTTGCCAACATACTTCAGTAGCAGTGCTTTATGTACATTTTTAATATGGTCTAAGAAATTTAATTTGTTGTCAAGGATTAATCCTAGAAATCTGATGTTAGTAGTGACTGGGATGGAGACATTAGAAATTTGAAGTTCAGGATCCAGATGAAGTTTGCGTTGTCTACAAAAATGGATAGCAACTGTTTTCTGTTGTGAGAATCGATAGCAGTGAAGGCTGGCCCATTGTTGAATTTTATTCAGTGATATCTGAAGCTACCTTTCAATAGATCTCATGTTTGAATTTGGTATATTTTGGGAATGGCAGGAGATGGAAAGGAAATCCGCATAAAGGTACGTCTCAACTGTGTTTGGAAGCTGTTTAATGGAATCGATTCTAAGAGCAAAAAGGGTGGCACTCAGCACTGATCCCTGTGGAACACCTTCTTCCTGAATGAAAGTTGTAGAAGGGTCATTTTGATATCTTACTTGAAACGATCTGGTGTGTAGAAAGTTTTGAACAAATATGGGAAGGTTGCCCCATAGACAGAGAGAATAAAGGTCATTTAAGTATGCCATGCTGCCGGGTGGTGTCAAACACCTCTATATCTATAGAAACCATTACTAGATGTTCGTGTTTCACGAAGGCATTGCGAGTGGCAAATTCAGCCTTAATCATGAGATCCAAGCGTGACCTGTTTTGTTGAAAGCCATGTTGACTATGGCTCATTAGATGTTGTGACTCAATGATTCAGACGAATCTACTGTGGACAATTTTTTCAAGGATTTTGCTGAGGCAGCTTGACAGAGATATTGGTCTATAGCTATGGGGGTTGGATGGATCTTTTCCAGGCTTCAGGAATGCCAAAACAATAGAGTGGTGCCAAGAAGCTGGATAAACATTTTCTATAAAAAAATACAGTTGTAAAAGATCAGGAGGAGGCGCAAAACTTTGTCATCAAGATGTTGCAGCATGACATAATAGATCCCATCTGGTCTGGCGGCACCATTATGAGCTGTTTTAATGGCATGCAAAAGTTCAGAATATTGTAGAGGTTTGTTATATTGTAGAATGAAGGCAGTTTGGAAGTTCATAGAATGCTGGAAAGATGTAGTATAAGCTGATGTTGCTGAGATTTCTGCAAACGGTTTGCCCAAAGCATTAGCTATATCTGAGAGACTAGATAAATCTCGCCCATTCAAGGAGAGGACTGAAGCAGGTATGGTCGGAAACTTAACAGAAAGTTGTCTAATTTTTTTCCAAATTAATTTGCTGTCAATGTTTCTGTTAACTGTTGATACAAAACGGGTCCAGGATTCTTTTTTTGGCTTGTTTTTGTATGAAACTTGCTTTTGCCTTTAATTTCTTATAATTTATCAGATTGGCTGTGATTGGATATTGCCGAAACAAATTCCAGGCTTTATTTTTTGCCTTTTTTGCTTTTGTGCATTCCTCATTCCACCAGTAGTTATAATGCTTTCGGTCCGGGGGATTTGATAATGGTATTGTGTCTTTGGCCACATTTAAGAGATGTGATGTGATGTAATCTGTCACATCATCAATAGGCTGGAGACGAATTTTTTCCTCGTCAAAAGAGATTGATGACTAAAATTTAACTAAATGTTTAGTTAAAGGAGCCTGTGCTATCAATAACTTGCATATGATTGGGAAGTGATCACTGCCCATAGGGTCATTTATAACAAACCACTCTATGGTCGAGACCAGTACTGGAGAACAAATGGAGAGATCTATTGCTGAAGTATGTTCAGTTGGGAGCTGAATGTGAGTGTGCGTGCCAGTATTCAGTATGGCGAGGTTCAGTGTGTCTAAAAGGCTTTCAATGAGTCGACCCCGTGTATCTGCCCATTAAAGTCCCCTAATATACAGAAAGGTGGAGGTATCTGTATGAAGAGGTCTTCAAGTTCTTTTAAACAATAAGTATGGTTTGGCTGTAAGTAGATTGAGACTAGTGTTATTGCAATATGGAGAGTTATGCGAACAGCAACAGCTTCTATTTCAGTTTGAAGTGGGATACGCTTAGTTGGGATCTTTGAATTTATTAGGATTCCTACACCACCGTGAGCAGCATTAGCTGTATTGCGATCTCTTTGATAAAGGCAATAGTTCTTTATCGAAGGAGAAATTTGTGAGGTTAAGTAAGTTTCTTGAAGACAAAGAGCAATTGGACAATACCGATTAATTAAATCATGGATATCATCTGTGTTGCAACAAAAGCCTCTGCAGTTCCATTGTACAATGAAGGCCATTATTTGTGTTTAATTGTTGGAGCTGTATCTGACTGCTTTTTGAAGGTGACTGGCTTATGAAGTTCCAATTTTTGTTTGTCTTTTTTTAGGAAAACTGGCTGACCAGTGTCCATTTCTTCTTCTTCGGCATGAATTTCTAAAATTGGATCTTCCTGTGCAGATGTGCAATCTGTGTCCATGGTTGTGTCTTGAATATTTTTCATTATATTTGAATTTGTAATACGTGGTGCGGTAGCACTCACTGGAGGAGGACGTTGTTGTTATTTGGTTTTTAGGAGCATTAGCAACTAAGGCCATATTGCTCCGGGAATATGTGGTGGTCATTCCCTCATCTTTCCGCATCCTCCATATTTGGTGGTGACGAGCTCGAACCCCGGTCTAATCAAGAAGCATGTGCTACACACTGCTGCTCCTTCCCACCTGGCTACGTAGGTGCCATTGAAGGAGGAGATTCCGCTGGCACTGTTAGAGGAGTATTATTTGCTTGGCCTGAGAGTTTGGGTTGTTGTTTACGTACATTTGGTTGTTCCTCAGAGAGGACAGTTCTAGCCCAATCAGAAATTGATTTATTAGTAGGAACTGTGACATCAGTTTGAGTAGAGACTGTTTGGTATTTTTTAACTGCTTAGCATAAGAAATATTTTTGTCATAGTAGGTGCAACTAGTCTTCTTGCTTCAACTACTTTTTTTCTCAGTTTTCCATTTTTCACAAGTTCTGGAATAGGCAGGATGATCACCTTTGCAATTTGGACAGGTCATTTTTGTAGTCGTACAGTCACTTTGTATGTGATCTGAGGAACCACAGTTGGGGCAGACAGGAACACCTCTGCATACAGTTTGTAAGTGGCCATACTTTTGACATTTATAAAATCTTAAAGAATTGGGAATGTATGGGCAGATACAGCAAAGTAAATAACCTGCTTTTACAGAGGAGGGTAAGTTTGGCGTATTGAACATGAGAATAATGTTTCTGGTAAGCATAAGTTGATTTTCTTTTTTAGTCATTATACATTTGGCTTGAATTACATTTTGTCCCTGCAGCTCTTGGGTTATTTCTTCCTCTGTAACAGGTCCCAACTGGATATGACACCTTTAGATGAATTTAGGGTTGCATGAGGAGATATTTTTACTGGAATGCCAGAAACGTTTGTTAACTGTAAAAGTTTCTACGAATGCTTGTGGTTCGTAGTTTCCACTAGTAGGTCTCCCAATTGCAATCTCTTGACAGTCTTAGGAGATCCTGCAATACCTTCAAGATGTTTTTATATTACAAAGGGAGACAGTCTGCTCATTGGCTGAATAGTAAGAGAGTGGAAAATTAAAAATGACGGGCAGGGTTGCTCCATCTGATAGTCTTCTGTCTCTTTGGATGATCATTTCCTAAATTGTGATTGGAGTCATGGTTAATGTTGGTGTCTGTTCTGGACCTCGAAGGCTCTAACAACGGATTATTATTTTTATCCATAATGCCTCCTTTTTGCCCTGGGGGTTTCTCCCTACCACCCAGGTTACTGGCCAAGCCACAGGGAGGCAGGTACAGTGCCGCTTTGTGGCACAAGCGTAGAGTTAGTACAGTTAGTAAGTCTATCTAAATTAAAGAAAAAGGTGCTTTCCTTCTTCTGGGCTCTCTTCTTATTTCTTATAAGAAATTAGAGCTACTTAACAGAAAATGTTAATAAGTGCAAGAGAAAACAAAGGAAAACTCAGTCGCTGGGACGAAAAAAACACTCGATATATGCACAATAATCACTTGGCCACAGAAACGCTTGACACCCAGGGCCGAACATCAATTGGATGCACTTCATTAGATTTTATGTGTTTTTTAACTAACAGCATAACCCCTCCTCCCTTCCTGTCCTGTCGATCCTTTCTGTACACATTGTACTCACCAAATTCTAATTCTGCACTGCTTATGTATGTGTGACACCACGTCTCTGATATCCCAACAATATCTGCCTTTGATATCTTCACTAGCACTTCAAGCTCATCGAATTTATTAACTATACTCCTAGCAGTGGTGTACATGCAAGTATACATGCACCTGTTTCTACTCTTAGCTTCCCTAACACAGCCCATATATTTACTTGTTCCACTATGACTCCCAGCAGTCTTGGAAACCCCCATTGCCTTGCTTTCCAGGCTGCTGCTCAATTGCATTTCAATAGAAGCAGTGCAAGAATCACTTTCACATCTGCCAGCAGCAGCTACCGTTAATCTATTAGTTCATGTATTCCCCCAAGCTAGCAGTTTTCCAACCCACAAAACTCTGCCTTGATAGCATCAGCAAATATTCTTGCACCCTTATTATTTAAGTGTATCCCATCCATGTAGAAGCAGTCTCTCCTGTTAACAAGCACAGACCAGACTGAGAAAAATTCTACCCCTTGAGCCTCGCACAGTCTCTCCAGGGCCGAATTGATTGACAAGGCTCTCATCATATACTCCCTCCGATCGTGTCTGGGCAGAATCGCAGACACTTTCAAATTCAACCGTAACTCACGGCTTTTTTTCAGCATTGACTTGTATTTGTTAAATAATTCCACTGGTCTCCTACTCTTAATATTATTAGTGCCAACATGTGCAACAATATCACCCTTTGTGCCCTTAAAAGATGATATCTGCTCTACAAAGTCATCAACCTTTGCCCCGGCAGATATACCCTGGTCCTGTTCCATCTATCCTTTTTGCACAATATGTTCCCCATTTCCCTGACAATAGAGTCACCTAAACAACTAGTTCCTTTGGGACCAGCACATCCTGCCTTGGGGGTTGCCCCTGTGTTGCGTGATGTTCAAGTGCCAGCTCTGGCAATGATGTAGGCAGCTGAGAGCTTGATGGGCCCCACAATTTAAATCCTTTGAGGGCATCCACCCTGTCCTTCAAGCTCTTATATAAGCCCATAACAATACTGAGTTGGCACCCGATTTCCTCACACTCCTCACATCGCGCGCACACAAATACATTTAACAAGTAGAGGTCACTGTTGAAAAAAAAGCCACGAATTAGGGATTGAATTTGAAAGCAGTAGTAGTAGTGGCATGTGATGCAAGAAAGCAAGTGCATGCAGCATCAGCCAAAAAAAAAAAAAAAAAATCACGAACAAACTGAATGAGTATTTTGCATCTACATTCCACATGAGGAATTATTAAGGTTTGAAAATGGCAGAAGGTTATCAAATTGTAGCAGGATACTTAATGATTTTGTAATAACTGAGAACAAAGAGGAGGAGAAATTGTTAAAGTTAAACATAAGGAAAGCATCTGGAGTGGATGGGATCTATCCAGTTATATTAAAGGGGGGGAAGCAACTAAGCAAACTCTTAGCCATAATTATGAGAGCATCCTTGGACTCAGGGAGGTTCCCACGGACCGGACATGTGCAATAAATAAATAAAATAAAGTGCAGCCATTATCAACCCACTGCAGGGTGGAAGCCTCCTCAACAATTCATGCTGAGGGAAAATGGACCATAATCTGCCACGCTGGTCCAGTGCGGGTTGGCAGATCGACCGTATTCAGCAGTCAGGGGCTTGAACCCCGGTCTACTCAAAGAGCGTGTGCTACTGCACTCCCGCTCCTGCCCACTCGGCTACGGAGGCCGTGTATCCCCAATTCACAAAGGGGGGATCGAAGGGCGACACGAGTAATTACAGACCAGTTAGTTTAACTTCTGTTCTGGGTAAAATAATGGGGTCACTGGTTAAAGATGCATTGCAGGATCATCTAGCCAAGACTGCAGCAATAATTCAGACACAGCATGGGTTTGTTAAGAGAAAGTCTTGTCTGACAAATTTGATAGTATATTATGATGTGGTTACAAAGGAACTGGATGCAAAAAATAATTCTGATATCATATAGTTCTTCAAATAGGCCTCTGGGGTTGGGTATACTCATACTATGATTTTTAGTGTTTTCCACCAACCATGGAATAAAACTAAAGACGAAAAAACCCAAATTTTTAAAATATTTAATATTTACAATAAATTATTAATAAACAAAATATTACTGATAGTAATTTTAAAATAAAACAACTGTGATATATACAGGATAATAATAAAATACCGAATTTAAAATGCAATAAAATATACAGGTTAAAAGCGCTAAAATACTAACTGAAGCTTTCAAAGGCTTCTGCCTTCTTTCTCAACAGTGCAATTTCTGTTTTTGCGGTGCATCATTAAATACCAGCAGGTTCACGGTGCATCTCACGTGAACGCGTACTGTTCCCGTCAGAACCGGAAGTGGCTCGGGAGCGTTTCAGGCAAAAACGTTCATCCCCTCCAAGGATTACCGCCTCAAAGAGGGGATGATTACGTGTGCCCCTATCTCTATTTATATTTTTCTCAGTAGAACTAATTCACAAGCTCTCGAGCCACTTGCGGTCCTAAAATCTATGCGCCCGATCAGTGATGACCGCTTCATCTGGGGAGATTTGATGTTGCTTCTCCCAGAAATGTTCAGCTACGGCGGATTTTCCATAGTCTGCATTTCTTATCGCATTTGTGTGCTCCCCCAGACGATCTTTGAGACGCCGTTTTGTTTCTCCCACATAACACTCCCCACATTCCGGGCATTTAATACTGTATACGACCTCCACTTATATTTTCATTTAAGACAGGGTCCTTCACCTGTGACACGATTGTGTGCAGCTTCCTGCCTGGGAGCTGCACACAACGTGTCTGGTAATTCCTTAATACGCGAGCTAAATGCTCGGATAAACTCGGATAGTAGGGAATGTATGCGGTGGCTATTGGCGTGAAGGACTCACTTCTACTCTGCCCTCCACTAATATATTTCTCTATGATCCTCCGGGGGTAGCCACACTTCAAAAGATCCGCCGTAACACGTTCATACTCCAAGTTTCTATCCTCTGAGGTACTACAATGGGATTTTGCCCTATCCACTAATGCTCTTACTACACTGTTCCTGTGATAATTAGTCTGCGCTGAGTTGTAGTGTGAATATTGGCCCCTGCACATAGATTTTCTAAATACTTTTGTTTTCAAATGCTGGCCTTCTCTACAAATCAGCACATCCAGGAACGGCAAAACCCCTCCTTCCTCTACCTCAGAGGTGAATTGTATGAACGGGGAGAAGCTATTAAGAAAATTCAACGTATCATCCTCACTCCCTTCCCGAATAACTGAAAACGTATCATCAACATACCTTTTCCACGGACGCATAGGGAGAACTGTAGTGTTAAATAGTCTGGACTCGAGCTCCTCCATCGCTAAATTAGCTATGATGGCACTGATGGGGGAGCCCATAGCTGCACCGTTAACCTGCTTGTACATGGTGTTATTAAACACCATGGTAGTACTCGAAAGACATAACTCTATTCCTTTACATATGTCCTCTAAGTTTAGTTGCGTCCTATTATTCAAGGTGGTGTCTCTTTCTAAAGCCATGTACGCACAATGTATCCCATGGTCGGTCAATTGGGATGCAGGTAAACAACGATGTTACATCAAAGGATATCATAACCTCGTTTTCTTCTATACGTTGTCCTCTTATGAATTGTACAAATTCTTTACTGTCTCTGACAATATGTTCAGAGAGTCCAACTAATGGTGACAGTAGTTTGGCTAGGAAACCAGATAATGCATACGTGGGGCTGCCAATAAACGAGACTATCGGTCTGAGTGGCACACCCACTTTATGTATTTTTGGCAAACCGTAAAACCTCGGTATCTGGCTTCCTGTGGCATGTAATGCCCAATACCGCTCCTTTGAAATCTTATTGGATTTCATCCAACATTGCACCATCTTATTAACTTGTCGTTCCAGATTCGACAGGGGATTCTTATGAATAATCATATAGGTTGTGCGATCATTTAACAAATCTAATGCTTTGCTTACATATGCTTCTTTATCCAAAACCACCGTTGCTCTACCTTTATCAGCTGGTAGGACCACAACATTATCGTCCTGCTTAAGACTTTCTAGTGCTAATCTTTGCTTTGTATTAAGATTCGAGGGAACTTTCTTGGCTTGACTTAAAATAGCTGCTGTTTTCACACGGATTTCATTGGCCATGCACACAGGTAACTTACTAGCCGCTCTCTCAATGCCCATAGCTATTTCTGCTATGGGCACTTTGGGCGGAATCGTAGCAAACTTAGGTCCTAGATTTAACACTTCTATTTGATCATCAGTCAACTGTTGACTACAGATATTAACAATAAAGTTACTATTGGTACTATTACCACTATTTTTTACCACTATTACCACTCCTGGACATGGTTTGTTCTTTAAGCCTATCGAACTTATTCATTTGTCTTTGTCTGTAACTGTCAGAAATCCGTTTTGCTTTGTTTGATACTACACTAATCACTAATGTCAAATGTACAGAGGTTAATCTCTCACTTATCTTGTTTAAGCACCTATTCTTATCTCTCCTAACGTGGTACAAGTTCTTATGTAACTTATCAATCCAAATGCTTAGGATCTTTCTTTGGTACCACTTAGAAACATTAAACAACCGCTCGTCTTCAAAAGGAGGTTTAACTTGAAAGCCACGAGGTGTGAGGTTATACGTCTTACATCGGTGGGCAAACCTCAGATGTTGTTCATGTTTAGCTTCAAGAAAGTTCCCTCGAATCTTAATACAAAGCAAAGATTAGCACTAGAAAGTCTTAAGCAGGACGATAATGTTCTGGTCCTACCAGCTGATAAAGGTAGAGCAACGGTGGTTTTGGATAAAGAAGCATATGTAAGCAAAGCATTAGATTTGTTAAATGATCGCACAACCTATATGATTATTCATAAGAATCCCCTGTCGAATCTGGAACGACAAGTTAATAAGATGGTGCAATGTTGGATGAAATCCAATAAGATTTCAAAGGAGCGGTATTGGGCATTACATGCCACAGGAAGCCAGATACCGAGGTTTTACGGTTTGCCAAAAATACATAAAGTGGGTGTGCCACTCAGACCGATAGTCTCGTTTATTGGCAGCCCCACGTATGCATTATCTGGTTTCCTAGCCAAACTACTGTCACCATTAGTTGGACTCTCTGAACATATTGTCAGAGACAGTAAAGAATTTGTACAATTCATAAGAGGACAACGTATAGAAGAAAACGAGGTTATGATATCCTTTGATGTAACATCGTTGTTTACCTGCATCCCAATTGACCGACCATGGGATACATTGTGCGTACATGGCTTTAGAAAGAGACACCACCTTGAATAATAGGACGCAACTAAACTTAGAGGACATATGTAAAGGAATAGAGTTATGTCTTTCGAGTACTACCATGGTGTTTAATAACACCATGTACAAGCAGGTTAACGGTGCAGCTATGGGCTCCCCCATCAGTGCCATCATAGCTAATTTAGCGATGGAGGAGCTCGAGTCCAGACTATTTAACACTACAGTTCTCCCTATGCGTCCGTGGAAAAGGTATGTTGATGATACGTTTTCAGTTATTCGGGAAGGGAGTGAGGATGATACGTTGAATTTTCTTAATAGCTTCTCCCCGTTCATACAATTCACCTCTGAGGTAGAGGAAGGAGGGGTTTTGCCGTTCCTGGATGTGCTGATTTGTAGAGAAGGCCAGCATTTGAAAACAAAAGTATTTAGAAAATCTATGTGCAGGGGCCAATATTCACACTACAACTCAGCGCAGACTAATTATCACAGGAACAGTGTAGTAAGAGCATTAGTGGATAGGGCAAAATCCCATTGTAGTACCTCAGAGGATAGAAACTTGGAGTATGAACGTGTTACGGCGGATCTTTTGAAGTGTGGCTACCCCCGGAGGATCATAGAGAAATATATTAGTGGAGGGCAGAGTAGAAGTGAGTCCTTCACGCCAATAGCCACCGCATACATTCCCTACTATCCGGGTTTATCCGAGCGTTTAGCTCGCGTATTAAGGAATTACCAGACACGTTGTGTGCAGCTCCCAGGCAGGAAGCTGCACACAATCGTGTCACAGGTGAAGGACCCTGTCTTAAATGCCCGGAATGTGGGGAGTGTTATGTGGGAGAAACAAAACGGCGTCTCAAAGATCGTCTGGGGGAGCACACAAATGCGATAAGAAATGCAGACTATGGAAAATCCGCCGTAGCTGAACATTTCTGGGAGAAGCAACATCAAATCTCCCCAGATGAAGCGGTCATCACTGATCGGGCGCATAGATTTTGGGACCGCAAGTGGCTCGAGAGCTTGCGAATTAGTTCTACTGAGAAAAATATAAATAGAGATAGGGGCACACGTATTCATCCCCTCTTTGAGGCGGTAATCCTTGGAGGGGATGAACGTTTTTGCCTGAAACGCTCCCGAGCCACTTCCGGTTCTGACGGGAACAGTACGCGTTCACGTGAGATGCACCGTGAACCTGCTGGTATTTAATGATGCACCGCAAAAACAGAAATTACACTGTTGAGAAAGAAGGCAGAAGCCTTTGAAAGCTTCAGTTAGTATTTTAGCGCTTTTAACCTGTATATTTTATTGCATTTTAAATTCGGTATTTTATTATTATCCTGTATATCACAGTTGTTTTATTTTAAAATTACTATCAGTAATATTTTGTTTGTTAATAATTTATTGTAAATATTAAATATTTTAAAAATTTGGGTTTTTTCGTCTTTCGTTTTATTCCATGGTTGGTGGAAAACACTAAAAATCATAGTTTGATATCATATACTTGGAAAGCTTCTGACACTGTTGCGCATGGAAGACTACAGTACAAATTGGAGCAGAATGGTATTAAGGGTAAGTTGCCACAATGGATAAGACAGTTGTAGAATAGATGTGCAAAAATTTGCCTTTAGCCAGCGGTAGTTGATTCCATCTTTCCATCTTTTGTGTTCATAGTCTAAATAAATTTAAGGCTGAGCTGGACAGGCATTTGGAACAAATGGAGGGGTGGAAAAATCATATCATTCTTCTCTTTGGTGACTTTTAACTTCTACTTTTAACTCTCTCTCTCTCTCTCTCTCTCTCTCTCTCTCTCTCTCAGGGTAACTAGGGAATATTTTTTTTTGGCTGGTGCAGCATAAGCCTCAGGCTTTCTTGCGCCATATAGCTAATAATAATAGTAAAAATAATGGGAGTGTTTTTTTTTTTTTTTTTTTTTTCTTGGCCGATGCTGCATAAGCTTGCCTTCTTGCATCATATGCCTCTACTAATGCTAATGTTATATTTTGTTATATGCCTCTACTAATGCTAATGTTATAATGTTATACTATGGCCATCAGCAACTATGGCCATAGTACGCCATACATATGGTAGGTATTTAAGCTGGATGATATGTACTCGTATTTAACATATATAGCATATGTTGTTAGAGTTACACCCATATCTTTTATCACTGTTAATTGGATATCTGCCAACAACAACAACAAAAAAGCTCCCTTTATTGTCAAGTCCCACGGGACCCTTTCATAAGTTTTGCTGGTCACAGGCTGGGAAACACAGGTGTAGCATTTTATATATATAATCTTTTCATATTTAGCCCTGATGAGACTATTTGGCAATTGTTAGCTTGAAGTGCATATCATATCCCTTAACTCACCTGCTGCAGTCATTTGTGATTCATTCAGCTCTTCTGAAAAGATGTTTTCTGAAAGTAGCAATATCCCATGGTAATATTTCCTAGTTACCTAAAATATTGCTTAAGCAATTTTAATCTATGTAAGGTTTCTTCAAATATCTTCATGCTAATGTCAGGAAAGATTCATTGGAAAATGAAATTATCCGAGGAATGTTTTAACCATTTGGCAGTCATGTGAGGTCATATGATATAGGGTATGCTGGGTTAGGAAGGGGGGGGGTTATAATCACTATCTTTAAACAAAACGACCACACAAATAAACAACCCCCCCCCCAAGAATATCCATGCTGATCCAAATTGATTTAGATCACTCTGATTAGAATGTTTTCATTTCTTGAAATAAGATGGCTTACACTCAAATTATAACAATCACTCACTTAGATCTATTGTTTACAGTTGAATCCAAACTAAATTTACGGTAAATATAAGGAGGGGCTCACATCTGGTCAGTATGGGCTTGGCACACCCAGGGTCCTGAGCTGGATATCATCATTCTTCTCTTTCTTGATGATTCCTCTCTACTTTTGACTCTCTCTCTCTCTCTCTCTCTCTCTCTCTCTCAGGGTAACTCAGGAATTTTTTTTTTTTGGCTGGTGTAGCATAAGCCTCAGGCTTCCTTGTACCATGTAGCTAATAATAATAATAATAATATCCTATGCTGCTCTGATGGATATGCCTTTAAAGGTAAAATACTCTAGCACTACCCATTTAGAAATCTTGTTTTTACAAGCTAATCCAACTAAACTCACAGCAAAAGCAACAGAGTTACTAGGCTTTTCTGATGTTTTTTTTTTAAATCCATCATATTGAAACAAGATGACTGGCACTCAAATTACAAGTAGCACTTCCTAGTTACAAGCCAATCCAAACTAAATTCACAACACAGGTAATGGTTTTCTACAGTATATACATATGGAGGCAGCCTTATTTCAGTCTGCCCAAATATAAACACAACCAACTTAGAACTTTGTTTACAGTATGATACAAATCACAATTACAGTGCATGTAAGGGTATCTTGATAGAGATGTTTTTATTTTGAAAACCAGATTTCAGAAAAACTGCAACACAACACAAGCAACTAAAAGTTGGCACATTTAATGATCAGCCAGGATGACTTCTCAGTATGAGAGGTTTCCCAAAACCGACTATCGCACTATTATGAATAAAATTTTATATTTATAATGACTATAGCCTCACTGGCCAGGAGGGAGAAAATAATAAAATATAATCATATACAGATAAGCTTCTAAAACATTTCAGTAGAAAAGAACTTTTGCAATTGCTCATGTAATTTTCATTTTGCTATTTTTAAATAACTACAGGAACTCCCCGACTTATGTAATACTTGACTTATGGACTTTACATAACTTTCTGCCGGCCGGTGCAAACTTAAAAAAATCTTGGAAATGTATTTTGCATCCTGTAGGAATAAATGGAGGTATCGTGAAAATATTGTTATGTGAACCCAATAGCACATTGTTTTTTTTATTTTTTTATTTTTTTAATTCGTTCCAAGTCCTTGGAAGTTGAAAATTTCACTATGTTACTAAGTTATTTATCTCTCTAAAAGGTCATATTTATAATGGAAACTGCACAACCCTTTCATCATTATCATATGTTCCAGTTATAAGAATCAATTTTAAACGTCTTTGTGATATTTTTCTAAAGCACGTTTCTGGAGGTGCCGACCATAAAACAATAGAAACAATTTGCGCTTTTCGGTTTATTGGGCTTTTCTGTTAGTGCGTATAATTATAAACAGGTAATAAACTTGATTTTATTGCATTAGCGATAATACCAATATTGTATGGGTTTTTACGCTATTACGGTGAAATGTGTTCACCTTCACTGAAATCTTCAATCATAAAAAACAAATTTTCAGAAACTTCTCTTCATTCCTATTTACATATTACAATGATTAAGGGAAAGCAACCAAAGAAAAGGGCAAGTGGTGGTAGTGCCAGGAAATGAAACAAAATTGATTTAGAAATGAAGATGAAAATTATTAAGTATGAAGCAGGACAAAGTTTGTTATCTATTGCACAGAATTAAGTCTCGCTGCTTCAACAGTGAATACTATTTTAACCCCTTCCCAGAACATTTTTTTTCTGGAAAATGTGCCGTAACAGACTGACTTTTTTTATTTTACAGATTAAAAGTATGCATCATGCGAATACTCATTGTATAGTTTTTTGGTGTTTTTTATTAATTTTTTCGTAGAAAAATACATAGGAGAAATTAACCCATTTGAGCTATCCTGAGTTATCTCGTGTATGCCAAAAAGTGTGCAAATTATACAGATTTTTTTTTTTTTAATAAATTAGCGCTTGAGCTAAAAGAAAGGCACAGAAAAACTCTTCATTACTCATTATATAAATAAATTTAAAAAATCAAGTGGAATGCACAAGCGGTAACCGCCCACCAAAAGCAATAATCGCGAACTAACTGCAATCTGACACATGGCTGCTGCAAGTGGACAGGCGAGGTAAGCGTCGCTTACGGGCGGCAGTTCAAGAGGCCACCAAAATATTTTTCGATATTGTTTTTGTGAATTATTTTCATGGGTTCAGTATTCTGCATTCAGGACGGCAAATTATATTTTGCTTACTGGAGGCACAGAACATGTGCTACTGTTCTGACATTGCTGTACAATATAAGTAAAACTAAAGCCAGTCGTCTGCTGCCAGGCATAAGAAAATTCTGAGAAATCTCGGGATTTACCTGGCTAATGCAAAATTAGCCAGATAAATGCCCAAGAAAATATGTTTCAGTCCTAAATTTGGAGGTATTATTGTTTTCTTCGGGTATTATTGTATCCCAAGATATTTCGTGTAGCTCCAAATAACTTTTAAAACTAAAAATGAGATATCTCGGGATAATCCATGAAGGGATTAAAGGACAGTGCATGTATAAAAGAACATGTCAAAGGATCAACGCACTTAAGATCAACAGTGATCACAAAACAGCATTCAGGTACTATATCGAAGATGGAACAGCTATTAATAATATGGATGAAAAATCAGATTCAGAAGCGAGTGCTCCTGAATATAATGACCATTCAAGAAAAAGCAACAAGTATTTATAAAGATATTAGAGATAAGTACGGCGAACTCCGGTTCATGGTAAGCAGGGGGGGGATTAATAGGTTCAAGCATTGCACTGGTTTCCACAACGTTAAAGTACGTGGTGAAGTCGCCAGTGCTAATTCTGCAGCTGCCGAGAAATTTTGTGATGTTTTGGAAAAAATTACTGACGAAGGCGGCTATTCAACGCAGCAAATTTTTTTTTTAACATTTTTAACAGCAAATTTTTAACATTTGGGACTAATGCAGCAGGAGATTGCAGATTAAAACCACTGCTTGTGTACCATTCTGGAAATCCTCGTGCATTTAAGGGCATCAATAAAGCCACCCTACCCATGCATTTCCGATTGAACCAGAGAGCTGTTATTGGTTTAGAGATTTATTAGGCACATCGCAACTATGGCCAAAGTGTGCCAAAACCAGAGAGCATGGATAACAATATCTCTCTTCGAGGATTGGTTTAAATGCTGCTTCATTCCTCAGGCTGAAAAATATTATAAAGACAACAATGTTCTTTTCAAGATTTTGCTTCTATTAGATAATGCTCCTGGATATCCTAGGCATCTAGATGATTTCAATTCAAACGGGAGAATCATATTTCTACTGTGAAACACGCCTTCACTCATCCAACCTATTGGTGTTATTTCGAATTTAAAAGCATACTATTTACGCACAACATCTGCTTAGGCATTGTCTGCAGAGACGATGAGAAAAATTTTACGTTGAGAGACTTGGAAATCTTACAATATTTACCACAGTATCTTAAACATTAATAAGGCCTGGGCAGAAATTACTAAAAGTTGTTTAAATGGCGCATGGAAGAAAATATACCCACGGTACGTAAAAGGCTTCGAAGGATTTGAAAAAGACGAATCATATGAAGAAGTTACGGATAAGATTGTAAAGATTGCAGAGCTACTTCAGTTGGAGGTTGATGCCAAAGACGTGGAGGAGTTAATAGAGGAAGAAGAGAAGGAATTATCTAACAAAGAACTTACTGACATGCAGGAAGTGATAGTGAAAGAAGAAAATGCTGACGAAGCTCAAGATGAACCAAATCAGGAGCCGAGAAGCTTCATCACCAGAGAGATGGCAATGGCGAGGTTTGAGGAAATGGATCCTGACAGCAAACAATTCTCAAAAGTTAACAGAGGGATGAATGATATGCTTGCTTGCTACAAAGAAATCTACGATGAAAAGAAAAAAGCCACCTTCCAGTCATCCATTAATATGTTCTTTCGTAAAGTTGAGCGGCCGACTCCGTCTAAATCTCCACAGCCCTGAACCTCTGCAGTGGCGTATTTATTAGCTGAAGACGTCGATTCTTGCGCAATGCTTGAGAGATAAAACTTATTGACGTTATGCCTGTCTCCTCTCTTCTTTTTTTTGTATTTTTATAATTTTGAATTTTTTTTAAATTGCACGCTTTTGTTTGTTTGTTTGTTTGTTTGTTATTTGGTTTTTAGGAGCATTAGCAACTAAGGCCATATTGCTCCGGGGTTATGCGGTGGTCATTCCCTGACCTTTCCGCATCCTCCGTATTTGGTGGTCACGGGCTCGAACCCCGGTCTAATCAAGAAGCGTGTGATACGCACTGCTGCTCCTGTCCACCTGGCTACGAAGGCGCCGCACGCTTTTGTAATTTTTCCTGCACATGAGATAAAAAATTGAATAAATACAATAAATAATTCTATTTACATGTTCGTGGAACATTTATTTTTTGATTCAATCAATTCAGCAAGCACGTTGCGAGTGCTGCACAAGCATAGGGGAAATTCTGACTTCCATAACATTCCGTGGAACGCAACCCTTACATAAGTCAGGGAGTTCCTGTATTTGTGATTATAATATTACATTTTGTTTTTGTATTCTATATAGTATTACTGACAAGAATATAAAATTTTGATTAATTTTTACTGGAAGCACTTAAAATATGGGTATGAAAAATTGATTACAAAAGGTTTTTTTTCTTCTGTAACTATTACAAATCAGTGTAAAATATTCATACAAACCATGCTGTAAGTTCAAGAGAAATTTATTTTTTATAACTGCTGGCTCATAAATGATATTTTACTCAAAGTATTATTTATCACTATACCAAATTTTAATCAGAAATGTCTATTTGAAGCTGTGGTATTTGAGCATAAACTTTGAATGTGAAAACTGAGTGTTGTGATGAAATAATTAAGAATTTAAAAAAAATAATAATAATAATAATAGAGTAAAACTTGCATTACGTATCACCTCAGGAAACTGAGTAAAATGTACTTGAGACAAGACTAATGCTTAATACAAGGTGCATATCAAATTTTGCTAACTGATATTTTATTCAATTATAAACAAATAGATCATTACAAAATAATATAACTTTATTTGTAATATTAAATTATTATTTTTCAAAAAAATTAATGATTTTAGTTTAGTTATGCTTTTTTCTTATAAAGGATCAGTTCCTAAGTAATGCCTCTTGGGCAACAAAATCTTTTGTAATTGAGTTAGCATCGTGAAGTTTTATATACTGCTAGTAGATATTATAACAAAAACATGCTAAAATAAAAGATTCTGTCTATTATAGATATGAAGTTATGAAATTAGTCAAACTGTGTTTGTTTCTGTCAATTGTCAGTGCGAGAGTTCCTTTCTAAGTCAGGAGAAATTAGCTGTCCGGATTCAGGAAAAATTGGGGAAAGTACATCAATAAAATGTTACTGATATAAGCAATGTTCACAGATGGCTTGCACATTTAAAAGATTTTGGACAGATTGATTCAAAAAGATTGGACAATAACCACATATACAATGATGCAAACACTAGAGTGTTCAAAGAAGTGTATCAATTTTAGACACATAAGATTATGGGAAAATATGCTGCAAATGGGTATTCAAGTTGTTATCAAGACAAAAGAAATTCTCCAAGCAAGAGATCTGCCAAGACCTGTTACAGGATTGCAATAACTTTCAAGAAGATTATTCTAATGGCCTAATAACAGATGATGAGAAATGGCTCTTCCATTATGACCCTCATTCTAAACACCAGTCTACAGAATGGGCACATCCATTCTCCAGTAAAGAAAAACACTCAAACTGCCATATCATCACAAAAAATTATGGTTACAGTGCTTTGGGTCAGGAGGCCCAATTCTGGTTGATTTTTTAGAGAAAAATCAAACTATAAATAAGGAAAGATATTACCAAACACTTGATAAGTTTTAATATGATTAAAAACCAAAAAAAATTACTGATATAAGCAATGTTCACAGATGGCTTGCACATTTAAAAGATTTTGGACAGATTGATTCAAAAAGATTGGACAATAACCAGATATACAATGATGCAAACACTAGAGTGTTCAAAGAAGTGTATCAATTTTAGACACAAGCGTGTGCTACGCACTGCTGCTCCTGTCCACCTGGCTACGAAGGCGCCGCACGCTTTTGTAATTTTTCCTGCACATGAGATGTTCAAGTAAACTGTCCATTACACACGATTTCTAATACGGTACTGAGTGATGACTAGACTTCGGATAAATGCATATAACGCAAATATTACAAGCAAAAAAAAGGAAGGCTCTAAAGGATATCAAATCACATTACACCTTGATAATGCCAGGCCACACTCACACTGCTCATATCGCTCAGATGAAAACTGCAGGCCTAGGGTAAAGAGTTTTGCCTCATCCTGCATATAGCCTGTATTTGGCTTCAACTGATTTCTTTTCCAATTTGGACACATGTAGAAGTATCTTCAGGGTAAACAACTTTTTAATTGATGGGGAGCTGAAAAAAACATTGACACTGAAAACAATATTACACTACCAATATATTTATGTGTATAAGTTGAACTCTGAAAACTAAAAATTCATCTCAACATTTGACATCAATCGTATGTTGAGTGACACTTAAATTCAAGACATGTGCCTAGGGCAGCAGTTCCCAAACTGTGTGCCGCACCACCCCAGGGCGGCGCAGCAACCTCACAGGGGCACCGCGGGATATTTTGAATTTTCAAGGGATTGTTGTTGTTTGTTATTTAGGAGCATTGGCAACTAAGGCCATATTGCTCCAGGAATATGCGGTGGTCCTTCCCTTGACCTTTCCGCATCCTCCGTATTTGGTGGTGACGAGCTCGAACCCCGGTCTAATCAAGAAGCGTGTGCTACGCACTGCTGCTCCTTCCCACCCGGCTACGGAGGCGCCGAATTTTCAAGGGAAACAGCAATACTATACATCTGTCGGACACCACGCAAACTACTAGATCGAGGTAGTTCACAGTTTCAACATTACTTATTAAGTTGTTTGGATCTAACTACTTAATAAACGGAACTGTTAGGTATTCCTTTTGGTCTAGGGGCAGCGTGAAAAAATTACTAAGACACTAAGGACCCCTGGATTTTAAATCTATTCAACAAGCCCTTACTAGTTTTAAATGGTTCCATATATTTTTTCTTTCTTTTAGGTGAGTTTTCTTTGGATCATCATATTGGCTAATCTCTCTATCTCTTTTTTTATAATATTTAACTTAACTGAATTCTGCATTGGATATTATCTTCAATAAAATTAGTTAAAGTTTTTCCATTTCAATCCCAATAGCCCTAGTTGCTTGCAGTGGAACAGCTATCTTTCCCGCTGATAAAATTAATTCTTTATTTTTTTTATAATTGTTCTTACAGTTAAACTTGCAAGTCCTAATTATGGCACACATCCTCTTGTCTTTGATGGGAATCGATTTGCTTCAAAACGTCTTTTTCTTACATTTTTCTTACATACGTTGCTTTTTCATTCTTATCGGCCATTATTAACTCTTCGAAAATGTAACTGCATTGGTTGCATTAATTATGATACAATGTTCAAGTAAACTGTCCATTACACACGATTTCTAATACGGTACTGAGTGATGACTAGACTTCGGATAAATGCATATAACGCAAATATTACAAGCAACATACTTGATCATCCCCAGGGGCTCACATCTGGTGAGTATGGGCTTGGCACACCCAGGGTCCTGAGCTGGATATCATCATTCTTCTCTTTCTTGGTGATTCCTTTCTGCTCTCTCTCTCTCTCTCTCTCTCTCTCTCTCTCTCTCTCTCTCTCTCTCTCTCTCTCTCTCTCTCTCTCTCAGGGTAATAGGATTTTTTTTTTTTTTTTTTTTTGCCTGGTGCAGCATAAGCCTCAGGCTTCCTTGCACCATATGGCTAATAATAATAATAATAATTTTTTAAAATGTTATCTCAGAACTACGTAACAAGTCACTGTACTGCAATTAAATTAGCGTGCAAGAAAATTTCACTGAGTGTGGGAAAATTTCTCAAGTCGGCATGGGAAACATGCTGACTTGAGATTACTAATGATATTAAGAGTAGGAGACCGGCGGAATTACTTAGCAAGTACAGGTCACTGTTGAAAAAAAGCCGTGAATTAGGGTTGAACTTGAAAGTGTCTGCAATTCTGCCCAGACACGATAGGAGGGAGTATATGATGAGAGCCTTGTCGATCAATTCGGCCCTGGAGGGATTGTGCAAGGCTCAAGGGGTAGAATTTTTTTCAGCCTGGACTGTACTTGTTAACAGGAGAGATTGCTTCTACAGGGATGGGATACACTTAAATAGAAAGGGTGCAAGAATTTTTGCTGATGCTGTCGAGGCAGTGTTAGGTGGGTCGGAAAACTGCTAGTTGGGGGGGGGGGGGGATACAAGGACTAATAGATTAACAGTAGCCACTGGCAGAGGTGGAAGTGATTCTTGCACTGCTTCTATTCAAATGAGCAGATGTCTGAAAAACAAGATGCAGGATATTTCAGAGACTGCTGGTAGTCATTGCGTTACAAGTAAACACATGGTTGTGTTAGGGTAGCTAAGAATAGAAACAGGTGCATGTATACCTGCGTGTACACCAATGCTAGGAGTTTGGTAAATAAATTTGATGAATTTGAGGTATTGCTCAAAACATCAAAGGCAGATATTGTTGGGATATCAGAGACGTGGTGTCACACAGATATAAGTAATGCGGAACTGGAATTTGGGGAATACAATGTATATAGAAAGGATAGACAGGACAGGAGGGGAGGAGGGGTTATGCTATTAATTAAGAAACACATAAAGTCAAAGGAAGTGAAGCCAGTTGACATCGATGGACAGGGCAGTGTCGAGTCAGTTTGGTGTGACATAAGCATAGGGAAATCAAAATTGAGAGTAGGAGTGTGCTATAGGCCTAATGACTCTGATGAGTATAATAATATATTGTACAGGGAAATAGAGTGGGCCAGTAAATCAGAGAGTCTTATAATGGGGGATTTTAATTTCCCAGATATTGACTGGAATTTGTGGGTTGGTCACTCGCACACTAGCAAGGCTTTTGTGGATTTATTGGATGATTGTTTTCTACATCAGCATGTTCGTGAGGCAACAAGAGGGAGCAATACTCTTGATCTGATTATCAGTAGTGATTCTTCATGCATTAAGAACCTGCAGATAAATGAACCACTAGGTGGCAGTGATCACAGTGTGTTGAAGTGGGATTTACTCAAGGAGGTAACTACCATCAGAGGTAAAGGGAAGGGTTTTTGTTTTCGTAAAGGCGACTATGATGGTCTGAGACAGTATTTAAATTCTATACAGTGGGACCAACTGATGATGTTACCAACAGCAAACTCAAAATGGGAAGCATTCAAGGAACTAATCTTGATGGCTACCAGGCTTTACATACCAACTAAGAAATATTGTTCAAGGTTTAGGCCTAAATGGTTGTCAGATGGACTAATGAGACATGTGGCAGAGAAGAAAAATGCATGGGATACATACAAATTAATGGGTGACATGGAAGCCTATGATAGATATAAGTTGGTCTGTAACCAAGTCACAAAGGAGATTAGGCAGGCAAAGGCAGACTACGAAAAATCCTTGGCAAAGGATGCAAAGAAAAACAGAAAGGAGTTCTTTACATACTTGAACTCGAGAAGGAAAGGGATGAATCAGATTGGTCCACTGGATATTGATGGTTCAACAGTTGAGGATCCTGCTCAGGTGGCTAACAATCTAAACGAGTATTTTGCATATACATTCACGCATGAGGAGTTATTCAGGAAGGAGAATGATGAAGGTAAAGTAAACATTGGCAGTGAGCTGGATGATTTTGTAATAACTGAGAGGAAAGTGGAGGAGAGATTGTTGAGGATAAACATAAAAAAGGCACCTGGGGTGGATGGGATCTATCCAGTTATATTAAAGGAGGCAGCAAAGGAAGTATGCAAACCCCTAGCCATAATTATGAGAGCTTCTTTGGACTCAGGGGAGGTACCCATAGACTGGAGATGTGCAAATGTAACCCCAATTCACAAAGGAGGATCAAAGGCTGACACAAGTAATTATAGACCTGTTAGTTTAACTTCTGTTCCAGGTAAATTAATGGAGGCACTGGTTAAAGAAGCACTGCAGGATCATCTAGACAAGAATTCAGTTATAGCTCAGACGCAGCATGGTTTTGTTAAGGGCAGGTCTTGCCTGACCAATTTGATTGGATACTATGATGTAGTCACAAAAGAACTGGATGCAGGGAATAACTTTGATATTATATATTTGGATCTTAGAAAGGCTTTTGATACTGTTGCACATGGAAGACTGCTGCACAAATTGGAGCAGTGTGGCATTGGAGGCAAATTGCTGCTATGGATAAGGGGATGGTTGAGTGGCAGAAGACAGAGAGTGGTAATCAATGGACACTGCTCAACGTGGACTAATGTTATTAGTGGAGTTCCTCAAGGTTCAGTGTTGGGTCCATTGTTGTTTTCGGTGTTTATGAATGATATTGATGATGGGATATCAAGTTTAATGTCTAAGTTTGCAGATGATACAAAGGTTGGCAGGGTCGTTAAGGACACTACTGACGCTATGCTGCTGCAACAGGATCTGGAAAGGTTGAACAGATGGGCTGAGAGGTGGCAAATGAAGTTTAACATTGACAAATGTAAAGTACTACATATGGGTAACAGTAACCCCAGAGCAATGTATCAACTCTGCGGTACTACACTGACAGTGGTGGAGAATGAAAAGGACCTGGGGGTAATTGTGCAGGCAGATATGAAGTTCTCTGAGCAGTGCAGACGAGCTGCAAGAGTAGCTCATGGTGTCTTGTCAATGATATACAGGAATTTTTCTAGCAGGGATAAGGAGGTGATTATTCCCTTGCATAAGGCAATGGTTAGGCCACATCTTGAGTACTGTATACAGGTCTGGAGGCCTCATTTCAAGAAGGATGTAGAGCTGCTGGAACGGGTACAGAGAAGGGCAACAAGATTAGTAAATGGAACAAAGGGTTGCTCTTACGAAGAAAGGCTTAAGTTTTGGAAATTACAGAGTCTGGAGACTAGGCACCGGCGAGGTGATCTGATAGAGGTGTATAAGGCTTTGAATGGTTTGAGCATGCTCAATGCCAATGGGATTCTTCATCTTTCTCAGAATAATCACCTCAGAGGGCATAAATTCAAATTGAGGCAGGACGGATTTCGGATAGATGTACGGAAATTTGCCTTTGGCCAGCGGGTGGTTGGTTGGTGGAACCGACTTCCATCACTTGTTGTTGAAGTTGATAGCCTAAACAAATTTAAAGCTCAACTGGACAGGTATTACGAATGAACGGAGGGGTGAAATGGGAGAGGGTTTTTTTTTTTTGGCTGATGCTGAATAAGCTTGCTTTCTTGCATCATATGCCTCTACTAATGCTAATGCTAATGCTAACATTTTAATGACATTTTGCTATTCATTTTCAAGCTATCAACTCCATCAAATGAAACGATTTCGTCAAATATGCCAAAAATGCAATCTGTAAAAAAGCGTTATAGTGATCTGTGACAGCATTATAGTCAGATATGGATCATAATATAAGAACAGCGTTATAGGGAATCAGCGTAAAGCAAACCGCGTTATAATGGGGGCCTGCTGTATTTGTAAAATAAAAATTTGACATATGGTCATATGGTCTGTGTCTAATAAAATCTGACCAAGTGTATAAGATCCAGTCAGATGGGTAAAAGTGCTAAAGCATATATTTCAAGCACCGGTAAAATTATCCCAATCAATTAAAATATCTATTATAGTTAAAATGGTGTCACATGACTCGCACACGGGAGGTAATCAGCCAGAAGCAGGAAAGTGTTTGTTTGTTATTTGGTTTTTAGGAGCATTAGCAACTAAGGACATATTGCTCCGGGAATATGCGGTGGTCATTCTCTGACCTTTCCGCATCCTCCGTATTTGGTGGTGATGGGCTCGAACCCCAGTCCAATCAAGAAGAATGTGCTACGCACAGCAGGAAAGCGTCTGTAAGATGACTGTGTCCTATATGCAGTTCAGCAAGAACAACTTCCTCTTTACAATTCCTGCACAGTTACACTGCCATGCTTCAGTTACATGGGTTTCTCTGATATAATTTATTTGTTTCTGTCCATTGAGAATCTTGCCATTGAGAGTATACCTTGTTGCATATTAAGTCTGTAGTCTTTACAGGCAACTAACAAGCAACAATTATTCTTGGGAATTGCTGATTTGCCTGCACTATCAGCCAAATTATTTCTCTTAATCCCAGTGTAGGTAGAAATCCAGCAGAAGAACATCAAATTTATGTTCATAAAGAGAACATATCTTATTCTGAACACGAGATAAGGCTGGATGAGAATTGTATCTGAAAGGTAATAAAGACTGTAATACATTAAAAGAATTGGAATATATAATAAACTGTTGGTATCTGCAAGTTCTGATGTGATCAAAAGCTATTTTTTTAGGATACAGCTCTGCAGTGAATATGCTACATTCAGGGAAAATCTGCTGATATTGTAGTGTCAGGAAAGAGAACAGCAGATTCATCCTATACATCCTATACATTCATCCTATACATATACATGATGTTGGGGAAGTCTTGCCTGACCAACTTGATTGGATACTATGATGCAGTCACAAAAGAACTGGATGCAGGGAATAACTTTGATATTATATACTTGGATCTTAGAAAGGCTTTTGATACTGTTGCACATGGAAGACTGCTACACAAATTGGAGCAGTGTGACATTGGAGGCAAATTGCTGCTATGGATAAAGGGGTGGTTGAGGGGGAGAAGACAGAGTGGTAATCAATGGACACTACTCATCGTGGACTAATGTTATTAGTGGAGTCCCCCAGGGCTCAGTGTTGGGTCCATTATTGTTTTCTGTATTTATAAATGATATTGATGATGGTATATCAAGCTTAATGTCCAAGTTTGCAGATGATACAAAGGTTGGCAGGGTTGTCAAGGACACTACTGACACTATGCTGCTGCAACAGGATCTGTAAAGGTTGAGCAGATGGGCTGAGAGGTGGCAAATGAAGTTTAACATTGACAAATGTAAAGTACTACACATGGGAAACAGCAACCCCAGAGCAACGTATCAACTCTGTGGTACTACACTGACAGTGGTAGAGAATGAAAGGGACTTGGGGGTGATTGTGCAGGCAGATATGAAGTTCTCTGAGCAGTGCAGACGGGCTGCAAGAGTAGCTCATGGAGTATTGTCAATGATATACAGGAATTTTTCCAGCAGGGATAAGGAGGTGATTATTCCATTGTATAAGGCAATGGTCAGGCCACACCTAGAGTACTGTATACAGATCTGGAGGCCTCATTTCAAGAAGGATGTAGAGCTGCTGGAACGAGTACAGAGAAGGGCAACAAGATTAGTGAATGGAACAAAGGGGTGCTCTTACGAAGAAAGGCTTAAGTTTGGCAAATTACAGTGTCTGGAGACTAGGCACCAGCGAGGTGATCTGATAGAGGTGTATAAAGCCTTGAATGGTTTAAGCATGCTCAATGCTGATGGGATTCTTCCTCTAGCTCAGAAAAATCACCTGAGAGGGCATAAATTCAAATTGAGGAAAGACAGATGTAGGATAGACGTGCGGAAATTTGCCTTTAGCCAGCGGGTGGTTGGTTGGTTGGTGGAACAGACTGCCATCCCTTGTGGTGGAGGTTGATAGCCTAAATAAGTTTAAGGCTCAGCTGGACAGGTATTTTGAACGAACAGAGGGGTGAAGTGGAAGTGGGTTTTTTTTTTTTTTTTTTTTTTTGACTGATGCTGCATAAGCTTGCTTTCTTGCATCAAATGCCTCTACTAATGCTAATGCTAATGAATGAAATAAAAATGATTCAGACTTTGAGCTGTCTGTGTGGCAAGAGTCAGCATGTTCAGCTCGGTGTGCTAAATAGAGCTGCAGGGAGAGAGATGGAATATCAGACTTTACCCAGTTCTTAAGGGAAAAGTTGCATGCCGGAAAGTGAGCATGCTAGGGTGGAAGGGACTGCTTTGTTAATTAGGGAACCTTGAATTCTTGAAAATGGATGCTTATGCAGGATGGTCTGGCAGGGATTTCAGTTTTAAAGTGTATTTTAGAGATAATTGCTTATGTCGAAATGATAACGGTGGTTCATTTGCTTCCATGTATAGGCTCTGGATAGATGTTCGAAATGCTCCAATAGCAATATGGATGGCCTGATGACACAAGTGAGCATGCTAGGGTGGAAGGGACTGCTTTGGTAATTGGGGAACCTTGAATTCTTGAAAATGGATGCTTATGCAGGATGGTCTGGCAGGGATTTCAGTTTTAAAGTGTATTTTATAGATAACTGCTTATGTCGAAGTGATAACGGTGGTTCATTTGTTTCCATGTATAGGCTCTGGATAGATGTTCGAAATGCTCCAGTAGCAATATGGATGGCCTGATGACACAAAGGGTCCAGCCACTGACATACACTGTTTTTGGTTGATGTTTTATATTGCACAAGTGCATAGTAAGGTGCATCGGTCCACACTCCAACATGAAGAGGAGAGAGAACAGAGAATATTTAAGCCTCTTGTGCACTTTATATGGAGTTAATGGCTCTGTTCAAGAAATGCCAACTTTTTATCAAATACAAGTCCCAAGAATTTTATGTCTAGCACTACTGGAATAGCATTTTGTCCAAGCCTCAATTCAGGTTCACCAAGAAGGTTATGCTTATGACAAAAATGTACACAGTCTTCTAGGGCAAGAACCTTAATCCATTAGCCAATGCCCAGGAGTTAAGCCAATCAATGGCTTATTGCAGTTGCCTTTCAATAACCCTCATCTTGCATGACTGAGAAAATATGCCAAAGTTATCAACAAAATGGTGCTATTTACAGTTGGAGAAAGTTGTTCTGCAATGGAATTTACTTTGATTACGAAAAGCATAACACTTAAAACTGATTCCTGTGGTACTCCTTCCTCTTAGTAAAAGGGATAAGGAGAGTGGATCCTACATGAACTTGGATAGAACAACTGGATAACAAGTTTTTTAATAAAAATGGGGTGACCTCTAAAAGGCTACATAGGTCTTTTAAAATGTCAAATCTTTAAGTAATGTCATACACTTTTTCTGCATCAAAGAACACAGACGGCAGATGTTATCATTTTAGGAAAGAATTCTAGATGGATGTTTCCAGTCTAATTAAATGGTCCAGAGTGGACTAGTTTTCTCGGAACTACACTGCATACTAGAAAGAAGGTCATTTGATTCTAAATACCATATAAAACAAGCACTGAAATTTCCCACAACTATCGACTTATTGTTCTAGTCAGAACAATAAGTTGATAGTTGGTGGGAATTTTAGGATCCTTTACTGGCTTAGCAAAAGCAAGAATGGTTGCCTTGCGCTAGGCATCCGGAAACTGCTCCTCGATAAAGATTCTGTTATACAGAAAGAGCAGGTGATCAGAAGAAATCTGTTATACAGAAAGAGCAGTAATTTTGAGAAAGGCGCATAATTATTTCATAATGAATGCCATCTGGCCCAACAGCACTTGCCTTAGTATGGGTTAGAGCTCTTTTTACCTCCTCAATAGTGAATGATTCGCTCTAAGGATAAAGACCCTTTGATGTGAAATTAAATACCTGTTTTTTCCTTTTAATGTTTCAGGACCAGGAACTCTGAGGAATAAGATGATATTGTAAAGATGTTAGAAAATGCTTCCTCAAGAGCATCAGTGACTGCAGTTGGTTCTGAAACACTGCATCCATTATACTCTAGGACAGGGATCAGCAACCATATGCCCGTGGGCACCAAGGTGCCTGCCGAAGAGTTTTCATGTGCCCGCATGAAAAATCAGGGCGATCGCCCAGTAGATCCCCGGACTGCATTGGATTGTCGGGTCACTGCTAACCTGGGATACACTAGGACAGGATGTTATATTTATGTCTTGCAGCAATGGCCTTCCAAGTGTAATAAGCAAAAAGGTTGCAAAATGTTTTCTTTGGGGCTTTTCCAATTGTTTTAGTCTTTTTCAGTTTTCTTTATTCCGATTTCCTTGGGTTTTCTAACCTAACATTTCCATTCCCGAAGTTAGGAAGTCCAGAGAGAACCTGTAAATTTAGTGATTTCGTGACTTAAATATCTCAGTTTGGCAATTTAAATCTTCATATGCATCACTGAAAAAAGCAGTGTAGGGTATTGAATTTAAGAGTTACCATTAGTACAGTACGGTCAGAGGAAAGTGACCCAAACTTAATAGGATATGGACCAGAAGAAACCCACTGTTAATGAAAAATATTATGGTTGAGTCCTTGCTTTGTCTTCATCAAAAGGGTGAAGCAAAATGACTTTTAGTGTCCAGATGTAGAAGTTTTATAGAATAACAATGGTGTTTCAAAGAAGCATTTTTCTAAGAATTTTTCAAAACAGCCTGAAAAGGAAGGTATCCTTTTTGGGCAATTCCACTAAGATTTTCGTTGACACAAGACCACTGGTGAGAGTGCTTATAGTTTCTCGGTCCTTTTTTGGATACAAGTGTATATGTGGGTAGTAGAAGAGATTTATTTTGTTTAATTGGGCGCTTTTGTGAAAATTTAACAAATTTATATGTTAAAATAAAATCAAAAGTATATAATTCCTCAGTATAATTTTATATTATATGTTTATTTTTAGGTGGACCCCAAAAAGAGTAACTTAATATGAGTGGAAAAAGACAAATGGGAAAATCATATGATTTCAACAGTGAATGGAAAGAACAATTCTGCTTTATCACGTGTAATAGAAAGTGTGTTTGTTTACTGTGTGATAATTCTGTGGTAGTAGATAAGAAGAATAACATTGAAAGGTATTTTAAAACAAATCATATAACCTTTGACACAAGTTATCCACATTAGCATTAGTTGAGGCATATGATGCAAGAAAGCAAGCTTATATAGTATCAGCCAAAAAAAAAAAAAAATTCCCATTTCACCCATCCAGTCACTCCAAATGTTTGTCTAGTTCAGCCTTAAATTTATTTAAGCTATCGACTTCCACAACAACAGATGGAAGTCTGTTCCAGCAATCAACTACTCACTGGCTAAAGGCAAACTTCCGCATATCTATTCTACAACTGTCTTTCCTCAATTTGAATCTATGTCCCCTCAGGTTCTTAATCTAAGCAAGTGGAGGTATCCCATCAGCATTAAACCTTCTCAAACCATTCAAGGCCTTAAATACACCTATCAGATCACCTCGCAGGTGCCTAGTCTCTAGATGCTGCAACTAGCAGAACTTAAGCCTCTCTTGGTAAGGGCACCCCTTGTTCCTCTCACAAATCTTGTTGCCCTTTTCTGTACTCGTTCTAGCAACTTTACATCCTCCCTAAAATGAGGCCTCAAGACCTGTATGCAGTACTGAAGGTGTGGCCTGCCCATTGCCTTATACATGGGGATAATTACCTCCTTGTCTCTGCTAGCAAAATTCCTATATATTATTGACAAAACTCCATGACCTGCACTGCTCAGAGAACTTAATATCTGATTGCCCAATTGCTCCCAATTCTTTTTCATTCACCACCTCTCTGAGTGTATTACCACACAGTTGGTACATTTCTCTTGGGTTACTGCTACTCATATGCAGTACTTTGCATTTGTCAATATTAAACTTTAGTTGCCACTTCTCAGCCTGTCTGCCTAACTTTTCTAGATCATGTTTCAGTAGTATACTGTCTTTACTGTCATTAACAACCCTGCCAACCTTTGTATTATCTTCAAACTTCGACAATAAGCCTGATATACCTTCATCGATATCATTGATAAATATACACAAAACAACAATGGGCCCAGCCCATTGTTGAATTGTGTATTTATCAATGCCAAAAAACCCTGGGGGGTGCTCCACTAATAACATTAGTTCACGTAGAGCAGTGTCCATTTATTACCACTCTCTGCCATCTCCCACTCAACCATCCCTTTATCCACTGCAGCAACTTGCTCTTAATGCCATACTGCTCCAATTTGTAAAGCAGTCTTCCATATGCAACAGTATCAAAAACTTTCCTGAAATCCAAGTATATGATATCAAAATTATTTTTTGAGCATCCAGTTCCTTTGTAACCATATCGTACTACCCAATCAAATTGGTCAGACAAGACTTCCCTTAACAAACCCAAGCTGTGTCTGCCCTATTACTGCAGTCTTATGCAGGTTATCCTGCATTACTTCTTTAACCAGTGACTCCATTATTTTCCCCCAGAACAGAAGTTAAAACTAACAAGTCTATAATTATTTGTGTCAACCTTTGAATCCCCCCTTTGTGAATTGGGGATACACTTGCACATCACAAGTCCATGGGGGCCTCGCCTGAATCTAAGCCATAATTATGAGAGCTTCTCATAATTATAACTAAGGGTTTGCTAACTTCCATCACTGCCTCTTTCAATATAACTGGATAGATTCCATCTGCCCCAGGTGCCTTTTTTTATGTTTAACTTCAACATTTCTCCTCCACTTTGCTCTCCATTATTACAAAATCATTTAGCTCCCTGTTGGAGTCTATTAAACTTTTGTCCTCCCCTTCCTTACAGAATTCCTCATGTGTGTATGAATGTAGATGCAAAACACTCTTTCAGTTTGTCAGCTATCTGAGCAAGATCATGAACAGTTGAACCACCAACAGCAAGAACAATATTTTCTGTGATATATATCAATGAATCATTGATAGGCTCCTGACTGTAATGATGTGAAACTCTGCCAGATGTGGAAAGGCATTCCAGTCAGCCTAATCCATCTTCCACTAAAGAGAAAACATGGTCTCCCACTAATCAGAGTGGTTACCACAGGGAAGTTATTGCATCCATATGAATTGCTCTCCAGCTCCCAAGTAGATGAAGCAAAGAGAGAAGTGAAATAAAAATACAAATATTTTATTTATTTTTACTGTTTTTTGCTTGCCAAGTCATTTTTTTTCCTAAATAAGATTAAATGCTTTTTGAGAAATACTATTTACTTTGAGCTTTTCTTATAGAATTTAGAATTGCAAGCTTCTTTTTCAAAATGCATTTGAAGAAACATGTTAAATTCAATCCATTTTTTAATTGTTCTACAGAATTCACAGCATTAGAATACTTTTGGATGTTCAATTCAGATATCTTTGTTTGCAAGTAAAGCTTTCTGCATTATCTTCATTTTCTTCACCAACCACTACTTTCTTTTTCAGCGTGAGGAGGATATGGTTCCAAGATGAATGAAAAATGAATTAATTAGTTTAATAGAGGATAGATAAAAAGATGGCATGGAAAAGTTACAGCCATAAAAAGAAAGTACCAAAGTCTACAGCAGCCACACACCGATCTGTAACAGTACCACAGAAAAGGATAGGGTGGCAAAGGGAGATGAAAAATCTGCTGGTTAAGAGAGTAAAGAATGGAGACAAGGAGTTTTTCACACGTGAGTAAAAAGACGTGAAGAATGAATTAGATTGAACCTTTGTGTAATTTTGGAGTGGTTAAATGGTTCAGTCTGATTGTGGGAAAGTCTTAGATAACCAGGCTGATTTTGAGGATGAATTGAAAAGGTACCTTGCATCAATATTTGCAGACAAAAGATCCAACATGGTAAGGAGAAACACAAGTGGTTGAATTTTGAGGAAGGTGGAAAGAGAGTGCAGTGAACCATCAAGGTTAATTATGAGAGCACCACTAAACTCAGGAAATATTCTCTTGGACTGGAGAAGTGCCAATGTATCACCAATACATAAGGTGGTTCTAAGAGTGAAAGTGGAACTCTAGCTAATGTCTGACTTCAGTGGTATAGAAAATCACGGGTGCAATACAAGGAAAATGATAAAAGTGCAGTCACCTACGTAGCAATGGAATTCTGAACAATAGATGGCATGGTTTTTTGTCAAAATAGCTAACCAGGTTGTTAAACAACCTTGTTAGCTATTTTTGACAGAAACACTTATGAGCTGGATGTGGGAAATAATTTTGACATTGTTTACTCAGATTTGAGCAAGGCATTTAACACAGCCCCACATGAGTGGTTAAGTACACATGACTGTATAAGATGAAACATTTGCAATCAAGGAAAATCTTTAGATGGATCAGATTATGGCTGCAGAGCAGGAGTCAAAGGGGTTGTGATTAATGGTTATTATTATCCATATGGTGCAAGGAAGCCTGAGGCTTATACTGCACCAGTCACAAAAAAAAATTCTGAATTACCCAGAGAGAGAGAGAGAGAGAGAGAGAGAGAGAGAGAGAGAGAGAGAGAGAGAGAGAGAGAGAGAGAGAGAGAGAGAGAGAGAGAAGTAGGAGGGAATCACCAAGAGAGAGAAGAATGATGATATCCAGCTGAGGATCCTGGGTGTGCCAAGCCCATACTCACAGATGTGGGCCCCTGAGGTTTGTTTTATGGTGATTAATGATTAATGGTTATGCTTCAGGTTGGGCTAACATAAGAAGTGGGGGTTCAGAAGTATCAGTATTGGAGACCACTCTTGTTTTTGATTTTCTTCAATTATGATTAATTGAACATTTGCTTGAAGAGAAATAAGGCCATTCACTGCATAAGGCAATTGTAAAATGCATTTGAAATACTGTGTTCAAGCAGGGAAACTATGGGAAAAGACACAGAGATTCTTGAAAGGGTCCAAAGGCAGGAAACGCATCTACTGAGACTGGCAAAAGGCTATTCGTACAAGGGAAGACTCAGAATTTTAGGCAGTGAATTGTTAACTGTTGGAATAAGTTGCTTCCATAGGTAGTTGAGGAAATTCAAAGGTCAGCTGGATAGAAACCCATGCTCTTCAGTGGCAAAATTATAAATTCAGTCCTCTTCTCCCCACTAGACTGCCAAACAGCCAAATGTGATCTTTAACAACCATAGCAAACCCCACTAAGCAATGGCAGACCTGACAGTACAGTAGTTTTGCCACTAGGCTTAATTTTTTATTTCTGGCAAATGTTGGAGTCATAGTCCTTCATTAAGTTGGCAACAATTTTGACTGTTGAAACAGTTTCCTTGTTTCGACCATTAATGAAATGGTCGAAATAAATCTCATTCATAAAATAGTTTGTGAGGCTTTGTTTTTTGTGCATTTTATAGCTAAACATATCCAAAAAATTGCATCTAACACATTGATTTATTTTGATAAATCACTCAATGAACCTGTCAAATCTGTTTTTACTATGTATAGTAAAAATAAGTTGCCTATAGTGAACCTTGAAGTTGTGGATGATACCCTGATCTGATGGTTGATATACCGAAGTTGTATTTGGAGTAGAAAAGCAAGTAAGATGACTCTCCTTATTTTGTTTTTCTTGTCATTCAAGGATTTTAATTTGCTTACCAGATAACGAACTCTTAAATATACCCTTTTGTAACAACAAGATTTACCTATCAAGAAGGTGTTTCAAATTCTCTTAACATATTTATGTACAGAATGACAATGCCTTTCCCTTGAGATTGTTCTAATACAGTAAGCTCTTGTTATAACACTGCTTTATGCTGTTTCACTATAATGCTGTTCTTATATTATAACACGTCTCTCTCTAACGCTGTCATAACTCACTATAATGCCATTTTACCAGTGTACAGATTGAATTTTTGAATTGAATTCTTTTACAGATTAAATTTTTGGCATGTTTAACAAAAACATTTACTCTGATGTAGCCAACAGAATGAGAATGAATAGCAAAACAGATTAAAACATTTCTCATGCCGACTTCAGAAATTTTCCCACATTCAGTGAAATTCTCTCCCATGCTAATTTAATTGCAGTACAGTGACTTGTTATATAGTTCCTAGATCAACATTAGAAAAAAATTATCAAGTTAAGGAATATGTAGCATTGCATGTAATATTTGCATTATATGCATTTATCCGAAGTCTAGTCATCACACGGTACAGTGTTAGACTTATCAGTAATGGAGAGTTTACTCAAGCATTGTATCATAACTATTGCAATGCAGTTACATCAATTTTGATACAATGCAAATCATAATTAACATATCACTATTTTCAATTCAGTAAAAAATCTAAAAATTGATTTTTTATAATTAAAATAAAAAGGGGCAACACACAGGCACCAAGCAAGTCTCTTTATTAAAATTGTGGATATGAGTGACAAAAGGACAGTGGAGTTTGTCACTGTATATATCTTTTCTTTCTTTCTTTTTTTAACTTTTTTTTTAAGATCCATATATATAATAAGCAGAAAATATGTGCATGTTTAATAAATAGTTATGCAAACTTAAAAATGGCATAGACTGAAAGTTTCATTTTTACATGTTTATAGCTTTTTTTTTTTCCAAACAGAATTAATAAAAGTTGTTTTACTGAAAGTATCAAAATGATACATTTTTAAATATTCAAATTTTTCATTAGAAAATCAATTATAAAAACACTGTAATCCATTAGTAAAAAGTCAAACATTGGTAACTCCCTGCAGAATTCGAAAAACTAATTCCAGAAATAAAAAATAAAGTCGAGCACCTATCAGGTACAGCATGAGCATTTTTGTTGCAACTCAGGGAGTGAGTTCTGCCAGGTTAATAACCATGTTAAACTAAATTCATGTTAATCAAGAAATAGGTGTATTTCAGCATATCCCAAAACAGTAGGAAAATAAATGGGCATTTTCATAAGAGCCATATGAATTTTCCAAGTGTCAAAGTGATATTATTATTCTAACACTAGTAATTTTATATTACATAATCTGATAATGTTTTCATTTCCATACCTGAGCGATTTGCTGCTGCTGTTTTTAATAATTCATCAACTCTTTCTCTGCAATACTCCATGACTCTATCACTAAAATCTGGATCTTCAGGATCAAGACCAGTTCTGCTTAAATCAATGTCTTCAATGTAAAATTGTCTAACTGTCTCGAGGGGAATTTTAACCATGCTGAAATTCTTCTGATGAATTTTTAAAAGTCCAACATGCTTTTGGACAGATTCCCCATGGCAAAGTGAAGTGGCAACAGAACTACCAGGTTGGGAAACATAAAAATTTTGCTGCACAACAAATTCAGGTTTAATACAGCATTCATGTTCATGTCCCCACACTACCAGATCTAGAAAATCACTCAAAAACTGTTCAGGTATATAATTAGATGGGCCATGTTTGGTACGATTTTGGTGCAAAACAAACAGATTAAACCACTCATTAGCATTTTCTTTGGGGCGAAGCATTGAAACTTTTCCACTCTTGAAAAGTCTATTCAAACGTTCATCTCGTATAGACCCAAGTCCATAAAGAGCAAGTTTAGTTTTCCCTTTCTGCATCAACAAGGGTGACATTTTCACATGATTCAAGTTCATGTACTTTCCAAAATAATTCACTAGTCCACAGACACTCAACAAATCCAAGGCTGAAAAATTTCCTGAACCTGCAGGATCATCATGATTGCCATGAATAGAAAATACAGGAATGGATATATTCAAATTAGGGTCCTCGTAATTCACGATAGGAAAACTACTGTACTCAAAGTTTTCTGACTGATCACTCAGGAACTCTATCTGCACTGGCTTATCTCCCATACAGTAGTTTCTCAATAACCTCATACACTCATGAAGTGCTTTCCTTGAAGGCTTATTTTCATGAAACAAATCACCACCAAACAGAATGAAGTCAACATTTTGTTCTTTTGCAATGATAAGAATTTCTTCAAAAGTTATTATTGAATCTTCCCCTAAAAATAAAAATACATTCATTAATAGAAAATATTTACTGCATATATGAAACAAGGTGAATTTTAAATTTAACTGTTTCTTCTATGCATTTTGCAAGCTTTTATGTTTTTGTTGCAAAAACAAAAGCTTGCAAAATACAGAGAAGAAACAGTTAAATTTATATGTATTATATAAGTGCATACCAATACTGTTATATATAAGAGTCTACAGCAGTCATGTAATAAGTTTTTTTTTTGCAGTTTTCTATGGATACCAAACAAACCAGTCAAGATCCTTTTACTGTCCAATGTCAAACTCACAGAATCAACTTTTCTTCTTCTTCCTCATTTTTTCATTCAACTTCTGTTCTCTGGAACAACCTTCCTTCATATGTATTTCTTGAAAATGGCAATATACAGAAATTCAAGTCTAATGTTAACAATTATCTTCTCAACTTCAACCAATGCATGATACTAAATACTATAGGTTCTAATACCTCTCATGTTTAGGGTTTCCATTTAAAAAAAAAAAAAAAAGTGTAAGTTATCACCAGACTCATTCTGCTGTGTTTATGGATATAGGGCCAAAGCAGGTGAAACGTAACGTCATTGGTGTTTCGCCAGCATTATATGCACAGCAAACTTGGTGCCACCAAATTTTCAGTATATGCAAAGCTCTATTCTGGAAAGCCTATGAGTGATCAAAACAAGCTGTGGGCAACTCATTTCTGCTGTGGTAGCCACAGGTGAAAATCAGAGCGACAGTTTCATAGTAGTGTAAGTATGCCTTTGCTATACCTCAAATATCAATAACATAATTAATTACCTTGATTATTATACATTTCATAATTGTCTAATTTGAATAAAACTGTGCTCATTACTAGACAAAATCCACTATACTTTATGGTGGATTTTTTTCAGAACTGGATGGTGAATCCGATGAAAAGGACAACTGGGATTCCACTTCAGAAGCCTGTTCAAGTTAAGTGCCACAATTCTTGATTGGTGCCATCTAATGAAGAATTGGATGAATTAGTGAGGTTCTTGAGTCTAAATTCAATGCAGAGCTCCTGATAGATTTTTTTAAAAGAGTGGAATGTATTAGATACCAGCTAAAAAATATTCATATAGAGAAAAAGAATTTATTTATTGTTTTCATTTGATTGGTTTGTTTATAAAGAAATTGGCATTAGTCACAGTTCAGAAAAGTGGCAACTTTTCATACACAATTCAGGTAAAAGTTTAAAACCTGTGTTTCACAATAGGAATATCCCGTCCAAGCATGGGAGAATAATGTACGCACAGTGCTACGTAAATGACCAGGGGCGTGCGCAGAGCCATAATTGGTAAATTGGCCTGCGCACATTGGCTTCCTAAAAACGCAAGTTGCTAAAAGCAAATCACCGCGTTGGACTAACACATCCAAAAAAGGAAGGGTATTATCAACCTCTAGTTCAATCGTAAACTGAATGACGGGCGACAGGGTATTGAGATATTACAGCAGCCCAGATTATGATCCCTGATTCTGATTACGTAGCACTGCACGTACATTATTCTCCCGCGCTTTGACGCACTCTAGTTCGACTGGTGACAAGCAATTGGAGATTTCAAAAATTAGGGCGGAGCTTTCAAACTGCGGCTATCCACCTCATGTTCTAGATAGATGTGAGCTTCAGGCTCACGAATCTGTTACGAAATCTAACCTGCCTCGTGCCAATCAATTTATCTCTACCGCCTACACCACTCCGCATCAAGTGGGACTGGTCAAACAATTTGTTAAAGCAAAAAAAAAGCAAATTTGTCAAATCCTCAAAGTGGCACCTTCAAGAATATACAATGTTTCCAAAATTATCTGATGCAAAAGTGAAAGCTCACACACACACACGTCCACAAGTTAGAAAGATGTTGGCTTCACAAGCACTGGAGACAAAACGACTGATACCCAACATGTCTGACAGTCATATCACTTTGTAGTGAGCATTTTGGGTAACTTTAACAGTGAAAATCACAAAGAGTTAATTGACAAAATGACTGAAATTTACGGAAAAATATGAGGCAAAACATCAAGCTCCATTACTTGTACTCTCGCCTGGATTGTTTCAGACCGAACCTGAGTGATTTTAGTGAAGTACGTGAGGAGTAATCTTTTTAGTGTGTAATTTTTTCCACCAGGACATAGAGTCAATGGAAACAGGGTACTAGGGAAGGTGAGGTGAAGCTACAATGGACAACCATATCTGGTTCTTGATTTATGATAATCACAATGGCCACAAAAGATAAAGATGTTCACATATACAATTTTAAGGAATTTTTTTTGATTAACCTGAGGATGATTTTTTCTTTTTAATGTGCAATTTTTTTAGCTTGTTTACTTGTGGCAAAGATTAATACTCTATTCTATACAGAAGTTAAACACAATAAATCTGATAGAGTACTATTAGATATTTACTTTTCTTTCATTTTTCTCAGCAAATCAGTGCTATGCAAAAATGAATTTGGTAAATTCATAAAGAAACACCAAGAAATGCAGATAAACAGAACCTTTTTGAAAATTTTTACTAGATGTAAATGAAAGAAATCACAATTTTAGTAGGAAAGAAAATGTCACAAGAGATGGTCACACCAAGATTCAGCAGATAACATAGAGAAATTCTGTTACTGTCTTGGTCCTCATGTTGGGCAATACATAATAAGTTAATGTATCACTCATGTCCAAAAATGCCTTTATAATTATGAAGATATGATGGACATAAAATCAAAGAACTGTTCTTCTGTGTTTGGATTATGTTAACCTAATCAATATTTCATATCCTAATTTTCAAATAATGAATTTGTACATAGGAATTTGTGTATTCTTTTACTGAAAGATTTTCTTCACAGAAGAGAAGATTCAACTATTAACCATTTTGTTAAGGAAAGTTAGAGGAATAGCACTAAATCTGCAACTTATTTTCATAGAATAGAACAAGCCTAGAATATAAAGGCCTGAATATATCTGCTCAAAATAGTAATAATTTACGCTGAGAAACTGCTAATCCAAATTTTCTCCTGGTCACAGGGAATTTTATTTTTCTAAGATTGATCTCCTACTGAGTCTCTAAAAACAGATCAATCTGAAGGAAAAAAAAGAGGTGTAAATAAAAATGTTACTCCTGAGTTGGCAAAAAAAAAAAAAAAAAAATCAGAAAGAATAAAGAGCCACATCAATATATCATGTGATAGATTAAATATTATTGGTATGTCGCAATTAAATTGAAACACAAACAGTTGGGCAACATTTTGGGAGTACGCCATCTCTTATAGCAGGGATTGGCAACCTACAGCTCTTTGAGCATGTAACTGCACCTTAACTTTTAGCACACATGAAGCAAAGTTTGAAATAGTGAGAGAGAGAGAGAAGACCCTCTCTCTCTTTTGCATCCTTGCCAATAATATGTTGTAGTGTCATCGGTTCTCATATACCAAAGAAAACAGGATGGATGTTCTGCCAAATTGATAGTACAGACATTCAATCAGGATATGTTTCACTGTCAAAAGTGCTGAACAGTGTGGACACTGAGGAGAATCCTCTCCTGTCAGTAGACGGAGGTGAGTCAGATATGCGTGTCTTATTCATGCCAGCACAAGTACCACTTCTTCTCTTCACACTGTTTTGACACTAGAGCAAACTGTTTTAATTGATAGGGTTTATTATTGGTTTGGATGTTGCACAGCGCTTTCCACTGTATGCGACATGTTGTTTGTATGATGTGATTATAATCAGAGAATGGGACTGTGGGGGGGGGAGAGGTTAAATCAAAAGTTTTTGGATTTTTGGCAGTTTTGTCAGCTAGTTCATTCCCCTTTATCCCCGAATGTGCAGGGATTCAGCAAAAGGTCACTGATTGGTGACTTTCTTCAATTTTCAATAGGAGACTTCTGATTTGATTTAACACAGGGCAAATCTTGTAAGAAGAGTTTTGCACTGCAGTAATTGAACGAGTCCATGTATACTATGTATTTTACAGAAGGGTAGTGATTCAGGTTTTCTAAGGCCAATTTCATTATACAATCATTTGCCAATATATATTGGCAAATGATTGTAAAAGGAAATACTGTCGCTGCTCCAACAGCTGAATGTGATTTGGAGCCATCGGTATATATTGGCAAAAAATCAGCATATTTTTGAATATGGCTTGCATTGAGTGTATATATATATAATATATATATATATATATTCTGTGTGTGTGTATGTGTACACACACACACATGCTGGGTATGATCAAAAGGTTTGGAGACTGAACTGATATTTCGGAAATGAAACTTACTGGCTAATTGGATGAATCTCCTTCAAAGGATGTCATCTCTTCTGACACTGTATACACCAATTCCAACACATCTTCAACATCTGGAAGCATTCCTAATAGACTCCAATTAGAATTGCTAATAGTTCCTGCATTGCATTTCATTTAAAATCTGTGACCTTTCAAGTAAGATTTAAGCATGGGAAACAAAAATTAAAGGGAGTTAATTATTGTAATGGAGTACTTCAAAAGAAATCCTTGAATAGAAAGTGCTAGATGTGCACGGGCATTGTCATGATTCAAGCACCACTTCTCTAAAGCCTACATTTCTGGCTGTTTTCTCCAAACAGAACTTTTGCAGTATTCCTATAATGAACAATCTCTGCGAATCAGAAAATATAGGCATGACCTTCATTTTTGATTGTCTTTGCTCCTTTTGGAGCTTAAAAAAAGACTGGAGTCTTTCAGCAAGAAGACTGGGCCTTTATTTGCAGGTCATGGTCATATAAATATGATTCATCGTCAGTAATGAAGGAAAAAACAAAGTGTTGGGCACCAGCACATTGGCTCTGTGCCAATGTTCAATGTCAGTTGCATGATGCTGTTTGAAGAAAACAGCCAGAAATGTAGGCTACAGAGAAGTGGTGCTTAAATCACGACAATGCTCGTGCACATCCATGTGCTCGTGCACATGTGGATGCAAGGCACATACTTGGCTGAAAAACTTCACAATCCCAATTCTAATGTTAAAATTGATTGCCATTAGCATTAGCAGAGGCATATAATGCAAGAAAGCAAGCTTATACAGCATCAGCCAAAACATTAGTTCCAAATGTTTTGTCTAGTTCTGCCTTGAATTTATTTAAGCTGCCAACTTCTACGACAGATGGAAGTTTGTTGCAGCACTGAACCACTCACTGGCTAAAGGCAAACTTCCGCACATCTAATCCTGCCTCAACTCGATGGACAGTTAATGTAAATTACTCCCAAACAGGTCACAAAATAACTGAATCACTGGTTTTTGATGTTAATAGGCAGCCAACTAATCCTTGAGGCTGTCGCAGACATTCTCTCAGATATGCCAGACAAGCTGTGCTTGCTACCTGAGAGTCTAAAATGCTAATGGAACTGACACTCAAGTCAAGTGGACCCAATTTCGGTGAAGTCTGGATGGTCTGTGATAGCCAGACAAATCCTCTCTTGCACCTTCACAATGGTGGGAATGTTAGTATTCCTAGGTATAACCACCTTGCACAAGCACACTGTGGGTGACCACCCAGATGTGAACCAACATAAGCAGTGGTCAAGGTGTGGCACCCACACAACATGGAGGAGTGCTGCCCCTCTGTGTTACCAGACAGTACTGGGTGGTAGATGACTCTCATCAACTGGTGCAATACCACTTTGCTTACTGGAGGCTTGAAGTGATGGACCCCATGTTTAGTCTCCAGAGCTAAGTTCCGGTCAATCATCCCCCATCTCTTCCATCATGCAAATTGATTGACGTCTTTTGAGGTCATGATGAAAACCATGACGAGATTCAAACTTCCTTACATTTTGAGGGTATAGCTCTAAAACAGGTATAACACTTTGCGCAAGCACACTGTGGGTGACCACCAGTGACAGAATAAAGGCCATTAGCAGGCCAGGCACTAGTTAGTACACCGGACCGAACCTATTGGTAACTCTAGAAGGCTTCCTGATCAGCTAGTGTATAATCTTGCTACCTCTACTCTGCCAGATAGTGACTGGAGGGAGTCTGAGTAGGAGTCTGAGTAGAGTATATGCAGGGTGCATTGTAGAGGCCACGTTATGTCAAGGATCTGGGTATATTCTTACCATGTGTATGCCATATGCAAAAATTTCATTACTTCATACAGCATGACCCCCCCCCCACTTTTCTTACTATTGAGGTTTCGGGTTTTCTTACTATTGTCAAAATAACAGAGCAAACTTATCTGCGAAAAGATCTAAACCTCTCAAACACTTCCTAGTTTATTTCACAAATATATGTGGTCCCAGTTCTAATCTCAATGATGTCCATTTCACACTTGATCTTTTTCTCACAAACAACCCTTTTAAGTACACGGTCGAAGTGAGTGGTCCTTTAGGCACCTTACATCACAACTTGGTGACTCTTCCCCAATGACGTGCTTATCTCATGGCTATTCCCAACCTCATGTCGTTTGGCATTACAAGAATTCAAAATGGGACCTCCAAGATCTCTTTTCTTCCTTTCCTTAGTCGGATTACTGTTTCAAAACTTCTGATGTCAGCGTTTGCTCTGATAGTGTCAGTGAAATTATTCTTGTAGGAATGGAATCCTTTATTCCACACTCCACTTTAAAATCTTCTCCTTTAACTAAACCTTGATTTTCCAATAAATGTGCTAAGGCTGTTCAAGAGAAGGATGATGCATATCGTAATTGGCTTGCTTCCAATTCTTCAGTTTCATTTTCTGCCTACACCAAAGCTTGCAACAATTGTAAAGCAGTTATTAATCAGTCCAAACTAGATTTTGAACAGGCTACGAGTAAAAAACTTGCTTCTTGCCCTAATGGTAGCTGAGTATTCTGATCTATTGGCCACAACTTTTCCCCATCTCTGCTCCCATCTGTCAAAACCTGATGGTTTTATTGTTACTTCAGCCAAGGATAAAGCTGACCTGCTAGCATCCCATTTTCTCTCCAACTCGTGCATTAATGATCTTGGTAAAGCACCTCCCACCCTTCCCAACATGCTACATTCAATGCCCTTGTGGTCTTCTGTCAAAAGGATGTCAGAAGGATTTTGAGAAATCTTGATGTTAAGAAAGCTCCAGGTCCTGATGGTATTTCTCCACGTGTTCTCAAAACCTATGCTCCTGAACTTACTCCTGTTTTTTGCCACCTTTTTTCACTTTCTTATTCAAAAGGAGTTTTTTCTTCTGCTTGGAAATTTACTCATATCCAGCCAGTTCCTAAAAAGGGTGACAAATCCCTCTCATCCAATTATTGTTCCATTGCAATTACTTCTACTCTTTCTAAAGCAATGGAGCAATCAATTAACCACCAACTCTTAAACTACCTAGAAACCTTCCGTCTGATCAATGATCGCCAGTTTGGATTCCTTCAGTGTCGATCCACTGTTGATATTCTGGTTTGTTACACATTTATAGCCAAATTCAATGGAAAAGTTGGGTGAAACACAAGCAGTTGCTCTTGACATCTCAAAGGCCTTCAATCGTGTTTGGCATAAAGGTGTTCTAAACAAGCTTCCATCTTATGGTTTGCCAACTGTTTTTTGTAATTGGTTATCCAGTTTTCTCTCTGACTGCTTTAAAGGTGATGGTAGATGGCTCTCTATCTTCTAACTTCTTCACTAATGCTGGTTTCCCCCAAGTTTGTTCTTTCCCCCACTCTTTTCCTCTTGTATATTAATGACCTTTATCCATTGACCGGAAATCCTATCCATAGTTTTGCTGATGATAGCACATTGCATTCCACTTTCCAGTTTGAGTTCAATCCTTTTAAAACTCAGTCCTGTCTTATATCTCGCAAAAAGGATTCTTCTGCTCCTATTTTTATCTTTGGTGACACTCTAATTTCTAGGCAAGATGATATATCTCTTTTGAGGATTATCCTGACTTCTAATCTCTCTTTGCACAAGCACATTACAAATATTGCTTCCTCTGCATCTAAAAAACTTGGTTTTCTCTTTCGCTTTCGGCTTTACTTTTCTTCCATGTACAAATCGCAAATCTGCCCTACCATGGAATATTGTTCCCACATCTGGGGCAGTGCCCCTTAAAAGTCTCTCAGGCTCCTGGATTCCATTCAGAAGAGGGCAATTAGGTTAATTAATGACTCATCTCTAACAGAGTCTCTCCACTCTGTCTCACAGACATTCTGTTTCTGCTGCGTGCCTTTTCTACAGATATTTCCGTGGGCAGTGTTCTTCTGAATTGGCTTCTATAATTCCTGCTCTCTCTCTCTCTTTCAAAACAGTCTGAACACGTGCCGCCACCAGCCAACATCCATTTACTGTTCAACTTCAAACTCAGAGAACCAACTTTTCACCTTCCTCGTTTATTCCTTCAACTGTCAAAATCATCCCCCATCTCTTCCATCATGCAAATTGATTGACGTCTTTTGAGGTCATGATGAAAACCATGACGAGATTCAAACTTCCTTAAATTTTGAGGGTATAGCTCTAAAACAGGTATAACACTTTGCACATCCCGTTTTCTGGAACAACCTTTATTCATACGTATTTCCTGAAAATTAGTCTACAGAAGTTCAAGTCTAATGTCAACAAATATCTTCTTTCATCTTCCCACCCTTCAATCCATGCACTGTACTAAGTACTATAGGTTGTAATACCTCTCGTGTTTGGGGTTTTCATAAAAAAAAAAAAAATCCAGAATGCGGGTCATCTTCTGAAGACAAGCTGTCCTCTTCAAACTTTATGAATCACTTAGGTCTTTGAATGACACACAGCATCCTCCCCAGAAGCTGTTTTTAACATTGTAAGTTTCTGTGCAGTTTTTACTAATATGAGATAAAATTTAATGAAAATTTGCTGCTCAGAAAAATCATTTTAAAATGCAATGTGCACCAAATAAAACACCTTTTATTTAATGTGCCTTTTAAACACCTTTTATTTTAAAAATCATTTTTATTTAATGTGCACCAAACCAGAATAACAGCAGAAAATAAGAAATTCACACGTTATATCTAGATGAGTCTTCAAACAGGTTACAAATTGCTGCAACACCACCACAATATCAAGATACAGTCAGACTCAACACTTTTTGGATGTATGTGTGTGTGTGTGTGTGCATGCCTTACCTCTGATAGCATCTCTTTCAGCAAATCCTAAATGACAATCTGAAGCAACAAGAATCTTAAATGTATCTTCTTCTTTTCTAAGGAGATCAGGTGTTTGATAAGACATAACTAATGGTTCTAATAAAAAAGAAAACAGAAAAGGAAATAATAATGGGATTTACTTGCTTTGAGTATTTTAAAATTTTCAATTAAATATTAAATGCTTAAAAATCATAAATTACATTCTATGGAGAAATCACAATATAAACATTACCAAGCTTTTTTGTAACTCATATCAATTTGTTGGACTGGATGAATTCAGGTAAGCACTGAAGCCACAAATGCTATAAGACACCATTATAATAAATCTTTAAACTGTGTGTAATTTGGCCAAGTGCAAGTACATTAGAAGAAACTGACATTTCAGAAGGGAGACTCCTTCTGAATTGGCAAGCTTTATACAGAATCAGCATTAGCAAGCTTATACAGAATCAGCCCCCACACACACACACGCATGCATGCATGCACGCACACACACGCACGTCCATCCTCTTTAATAGTTTGTCTAGTTCTTCCTTGAATAAAAATTTATTCAAGGAAGAACTAGACAAATGGGAGAGATGGAAGTTTGCTCCATCAATCAACTATCCCCTGGCTGATGGTAAATTTCCACATATCTATCCTACAACCATCCTTCCTCAATATGAGTTTATGTAGTCATCAGCACTGAACTTGCTCATTCCATTCAAAGCCTTAAACACCTCAATCTGATCACCTTGCACAGGCTTAGTCAAAATATGCTGCTTTTTGCAGAACTAAAACCTTTTGTTCCTTTCACCAATCTTGCCCTTTCTCTCCAGCCATTCCAGCAGACCCACATTCTTCCTAAAATGAGGCCTCCAGACCTATATACAGTATTCAAGATGCACTAATTATTGCCTTATACAATGGGATAATCATCTCCTTATACCTGCTAGGCAAAAAATTCCTGTACATCATTGGTGTCCAACCTTTTCACATACGGGGGGGGGGGGGGAATATTCAAAGTTAGATTTTTTTTGCGGGCTGCACTGAGTGATTCGAGAAAAATTAGTGTTACATTTTCCATATCTTATTACATGTAAAAGAAAGTTTCTATTTTCATGTTACTGATTTTTTATTTTCAGGCTATATATAAAAAATGCAAACTTCCAACACTAAGTCAGTGATTTAATTCTTAGATTTTATTAAAATTATAAAAATGTGACTTACTTTTGTTTTAAAAATAAAATACTTTACTTTTGTTTTTTTAAAAAAATACCTTACTTTTGCTTTTAAATGCTCTCTTTAGAAAATTTACAACCTGAAAAGGATCACTTCTATTCAATATTAAGGTGAATAAATAAATATAATGCTACAACTAGAATTTAAAATATTCGAAAATTTTATTAAGTACAATGCACAATAACATTTACTGAACAAAATTTAACATTTAATAAGATGATTGAGGCTGGATAATTAGATAATTGTTCAAATTTTGGTTGAAAATTTGTGATGCCAACTCTCATTATGGAATAAAGATGTTCATCTGTTGTTTCTTTTTAAATATTTATTTCATTTCATGTGTGAAAAACATATGTTGATCCGAACAAATTAGCCATTTCATGACAGTTTGTTTCATTAGTGGAAAATCTTCAGATGGGAGAGTCTTGTAGAATTCAAGTAGTTTATTTTCACAGTTCATTTTTTATTTTTGTACTATGTTTTGGCTTGAAGGTCAATAATTTCAAGTTGCAAGCTGGGATTGTAGTTTTCAGCCATAAAGTAAATGGATTCTCAACAAGCTTTTTTCTTTTTCCTGGGATCTTAAATCAGCAAATCGAATTAGCATTAGTAGAGGCATACGATGCAAGAAAGCAAGCTTATGCAGCATTGGCCAAAAAAAAAAACAAAAAAACCCTCCCATTCGTTCCAAATGCCTGTCCAGCTCACAGCCTTAAATTTATTTAGGCTATCAACTTCCACAACAAAAGATGGAAGTCTGTTCAACCAATCAACTACCCGCTGGCTAAAGGCAAATTTCTGCACATCTATTCTACAACTGTCTTTCCTCAATTTGAATCTGTGCCCTCTCAGGTTCTTAATCTGAGCAAGAGGAAGAATCCCATCAGCATTCAGCTTGCTCAACCCATTCAAGGCCTTATACACCTCAATCAGATCACCTCGCAGGTGCCTACTCTCCACGTGCTGCAATTTGCAGAACTTAAGCCTTTCTTGGTAAGAGCACCCCTTTGTTCTCCTCACCAATCTTGTTGCCCTTCTTTGTACTCATTCTAGCAACTCTGTATCCTTCCTAAAATGAAGCCTCCAGACCTGTACACAGTACTCTAGGTGTGGCCTGACCAATGCCTTATACAACAGAATAATCACCTCCCTGTTCCTGCTAGCAAAATTTTTATATATCATTGACGAGACTCCATCACATGACCTGCCCTGGCAGCCCCTTTGCACTGCTCAGCATTTGACTACACAATTACCCCCAGGTCCTTTTCACTTTCCTGAGTGAAAAGGACCCGGGGGTAAATGTTTATCTTCGGTTATTGCTACCCATATGCAGTACTTTGCATTTGTCAATGTTAAACTTCAGTTGCCACTTTTCAGCCCATTTGCCCAACTTATCTAGATCCAGTTTGAGTAGCATACTGTCTTTACTGTCGTTAACAACCCTGTCAACCTTTGTATCATCTGCAAACTTGGACATTAAACCTGATATACCTTCATCAATATCATTGATAAATATACAAAACAACAATTGGCCCAACACTGAACTCTGGGGAACTCCACTAATAACATTTGTCCATGAAGGGCAGTGTCCATTGATTACCACTCTCTGTCATCTCTCACTCAATCATCCCTTTATCCATTGTAGCAACTTACCCTTAATGCCATACCTCTCCAATTTGTACAGCAGTATCAAAAGCTTTCCTAAAATCCAAGTATATGATATCAAAATTATTTTTGGCATTCAGTTCCTTTGTGACCACATCACAGTATCCAATCAAATTGGTCAGACAAGACCTCCCTTTAACAAACCAAGGTGTGTCTGAACTAAAACTGCAGTCTTGTATAGACAATCCTGCAATGCTTCTTTAACCAGTGATTCCATTATTTTCCCCGGAACAACTATTACACAGGTAACTATGGACCTGTTAAACTAACAGGTCCATAGTTACCTGTGTCACCTTTTGAACCCCCCTTTGTGAATTGGTGTTCATTTCAAACTCATCAAAAAGTAATTGTAATAATGAGAGGCAATGATTCTTTGGAAATGTGTTTCTCTTTTAGTTTGTTACAGTGAACAAAATTGTCTTGCTCAATTTGTGATTTAAATAATAACTTATTCTGAAATGATTTGATGTCACCATACAACTCAGAAACCAATTTTCCTTTCCCTTGTAGTTTTAAATTAAGAGCACTTAAATGACTAGAAATGTCTGTAAGAATTGCAAGAACAAAGAATTTTGATCAAAATCAAAAAATTGAAAGATGCAAGATTATGTGGTTAATTAACAGCATAACCCCTCCTTTTAAGAACTGGATAGATCCCATTCATCCCCAGTGCCTTTTTTTAAGTTTAGCTTCAGTAATTTCTCTTCCACTTCCCTCATAGTTATCACAAAATCATTTAGCTTCCTGTTAGGGTTTGATAAACTTCAGGCACCTCCTTCTCTAAAGAATTCCCCATGCATGAATGTGGATGCAAAATACCTATTCAGTTTGTAAGCAACCCGAGCAGGTAAATCAACAGTTGAGCCGTTCATATCTAGCAGATTGATATGATTCATTCCCCTTCCTTCTAGTACAGGTAGTTCTCAACTTTACGAGTTAATTCGTTCCTAGCACGTGCTCATAAAGCGAGAATTCATTTCCCAAAGACATATGGTTAAAAATAGGGGTATGTTCTCAACAATGAAATTAGTTAGCTAATTAGTTTATGTTTAAACGATTATTGATTTATCAAAAGAAATGAAAACGGAGCCTGTAAAATCAAACAAATTATAATAATAGAGAAATTATTTACGACTTACAATTGTTAAAGAATGTTTATTCTTCATCATCATTGACTAAATGCACACTCGTTGATCACGCATTATTGGCTCGGAACTAGTTGGTTTGTTACACAAGGAGTCGTCTTCTTCAGAAATGTTTCAAGAAGCGTTTGTTTCCCAGATAATCTTCTCTTATAAATTTCACAATTGCATGCATAAGCATTTTTTAACGGCACACACAAATTGCAACTAACACAATTCGTGTGGAGTTATAAGTTTACGAAGCTTAATGAAGAGAAGATTCAGAAAATTTATTTATGTTTTTTATATAATAGAAGATTTCAGCAAAGGGGAAACACATTTTCACCATAATATCGTAAAAAACCACACAATTCCAGCTATCGGTATTTTTGCAAATGCAAGAAAATCGAGTTTACTAAGCATTTATAATTGCTTGCAGTAATAGAAAAGCCCAATAAACCGGAAAGCTCAAAATTGTTTTTATTGTTTTATGGTCGTGACTTCCAGAAATATGCTTCAGAAAAATATCACAAAGGTGTAAAAAAAAAAAATACTCGACCATGATCATCCGTATAAGTCATGCAGACTGTGGCCTTAAGTGCCAGGCCCTGGCCCTTATTTTTAATGTCATATTTGTCCCAATAGTTTGCTAGGGAGCATCAGTATGGTGTACTAGAGCCTCCCTCGATCGAAATGGCCACAAACTAAAATTGATTCTTATAACGGAACATTTTAGAGAGATAAACAGCTTAGTTATACAGCAAAAATTTCAACTTCCGAGATCTTGAAACGAATTACCAAAAAACAATGTGTTATTGGGTTCACATTACGATATTTTAACGATACGATGGTGTCCCTATCGTAAAGTGGGGTACACTGTACTGTATAGCTATGCATGTGGTTTGGAATGCGGTATTTATGAATGTTTAACATTCATTTTTTACAATTAATGTTCATATTTTTGATTATGTTGATACCTCATACTCGGGGGAAAAAACTCGTAAACCCGGGATTCATAAAGCGAAAACAAGTAAAGCGAGAACTTCCTGTATTTTTAAGTAGAAGTGTTAGCTGTTTTTCCTTTGAAATCTTTTGCCAAAGACTTCTTATAATCTGGCTCAGTTTGCCTAACCTCCTTTGTGACTTGATTGCAGATAAGTTTATATCTGCCACAGGCATCTGTATCACCTGACAATTTATAAGCAATCCCATGCATCTTTCTTCTCTGCCATGAGTCTCATTAGTTCATCTGATATCCATTTAGTTCTAAGCATTGAATGGTATTTCTTAGTTGATATAAAAAGCCTAACACTCCTTATGATTATGTCCCTAAATACTTCTTATTTAGAATTTGCTATAGCATATTTTGATTACTGTCACCAACCACCAGTTGGTGACACTAATCATCAGTTGGCCCTACTGCACAGAATTTAAAAATTGTCTGAGACTGCTGTAGCCACCTTTATAAAAGCAAAAGCCCTTCGATTTACCCTTGATGGTAGGTTATATGTTTAAATAAATTCCATATCAATACACATGATCACTGCCACCTAGAGGTTCTTTTATCTGCAGATTCTTAATGCATAAAGATAAGCTGTTGATAAATCAGATCAAGAGTATGATCTAACATGCTGCTGTAGAAAGCAATCATCCAATAAATCCACAAATGTCTTTCCAGTGTGTTGGTGAGCTAAGAACATAACCCCACTCTGCACCCTGTAATGTACCTGTGGAGCTGATGAAGAATGGGCCCATATCCTTTATGACTGTCCCAATTACCATCCCCACAGATGTAGATTATAGTTCCAAAACTGGAACTAAAAATCACAGAGATGAGCAACTACTCATCTCTGATGACATGCATTACATGGCCTTCTCTGAATTCTCTCAAAATGTTTTTGAGACCAGGAGAAGCAACCATGCTATAAGTATCCAGATTGTAACATCCACCCCACCCCAACTCAGACTAGCCTGCATACCTCATTGAGATACTGGCTGAAATAGACAAACTCAAAAAAGACTGGCCTGTTAGAAAGTGTTTCCTATCCAGTCAGAATGTATAAATTTGATATTAACATTTGTCATGAGTAATATCTATGGTTATCTGTATTAATGTTTGTAAATATGTATTATTAATGTATAATTATGTACATTTTATGGAATGAATGGTTCATTATTCAGGAGTATGAGAATTTTTAAGTTTCATAGTGTGCATGTGTCGTTTGTTATTTTGCATGAGTGTATGTATTGTGTGAATGCTTGTATAAATGACAACTGTGTGCACAACTATCTTTGCTTGGTTAGAGGTATCTATCGCATCTGAGATGTTGCACATGATGGAGAGCTCTTGCCTGGGTGTTTGTTTCTTGGTGTATGACAGATCAAAGTGTTACCGTGTTCAAGAATCAGAGGGTGCATGAGTAATTATACAGACCTGTTAGATCGACTTCTCTTCAAAACAAAATAATGGAGTCAGTGATTAAAGTAATGCAGAACTACTAGAGAGGAATGCAGTTATACCTAGTCAGAGCATGAATTTTGTTAAGGGGTGGTCTTGACTGATTTGATTAGATACTATGATGCAATAACAAAGGAACTCAATGCAAAAAATAATTTCAGCATCATATACTTTGAATTCAGAAAAGCTCTGGATACTGTTCCAAAAAAAACACTACTGCACAAATTGGAGCAAATTACTGCTATGGATAAAGGGACAGTTGAGTGGGAGAAGACAAAGTTATCAATGGGCACTGCTCTTCTTAGACTACTGTTATTAGTGAAGTTCCCCAGAGTTCAGTGCTGGGGCCAGTGTTGTTTTTTATATTTATTAAGGATACTGGTGAAGGCATATCAGGCTTATTGTCTAAGTTCAGTGAGGGTGGTTAATGGCAGTAATCAGAGTATGGTGCTCCAATAAGATCTAGAAAAAAAAAAAAAATCAGGCAGATTGGCTGAGAAGGTTGTTTGTTTGTTTTTATGTTTGTTATTTGGAGCATTAGCAACTAAGGCCATATTGCTCCAGGAATATGCGGTGGTCATTCCCTGACCTTTCCGCATCCTCCGTAATGTGCTATGCACTGCTGCTCCTTCCCACCTGGCTACGGAGACGCCCGTTGGCTGAGAAGTGGCAATTGAAGTTTTAACATTGACAAATGCAAGGTACAACATATGGATAGTAGTAATCCCAGAATAACATACCACTTATGTGGTACCACACTCTGTACTTATTGTAGTGGAGAATGAAAAAGGCCTGGGAGTAAGTGTGTAGTCAGATATGAGTTTGCTGTGCAGGACAGCTCATGAGGATTTGTCAACAATGTAAAGGAAGTTTTCTAGCAGGGATGAAAACATGATTATCCCACTGTATAAAGAAATGGTTTGGCCATACCTTGAGTACTGCACACAGGTCAGGAAGAAGCATCATTTTAGGAACAATGTGGATCTGTTAGAACAAGTTCAGAGAAAGACAGTGATATTAATAAGAACAAAAGGGTGTGCTTACCAAGGAAGGCTTCACTTCTGCAAACTGCAGCATTTGGAGAAGAGAGGAGAATTGACTGAGGTGCTAAAAGGCATTGAATGGATTAAATAGGCTCAATGTTCAAAGTAGAAAAACAGACACTACCTTATTTAAATTCTAACAAACAAAGCAGCTTCCAATCCAGCAAATATATAAAAACTTTAGCCCGGCCCCCGGCACCACCACGCCCTGATGGGACTAATCATATACATCTTATATGAAATTAAAGATTCCATAAATTAAAAAGAATTTGGGGAAAAAAAATTCTTTCAAAACATAATCAGATGTGTGGGATAGTTTTCTACACAAAACTGAAATGTTCATAATGTAACTATATATGAGCATTTCTTAATTTTTATCTTACTGATAAATTTAAATCTAAAACAGTTTTCATATCAGTGTATATTTTTAATAGTTTTAAAATAAAATAAAAAAAACTCTTAACCTAAGTTTTTAATACTACAAAGTACAGATGTCTAATGACACAATAGCAATTAGCTATTTCTCTCTGAATTTATTTATTTTTTCCTTAGTCAACAACACCAAACACTATAAGAATGAATTATATTCCTAATAGCAATAGTTATGGTTTTCATTATAAAAACTTGGCTACTCATAAATATTTTCTGTTATTTATTTTTCTTTTACTGAAGGCATATCAGACAAAGGTTTGCTGGGTGGTTAATGACAGTAATCAGAGTATGATACTGCAGCAAGATCTAGAAAAATTAAGCAGATTGGCTGAGAAGTGGCAATTGAAGTTTAACATTGACAAATGCAAGGTACAACATATGGGTATTAGTAATTCAAGAATAACATACCAACTATGTGGTACCACACTTTTACTGGTGAACAATACAAAATACTGGTTAACAGTGCTGTAATTCTTGTAATACTATTAACCAGAAATAAATTTAAAATAAATAAAATATAATGATAACTTTTATTTTCTAAATTTTCTCATAACATCATTCAGTAGTATAACTACCCTTTTTCGGGCCCGGAGCAAAAAACATGTTCGAGCCCCTACTTAATTAATGAAAATTGCAAAAACAGGAGACAGCCAAAGGTGCCGGGTCCCTAAAGGGCCTGGGAGTAATTGCCTTGCCTGCCTACATGGTAGCTATGCCACTATTTTTGAGGCTTCATATAACACTCCCTCACAAAGTGATCTCCTACAAAACTATTACACAGAATATGCAAGCGAATGAGAAAATTTCTCTAAATGATTATTGAATACTATTGGCTTGGCACAAGCATAAGGACTGCTGTAAATCAAATTTTATGTAAACCTGAGACCAAAATAAATGTTGTTTGGGTTGTCATATACAGGGTGTTTCAGTTAAATGTTTCGGAACTTCTAAGAGGGGTAGGGTACAGCCTGACAACTCGAAATCATATAGCAATGTGGGGTCGGAAATGCTTTCCTGAAGCGGTGTTGTACACAGAAGCACCATAAAGAAAAGAGACCGTAAGTGAGAAATCGTTTTAATAATACATGAAAAGAAGCAAAAGGTACATGGATTAAAGTAAGTGTTCGAAGTTTCTTCCACGGGCTACAATGCACGCCTCACATCTCCGACGCATGGACATCCGAACATTCTGGAATACTTCAGGCGAATTTCGAATTTCTTCGGCAGCTACTGCGATTCTTGCAACCAGCTCCTCAGCATTGTCAACAGGGGTGTCATAAACTAGCGATTTCATATGACCCCAGAAATAAAAATCAAGACATGATAGGTCGGGTGACCGAGCAGGCCAACGCATGGGACCACCACGTCCGATCCACTGTTGACCAAATGTGACATCCAGGTAGTTACGAACATCTCCGCTATAATGGGCAGGGGCTCCATCGTATTGGAACCACATTGTCTGTTGCGTCGATGCAGAAATCTGTTCATCTCTCAAAAGTTGTGGCAATACTTGCTGCAGAAAGATCAAGTAGATAGGTCCGGTTAGACCTATCTACTTGATAATCCATGTACCTACGGTAATCCTTGTACCTTTTGCTTCTTTTCATGTATTATATTAAAACGATTTCTCACTTACAGTCTCTTTTCTTTATGGTGCTTCTGTGTACAACACCGCTTCAGGAAAGCATTTCCGACCCCACATTGCTATATGATTTCGAGTTGTCAGGATGTACCCTACCTCTCTTAGAAGTTCTGAAACGTTTAACTGAAACACCCTGTATATGCTAACTACCTTTTGCATGTATTATCCTGAAAGTATTCTATTTCAAAAAAATTTTGATTTCAAGCCATAGTATATGGTGATGGGATTCTGTCATATATCATAAACAAAACTGCCACTTGTTCTAACTGCATTTTTCGGGAACATATCATTTATGATAATCCACAACTATGCAAGTACAATTTGCTAAATGACATGTTAATTTCATACACCACTGGTTGCTGATAAACGGTCTCCAACAGAAAAGAAAAGATGTCTTCTTATCACATTTGTTGTACTGTCACTACAGTGAAAATACTTCATTGCTAATTCAAATTTCAGAATTTTCTTGAAAGATATAAAGACATGATCTCAGCCAGCTCAGAGAACAAAATCTTTCTACATGACAGATGCAATAAAAGCACTAGGTAACTTTCTATCTCCCAAAACCCCACAGGGTTACCACATTACAAGTTACGCCAATACTGTGCACAATCAAAAAATAGTGGCAATGAACATATAAAGGAGTACAAATTAATATGGATAATAATTGCACATTTATGATATTTCCTCCTAATTTCATAAGATTTAATGTAAACAGTTTCTTTAGAATATCAAACAAGTTGTTTTAGAATTTTACATTATAACATCACAAATTTATGCCTAAACCTTAGAAATACAATATCTGATATTCAAATATAATCTTATTTTAACATTATATTAAAAAAAAAAGCCATCACAGAAAAAAAAAATTAGCAAATCTTATGCTGAGAACATTTTACAATACATTACTGGAACTATGTACTTTATATCAGTTTTTTTTTTTTTTTTTTTTTTGTAGTTGTTGGCGCACCGGCTTCTGTGGCCATAATGCACCTCCCAAGGTTTTTGCAGTACTTTGATCCAAGCCCGAGGCAGGATTCGAACCCATGTTATATCAGTTATGAGGATGGTTATGAGGACAACTGCAAAATTGAGTCATTATTTGCAACTATGCATGTAACACAAAATCAATATACGAAAATTTATTTCATGTTAGCTGGTACCTGAGTGCACCACGTGTTTCCAGTGTGTGACTCAAAATGGCACCTATGTTGTGTGAAAAGTGTCAAGATTTAGATGACAGAACTTATCTGACAGCAAGTTGGAAATTTTTCTGTCTGTTGATCACAATGTTTTATTACAAAGAACAATAAAAACAAAAAGTTATTTTAACTCAGGGGTGTGGCAAGGGGCAAAGTAACCTATTTCCAGTCATCCACTGTCCAATGGCTCGATTCCAGTGCTCCTACTGTAGTTAAATCTGTTTGTGATAGGCCATCAGCGGACTACGTAGAGTGAACCACTACAATATGCTAGTTCTGACACAGTCTGCCTGCATTTAAATGCCTCAAGTCAGCCCCTACGCTGTACTGCATGGTCACCTGCTCCACTGTGGAAAGTCTTTTCCATGAATGGCATGTCAGATCCTCCTCTTGCCTCTTTGTTCAACAATACACGACTGAGCTACATGGAACCTCTGAATGTTTATCCACAGCTGGTCCACTCTTGATACATATGAAACATGTCCATATGGGAACACTGATCAAAGGTAAACTTTATCATAGCTGCTTGTCCCCACACCAATCTGACCCTTTTGAATTTGGATTGTCTCTAGCCAATATTTTGCATAGAAAACTAGTCTAATAAATGTTATAATGACAGTCTCTACACCTACCGTATTTCCCCATGTATAAGATGCACCTTAACTTTGGGGCCTGAAATTTGGAAAAAGATGTATTACATAAAGTTATTGAACTCAAGTTTTATTCATCATAAAATTCATACAACTCATCACTGTCAAAATTCTCATCCATTAGCTTGTCCTCATATATTGCCTCGTCCTAAGCTCCATCTATGGCATTTGAAATGCCACACTTCTTAAATGACTTGACAACGATCTCAATCTTGATATTATCTCAGGATCTTTTCACCCAGGTACAAACTTCTCCTATAGTTGGTTTCTTCACTCTTCCTGCTGGTGTCAAATTGTCCCCAGAAGACTTCATCCATTGGTTCCATTCGTCTCTCATGGCAGCTTTGAAGGGTTTGTTAATGCTGACATCAAGTGGTTGCAGCTGGGATGTAAAGCCTCCAGGTATGACAGCAAGTTTTGTTTTTTGCTCTGCAGCAATCTTCTTTGTATTTTTTGTTATGTGTGCCCTGAACTGATCAAGCACCAATAGGACAGGTTTGCATAAGAGCCCACCTGGTCTCCTGCTCCAAACTTTCTCAAACCATATCTTCATCCCATCCTGATCCATACAACCCTTGTCATGAACGTGGACAATCACTCCTCGGGGAATGTCTTCTTTTGGCATTGTTTTGCGTTTGAAAATCAGCATAGGAGGCAGCTTGGTTCCATCGGCACAACAAGCTAGAACAACTATATAATGGCTCTTTTCATGTCCACTTGTCTTCACAGTTAGTTTTCACCCCCTTCTTATCAAGTTCTGTTACTTGGGACATCAAATTGAAGGGGAAATTTGTTCATATTTGCAATCTGTCCCAATTCAAACTGATGTGTTTTCCGACATTGAATGACAAAACGATGAAATTCAAGGACCTTCTGCTCATAGCTTTCAGGCATCTTTTGGGCAAGTCTGGTGCGTGTACGCATGCTTAGTCCACTCCGTTTCATGAACCTGAAGCACCAATTGTGTCCTCCTTTGAAATCAGTAACTTCTTTTTCATCAGAAATTCTTCTTGCCTCATGCTGAACCATCTTTGTGGACACAGGAATTCCAATTGCCCTTTGCTCCTCAACAGAGGCGGATTTAATGGCGGGTGCGCGCCCTGGGCGCCGACTTCTGAAGGGCCCACGCAAAACCCCAACAAATTAGTTGAACATATTAGTTCAAAACTCTGTGATTATTATTATGCTATTATTAATTATATTATACATATATTATATTCAAATTTTATTGGAAATAAAACATTAATAGTACATAATATTTTTTATTTATTTAAAAAATTGGTTAACATGTATTTTTATTTTCCCTGTCTCTCTCTTTTTTTTAAGGGGCCCAATATTTTCTTCTGCGCCCGGGGCCTCAACCGACCTTAATCCGCTCCTGCTCCTCAATCCATATCTTCAATTCCCTCTCTAAATCAGGCCATTTTGCTGATTTGCCTCTAATGGCCTTCTTCTGCCGTGGCGTTTTCAGTAGGGTTTCTTCTTCCTGTAGCCAGTCTCTGAGTGTTTTCTCAGTTGGAGGAGGACCAAACTTACATTCAGCAGTACGATTTCCATTCCTTTTGCAAACTGGATCACTTTTAACTTGAATTCAGCACTGTACGAAAATCTTTTCTGAGCCATTTCTGGGAAGAATGTGGCAAAACGTAACCTAATATACTGGTAACAAGTGCGAAACAACGAGCGCAAAGACAAGCATGAAAAAGCGGGAAATGCAAGTAAAAAAAATTTGCAACCACTGTATAAGATGCACCCAGTTTTTAGACCCCAAATTTTTCGAAAAAAGGTGCATCTTATACATGGGGAAATACGATACATACAGGTAATGCACTATAGGCAAGTGACTGAGGCAAATATTATGCATGGTGATGGTTTGGAAGGTTGTTCCAATGGAAAACTCTGTTTATCTAACTTTTACTACTTTCATTTGAACAACCCTACATGACTGCAATAAAACTTCAATACATAAATTTGAGAGTGCAAACATAATCAACTTGGACTATTTCCTTATAACGTACAGTTAACCATGGGGTCATGCTGAGCAATATGGTCTAAGTTGCTGTTGCACTGTCACCAGATTTGGTTCTATCTTATCCACCAATGTAATGCTTATGTTCAATGACACTTCACATTGTTACATACTATTGGAAATGTTAATCTCATATTCCTACTTAAAGTGGCTAATTAGCCTTCTGAAACTGGAGCAGATAGTATCCCCTACTGCTGCCTCAAAATTGTTAGCTTTTTCTTCCTAGATATTGTGGAAATTTTTTACAAAGTCTCACTCGAGCTTGTCTGGAAATGCTACAGAGTGGAAATGCTCCAGAGACTCCTGTCCCCAAGCAAGCAAACCAACTGAAGCAAAAGGACTTCAAGTCTATCTTTATTTACTCTCATTTACTAAAATTTTTTAACAAAATTCTCTTTAAACCACTTTCTAGGCATATTTTTCCTTCTAGACCACCATCAATTCACTATGGCATCGCAGCACATTCAACTGAAATGCATGTTCTTCTTCTTCTACTTCAGCTCACTTCCATGATTTAAGCAACTTGGCAAAAAAAAAAGGAGAATCTGCAGTGCTTCTTCCTTGTTATCACTGATGCCTTCGACTTGGTTGCTGCTGGTCCTCCGACAGCTCTACTCCAAAACTACCACTGCATATCAAGACTTGTTGAAAGTAGATCAACAGTTACTTCTCATTATGAAGGTATTCACAATATGAGATATAATTAAAATGATGCATTAAAACTACCTTGGTAGTAGAAATGATGTGTGTGCATCACCCATACATAATTAAACTCCTTCATACTCTTAGGCATTTAGTCACGAAATATCTTTTAGATTAAACCACACACATCATCAGGCATCTCTCAATGTGGAGTTATACTTCACAACTGGGTTGTCACTATTGCAACAACAGGGTACCGTCACCCACTGATGAGAAGCCAATAAGCTTCAAAACAGTGCCATCTGGGTGGTGGTATCTGTCAAGAAAAAGTAACGAGTCTTCTCCATAGGTGGAGCGTTACTTATTCGAGGTAGTGCAATACCATGCCAACTCGTTGTGAAGGTATTCATAATATGAGATATGATTAAAACGATGCATTAACACTACTTTAGTAGTAGAAATGATGCGTGTGCATTACTCATGCATAATTAAACTCCTTCAATTACAATCTGGCTGAAATTTCTGTTTATCTGTTCAGCACACACATTTTTTCCCCTCCAATTTATATTTATGATCTTTCGTATGTGTCAGCCGAGAAAGAGCAAAGTCGGCATTAGTTAGCATTTAGTTTACCCAATCTTTTAAAACTTGAAACATTTCAAATTTCACGAAGATACCTAGGCGGCAATTTACAATACCAGTCTTTTTTGATAAGGGGCTTACTGCCAATAAATCGCGATTACATCACATATAAACGAAAAAGATAAATAAAATAATTGCAGACACATCCTTTTATTTATGTTTTAATTTTTGTTATTCGTTACTGATGAGTGTTAATAAAAAAATTTTTAAAAATCGCTACAAGAATTTCAATTCCAGCATTACTGAACTTTCTCAGTCAGCATTGCTGAGCTTTCTGGGCTAAAGGCTTTGTAACATTATTGATATCGTACAATAAACAATTCGATAGGAGACCAATACACAAAGCCAACTGCATGAAAGAACAGATGATAAACAACTCAATTCATCCAACTTTATTAAATAAAACTCATAAAAACATTTTTCTTCTAAAAAGACGGTAAGCACTTACAACTTTAGTAATCAAGTTATTACCACACTCTTGCTTGAAGCAGACATTATTGCCTCTCTAATACAGCACCAGTGTTGCCAACTCTTAATAATACTTCCCGCATGCTTAAAATCCGCTATTTTTAACACTTAACCCGCCAACTTTTTAAATTTTCATTTGGGTTAAATCCTATTAATGGGCGCCATAAAAAAATTAAAGACCCTACATTATGTCCAGACAAAAACCTCCAAATTACATATGAAATGCAGTTTATTCTGAGGAAGAAGTCAAAAATAACAACTACCATTTAACGGAGTTGATGAATTTATGCAGTGGCAATATTAATCACTTGATTGCTTGGTTGGCGAAAAATCACATTTTGCAAAGTACAGCTTTTGGTTTTTTTTTTTTTTTGGTAGTTGTTGGCGCATAGGCTTCTGTGGCCATAATGCACCTCCCAAGGTTTTTTCAGTACTTTGATCCAAGCCCGAAGCGGGAATCGAACCCGCGACCTTTGGGTTGCTAGGCAGGCACTTTACCCACCCGGCTAGCCCGGTCGGCCCAGCTTTTGGTGAAGTTTGCAAACTTGAAATGCGGCTAACAAAAAGTAAATGTAAAACTGGTATGTTTAGATGGGGTTGTAAGAAACCTTGCCGTAAAACAAAGAGTATTAGACATAAATCATTTTTTGATGATAGTACATTAGCGTTATCTCAAAATTTATTATTTCTACACTTCTGGTCCTAAGATTGGTTTCAAGATCGCAATGCTCTTCATATCAATAAAATAATATCAATATCAATATCAATAAAAAAAAACCAAAACACTGTTATTGGAAAATGCAAAGATCTGAGGGAGATCCGTATGATATCAATAATTGATTAAGATAGTTAACATCAATTTCAACTCCGATAGATACCTATCGAAGTTGAAATTGATGAATCAGCATTTTTCAAAAGGAAATATATAATAACCCCAGGAACTCACATCTGGTGAGTATGGGCTTGGGATGCCCAGGGTCCTGAGCTGGATATCATCATGGTTCTTCTCTCTCTTGGTAATTCCCTTCTACTTCTTTCTCTCTCTCTCTCTCTCTCTCTCTCTCTCTCTCTCTCTCTCTCTCAATAATTCAGAATTTTTTTTTTTTTTTTTCGGCTGGTACAGCATAAGCCTCAGGCTTCCTTGCACCGTATAGCTAATAATAAAATAATAGACGACGACTAATAACACAATGGGTTTTTGGTGCATTCGAAAGAATTACCAAACGATGTTTTTTTAGTTCCGGTAGAAAATAGAGATAAAACAACTCTATTATCAATTGTAAGAAAGAGAATATTGTCAGGTACAAGAATCACCAGTGATGGATGGCCTGCATATAAAGATCTCTACCGAGACATTAATTATACCCATGGCGAGGTTATTCATCGCTATAATTTTGTTTCTCCAGATGAGTCAATTAAGACGAAGAAAAATAATCCAATGGCATTCCTTCGCGGTTTCAAAAAAGGGTGGGCTAATTCATTAGAATTTTTCCCACATTTTTAGATTTGATTCAATAATTTAAAGCTATGAACCAACGGTCATATCGTTTGACCGCGAGTGTAACTACGTATTGAAATTGTTGTGGTTCCCCTTAGGGGATCCCTGAATAACATAAAACCGATCCTTCGCTTTATAAAAAAAAAACTATTAAATAAGATATCCCTATTATGTTTACGATGTATATCAATAAAACATTTCAATTATGAAATATTTATATTGTTAAATAAATATTTCTTAATTTAAATGTTACATTGCCAAAATATATAAAATGCTAAACATATTTAAATTTTTACATTTAAACTCATTCCGCTATCCGCTATTACATATTTTAATCCGCCAAACCTGAAGCAATTCCGCTAAATCTAGTGGGAAAACCGCTAAATTGGCGACACTGTACAGCGCAGAGAAGTAAGATATGTTACTACTCTGTGTAATACAGTATATGCAACTTTGCTTTTCATATTTCCCATTTCCTGTGAAATGGGAAATATGAAAAGCAAAGTTGGCAGGTGGAAAGTATGATATTTCGCCTAAAGGCGATATTTTTGAGTTGATTACAAAACTCTTTCGTAACAAATATCAAATTTTATATCATCTCTAAAATAAGATTTTCAACTTCTATAAAATTCAAAACGCTGTGGTCATATATTGGAAAACTTTCAACTATATATAAAATTCGCCAATTACAAATCTCAATAAAAGAAAACACTGGGAAACTTCGCGACATCTCGAGAAAGGAGTAGTTGTTGATGATTTGAAGGATCTGGTACAAGGACTACGGCCTATTGTGCCTTTCAAGTTATAATTTCGATTTGTAAGTTTTTAGAGGTGAGAGAACATCCTTATGCTCTTTAGAAAAGAGAAGAATTCATTTAGGTTTGCTTTATTTCCCAAGTGTGCATCATTGTCATTTCCCAATATGTGCTTCATTGTTATAAGCATCTGTAAACTTCCATGAAATAAGAACATTGGCATTAGTAGAGGCATATGATGCAAAAAAAGGGCAAGCTTATATAGCAACAGCCACAAAAAAAAAAAAAAACCTTCCCATTTCACCCATCCATATACTCCAAATGTTTGCCTAGTTCTGCTCTGAACTTATTTAAGTTGCTGACGACCACTACAACAGATAGAAGTTTGTTCAAACTATCAACCACCCGCTGGCTAAAGGCGAATTTTCGCACATCTATTCTACAATTGTCTTTCCTCAATTTGAATTTATGCCCCCTCAGGTGAGTAAGCTGAACAAGAGGAAGAATCCCATTAGCATTCAGCTTGCTCAACCTATTCAAGGCCTTATACACATTATTATTATTATTATTATTATTATTAGCCATATGGTACAAGGAAGCCTGAGGCTTATGCTGCACCAGCCAAAAAAAAAAAAAAAAATTCCCCGAATTGCCCCCTGTGTGTGTGAGAGAGAGAGAGAGAGAGAGAGAGAGAGAGAGAGAGAGAGAAGTAGAAAGGCATCACCAAGAAAGAGAAGAATGATGATATCTAGCTCAGAACCCTGGGTTTGCCAAGCCCATACTCACCAGATGTGAGCCCCCGGGGTTAATTAGATTACCTCGCAGGTGTCTAGTCTCAAGACGCTGCAATTTACAGAAATTACTCCTTTCTTGGTAACACCAACCCTTTGTTCCACTCACAAGGGGACAATCACCCCCTTATCCCTGCTAGCAAAATTCCTGTATATCATTGACGAGACATCATGAGCAGCCTTTTTGCACTGTCAGAAAAATTCACATCTGAAAATTTCTAACCTTTCCTGCTGATAAGAGGAGCAGTAAAGTAAAGCATGTTTTACTTTCACCATGAGAACATTTCGGCAGTGAGTACACCATGGAAGGCTTTCACTTCTGAAAGCCCTCCATGGTGTACTCAAAAAAATATGAAAAGAAGAAGTGGTTCTTACAAGAACCACTTCTTCTTTTCTTATTTTCCCGGTGCTGGAAGTCCAGAAGGATGGCTGGGTCTTAATTTCCCTAAGTTTATTGTCGCTATGTCTTGTCATATATTTTTCCGTTGTGATTGGTAGGCTTTTCGTATAATTGTTTTGTTTTGTTTTGGTTTTGGTTTTATTGGCGCAAATTGTTTTGTAGTCTTGAACAGGGACCCTCCTATCAGTTACTTTTGAATTTATTCCTTATATTGATGCGTGATCTGCGTTTTCATTTGCAAATATTAACAATGAACCGAAATCCATCAGAATACCACTGTTTGTCATGTAGCTAGATAAGTTTAGATCTGATTTTATTATTATTATTAGCCATATGGTGCAAGAAAGCCTGAGGCTTATGCTGCACCAGCCAAAAAAAAATTCCCAAGTTACCTTGAGAGAGAGAGAGAGAGAGAGAGAGAGAGAGAGAGAGAGAGAGAGAGAGAAAAGAATGATGATATCCAGCTCAGGACCTGGGTGTGCCAAGCTCTATCCAGCTCAGGACCAAATGTGAGCCCTGGGGTTTGCTTCAGCATGGAAAGGAAATTGTGTATTTCATTCTGCATTGAGCTTATAGCATTAGCAACAGCATTAGTAGTGGCATACTCACCCAAGAAAGCAAGCTTATCCAGCATCAGCGACAAAAAAAAAAAAAAACAATTTTCATTTCATCTATCCATTCCCTCTAAACGTTTGCCTAGTTCTTTCTTGAATTTATTTAAGCTAACAACTTGCACAAAGACAGATGGAAGTTTGTACCAGCTATCAACCACTCATTGGCTGACAGCAAATTTATGCACATTTATTTTCCAACCGTCTTTCCTCAATTTGAATTTATGCTCACTCAAATGCATAAGCTCAGAAAGAAGAAAAATCTCATCAGCATTGAGTTTGCTCAAACTTTACCGATTCTCTAGAGACTGCAATTTGCACCACTAAAGCCTTTCATCGTAAGGGCGCTCTTCCCCCCCCCCACCAGTCTCGTTGCCCTGCTCTGTACTCGTTCTAACAGTTCTACATCCTTACTAAAATGTGGCCTCCAGACCTGAATGAAGTACTCAAGGTGTGAGCCCTGACCAATGCCTTATACAAAGGGATAATCCCCTTCGTATCCCTACTAGCGAAATTGTGTATATCATTGACAAACCCCATGACCTGCTCTGACACCTGTCTGCACTGCTCAAAGAACATCATGTCTCACTGCATAATTACATCCGGGTCTCTTTCATTTTCCACTGCCCTGAGCGCAGTACCACACAGTTGATATGTTACTCTGAGGTTACTGCTACCCATATGCAGTACTTCACATTTGTCAATATTACACTTCGGTCGCTACCTCTCAGCCCATATTTGAAGAGTAGGAGTTTATTTTAGACCTAATAATTCTAATGAATTCAACAAAGAATTGTACAGAGAAATAGAATGGGCCAGTAAATCAGATTATTATTATTATTATTATTATTTCTCCCTGATTGGGGGATTCCACTCTCCGTGACGGGTACTACTACCAAATACACAGGATCGTTGTAATATTTGGTGTTTCTGTTGGTCGAGGAACTCTCTGACTATCCTACAGGTGTTCAGGATTGACACTTTCTGGAGTTCCTTGTAGGTGTTCTCCGGGAGATCTATTGCTGCTAGGCTTCTATGTAGGGTCTTTGGAATCATACCAGTGGCTGACACGATGATCGGGATGATGGTTACTTCTTGCATATGCCACATTTCCTTGACCTCATGTCTCAGGTTCATGTACTTCCTAATTTTTTTTCCTCGTGGGTTTTTCTGGATATTGTTAGTTTTGGGTACCACTATGTCAATCAGATAGGTAGCCTTTTCCTCCTTGTCCACAAGGATTATGTCCAATCTGTTGTGCTGGATGGTCTTTTCCGTTATTATAGCGCGGTCCCAGTACAGCTGGTGGGTTGGGGTCTCTAGTACTGCCTGGGGTTCGTACTTGTAGTATGGTACACTTTCTTTGGTCAACTGGTATTTCCTCGCTAGCTTCTATGTATTATCCTGTCTACGAGCGTACTCAGTCTGAGTGATCACCTTGAATCCCCCTGTGATGTGTTGGATCGTTTCTGAGGCCAAGTGGCATCGTCGACACGTGTCATCGACATTCCGCGTTCCTTTGCGATGTATTTTCTATAATTTCTTCTGTTGATTACCTGGTCTTGGATGGCCAGCATGAATCCTTCAGTCTCGGGGAAGAACGTCCCTCTTGTGAGCCATGCATTGGAAGCAATGTTATCGATGTCATCTTGATGGAAGTCATTGTAGTGTCTGCCATGGAATGTCTCTTCTTTGCCCATTTTTTTCTAGTTTCGTTTCTTGTGCCGTCTGGGCGGGAGGGGTGTTCTCACTTAGGTTGAGTGGCATATACCACTTATCTATCTTCCTTTTGGCCTGGTGGAGTGGTGCTGTGTTCTCGAAGTAATCCTTCACGTTAACTGTGGCTGTTTTCTTTTGGTCTATCAGGGCCCTTCCTCCTTCTTTCCGAGCTATTGTTAGTCTCTCCACTGTTGACTTTGGGTGGTGTTGGCGGTTCTTCGTCTTTCGCAGGATATCCTCTAACTCGGGGTTAGTCCCCAAAGGAGTATGCTAGTACTGGAGCTGCATAAGTGTTTATGGCTTTAACTGTGTTCCCTCTATTCAATTTTGCTTTCAGCAGATTTCTGTGTGTCTGATGATAATTTTCGGTCAGGCATTTCTTGATTTCCTTATGCTCTAGCTGCTGAGCCGGCATCATCCCTGGGTATTTGTCGGTATCTCCTTCTGTCATAGCTTCGATCTCTTTACCAGTCAGCAGCTGGTAGTTCCGGCCGATTAATTTTCCCTGGTCAGTGTGCGGGTCTTGTATTGTCTAGACCAAATTCCATCCTGATGTCCTTGCTGAATTCTTAGGTGATTCGGAGTAGTTGCTGGAGTTGCTTCTCGGTTGCCGCGTAGCGCTTGATGTCAAAAAACTGCACATCAAAATTTTGACTCAACACTCAATAACTCATTTGCCATCTCGTTTCGATACGATATTGTCAATTTAAGGAACACTTAAAATTTAAGTTACATTGGTGCAATCGGCCATTTTAATCAATTTACCCGTGAAGTTTCGCATACCTACTTAAAAAATCTAATGTCATTTTTTTCCCTATAATGTAAAGATCTCTTGGTCAATGTAATTTGATACACCATGTAGGTATTATTAATATAATTATTGAAATAGTAATTATTTACCCTAATTTCACTGTAACACTGTATGTGTATCAAAAATAACAATATCTATTTTATTTATTTGAATTTTCAGTAAGCCCTTCCCCCGGGAGATGCCGGGGTGATCGTAAAAAATTTACAGTCGTTTTTTGTTTTTTGTTTTTTTTTAATGGGGGGTTGTTAAATCATTTTTATTTATAGAACAAAAATGTAATTATTTTTTTATTTAAAGGGGTGTTAAATAATTTTTTGTAGTGGTTTCGTTCTGGGGGGGGTTACCGAATTTTCAATAAAGTTTTATTCTTAGTGTTAAAAATAAAATAATACGGCTGAAACTTTTATGGTAAAACATGCGTACTTTTACAGTTATCGTTCTTTTTTTACTTTACTCCATAAATTGCAGATGTCTGGCCATGTATATAAATACCTTAGCGGTGCAGAAAAACGAAAAAAAGTAAGGGAAACCACGGAAAAATTAAACAAAATGCAGAAGATAGATAATTTTTTTCCAACGACAACCGCAAGCCAATCCACGTAATGTACCAGCTGAATTGAGTGAAGATTGCCCTGCTTCATTGGATCTGGCAAGAACAAATGACGATCAAGACCATCAAGTTATGGAAAATGAAGCAGTAAGTCCAGAAACAAACTCATTTGTTTACGAAGGTTCAAGATTAGATTCCTCAGTTATTTCGCAACAGTGTCCAACAGACCGTGCAAATTTTTCAGAAAATATTTCTGATGCAGACAAACGTATAATAATAACTTCAGGTCCATGCCAATCTAAAGGTCCCTTTCCGATTACTGTACAAAATAATAGGTCGAGGTCATTTTCTGAATTTTATTATAGTAAAACAACAAAAGCTGGTCTTAAAGTACAAGTTACGTGGCTATGTTATTCTTTAAAAAAATCAGATTTTGTGTATTGTGAACCATGTTGGTTATTTGGAGATCGCTCTAATGCAGATTTAAAAAAATCTTGGATAAACGACATATCTGACTGGAAAAATTTATCTAATAAAATTAAAAGACACGAAGCTTCCTCTGTTCACATTTCTGCTTGTATAACATGCGATCTTTGGCGCACAAATAAAACAATTGATGCTGATAGTAACCGGTAGAACTAAAGAAAAAAATTTCTGGAGACAAGTTTTGAAACGCATTATTCATGTTACATTAGTATTAAGCAGTTGCAGCATAGCATTCAGAGGTCACCGAGAAAATCTGAATGATAAAAATATAAAACGTGGAATCTATTTGTCTATAATTGAGCTTCTATCAAACTATGATCCCATATTAAAGGAATTAATTTCAAAACGTAATTACCGGTCAACATATTTGAGTCCAACTATTCAAAATGAAATTATTTGTCTTTTATCTGAGAAAGTCAAAAATGTTATTATTGATGAAATAAAGTCTGCCCCGTGTTTCTCCGTAATCACGGACACTACCCTGGATGTCACAAAAACGGATCAGATGAGTCAAATATTTCGTTGTGTTACTGTAAAAACAGAAAATGATATCCCATCAGAAATCATTATAAATGAGCGATTTTGGGGATTTTATAATATAAAAGACCAATCAGCTAGCAAAATTGAAAGTGACATTATTAATCCAAAGGGCTAGATTTACAGAACTGCCGAGGTCAAGGATATGATGGTGCCGCAACAGTGAGGGGGGGGGGGGGGCATATAGCGGTGTGCAATCGAGAATATTACAAAAAGTTCCAAATGCCTACTATGTTCATTGCGCGGCACATAACTTAAACTTAGTAATTAATGATGCTCTGAAAAAAGTAGCTGACGTATCTTTTATTTTATGACATAATTGAAAATGTATTTACTCATTTTTTGCGGATAGTATTGTACGATGGGATCTATTGAATCAGAAACAGAATGTAGATGCAAATGATAGCGCTAGCGCTATATCACCAATTACTCTAAAGAAACTGTGTCCAACGCATTGGTCATCAAAGTTTGATTGTTTACTAGAGTTGCACTATAGATTTACAGATGTCCTAAAAACGTTAGTAAAAATAATATTAGTGTCTAAAAAAAAAGACGAAATATGCCAGACAATTGGCTTGCAAAAAAAAAATGGAAACGTTAGAATTTGTTTTCCTTTTGGTATTAAATTACAAAATATTGGAATCAATTAATTTAACTTCAAAGTTACTGCAACAAAAAAATATAGATCTCGGTCAGGCAATGTGTCAATTAGAGACATCTTTAAATTCTATGGTTTTTCTAAGAGATAATTATGAAGAAAGTAAAAGTTTTGCGTTTTCTTTAGCAAGATCTTGGGAAATAAATTTAAATTTTAGTAACAAACGCAATAGGAAAGTTAAAAAAATGTTTGAAGATTTAGCTCAAGACGAACGACTTCAAGATTCTGAAAGACGGTTTAAAGTTGATATATACTATGCAACAACAGACATTGTGATACATCAATTAAAATCTAGATTTCTTAATACAAAAAATGTTGTAGATAGTTTCAAAATTTTGCAACCAAAAACACTCTTATCTTTCAGCGACGAAGCTCTGCAGCAAGCGGCTGTAGAATTTCAAAACCGATACAATAAAGATATTTCTGATTACTTTCCACAGCAGCTATTAAATTTAAGATCATCTTTAGGACAAGAAATTTCAAAAATTAATTCAATTCGGGACTTGTGCAACCTTATTTTAATTAAAAACACGTCGTTATCTGCATTTGTTACAGACGTTATAATGGCATGTTTTATATTCCTGATCTTGCCGGTTACTGTGGCTGGTGCTGAAAGGAGTTTTTCAAAATTAAAACATATATAAGGAACACAATAGGCCAATATCGATTTGTCCGTCTTAAGCATAGAAAACGGTGTAGCGAATTCTGTCCATTTCAACGAAATTATAGATATTTTTTCGACTAAAAAGGCTAGGAGACAAAATTTTCATTAAAGTTTAAAATATTTGTTATAAAACTTTTTTTGTGTATATAGACTAGATTTAACATATACAGTTGGTTACTTATTACATACAATGATTTTGATTTGTTTTAAAATTACTCCAAAACTATTATACGTGTGTATGTGTATTTTTGGCCTGCGGTGTTTATTTATGTTTGTGTATATTTTATTATGTATTTTATTTATTTTTTTTCGGTCATTTATATCTGCACGTAATATATGTCATGTATATATTTATTATTGTTACTGTGGTTTTATGTTCATGCATATTTTAATTCAAATCTTATTATTTATAGATATTATTCATTTACTTAAGGCTTGAATCTTTGTTAATGTGAATAAAGAGTGCTTTCTACCTAGTTAGCTTTATTTACTTCGTAGATATACAGTAAATTTTTTTCACCGATAATTTTGTATATACAAATTTGTATTTCTGTTGATCTTAATCTGTAATTAAAGCTATTGGGTTTTGTTCTACAATAATAAAAAATAGGGTTTGATATAAATTCGATATTTATTTTTTAATACATCATTTATACAGTACCTTCAAAAATGTATTCATTATATTTATTAGTTCTATAGAGGCAGAGGAGGAGTTATGGATGGTTTCAATTTTTTTTAATCTTCTCGTGTTTATATTTTTTACATCTGTTTTTGCAATTAATTAAGAAGGGGCCCGAACGCGTTCTTTGCCTCTGGGCCCGAAAAAGGGTAGCTACCCCACTGCACACTACATCTACTATCACCCTCAGTGAGCGATCAGAGAGAAAACTGGATAACCAATTACAAAAAACAGTTGGAAAACCATAAGATGGAAACTTGTTTAGAAGACCTTTATGCAAAACACAGTAGAAAGCCTTTGAGATATCAAGAGCAACTGCTTGTGTTTCACCCAACTTTTCCATTGAATTTATCCCTAAATGGGTAACACAAGCCAGAATATCACCAGTGGATCGACACTGAAGGAATCCATACTGGCGATCATTGATCAGACGAAAAGTTTCTAGGTAGTTTAAGAGTTGGCGGTTAATTGATTTCTCCATTACTTTAGAAAGAGTAGAAGTAATTGCAATGGGACGCTAATTGGATGGGAAGGAATTGTCACCCTCTTTAGGAACTGGCTGGATATGAGCAAATTTCCAAGCAGAAGGAAAAACACCTTTGGAATAAGAAAGTGAAAAAAGGTGGCAAAGAACAGAAGTAAGTTCAGGAGCACAGGTTTTGAGAACAAGTGGAGAAACACCATCGGGACCTGGAGCTTTCTTAGCATCAGGATTCCTCAAAATCCTTCTGACATCCTTTTGACAGAAGACCACAGGGGGCATTGAATGGAGCGTGTTGGGAATGGTGGGAGGTGCTTTACCAAGATCATTAATACACGAGTTGGAAGAAAAATGGGATGCTAGCAGGTCAGCTTTATCCTTGGCTGAAGTGACAACAGAACCATCTGGTTTGGACATAGGTGGGAGCAGAGATGGGCAAAAGTTGCGGCCAATAGCTTTGGCAAGAGACCAGAATGCTCGGCTACCATTAGGGCAAGAAGCAAGTTTTCTACTCTCTAGCTTGTTCGAAATCTAGTTTGGACTGTTTTATAACTGCTTTACAATTGTTGCGGGCTTTGGTGTAGGCACAAAATGAAACTGAAGAATTGGAAACAAGCCAATTACGATATGCAACGTTCTTCTCTTGTACAGCCTTAGCATATTTATTGGAAAACCAAGGTTTAGATAAAGGACGAGATTTCAAAGTGGTGTGTGGAACAATGGATTCCATTCCTACAGGAATAATTTAGTGACACGACCTGAGCAAACACTGACATCCGAAGTTTTGAAACAGTAATCCGACCAAGGAAAAGAAGAAAAGAAATTTCGCAGGTCATCACATTTTGCATTCTTCTAATACCAAACAATAAGAGGTTCGGAATAGTCATGAAATAAAGGCTCCATTGGAGAAGGGGCAATCACCAAGTTGTGATCTGATGTGCCTTAAGGACCACTGACGTCGACCGTGAGAAAAAGATCAAGCGTGTTGGCTGTATGGTTTGGATTGTCCAGTATTCTTGCAGATAAATGAACAATCTGTGCAAGGTCATTAGTAATTGCAAATGGCTCAGCATCTCGACCAGCTGGGTCGGTGTGACTAGAAAACGGAAGGCAGCTGGAAAATTACTTCACTGTTAGGAAAGTTGGACTGGAGAAAGTCAAGTTGCAAAGAGAGGAAGTCCAAGAGCTCCAAATGATTAGTGGAGTTGGGAGTACGGTAGAGACAACAGATGAATTTGACAGAATTAGGTAGAGAGATTTTAAGCCAGAGGAGATTCCAAATTACCAAGTCTCTGACAGCGAACATCGCCATGGACAAGTACCACCTTTGAGGAGAAAGGAATCATCCAGCGAATAATTTGGGCAGCTGAGATGAGCAGTAGTTGAATCAACGGATAACTGAGTTTCTGTCAAAAAAGTACATCGGGTTTCGCAGACTGCAAGTGGAAATGGACATCGTTGAGATTAAATTGAGACCACGTATATTTGTGAAATGAACTAGGAAGTGTTTGGGAGTTTAGATCCTTTCGCAGATAAGCTTACTCTATTAGTTTGACAATTCATGGTGTATTCAATAGTAAGAAAACGTGTCGGGGGGAACATGTTGTATGAAGTAATGAAATTTTTGGATATGGCGTACACATGGTAAGAATATACCCAAATCCTTGACATAACGTGGCCTCGACAATGCCCCCACCCCGCATACACGGTACTCGGATTCCCTCCAGTCACTATCTGGCAGAGTAGAGGTAGCAAGATTATACATTAGTTGATCCGGAAGCCTCCTACAGAGCACCAATAGGTTCGGTCCATACTATTGGTTGGTGATCAGGTTTTCTTGATGGCATTAATAGCTTCTAATTTTTTACTATCATGAGACCGTTACAGTATCAGTTGGGATACTTCGCTGGTTTTGGTATTAGGTGCATCTTTTTTTTTGAGGCTGATAAGGTTGCTTTAACCCAGTTGGCCAGAGAGGTGTTCGGTGGCATTGACACATTTGCTTGAACTGCAGTTGAAAGATAGCTTCGCGTGCGAGACGCATAGGATAGACTGGGCAAGGTCAACATAATTTTTCTGTGTGCTTCAGGATATGTGACTCTACTACGTTCTATTTTGTATCTTTGAATTTTCTTTCCGGTTTTCCGCATATCACATGATAAAAAAAAAGCAGGGTAGGTTACTTTGAAGTTAAGCCACACGGGAGTTGAGGCTGAGCAACCTGCTTGTGTATGATCCTTAGAGCCACTTATAGGATAGATGGCATCACCTCTGCACACCTGCAAGAATGGCCATATTTCTTGCATTTTAAACAATGAAGAGAATTCGGGATGTACAGCCGAATTCGGTAGTTTAAATAGCCAGCTTTTACTGCGGATGGTAAGTTAGAAGTGCTGAAAGTTGAAATGATTGATCAAGTTGAACAAGATTTCCACCTTTTTTAATCATTATTAGTTTTGCACTTATTACATTTTGATTACTAAGTTCCTGAACTAATTCCTGCTCAGACACTGCAAGAAAGTCCCACGCTCTGATTACGCCTTCAGATGAATTTACAGTATTGTGGACAGTAACAGATACTGGTAATCCAACAAATATTGTTGTCTTTAATAGCCACTCAGAATGTTTGATATTCTGATAGTAGTATCTTCACCATTTTTTGTGATCCTGCAATATATTTCAAATATTTTTGGATCATAATCATCAGCCATTTTCAATCCACTGCAGAATGAAGCCCTCTCCAACAACTTTCCAGTTCCTTCTGTTTTGTGCAATGGCCATCCATTTACTACCCACGAACTCGTGAATTTCATCTGTCCATCTCCGTCGTTGTCTTCCAGGAGGTTTTCTACTAGCTCCTCTTGGGTACCATTCTATTATTTTCTTAGTCCATCTGTCATCATGTCTTCGACGTATGTGTCCTGCCCAAGACCATTTTAGTTGGTAAGAATGTCCTTTTCTTGAGTTTGCTGCCTAATCCATGTGTTTCTCTTCTTATCTAACAGTCTGATTCCTAATGTAATTCGTTCCATTCTTCATTGCGCAGAAATAAATACAAGATGCTCGAAAACACGACAACAGTATGGAGTATATTTAAGCCTAAACAGGCTTACTCAGGATACTCCGTTATCCTAAACAGGCCTGACAGTAGTGAACAATCTCGTTATAAGGGTGTCTATAAGATTTTGTGGCAACAAATCCCTTTCTTCCACAAGCGCAGACCTTAGCTGACCAAGTGACCGAAAAGTTGGATCTCGGCGTGCAGTGAGACCCACAAGATTTTGTTCTACTGATCTGATCGAACTACACATGTTCGATCAGATTTGTCTGATGCTCATGCTTCGGCACGTCACTAGGTTGGATATTTTCAGTTTGTCTGGATATCTATCTGTCTTCTTATGTGACGTGCCTTGGACCAGACTCTTGTAGTTAAAAGGTGATTAGTTTTTGTTTGGATATTTGCAGAACAAGTGCCATGCTTTATTTTTCCCTTTTCTGCATTGTGCACTTTGTTCCACTAGTGATTAGTATGTTTTCGTTTTCCTACATGATTGCAGTACAGCAATCAATTTTGGCTGCAGCTAGTATTTGTTGCACCATATGTTCATTGATGTCGATATGATTGATAAGAAATACAAGATGAGCTACAATATTTGTTCGCCTGCTTTGGAAAAGTTCCATTTTGTTCGACTATCAGTTTCTGAAGTGCTAGTGTTTGGCTTGGACAGATAAGCACTATCATTAGCATTAGCACAATAGCAGAGGCACATGATGCAAGAAAACAAGCTAATGCAGCATCAGCCAAAACACACACGCACGCACGCACACACACACACACACACACACACACACACACACACACACACACACACACACACACACACACACACACACACACACACACACACTTTCATTTCACTCCTCCGTTCGTTCGAAATACCTGCCCAGCTGAGCCTAAAATTTATTTAGGCTATCAACTTCCACAACAAGGGATGGAAGTCTGTTCCACCAACCAACTACCCGCTGGCTAAAGGCAAATTTCCGCACATCTATTCTACATCTGTCTTTCCTCAATCTGAATTTATGCCCACTCAGGTGTTTATTCTGAACAAGAGGAAGAATCCCATCGGCATTGAGCATGCTCAAACCGTTCAAGGCTTTATACACCTCCATCAGATCACCTCGCAGGTGCCTTGTCTTCAGACACTGTAATTTGCAAAAATTAAGCCGTTCTTCGTAAGAGCAACCCTTTGTTCCATTCAATAATCTCGTTGCCCTTCTCTGTACTCGTTCCAGCAGCTCTACATCCTTCTTGAAATGAGGCCTCCAGACCTGTATACAGTATTCAAGGTGTGGCCTGACCATTGCCTTATACAAGGGAATAATCACCTCTTTATCCCTGCTAGAAAAATTCCTGTATATCATTGACAAGACACCATGAGCTACTCTTGCAGCCCGTCTGCACTGCTCAGAGAACTTAATATCTGCCTGCACAATTAGCCCTAGGTCCTTTTCATTCTCTACCATTGTCAGTGTAGTACCACAGAGTTGATACGTTGCTCTGCGATTGCTGTTCCTCATATGTAGTACTTTACAATTGTTTGCCACCTCTCAGCCCATCTGCTCAACATTTCCAGATCCTGTTGCACCAACATAGCGTCAGTTATGCCAACCTTTGTATCGTCTGCAAACTTGGACATTAAGCTTGATATACCATCATCGATATCATTTATAAACACAGAAAACAATAATGAACCCAACACTGAACCCAGAGGGACTCCACTAATAACATTATTCCACGATGAGCAGTGTCCATTGATTACCACTCTCTGTCTTCTCCCCCCTCAACCATCCCTTTATCCATAGCAGCAATTTGCTTCCAATGCCACACTACTCCAATTTGTGCAGCAGTCTTCCATGTGCAATAGTATCAAAAGCCTTTCTAAGATCCAAGTATATAATATCAAAGTTATTCTCTGCATCCAGTTCTTTCGTGACTACATCATAGTATCCAATCAAATTGGTCAGGCAAGACTTTCCCTTAACAAAACCATGCTGTGTCCGAGATATAACTGAAGTCTTGTCTAGATGATCCTGCAGTGCTTCTTTAACGAGTGCCTCCATTCATTTTCCTGGAACAGAAGTTAAACTCACAGGTCTATAATTACTTGTGTCAGCCTTTGATCCTCTTTTGTGAATTGGGGTCACATTTGCACATCTCCAGTCTATGGGTACCTCCCCTCAGTCCAAGGAAGCTCTTATAATTATGGCTAAGGGGTTGCTTACTTCCTTTGCTGCCTCCTTTAATATAACTGGATAGATCCCATCCACCCCAGGTGCCTTTCTTGTGTTTATCTTCAACAATTTCTCCTCCACTTTACTCTCAGTTATTACAAGATTATCTAGCTTACTGCCAGAGTTGAATACACCTCTGGCATTCCCCTCGCTGAATAACTCCTCATGTGTGAATGTCGATGCAAAATATTCATTTAGTTTGTCAGCTACAGGATCATCAACAGTTGAACGATCGATATCAAGTGGACCAATCTGATTCATCCCCTTCCTTCTAGAGTTTACATAAGTAAAGAACTCTCTGCTGTTTCTCTTTGTATTCTTTGCCAAAGATTTCTCGTAATCTGCCTTCGCCTGCCTAACCTCCTTTGTAACTTGGTTACAGACCAGTAGGGCCGTGCGGCAGATTTTCTCAGTAATGCAAGTCTTCGAAATGCCGCCCCTTAAATGTTTTTTCTTTAAAATAACCTTCGATTGTGATTTAAAAAAAAAAAAAACTGCACAAAATGTACGAATACTATTTTTATTTTGAAACTAAAAACTACTTTAAAATAATGATATCAACTACAACAATCTACTACAGTTTTACCCTTCTAACTTTAACTTTAGCAAATTCGTTAATTAGGGATGTGTAGTCTAGAGTGGCAGCCAATGTAGATTCAATAGAAATTAATGAGAGATTTCTAAATTTTGTTTGGCTTATTGGACTTCTTAAGCAGTGTTTTATTAATTTTAATTTGGAAAAACTTCTTTCCCCACTAGCTACAGAGACAGGGAGTGTTAATAAAATTCTCAGAGCTACAACAGTATTCGGATATTAAGTAATTAAGTTAGTTTGGCACAAATAATTTAAAACATCCAAAGGTTTCATAGAATATGGTAGCATTTGGGATACATCACGTAATTCTTCTTGAAGATCATTTGCATTTATATCTGATTCATTTTCGACGGAAAGTGTTAACTGGAGACTGGTACAATAATTTTCTAGCGTTTTGTCATCTATATCCTTGAGTTTTAAAATGTCATATAAAAACTGAAAAATTTTGCTATGGGTTTCCAGAAGCGTGAATCGTTCATTCAGAGAATTAAGGGTAATGTTCAGAATATAATTGAAAAAGTTTATTTTAAATTTATTCTCCTCTGTTAAGGGTTCATCGACAGCTTCTTCATAGTCAAACTGACGCTTTTTCCTTCTGGCTCTAACTTCAGTTTCGGCAGGAAATTCTGTACTGCATTCAACATCCTCTACAATCTCATTAGCAGCAATTTTCATCTGATCATATCCAGATTGTCTATAACTTTTCACGTTTTGTATGGTTTCTAATAACATCCTTACCCAATCTGACAAATTTATAGTTACAGATTGCAATAGTTTCGAGACTGAATTTATTTCAAATATCATGCCAAAGAATTACACCGCATATAAACTTGTAAGTTTTAATATTTTTTGCTAATCCTCTTGCTTTAACTTTAGTTTCTGCATCTCTGTTGACGTCTTCTATTATTTGGAATAATGCATCATAGATTTCGCAAAGTTGAAATCGTAAAGGTTTTAACGGATCTACTCTGCTTGACCACCTAGTAGCACTCAATGGTTTTGGAGTTAATTGTGAAACATGTTTTTTTAGCACTTCCCAACGCTTTGTAGAACCAGAAAAAAAAGTGTCAAGTTCTTGTACAATAGAAAAAAAAAAGTTGTTTCTGTAGAAGAAGACGCTGCATCATAAAACGCCCTTGGATATTTTTCAAGTATTCTATTTTGTACACCCTTTCTTACTCCTTTCATATTAGCTCCGTTGTCATAGCCTTGTCCTCTAAGCCACTTTAACTGAAAACCTAACTTTTCCAAATGTGTCAGTATAAGTTCTGTCAAACCCTCTCCGGTTGAATCACTAGCTTCAAAAACACAATAAAGAATTCTTCAATTTCATATTTATTTTGAATGGAGTTAAAAGCGAAAACTCTTATTGTTAATGGGAGCTGTTCAATATGACTTACGTCTGGGGTACAATCGGCGATTATCGAAAAATATTTAGCGATGTTTGTTATTTCGACAATTTTGCTTAAAATTACATTTCCCATCAAATTTATCAATTCGTCTTGTATATTATTGCTTGGATAAATCACAGACCATTTATCAGACTCGCGGTGAACTTTCCTGATATGTTCTTCCATAACTGGATCAAACTCAGAAAGCAATTCTACCAACTTTAGGAAGTTTCCGTTATTAGGCTGAAACAAATGTTCAGTTGTTCCACGAAAAGCTAAGCATTGTGAGGCTAATAGTCTAATTATTAACATAATTCTTTTTAGAACTCCTCTCCAATGCTGAATTTCCATATCCATAATTCGTTGATATTCAGCATCAATAGTTTTTTTCTGCTTTAATCGAATGTCCAATTCTTTCCATGTTCTAAAAGCATTTCTGTGATTTACAGACTTTTCGTGCATTGTGAGGGCTCTTATAAGATTTCCCCAGTCAGAATAGCCTTTTTTGGGCCAGTCACTAATAGCAGACGAATTATCAAATAACATATAACAAAAGCAAAAAACGGCATCATTTGTAACAGAGTAAATCAACCAACTTCTCTCAACGACTTCACCATTGCTCAACACTTTCAAATAATGCGAGGGCTTAGTTCATCTACGCCTTCCTTTATTAATAGGAAACTCGAATTCTTTAATTTGATGTGGATCCCTCTCAACCAGTATTTGACGAGTTTCAGATGACATGCAGAAAGCATTCCATAATGCAGGATCAGAAGGAATTTCGTTTAATATCTGCTGGCTGCCACTGCTACTTGGCTCTTGATGAGCTTCTGATTGTGTTATTTTTTGGTTCTCTTCAACAACTTCTTCTGGAAGTGATTGGGGCGGCACTGAGTTTTTATTTGCCAAATCCAAAGCAGTCGCTGTTGATGTGTATGTGGACGGCTCATCTAAACAGGACTTTTGTACTAAGAATTCCTTCATAACATAGCTTAGCTTACTTTCTTGTTCTTCTTTCTTTAAGCGTTTCTTTTTATATTGACTTCCAGACAATTTTTTCCTTTTCTGTTCCATACTGTAATAAAAATATTAAATAAAAATTCACAGTCCTTCGCAAAGATGCAACCGGGGGAGGGGGGGTCATTGAAAATGATTAAATATGATGATGCTTATCATGCTATTAAAATAGGGTAGATAAAATAACGATAGAAATGAGTTGCAAAGCTAGTAAGATTTGCAGGTAACAGAACATAATAAATAGGTAACGAATATCTGTCAAATTGACAACTAGCAGCCGTTTTGCCATACGCCTTTCTTTAACTTGTTATTGTATTGTCTCCACTTCAACGTATATGAATTTGGTAAAAATAGAGCAATAAATAACGAACGCAAAAGTAGGCAAATGCAAATATTTCCAAAGCAACTCTCTGTCCATCACACACACAGAACGCAAAAGTAGCCCAATATTACCTAAATAACTCTATCTATCACACACAGGCACACGTTCCGCACCTAAGATATACCCAGTCCATGCAAATGCTACTTTTTAATTCGAGTCCCTATTGTCATAACATAATCATTTTCAATGATAATAAGTAACTACAATTGTTGTAAAAAACAATAATTCTCTTACCTGATCTACGTTTTAAACACAAAAACTGAATTAGTATAAATGCAAAAATATTATACAAAAAATTATTATATATCTGATTTAAACACAGCACAGCCACTTTCCGAGACAAACTAACATTAAAATCAAATAGTGTCAATAATTGTAAGCTCAAAGCAGAACTATCAACACGTAACACGCGCAATTGTCTTTTGTGATAATTGCTGCTTCAGCTTTTAGGAGCGTCCGCGCGGTGTATTACAAACAAAAATAATAGCCTCACGCTGTCAGATCAAAAGTCTTTCGGCGAGCGCTCACCAACGATGCACCTGCACCAGAAACCGAAATCAAACGGTACCGAAAGCGCTTAGGCTGAGGCGTGCGATAAATCATAAATCGTATACATCAATATCGGAATAACATACACCAATATAGAAAAGCGTTGCGTAAAGATTTTTAATTATTGAATGGTTCAAATTGTATTTTGATTTCGCTGCTTATGCCGTCCCCTTACGGTGCCGCCTCTCTGTATCATAGCACAGCACTGCCCTGCAGACCAGCTTATATCTATCATAGGCTTCCATGTTACCCATTAATTTGTATGTATCCCATGCATTTTTCTTCTCTGCCATATGCCTCATTAGTTCATCTGACATCCATTTAGGCCTAAACCTTGAACAATATTTCTTAGTTGGTATGTAAAGCCTAGTAGCTTGGAACATTAATTCTTTGAATGCCTCCCATTTTTAATTTGCTGTTGGTAACATCATCAGTTGGTCCCACTGTATAGAATTTAAATACTGTCTCAGACCATCGTAGTCGCCTTTACGAAAGCAAAAATCCTTTCCTTTACCCCTGATGGTAATCAAATCTTTAAGTAAATCCTACTTCAGCACACTGTGATCACTGCCACCTAGTGGTTCCGTTATCTGCAGATTCTTAATGCATGAAGAATCACTGCTAATAATCAGATCAAGAGTATTACTCCCTCTAGTTGCCTCCCGAACATGCTGATGTAGAAAACAATCATCCAATAAATCCACAAAAGCCTTGCCAGTGTGTGAGTGACCAACCACAAATTCCAGTCAATATCTGGGAAATTAAAATCCCCCATTATAAGACTCTCTGATTTACTGGCCCACTTTATTTCTCTGTACAGTTTCTTATTATACTCATCAGAGTCATTAGGCCATTAGTCATTAGGCACACTCCTACTCTCAATTTTGATCTCCCAATGCTTATGTCACACCAAACTGACTCGACACTGCACTGTCCAGCGATGTCGACTGGCTTCACTTCCTTGGATTTTATGTGTTTCTTAAATAATAGCATAACCCCTCCTCCCTTCCTATCCTTTCTGTACACATTGTACTCCCGAAATTTCAGTTCTGCATTCCTTATATCTGTGTGACACCACGTCTCTGATATCCCAAAAATATCTGCCTTTGATGTTCTGAGCAATACCTCAAATTCATCAAATTTATTTACCAAACTCCTAGCATTGGTGTGCACAGAAGTATACATGCACCTGTTCCTATTCTTAGCTACCCTAAAACAACCCATGAGTTTACTTGTTCCGCAATGACTCCCAGCAGTCTCTGAAATATCCTGAATCTTGTTTTCCAGGCTGCTGCGCATTCCAATTGAAGCGGTGCAAGAATCACTTTCGCCTCAGCCAGTGGGTACTGTTATTCTATTAGTCCTTGTATCTCCCCAAGCTAGCAGTTTTCCGACACACCTAACACTGCCGCGATAGCATCAGCAAATATTCTTGCACCCTTTCTATTTAAGTGTATCCCATCCCTGTAGAACCAGTCTCTCCTGTTAACCAGTACAGTCCAGGCTGAAAAATATTTTACCCCTTGCACAGTATTTCCAGGGCCGAATTGATCGATAAGGCTCTCATCATATACTCCCTCCTATCGTGTCTGGGCAGAATTGCAGACAATTTCAAATTCAACCCTAATTCACGGCTTTTTTTCAACAGTGACTTGTACTTTTTAAGTAATTCTGCCGGGCTCCTACTCTTAATATCATTAGTGCCAACGTGTCCAACTATATCACTTTTGTGCCCTTAAAAGATGATATCCGCTCTACAACGTCATCAACCTTTACCCCCTGGCAGACATATCCTGGTCCTGTTCCACCTATCCTTTTTACAAAGCATGTTCCCCGTTTCCCTGACAATAGAGTCACCAACAACTACTAGTTCCTGTGGGAAAAGATTAAAAAAAGATTATTGGGTATGGTTGCTGTTGTAGAGGTCATCAATCCAATCACTCACCAATCAATGGTTGAAAATAATATAGGAAAACAGATGGAAAGGCCAATAGCAGAGGATGATCCTGTAGGAAAGTAAACATATGTATGAGACCAGTGTTAAATGTAGTGACGCTGTTCTTGTCCAGTATCGCTTCGATGTTTCCTTGCACGTACATTTGATGTGATCTCCAAAGTGGGTAGTGGACATTGCATCTAGTAAACAGAATGGAGTTAATATCTGAATAATGAGGTTGCCTAAGTCCGTTTCAGTGTATATGTGATATTTTACTGGCGCATCAGCTTCTGTGGCTATAGTGCGCTAAACTAATGATTTATTCACTGATGTCTTTTGTTATGATTTTTATATTAAATTATAGTAATTTATACGTTTCCGAAACTGGAAAACTTCGGATATATTAGATTTATCTGACAATATTGCTTCGTAATGAAAATATGTCCGTTCCTTTTAAGGATTTAAAGGTAATCTGATGTTCTCGTGTAAAGTAGGGCAGTCAAGTAGAATATGTTGTACTGTTTGCCAGTCAGAGCACTGAGGTAGAGATTCAGTTTGGAGCAGATAGAAGTGGGTAACATTGGTGTTACCCAATTCTTAATCTGCTCAGTATAACTTTTTGTCTGTTGGGTCCTGTTCTGGTTTTCCATTGTTGTACCAACGGTTTTTATCTATAATTTGTTACCAGCTTGCTCCAGTAAATTTTTGTTGCCACTGTCTTTCATCGCTATTTGGAATTGTAATTCAATAGTCCCAGTATGGTATTTTTATGGTATTGTTGACCGGGCTTTCTGCTCGTTTTGCTGCTTGGTCCGCCTGTGCATTGCCATCTATGCCTACATGTCCAGAATCCAAGAAGAAACTCATGTTTTGCTTTTGCTTTGCTAGTTTTGTATTTTACGTATGGGTACTTATGGTGTTATTCTTTAAGTCTTGCAGGACATTGAATGAATCCTGGAAGATTATACTGCATGGTAAGCCATGTATGGTTCATGGCTAGTTTTATAGCCTCCAATTCTGCAGGATAAATGCTGCACTCTGTTGGGATTATTTTGGAGATGATGGTATTCAGGAGCTTGGCAGCTATACCTACCTTAGTTTGTTTCGAACCATCTGTGCATATCAGGGTGAAATTGCAATGTTGGTATTCGTAGGCTGCATGTAATTTTTGGAAATTTTGCTTAAGTAAAGAATCCTTTTTCCAATTATACATATGGAGATAGCAAGTTGTTTGTATGGTATCCCAAGGTGGATGTTGAACTTTAGAAGTTGCTATCTCATTGATATTTAAATTACGTGTGGTATTAGGTCTATATATGTTTTCCAAACTTGGTTCATGTAGGATTGTCCATATTGGGCGCTTAGGTATTGATTTTATCTTTTCAGCGTAGCATAACAGAAGGTTTTGTCTCCGGAGTTGTAGTGGTGGTTTGTGAGCCTCTGAATATAAGCGCTGGACCGGTGATGTGTAATATGCTCCTAATACTGTACGTAAAGCACTATGATGCGCTGGATCAAGCGATTTCAGGGCACTCGATTTGGCTGAGTGGTACACGGGGGCTCCATAATCTAGTCGGGATCTTATAAGGGCTTGTATAATCCCAATAAAGTAACTGCACCCCGGATCGTTGCCCATGACTCTCAGAATGTTTGGTTTCTTGAGTCAGTTTGTTCTTAGTTGTTTTGTGTGTTCTAAAAATGTCAGTTTTTTTTTTATCAAGAATAAGCCCAAGAAATTCTTTGGTTGCCTTGAGTGGGGTTAACTGTCCGTTAAGTTTTAGTTTCGGATCTAAATGAAGGTTTCATTTCCTACAGAACAGCGCGCCTATGGTTTTTTGTATGGAGATCGTGAAACCATTTCCTGAGCCCAATTTGCCAACTTTGTTTATTGCACCTTGTAAGTGGCGTTCTATTGTTCTCATGTTTTGGGTTTTAAAAAGATACTGAAATCATCTGCATAAAAAGATGATTTATGGTAGATGGTATATATTAAGTTATAGAGTTTATTTTTATTGAAAACAGAGTGGCACCGAGGACTGATCTCTGTGATACCCCTTCCTCTTGTAGGAAAACGTTTGAGAGTGTGGTTTGTTTTCGTACTTGAAAGGTTCGGTGCTGTAAAAAGTTCTGGTTGAAAAAAAGGGAGATGTCCTCGCCGCTTTCAGTTATATATGGCCTTGAGAATGCCATAGGGCCAGGCTGTATCGTATGCTTTTTCGATATCAAAGCAAATCATGACTAAACATTCTTTCTAATGAAAGCATTTCGTATGTTGTTTTCTATTTTAATTAGTTCCAAGTTGATCTATGTTCCCTGAAGCTACACTGCACTGGGCACAAAATGTTATAGTTTTATAGCTATCGCATGAGTCTTGCATTTATAACCTTTTCCATTAATTTTCCTAGGCAGCTGGTGCTATTGGACGTTAGCTCTTCAGATTAGTAGGATCTTTGCCAGGTTTTGGGAAAACGAAGACAATCGCATGATGTCATATGTTAGAAAATTCGTGCTCCATATAAATTCTGTTGCATAAAAGAAGTAGAAATTGTAATGATTCTTCAATATATTAAATATTTGTTGCCATTTGGACCTTCGGCACTTTTTGTGGCAGTGCCTTAATGAGTTCTATTATGGGTAATTATATTTTTCTACGTATTTAGTAGAGAATTTAAAATTATATTTTTCTTGATGATTTTTATATTTCTGGAATTTCGATGGATAGCATGTGGTGGCAGATATTCTGGCAAAAGTTTCACCTAAGGCATTTGCTATTTCTTTTGGATTCAATTGATAATTCGATATACGAAATTTTGGTATCTATTGCTCATTTTTCTTATTTTATCCCAAACTGTTTTAGCATTTGTAGTTCTATTTATGGTTGAGGCAAAACGTATCCAGGAGGCTTTCTTGCATGCCAGTCTGACATATCTTGCTCTTGATCTCATTTTTTTTATTAAAATTTATTAGTCTGCGGTAGGATTTTTGCGCAAAATGTTCCATGCTCTGTTTCTGTCTCGTTTCACTCAAGTACATTTCTCATTCCAGCAAGGCTTTGGGAATAGAGGAAGTTTGGTGGACGTTTATGGTATTCATTATTCTGCTGTTTGGTCGGTTACATATTGTACTGCTTGGTCAATGGTTAGTTGTCGGACATTGTTTTTTAATTACTGCTAGATTTTTGAATTTTTCCCAGTCCGCTTTGTGAAGGGTCATTTGGGTTTTCGTCTGGACTGGCATGGTAAGTTTTTTGTGAAAATGACAATGGCATAGTGGTCGCTGGATCTTCATGAACTGTTCATTTTAAAACAGGATAAAACAATGGGAAGCATAAAGTAAGATAAATTGCTGTGCTGGTTCCTGTTGGAAGGTGGGCATACGCATGTTACTAGGGTTAGATTTTTGGCATCTTAATTTTTTATTTGATGTCCTCTTTTATTAAAATCTGTTTTTTCCCATAAAGGGTTATGTCCGTTTAGAGCCCCATTATACAGTAAAGAGAGGGGTAGTTGATCTATCAGTTCTTTTTAAGTCTTCATAACTTATTTTTTCGGGGGTAAATATATCGATACTATTGTGATTAAACTACTTTCTGCTATATGTACCGCTATTGCTTTAAGGATTTTAGGTAGACTGTTTGAACTGGTTTGTGAGAATTGACAAGGATTGCTACTCCTCCGTGGGCTATAGAATTATTTATTCGATCTCGCCTAAGTATAGTGTAGTTTTTAATTACGATTGTATCATCAGGTTTTAGATATGTTTCTTGTAAGCAGAAACAAATCTTGGACATCATATTATGGAAACCACGATAATTCCATTGAATAAAGGTACTAATTATTTTAGGGCGAGTTACTATTATTATTTACTTATACAGCAGGGCCTCGCATAACGCGAGTTCGATTAATGCTATTTGAAAAATGATACCACTTTTCACTTTACACGATGCAAATTTCGAGTTAACGCGATTTTTTTTTTTTTTTTTATGCGATAGTTGAAAAAGATTTGAATCGCGCGTTAAGCTTACCGCGAGTCGTACGGTCAATAAACAAACGTTTGCCTGCTGCCTGCCTCTGTGTGTTCCATCAACCATCGGAAGAAGTGTTTGTCTCCTGCTAATAAAGTCAATGCAGACTTGCATTTAAAAATTCAAATTTTTAAATGAGCCAGATGAAAATGTTACCGCGAAGGAGATAACGGTAAAAGAATTAGATAAAATCTTTCTTATCGCATAGAACCTCAAACAAAAGGTTTGATGTTCTTTGCGATATTTATTTCGCCAGGGCCCAGAAAAGATTGTCGTCGGCTATCGGAAATTGATTGATGAAAAGAGAAAGTCAACACTGTTCAAATATTTCCGCAAAAGTAATTTCTTCATTGTGTATTTTATGTCAGAGATTCCCAAAGTTTCTCGGTTCACGGCGCCTTTAATGTCTCAGTAATTTTTTCAAGGCGCACCCAGACCAAAAGAAATACCTAACAGTTTCGTTTAGTAGTTAGGTCCAAACAACTTAATAAGAAATGCTGAAACTGTGAACTACGTAGTTCGCGGGATGTCCGACAGATGTCGAGTATCGCTGTTTCCCTCGAAAATTTAAAATATTCCGCGGCGCACAGTTAAGAACCGCTGTTTTATGCAATAAACATTTAATTCCATAATTATTTTCATTATCTTTTACCTTATATACAGTTAAAAAGTTATTTAAAAGGTATTTTTAAAATTCTTTATGGCCATTCCAGGTCAAGGACCAATTATAATTTTTCCTATTGGTTATGACATTCGATTAACGTGTTTCCGTTTTGCGCGATGCGCTCACGGGAAGAATTAATCGCGTTAATCGAGGCCCGCCTGTATATGGTGCAAGGAAGCCCAAGGCTTATGCTGCAACAGCCAAAAAACATTTCTGAATTACCCTGAGTGAGAGAGAGAAGGGAATCGCCAAGAAAGAGAAGAATGATGATATCCAGCTCAGGACCCTGGGTGTGCCAAGCCCATACTCACCAGATGTGACTCACTGAGTTGTTTTCTCGTTACTGTTTTATATTTTTCTGTCTGCGATTTTTTTTTTTTTTTTTTTTTAAGGGAAATATGGCTTTCCAGTGTTCATATCTTCTGTGGAAAATATTTCTAGAATGGGTTCTTGTGTTTTTCCTAGTGTGTCCATTTGTTCAGCAGCATGGTGTACTGTTATGGAAGAGTTTTCTTTTTTTTTCCAGATAGTGAGGAAATCACTGTCGGTGGAACTGAGAGTGGGGTTTGCAGACGTGAGCCATTTGCGTACCATCAGACAACCGTTCATTTCGTAAGATTGTGACTTAGTTTGTGATCCTGTTTGTTGGTTTTGGGTTATTTGTGCACAGGTAGGTTTCCTTGATAGCTGGTTGTAATGTCTTTCCAGCCTCCTAGTGCTTTGCTTTGTATTTTCATTTCTTGCTTCCATCTTTATCATTCCCGAGTAGGCAGTGTGGTTTCCACGACGGTTTGGGCATTTAAGGTGTTCACTTGTGCATTCTTGATTGGTATGTTCTTGGGAACCACATTTGGCATTTATTGCAATTTTCTGCAAGTTATTTGTGAATGTCCATATTTTTGACGTTTAAGACATCGGATAGAATTTGGTACATATGGTCGAATTTGACAAAGCAAGTATCCTGCTTTCATGTGCCGTGGTGGATTTGGAATGATATTTTTGGTCTGGGCAATTATTTCTTCTTTTAACATGAATTACTCCTTGAGATCTCATTCAGAGATTACTCCTTTCGAGGTGTTCAAAGTATTATGGGGTGGTGTCACTGTTACCCCAATCCCACCAAAATGGATGTTTCCATCAGTTGCACTGGCTGTCTCAATTAGTAAGTCGCCTAATTTTAACCTTTTTTACTACTGCTTTTGGAGTTCAGCTATATTTTCCAGGCATTTTTGTACAATGAAAGGGGATACTTTTCCTGTGGACTAATCTGTAGAATGAATGATGATACTTTTAGTGCAGGTATCTTATATAACAGCTTTTTGTATTTTTGCCATGTTTGTATTGCTGTTAATATATACCATAGGAATTAAGGAAATTGCAACAACTCACAATTGGCTAGATAATCTGCTGAAAAGTCACTCAAATCACTATGCTTGGCACTCAGGGCCAACGAGGAGGTATATGGGGACAAGAGTGATGGCAATGGTGAGCAATACATACACAGGTCTTAAGGAAGCAGTGGTAGAGTTCGGATGGAACTCTTGATTACACCAAAATGGCATCATCTTCATGCAAAAAAACATGCATTTTTTTAAAATTCAGTTTGTATAAGGAGTATCATTTTTAATAGGATAGGACACTTCAGAAGCTGTTTTTTTTTTTTTTTTTTGCAAACCTGTCTACTTCGTTATAAGCTCTTAATCCTATGCTAGTCATGTACAATTATATTCCAGGATGTGATCCATTATTTACTTATTGAGGTGGATCTGCTTGATTTTATGCATACACAGGATGTCCCAAAAGTCAGTGTATTTTGGTGAAACAGTGTGATTTTCAAATAAATTTCATTACATTTCTTTTTTACATAAAAAAAAAGTACAGGCAGTCCTTGCTTTACGAGTTCCCGGGTTTACAATTTTTCCCCTCCTAAAGTATCAGGTATCAACAAAATCGAAAATATGAACATTAATTGCAAAAAATGAATGTTAAACATCCATAAATACTACATTTCAAACCACGCGTGTAGCTATACAATACAGTGTACCCAGCTTTACGAAATGAAAAATCGTAATGTGAACCCAATAACACATTTTTTTGGCAATTCGTTCCGACCTTGGAAGTTGAAATTTTCGCTATATCTCTCTAAAAGGTCGTTTTTTGTAGTGCAAATTGTATTAGTTACCAATTCAAATCAATAAAATGCACTTTCATCGTTATCACATGTTCTGTTATAAGAACCAATTTTGAACACCTGACATTTTTCTAAAGCACATTTCAGGTCACGACCATAAAATAAAAACAATTTGCACTTTCCGGTTTATTGGACGTCTGTGTTACTGCAAGCAATTATAAACGGGTAATAAACTCAATGTTATTGCATTTGCGAAAGTACCAATAGCTGAAATTGTGTGGTTTTTTGCGTTATTATGGCGAAATGTGTTTTCTCCTTTACTGAAATCTTCCATCTTATAAAAAACAATTTTCAGAATCTTCTTTTTTTTTTTTTTTTTTGAAGCTTCGTAAACTTGTTACTTCGCGCAAATCGTGTTAGTTGCAATTTGTGCGTTACGTTAAAAAATGCTTATGCATGCTATTGAAATTTACAAAAAGAGAAATTTATCTTGGAAACAAACGCCTCTTGAAGCATTTCTGAAGACAACTCCTTGTGCAACAAATCAATGAGTGCCTAGCAAATAATAAGCGATCAGCGAGTGTGCATTTAGTCGATGATAATAAACATTCTTCAAAATTTGTAAGTCAAATAATTTATTATAATTTGCTTGATTTTACAGGCTACGTTTTAATTTCTTTGGATAAATCAGTCATTGTTTAAACAATTAATTAGCTAATTTCCTATTTTTATTGTCTATGGGATTGAATTCACGCTTTACGAGCGCGCGCTAGGATCGAATTAACTCGTAAATTCGAGAACTACCTGTATTTGTTGTGTTAGAGATGCTATAATTTTTTTTAATGTTATATTTTGCAAACAAGTGCTATTCTGCATTGCTATTGTTTCATGTTTTGGGCAACCACTGCAGTTATGTTTAGTGTCAAGTTGTTTTCTTGTTTCCTGATATGCAATTTTATGTTCTATCTTGTACTTTTCAATTTTTTTTTTTTACCTAATTTCCACAGCTCACAGGCTTTTGAGCTTTGGAAATTAGGTGAAAAAAAAAATATATATATATATATATATTGGTATCTTGAATATTTCTGAATGAAAGCCTTCAGTATGTACAGCAAGGCAAATTCGGCATTACAGTCCACTTGTCCTTGGACCCACGGAAATTGCGGCTTCCCAGCATGTTTGTGAATGACCAAATTTTTTGCACTTATAGGGATGAATACAATGCAACAGCTAACCTGTTTTAATGTTTTTAGTAAGACTGGGATATTCAATGTATAATAATGTTGCAAATAAGTACAAATTCTCCATATTTTTTGCATCATGACTTTGTTCTTTCAATTCTGATACATCTAATGTCTGCTATGACTTGCTTTGAAGTATTTCAGAACAGTATTAGGCATTACTTTTAGGGGTCTCCATCAAAAGATGAGTTTAAGCAAAGCTTCACTGTGCTTCTGTGGGTTTCCAGTCTTCTGATTGTAGTCTTAACTGCTTTGGGTGTACCAGCAACATTTTTGAATCCAATGGGGCAAGTTTATTCATAGGTTGTTGATTTTACAAGGAATGAATGAGAAATGGTGCACGATTTTGTTTATGCATTTCTCTTCTCGGATTTGGTTTCCGAGTCACAATATGCTGAGCCATTGGGCTGCACAGATTTGACATCCATTTGGCTTCTTTTAGCCATGGAGAATTGGCTTTTCCACCCAGGTTTCCATCCCTGCCACAGGGTAGCAGGTGCAGTGTGATTGAAGAAAAAAAATAAAGGTAGCTTTCTTCTTTTACTCTGTTCAAGCAGTGTTTGAAAGAGTTGCTTTTAAATAAAGAGATTTAATGAACTTGGGAAATTAAAGGTAATACTATAATTGTTTTGAAGAATCTCAGTTAAGGCACACTATCACTTGGCATCTGGGGCTAAAAAATAAAATTACCATGTTAAAAATTCTCTTGATGGGTCCTGACAAGCCTCTGTCAGCTTGTGGTTCTTATCTCATTGCACTGTTTTAGGTAAAACCACTGAGCACTGAATTCAAAACTATATATAGCCACAATATAAATGTCTTCAGAACAGAGAGCAAATTTAGTCTTATACCCACTTTTCATTAAAAGGTGGGTATAATATAATTGTTTCCCAAAGTTTTTTGCTCAGACAACTTTTTGGTTTCAAAAATAACCAGACCCTCAACATCCCAGCCAGCTTAAACAGAGGATGTTCAGGCGATATGTATCTAAAATTAAAAATTTTGATCTTAGAACTGATTTATGTTTACAATCTACCTTTTTCAGACCGACAAAAAAATAACTGAATAATAAACTGTCACTATTTGAGTATACAATCAGTTGTACCTCAGGCTTTTAGCATGAAGAATGGTGTTTTTTCACAAAGTCCTGTACAGTTAGGAGTGATTTCAGACAACTGCATTCTCGTGTCAGGTGTGACATCCAGTCTGTAACGATAGTTAGATTTTGTTTAAAAAATAAGTAAAATTCAAAGTAGCCATTAAAATTTTTCATGGTGTTTTGTTAAGGCTTTCAGGAACCTTCAACATGTTCTGGCAAGTCTGAAGATAAATAATGATCAAAAAAATGTATAGTTACAGGAAATTATTTGCTGGGAGAAATGTAGTCAGAACGTTACATCAAAGGATCATCAACAATGTTATTAAACATTGCTCTCAAAGTTTGAATCTTAGATCCACACATGCTGGAACAGTGCTCGATAGTGGATCAACAAAACTTGCTATGGCATCGAAATGGTTATTTGTGCTGACAATAAATTCAGTCGAGTAATGAAAATTGAAAGAATAAAAAAAAAACCCAGATTATACGTGATAATTGGGTGCTTACTACAATATTATCTCAGCTGGAAAAATAATTTATATATCTAAAACAGAGCTAGATCTGGTAATGAATTTTTGCCTGCCAACCAGAATCTGGTTTCTAGAACTATGCATTACAACCACTAAACAGACATATTGTAGTTTTAAATGTTTTCCACCAACCTTATGTAGAAATAAAACACAACAAAAACGAAAACTGGAATCTTGATAACTATGTATTTATAATAAATTATATTTGCCTGTATTTACAATATTATATTTAACTTTACAACTAAAATATATAAAATATACATTAAAATATATTGGGTTAAGAACAATAAAATACAAATCACTATGGTTTTATCGCTTTTAATTTAGTATATTTTAATGTATTTTATGGTTTTGTTCTTAACCCAGTATATTTTAATGTATATTTTTTATTTTATATATTTTAGTTGTAAAGTTAAATATAATTTATTGTAAATACAGTCAAATATAATTTATTGTAAATACATAGTTATCAAGATTCCAGTTTTCGTTGTTTTATTTCTACATAAGGTTGGTGGAAAACATTTAAAACTACAATATGAATATACCCAACTTCAGAGGCCTGTTTGAAGGACTAAACAGACATTATATGGCTAAATGTTTTATATTGATTTGAATAGATACTGTTTTCCTTTACTAATCCACCTTTTATAACTATAGTATTTTGAATTCTTAAGTGATTTGTAATAAATATTTCACTGTTACTACTGTGTCACGCTGGTGCTTGAATATGGTATGTATTTTACAAATACAAAAACAAAACAAAAACATACAGATTACACAAACCTTTAATGCCTGAATGTTTACCCCCAGTACAGTACAAAAATCAGCACATCACATATTCTCAGCAAAACACATCCAGCCTTAAGGTAGAGAGACTTCTTCAAGAAGGCCCCATTGCTGCCTGACTGTCTTCAGAAAATGGCAAGAGGGAATGAATGCACATCACGCAGGTTTTGGAATAACATTACCAACTTGTATAATAATAATAGCAATAATAATAATCACATTTGCTGTCTTGTATATGATGCAGAAGCCTCTCTTCCTCAACTCTTCTAGCATAGATGAACCTGAGAATCTTGTACCCTGGAGGTTGCCAAGGTCCGCAATCACAGGGACAATCAGATCAGGAATGAAACCTGAGAATGCCAGCAACCTGTTCTGTCACTGCCTAACACAGACTTTGGCTAAATTGACCACCCGTTACTAGAATCTCATTGAAGCAAACCCCGAAGCATGTCAAATACCTCCAAATTATGGCAGCAGCCAGTTTGGTCTGTTTGGTTTAATAAAGTAGGAATCTGTTGAGGAACAATACTCCTTTCAGTACCTATACAATTAAAATCTTAAATTCCAATGACCCTTTTACACAATGAGCAAGTTAAAGGCCAACTTTATGCAGGTAATACCACAGTGACTACCATCAGTTATCTGTTTGATTCAGAAATCAAACAGTGCTTTTCTGGAATATATTACCCCTTTTCACACTACTTTTCTTTCATTATACTTAGGTACCTGTACTTAAAGAACTATTTCTAACCAAACTGCTTACTCTGTACAAAGCCAAACAAATAGACCAGGTCCAAGGTGGCAGTGCATTCAACCTGTTTTAATCCATGCAGTGGCGGCGTGACACAGCAATGCTATGATAGCCAATGACAGGATATAACTCAGCTGCACAGGCCTCTACATAGTAACTACCTTATAACCAACACTGCTCTACAATTCTACTAGTGCTATACGAATTTCTAGTGGCTGAATTTAAAGGAACGGAATACCTAGGTTAACATAATTTCAGATCACATGTCAAAGACCCTGAGCAACAAAACAACCACAATCATACAATCACTACATTTTACATAACATCAATACAATGATAGTACACATAATCCTGTACATCCAGCAGCAGGCAAAGTTGAGGAACAATATTCATACACATCACACTGCAATACTACAGGCATAGTGGGAAGGGGGAAATAAAACCATAACAGCATTCAAAATACTGGCAAACTGCTATTTGCCCTCTTCAGTTAATGATTTCCTGTGCAGTCAAAAGTCACTAATCGAGGTATTAAATGGCTCATGCACCCTTAAAATCTCTAGAGTTGGCTTGAATAACCAATCTGATAAATGGAGAGATGTGTATAAATGTTGTGTGTATGTGTGTCTGTGTGTGCATTAACCTCTTCCAGTAAAAAGGGCTCATTCTTGGACTGTAGACAGAACCAGTCAGATGTCACAAAGGAAATCATGCAAGTCCAGTACCACAGCCCAGTTTCTTAAGACAGCCCAATGGCAGGTTCGTTGTCAGGATCTGTGACCCTTGATAAAATTATGAAGTCGAAGGCACATGGTATGGAACCCACATTCTGTGACATGAATGGATATCATCTGGCTGCACATCTTATGGAGGGCTTCAGATGGCTTTGGTGGCGATTGCTAGTGATAGTTATTTCAAAGAAATTAGTTCTCATAAGTGTCTTGAAGTGTGACTAGGCTGGTTCTCAAAATGCATAGAGCAGATATTTTGACACACGTTGTGTCGTGTATCACAAAGTTTAACAGAGCCTTGAGAAATCAGTTTAAGACCGTATCTGAGGCAGGACTTTTACATAATTGCACTAAAATTGACAATAACCATTATTACCACCATCATTTATTTCCTTTGTACAGCAAACAAAAATGCAATCTACAATCGTGCTTTTCCATCACAGACATGCCAAATGCTGCTTATGAACTGACAACTTTACATACAGCAGTAAACACTACTCAACAAGTCTTCGAAAGGTGTCCAGTGATAACACCGGTACGTCACAGTTTTCTTTGAACACCTCTTAAGGAACAGAAGAAGGTTAAATTCATATACTAAGAATCATAAATAGTATGAAGCATTCCACTATTCTCTCAAATTCCACACTTTGGCACACAGTATATAACACTAGGCAGAATGGATGAGCAAGTTATTATTGGTTCATTTGCAGTGGTTAAAAACTACAAAGTAGTGCGATTCACTTCTTGATTGTCAGGCCTAATCACATCAGAAGTGGTTGAATCCTCATTTTACAAAAAACTGGAAATTGTAAATTGTTTAAGTGGAATTCATCATGTATTTTGTACCTTACAAAAGGCAGAATATTTGTGTTAAAAGGACAGAGAGAGAGAAAAAAAAAAGCCTAAACATATTTGAAGAAGCCAGGAATTATTCATCTGATCATGTTTCCAAAAGCACCAGCAACCAAGTTGAACAGTATATTTTCTCACATCACAGCAGAAGATCATCTCCTGATTAAAAGGCCGAATGCTCACTCAATGGCATATGCTACAGTCACCATATACAAGATTCTTTGCACTTGAATATCTGACCAAGGGATACCAGTAAAACTTGTGGACACTTTATATTAGTATATCTGTGGAATGGTTAACAATTTATCACCTGTTCCACAGTTCTAGCTTTACTTGTGAGCACTCACCGGAAAAGAACATGTGCGTTAAGCTTCAGGGTAGATTTGAAGTGTCATTCTCAGATGGAAGTAACCCACTAAATATTGAAACAATTTATGCACTTCTTAGAAGAAAAAAATTGTCCCTTTGAGTACAGCAGGTATACCTGAGGTAAAGTATAATGAACAATGCCATCTTTACTCACAATATTTACAAACAAATGCAACGATACAGCTGCCAAAAGATTGCAGATTCTTCATTTACGGGATGTTTTACTAGTATAAAGAAAATTTTCTGACACATTTTAATACATCTCAAGCATGTGTTGTAACCTGCACACAACAAGTGAACATGTAATCGAGGAACATTATGATTTTTTCTTTTCATTTTTTTTTTTTTTTGGGTAAAAAATTCAATAAAGCAAACATTTCAGTAATTTAAGAATGTTTCAATATAAATAACAGCAAAAAGAAGGTAATAGCTGTCAAGAAAAACAGTTTGGAAAAATTCATTTCACATTTATAATTTAAATTAAATTCATGATTATAAGTAATTTTTTTCACTCTATATATATATATATGTGTACACACACACACACACACACACACACACACACACACCCTAGCACATTACTTTCATTGTGCAAATCCTTACTTTTTTCGATCCCAGGCAAGCAACAACTGTGCAGTGGCAAAGTAGTACCACATGAAGGAAGAAAGTTACCCTGAGCCACATCCTTTCTTTGGATACAACTCTGTACATTGTGCTCCACTAATTCCAACAATTAATGTCCCATCCTGCTATAGTCTGAAGCCACATGAGCAACAACCTGTTACACAGCATACAACCACATTACTGAAATTATAAAATGCAGGACTGATATTTGATATCAGATAAGCCTGCATGGAAATAGATTATCCCCAAAAGTCATGGTCAGAAAGTTGATGAAAAAAATATATCACATCTTGGGGAAGAAGAGGAAGAAGTTCAGTCTGCCACTAATCATAGCCCAAATTTCTGCAGTCATGTTGAGAGCTGCTCTGGCAAACTGGCAAGCTCCAAGTCAAAATGAGACAATTGAAGAGAAGAGGAAGATACCATGGAAGGCATAGAAAAACTTTTAAAAGAACACATCTTAGTTCACAACTATAGTACTTTTTCATTTTGGCAATAAAAAAACCTTATTCCTGAGCATTCTGGGATCTTGTACACAACCTTTCTGGAATTGGGTTGTTATACATTTCCATTCATAAACAATACTTCCCAAACATTCTGAAGATGTTTTCTTTAAGACTAAGCTAGGTACATCACTTTGGTCCACAGGTACTTTTTTTTTTTTTTTTTTTTGTGGCTGCGTAATTTACAAAATAACCAATAATATTTCTAAGTCAGAATAATTACAACTGCTTATTTTTCTTTCCTTCTTTGCATAAATGCAAAGTTGGGTGTGTCACAAGTTCACTTGCAGGCAATGATCAACATAAAAAAAAAATAATAATAAAATAAAAAATAAGAAAAAACATTAAAATGTAACATTCACTTCTAGAGACAAATATTTGCACTTAACCATCACCAATGCTGGAGAATCTAAACTACACGATAGATTATTTATCTATTCTAAATACACTACATCACATATTGTAGACTATCTGAGGCAAATACCAGTTTACATATACACAATTTGAACAGACTAAATTACAACAACAACCAATCTGAGGTGCAACCCTGTTGTCATGGTTATCAACTTTGAGCCAACGTATCACGGGTGAAAAGATCACACAGAATATAGTGTACAAGGGTGGGGGGATTGAGAAGCTTCTCTATTTTACACTAGCAAGTGCACATACAGCAAATGCACTTCAGCACTTTCTGAAAAAACGGCAGTAATTCCATGACAAGGTATCCACTTTTTAAGAACACAAAATATACAGGAACATTAATGGAACTTCATCCCACACCATAATTTTCTAAAACTAGCACCATGATATTGACATGAGTGATAACACACCTGACTAAAACAGTACTCACAATAAATTGGCAAAAATTAACTTTTTGTTACTTTCTTTTCAGAATAAACTGTGGGATATGGAAAAGGCTGGACGGTCAGAGCATAACTACAAACACTATGAATACTTCAAACAAAATTTACACCACCTTTCCAAACATATGAGCTAAATGACAAGCTTTAAGGCAAGAATAGTTGGAGGTTACCATGAAAACAGAAAAAGGATGGATGTATAATGTGACTGACCAAATCTGCTGACTATAAAAAAGCTTATTTTGGCCATTAAAGCCGATATTGTGCAGAATTCTAAATTTTTTTTTAGGTAATATATCTCTAGTATATATATATTGTGTAGACCATGGCACAATGTTGTCTTTGGGCCTGTGTTATAAGAGACAATGTAAGAAATAGTGGAAATGTTTCCACAATCAGAAGTATAGAATCAAACTGAAATGACCAGTAGCAAACTCACCAAGGAGCTTAGCTGAAAATTGCAAAGGCTGTTAATCAGGCCACTTTTAAGTACAGAATGATACTGTTTGCAAAAGTTTGTTCCTTTTTGAGCCCACACCCTGGGGGAATGTGTGCTCTGCAGCACAAAAATGCATAGATAAGGAACAGCATCCAGAAGGAAGGGAAGAAGGGAACTTACATCAGGTTTCCCCATGTTCAACTCGGCACTGCAAAAAGGGATTTGACTTGGGTATTTCTTTCATATATGGCAATGATTACCCCAGAGTAATGAGATTTAGCACCTGCAGTTGAACATATAGCACAGAATGAAATAGAGTACTTGATATGTCTGAAAGCTTGACACTCAGGGTTAAGTGAAGACAGTAACACAGCATTAACTCAGAACAAATTTTAAAAACTAATCAATAAAGTACACCATCTGAGTATACGTTACTCAATATATATCTAAATATTTTGACCTGCAATTCAAAATATCACTATGCTGCATTAGCTGGATATGGAAGCAAAAATGGGTAGTATACACAAGTCACCGGGGATTTTTTTTCCTTTTTTATATTAATTTTCTTTTTTTCTTTATTTTATTTTTTATTTATTTATTTATTTTATTTATTTATTTTTTTTTTGCTTATTTTATTTTATTTTTTTTCTGCTTCCAGGGGATCAAGACGGCACAAAATTCAAGTACAAGAGAAAGTCATATTCTACACAGCCATTCACACAAATAGTACATGAACAATTTACATAATACATACAAAGGATACATTTACACACATCCACATACGCAAGTAATCAAAGGATCAAAATAAAAGGAGCACAAGTATTTCAGAAACTAGAAAAAAATCTATTATATGCTGATTTCACAATTCCAAACAGACGAAAATAATTTCAGCAAGCTCTCTTATTTGATCTTTTAGACTTTGGCAAGCTAAAGTGCTTACAGGACAAGCAGGGTCCTACAGTTAGGAAATGGGTCATTGGTAAGAGGAAGAAGGCATGGGGACCCAACCCTTGCTGTAGTACTCGCTTTCTGCAGCACCATTAAGAACTACAGGAAATGCACTTCTGTTTTACAGATCACATTATTTAGAGCTGACTTAATGGGAATAAAATCCCTAAATATCTGACTTTAAACTGATAATGAGTACTTTGCTAAACAGCCCTTTTCCACAGACACATGTACTTGGGTATCACACATGGCAAACCCTTGGTTTCTTAAGAATATCTTCACAAGAAACAATGACCCATTTCTGTACACTAAGTACATGTGGATATCAAGGTCTGGCAGTTAGCAGAAAGCATATTTCACCATGTAAGTAGTAATGCATTAACATACTTACATAATGTAAAAATCTTAAAACTCATTAAAAAATTACTGTGACTAAAACAATTTTGTGTGTGTATGGGGGAAGGGGAGGGAACTTAAGTTGTTCTACTATTAACATTATCACTGTCATTTTGCACTCGGTATTAATAAATTTATCTTTTAAAAACTCTGTAATCATTAATATCTACATATGACTTTAAGAAAATGCTATATCATAATTCAAACATAACTCATTCTCTATCAGCAATGAAAAACAGACAAACCTCATGAAAATTCATATTAAAATAATAATTAAAAAAATGAGAAGTTGCAACACTTATGTTGCGATGAGGTTCCATCATTTGGCTTCAAGACTTGACTCCTGCCCTACAGTGACTACAAGAACATTTGTACCTACCACAAATGCTGATATGGCAGAATTTTAAGGCTTTTTTCCCTCCTCTGGCACTTAAAATACTGGAGACTTGCATTCAGTACTATAAAGTTATTTGATTTGCTCTACTACTATAACTAATATTACAATCTATGATCATGACTGAGCATGTCTGAAGAGCACAGGAGTATGAGGCAAGTCAACTGTCAAGAAGCCACACTGAGTTACATTAGGCTGTAAAAATATCACACTAGCTGTTACATTTGTTTCTATACTATATGTACGTGAAGCACACTGGAAGAAGCAACAAAGTCTTTTAACAGTAACAACTGTTCATATCACATTGACAGAAGACTTCTGTGAAGCCCACACATTCAATGTAGGATCAATAAATTAGGGAGAAATAACCTCAAGGCTTTTATTTCCACCACAATTTGTACTTGATAAGACAACTGTAAATTAGAGAATTTTCCTCCTGAATTAAGAACTTTTTTCTTTTGTGGACAAGCATAGCTGAGTATATTTCAGTCTTACATTGACTCGCCACCTAACAAATCACCAGGCAAAAAAGAATTTAATGAGGATGTGTTCTGCTCATGTTCCAGAGCAGCCGAACCTCCCCATAGGCTACTTCCTGTACTAGGAAAGGACCACAAATGAGAACCAGGCATATTCAAAGCTGTACCATTCCAGGCGGAAGAATCTAACTTGCCATTATTAGCGGAGCCACCAGTACTACCAAATGGGAATGATGCAGTTCCACCTCGAAAACCAGGTGTAACAGAGTTATTTCCTTGTGGTGGTGTGGACCATCCAATAGACCCTCCACCTAGCTGGCCACCAGCTAGTTGTAAATACTGCTGTACTTCAGCTTCACTAGGTATATCAGCAAGAATAGTAGTATTGCCCAAAACACAATTATTAAGGGCAGACTGAGCTTTTGCTGCTTCTTCTCGAGTAGAATAGCGCACAAGAGCTATGCCATGGTTTAAGAAAAGATGAAAGAGTTGCAACGGTCCATGCTGCATGCACAGAGTCTTCAATGTAGATCCATCGATCTGAAATGAAATTTAAAAATTTGCTATATATTTGCAATAAGAACTTTATAACAGCAAAAAAATAAAAATGTAATAAAAAAACTAACAGCCGAACATATTATACTCAAAAACTGGTGATTTTTATACATCAAGTGATAGGGGTAAATGTTAAAATTTTTTTGTATGTGTGATGCAAAGCTAAATTCAATTTAACAACATCCTTCAGTAACACAGCAAAGAAATATTGTGTTTAAGAAGATATATGCAAGATTTCTATGTACTGTAAAAGGTAATACATTTGCTTTGTGCTGCCATTCCGGTTATTTGGGACACATCGGGACTAGTGTATTTTGGCCCGATTAAGTGGCTGCTCCAATTATCTGAAGTTTCACGTAAATAGTTAAAAATACAATGTACCCCCCACCTTTTACAATTGGTTCACTGTACAACAAATCACGTTACAACGAAGTCAACATGGTAAAGTACTGTTCACTATACAATGTGCAGTAAGTGCCAGTCATTGTGATCAACGTTTGTGAATTGAATTTTAATTCTATTAAACAGCAATTCTATTTAGCAAAAATAGGAGGAATATTATCTACAGGCTATAAAAGCAAGGTATATTAAGCACAAATTTACCCTTTATTACCTTACCAATTAAAAAATTAAATTATACGTGAAAATCGGAAGAATATACGTGATAATCAAAATAATTAATATGTACTGCAATACGTACATACGAACTAGTTGACATTTCTGTTCACTGACATTTGTGGGTGGGGGATTAAAATTTAAAACAGTAAAAAGATAAGCAATTAATAACAAAGAACACGGCACACACAAATTGCAAGTAACAATGGAGTAATGAGTTGCAAAGCTTTAAAAATAGGAATGAAAAGGTCTGAAAATTAATTTTATTTATATGATTGAAGATTTCATGGAAGTGTAAACACATCACCATAATAACCCATAGAATTCCAGCTGTCGGTATTATCGCAAATTCAATAAGATCGAGTTTAATGTCCATTTATGATAGATATCACTAACGGAAAAGCCCAATAAACAGGTGACTGCTAATTGTTTTTGTTTTATGGTTGTGACCTCCAGAATTTCGACCTGAATTCCGCTGCGGTCTCCTGCCCTAATTAAACGGCATGCTGTCCCAATTGAGCGAAGTATAAACCCTGGCCATTTTCTCAATTGGGCTCTTTTTTTTAAGATTTGCCCCAAATAACCGGAATCCACTGTATATGCAATTTTTTTCAATTTTAAATGACTGACAATTTCAGCTAATTTCAAACACATAAGCATAAAAACAGTGTTTTTTGCATTTTCTATCACTGAACAATCTTCCTTTGAACTGTGCTAATCATGCAAGAGATGTTTCTGATAGTGAAGTAGCAAAAAAATCTGAATGTGGAAGAACAAAGCAGCAAACATTGTTAGTGAAATTGGATAGGAGGGATAAATTGTCATATTCGATTGTTAAAGATGGCAGTAATCAAAGCAATTCCAAGGTAGACCATATTGTGATGATCTTACTGACAAAAAAAAAAAAAAGAAAAAAAAGAAAAGCAGTTTGCTCAGTGTGTTTGAAGGTGACTCTACGGCAGTAGTTCAAAATTTTTCAGCTAACCGTATCATAAAATTATTTGATCCAGAGCTGACTTTTAAAGAGGACAATTTGGGCAGGATAATGTAGACTTCCAAATTAATGAATTCGGATTTAGTACAGTACATTTCCTCTACTCGTGTAATGTTTAACCCAATGAATTAGTTATCTTCAGTGAAAAGAAGCAGCTGAATTCCATAGTACTTTTCTCTCAACTCAGGCAACTTTCTCAGAATGGAAATTCAATTACACAGTTCTCTCTATTGATTGTTAAAATAACAAGCTTATAACATTTATTGAATCCATAAAAAAATAAATAAAAAAATAAAAAAGTTGATCATCTGGATAAAAAATTGTGAACATTTTATTCCAGGCAGAAATACTGCAATAGATGAAAGTACTATTGGTTTCAAGGGTAGAATTTCTTTAAAATGTTAAAACCCTCAAAAGCAAATAACATGGGGCTTTTGTATATTTGTTTTGGCTGACTCAGAAACAGGTTATTGCTCAGCTATTGCATTAAATTTTGGAAAGCTTGCTACTCACAGCTTGATGTGACCAGACTAAAGGATAGTGCTTCACATCCAGAAACAGCTTCAAGGTATTGGGGGTACTGGATTTCATTTGTTCACTGACTGATTTTACACTAATATTCAACTAACAGAAGAACTTTATAAACAAAATATACACCCAGGAACTGTTATGGGGAACAGGAAGGGTTTAATGGATTAACATACAAGATGAAAACCACAAAGAAACTTGAAAAAACACAGCCACTAGTTTTTTTTGAAAGAAGGATAGTTCAAGTGCTACCATGAAAAGACAAAAGAACTATATTTATACTTCCAACTTTCTATATCTAAATTGAGGTGAAAGAGGAAAAGTAAAAGTAGGGGAAACTTGCATTCATGAATATACAAGAGAAATGGGTGCAATATAACAACTGACCACTAGTCTGCAAGTTTTTCACTCACTCAAAAATAAATCAATGAAATGGTTGAGAAAGTTGTTTTTCTGGTTTGTTTGCTTCAATGAGAACAGCTTCGCCTTGATGAAGAGGCCAAATCCAAGTCAAAAGACCCTTCTTCATAAGCAGTTTCAAAAGAAACTTTGTTCAGCTAGTATGAATGTCTGAAATATGATATCCCTCTTAGAAAAAGGCTATCAGGTTCAGATGTGAAAGTGGGATTGAATGGCCGCACACTCAATGTGATATTTTATTACTTCTTATTTTGAAAATCCAAATAAGAAGAAAGACTGTGCAATATGTAATAAAAGGGCTAATTGGTGGGTGGGGGGTAGCATCCATTTAGGTCTAAGGGTTGAATAGTATTTCTTCATTGGTATGAAAAGCCTAATAGCTTCTACAATTACTTCTGTGAATGATTTCCATGTAGAATTTGGTGTTGGAAACATTATCAGATAATCCCACAGTGCAGAATAACTCTGTCTGAGACCACTGCAGCCACCCTTACAAAAGCAAAAAGGCCCTCCCTTTACCCTTGACTGTGTTTATGTCTTTAAGTAAATCCTACATTAGCACAATGTGATTGCTGACACCCAGAGGGTCTTTTACCTGCAGATTATTGATGCTTATTTGCTGCTGATAACCATCAAGAGCTTCCTTCCTCTTGTTACCTCTCTAACAAGTTGCTGCGGAAAACAGTCATCCAATAAATCTACAAAAGTCTTGCTAGTTTGTGAGTGATCAACCCACAAATTCCAGTCAACATCTAGAAATTTAAAATCCCCCATTGTTAGATGATCTGATTTACTGGCCCACTATTTCCATGTATAGATGTTTGGTATACTCATCACAGTCATTAAGCCTATAACATGCACCTACTCAATTTCCCCCACCCTAGTGCTTATATCACACCAAACTGACCCAACACTGACTGGTCAACCACGTCAACTGGATGCACAGTGCATCCAGTGCATCCACGTCAACTGGATGCACTGTCCCTCCTGTATACACTGTGCTCCCCATATTCAAATTTGGCATTGCATATGTCTGAGTGCTATGTCTCTGCTATCTCTACAATCAATGTCTGCATTTGATGATTTAATCAGTACTTCAAATTTATTTATAATGCTCCTAGCATTAGTGTACATGCAAGTATACAAGTGCATGTTCTTACTCTTAGTTACAATAACATTAGTCCATGTATTTACTTGTTCTATAATAACCCACAGCAGGGCTTGAAACTTTGCTTTCCAGGCTGCTGCTGTTCAAATAATCACTTACCTCTGCCTGTTTCTCTAGTTAATCTATCAATCTAAAAGTAAATCTTCTGTTTATACTCCGGGACGACCAAACGGTCAGAGGAGTTTACAAGATAGACAGAATACAAGAAACAGCACCGTATTCAGCAGTCATGGGCTTGAACCCCGGTCACTCAAGGCATGTGTACTTATGCACCTGCACGCCTGACCACTAGGCTACGGCGGCCTTCTGTGTATCTATCCCACCTATCACTGCCTCTATAGCTACAGCAAATATTTTTGCACACCTTCTATTTAAGATCATCCCACCCATGTAAAAACAGTCAACTCCTGTTAACAAGCACAGACCAAGTTGAGAAAAATTCTAACCCATGAGCCTTGCACATTCTCTCAGGGCCAAACTGACTGACAAAGCTCTTAACATATATTCCCTCGTATGAAGTCTGGGCAGAATTGCAGACACTCAAATTCAATCCTAACTCAACTTTTTCTCAACATTGCCCTGTACTTGTTAAGTCCTCAGATCTACTCTTAATATTATTAGTACCAACATCCCTTTTGTGCCGTTAAAAGATACCTTCTCTACAACGTAACCTACTTTTGTCACTGGAAGACACCCTTGTCCTAATCTACCTATCCTTGCACATATATTTCCTGTTCCCCTGACAACAGTCACCGACAATAACTACCACCTGTGGGACCAGTGCATTCTATCTTGGGGATTGCTGTTGTGCTGCTTGATGCAGAAGTGTGAGCTCTGGTGGTGATGAGTTAGGCAGCTGAGAGCTAGATGCTCACATTTTAATTCTTTCGAGGGCATCCACCCTACTCTTAAAACTCTCATAAACATCCACCAGAACACTCAGTTTGCACCTAATTTCTTCTCACACACTCTCTCTGCACCAAATGCACACAAAGACTTGGCTGTATGATGTCCTCTTTCAGAAAAATCCATAAACATTGCACAAGTTGCATATTTTGTTAGGCAGTGATTCGTAGGAGAATTATGGCCCAATTTTTCCAGGTTCTTCATTTGTGTAGTGCTGATTTGGAGTGAGATAATGAAACCAGTGTATTATTAACATGATTGATTTTCATACAGCTACTGCTATTAAGTGTGTTTGCAAGTGGATTAATTTACAGGGTATTTTGGAGTTAAAATGACCACTCCACTGTCAGCACTAGTGGAGGAAGAGGAATTGGTCTTGTTTATATATTCCATAGCATTTTATTGATAGATTTACTTGTGAAGTTTGTTTCTTGAAGACTGATGCCTGCAGGATTATGCTTATTAATCAAGTTATGTCATTGATGTTGCTCTGAAACCTTTACAGTTCCATTGTGCTATTGTGACATCGCTTAGTTTCAGAATTTATTTGTTTGTGTCTGTTTTCAAGAGACTGTCTTGCTCCATGTCTTTCCAAAATGTGTCCATATGGACATGGATGAGAAAGAAAATGAGGGCAACTAGCCATTTTGTCCTCTGCATGTATTTCCAGAATTTCATCTTCATTTTCTTTCTCATCTATACCCATATCAACTAGATTTTTTCTGGCCTTTTGTTTATTAACCTATAGCCTCTGTGATTGGTTTTGATGTAGGGGGGGGTCTGCTTTGGAGGACATGAGATAGGAGTATTGATGGCCTGATTAGAAGTTTTGACTGGGCAGAAACTGAAACGGCAGACACAAGACAGCTGTCTTTAGTTTCTGCATGTGTGTGTATTTGCAAGTGGTGACATTTGCTTTTTTGAAAGTAACTTTATGCTCTGTTTTATATTTCTGAAGAAACCCCCCCCCCTTTCTGTATGTTGTAGTCTTTTGAGTAGGCAGAATTACCTCTGCAGTTTGGACATTGTAAAGATTGAGCAGAGAATTCGGTATGGGTGTGTCCTTGGGACCTACATTTGGACCTGCTTCCCCCTTGACATACTGTCTGCAAATATCCAAACTTTTGCATTTAGTATTAGTAATGGCTACATGGTGCAAGAAAGCCTATGGCTTATGTTGCACCAGGCAAAAAAAAAAAAAAAAAAACCAAATAAAACAATGATAAAAATAAACATTCAAGGCATCTGTGATTAATGTTTAAAAAGCATACCGCAGTTCAACTGTATTCATTCTCTGTGCGATATCTAACCAGTTAATAGAAGCCATGTAGTACCTTAAGGCATCGTAATTTCCTTTTCTGAAATTTAAAACCCATTAAAACCCATTCCTTTGCCTTTTACTACTGCTACCTCTCTCATCATCATCCACCGTAGAACTCTGTGATCACTTCCTGCTACTGGTTCCTCTACTGTCAGCCCTGTTATGTCATCTGATTCATGGGTGATGAGGTCTAGGATATTCTTTTCTCTAGTACTTTCCCTGATATGCTGATACAAATAACAGTCATCTAGTTGATTTAAAAATTTTGTTCCCCATGTCAAGTTTCCTTCCCATTTACTCCAATTGATTAGAGGCAAATTGAAATCACCCATAATAAGACATTGACACTTACTTGCCCATTCCATTTGCATGTAGAGGCTTTCGTCATAATCTTCACAATCACCTGGTCTGTAGATTACTCCTACTCGCATTATACCTTTGTTTCCAACTATCTCACACCATACAGATTCTATACTAGCATGTGAAACGTCTAAATCCGGGAAAGCAATCATTGCACTCAGGCTGCTTATGATAAGAAGCATTACCCCACCATCCCTTCTATCTACCCTTTCCTTCCTAAATACATTATACAAGCCGTACTGAAACTCATCACCCCCAATTTCCGGGTGGTACCACGTCTCCGTAAGCCCTATTATGTCCGCGTTACTTTTTAACCAGCAGTTCGAATTCGCTCATTTTACTGACGACACTTCTAACATTACTATATAAACAATTAAGACTTACTGTTCTTGTATATTTAACAACCCTTGAAGTTTTTTAGGCTCTCTTCCCTGGCATTAGCTACCCGCTCACTTGAAACGTTTCTGCCCCCAGAACATCTAGATAATATGTCCAGTTGGGGTTACAGATAAGAACTCTTGAGGTACGTGCAAGAGTTACTTTGACCAATATTATCAGATAAACGTCAGTATTACCCACATCCCCCCCCCCCAACTAGCAGTTTCCCTGAACCTCTAAGGTATCCTCAATAATACTGGCAAAAACTTTTGCACCACCTTTGTTTAAGTGTATCCCATCTCTACAAAACAAATTCCTTCTACCTACAAGTGTGGGCCATGCTGATAGAAATCCCCCCCCCCCCTAAAACCTTGCAGAGTCCTTCAAGTCTTGAGTTAATCCACAAGGCTTTTAACATATAATCCCTCCTATCATGTCTGGGCACAGTTGCAGACACACAGACATTGTGGCATAGCTTGCAGCATCTCCTCAGCATGATCCTGTATTTTTCCAACAGATCGTATACGTTTAATGTCATTAGTCCCTGCATGAATAATAATATTCTCTTTACCTCCCTTAAAATCTGACAATCTGTTGGTGACATCATTAATAGTTGCTCCCGGCAGACATACCTTGGTTCTACTCCACCTATCCTTATTACAAAAAAATATTCCCCATTTCCCTGACAATGGAGTCTCCTAATAAAACAATGTCCTTTTTAACCAGAGTAGTTTGCACTTGGTTTTTCTGTTTTGAGGCCTGAATCAGGTGTGCATTACTTGGTAGATTGCTGGAGTCTTGAGTCCCTGGCGAGCTCCCAGATGCATTATTCTCGAGGGCAAATACCCATTTTTTCAGTGACTCAAATTGTTCCATCAGTGCACTCCTTACATCGATCACAAAGAAAAGAATCCCCAGGTGATTCTATGATTAGTCACCAGGTCGACCTTGGAAAACATTCCACACGTACTACAATGGATTAAATCATGACTCAGCCGTAAATCGCCATCAGCTTTTTCCGTGTGAGTCATGATACCCTGTGACATGTTTAAGGCAGATTTCGTAACTACCATTATAAAATTAGCTAAATATCAATGAAAATTAACTTTAAAAAATTATATCTATAATATTATAAAAATCAAACTGTTACAGGAAAACCTATAACAAAATAATCCAACAATATCTAAATAAATCAAATATTTAAAAGCACTAATCAACAGTAATCCAATCTACTTAACTGAGGAATCCTGACGAAGTGCGTCCGCTCACCTCAGCATTTGTCTTGAACTCATTTAAAGCAGTGATTCCCAATCTTTTTGACCCGTGGAGCCCTTTTTATAATCAATTTCTATGGAGGAGCCCCTTAGGCTTACCCTATAGCTAGTAGGTTTTCAAGCTAATGGTATTTAATGGTATTTAAGAGGGGATAGATAATAAGGGAGTGTAAAGTAAAGAGACATTTAAACAATTGTAAAATGTCCATGCAATAAAATTATATTTTACAGTAAGCCTAAATTAAGACTTAACATAAAATAACGTTAGATAATTACAGACTGTCTTAAAAGTACCGTGTGATTGGACTAAGCTTCAATAGCAAAAGCTTAATTTATGGTACTCGTAAAATAACGTATAAATATTTAATGAGACACCTGTGGTTGTATTTTTTTTTTTTTCTTTTGCACAGTTTTCTTATTTCAGGTTAATTTGATGATAATTGTAGGTGAATGTCTGGTTCTGCATTTAAGCGACTTCTGTATTTTGTTTTGGTATGCATATAGGCAGAAAATCCCACTTCATAGAGATATGTAGTTGAGAAAGTAGCAATACTAATTTTGCTTTCTCAGACAAGATTTTGAATTCATCTTGCAAATGCAACCAAAACTCTGGTAGACTGATTCTAACCCAGCAGAATACGAGCTCTAAGAGGAGCTCGTATTCTGCTGGGTTTAAGCTAGGTGATTTTTTGTTCACGCTGAGAACACATTCAATACCCAATTAAAGTCATCAAGCGCCCTTCTCTTGAGCTGTCGAAAAATAATGTTCAAACGAGTCTTTCAATGCTTTGAGATGCACCTGAATATTTTTCTGTATTTTTTCTTGAATCTTGATATTATTTTTGTCCAAGAAGCTTTTTGTAAGAGGGAAGCAATCAATATCTTCCTTTTCCACGCACTCCAACCAATACATAAGTTTCCTTTTTAAGACACTTTGGCATTTGCATCAAATGCCAAAGTGTGGCTGTTTTGCATCAAAAACTGTGGCTGTTTTTCCTTGCAATGAGAGATTCATTTCATTCATTTTACTAAAAATATAATGAAAGTACACCAGTTTGCAAACACCCAGCCTTTATAATTTAAAACCATCGCCAATAGTGCACTATGGTCCATTAAAAATGCTGCTACCTCTGCACGCAGTTCCATCAAGCGTGTAAATGCTTTTCCTCGAGACAGCCACCTTACTTCAGTATGCAGCAGGAGGGACTCGTGGTTCTTTAATTTCATTCAATTTTTAGCTATTTTATTTTCATGGAGTGGCTGCGGAACCCCTGGGAAGTGTATGTGGAGCCCTCAGGCTCTGCAGCGCACAGGTTGGGAACCACTGATTTAAAGCATCTGATCAGGTAAGATACATATATGGTTGAACATTACAATTAAATATCTTGCTTTAACAGTTAACGGTAGATTTCTCACTGCAGAAAGTGAACTATCTTTTTTGACATAGCTGGACTGGATAGTTCCTGTGCAATATCTTTGTTAGTGACATTCATTAGATCCTATTCACCTATGACTTCTTTACCTGTTTTTAGTGTAGCATGAAGGGACAGTTTTATGGTTGTTCCTCCAAACGTGGTCATTTTGAGAATGTGGTTTCAACAAGTAGATCCCCTGATTTAAGTCGGATCAGCAGCATTTTCTAAGCATTTCTGGATTAGAAATGGAGAAAGGTCACTAATCAGCTTTTCAGTCAGTGGATGGAGGGTGAGAAAGTGTGGCCAGTTTTGTTTCCTTTTGCCATTTGGCAACAGAAGGGTTTGGATCATCCTGTTGTCTAGTCAGATGAGATAGATCCATGGACACAATGTGAAGTGTTAGTATAACTATATTTACTCTTTCTGCCACTGTGACAGCAGAAACAGGCATATCTGGGAGTGACCAAACATGACAATTTAAATAACCAGCTTTTGGTGTAACAAAGGTTAATAAGATGTTATTTGTTTAAACTGAGATGCCATCTTTTCTTATCATGATTCTTGGTTTACCATTTCATCCTGTAGTTCCTGGGATTTTTTTTCTTCAAAAAATAAAAAAAATAAAAAATAAAAAAAATAAATAAAAATAATAGATCCCATTCAGTGATCATTGTTTAGGAAGAAATCAGTGTGGAATGCAAGGTGATATGAACTGAATTCCAAGAGCAAAAGCTGCTCCCACATTTATTTCTGACAAAAATGATTTATAGATGAGTTTTGTATCTCTTTACTGGGGATAATTCTGTCTTTAACCTTGACATTACTTGAACTACACTTGGAATACTGTGCCCAGGTATGGAGATTGTAATTAAAAAAAAAAAAAAAAGCTGCTTGAAATATTTCAAAGATGAGCAATGCACTTGGCAGGATTGGTAAAAGGACATCCATATGAAGAAAGACTTCAAATGTGTGCTGTAGAGCTTGGAAACTAGATACCTTAGAGGAGATTTAAGGTGTATGAGGCTCTCAGAGGTGCAAGTAAAATGAAAGGATGAAATTTTCACCATTAGAAATGATTCCAGAACTAGGGTCCACAAATTCAAATTACTGAATTTCAGACAATTTTCTTTAAGCCAGCAAGCAGTTAATAATTGAAATAAGTTGCTTCCATGGGTAATTGAGGCTGACAGCTAGGGGAAATTCAAAACTCAGCTGGATAGAAATCTATGTGATTCTCCATGCAAAGAGGGAATCAAGTACAGGGGGATCCTCGATATACGTCGTGCCAATACAAGTCATTTCGCCTACACACCATTGATTCATTAAGGATAGTAAACTCTATATATTCGCACTTATGTCGTTTGAAAAGGAATATACATGTATATTTCCCTCGATTCTTCTTTCTCCTTCTGTATTTAAATTCATAATTACATACTATATAAAATGTAAAAACACACACACACACACATATACAAAGGGTACTAGGAAAGTTTTGCAATACAGCTTTGTTTATTTAATTTTTTCAAAGTAATTTGCTCTACATTCAATACACCTCTCCATCCTCCGAAACCAATCTTTAAACCAGTTCTGCCAAGTTTCACTAGGGAGTAAAGCACACTCGTTGTCCCAAGCCCGTAGAAGGTCCTCATCACTGGAAAACCGGCTCCCTTTTAGCTTCATTTTCACATGCGGGAACAGTGCAAAGTCGCAGGGAGCAAGGTCTGGCCTGTAGGGAGGGTGCTCGAGAAGTTTCAGTCCTGTCGTGGTCAAATATTCGGTGCAGGCTTTGGCACGGTGAGCTGGAGCATTATCGTGATGGAGGTACCAGGTGTCCATTCTTGACTTTGGCCGCAGGTTCTTCATAGATCCAATGACTTTAGGCAGGCATTGTTCAGTATACCACTTAGCTGTGACTGTCTTCTGCGTGTCCAAAATGACACGTTCCACGATTCCACTCGATTTGAAAAATACAGCTATCATTTTCTTCTTTATAGATCGGGATTTTCTGACAATTACGGGTGTGTCGTCATCATCAAAGACCCAAACTTTGTTTTGAGCCTTGGTCGGCAGATCGTAATAGTACAGCCAAGTCTCGTCACCTGTCACGATGTTGTTCACATACCGAGATTGTCCCTTATCAAACTTTTTTAACATCTCCCAGCACCAAGTCACACGTCGTGTCATCTGCTCTTCAGTCAGTTGATGCGGCACCCAGAGAGAACAAAGTTTCTTCACGTGCAAATGATCTTGCAGAATCGAACGAATTGCTGGTGCATTTAGGCCCAAAGTATCCTCTATCTGTTGGTAGGTCACTCGCCTGTTTTCGTCAAGCATTTTCCTCACAGCAGTAACGTTTTCCTCCGTAACTGACGTTCGTGGCCTTCCCGGCCTCTCAGAATCCTCCAGAGTGAAATTTCCCCTTTGGAATTCTCTATACCACCTGAATATCGTTGTACGATGTGGACAATCATCATCTAGTGCAAGAGTCATTTCTTCTAAGCACTGGTCTATGGTTAAACCACGCACGAAATTATACCGCAAAACTGTCCTTATTTCATGACCACGATGCCATCGCAAGCACTTTACACTCTCACTACTAATGAATAACTGAGCCCATCGACTTGGCGCGGCAGCTACTATGCACGTATGAACATGTCTCAACATGCAGCAACAAGCAGCTTCCTGTGATTCATTGTTGCGTCATATTGCAAAACTTTCCCAGTACCCTTTGTATATAGCCACTCCCGAGTTAAGGGTTACGTTCTGTGGAACTCTACGTAAGTCTGAATTTCCCCTAAATGCTTATGCAGCACTTGCAACTAATGCGTGCTGATGACGCACATGTAAATAGAATTATTCATTCAATTTTTTTATGTCATGCGCAAGAAAAATGACAAAAGTGTACAAAATTTCAAAAAGAGAGAGAACAGGCATAATGTCAGCAAGTTATCTTTCAAGCATCGCGGCCAGAATTAACACTCCAGCTGATAAGCACGCTGCTGTGGAGATTTAGAAGGGGTTTTTTCCAACTCATCACAAAGTTTCTTGGCAGCTGCAGAAAGTCTCTTGGCACGGGAGACTTCACCACATACTTTAATGTTTTCGAAAACAGCGTGATGCTTGAACCTATTAAACCACCCACTGCTTGCCACGAACTTGGCTGGTGTTCTGAAAGGTGTTCAAAATTGGGGTTTGCTGTACCTATCCTTAACATCTTCATAAATACTTCTTGCTTTTGCTTGAATGGCCCATTGGACTCAGGGGCACTTGCTTCTGAATTTTTTCCATCTTTGATATACCACTTGAATGCTGTTTTCTGATCAACTGTTGATCCTTTAACATGTTCTTTTATATGTGCACTGTCCCTTAAAATACTATTCACTGTTGAAGCAGCAAGATCTAATTCCATGCAATAGATGACAAACTTTGTCCTGCTTTGTACTTCTTAATTAATCATCTTCATCAATTTTGTTTCATTTTCTAGCACTGCCAGCACTTGCACTCTCCACTGGTCTCTTTCCCTTCACCATTGTAATAAGTAAATAGGAATGAAGAGAAGATTCTGAAAATTTATTTTATGTTTTTTTTTTTTTTTTTTTTTTTTATATGATTGAAGATTTCAGTGAAGGGAACTCATTTCACCATAATACCGTAACTTAAAAACCCAAAGAACTCCAGTCATTGGTATTATCACAAATGCAATAAGAACGAGTTTACTACCTGTTTATAATAGATTGTGCTAACAGAAAAGCCCAATAAACCGGAAAGTGCAAATTGTTTTTGTTTTGTGGTAATGACCTCCAGAAATGTGTTTTAGAAAAATATCACAAAGGCGTTCAAAAATTGATTCTAATAACAGAACACATGATAATGATAAAAGTGTAGTGCAATTTCCAATATAAAATGACCTTTTATAGAGATAAATAGCTTAGTTATGTAAAAACTCCATTTATTCCTACAGATGCAAAATATGTTTCCACGATTAAGCTTGCACTGGCCAGCAAAAACGTATGTAAAGTAGAATTTCCGTAAGTTGGTTATTACGCAACCCAGGAGGTGGCTGTACTCCAGTAAGTTTTGCTCTTATTCGGGAGAAAACCATCAGCCTTTATGATTTTGTTAAGAGTGAGGAGGGTGTTTAGCTTCAGCAAGTGAAATTTTTAGTGATAGTTGTGGCTAGTTTCATAGGTTTCAGTCCCATTACAGATTTAAAAATGTGAGACTACAAGATGAGGCAGCAAGTGCAGACACTGAAGGGGCATCTGTCTAGGATTTTAGAGGAAGAAGGTTACAACTCTAGACAAGTTTTTAATTGTGGATGAGAAGGCCATCCAAATCGTACATTTCAATCCATGAAGAAAGTGCTCCAGGGTTTAAGGCCTCCAAAGACTGCTTAACTCTTTTGCTTGGGGGAGGGTGTAAATGGAGGAAAGAAGCTTAAACCACTAACTTTTGTATCACAGTGAGAATCCTAGAGCCATGACAAATTATGTGAAATTTCCCCTCCCTGTGACCTGGAAATCCCAGTGAAAGGCTTGGATTACAAGGCAAATCTTCCATGACTGGTTTGTAGTCTTGTTCCCGAACTGAAACTTTATTTCTAATGCAAAAATTTATCGTTTAAGATTCTTCTGTTGTTTGATAATGCTCCAGCCTATGACAGACTTTAAAGCTTTGTATCCAAACATCAGAGTTGTGTTTCTACTACCACAAACTACTTCACTCATTCAGCCTATGGACCAGGTGTCATAGCAAATTTTTGAAACTTACTATTTAAGAAGAACATTTAGAAAGCTAATCCACAAGACTGATGGTGAAGGCAAACCAACTGTTTAGGAGTTTTGGAACAGCTTTAACATCAGGGATGCAGTGTACATTATTGGTGAGGTGAGGAATAAAGTGACAGGTGTATGAACAGTATTTGGAAGAATATTTATCCTGAAGATGTGCATGACTTCACTGGTGTCTTTGGCAAGGCAAGTTTTTGATAATGAGGAGGAGGTTAAAGAGCTTCCTGAGTCACATTCACAGCCCTTAACTAATGAAGAATTGGCTGAAAAGACCATGGAAGATGAAGACAGGCCCAACAGAGAAAAACAGCTTAATAACAAAGAATATTTGGCATGTTTTTAAACCTTGCTGATGAATTAACAGGCATTCTGCAGAGTTGTGATCACCTGCCTGATCATTCTGCTAAGGTAACATGACTCAAATGATAGTTTGTCTTGCCGTGAGATTTATGACACAAAGATTCATAGTGGCAAACAGATGAAGTTAGACTCCTTCAAGAAAAAACGTCAGAGAACCTCAACCTTAAAGCTAGTAACAGAAGCATCAGGAACTTCAGCTACAGTTGCAGCAACTTCAAGTGCTGAGGAGGAGAAATTGTAATAGGAAGAATAATAAAAAAAAATTTTATTAATAATTCCATAGTGCATTTTATTATTATTATTTAGAAATTACAATAAATTGTACTGTAATACAGTTTAGTGTACAATAAAATAAGTATTTCCTATTCATATGCCCATACACTTCCATATAAATTTGAATTTTTTAGTTTGTGTGGAACTTATCTACCACATAATACATTAGGTCAATGAGAAATTGACGTCTGAAATATGCCGTTTCGTTGTAATTCATGCTTTTTAGGAACATAATTACAACACAGAGACCCCCTATAGGTGGTTTTTTTTTGGGCAGTGAAGCAAAAGCTCAGGGCTTCCTGCACCATATGGATAATAATAATTTTCTTCTGAACAGCCACTGACTCTGCACAAATCTTTTCAATCATGTAACAGTTCCCACATGTGGCATAATGCTCTAAAAACATCTCTCAAGCTTCAATTCTAACCAAAAGAGAACACCAAGTTAATTAATAATCCCTCACTTAAAAACTTGCTTCATTCCCTAAGAGAGAGAGAGAGGGAGAGAGATGTTTTTCTTTATACTGCAGCACAACCACTTAATCAGAAGAATTTAAAATAATTACTCTGACAATGAATATAATCATTAGCTGTATTTAGAAGTCACATGATCTTGAATCGCAGATCATTCAAACAAGTGCATTACTGCATTTTCGCACTTGGCTATGCCATTTAATTTTTGCTGCATGCCTTTTTTTTTTTTTAATAATCACCCCCCCCCACACCCAAATTAGCATCTGCTATTCCAACAGCTCACAGCTCCTTACATGCCAATCTTGAACACATGCATCAACTAATCAATGTCCATTATGTCCAAATCCAAACTTTCCTTCTGCTATATTGTTTTCACATATTTCCTAAAAATCACAATCTATAGAAATTAAATCCTAATGTCAATGAGTATCTTCTTTTCCCCCAACTTTCAACCCCCGCTCACAATACTAGAATAACATACCTCTTTACACTGGTATTGTGTGTCATGTTTAGCGTTCACCATAATAAAAAAAATAATAATAAATAAATAAATAAATAAATAATAAACTAGGGGGCTTTGCCCCCTACACTCATTTCTTTTGATAAAGTAAAATAAAATACTTACAGAAGCTTTCGACACTGTCTCTTTGCTATGAATATATAAATACGCTATATATGGAAATCAAGCATGGTATTCTTGTGGTCATGTTAGATAAACATAGCGTGTGACCACGCGTGAACAGAAGCTTGTTTTATCACAGTAAAACAATTTTCTGTTACATATTTTATGTATTTGTTACATATTACCATGTAACCTGCATCTCTCTTCTTCCATTGGATGAATAAATATCACTAGGAGGAAAATTATTTTATGTATAGAAAGATAAATAAAAATGCTTTTTTAAACAAGAAAATCATTATTCAATAGAGAACTAAATAGTAACTTATTATAATATAGTAACTTATTATATTAATAAAATAAATAAGGACAGAAACCTGAGGAGTGAGGTTCCTTAGCACCAAAAAGCTGGAATTCATCTGTCTGTCCCATCCTGCAATGAAAGATTACCCAGTTAATTAAAATACAAAAACACTGATTTTATATTCCCATATAATTAATACAGTAATAAAGTTAAATTCTTTTAGTTCTGCAAAAATTGAATGCCTGAAAATGTGGCAACATTAACACCTATCCTATTCTCCTGAATAGGAAATATACAATGTAAATCATAAAAGTAACAAGAAATGCTTGGATTTTTAAATTACTCTTATGCTAGACATGTAGCCAGTGGTCAGGCACGCGGGTTCATAAGTGCCTTGAGTGCCCGGGGTTCAAGCCCGTGACTGCTGAATACGGTGTTGTTTCTGGTATTCATTCTATCATGCAAACTCCTCTGACCGTTTGGTTGTCTCTGAGTATAAACAGAATTTATTTATTTATTTTACAGAAATATTGCTTTCCCAACAAGTTTAGGTTAGTTAGACTGTGTTATGCTTGTTAACAATTTGCTAGTTGTCATGGAACTTTAGGGGGGGCTTCAGAGTAGGGTTGCCAACTATTTTGGAGATAATTCCAGGCTTATTATCCCAAACGGAGTTCAATTCCAAAACAGTCTCCGCCACATCTGAGATATATACATATCATCATGCCATTTCCATCTAGAGAGAACTGACCTTCATACCTTTATATCCTGGGCTGAGATGCATTAAATTATATGCAAAAAAAGTTTAAATAGTCATGCTTTATTATTAAAACATTTGACATTACAGAATATATTACTTGTATTATAGAAATCCTTTGAAATATTAAAATATGCGAAGCAGCAAAGATAGTGTTTTCTCAATAATATATATATATATTCCTCTCCCCACTCTTTGCTACTTTCACCAGTTTCTTCCCATATCAGTCTATATTAAGGAAATTTGCAAAATTGGCACAAGATCCAGTTATCTTCAAATTGACTTGCAATTCAGCTTCCACCAAGTCGAGGGCCATTCTTTTCTGGTCCTTGCTCCACGCACCATTCGAGTAACAAAATACTTTTTCTAGATAGGCATTATTCACTGGAAATGACATCACAAAAGAAAAAATTTTCTTTAGTGCACCCAAAGTTAATTCTTTCTGAAATATTTTTCCATCTTTTATATTTTATCATCGGTTTGCTCTGCGTTTGAGATAGGGAAACACAATTGAAGCCACAGAACATTCATTATACAGGGTGTCTCAAACATAAACGGCATAACTTCAGGAACGAGTTCCTCATATGTAGACAATAAAAATATTTTATATTAACATAGTTCCGGAAATTCTTGGTTTCCAAGTTTTGAAGGTCTGTCTATGACACTTAACTGTTCACATCACCTTATAATAATTGTTCAAAATATCCACCTTCCACCTGAATATAGGTCTCACATCGACGTCTCATGGACTCGCGAAGACAATACCAAATTCCTGACATGTTTCGTATTGTCTCACAACCTGCCACAATTTGATTGTGGAGAGTTTCCACATCAGCTACCGGAGTCGAATACACCAATGACTTTAAATGATATTGTGTGTGTGTGCTGATTCCAGGAGTGGCATGCACAACATCCAAAATCTCTTCATCTACTTCAGGAGTCTTAGATCTTGGTCGTCCTCTGTCGGCAGCATGAGGTGTAAAGGTCCGATGTTCACAAAGGCGGCGATGGATACCTTCAAAACGTTTTCCTGTCTGGACATCTTCGTTCTGGGAACCTTTTGTGGTATAAACGACGAGCCTCCAGAGCTTTACCATCCACCAAACCGTACATAAAGTGCATATCAGCTTGCTCCTGATTTGAGTACATGGTCAGAATGGAAAACCACCAGATTCTGTCAGTACTTTGTGATGAAGGAAATCATCTGCGGGAGATAAGATATTCCAGTTAATAACTCGGGAACCAAGCATTTCCGGAACTATGTTAATATAAAATATTTTTATTGTCTACATATGAGAAACTCATTCCTGAAGTTATGCCATGTATTTTTGAGACACCCTGTATAGTGTCAACACCAATTACAATTTGTGATATTTCTGAATTCAGCAAGACTTCATGTCATGCCTAAATCTCTTTACTTTGCTTCAAAGACAAATATTTTACAATTTTTGAAAATGTTGTCATCACTAATCAGTTTTCTTTCAAGTATGTTATGCATAATTGAAAGAAAACAATTAGCTTCAAATAAGAATTTTCCACTCTCTACTTCAGGTAACTTCGTTAGAATGGATCATATGTTATGCCAAAGAACTGATCTACCACTTGGCTGTCATTGGTATTAGGTTTAATGAAACAATGGCTACTGAGGCCAAATTGTGTCAGTTCGTAGTTTATTTCATATATCTTATAGCAACCAATTATATACATGCATATAGGCCAGTATGCTTTAAGTATTTTAAGTGTTCTTCTGTTGGCATGATATCCAAGAAAGTAGGATAAAATCTGGGCTTCGTTCAATTTGCTGACCAGTAGACCTTTGAATTTATTCAAACTGTCAACCTCAACAACCTGCAGAAGTTGTGGCTAGTATGCATTATGGAAAAATCAATTATGAGGCTTTATAACAAATAATAGAATTTAGGATTATATAAAATATAATATAAATTAGGAAAGTTAAAATTTATATAATGCATAGTACAACATTGATCATCGTTGATGATCAATGTTGATCAATGTTGCATTAAGCAGACTTATGTTCAAGCAAAAGAACTATGTATGGCCAAAAAAATGGAGGAATGGCTTGATATGAGCAAATTGGTAGGTAAACATAAGGGAAACACCAGTGGAATAAGCAAGTGTAAAAATGCAACATAATAACAGAAGTAAGCTTAGGAGCAAAGATTTTGAGAACAAGTGAGGAATATGATCAAGAATTGGAGGTATCTTGGCATCAAGATTATTCAAAATTCTTTTGGCATCCTTCTGATGAATGACCACAGGAGGCAGTGAGTTGCATACTGGGAAAGGTAAGAGGCAGTTTATAAAGATCGTGGATACAAGAGTTAGAAGAAAAGTGGGATGCTAAGAAGTTGGTTTTGTCTTCAACTAAGGTGGCAACAGAACAATCAGGTTTTAACAGAAGTGGGGTTAGCATTAGCATTAGTAGAGGCATTTGATGCAAGAAAGCAAGCTTATGCAGCATCAGCCAAAAAAAAAAAAAAAAAAAAAACCCCACTTCCATTTCACCCCTCTGTTCGTTCAAAATACCTGTCCAGCTGAGCCTTAAACTTATTTAGGCTATCAACCTCCACCACAAGGGATGGAAGTCTTTTCCACCAACCAACCACCCGCTGGCTAAAGGCAAATTTCCGCACGTCTATCCTACATCTGTCTTTCCTCAATTTGAATTTATGCCCTCTCAGGTGATTTTTCTGAGCTAGAGGAAGAATCCCATCAGCATTGAGCATGCTTAAACCATTCAAGGCTTTATACACCTCTATCAGATCACCACGCTGGTGCCTAGTCTCCAGACACTGTAATTTGCAAAACTTAAGCCTTTCTTCGTAAGAGCACCCCTTTGTTCCATTCACTAACCTTGTTGCCCTTCTCTGTACTCGTTCCAGCAGCTCTACATCCTTCTTGAAATGAGGCCTCCAGACCTGTATACAGTACTCTAGGTGTGGCCTGACCATTGCCTTATACAATGGAATAATCACCTCCTTATCCCTGCTGGAAAAATTCCTGTATATCATTGACAATACTCCATGAGCTACTCTTGCAGCCCGTCTGCACTGCTCAGAGAACTTCATATCTGCCTGCACAACCACCCCCAAGTCCCTTTCATTCTCTACCACTGTCAGTGTAGTACCACAGAGTTGATACGTTGCTCTGGGGTTGCTGTTTCCCATGTGTAATACTTTACATTTGTCTATGTTAAACTTCATTTGCCACCTCTCAGCCCATCTGCTCAACCTTTCCAGATCCTGTTGCAGCAGCATAGTGTCAGTAGTGCCCTTGACAACCCTGCCAACCTTTGTATCATCTGCAAACTTGGACATTAAGCTTGATATACCATCATCAATATCATTTATAAATACAGAAAACAATAATGGACCCAACACTGAGCCCTGGGGGACTCCACTAATAACATTAGTCCACGATGAGCAGTGTCCATTGATTACCACTCTCTGTCTTCTCCCCCTCAACCACCCCTTTATCCATAGCAGCAATTTGCCTCCAATGTCACACTGCTCCAATTTGTGTAGCAGTCTTCCATGTGCAACAGTATCAAAAGCCTTTCTAAGATCCAAGTATATAATATCAAAGTTATTCCCTGCATCCAGTTCTTTTGTGACTGCATCGTAGTATCCAATCAAGTTGGTCAGGCAAGACTTCCCCTTAACAAAACCATGCTGTGTCTGAGCTATAACTGAAGTCTTGTCTAAATGATCCTGCAGTGCTTCTTTAACCAGTGCCTCCATTAATTTTCCTGGAACAGAAGTTAAGCTCACAGGTCTATAATTACTTGTGTCAGCGATTGATCCTCCTTTGTGAATTGGGGTCACATTTGCACATTTCCAGTCTATGGGTACCTCCCCTGAGTCCAAGGAAGCTCTCATAATTATGGCTAAGGGTTTGCTTCCTTCCTTTGCTGCCTCCTTTAATATAACTGGATAGATCCCATCCACCCCGGGTGCTTTTCTTGTGTTTATCTTCAACAGTTTCTCCTCCACTTTACTCCCAGTTATTTCAAGATTCTGTAGCTTACTGCTAGAGTTGAATACACCTCTGGCATTCCCCTTGCTGAATAACTCCTCATGTGTGAATGTCGATGCAAAATATTCATTTAGTTTGTTAGCTACCTGAGCAGGATCATCAACAGTTGACCCATCAATATCAAGTGGACCAATCTGATTCATCCCCTTCCTTCTAGAGTTTACATAAGTAAAGAACTCTTTGCTGTTTTTCTTTGCATCCCTTGCCAAGGATTTCTCGTAATCTGCCTTCACCTGCCTAACCTCCTTTGTAACTTGGTTGCATATCAACTTGTATCTTGGGTTTAAGTGGGCAAAAGTTGTCATCAAGAGCTGTGGCAATAGTCCAGAATGCTTGACTACCATTTGGATAAGAAGCAAGTTTTCTACCCTTAGTCTATCCAAATTCTAGCGTGGGCTGTTTAATAACTGTTTTACAATTGTTGCAAGCTTTGGTGTAGGCAGAAATAACATTGGATAGTAATAGTAATTGACACACAGTGCAAGAAAGCCATAGGCTTTTGCTGCACTGATTAAAAAAAAAAAAAAAAAAAAATCACAAGTAGAGAAGTAAATACAAATTATGCACTTCCCTGCTCACATAGGAAACTATCCAGTTGACCTTTGAATCTATTCAAACTGTCAACCTCAACTACCTGTGAAGACAACCCAGCAATCAATGACTTGCTGGCAAAAACAAAACTGCCTACAATCTAGTCTAAACCTCTTCCCTTGTAATTTAAATTTATGGCCCAGGTTCTGGAATTCTTTATAACAATAAAAATTCCACTTCCACTCATTTTACTAACCCCTCTCATCAGTCTTATAAACTTCAATCAGGTCACCTCTGAGGTGCTTGGTTGCCAAGCTCTGCAGCCCATGTAATCAGTCTTTCCTAGTATGGTTGACCTTTTGCTAATCTCACAATGCAAAGTTGCCCGTCTTTGGATCCTTTCAAGTAGCTCAATGTCTTTTTTTCAGATGAGGTCTCCATACTTGAACACAGTATTCCAAATGCGATGTTATAATTGCCTCATCTCTATGGGATAATTTTCAATTATCAATAGGACATCACGGGCTTTCCTGGCTGCCTGTTTACACAGTTCAGAAAATTTCAAATCTGCAGTATTGTATCTCCCAGATCCCTTTCTTCTTCTGTTTTTAATTCAACCCCACCGACTGTATAATTTATTTTGGGGTTTCTATTCCCCAAGTGTAAGACCTTGCATTTTGCCGAATTAAAACATAACAGCCACTTTTCTGATCATTTCTGAAGTCTGTTCAAGTCAGACTGGAGGAGTGCTGCTTGTAACTAATCTTTAACAACTCTACCAATCTTTACATCATCTGCAAATTTTGACAATGTGCCTTCTATCCCTTCATCAATGTTGTTTATGAAAACCAGAAACAACAGTGTTCCACGAACTGATCCTTGGGGAAACCCCACTCCCGACATTATACCAATCTGAAGAATATCTATTAATCACAACTCTCTGTTTTGGACGCAAGCCAGTTGTGGTATGAAATATTCTTATTTTAAACTGCCTTAGCACATTTATTGGAAAACCAAGGTATAGAAACAGGACAGATTTTAAGGTGGAGTTTGAAATAAAGTATTTCATACTTACAAGAATAGTTTCACTGACAAGACATCAGCAAACAATGATGTCCAAAGATTTAACAGTAATCCAATCAGGGTGAAGAGTAGAATCTTGAAGATTGTCTTATTTTGCATTCTTGTAATGAAAAACAACATAAGGCTTAGAATGGCCACTAGAGAAGAGACCACCACGAAGTTGTGATCTGATGTCACTAGAGAACCATTCAACTCAACCATGTACTTGGAATGATTTTTTGTGAGAAAAATATCAAGAGTATTGGTTGTGTAGTTAGGATGGTCTGGTATTGTGGTATGTAAATGAACACTGTGCGAGGTCATTAGTAATTGCATAAGTCCAGCATCTTTATCAGCTGAGTCTGTGCGCCATAAAAACTGAAGTCGGCTGGAATTGTGAACACTAAAATTAAAAAAAATTACCTCACTGTAAGGAAAGTTGGGCTGAAGAAAGTAGTTTCAAAGAAAGGAAGTGAAAAATCTCCAAGTGATTAGTGGAACTGGTAATATATGAGGTAACATATGATTCTGACAGAATTCTTATAGACGCTCATCAGAATGCTGAGTTGGCGCCTAATTTCTTCACAGTCTCTGCACCTAGCACACACAAAGACATCCTGGGTGGAGAGATTTTAAGACAGAGAAGACTGAAAGAAGAGATTCCAAATTACTAAGTCTCTGGCAGAAATCAGAGTGAACAGATGCATAAGTACCATGTGTGAAGTGAAAGGAATCATACAATGAATTATTAGGATAACTGAGATAATCAGTGATTAAAGCAACTGATAACTGGGATTCTGTCAGCAAAAGTAAGTGAGGCTTGGCACACTAAGTGAAAATGGATATCAGTGAAACCACGTATATTTGTGAAATGAACAAGGAAGTGTTATATAAAAAAAGCAAATCAAATAATTCCTACAACGACTAGCTCCTAAAAGTATTAATCAATATCCTATTTTATTTTTTTATTAATTTATTTTTTTAATAAAAAATTGTTCTTAAAAAATAAAAAAAAAAAAAAAAATATATATATATATATATATATATATATATTCTATTTAAGGGAAAAAAAGAAATGTCTTTTCAATTTTTCATTACAGAAAAATGGTTAAGAGCAATTTTAATCATGCACATTTCACAGCAACTTTTATTAACTCTGCTTAAAATTATGGAAAAAAAAAAAAAAAAAGTTAGCCATAAAAAACATGAAAGTACAGTGCATATCACATTGTATCGTGTTATTATTCATTTAATGATAACATCCAAATGTTATCATTCGTGTAATGTTATCACTTTTAAGACTCAATCAGATGTATAACTAATATATAGAAAAAAATGTTTTCTATGTATAATTGTAATCATATTTCTACAGGTGACCCCCCACGTAACGCTGATAATTCATCCCGGAAAAACAGAGCACTAAGTGAATCTGTGCTAAGCAAGCACTGCATCCCATAAGGTAACGTATGTATTTGTGAGTTGCGGTCTGTGCCATAGGATATTTCCTAATCAATAATAAACGGTAGTGAAAAGATGCACAAATGTTGGTCAAAATATTTAATATTTAAATATACGTACATAAAATATTCTGCATTACATATGTATATAATTATGTGGTAACTACGTACATATCAAAATTAAACTTAAAATTCTAATTAAAATCATGAATTTAACTGATCTAAATTGATTTAATTTAATTGACAAATTTAATCATGAAAAGTGTGTCGATTTTGGGTTGTACTTTGGCCCTCTTCCTGGTAAACTAAAAAGGGCTTTTAATTTTAAATCCCCCGCAGCATTACCACCCAACAATAAAGCTTTGAAACCTGGCACGTTTTTTTCTTCTTTCAATATGAAACTTCTTTTCGGCATTCATTTCCAAAAAATGTCCTGCTCCATATATGTTAAAAACTTGTTGAGAAGTATAACACATAATAACCCTTCTTCAATAATTTTAACAAGTTCTTTTTTGAAAGTTTTGGCTCCTTGATCTGTACCTGTGGCTTCTCCCTGGATTTTAAATCTATTCAACCAGCCCTTTACTAGTTTTAAATGGTTCAACATTTTTTTTTTTGGCGAGTTCTCTTCAGATCATTATATAGGCTAATCTCTCTCTCTCTCTCTCTCTCTCTCTTTTTATATAATATTTAACTTAACTGAATTCTGCATTGGATATTATCTTCAATAAAATCAGTCTCACCATTTCAATCCTAATAGCTGGCCTAGCCCTAGTTGCTTGTAGTGGAAACAGCTGTCTTTCCCGCTGCTAAAATTAATTCTTTATTTTTTAGAATTTTTCTTACAGTTAAACTTGCCAGTTCTAAATTATGGCACACTTCTGCTTGTCGTTGACCAAATTCGATTCACTTCAAAATATCTAATTTAATTTTCAAATTCAGTCTTTTTCTTTACATTTATAGTCTTCATACTGCGTCCAGATGTTGCTTTTTCATTCTTATCTGCCATTATTAACTCTTCGAAAATGTAACTGCGTTGGTTGCATTAATTATGATACAATGTTCGAGTAAACTGTCTGTTACGCATAATGTCTAATACTGTATTGAGTGATGACTAGACTTCGGATAAATGCATATAATGCAAATATTGCAAGCAATATACTTGATCATTTTTTAAAATGTAGATCTCGGAACTACGTAACAAGTCACTGTACTGCAATTAAATTAGCGTGCGAGAAAATTTGAGAGTGTGGGAAAATTTCTCAAGTCGGCGTGGGAAACATTTTAAGGCTGTTTTGCTATTCATTTTCAAGCAATCAACTCCATCAAACGAAATGATTTTGTTAAATATGCCAAAAATGCAATCGGTAAAAGTGTTATAGTGATTTGTGAGAGCGTTATAGTAAGATACGAGTTATAATATAAGAACAGTGTTATAGCGAACCACGTTATAACGAGGGCCCGCTGTATTGTAATCAGTGCTTCAGTTTATGTTATTACAGTAGATCATCAGTTATCAGGAATAACTGATGTCAGCCTCATCCAGATAGCTAAATTTTCCGGATAACCGAATGTAAAAAAAATAAATTTAATCTTACCTTATGATTAAATTAAATAATTAAGATTAATTAAATAAAAAATACATAAACCAATCTCAGAAAACAAAAACATCAATCCAGGCATTTTTATGATTTTTATACAAAACAGGAAAATTAGAAAGATTTTTAAATGCTTTAGGTTTTTCCGACTTAGCGATCATGTGCATGGACAATCTATGCATCCTAGTAGCATTTGCACACATAGCAATTGTAACTTGCTCGTTTCTCATCTTAAAACCTGGTGGGCATTTCTCTTTTAGTGGCTATGGTAATGCTTTCCATAAAAAGCCAGTCTCATCAACATTATAAACTTTTTTTTCTTTTAAAATTTGCTACAACTTAAGCAAACTATTTTTAAAGGACACTGCAGCTGATTCGTCTGCAGAAAGTTTCTTGCCTTGAATATCTAGTTCATGTATACTGTGTCTCAGTTTAAAGTTTTTCAGCCAACCTGTGCTTGCCATAAAATCCTCATTACATCTTAATTTTCAATGACACTGGTTCATCTAAGCTTCGCTTCTGAAGAAACCATAAAGTGCACTCTAAAGTGGCATTTTCAGGTTTCGACATTGTCTTTTTTCTGCTAGATCCTCCTTCATTATCCATAATCAATACAAATTCTGTTATAGCATTGGAATTTTTCTTTATGTCGTAAATTGTTAAAGTCTCTCCACATTAAACTCTTTGGAGAGATTTCCTAAACTTAATTTTTCTAATTCTATTAATAATTTCCATTTTTTGTTGCAATGCTAAACTACACTTTTTTTCTTTTCATTCACGTTTGCAGTTTTTGGTTTATTGGGTTTTTTGTTTGTATGATTCATTATAAACGGATAGTAAACTCAACCTTTTGCTTATTAGAATCAAAATTCTATTTGCAAATTAGAATGACTAGCACTTACTGTACTACCATTAATAAAAAAAAAAGAAAGAAAGAAAGATCAGTCTCAAATTATTCCGGATAACTGACTTCTGGATATCCTGTACCGTACTGTATTTTTTTTTTTTTTTTTTTTTTGTACTATTCTGGTTTATGATTATGAAGCGGAAATAATTCTAACATTTTAATATTTTTTGTTTTTAATGGCTTATGAATTTTTCAAGAACATTATGACAGTCAAATTAAAGAGTTTTAAATTGGTTTATTTAAAATTTTCTTTCTGCCCACTTCTACCATTTTATGTACGCATTTTCATTCTGCATCAATAAATAAGGCAGAATTGCAGCATTCTCATTTCTTTGGTTATTGTTATCAGTTTAGCCAATTCCTGAAGTAATTGCAATGAGTGATGTCCACTGTATTGGGTATTTCGATTTAAGAGTTGATAAAATAATTCAACAAGCAAAAATTGAAATTTATACACATGCATATATTCCTGCTTTGTAAGGTTTTCGATCAGCAAAAAATGCTTGCTGGCTTTTTCCACATTGCATTCTGTTTGGAAGATATATATTTTTTAAGGTAAAAAAACAATAAATAAATGATAAATAAAAACCATTTTATGTAACAAATTTAGGATCCAACTTACCGAATAATAATAATAAAAAAAAAATCAATCAACCAAAATGTTTTTCACAAAAATAATTGCATGTTTTTTTTATTCTGGGAAAGACAAAATATTGCGCACAAGATGAGACTTACCTTATTTAGAAAGTAGTTTAGGACATGGATTAAACTAATAATGCCACCTCTAATACACAGATTAACTAAAATGGCAGTTGTATGAAAAGAAATGTAAAATAAAAAGGAATAGTAATTTTTTGGAAGGTTTGTGGTCAATTTTGCAGTTCTATTGGCTTCATTTCTTTTTATCCTTGCATGTTCTGGTATCAAAACAGAAATTAACTTTTTCTTTTGTTAGGGATGTTATTATCCACTTAATTTCTGAAGAACTGGATGAGGTTTATGGTTTGCAGGGAATCACATTTAAGTGTGTATATCAAATTCTTCAAATGATATTGGTCTGAAGTACTCCAAAGCGATCTGAACTACTGTTAATTCCACAGTGGACTGGCCTTTCTTGACATTGTTGTTGCTATTTGGTTTTTAGGAGCATTAGCAACTAAGGCCATATTGCTCCGGGATATGCGGTGGTCATTTCCTGACCTTTCCGCATCTTCCGTATTTGGTGGTGACAGGCTCGAACCCCGGTCTAATCAAGAAGCGTATGCTACGCACCGCTGCTCCTTCCCACTTGGCTACGGAGGCACCTGATTTTGAAGTATCCATACAAGATAAAAAAAAAAAAAAGAAGAAAGAAAATTTTTTTTTTTTTTTTTTTAGTCAGATACTGTTAATAATGCTGTAGCGAATTTGTATGACTAAATGTTTGTATTTGTATGATGAGGTAATACTGGTTGCACTCCTTTTTTCATACTTTCAAGGTGACTACAAAACTATGAATCTGGGGTATTATTGGAAAGGTACACTGAGTTATAAGGAAACCACGCTGAAAAACAGTCAAAATCAGATAACTCTGTCTATACTAGGCTAGAAATTTATCAAATAATTCTTGTAACATGGATTCACATTATACTTGCACTGTTTAGCATGTGTCTCCTTCATTATGAAAGGGTTGCATGTCTTTTTTTTTTTTTTTTTTTTTTCCCAAAAAAAAAAAAAAAAAAAAAAAAGTGCACTTTGGCCATCCGGTTATTATATTTCCAAGAAAGACCAATTCAGAATTAAAATAGATTTTTACAAACAACACAATTCAAAAATAACTATGAAAATTTCAAAGAAAATTTGTCCCTCACATCAGGCTAACTCAATTTAACTATATAATTTAATAAACTAAGTCACAGATAAGGCAGAGTCAACAATACCAGAAGAGAGTCCAGATCTATTGTCTCCACTTCCCCAACTATGACGAGCATTCTGAGCAGATCCCCAGGAACCTCCAATATTTTTTCCTTGACCAGAGAGGCCAGGTGGTGGTCCACGTGTCTTTGAAACTGGAGTAACCCATAAATCTGAATTTGGAATTGAATCTTGATTTAATGGTCCCCAGCCACCCTTTGAGCCAGATTTCATTCCCAGTGAGCTAAAAGTAAGTAAACATTATAAAAAAATAATAATAAAAATAATCATAATCAAAAATTTAAGTCAGAAAACTTTAAAGGAAGGGGAGCTGTAAAAGAATACTCATACTTAATTGAATGTGCATTAATTAATAAATACACTTTTATAATAAAAAAAATGTTCATTTGAATTCATCTAAGGACTCAAGTGATCAATGTCCATTATATACTTCAGAAGGTGAAATTTAATCAGGTGAATATAGTATTATAAAATGAATCCACTTCTATTCTACCTGCCAAGAATAACTTAGTTCAAAAATTGTTAGCAATTATACCCGAAAGTGATAAATTCTACCTTGCGAGAGATAATAAATAGGATGCATTATATATTTACGTATCTGTATTCAACATACACATGAAATCTCCAAGCACTTCTTCTGGCAATGCAAGTCCTTTAATGTCAGTTTCCAACACTATACCAAGCTTTATATCTGGGAGATAAAACTTCACTGCTTTAAAAGGGGGGGCTTCGGTCGGTAGGTGTATATATTCTACACGTGCCGATTCACGCGATTTTTAGTACTTTGGACATATGGTGGTAAGCATTTATATTTTCAACGTAATTTTAATGCATTCTAATTGTCTTTACATCGCTTGCCATAACCAGGATCCCTTACTATATGGGTCGGGAATTTACGCTCCCGGTTGTATCCTAAGTTAATCTATGATTTAACTATTCCTATTCTTTTTTAACTTTCTCTTTTTTATCTCTATTTTTCATACCTCATGAACTATTAGAGTATTTGAGGGGGATTGAGGTACTATATCTATACTTTTACTTTTCCGTTCGCCTTAGTTAGCACAAGCTTCTACTGTTACTTGGCAATAGCTTAGACTGCATATATTATAAACTACACACATAAGCCTAAAAATAGATTTATCTCCTTCTCTAATTTAAATTTTGACTATCCGTCGGGCTAACGGTCATCTTGCCAGCTTACTGCTAAATTGGAATATATCAACGAATATACCTTTGTTAAATAATATATTTATATATTATTTATGGCTTGATACATTGAAAGGGTTGGCCCTTGAAAAAGTCCCTTTCAATGTATCTGATTGCCTATAATTAACTTTTTTATTGTACATTTTACAGCTTATTTTGTTATTGATATGCAAGATTTTACTTGCTTTATTTTTGGCATATACAGTCGATTCCGGTTATTTGGGACACATCGGGACTAGTGCATTTTGGCCGGATTAAGCGGCTGCCCCAATTATCCGAAGTTTCACGTAAATAGTTAAAAATACAATTTATCCCTCCCCCCCTTTACAATTAGTTCACTGTACAATCAAATCACGTTACGACGAACTCACCACAGTAAAGTACCGTTCACTATACGATGTGTAGTAAGCGCCGGTCATTGTGATCACGTTTGTGAATTGAATTTTAATTCAATTAAACAGCGATTCTAATTAGCGAAAATAGGAGGAATATTATCCACAGGCTATAAAAGTAAAGATATATTAAGCATAAATTTACTCTTTATTACCTTACTAATTAAAAAATTAAATGATACGTGAAAATCGGAAGAATATACGTGATAATCGGAATAATTAATATGTACTGTAATATGTACATACTAACTAGTTGACAATTCTGTTCACTGACATTTGTGGGTGGGAGTTAAAATTTAAAACAGTAAAAAGATAAGCAATCAATAACAAAGGACACGGCACACACAAATTGCAAGTAACAACACGCACAAGTGAGAACGGAGTAACAAATTACGAAGCTTTAAAAATAGGAATGAAGAGAACGATTGTGAAAATTATTTTTTTTTTTATATGATTGAAGATTCCATGGAAGTGTAAACACATTTTACCATAATAACCCACAGAATTCCAGCTGTCGGTATTACCGCAAATTCAATAAGATCGAGTTTACTGTCCGTTTATGATAGATTGCACTAACAGAAAAGTATTGTGACCTCCAGAAATCCGACCGAATTACGTGGTACGGTCGGAGACAATCGTAGGGTAATCTCCAGTGCCGAGGTCTCCTGCCCCGATTAAACGGCATTTTGTCCCAATTAAGCGAAGTAAACCCTGGCTATTTTCGCGATTGGTTTTTGTTTTTTAAGATTTGCCCCATATAAACGGCTGCCCCGATTAACCGGTGGCCCAAATAACCGGAATCCACAGTATATATATTTTCCAGGTTACGTTGGGCACCCGCATAGGTTTTTTGGTTTTTCTTGAGAAGCTATCTTACTAGCTTTCATTTCGTGTTATACATTATAACTTACCACCATTAACTTAACTCAAATAATATACAGACGGATATAATGTTTAATCATTCTTTGATGGCATTAATCGGATCTGTGACGAATTAATTAATATTATATATTAGAAATAATATTACAAAATAGATATAAATTAACTATCCTATTTGCTTTTTACATACTTGAATATATATATATATATATATCATACTAACTGATAACTGTATTTAAAGACACCTGTCTTGTAAATGAAGAATTATAGAATTCATAAAAGGAATGCTACATTCACATTATCTTGCTTTGTGAACCTGCAACGGCATGATTACAGCTATGTAGACTTCCCACTTGTAGCTGAGCCAATCCCATATGCAGGCCTTGACAAACCTGTTCAAGATTTAATATAATCTTTATTGTAAGGTTCCTACATGCAGGTACCCCACCTTTACAAACTCTTCACGGCACTAAGCCAGGGGTTAAAATTTCTGTTTATACTCTGGCACAACAACCGAGTCAGTAGAGTTTACAATAAATCATCAATACAAATATTTATTGTATTTAGTAGTCACGAGCTTGAACTCTGATCCACTCAAGGAACGTGTGCTATGCACTCTTTCCCATGACCACTCGGCTACGTCAGGCCTTTTTCTCATTTAGTCACTGGGGGGGGGGGGGGGTACACTAGTCACTAGTCTTTTGGAACAGCCATTACACAAACTCAAGTCACATGGTGAGGTGAAAATACCAGTGCTTACACCGAGTGGACAGAAATCATGGGATATCTACCTAGTAATGGTTAGTCCCACCTTTCACCTGGATATAGGCAGTCACAAGGTGAGGCATTTTGAGTCCACTAGTTGATGAAAGCATTCCATGGGTATTTCCATCCATGCTTGTTGCACTGCTGTCCATAATTCAGTTGCATACCTGCGTGGAAGATCCAAAGCCCGAACAGACCATTCTACAGCATCCCAAAGATTCTCCACAGGGTTCATGTCTGGTAAATAGGGAGGCCATTTCATGGAGAAAAATCTGCAGGATGCTCTTAAAACCATGTTCTAGTCACCACAGCTCTGTGGGAAGGCACACTGTCCTTCCCACAGAGCCGTTGATGACCATGATGGAATGTAAATGGTCTGCAACAGTTCCTTGTTGACGATGGGTGCACAGCTTCGTGCAGTTTCTGCCAGATATGCACCCTCCCATCTGCTTGAAATAACTGGAAACTGTACTTATCAGAGACCAAGTGCCCAATCAACCAAGGTCTAGTGCCAATGTTCTTTCACCCAGTTGAAGTGTAGATCCTGTGTCGTGGTGTTAGCAAAGGGACTCTGATGGGTCGGTGGAGACGTTTCTGGCACCTCCCTCAAAGTCTGCAGTGATTTGTGCCACTGCTCTCTGGTTGGCTGAAACAATGGAAATAGATGTCAACAGTCACATTCATCCACCACCTTTCTCTGCGCATAGCGCTGTCCACAATGAGATGTTATACTATAAATGGCATATTCCCAATAAACTCTTGATACTGTTGAATGGGGATAGTGCAATTTCTGTACCTGCTCCACAATAGTGACCATTGCGCCTTACAACCACTATCATCCTTCTTTCAAAGTCTGTTAACTCACGATGTTTATCCATACTGACATCGAATTACCGTCTACGTGAATGCAGTGTACCTATATACCTGCCAAGTGGTGGGTTCGTCCACAATGCACATGCCAGCATTGCATTGCTCAGGAACCAGGTATCCAATGAATTCTGTCCTTTCAGTGTACTTTGTTTGTTACTGCTAAATTCATATAATGCTAACTTTCCCAAGTAGCTGTTATTGTTGTTATTATTTTGGTTTTTAGGAGCATTAGCAACTAAGGCCATATTGCTCCGGGAATATGCGGTGATCATTCCCTGATCTTTCCGCATCCTCTGTATTTGGTGGTCTCCCAAGTAGTAATCAACCAATTCTCACACTACATTGGATGTCTGAAACTGAAAATTTCACGCTTTTAAATTTCATTATAAAGATACATTAACTATTACCAGTATATTGAAGTAACACAAATTGGGGGGAAAAAAAGCAAATTTTAAAGTAGTTACTGTATCACCTTGACGAGTTGAAAGACATGTGAAGCTTCATTTGCTGCATCATTATCAAAGCAACAAATCCAGCATGTCTGAAACAGTTGATCACTTTTTCAACAGCATTCCATGCTGAAACACATTTTTATTAATAGCATTCTTCAATATTTTTCTTAAAGCACGGTATTACACCTTGATCAAGTGGCTGAAGAATGGATGACACATTAGGTGGGAGTTATTCAATTGTAGAAAGGCCGTTTATTTGGCAACGAAGGCTGCAGTTACCCACATATTGCAAAATTTTTCTATTCTCCCCATTCATCTAAGTACCTGATCAACGCTATATAGATTTTTGATGACATCCAAGCCACTACTACTATTTGATTTGCTTGATACATAGTTGCTATGTCTTCAATCCTTTAAAAGCATTGGGGCTGCTAGACTTTCCAAATGATTAAGAATGGAGGCCTCTCTGTGCCAGATATTTGCTGCTAGGAGAATAGAACGGCAATCTGTTTTCTATTTTTTCCACCACTACATTTCTCACCTTTAAGTGTAAGCATTTTATCTGGTACCAACTTAACAAAAAAAGGGGGGTGGTAGTCCACTTTTGTCAGTATTGAAGATGTCATTCCAGTCGTATTCAAAAAAAAAAAAAAAAAAAAACATTTTTTAAACAATTCGCTTTCCATCCCTTCATAGCTTCAGTTCCAATAGAACAGTTTCACTGCACACTTTTTTTTTTTGAAAAACGGCCTGCAACAAATCTTCAATTTCTGAAACCATCCACTGAAAGAATCTACAATATTAGTCTGATAGGTAAAATGATTCCATCTTATTTTAAAAGATTTCCATCTAAGGAAAGCTTTTCTGCATGCATAATCATTGGCCATTCCAAAATTACCTTTCAGGATCCAGATATCTTTGCCTGAGAGTAAACTGCTGTGCCTACATGGTGCAGTAGCTTCGTAGAAACCATATCAATAACCACACATCCTATACATACTGTGCAACAAAATGAATTCTAGTCGAATTTAATTTCATATTACACATGAAAAATTACCAATTATCATGGGAAATCACCCAAACAACCTGCATGTTCCTGCACGTCCTTGTTCATTTCATTTTATATAGTCTCAATTCCAATCTCAATGATGTCCATTTCCCACTTACCATCTGCCAAACTCCACATACTTTTTCAGACAGAACCCCAATTTTCACTTGATTCAATCACCACTTATTTCAGTTATCCTAATTATTCACTATATGATTCTTTAAGCTTCACAGGTGGTACTTGCACACATGCCTGCTCTGATATTCCCTGCCAGAGAAGCGATAATTTGGAATCTCCTCTTTTTGGCCACTGGCTCAATCTCTACACTCCGTTTGTCAAATTCATCTGCTACGTCTATCATTCTCCCAACTTCACTAATCACATGGAACTCTTCCTCTCTTTGAAACTTTCTCCAGTCCAAGTTTCCAAACAGTAGGGTAATTTTCCTTAGTGATTTTAACTTGGGTTTCAGTTTCCAGTCACACAGACCCAGCTGGTCAAGATGCTGAAGCTTTTGCAATTACTAATTACCCTGCACAAATTGTTCATTTATCTACCAGAAGGGCAAACAATCCTAATCACACAGCAACACGCTTGATCTTTCTCTCACAAACAACTCTTCTAAGTACACAGCCAAGATGAGAGGCCCTCTATGCGCATTTGATGACAAGTTGGCAATGGTCTCTTCTCGAACGGAGCCTTTCTCTTGTGGCCAATCTCAACACATTACAAGAATTTTGGCATTATAAGAATGCAAATATAAGATGATCTGAGAGATTTCTTTTCTTCTTGTCCTTGGTTGGATTACTGTTTTAAATCTTCTGATGTCAATGTTTGCTCAGTTCGTGTTAGTGATATTATTCTTGTATGGATGAAATCCTTTATTCTACGCTACCTTAAAATCTTGTCCTTTATTTAAACTTTGGTTTTCCAATAAATGTGCTAAGGCTGTTCATCAAGATAAGAATGTTTAATACTGCAATTGGCTTGTATCGAAATTGCCAGGTTCATTTCCTGCCTTCACCAAAGCTCACAACAATTGTAAAGCAATTATTAATCAGTCCAAACTAGATTTCGAACTGGCTAAGAGCAGAAAACTTGCTTCTTGTCCAAATGGTGGTTGAGCATCCTGGTCTTTTCCCAAAGCTATTGGTTGCAACATTTGCCCATCTCTGTCAAAAGCAAATGGTTCTATTGCCATTTCAGCCAAGGATAAAGCTGACTTGCTAGCATCCTATTTTCTTCTACCTTGTGGATGAAGGTCCTGATGATATTTCTCCACTTGCTCTCAAAACCTGTGCTCACTCCTGTTCTGTGTTGCCTTTTTTCACTTTCTTATTCCACAGGTGCTTTCCCTTCTGCCTGGAAATTTGCTCATATCCAGACATTCCTAAAAAGGGTAACAAATCCCTTCCATCCAATTATTGTCCCATTGCACTTACTTCTACTTTTTCAAAAGTAATGGCGAAATCTATTAACTACTGTATTCCAAAACAGAGAAAATGCTCTCGTTTGATCATTGCTAGCAGCGATAAAGAGGAAGAAAATTAAATGAATGTATATTATCTTACACATATGTATCATAGTTTGTAAGATGTCTGTTCAGTTATTACTATTTGTTAGGTTTTGGAACGTAACCCTCTTTTTGCATTGGTTCTTAGTCCTGTATAATACTGTTTCGCATTGCACGAGATTTTATAGGAACCTAACTACCGTGTTGTACAGGGGTTACGGTATACAGTATACAGCTAAGTAGCGATTAATGCAATATTAAATTTAGTGTGAATTGTATAATACCAGGTCACATTTAATGTGAACCAAAATTCAGTTAATGTGAGGCTGCTACTTCAGTCTGCACTTGTTTATCTTCGGGTGTGCATGTGCTACTGCCTGTCGTTATATACTTTAATTTTCGTGATTTGTTTTAATAATTTTAAGGAGTGCCCTTAACAAAATGGACAAAAGGAAGATTCCTTCAGATAAAAACACTACTACGAGCGCAAAGAAGAAGTGGCTAGTTATTAGATTAGAGCAAAAAATTTGTGATTGAACGACATAAACATGGTCATAGCCACTCTAAAATAGGACAAGATGTCGGAATGCCTGAATCTACAGTACAGAATGTTATAAAAAAAGGGTGGGAAATTAAAAGAAAAATGTAAAGTTGCACCAGCTTTTTGTGGTTCACAAACATCTACAAGAAGTATTACTATGATAGAAATGGAGCTTCTTTTAACTGTATGGATTGATGATTGCAATCAAAAATACATTCCCCTTAGCAAAGCAGCCATTCAGACAAAAGCTTTAAATTTGTTTAAGAGAGTGAAAGAAAAAAATAATGAAGTAGAAGAAACGCTCAGTGCAAGTGTTGGTTGGTTTGATTGATTTAAAAATAGAGTTCAGCTGAATAATATTAAAATTACCGGTGAGGCAGCCAGTGCATATGAGGATGCAGCATCTAAATATCCTGATGTTTTAAAAAAAATAATTGAAGATGGTGGATACATTGATTAACAAATATTTAATGTGGATGAAACCGGTTTTTCTGGAAAAAGATGCCTTTCAGAACTTACATTTCTAAGAAAGAAAAAACTTGATCTGGATTTAAAGTGCCTAAAGATCGACTAACACTTTTAATGGGAGGCAATGCTCAAGGTGATTTTAAATTGAAACCGGTGCTTGTTTATCAGTCTCCAAATCCTCATGCTTTAAAAGGCTACAACCATAGATCACTTCCAGTTATTTGGCGATCAAATGAGAAAACATGGGTGACCTAAGCTGTATTCACTGACTGGTTTTCAATCTATTTTTGCCCAGTTGTTGAAAAATATTGCAAGGAAAGTAACATCTAATTCAAAGTACAGTAAACCCCCGTGAATAGCGGGGGTTTAACTGTACAGGGGTTTACATTCCTGGGAAATGGTGCAAATACCAAAAATGCGAATACTGAGTTAAGGCACCTATAGTAATAGAAGGGTTCCATTCCAAAGTATGAAATATATAAGAAAAACTAGTCTAAATTTTGACTATGTATGTATTATATGTACCTACATAATGACTACTTTGTAAAAGAGGTTTTACAAAGTTTACCTCAAGATGATACGTAGAACACTCCCATATGATACTCTCCAGAAATTAAAATGAAAACAATTAAAAAATCGGAAATCTTACATTACAGTAAGTATGTAAGATTTCCGATTTTTTAATTGTTTTCATTTTAATTTTTGGAGAGTATCATATGGAAGTGTTCTACGTATCATATTGAGGTAAACTTCTCTTATTCTTTTACAAATATTGATATCAATGTAGAACATATTGAGCATTATAGCTCTGGTTCATACTATATAATATGACTATGTACATAGAAAAACAGACAGCACACAGTGAAATACAAGCATAAAGTACCGAAATGAAAATGAGAAACAATTTAATATTAAATGTAACATTTATTACAACATTTATAACACTAATGGAGAAAGCAAATGAATATAAAACACCATTATGCCTGGCATTTGTGGATTATGAAAAGGCATTTGACTCCATACAGCATAAGGCAATGTTTCGGGCACTGGAAAGACAAGGCATAGATACCGCATATATTATGATTTTGAAGAAAATATGAGAATGCTACCTCCTTTATTAGACTAGACAAAGACAGTAGGAAATATAAAATCGAGAAAGGAGTTCGACAAGGAGACAATATCTCCGAAGCTGTTTACTGCTGCCCTTGAGGAAGCTTTCAGAAGATTAGACTGGTCGCAGAAAGGAGTCAATGTGAATGGAGAGTACCAAAACCATTTACGATTTGCAGATGACATTGTGGTCATAAGCCATGATCCCAAAGAATTACAGGAAAATCTTAATCAGTTATGCACAGTTAGTAAGGATTTTGGACTAAAGATGAATATGGCTAAAACAAAAGTAATGATGAACAAGTATGCCACAGAAAGGGAAATAATGATTGAAGGAGCAGTAATTGAAAAGGTGAAGTCATATACTTATCTGGGACAAGTTATTAGCTGCAATAATGATAAATGGCTGGAAGTCAAGAGAAGAATAAATTTTGGATGGATAAAATTCAGGAAATATAGTCACATACTGAAGAGCAATATCCCACTTTGTCTGAAACGTAAAATAATGAACCAATGTATACTCCCCACCATGACTTATGGAAGTGAAACTTGGGCACTCACCAAAAGAATGGAAGAGAAGCTGAGAATTACACAGCGAAGAATGGAACGAATTATATTGGGAATCAGACTGTTAGATAAAAAGAGAAACACATGGATTAGGCAGCAAACTCAAGTAAAGGACATTCTTATCAAAACTAAAGAACTAAAATGGTCTTGGGCAGGACACATAGCTCGAAGACATGATGACAGATGGACTAAGAAAATAACAGAATGGTACCCAAGAGAAGCTAGAAGAAATGCTGGAAGACAAAGGCGGAGATGGATAGAAGAAATTCAAGAGTTTTTGGGTAGTAAATGGATGGCCAGTGCTCAGAACAGAAGGAACTAGAAAGTTGCTGGAGAGGCCTTCATCCTGCAGTGGATTGAAAATGGCTGATGATGATGATGATGAACATTTATTAGAAATTTCAAACAAATCTTTCAAAAACATATCAAGAATATGGGTTGCTGGGCAAAAAATAACTCTTAATTGAAGTTTGTTTCTTCTTTTTTTTTTTTAATTAAGCTCCTTTTGGATTTCTGTGTAAGGCAAGAGTAATTATTCTAGGTTTTGTTTAAACTTCATGCTTCTTTCCAAATTAGGATCCATTTCTACCACCTTTTCTGATTTTAATTCTGGTCTAACAATGTTGAAATCTTCCTCCTCAGGATATTTCGTTCTCATTTGACCCTGTCACTAATTCATACAACTCTTCTATTGTAAGTTCATCTGCACGAGCTACAGTAAGTTCCTGAATGTCTGTTGCATCAATGTTTTCAAAGCCCCGACTTCTATTCCCTGTGTGATTGCTACAATATCGGCAACCAGTTCATTGACATTGGGGATTGTTTTAGCAACCACTTCTGGCCACAATTTTTGCCAACATGCGTTAATTGTAGATGCTCTTATCTTATCAACTGATGACTCCCTTTCCATTTTTTCAATTAAGCCAGTAAAAGTTCTTCTAACGTAGCAGGACTTAAATGCAGCAATCACATCTTGGTCTAGGGGTTGTAATAGTGGTATGGTGTTGGGTGGCATATTTTTTATGACTGGAAATGTTCAAAACTTTAAAATTCACATTTTTAGGTTTCATTTTATATTAAATCAGCGACCGCGAATAGCGGGGATTTACTGTACTACTAATTATAGATAATGCTCCAGGTCTTCCAGCTACACTCTGTCATTATGTGAAAATGTAAAAATCATTTTTTTGCTACCAAACACATCTCTGTTCAGCCCATGGATCAAGGGACAATTACAACATCTAAGGCCTACTACATAAGAAAAACATGTGAACAGGCAACTGCTAAAACTACAGGAGACAATGCAATTTCCTTAAGAGTTTTGGAAAAATCATAACATCAGACGTGCAATAGAAAATATTTGGCATGCTTGACAACAAATAACTGCAAAGAACATGTGTGGAAGCGCATTTTGCTTCATTCTACAAATAGTAGTGGTTTCGAAGAAAAAAACTGTTATAGAAGAAATAACAAATATTGGAAGAGAACTTGGATTTGATGAACTAGAAAATGACAATTAGCATTAGCAAAGGCACACGATGTAAGAAAGTAAGCTTATATAGCATCCAAGACTTCTTGAGTGCCAAGAAGTCCTCAAGCAAGACCCCAATCTTTGTCCCAAAACACTGTCATCATGACTTTACCAACAGAAGGCTATCTTTTGAACTTTTTTGCACAGTGAATTTTGATGGTGCCACTCCGTCAACTTTTTTTGTTTCAGTGTCATAATGGTGGACCAGGTTTCGTCCCCTGTGACTATGTGTGAAATAAAAACCTCTCCTTCACTCTCATAGTGCTGGAGAAGTTCTATACAAATGATGAAGGACACTGCTCTTCATGGACTAATGTTACTAGTGGAGTCCCCCAGGGTTCAGTGTTGGGCCCCCTGTTGTTTTGCATATTTATCAATGATATTGATGAAGGTATATCAGGCATAATGTCCAAGTATGCAGATGATACAAAGGTTGGCAGGGTTGTTAATGACAGGAATGGCAGTGTGCTACTGCAACAGGATCTAGAAAAGTTGGGTAGATGGACTGAGAAGTGGCAACTGAAGTTTAACATTGACAAATATGAAGTACTGCATATGGGTAGAAGTAACCCCAGAGAAATACCAACTGTGTGGTACTAGACTAAGGTTGGTATAAAATGAAAAAGACTTGGGAGAAATGTGCAGTCAGATATGAAATTTTCTGAGCAGTGCAGATGGGCTGCCAGAGCAGGTCATGGGGTATTGTCAATGATACACAGGAATTTTGCTAGTAGGGAAAAGCAGGTGATTATCCTTTTGTAAGGCAATGGTCAGGCCACACTTTGAGTTCTGCATACAGATCTGGAGGCCTAATTTTAGGAAGGATGTAGAGTTGCTTCAGCGAGTACAGAGAAGGGCAACAAGATTGGCGAGGGCCATGAAGAGGGTCCTCTTACCAAGAAAGGCTTAAGTTCTGCAAATTGCAGTGGCTGGAGATCCGTTTTTATGGTGCTAAAAACAACTATGGTTAGTGTACAAAGCCTTGAATGGGTTGAGCATGCTCAAAATTCTGATGGATTCTTCTGCTTGCTCAGATTACTAACCTGAGGGGGCATAAATTTAAATTTAGGAAAGACAGGTGTAGAACAGATGTGCAGAAATTTGAATTTGCCAGCAGGTAGTTGATTGCTGGAACAAACTTTCAACTGTCATTGTGGAAGTTGATAGCTTAAGTAAATTCAAGGAGGAACCAGACAAACTTTTAGAGGGAATGGATATGATATTATTATTATTATTATTTTTTTTTTTGCAACACATGCCTCTATGCAATTATGCTTAACTATGGGGATTTTACTTACAAAATGAACAACATTTAGTGATGTTTTGCTATTTTGCTTAAATGTAGAAGAAATTAATTTTAAGCAATTACACAATCTTAAACTAACAATGCACATTTTCTAAAAGATTATAGAAACTTGTACATCCACTGGGTATAAAATAAGCACATGGATATTTATGGAACCCTTATGCCGTGCTCTTCCCATAAAAAATACTCAATTTTAAATTGAATGCAAATCATAATATCTAAATTCAAACATGCTATTTACACAAGTATTACACGAGACAATATCCATAACAAAGGATGAAACAATAGCTCTAATAAAGAACTTACTAGTGCCAATGGTATATTAAATTAGTAATAATTAAAATACCTGTTATGTACAGCTGAAGTCGGTGGTGTGAAGACCCACGTGCTTGATGTCAGAGATGCTAATGATGACACTAAACTATCATTGCTGCTTGTTGTGGCTGGGCTAGTTTTTGAAGTCCAGTTAAATAGGTCTGTATCCTTAATAGTATTTAATGAAAGTGGAGATCGTGCAACACTTCCAGGTGTAATGTGGGGATCATCTTCAACATTTTTTAACTGAGACGTTCCTTTCCAAGGTTTTCCAGGCTCAAATTCTGGAACCAGATCACTGAGGTTATATGTAGAATGGGAAGAACTTGTTACAGGACCAGTTGTAGTGGGTGAGGGAGAAGATTCTTTGTTTTCAGAGGTCACAACCACACTATTACCAATTGTTGTGGGAAGAGTAGCTACCGATGAACTTGAAGTGCCAGTACTGTTAGTGCTGCTTGTTGAGGTATCATTCACACCAGAAGTAGGAGTATCTGGCCAACCACCAGAATCACCCTGAGGACGTGACAGACTAGACCAAGCACTGTCACCTTGACTCAGTAAAGGGTGAAGGCTAGAGGAGGGGTTTGAAATGGATGAAGGAGAATTGGAAGTTGAAAGCTTAGAAAGTGATCCTGGGGCACGACTAAAATCAGTTGTTACACCATTATTACTAGGGTTATGATTTGCAGTTGAACTATTTACAGTTGGTCCATCATCTTTCTCAAAAGAGGGTAATTTCCACTGATTAAGGCGAGAATGAATTTGAGAAGGAGATTCTTTCAGTGACAAATCACGAATGTCTGTATGTAATCCAGACATAGTATCTAGATTAGGTTTAAAAAGTTCTGCAGAGGATGGCTGAAGAGTATGGATGGAAGGATGCTGAACAGCTTGATGCTGTAGTTGTTGCTGAAATAAAAAAAACAATTTTTACAGACAAAACACGTAAATGCATATTTCTTTAAAACATAAGTCTAAATAAGAAATCAGTTAATTAACAAACTGTTTTTAAAAGCCAGCAGTACAAGAATGAAATTAGTGTTAGCTGCACCATGTGCAATTAATTAACAATCAGAAGGTGACGAATGACTATGTATTTCATTTAAAAATTGAATAATGGAGGTTTTATAAATTATTAAAAATCTTTAATAACTGTAAAATATCTTAATACAATTTTTTAAAAAGGATCATATAAGAGTTGTCTAATTCATCAACCAGAGTTTCAACCAGAGTTTCATCTGCTGTTTATCTCTTTTCAGTCAATCAAGCAATTTAAGATATTTGACTGGATACCGACTTAAATTGCTGCATTGACTGACAGAAGCACTGCAGACTGAATGGAGATATTTAGTTCACTGTTGTGATGAACATGCTTTTGCTATTCATAATGAAACTTTAGGAAACTATAGGAAACATGATCATGTTAATAAACAGTATAGTTTCCTCAATATGGTTATTGCTGCTCAGGGATCACAAGGATAAGTTAAGAGGCAGTTATACAATTTTATAAATGTTTAAATAACATTATCTCCTATGTCATGGCAGAGTGATAGAGCTTGTTGCAGGTTAGAGAAAAAAACTGAAGAGGACAATTAAGTGTTAATCGTATAAGGCACATTCAATGAGTATAGGCTAAAAGGGAATGTGGCAGTATGTACATACTGCTGGGTAGGATCATTTTCTGTGAGCAGGAAATGGTAAGTTGCATATGTTCAAATTCTGGCTCTGGCCAGGTTAACTTTTTTCTTGTCTGTTCAGATGAAAGTGGAACTGCCACAATTGTGATGCAGATTTTAATTGTAGAAGCTCATTATGTGATTGAATTTGCCATATTATATGATAGAGAAATAGTCATGTTAAAGATAATAACAGCTGCACCAACTTCACTGTCAGCCTTTGAAACATCAGTATAAATTTTAGCAATGTGGGAATAATTTTGATTATGAGCAATATGTAGTTGTTGGACTACTGATGTTTGCTCTAGAGAATATTTTCTTCATTGCTGAAAGCAAATGTCCTTATAGGGCAATCCTGAGAGCTGAATAAGCTCTCTCTCTCTCTCTCTCTCTCTCTCTCTCTCTCTCTCTCTCTTATCAGAATCATCAACTATGCTGTAGTCTAGATGAGATGTGATGAGTGACCAATATACAAGTAGAGAAGAGTGTAACGATCTGCAACCCCACGCTGCAGCAGATGTGGCCTGGAGTGAGTGAGTGTTTTCTAGGCAAGTAGACAATGGATATTTAATACGTTCTAGGAAGTTTAATTTGCTATCAAATATTAGGCCTATGAGATGAATACATACACTATTCACCTCCATAGCTGAGTGGTCAGGAGCGGGAGTGTAGTAGCACACGCTCTTTGAGTAAACCCGGGGTTCAAGCTCCTGACAACTAAATACGGTAGATCTGCCAATCTGCACTGGACCAGCGTGTCAGATTATGGTCCATTTTGCTCAGCATGAATTGCTGAGGAGGCGTCCATTCTGCAGTGGGTTGATAATGGCTGCAGTTTTTTTATTCACAATGCATCTTATGCTTGTTAAGTGAACAGAGTAAACTTCTGCTTGGATAGTATGTATCTGTTTTGTATCATCCATAATTCCATGTTATTTATTGTTATCTTTAGTAGTCTCTTAATGAAGCTCATATTCTGAGAAAAACTGATGGCAAAGTAAGCAGAAAGGTGTGAATCCAGAGTGACAGGAATAATTTTGGATTCTTATTGCAAATAAAGTGGCACTGAGTAGAGACTGTATAGGTTCGAAAGAGAAACTCCCAATAACAAACAGAATAATGTGTCAAAGGAAACTTTGGATGAAAAATGGCAAAAGGAAACTCAGGTTAAGGGAATGGAAATCTTTTAAGATGACAAAGCACCATGTGGTGTAAAAGGCTTTTTCTATGCAGGGCCATATAAGGAGTTATGTATTCCGGATAATGGAACAACAGGATATTAGGACCAAATGAGCAAGAACCAAATAAAATGCATAAATTAACCCTAATTTACTTAGTGTATTAGAACCAGTAGACCCAGTTCGGACCAGGGTAGGGTGACCAGACATCCTGTTTTTAACAGGATTGTCCCCCTTTTCAGCCACCGATACCATTGTCCCAAGAAAATGGAAACAGAACGCCAAATTTATCGTTTTTTTTTTAAAAAAAAAACGCTTCCCATTTCTCCTCTTTTTTATAATCTCTAACCTAACTATGCAATTTTTTGCAAATTAGTAAGAGGCTTACCCTATTTCAAATAGATGGACACTATAATCCAGTAAGATATGATTCAGATGGTTTTCGCATAGATTCCACAAGTGGCATTATAATGCACAAGACAGTTGAGAATACGACAGTCAACTTTTGTTTGTAGCATGGCTGACGCAACAGACACGTGAATGAATTTAGTGTTTTCTCTGGTGTTTTTCAAAGTATCGATGTGTGCATGGTGATGTAAATTCAGTAACATTATTTGAAGAGTCTAGTAATTAATTATAAATTCAGTTTGTTGACAATAGGTTGTGAGATGCCCGAGTGAAAGTTTCACGGACACGTTAAAACAAGAATTCCCTTTCCTAACTGGAAGTCACATGTTAATGGTAAAGTTTTATGCACTGTTTGTACAGCTGAATTTTCTTTTGAACATGGTGGTCGTTCAGATATTACACAGCACACTGCTAAAAAGAAGCACAAAGAAGCAGTTGCAGAAAAAAAGTGCAAGCCGTAAACTAACTTCTTTCATGACAAAACAACAAGATGTAAATGGTGAACGAAAACGTCTCACTGCACAAGGATTGCTAGCTTTCCATAGTATCAAGCATAACCATTCACTTAGATCAGTAATTGCACATCTACCATCATACGAAACTTATTCTCGAAAAGTTTCACACGTGCAAGAACAAAATGAAAGTATAGTTGTGAATGTACTGGCTACATTTGCATTTTGTGAAGTAATGAGTGATTTATGTGAGGCAAAATATGTATCTGTTTATCTGAGGCAAAATATGTGGTAGATTAATCAAATCACTCAAGCCCGAGTGATTTGATTAATCACTCAGTTTTGGTGAGGTATTTTATATCCACGAAAAGAATACAAGTGAAATTGTTGGAATTCCAAAATCTCGTTGGAGAAATTAGTCTGAGATATTAGTGGATAACATTTTGCCCATATTGATTCTCAGCATCCTGGCACAGAGTTAATAATTGCAATACAGTGAATCACTTGCACAGCACCCTCTACTATATCACATGTGCAACATCACTTCTCCGCTTGTTTGGTTGATTTCCATGGACTACACAGGAACAACGTGCAAACTCCTAACTGCACACTTTGTCGCCTAGTGCACAGCACGCGTTCCTTGAGTGGACCGGGGTTCAAGCCCTTGACTACTAAATACGATAAATATTTGTATTGGTGATTTATTGTAAACTCTACTGACTTTGGTTGTCGTGCCAGAGTATAAACAGAAAATTTATTTATTTATTTGCTACTTATAAAAAACCTTGTCGGTCCAGTGTTTTGTACGAAAACAGGGTTTTGAACAAAACTGTACCAACTCTTATCATGCACCGTGCTTTTTCAACATTCAGAACTTTCCATTTTGGCAATACTGACTGCAATGGCACTTCAGAGTACATAGAGGTAAGATCCTAAAGTGGCTTTAAAACTACTGCTCTTAAGAAAATCATAAGGGTGATTAAAACAAAATCAGTAAAAAGTTAAATCTTTTGGTAAGCAATCTCACATTATGTTTTAAAACAGTCTTGCTTCTCTTATAATAATACATGCTCTGAATCACTTAACTGATGTCTGGATATCATCAGACAAGAACTGATTTGGCTTTGGATTATAGCCAAGCCATTTGATGCGTTTGCTGCTGGTTTTTACAATAACCTTTTTTGACCCAGAAAACCATGGGATTGAGTCAGTATGGATCGGAAAGGGTAGCATCTCTAGGCTTTTTTCTTACTAGGACTGAATTAATCAGTGTCTGCTGAGTTGCTTGACAAACATGTCTGATTTTATTTCTGTCAAATTATTAAAAAAAAAAAGTTCTAAAAACTAGGACAGTTCTCCCTCCAAGTGGATTAAAAACCCAATAATGCATATTTGGGTAAGGAAGCAGCGAGTGTTAATTTTCTTTTTGTTGGTCCTCATCACTCAAGTACTTTGTCACAACAGCTCTTTAAGTATGCCAACAAAGATGAGTCACTTGTAACGAATCATAGTGTTGAAGATCAAAGTAGTGTAAACTCAAAACAGTATATGTTTTGGGACCATGTGCTCAACCTTCCTTCAAGAAAAATGGTCCATTATGAAGTTTGAGTGAACTCAGACGAGCTAATTATCGGCATTTACACCAGCACACTTAACAGGAAATGAATCTCATCAGTCCACAAAATATTTTATGGTCACATCATCTACTTCCATCCTAGCCAGAAACAGTACAGCAAAGTTGGCACACTGGTGGAAGTAACACTGTGTTAACTGGCACAACATGGATCTTGAAAGGAAAACACTAGAAGGATTGAAGTACTTTGCAGCCTGTTATTCATGGAATATCTAATGGTTGCAAATGTCCAGTGGCCAGAACAACAGAGATTGTCAACTATAGCTGTTGCAATTATGCTGAGTCCTCCATCAAGTGCTACAGATAAAGAACCAGTTTCTCCAAACTGCATCATTTTGTGCAACTCATTTTGGGAAAGGGTCCTCTTCATAAGTTCTTTAAATAGCAGCCCTTTCTAAGTACAATCAATGTGTTACTGTTTTTTTTGGTAAAAGAGTTCTTCCCCCCCCCACCACACAGTATAGACCAAACAATATTTCTGAGCCCAAAATCTCACTTTTAGCAAGTATTTTCTCACATAATATTAGCAAAAAAAAAAAAAAAAAAAAAAAAGTTTTACTGTGTATACAAATTTAAAAGTATTTTAAATAATAAATTCATGATTTGTATATTGCAAACTATTAGCATGTGTGCACATGTAAATTATTTACCAAAACAGCAGTGACATCATGGCTGTACTTGGAGTACTGCTGTTTTAAAAACATAGAGGAGGATCCTTTTACCAAAATAATTTCCATAATATTTATAACATAAATAACATGCACAAAATAAATTTTATATATTTCCAACAAGCAGTTGTAATGAGCTACCTGACTCAGCTAGTTTACAAAGTAAACTAGCTGAGTCAGGTATCTCATTAGAACTGCTTTGTTTTGTAGTAGCATCCATCTTACTAGCGTGATAAGCTAAATGCTCATACAAATCCCCCACTGGGACCCATCATTCTGAACTAGAAAATGTCTACTGCTAATTTTATCCCTAGATTATTCATGGCTTGCCACCTACAGTGCCAATATGATGTATACCTATTATAACCATATTGTATGTAACGGTTATTCAGAAGTTTTCCAGTTTTCATAATTTTATTAATTTGTTCATAATACGTAATGCAAACTGAACATTTTTATATATTACACTTTAGGGATCCTACAGGAAATATTTAAAAACCACAATTTCCTGAAATTATGACTACATTCTTCTTTTCTACATTCAGTGGCACCTATGCTAAAAATGTTTATACCCTAATTTCTTGGAGCAGAAAATATAAAATAAATACAATGAATGCTGGTTAACAGCTGTTTGTGTTATAATCAAAAATGAAAATCCAAAACCATTTATATTATAATGTATTTATATTCTGAAGCTTTATGACATAGTTCCAGTTACTTTTACCATTTTTCATTTCAATTAAGAGAAATAAGTCTTCCAGAACACCTAAAATCATGTATAAGTCAGAAATAACTTGATTGTTTACAACCTTGACCACACCAAATAATGTTTATGACCTCATTCCTTGTTTTGTGAAAGCAATATCTTTTAACTTCTAATGCTCGTTACATGACTACAGTCATGTAACGAGCATTGTAGCCTTCAAGAAAAGCAGGAGAGTGCCTGTAAACAAAAGCAAGTGAACAACCAAGAAAACGATGCTTTTGGCTATTAGATCATACAGTTGGGAAAAAGGTGCAATTTAACCCACTATTGTAAATTTTAACAACTACTGTACATATGTACGATGTTACTGGTGATTAATTACACTGTCCCAATATCTGAAGTTCTTATAATTATCATGTGACCTCACCGTGCACATGTGAGGTACTGTATCTGCTTTCAGTGTGAATAGACTTGAGTTTAGTTTGCAACTGACCTCCACTGAGAATTGAACGGTGATTTATTTTTTCTTAGAATTAGAAATTTAAGTTTGGGTGAAAAGAACAAAATTCTAAGTGCTTATGAGGCTTTAAAGCAAGTGTAGTCAGAGAAAAGCTACTTCAAAACATGGTGTTTACAGCCTCTTTTGTACAAACTTTTAAAGAATAGAAGTGACAAGAATGACAATCTGAACAGGAAAAGAAAAAAAAGTTGTAAAAAGAATGAACTTGTGAAAGAAGCACAAATGAGACGATTCACAAATGCAAGATTAAAGAAATGCTCCTATCAATAGAAATATCCTATTTGAAAAGGCAAAGAATTTGCAAATGAGCACGGATTAAAATATTTTAAGCCTACAGATGGGTGGTTAAGCAGGTGGAAGGGAGGAGGAGAGAGAGGGCAACATTGTGTACAGAATACTTCATGGAGTAAAATCAGACTTGGATACAGGTTGACCATAAAAATGGGTAGAAAATGTCTTACCTAATTTACTGGAAGAATTTAGTCCTGACTGTATTTTCAACACTGATGAAACTGTATATTTCAGAACAATGCCTGAGCATGCTTTATTATTCATAAATGAACATTTTACAGCTGGAAAAAAGCAGAAAGAATAGCTGTTCTTATGTGCAATATAACACGAATAAAAAAAAGCACCTTTTGTAATTGGGAAAAGTAAGCATCCATGTGTCTGAATTTATAAAGAACGAAAAACCTACCAGCTGAATATAACAGCAACACAAATGCATTGATGATGTCTCAAATTTTCCTTGACTTTCTGAAGGAATGTTACGTTCCTTCAGAAAGTCAAGGAAAATTATGGAGTTCCTGGATATACATCAATTTGGATTTTATGAACTTTATTAAAGGATGTGCACAAGAGGAGATATTCTGTAATGCTATAAGTGCACTCTGGGAGTCCATATATACAAAGGGTACTAGGAAAGTTTTGCAATATGACGCAACAATGAATCACAGGAAGCTGCTTGTTGCTGCATGTTGAGACATGTTCATACGTGCATAGTAGCCGCCGCGCCAAGTCAATGGGCTCAGTTATTCATTAGTAGTGAGAGTGTAAAGTGCTTGCGATGGCATCGTGGTCACGAAATGAGATAAGGACAGTTTTGCGGTATAATTTCGTGTGTGGTTTAACCATAGACCAGTGCTTAGAAGAAATGACTCTTGCACTAGATGATGATTGTCCACATCGTACAACGATATTCAGGTGGTATAGAGAATTCCAAAGGGGAAATTTCACTCTGGAGGATTCTGAGAGGCCGGGAAGGCCACGAACGTCAGTTACGGAGGAAAACGTTACTGCTGTGAGGAAAATGCTTGACGAAAACAGGCGAGTGACCTACCAACAGATAGAGGATACTTTGGGCCTAAATGCACTAGCAATTCGTTCGATTCTGCAAGATCATTTGCACGTGAAGAAACTTTGTTCTCTCTGGGTGCCGCATCAACTGACTGAAGAGCAGATGACACGACGTGTGACTTGGTGCTGGGAGATGTTAAAAAAGTTTGATAAGGGAGAATCTTGGTATGTGAACAACATCGTGACAGGTGACGAGATTTGGCTGTACTATTACGATCTGCCGACCAAGGCTCAAAACAAAGTTTGGGTCTTTGATGATGACGACACACCCGTAATTGTCAGAAAATCCCGATCTATAAAGAAGAAAATGATAGCTGTATTTTTCAAATCGAGTGGAATCGTGGAACGTGTCATTTTGGACACGCAGAAGACAGTCACAGCTAAGTGGTATACTGAACAATGCCTGCCTAAAGTCATTGGATCTTTGAAGAACCTGCGGCCAAAGTCAAGAATGGACACCTGGTACCTCCATGACGATATGCTCCAGCTCACCGCGCCAAAGCCTGCACCGAATATTTGACCACGACAGGACCGAAACTTCTCGAGCACCCTCCCTACAGGCCAGACCTTGCTCCCTGCGACTTTGCACTGTTCCTGCATGTGAAAATGAAGCTAAAAGGGAGGCGGTTTTCCAGTGATGAGGACCTTCTCCGGGCTTGGGACAACAAGTGTGGTTTACTCCCTAGTGAAACTTGGCAGAACTGGTTTAAAGATTGGTTTCGGAGGATGGAGAGGTGTATTGAATGTAGAGGAAATTACTTTGAAAAAATTAAATAAACAAAGCTGTATTGCAAAACTTTCCTAGTACCCTTTGTATTATGCTTTTTTGGAAGGATGGATAGATATATTCTAGTGCAAGCCTATTATTGCAAGTCAGTAAAAAAAAAATTGGATGTACCTTAGATAACTGTATACTTCATCTAAATGTGCAGTTGAAAGACAACATTTCTTCCAGTGAATACAACATGCAGATTGTAAAAAAGTCAGATTTTCAAAACATTGCACACCTGTACAATGCAATGAAAAATTATTGCAGAAATTGAAGAAAGTGACATTATCCAAGCTAAGAAAGTAGCTAAAAGAATTAACTTAATAGATGCATATGACGGCTAGTGCTTGGTAGTGGTTGTTGTTATTCATTTTTTGGTGAAAGGGCTACATAGGCCATATTACACCTATCAGTGGTATGAATGATACACATGAATTGTGATTACTATGACATCAGTCAAAAATAATCATGTAATTTTATCTGTTTGATAAAGTGGAAAACCTCCAGCAGATTAGCATTGTTACTTATGATATGGTCGAGCATCAGGGGTTCTTTAAGGTTTGGCAGAAAGCTGAATGAGACTTCTGTTTATGCGGAAGCTGGAGGTTCACACTGCGGTAGAGGTTTTAATCAGAGTTTATTTTGCGTTTGAGCTTGCCACTGAACTGACCACTGTTCCCTATATATTTTTCTTATATTAAATTTGTAGTCAGGATATGGAAAATAATATTCAAGATTGTTGTTGTTTGGTTTTTAGAAGCATTAGCAACTAAGGCCATATTGCTCCGGGGATATGCAGTGGTCATTCCCTGATCTTTCCGCATCCTCCGTATTTGGTGTTCACAGGCTCGAACCCCAGTCTAATCAAGAAGTGTGTGCTACGCACTACTGCTCCTGCCCACCTGGCTATGGAGGCACCTTGGAAAATAATAACGTGATAATTCTGTGAAGGATGTTTGGCAGCATAGTCTGCACATTCATTTCATGTATCCAGCAGAAGATGACCATCTGCTGGAGTTGCTAGATATGCATAAATTTGGATTTTATGAACTTTATTAAAGGGTACGACAGGAGATTATTCTGTAATGCTATAAGTGCACTCTGGGAGTCCGTATATATCATGCTTTTTTGGATGTATAGATGGAAAATATGTTCTAGTGCAAGTTTGATGGCACTTAATTCAGCTGTATAGCTGCTGCATTCAGGGGGAAGTGATACGGAAAAGGTTTTATGAGGGAAAACGGCTGCAGCACCTACTTCATTATCAGACTTTGACCCATCAGTATATATTGTTATTATAAAACAAATAATTTTGGGTGTGGGCACTATGGTGTTGTATGTTGACATTTGCAACAGAGTGCTTTCCCCAGTTTAGGAAATAACTGTCCCAGGATGGTTTAATAGAGGCCCCTTGGGGATCCGAGTTAAGTTAGGTTGTTTGGATCTTGGAGAATTTTGTAAGATGTATATTCAAAGTTTCTGACAATGCTTGCAATCTGATAGCAATAGGCTGAACTGAGTTTATTTCTACAGTGCAGAGTTTCCCAAACTGGAGTGCGTAGACCAGTTCAGGGGGGGGGGGGGCATGAAATGGATCCTCTGCAACTGGTCAAATTATTCATTCTATGTATAGGAAATTAATGATAAAGTTATAATATATTTTATGTAAAAATAAGAGTAAAGTTGAGTTGTTTTAAACATAAAACTGAATTTTCTTTTCAGAAAACCCAGTGTATGCACGCACACAATTAGATGAGTAGGGGTGCTGACCTGTCAGATGTAGTTACAATTGAAAAAATTATAAAACTTGCCTGAAAAATAAAAGATTACATAAAATTAAATAAAATAAATAGCACTTAATGCTATACATCCTAAGATTTAACTATGTCATCAAGGTCCAGCAGCCAAAACCAAAAGAAATATAGCAAAAAGCAAGAAAGTCTCTGTTTCTGTTATGATATATATGTAGCAGAAAAGAGCAAGCAGACGTATATATCATAGCCGACCAGACAGAGACCAAAAAGAAAAGGAATAAAGAACCAAACAAATATAATTCTAAAATAAATAAAATAAAAGTCAAATATTATCCTCCAGAACTTACTCTGGAGAAAACTAATAACAATGACTATTCCACTAATTACTTAGACTTGCACATTAATATAAATGGCCCACATACTGCAATTAGCATATATAATAAAAGAGATGCTTTTAATTTTAATGTAGTCAGCTTCACCCATTGGCACTCCAACATTTAAAAAAAAATGTTGCCTTCAAATATAATACTCTCTCAATGCATCAGAATTGCCAACATATATAATAACAAACATTTTTTTAGATAATATCAAATTACTCCATAACAAACTACTTGGTAATAGTTTCCCTTCAGCCTTCCTTTACCATTATTTTACGAAAGCACTGAATATCATGAAATATAAAAAACTTATTAGACTCGAAAGAGCAATGAAGCCCGATATGTTCTATTATTAATCTTAAATTATAAGAGGAAACCCATATCTTTTCAGTAGGACTGAAATTCTCTCTACACTCAATTGCAGATAAATGTATTATTATAATTATGAACCAACACCACATGCTTAGTATTAAATAAATCAAATTAAAAATAGCTACTAATTAAAATCATCCTGTATTCAATTCTCATATCTCACTTAGCACAACGAGAAGAGCTATGGAAAGTCAGTGGCCACCAACCCCCCAAAAACCAATCAATATCACATGCTACCATGAGAATTGAAAAACAATTGTTGCAAAAAAATCTTAAAACCACGAAATAAATATACATCAATTCACAAATAATTTAAAAACTTTAAAATTGTCGAAAACTTCTTTTAAGTGAACCTATTCAGATCGTTTCCATGTTCACAAGAAGTAAAAAGCCTGAAGCAAAAATTATGATATTAACAACATAATTGCTGACTAATATCTTTTTACATTCAGGCATGTACATGTTGTAAATTCAAATATCCCCTAGTTGCTTTCGTGTCTCACGGTGTAGAAAGCCTGTGCCCACAGATTGGCTAACCATGGGGGTATTATATTTTGTTAGTTATGTCTTGTTTTCATCTTTATTTTCTTTTCTAACATTTAGTCTCATATTTGTAAAAATATTATACAGTTAGTCCCTGACTTATGTAAATTTTTTTTGTAAAATCGTATATATGTATAATTTTTAAGACTGAAGTCGAATGAAGGAACAATAAGTTTTTATTTTTGTTCCCATAAAAACTATGTGGGATAATAACCTACAGCGTAACTAGAATCTGGGTAAATAACTAGAGTTAACATTTGATTTTCTGCTTTAAAAGTTCTGAAGAAACATTCTACATGTTTCTGAGACAGGTGAACTACACCAAAGCACTTCAGAAAAATCCCCACAGCATTCAAGCCACATGTACTGTGTCCCATCGGCTATTTCTTTGAAGAACTGCACTCGAGCCCTTCGTCTCTACATCCTGGATTGTAGAGTCAGTTCAGTTTTGTTTGAGCACGAAGTGGGAGCTTTCGTTCTCTGGGTATTCAAAACTTATTACATATGGACATTTTTTGAGGCTGTAAATGTAACAGAGCAAGGGAAGATAGATCTGTGCCAAGTGAGGAAGACATTTAACATCCTTGATGGAATACGCAACATTTCAAGGGCCTAGAATGATGTGACAACTTGTATGAGCAAAGTTTAGGAAAAACTTCTAAAACATTCCGAACTTAAAAACAAAGGCTTCAACAAAGATGAGCTGATGTCTTCTGTTACCAAAGAAATTGAAAACTTAGCCCAGGAGTTGCAGCTGGTCCTGGAGGACAAAGATGTAGACGAGCCTGTGGATGAACGAGGCAAAGATTTTACAACAGAAGACCTAGCCCAGTTGAACGTGCAAAGAGTTGAGAGAGCAAGGGAAAGCCGAATCCGTTGAGGAATCAGGGCAACAAAAGAAGCAGTTCAAATTAAAGGAAATGGTAGAAGCGTTTTGTAAAATTCAGGAAGGTCTCTCTATATTTGATGCAATGGATGAAAACAAGTTTCTTGAAAACAGAAAGAAAAGTTCAAGATTGCTTATCAGCTTATCACAAAATTTACGAAGAGACAAAAAAAGCATAGGAAACAGATGAAGATCAAAGAGTTCACATCACGTACTACCTCCCTGACCCTCACCCAGCCTACAACATCCTGTGATTAATGTGTCTTAATGCTTCAGTTTCATTTAAGTTACCTTCAGTTCATCACCTGAAGTATAGACTTTGGTTCATTGTGTGGTTTAGACCAATTTTCTTAATTATGTTCACTTTGGTTTTGATTCCCTTAGTAGCCTTTATAAAGCCTACAAGGCACATGAAATATATATCCTGTTTCTACAGTACAATAACGCATTTTTCCCCCCTTTCATATTGTCTTTCATATTGCCACTCTGGCTACTTCACTGCTGTCCCCAGATAATGTTTTTAATTGTTATCGTATATAACTATTTTTCTTCATCCTTCTTAGGATATTATATGGTTTTTGTAATTTTGGCATATCAGGGATATAGTAGCAATATTTTATTAGTCATTCCCGAGTTACATAAAAATCGACTTACATAAGAAGTCCTGAAACATATCTCTTACGTATGTCGGGGACAGCCTGTATACTAAATACTAAAATACCCCGGACTGCCCAAGCACTGCTATATTCCCCTTCTTCCAATTACTTTTTGCTGTTCTTAAACATTAAACCTTATATCTCATGCACAATTAGGCTGCCCAAAAGCAATATTAAAGATACTATTTTTCTACTACAAAAAAAGTTGTCTTTTCAACACTACTTTGTTAGTTATTGATTTCTCACCTTTGCATCATTTGTTTAATTACCAACTTCCCAATCACATGGGTAAGGTTTACTTTGACCTATTTACACCTCCCCCCCACCCCAAATACACAGGGTTACTTTAACAGTTATAAATTTGCTGGGAACTAACAGCTAACTTCTTTTTTGGTCTCTGATACAGCCTTGATGTGTTTGCTTCCATCAGCCCATATTATGGTCTCCTACAAAGCACGACAGGAAGTTCATATTCTGGCCACATCCTTTCATCTTTATATTACACTTTCTTCGTTAAAATTCAAGTAGGGCCATTTGCAATTCATTCAATTTTTCTTTAACTGGAATTGGTATAATTTTAGCTTAATTTTGCATTTTACTTATTTCAGAATTATATTTGCTTGTTTTTTATTCCTTTTCTTTTTGATCTCTGTTGGGTTTGCTATGATATATACCAGGGGTGGCCAACCAGTCGATTGTGGCTTTAATTTCAGTCGATCATGTCACGATGAATTTTAAATATATATAAAAAATAGATTAGTCAAAATCTAAATATTATTATTATTATTATGCACCCCACCACATACGCTTATTACAAATCTGTTGAACCGTGTGACTATTCTTGTCGCTGTGCAGCTACTACACTTGTCTAGTGAAAATTCATGCAGTTACATTGTGGAGAGCATAGTGTATGTGTAGAATTCTTATTAATATTAATAACAGTACAGTACTTATACTGTTGATTTAATATCCTTTGATTTAAAATGAATACCACAAAAAAAAGTAAAACTTATAATTTTCATCAAGAGCAGGAACTAGAATACTTTTTTGTAATGATAAAAGAAAAATGTTGTTTGATTTGCAATGCTTCCGTGGCTATACCCAAAAAAGTAAATTTAGAAAAGCACTCCATGGTAAATGCCAATCGGATTTTCCGCCTAATGGTGACCTTAGAAAAAACTAAATTAAAAGAACTTAAATTCAGATTATTCGCACAACAAAATTTCTTCGTGACACCTAATTTACAATCTAAAATAGTAACTGTAGTATCATTTAAGGTGAATCATCTTCTTGCAAAAAATGCAAACCATTTTCTGATGGGCAATTCATCAAAGACTCATTTCTAGAAATAAGATTCTCTTTTTGAAATTTTTAAGAACAAAAATGAAATTAAAAGTGTTAGCCAGCATCTTTTGCTGGCTAACACTTTTAAACTGCCTAAAAAATGAGTAAAATGTGAGCGAACAATTGTGTGCTCATATTGCTAATTGTGTCCTTTTTTTTACAACTGGATGAATCTACAGATGTCAGTGATACAGCTGAATTGCTCATTTTTATGGTTTTCGATGATTCTGCTACTAGAGAAGAACTGTTGGGTATGGTTTCGTTAAAAGAAAGAACTAGAAGTCTTCATATATTTAATGCATTCAATTTTATTGAAAAATTAAATCACTAGTATTTAAACTCATATCAATAACAACAGATGGAGTTAAAGCAATGATGGGGCATCTTAACGGATTCATCGCATTGTGCCAAAAGGATTATGAATTCCCAGATTTTTCTTAGTTACCACTGTATCATCCACCAAGTGTTAGCCAGCAAAAGATTAAATACTAAAAGTGTTATAGATATAGCTTTCAAAATCATGAATTCCATCAGAGGACAATCTCTTCAAAGGAGCCTTTTCAAAAGGCAACTTGATGAAAATGAATCCAACCTGATGTTACACACAGATGTGAGGTGGCAGAGACTGAGTAAGTCTCTACAGAGATTTCGAAATTTGCTGAATGAAATTAAAAAATTTGTTGATTATCAGCAGGTACAAGATACAGAGTGGTTGTGTGATCTGGCTTTTTAGGCAGATTTTACCAGTAAATTAAGTGATCTGAATTTGGAATTACAATGAAAAAAATAAAAATGTGGGTGACATGATTAGTAGCATTTCTGCATATAAATATCAATTTTTGGCAATGGCTAAGGATTTCAAAGAAAAACAATTCCATCATTTTGCAATATGCAAGATCATTTGCAAAAATATCCTGTTTTTGAATTTAATAGCGAGAAATGTTTCTGAAATTGAAAGGTGGATGATTTTGAAACCAGATTCAGTGATTTTAAAACAATTGACGACATTGTTCAATATATTTTCTTATCCATTTAATGTTGACTTAGATACAAAACAAATTGCAGGGGAAAAAAAAAAAAAAAAAAAAAAAAAAAACGCTTGTGATTTTTCACATGGAGAAAATTACTTGAAAATGAAATTATTACATTGTGAAACAATATCTTCCTAAAAGCCAGATCATCATAAAAGAGTTTTGGAAATATGTTTGCGAAGAAAAGTACCCAAATGTAAAAAAAAATGATTCTAACTGCTCGGCTATGCCTCCGTAGCCGAGTGGTCAGGAGCGGGAGTGCAGTAACACACGCTCTTTGAGTAGACCGGGGTTCAAGCCCCGACTGCTGAATACAGTCGATCTGCCAACCCACACTGGACCAGCGTGGCAGACTAAGGTCCATTTCCCTCAGCATGAATTGTTGAGGATGCTTCCATCCTGCAGATAATGGCTGCATTTTACCTTTACCCCCAATGTTATTTCCACCAAATCCGCTTCGCCGGCCTCTTTTTCCACCAGTAATTCTTTGTTTTCAGTAACCATATTTTTTTTTAAAATTTATTTTATTATTTTTTTTTATTATGAGCACCGGCAAAAGGCCATGTTGCTCTGTGTATGTTGTCTATAAAACTGCTTTGTGTTCTAAGGTCAATTTTCTGTTGTGCTGGACGAAAATACAGTTTTCTGGGGGAAAAGACTCGTGCTACCTTGGGATCAGCAAACTCAGCCACATTGTGAAAAATACCCATAAAGATTCCTCCCACCAATGACTCGATTCGAACTCAGGTATTTTCCACCCAGTGTGGGGGGCAAGGCGATTCTACCAACTGTGCTACTCAGGAGGGCTTCAGTAGTCATATCATCAAAACTTCAGTAGTCATATCATCAAAAAGATTCCTCCCACCAATGACTCGATTCGAACTCAGGTATTTTCCACCCAGTGTGGGGGGCAAGGCGATTCTACCAACTGTGCTACTCAGGAGGGCTTCAGTAGTCATATCATCAAAACCTTCCCCTCCTTAATAAGTTCTACAATTACACAGATTCCGTTTTCTGCTGGTTTGACCATATTTCCTGAATGAACTGACCAGGCCATAAATTTTTCTAACATGCATTTAATTTTGATGGTTTTTGCTTCTTTGAGCAATAAAGCCGATGCAGTCCACAAATGAGAAATGTTTCCATGGCTCCATCACTTCAATAGATTTGGAATAATTTTTTTCCAAAATCCATTGTAACAATTTTCTGATGTAATGAGTTTTAAAGGTAGATAATGCCTTGATCTAATGGCCAAATTAACGAAGTTGTATTACCTGGTAGGAACATTTGGAAGACTTAAATCTTTTGGATGGCTTGCTGCATTATCCAATAGTAATAAAACTTTGAAATTAGATTTTTCCACAAGTTCAACAGCACAGGGATTTCCCAACAAAATAAAATGTGCAGTTTTCCCAGTAATTTGTTTTTTGCATAACGACTAGAAAGTCAACAGCAGGGATTCACAAAAAAGAATGGAAATGTTGAAAAATTACATTCAACATAACAGCAGGGTCCCCCCCCCCACGTACGAATGCTCAAAAATATCGTGTTATGTGAGGTTTTCCACAATTCTCTAACCACGTTATATAAATACCGTGTTATATGGGGGTTGCCTGTACAGGCAGTTCTCACTTCACAAGTTCCCCCCCCAAAGTATCAAGTATCAACAAAATCGAAAATATGAACATGAAAGTTAAACATTCATAAATATACTGCATTTCAAACCACACGCATAGCTATACAATACAGTGTACCCAGCTTTACAATATTAATCCATTCCAGAGACACCATTGTGTCGTAATGTGAACCCAATAACTTTTTTTTGGTAATTTCTTCCACGACCTTGGAAGTTGAAATTTGCTATATAACTCCCTAAAAGGTCATTTTTATAGTGCAAATTTTATTAGTTACAAATTCAAATCACTAAAATGCACTACACTTTCATTGTTATCATATATTCTGTTATTAGAACCAATTTTGAATGCCTTTGTGATATTTTTCTAAAACATTTCTGGAGGTTACGACCGTAAAACAATAAAAACAATTTACACTTTCCGGTTTATTGGGCTTTTCTGTTACAGCAAGCAATTATAAACAGGTAGTAATTACTCTGCGCAAATCGTCTTATTTGCAATTTGTGTTCCGTTAAAAAATGCTTATGCATGCTATTGAAATTTATAAAGAAGAGAGAAATTTATCTTGGAAAATGCCTCTTGAAGCATTTCTGAAGACTACGACAACTCCTTGTGCAACAAATCAGTGAGTGGCTAGGCAATAATAAGTGATCATCGAGTGTGCATTTAGTCGATGATGAAGAATACATTCTTTAAAATTTGTAAGTCATAAATAATTTCTTTATTATTTATGACTTGATTTTACAGGCTGCATTTTAATTTCTTTGGATAAATCAATCATTATTTAAAGAAACTAATTAGCTAACTAATTTCATTGTTGAGAACGTAACCCCTATTTTTAACATTTAGGTCTATGAGATTTAATTCCTGCTTTAAGAGCGCGTGCTAGGAACGAATTCACTTGTTTATAAAGTCGAGAACTACCTGTACTATATATATATATATATATATATTGTAATGGATAATATAAGGATTGGTAAGACAAAACTTTTTATAATCCACAATAAAAAAAACACCACCTGTATTTAATTTTATCAGTCATTTAATGTTACAAATTTTCATAAACCAAGCTCGATCCCAATAAGTGGCACCCACCATAAGTAAATAAAATAAAAATCAAATAAAGGAAATCAAAATTTATAAAAATGCTGGAATCTAGACAGTAATGATTTCAATATTAAAAAAAAAAAAAAAAAAAAAAAAATTTTCACCACAAACTTACCTGCTGTTTCAAAAACAAGGCTTGCTGGGCAGCAATTTGGTTTTGTAAATTGACAATGCGTTGCTTGGTCTGAGTAATCTGTACATTTAACTGTAGAGGTGAGGGAGTAGTTGGGCCAACAGGACCATTCTTTCCTAAAGGCTGGGAATGGATTATCTGTTGTTGTTGCAGCTGATGTAGCATCTTTATTTGTTGCAAAAGTTGATACAACAGCTGAAGTGTCTGAGGAGCAAGTGGCTGGTTTAAGATCTGTAATGATAAAAAGATTCACTCAGAGAAACTGATTTAACAAATTTCATTTAAAGAAATATTTTACAATCATATGACATATATGAAAGCAAGTCAAATAATCACATTTTATAACTGTTATCCCCACATCTAACATTAAATGGATTTCAATGGCAAATATAAGCCAGAAGTATGGGACACATCGTTAGGATACAAAGATTGTTGTTTTTAAATTTATCCCCTTATACATGTTATCTGAGAAAGAATAAAAAGATGCACTTAAATTTGGCTTATTTAACCCTTTTTAGGCCACCACACAGATACTCCAATTTATAGATCCTAAATCATTCTTGGTAACAATTTTTGTTGTTGTTGGAGTGGCATTTATTGGCACAAGGGCTGCTATGACCAAACTGCGCCTGTTACTTTGGAGTGTTGGTCAATACATGAAAGGAGATTGGTCTAGAAGTGACTGTATGCATTAGTCATTTTTAAATAAGTGAACAGTTCTGATAAAGTGGCATCACCTCCAAGTATATGGCTTAGTTGCAGAGGTTTTTGTGAGCTAAATAGAGATCTGAAACATGTGGATTCTAGCTGAATGATAATGTGCACACTCAACGATAATATGCTTCACAGTAAGTATGGCACTACAATGTGGGCAAAGTGGAGGATCTTCTCCTAGCAGTAAAAATAGGTGTGTTAGATGCTTATGGCCAATTCTTGCTCTTGCAAGCACGACCTCTTCCTGCCTGTTTAATCGGGAACTGGATCTCCATAGCTGTGTTCATTCTGTTTTATTTCAAGAAGCTGTTACATTTCAGACCACATCTTCAATTGGGGCATAATATTTTAAATTAATCTTCTTTGTCTTCTGGGGCATAATATTTTAAATTAATAAGATCAATAAATTTAATAAATTAATTGTCAATACTATGCTATCTAATAGAATTCTAAATGCAGTGATGCCCATTACGCTATATCATTATACGTTAGAGCTGCCTAGTTACAATTAAAAATTTGAATTCCCTACTACTCTATACAAAAACAATGGCTGCAAGATTCGAACGAAATAACGGTTTTATGTATATTAAGTAGTAATCTACAAAAACTATCTAAATTAAAAATAAAAATAACCAGCGTAACAATAACTATAAGACTACGTATAAAGTACATAGTATATGTTTTTGGAATCGTCTGCTCAGCAGCTTGGATTAGTTTATTTGTTACATATTGTACTACTGCATCTAATGGTTTTTGCTTCATAATATCTGTGTCTAATTTTTCAATAGATTTATACTTTTCCCAATCCGCTTCATTTACTTTCCATCTGGGATTTCTACATGACTGACATGTGGTTCCTAATATCATGATTATCGGATAGTGATCGCTGTTGAGAGGTTCTCTGTGTACAGATTAATCAAGTATTGGAAATAATGTTAGAGAGCATATTGATAGGTCGATAGTTGTGCTCTTTCCCGAGGGAAGATGCGTGTATGTATTGTTGTTGTGGGGGGTTTCATGGTGCATAAGCTACTTTGGCTATAATGCGCCTATTCGTTTATATTAAAGGAAAATAGAAAGAATCGTACTGTCTGAAACGTCCTTAATAAGAAAAGATTAAAAATTCTAGTTTGCTTCAGAAAACGGAAAAATTCAGATATACTGGCCTTGTTACCAATCAAATTCTCTAGAGTTATTGGTTGTTGAAGGATAACCAGTGATTGTTGGGTTGAAATTCTGTCTTGTTTATAATAGGGGCAGTCAATGAGAATGTGTTTAACGGTAATATTTATATAGCAATGTGGACACTGTGGTGGATCATCTCCTATGAGTAAATGAGGGTGGGTCAGGTAAGTATGACCTATTCTTGCTCTTGAAAGAATTACTTCTTCTCGTCTTGATGTCCGGACACTGGAGAGCCAGATTTTCGGAACCTGTTTAATCTGAAAGAGTTTATTATTAGTTTGGGAATGCCATAGTGCTGTCCATTCTGATGGGCGTGCAGCATGAATCATTAGTGCATAGTCTGAGGCTGGAACAGAGATATTGGTTAAATCTAAGCTGGTTAGGTTTTTTACAGCTTTATCAGCCAGTTCATTGCCTAAAATACCAGAATGTGCTGGTATCCAACAGAAAGTGACTGGTTGGTGGCATTCTTCAATCTTCAGTAATAATTTTCTAATTTCATTTAGAACAGGGTGAAATTTATCTGAGGAATTACACAATGCCTTGACTGAGCTGAGGGAATCAGTGAAAATTACTGATTTTAAAGACTGGTCAGAAGAGATTTTGTAAAGCTAGTTTAATTGCATTTAATTCAGCTGAAAACATACTGAATTCAGATGGAAGGGCTGTTGATACAATTGTACTCGGAAACACTGCAGTTGCTCCAACTTTTGAATTGGATTTAGAGCCATCTGTGTATATATGTAAAAAATCAATATATCTTTGAGTGTGAACTGCATGAACTTGTCTGATATTTGATGCTTGCAAAATATTCTTTCCTCACTGAGAGAAGAAAGTGTCACGGATCGGTATAGGAGGTGGAACCCATGGTAGTTGTGTACAAGTTGCTCTCTGTCGTACGGAATGGTTGGAAACATTCCAAACCTGCAGTAGTTCAAGAAGGTGATGACCAGTTGGTTTTCCTATGCTAGGTTTATTTCTGTAACGGTGGATTGAAAAGGTATGACTGAATGGGATGCGAGACAACTTTGTATCTTGACAGAATACTTCAGCAATAACTATTTCCTAAATAAAGATAGTGGCGGCTAGTTAGCATCAATGTAAAGGCTATGTGCTAGTGGCAGCTAGTGAGCATCAATGTAAAGGCTACGTGCTGGCGTTGTTCTGAATGCACCAAGTGCAATCCTCAGTGCACTGTGTTGAACTGGATCAAGCCGGCGTAATGCACTCTTTCTTGGCAGTCTTAAATGGGAGCTCCATAATCAAGATGGGATCTGATTAATGCCCTGTACAAATACCCTGTATTGCCAAAACAAATTCCAGGCTTTATTTTTTGTTTTTTTGGCTTTTGTGCATTGCTCACATTCCACTAATAATTATAATGCTTATGAACCGAGGGATATGATAGTGGTATTGTGTCTTTAGCCACATTTAGGAGATGTGATGTATTCTGTCACATCATTGATAGGCTGGAGGTGGATTTTTTCCTCATCAAAAAATATTGATGACTGGAATTTTCCCCAGTTTGCTCGGGTAAATTTCCATTTTCTGCAGGGTTGAGCTGGAGAAGCCTGTGCTATTAATAAGTTGCATATGATTGGGAAGTGATCACTACCCACTGGATCATTTAAAACATACCATCTATTGTCGGCACCAATAAGGGAAAACAAATGGAGAGATCTATGGCTGAGCTATGTCCATTTGGGAGCTGAACGTGTGTGTGCTAGTATTAAGTATGGCGAGGTTTACTGCCTCTATTAGGCTCTCAATGAGTTGACCTCGTCTATCTAATTTAGGATCACCCCATAAGGGGTGGTGCCCATTGAAGTCCCCTATAACAGAGAGGTGGAGGTATCTGCATAAGGTCTTCGAGATCTCTTAAACAGTAGGTACGGTTTGGCTGTAAATAGATTGATACTAATGTTATTTCAAGTTGGAGAGTTATACGCACAGCAATAGCTTCTATTTCAGTTTGAAGTGGAATATGTTTAGTTGGGATATTTGAATTTATCAGGATTGCTACATCACCATGAGGCAGCATTTGTTGTATTACGGTCCCTTCGATAAAGGCAATAATTCTTTATCGAAGGAGAAATTTGCAAAGTTAAGTAAGTTTCCTGAAGACAAAGGGCAACTGGAGAAAATCGATTAATTAGATCTTGGATATCGTCTGTATTGCAACGAAAGCCTCTGCAGTTCCATTGTAAAATACAATGGCATTATTTGTGTTTAGCTGGAGTTGATTCTGACTGCTTTTTGAAAGTGACTGGTTTATGGCGTTCTAATTTCTGTTTGTCTTTTTTTTTTGGAAAACTGGCCGACTAGTGTCCATTTCTTCTTCTTTGGCATGGATTTCTAAAATAGGATCTTCCTGTATAGATCTGCCATCTGTGTCCATGGTTGTGTCCTGAATATTTTTCATAGCATTTGTGTTTGTAATACAAGATGTGGTAGCAACCATTGGTGGAGGAGTTACCACTGGTATTGTCAGAAGTGTATTATTTGCTTGGTCTGTGGTCTTGGATTGTTGCTTGCGTACAGTTGGTTGTATCTCAGAGCGGACATTTCTAGCACAATCAGAAATTGATTTTATTAGTAAGGACTGTGACATCAGTTTGAACAGAGACTGCTTGATATTTTTTTACAGCATTTGCATAGGTAATATTCTGGTTTATAGTTGTTGCAACTAGTTTTCTTGCTTCTTGGTAACTGACTTTGTTTTAAACCTTGTATTTTACTATTTTTTTTCTCGGTTTTCCACTTTTCACATGTCTTGGAATATGCAGAATGGTTGCCTTTGCAATTTGTACATGTTATTTTTATAGCAGTACAGTCATTTTGTATATGGTCTGAGGACCCACAGTTGGGGCAGACAGGAATTCCTCTACATACAGTTTGAGAATACCCATACTTTTGGCATTTATAACATCTTAAAGGGTTGGGAATGCATGGGCGAATGCAACAAAATAAATAACCTGCTTTTACAGATGAGGGTTACAGATGAGGATTTGGCGTATTGAAGGTGAGAATAATATTTCTTGTAGGTGTCAGTTAATTATCTTTTTTAATCATTATTCTTTTCGCTTCAATTACGTTCTGTCCCTGCAGTTCTTGGGTTATTTCTTCCTCAGTGACATTTAATAAATCCCAACTCGATATGACACCCTTAGATGAATTTAGGGTTGCGTGAGGAGATATTTTTACAGGAATTCCAGCAAAGCTTGTTAGTTGTAGAAGCTTTTCAGAATGTCTTTGATTCATGGTTTCTATAACTAAGTCTCCTGATTGCAGTCTCTTCACCGTCTTGGGAGATCCTGCTATACCCTCCAGATGTTTCTGTATAACAAAGGGAGACAATTTACTCATAGGCTGGTTACTGAGAAAGTGGAAGATTAAGAATGATTTGCAGGGTTGCTCCATCCGATCAGACTTCAATCTCTTTGGGTTGTCGTTACTCATGTCAATATGGTCTGTATTTGCCATGTTTGCTCCTTTTCACCCTTGGCAAGAGGACTTTTCTGCCAAGGTTTCCGGCCCCGCCACAGGGAGGCAGGAGCAGTGCTGCAAGGAGGCCAAGTGGGTAGAAAGATTAGTTGTTAGTAAAGAATATAATATATATAACAAAAAAGAAAGGTGAATTTCCTTTCTCTGTCCTTACTTGATACTTTACAAGTGTAGAACTTATTTATGATAAATAAACTGCTGATAGAAAATGATATAACTTAAAAAGAACTTTTATCTCTCAGAAAGATCACTGTTTGATTCGCACTAGATATGCTTGACCTCGAATTCGTTTGGTACCCGGGTCCGCGTGTATGTATGTGTGTGCGCGCGCCATCGTTCAACAGGGTTAAGTCGTTCTGTTCTATCCATTTTTCAATCTGTTTCACTCTCCGGTCTATGGTTGTGGGGACAAAGGGCTGTATCCATTGAGGTCTCCCAGTATACAGAAGGGTGGAGGTAATTGAGTTATTATATCTTCTAAGTCTTCTTGTTGTAATTCTTGGTTTGGGGGAACGTAAATTGTTATAATGGTTATGAGAGATTTAATGGCTATGTGTATTAATTGTGTATTAATGGCTATGTGATTTAATGGCAACCACTTCAAGGGTTGTGTTCAGTGGAAGAAATTGGGAAGGAATGTGTGAATTTACCAAAATTGCCACACCACCATGGGTCGTGCCACCTGTTACTCTGTCTTTACGGTATATCATGTAGTTCTTTACCATGGGAGAGTCTTGAGGTCTGAGATGTTTCTTGCAGGCAAAGACACAGCAGGGTATGCTGCACTATCGGGTCACATATATCATGTATATCAGTGCGGAAACCTCTGCAGTTCCATTGGATTATAGTCCCCATTATTTGGTTTTGGAGAATCTGTCAGACTGTTTCTTAGACGTTGCTTTAAGGTTAGGTTTTTCCCTTTGGAAAATATGGTTTACCATACCCCATATCTTCTTCCACAAAAATCTCTAGTACTGATTCCTCTGCTTGATTGGTCACTTTGGTATCCGTTTGTTCCGTTAGCTTCTGGCTTAAGATATTACGTTTTTCTGTGGCTTTCACTTCTGAGTGTTTTGCATTGTGAGGTACAGATAGTGGTGTGTTTGTGACTTTTTCTTTTTGTTTTGGCTGGGATGTGATAAGTAGAGCTCGTGCTCAGTCTGAAATAGACTTCTTTAGAGGAATCGTGAAATCTGTTTGGGTCTCTATTGTACGCCGATTCTTTATGACCTGTGCATAGGAAGATCTATTTAATATCATGGTATGTGTTCTACTTACATCGTTGAATCTGCTTTTCTCTTTTCCAATATTCAAGTTCTTAGAATAGGCAGAATGGTCCCTATTACAGTTTGGACACTTCAGTTGCAGCTGGAACAGATAGTAACTCCACGGCATCCATTTGTAAATGACCCTACTTTTGGCATTTAAAGCAATGGAGAGGATTCGGAATGTATGGTCTGATGTTACGATTTAGATATCCAGCCTTCACCAATGTAGGTGGTTTGAGACTGTTAAAGGTCAGTATCAGATTTCTGGTTGGAGTAAGTATACCATCTCTAGTAACTTTAATCCTTCTCACAGCTATGACACCTTGATCTTCCAGCTCATTTTTAATTTCTTCTTCTGAGACACTAATAAGGTTCCATTCAGAAATTATTCCTTTTGATGTATTTAGGCTATTATGGGGAGAGACTGCTACTGAGATCCCACCAAAAGTTCTCATCTGAAGCAATTTTTCTGCATGTTTTGCTTTGGCTGTCTCGACTAAGATGTTGCCCGATTTCAATCACTTGACATTTTTTGGTGTTCCAGCCACACTTTTTAGACATTTCTGGATGTCAAATGGCTGTTCTGATGTTGAATGAAGGACCAAAAGTGGGTGCATGAAGCAATGTCGTGCTTTTTTTTTTGATTACATTCATCTCATTATCCTCATTTTTCCAACTCAGAGGAGTCGGATCATTCGTGTTTGCTCCTTTTGGCCCTGGGAGTGAGAGCTTTTCCTCCAAGGTTTCTGGCCCCGCCACGGGGAGGCAGGAGCAGTGTCACCTAGTGACCAAGCGGAAGCTGATTAGTAGTTAGTAGAAGTAGAAAATAAATAAAAGAAAGGTGTTTTTCCTTTCTTAGGATCCTTTGTGCTGATACCTTACAGCAACTGTATATATACAATAGAGAATTTACTGCTCCCCTCTTTGTGGTGGAGCATGGGACTGCCCCACTGTCACTAACTGGGAGCATCTTCTCTATCACACCCATTCTTCTGACTTTCCTCCCCCTCCAGCCTTCAGTCTCCCTCCCCCACTGTCTATAAACTAGCGTATGCCCTACATGTCAAAATTTAACTGTGCAAATTGAACTGTGCCCATCGACTTTCGGCCTCCAACCCAGTGACTTTTTTTTTTTTTTTTAGCTCTAGCTACTAGGTTCCTGGTCTGCCTCCACAGGGCGTAAATGACCAGAAGAACAATGATACACGATACTAAACGATCCAAGACCCACACACTTTTAAATCTCTGGCATTTACAGCATACTGAAAAAAATCACAATGTAAATAACGCAGAGATGGGGAACCCCTGGTGCCGATTGACCCTAAATACACTTTAAGATTCTGAAAATATGTATAAAAAACAAATTTTCATAATCTTCTCTTCATTCCTATTTATTCATTACAATGGCGAAGGGAAGGGGACCAATGGAAACAGCAAGTACTGGCAGTGCAAGGAAAAGAAACAATTTATTTAGAAATGAAGATGATTAATTAAAAAGTATGAAGCAGGACAAAGTTTGTCATCTATTGCACAGAATTAGGTCTCACTGCTTCAACAGGGAATACTATTTTAAAGAACGTATAAAAGAACATATAGAATCAACGCATTTAAGATCAACAGTGATCACAAAACAATGTTCAGATGCTATATGGAAGATGGAAAAGTTATTGATAATACGGATGGAAAAATCAGATTCAGAAGCAAGTGGCCCTGAGTCCAATGGCTATTCAAGCAAAAGCAAGAAGTATTTATGAAGATATTAAGGATAAGTACGGCGAACCCAGGGCTTAGAGGGGAACAGGTATCCTGTGTGTTATCAGACACTCAGCTTAAAACACTGATGGATCCAATATCTCTCTAATACAGAAGATTTAGGAGAAGTCCGGTTGGCCTGCCTCCCTAAAATCCACTCATGCACACCTTCTCGATGGTAAGCCCTGTTACGTCACTTAGGTGGCAACGAACATGTAGAGTGGTTCTCTTCAAGATGCCTGGTCAGCGTGAAGAGGAAAAGACCAAACCCTCCAGCATATGACAGCACAACAAAACAAATGGCCCTCAGTCCCCAGGAGCTTTCACTCCCCCTCTTAAGACAGCGAGAGGATCAGAGTGGAAGCAGAGGGTGCTAAGAATCTCTGGGTACAACCAGGCTGCCATGCACGGAAACTGAACTTGGCCTGTTATAACGTAAGATCACTCATCGGTGAAGACAGGATATTAGAGCTGGAAAAGGAATTAGAAAATGTGAATTGGAATATCATCGGTTTGGCTGAAACAAGAAGAAGAAATGAATCACTTATAAGTTTATCAAGTGGAAATCTGCTGTACACCAATGGAAACAGTGAAAAGAGTGAAGGTGGAGTTGGGTTTCTGGTCCATAAAGATTTTAAAAACAACATTTTGGAATTCAAAATGTACATCACCAAGGGTGTTGAGACTAATACTCAAGATTTCTAAGAGGTATAAGCTAAAGGTTATAATGATTTATGCACCAACATCGAGCCATGATGATAAAGAGGTTGAAGAAATGTACACCGAAACTGAGAGTCTTCTAGATGAGCAGAAAACCCACTACACTATTATTATGGGGGACTTCAATGCTAAGGTTGGAGAAAGACAAAACAGCGCAGAAAGGGGGGGGGGAGACTATAGGAAATTTTGGAATTGGTGAAAGAAACGAAAGAGGTGAAAGACTTGTGGGATTTGCAGAATCTCAAGAACTGTCAGTAATGAACACTTTTTTCAAGAAAAGGGTGAACAGAAAGTGGACATGGAAGAGTCCAAACAACTAATGAAATCGACTCCATCCTCACTAACAGAAGATATATTGTGAATGATGTTACCGTCCTGAACAAGGTAAATGTTGGAAGTGATCACAGAATGGTAAGATGTACACTTGATATAGATGTAGGAAAGGAAAAAAACTGACTCGAGTAAATAATACAAAGGTCTTTGAGATAACAGAAGAGGGGAAAGAGCAGTGTGTACTGGAACTTAAGAACAAGTTCGAGCTTCTGCAGACTGCTCAGGACAAAGATATCGACGAGGAATATTACAAATTTCTGAAAGTGATAAAGCCCAAGAAACCTATAGGGAAAGAGAAATCCAAAGAAGAAAAAATTAGTCAAGAAACACTTATGATGAACCGAAGGCAAAAAATGAAGAGCAAGATAAACACTGACAAGGAAAAAAATTGAGTATACTGAGTTATGCAAAACCATTAGAAAGAGACTCAGAGAGGACAAAAGAAGATTTAACACAAGAAAAGTAGAACAAGCATTAATGGAAAACAAAGGATTTAAATCAGCAGCCATGAGCTGCTGATTTAAATCCATACAGAAAGACAAATTATACTGAAACTGAAGAATAGCGAGGGCGTACTTATAAAAAGCAGAGAAGGCATAATTCAAAAAGCAGAAGACTACTATAGAGAATTATACAAGGAGCGAGGGAATGATGCCAGCAGTGGGGAGATGAATTGCAAAGTAGCAACACATACAACATAACCGATATTCTTCCTGATGAGGTAGAACATGCACTGAAGAAAATGAAGAATCAGAAAGCCCCAGGGAAAGATGAAGTTACTGTAGAGTTTTTAAATTGGGAGGAAGAGACATAACACAAAAACTGGCAAGGCTCTTCACAACAAAGTGCATTAAAAAAGGTGTGATGCCTAAGCAGTGGAATAATGCAATCATAGTTTTGCTGCATAAGAAAGGAGATAAATCAGAAATTGGAAATTATAGACCAATTAGCTTGTTATCCCACATCTACAAGTTGTTCACAAGGGTCATTACTAACAGATTAGAAAGAATACTTGATGAGAATCAACCGAAAGAGCAAGCTGGCTTTAGGACAGGATTTTCAACTATGGATCACCTTCACGTAATATCACAGCTAATAGAGAAAGCAAAAGAATATAAAACACCATTATGCCTGGCATTTGTGGATTATGAAAATGCATTTGACTCCAAACAGCATAAGGCAATGTTTCAGGCACTGGAAAGACAATGCATAGATACCCCATATATTATGATTTTGAAGAAAATATGAGAATGCTACCTCCTTTATTAGACTAGACGAAGACAGTATGAAATTTAAAATAGAGAAAGGAGTTCGACAAGGAGACACAATATCTCCGAAGCTGTTTACTGCTGCCCTTGAGGAAGCTTTCAGAAGATTAGACATCGCAGAAAGGAGTCAATGTGAACGGAGAGTACCTAAACCATTTGCGATTTGCAGATGACATTGTGGTCATAAGCCATGATCCCAAAGAATTACAGGAAAATCTTAATCAGTTATGCACAGTTAAGGATTTTGGACTAAAGATGAATATGGCTAAAACAAAAGTGATGATGAACAAGTATGCCACAGAAAGGGACAATGATTGAAGGAGCAGTAATTGAAAAGGTGGAGTCACTTATCTGGGACAAGTTATTAGCTGTAATAATGATAAACGGCTGGAAGTCAAGAGAAGAATAAATTTTGGATGGATAGTATTCAGGAAATATAGTCACATACTGAAGAGCTGTTGTTTGTTTGTTGTTTGGTTTTTAGGAGCATTAGCAACTAAGGCCATATTGCTCGGGGATATGCGGTGGTCATTCCTTGACCTTTCCGCACCCTCCCTATTTGGTGGTGACGGGCTCGAACCCCGGTCTAATCAAGAAGCGTGTGCTATGCTCTGCTGCTCCTTCCCACCTGGCTACGGAGGCGCCATATACTGAAGAGCAATATCCCAGTTTGTCTGAAACGTAAAATAATGAACCAATGTATACTTCCCACCATGGCTTATGGAAGTTAAACTTGGGTACTCACCAAAAGAATTGAAGAAAAGCTGAGAACAACACAGCGAAGAATGGAACGAATTACATTGGGAATTGAACTGTTAGATAAGAAGAGGCAGCATGGAGCAGCAAACTCAAGTAAAGGACCTTCTTATCAAAACTGAAGAACTAAAATGGTCTTGGGCAGGACACATAGCTCGAAGACATGATGACAGATGGACTAAAAAAATAACAGAATGGTACCCAAGAGGAGATAGAAGAAAACCTGGAAGACAAAGGCAGAGATGGATAGATGAAATTCATGAGTTTGTGGGTAGTAAAAGGATGGCCAGTGCTCAAAACAGAAGGAACTGGAAAGTTGCTGGAGAGGCCTTCATCCTGCAGTGGATTGAAAATGACTGATGATGATGATGACAGTGAATCCCAAGCCAAGTTCGTGGCAAGCAACGGGTGGTTTAACAGGTTCAAACATCGTGCTGGTTTCCAAAACAAAGTACAGTCAGTCCTCATATAGCACGATAGTTGCGTTCCTAGAAACCCTCGTGCAATGCAAAATCGTGCAATATAAACAACAGGCCCTATGGAAAAAAATGGGGTTAAGTGCCGAACACCCAAGACTGAACACACATTTGTAACCAAAACATTACCAAACACAATAAATAATGGTAATAAAATACTTACGCATTTTATTACGACTATTACGTAATAAAATATTGCTAATGCTTTTGCTTCTATCGTAAGCAAACTTGTTTTTTGTTTGATTTTCTATCCAAACAGATGACAGCCATTCCATCTCTTCCAATTCTTTGTGTCTTAATCTAATGGATTTTAATTATACTTTGAGTTGTTCCTGTATGAAAGTTGTTTTTATTTTCTCTGCATTCTTTCTAATTCTCGGAGTTGCCTCATTTAGGCCTGTGGCACATGCAATATCACATGGTCTTTCATTTCGCTCAAAGTGTTTCACAATTTCATATTTTTTCCTCTATCGACAGAGGCAGACTGGCCACAAGCCTTACCGGTGAAACCCCGGTGGGCCGGAGGCCGGTGTGGATTTGGCCATAAACCATAGTATGAGGCCACTATGAATTTTCCAAGGTAAGAATTTTTGACCCAGTCCGGCTCTTTATCGATATTGCTTTTCTTTTTCTCTCTGAATCTGCAGTATCTTCACCAGGACGCTTCCTTTTCACACCTTTTAAATGTTTTGCTCATTTTTAGGGAACAAAGCACAATTACAAAACGAGGAGGCAAGCTTGATACACATAAACAAAGCTGCGCGTGTGTAGCAACTGAATAAACAACACTGTAAAGGCTGAGATACACTAACACCTCACATTTTACTAAAGCACATTTCTAAGGGTTACTACCATAAAGCAATAAAAACAATTTCCAGTTGCGTTCCTGCTAGTGGAATCTGTTATAAACTGGTAGTAAACTCGATCTAATTGCATTTTCGATTATACCAATAGCTGGAATTGTGTTGGTTTTTGTGTTATTATGGTGAAATGTGTTTCCCCTTCACTGATATAAAAAACAAATACATTTTCGGAATCTTCTCTTCATTCATATCGTGTTGCATTCGGTTGGGGTGATTCTGCGTTCGACTGCCATTTCTTGTAAACACAAAGGCGAATCGTGCATAAGCGAATTCGGTTCGTGTTATATAACATATCGCTCCCCTATTTATAAATCGTGTATGATCGAATTTGTGTAGTGTAAACACATGTTATACGAGGACTGACTGTATGCAGTGAAGTTTCCAGCGCCGATTCTGCAGCTGCAGAGAAATTGTGGCTTGTTGGAAAAAACCCCTTCTAAATTTCCAGTCCTCAACTTTCGCAGTGGCATGCTTATCAGCTGGAGAGTTAATTCTGGCAACAAGGCTCAAAAGGTAAAACTTGCTGACTTTATATGCCTGTCTCCTCTCTTTTTTTGCAATTTTATAATTTTGAAATTTTTGTAATTTTGTACACTTTTTTGGTAATTTTTACTGTGCACGAGATAAAAAATTGAATAATTTTATTTACATGTTCATTGAACATATCTTTTTTGCCTCAATCAAATTCAGTGTGCATAGTTGCGAGTGCTGCATAAGCATTTAGAAGTTATTTAGAAGTCGGAACTCTACGTAAGTTGGAAATTCCGACTTACGTAGAGTTCTGCGGAATGCAACCTTTACGTAAGTCGAGGAGTAGCTGTATTCAGGAAACTAGGTAGAGGAATAAGTGGCAATTAACATACAAGTGACTTTTCTTGTAGTGGGTCTGTAAAGTCCCATGCCACCATACAGTTTAATATGAATTAATAAATTAATGCCTTTTTAAATGATTCAATTTTAGTTTAATGGTAATCCATCAAAAGTATAATCCTTTGTTAACAGAACTGCAATCACAGAAAACATTTAGAATTAGCTACTTTTAAACCCATTTGGCCCGAAAGCAGGATTCCAAAATGAAATCAAGAAACTGTCAGGAACTATTTTGGTATTTTCGTTTCTGAACTGTATTTCTATCGCTTACTCATCATCATCCTTCCGCTATTCCACAGGTCAACGCAGAAGCCTCGCCACCATGCCCTGTCCGTGTACTTCTCTCCGTTGTTGATTTCACTCAGGTTTCCTCCCTTCTTAGTGACATCGGTCTTTATCGTGTCCTGCCACCTCATTCTTGGTCTCCCCAATTGGTCTTTTGTCCCTTAATTTCAAACAAAACATTCTTCTTGGCACATGCCTCTCATTCATTCTCTTGACATATCCAATCCATTTTAAATGGGACCTTTCAATCCTATTCTCTCCCTAATCACATCATTCCCGATCTTGCCCTGTCTTGTCTTTCCGCTACACTCCTCACAAATCTCACTTCTGTCTCCTGCATTCATCCTTTTTCCTCATAGTCCAAGTTTCAGATGCATAAGTCACAACTGGTACATAATAGGTGTGATATATAGCCTTCTTACACTTCAGTGGTATGTTCCTGTTCCAGATCAGATCTCTTGTCTGCCTATAGAAATTCCTGTCCGCTTGTATCCTTCTACTTATTTCTTTCTATCACGCCAGTCTTTGTAATGGTGCTTCCTAGATGCTTCAAGTTGTTAACCATTTTGAGCTCTTTCCCTACCACTGTAATGTATCCGTCAGGCTTGTCCCCCCTCTCCTCTTTAAAACATAACTACACTCTTTTCCTGACTGAAAACCAGTCCAAAAACACTGGCCATACTAGCCCACATATCAACTTGCCGTTGCACTTGTTCCTTGCTTGCTTCCCATATATATGCAGACTTCATCTATGAAGAGCAAGACTTTCATCTGGTTCTTGTCCAAGTTGTTCCGCCACTCTACATTGCACATCATTCATGACAGCTATTAACAGTGGTGACAGAATGCCTCCTTGCCTCAAACCTGATGTTATTTCGAAGCTTTGTCAACCCCATCACTGTTCTTACTTTGCTCAGTGTGTTGGTGTATACATTCTCAATTCTGTCCACAAGATGTTCCTCTACCCCCAAGTTTCTCAAAACCTCCCACACTTTCTCTCTCTTCATGACAAACGCTTTATGTTGAAAAATGCCATCCATAATTCTTTAGTGTGTTCATAACATTTTTCCATTAGTTGTCTGATGCAGAAAATTAGATCTGCTGTCGATCTGCCAGGCCTAAAGCCATACTGTTCCTCGGCCATACTTTTTTCAGTTGTACCTTTTATATACCGCTCTAACACTCACTCATACAGTTTACTCACATGTGATGTCAGTGTGATGCCTATATAATTTCAACACTTCTTCCTGTTCCCCCTCTTGAACAACGGGATTATCAAACCTTCTTTCAGTCTTTCGGCACCTGTCTCTCATCCCAGATCTTGCAGAACAGATGTCTACGCTATTCCTGCCTGGCCTGTAGCCTTCAGCATCTATCCGTTTATCTCATCTATACCAGCATACTTTCTTGTCTTGATGTATTTCAATGCCTGCACTACATCATTCCACGTCAAGTCTGTCTGATCTCTCTGTATCTTCTCTTTCATCCCTTCTTTTACAATCAACCTGCCTTTGTCCCTTTTGTTGGCTGTCCTGCACGTTGAACACATTTTCAAAATACTTCTTCCACATATCTCTTTATCCTTGGTTATTAGGTTCTCATCCATCAAGTGTTTGCTCTGCTCATCAACTCTTCTCCTATTCCTCACCATACCATACAGCATCTTTTTATTGCCGTCTATATCTTGTCGTAGAGTTTCACTCCATTCTTCCAACCACAGTCTTCCCTCCTTGTTAACTATCGTCTTGGCCCCTCTCTCTCTCTCTTCACGGTTTCATCTCTCTTTATTCTCATCATTTCTGTTCTGGAAGTAGGTCCCGAATGCATTGTTGTTAATTTTCACAGCCTCTCTCATCCTGTCATTCCACCATGGGGTTTCTTTCCATCTTCTACTGCGTGTCCTTCCACATACCTGCACTGTCAGTCCTACTATGCAGTCTTGGAATGCTTTCCATTATGATTTCAAGCTGTTCACCACAATCTCCGAACACTGCCCCTTTTTCCTCTTCTTTCAACTTATACATCTGCAGTTTTCCCTCTCTTGTTATTTTGATCCTCTTCAATTTAGGGAATCTTAAAACTTCAACAACTAGCCTGCAGGGAGACACCTGGAATGACCTTGATGTCCACTAGTCTGGTCTTGTCTGCCTATAGAAATTTTGCTCCTTAAAAAAAAAAAAAGAAAAAAGGTAAACTGCAGCCATTATCAACCCACTGCAGGATGGAAGCCTCCCCAACAACTCATGCTGAGGGAAATGGACCATAATCTGCCACGCTCTGGAGTGTGGGCTGGCAGATCGACCGTATTTAGCAGTCAGGGGCTTGAACCCCGGTCTACTCAAAGAGCATGTGCTACTGCACTCCCACTTCTGACCACTTGGCTACGGGGCCTTCTTATCCATTGCTTACTAATGAATTAAATTCAATTTTATTTGATGGAAAACTGGAATTAAAGAATGGTAATTTCACGCTGCATAAAGTGGCAAATGAATCATCTGTTTAGGAATCAATTTAATATTTATTAATAACTGGATTAAAATGAAAATTCAAACTACTAACTGCAGAACCTAAGGGGCATACAATCAGAACAATGAATTCTGACGGCAGCACCCAGCAACATATTTGAGGCAAATATGAAAATATCTGCAAACTCATGCTAACACTTTTAAACTACAGACTAAAAGAGAAAACAAGTTCTGTGACATTGAAATTTCAGCACCCTGAAGGAATATATATATATATATATATATATATATATATATATATATATATATATATAGAGGATACTTAGAATAATGATAGCCAAGGAGTTAATGACACATGATAAAAGTTGAAGATGTAACTGTGTGTGTGTGTGAACACATTTAATGGCACAAAATTATGCTTACAATTGATAGATCGTGATGTGTAAATCCACTAAAGCTGCAGCTACATTGAGCTAAGTGTCTCTTGGCATTGAGTCATACAGCCTATTGTGATATTTCCCACCATGCCTTTTGCTCCTGCAGAACATCAGTGGTCTGTGCTGGCTTTATAGATGACATCCAATCATGGCTCGTGTGCTCAATGGGGGAGAAATTTGGATCCTGGCTAGCCGAGAGCATATGCCCACACTACAAAGACACTCAAAGGAAACCCCTGCAGTACATGTTCAGGAGTGATTCTGCTTAAAATGGTATCAGGCACCCCAGTAAGAAAGGGGAGAGCAAATTGTTCCAGAATCTCAGTGCGAAAGTGGCAAGAGTTAGACTGCCTTTGTAGAATACCAATAACAATTGACTATCAAAACTGATTGTTTCCCACACAACATCAGCAGGGCATGCAGTACAGTTTCAACAATAGCTCTCAGATCATAGCATTTACCACGTCGTCGCTACACACACACACATATGCAGTGATCATAAGGCCTCAAAACAGAATCATGATTCATTGTTGGAGGCTATGTGACACCATTCTGTTTCCCAGATGGTGTGTGCATGATAGGTAGCAGTCAGAGGAAATTAACACAATGGTTGGTATGCACGGTACCCCCCCCTGTCAGTGATGGGTGGGAAGTGATTCTACAGGTGATGGGATGACAGCTAGTTGACGTTACAGTTTGTTGGATGGTACTCAATGCAGCTGCAGCCACCGTTCCAAAAAAAGGAATGGCCCACACACTCCTTTACAAGAGTAACTACCCAGACTCTCGAAAGCTGATAATCAACCCTTTGTCGAAGTTCTTCACTTGCTGATATTGATGTTGAACATGATGCCTGTTATTCACTACAATCTCCTTACACTCTGAAGTCAGTTCCTTAAAGTCAGAACTGCATCACACATGCATTGCTTTGAATGCAATCTCATACACCTACTGATCTGCTTGCACTTGCAAGCATTCATTCTGGTTGCTGCAATTTCAATGTCACAGAGTGTAACAAATAAAATTTGTATGTAAATTATATATAAAATTTAAATACCTGTGGGTTTAAATGACCAGCATGTACAGCCATCTGTATTTGTTGAACGAGATGTCTCAACTGTGCAGCCGAAGGAAAATTTTGCTGACCCATTCGTCCAGTTTGATTGCCTAATGGATTTTGGGGCAAGTTGTTCTAAAAAAAAAAAAAGTTAAGTAATGGTTAGCTTACACAGCTTTAACAAAAATATCCTTACACTAAGACATTTGTTTAGAGCAGAGGTGGGCAAGATACAAACAACTAGCCAGATGTATTTAGTCAATGGCTTTGTAAGTTCCTGTTTTCATTTAAACTTAAATGGCTCACATCTAAAAATCCCCCCCACACTCCCCATCTAAAGGTAGCTTATCATTCTAGAACAACCCTTGTTATTGTGGTATCAAATTTTTACTTAAGATGTCAGAGGGAATTAATGCCAATAAATGATCAAAAAAAATCACTACTGAAAACAACTAGTATGCTCAGGCATGGTAATGAGTGTGCTACTACTTACTCTGAAATATACTTAGAGGAAGGCATTCATGTATTAATACATTACCCTACAAAAATGTCCAGATAAATAGTCACTCGGACCAGTATAAAAGCCACAGAAGTTAAACTGTTCTTGTCAGGGCACATAGAGGTGTTATTATTGGATGTCACACTGTTGGCTTGCAGATTTACAATACTACGAAATTTTATTTTTTTTAATTTTTTTTTTCTCAGAGCAAACTAAACTAAAATTACAATTAATTAGCTTTCGGCTGAGTGGACAGCCTTCTTCAGATAGAAAAATACTTTGAATGGCAGTTGGAATAGAGATGTGCACTGCCGGGATGGTGCGTGAGGCGCGTGGCTAATTGTTTGAGGTTGACGTTTGTCGCTGTGACGTATGGTGGTGACGTGGCCAGCGTTTGTCTATGGACAGAATTACTGTTTCTGTGATGGGGTTAGCTTGACAACCACTGTTCCTGTTCAAAGAGGTATCCGAGCATTATGTGCAACGATTCCAACCAGGTGCACCTTAGGTAATGGTGGGACCTGTCCACGACATCGCGGTGTGAGTCAATGTCGTGTGTGTGTGGTATGGATGTTTATTGGCGCATTAGCTGCTATGGCTATAGTGCGCCTATTCGTAGGAATATTAAAAAAATAATCCAGTTTAAATTAGTTTCAGTTCTGTAGCCTATTTATAAAAGATGATACACTCCAATTTGTTTTAAAAAGCAGAAAAGTTTGTTAACATTTGCGTCCTCTCCAATGATATGATGTAATGTCAATCTTTCTGAACGATTAGCCAGATTTTGAAGTATTGCAGCTCGATGTTGTTGATACTGCGGACAGTCAATCAGAATGTGTTTGACTGTTAGATGTTCTAAGCAGTATGGACACTGAGGAGGATCATCGCCCATTAGTAGATGGAGGTGAGTCAGATGGGTGTGTCCTATTCTCATTCGTGTGAGTACCACTTCTTCCCGCCGCACTGTCTGATTGCTGGAATGCCAGAACTTTGGGTTTTGTTTCAGCTGGAAAAGCTTGTTATTCGTTTGGTTATGCCATAATTCTGTCCACTGTGCATGGCATGCTGCTTGAATTAAGATATTATAATCGGGCGCTGGAATAGGGACAGAAGTTAGGTCTGAACTTGGACTTTTGGCGGATGTATCAGCCACTTCATTCCCTTTTATGCCTGAATGTGCTGGAATCCAGCAAAACTTCACTAGTTGTTGACGATCATAAATCTGCAATAACAAACTCCTGATTTTCATTACAATATGGTGATTCTTTTGAGATGTATTCTGCATTGCTTTGATTGAGCTGAGAGAGTCAGTATAAACTATATATTTTGCAGATGGATGTAAATTCAAATTTTCTAGAGCTAACTGTATTGCATACAGTTCTGCTGAAAAGTTGCTATACTCAGGTGGAAGAGAAGCTGATATGATAGCAGAGGGAAACACTGCTGCTGCTCCAACAGTTGACAGAGATTTGGAACCATCCGTATATATCGGTAAGAAGTCGGCATAAGTTTGAAGATGGCTAGCATGGAGTTGTTGCACAGTCACTGCCGGCAGGCAATTCTTTCCCCATTGAAGAAAATAGGTATCAGAGGTCAGTTGAGGAAAGGTGGTCCATGGTGGATGAGAGTAATTCTTTATCTGTTGCATATTGTGGAGAGGAACATTCCAGTTCTGCGATATTTCAAGGAGCCGTAGGCCAGCCGGTTGGATTTTACTTGGTTTATTTCTATAGAGATTAACTAGTGGTTGATTAAAAAGGTATGGCTGAATAGGATGCAAAGGGCAAGTCTGTATTTTGGCTGCATATTTAAGTAGTAACATTTTTCTACGAAGATGCAAAGGGGGCTCATTAGCTTCAATGTATAGACTCTGAGTTGGAGATGTCCTGTATGCACCAGTTGCAATCCGCAATGCATTATGTTGAATAGGATCCAGCCAGCGTAGCACACTCCTTCGGGCAGAATCATAAACTGGAGCACCATAGTCTAAACGGGATCTAATCAGTGCTCTATATAAGAGCAGCAATGTTGTACGATCTGCTCCCCAAGAGAGGGCAGATAAAGCTCTTAGCATGTTGATCTTTTTGAGACAGGCAGTACGTATTAATTTAACATGATCTAAGAAGTTGAGCTTACTGTCCAGGATTAGTCCCAAGAATTTCATATTGCTGGCAATCGGAATGGTAGAATTTGAAATCCGAAGTTCAGGATCTGCATGCAATTTGCGTTGACAGCAAAAGTGGATCGCAACTGTTTTCTCTGGGGAAAGACGATATCCATTGAGCTCAGCCCACTTTTGAACTTTATTGAGGGACATCTGCAATTGCCTTTCGACAGATCTCATGTTCTGAGAATGGCAAGAAATAGCGAGATCGTCAGCGTAAAGGTAAGCCTCTACAGTATTTGGGAGTACTTTTGTAATGGAATCAATTTTAAGGGCAAACAAGGTTGCACTCAAAACTGATCCTTGTGGTACTCCTTCTTCTTGCGAGAATGTAGCAGAAAGGGAATTTTGATATCTCACCTGGAAAGATCGGCTCTTGAGGAAGTTCCTAATAAATATGGGTAGGTTGCCTCGTAGACCAAGATTATATAGGTCACTGAGAATGCCATACCGCCAGGTAGTATCAAATGCCTTCTCTATATCAATGGAGACCATGACAAGGTGTTCGTTTTTCACAAAGGCATTGCGAATTTCAGATTCCGCCTTGATCATCAGATCTAGGGATGACCTGTTTTTACGAAAGCCATGTTGACAATTACTCAGTAGATGTTGAGTTTCAATGATCCAAGTGAGTCGACTATGGATCATTTTTTCAAGAATTTTACCAAGGCAACTTGACAGAGATATTGGTCTGTAACTATTAGAACTGGCGGGATCTTTTCCAGGTTTCAAAAACGCCAAAACTGTAGCGTGGTGCCAAGAGGTTGGATAAATATTTTCCAGGAAGATCCGGTTAAAAAAGATTAGAATCATTTGTAAGTTTTTCTCATCGAGATGCTGCAGCATGACATAATATATGCCATCTGGCCCAGAGGCACTGTTTCGCGTTGTTCTGATGGCCTGTAAAAGTTCACAATATTGCAGAGGCTGATTATATGGAAGTGACAGTGAGGTTCGAAAGTTGATAGGTCTCTGTTCTTTGGCAGTCTTAATTTTCTGGAATTTTGGAGTGTAGTTTGATGCAGCCGATATTTCAGCAAAAGTTTTGCCCAAGGCATTGGCTATATCTATAGGAGCAGAGAGTTCTTGCCCATTGCAGGAGAGAATTGGGGAAGGAACAGTTGGAAACTTCCCAGAAAGCTGCCTAATTTTTTTCCATATTAGTCTGGAGTCAGTGTTCCTATTGATAGTTGATGCGAACCTAGTCCAAGAATCTTTCTTGGCCTGCTTTTGAATGTAACGCGCTTTTGCCCTTAGTTTCTTGTAGCTAATTAGATTAGCTGTGGTTGGAGATCGACGGAATAAATTAAATGCTTTATTTTTTTCCTTCTTTGCCCTTGTGCACTCTTCGTTCCACCAGTAGTTGAAATGCCGTCGGGACGGGGGATTTGATAACGGAGTTGAGTACTTAGTTGCAACTAAAAGGCGGGATGTAATATAATCAGTAACTTCATCAATGGGCTGTAGTTGAATAGTTTTTTTGTCAAGAGTGATTGCTGATTGAAATTTCGCCCAATTGGCTTTAGAGAATTTCCATATCCTGCAGGGATGTTGTAATTGTGGTTGGGTAGTCAACAGATTACAAACAATTGGAAAGTGATCACTACCCATGGGATCATCCAGGGTGGACCATTGCATAGCTGAAAACAGTATTGGGGAGCAAATCGATAGGTCAATGGCAGAAGTCTGTCCATTGGGTAACTGTATATGGGTGTGCGAGCCACTGTTAAGAAGAGTGAGGTTTTCTTTTTCCAGTAAAGTTTCAATCAGTCGGCCGCGTTTGTCTAATTTAGATGAACCCCATAAAGGGTGGTGGCCGTTGAAGTCCCCTAGCAGGCAGATAGGGGAGGGTAGCTGTAATAAAAGTTCTTTAAGATCATTATAAGAGTAAGCATGGTTTGGTGGGAGATAAAGTGAGACTAGAGTTAATGCAGTTTGGGTAATCAGACGCACAGCGACAGCTTCGATTTGGGTTTGAAGAGTAATTTGCTTAGCTGGAATCCTTGTACTAATTAAAATTGCTACACCACCTCTAGCAGAATCGGATGTGTTCCGATCGCGTCTATAGATCGAGTAGTTTTTGATGGAAATGGAAATTTGAGGAGTTAAATAGGTTTCTTGCAGGCAGAAACCAACTGGAGAGTAGCGATTAATTAAATAACGGATGTCATCAATGTTTCCACGAAAGCCTCTGCAATTCCATTGCAAGATATTAGACATTATTTGAATTTAGAGGAAGAAGCTGTACCTGACGTGGCTGTCTTATGGCGTTCTGGCTTTGGTTTTTCTCTTTTCGGAAAGGAAGGGCGACCAGTGTCCATCTCTTCTTCAGCAAATATTTCCAGAATTGGATCTTCCTGTTTGGATGGATACTCTGCCTCCATCGATTTGTCTTGGATAATCTTTTTCGAAGACGAACTATTATTATTTGTAGTGGCATTCACTGGCGGAGATTGAGTTTTTGCTGGTATTGTGAGAGGCGTATTATTTGCTTGGTCTGAGTGCTTAACGGCACTGGACTGTTGCTGAGAGAGAACAGCCCGAGCCCAGTCAGAGATGGAAGTGTTTGAAGGTACGGTAACATCGGTTTGTGTGGCAATGGTTTGATATTTTTTTGTAATATTGGCATAGGTACGGTTAGGTATACTCGGTGCAATTAATTTTCTAGCCTCCTGATAACTAACTCTGTTTTCAACTTTATATTTCACAATTTTTTTCTCTGTTTTCCACCTCTCACATGTCTTAGAGTAGGCCGGATGGTTGCCTTTGCAGTTGGGACAGATCATTTCTTTCACCGAACAATCACTTTGAGTGTGATCGGAGGATCCACAGTTGGGACAAACTGGGTTGCTTCTGCACGTTGTTTGAGAGTGGCCATACTTCTGGCATTTATAACATCTCAACGGATTGGGTATGAAAGGACGAGTGCGGCAAAGTAGATATCCAGCTTTTATTGATGTGGGTAGGTTTGGACTGTTGAATGTAAGAATGATATTTCTGGTAGGTGTGAGAATATTGTCTTTTTTTATCATAATTCTTTTTACAGCTATTACATTTTGCTCCTGAAGCTCTTCTTTAATTTCTTCCTCCGTCACATTCATCAGGTCCCAACTAGATATTACACCCTTTGATGTATTTAGGGTTGCATGTGGAGTTACTTTCACTGGAATACCAGCGAAAGTTGTCTTTTTAAGTAATTTTTCAGAGTGTTTGCCATTTATGGTTTCAATAAGTAAGTCCCCTGATTGCAGTCTCTTAACCGTCTTGGGAGACCCTGCAATACTTTCCAGGTGTTTTTGGATTAAAAAAGGGGATAGCTTACTGAGAGGCTGATCAGATAGCGAGTGCATGATTAAGAATGCAGGTAAGTCTGTCGCCGAGGGATTGGTTTTCAACCTCTTTGCTTGCGACGAATCATGGTTCATTTCTGTGTTTGGCCGACAGCTCGACGGCTCTAGAGTTGGAAACATACTTTGTTCCATGTTGGCTCCTCTTAGCCCCTGGCAGATGAACTTTTCTGCCAAGGTTACCGGCCCCGCCACGGGGAGGCAGGAGCAGTGCCTGGTGTGACCAAGCGAAAAGTAGTAAGTGGTTAGTAGTAAACTAGAAGAAATAAAGAAAGGTGCCTTTCCTTTCTTGCTCTGTACAAGTGTTTTTGTTACAAGAGCTGTTTTTAAATGAATAGATTTATTAACGTGAAGAACTCAAAATAACTATAAATCACTTTTGAGAAATCGCAGTAATAGCACAGAGAAATCGCTCAGTCACAATCGCTTGGCACCCGGGGCCAGTCAATGTCGTGGTGGGTTGTGCAGACATGCTCGGCGATAGCCGAGTGTTCCACATCTGCCAAACAGACCGCCCTTTTATGCTCTGAGAGACGTTTCTAGAGTCGACATCCAGTCTCTCCAAAGTAGCAGGCAGTGCAGTCACGGCAAGAGATGCGATAGACCAAATCGCTCTGTAGAAGGGTGGGGACGGGTGTTTTTACGTTGGAAATGAGAGAACGCAGTTTCTTGCCTGGGAGTTGGATGCACTTTATCCCATGTGATTTTAGGATTCTACCAATCTGTTGTGACAGGTTGGGGTAGTATGGGATAAATGCTCTCGTGGATGACTCTTCACTGTTGGCGTTGCTGTTGGTTGTCACGTTGTTGCGTGCCTGTAGATCACACCTGTCAAGGATGTCGATGGGATAGCCACACCTTGTAAGGTCTACTTTGACCCTGGTGATCTCTTTGCGTCTTTCATCTGCGGAGCTGGAGTGTGTCCAGGCACGAGTTAGCAAGATTCAGGCAGTGGAGAGGAGGTGGCCCCGCGCGTGTGCTGACCGGAAGTTGGTAAATTGGCCAGCACACATAGGTTTACGATAAACTGTCGTCTTCAAGCATGTCTTCGTGCCGGACGAGGGTATCTAGGTATGGAATAGTGTTGTTCGACTCCAGCTCAATCATGAATTTTATGAGGGGCGATAGTGAGTTGAGGTGGGTTAGGAGTCGCTGACCTGAGTCTCTAGGGATAACTACGAACACATCGTCTACATAGCGACACCAAAAGGCGATGTGATGCGTGTGCAAACGCATGTCTCTCTAACTCCTCCATCACGATGTTTGCTGTGACCGAACTGACAGGGGAACCCATGGCTGTGCCATGTACCTGCTGGTAGATTGAGTCGTTAAACATGATTGCACCCCCTGTTAAGCACAGTCTGAGGGTGGCGGAAATGTCATCAGGCGTCAGTCTAGTTCTGTCGCTAAAGGTTTCATCATTGTCTAAGAGTTGTTTTGCACAAGAGATGGCAAGTTCCACTGGGATGGAGGTAAAGAGTGATATTACATCGAACGATGCCATGACTTGATCTTGTGAGATGGATATAGTGTGGATCCTTTCTATGAACTCAATACTGTTGGAGACGGTGTAGGTGGTCTTGCCAACTAGAGGAGAAAGAAGCCTCGAGACAAACTTAGACAACTCTTAAGTCGGTGATCCACAGCAGGATACAATTGGTCTTAGTGGTGTGTCTTCTTTGTGTACCTTCGGCAGGCCGTAAAACTGTGGGATCTGACACCCGGAGGTGATTACGGGTTGACTGCGTTATTTTCTCCTGTTTGAGCCAACTGTTGATGAGGATATTCACCTCTGACGCCCATCGTTCCAATACTCTGTTGGGGTTAACGGTTAAGGGTTTGTAGACGGAAGTGTCTCGTAAAAGCAGTAAGGCTTTCGCCGTGTAATCAGCGTGGTTCATTGCAACCGTACGACGGCCTTTGTCCGCCGGGTAGAATGACGATGGACGAATCCTGTTTCAGTGCCTTGAGGGTAGAAATCTGCATACGGCTGAGGTTTGAAGAGACGGGGCAAGAGCATGGTGTAGAACTGCTGCAGTCTTTAAGCGGATTGTGTTGGCTACATCTTCTGGGAGGCGTGATAAACATGTTTCCACACCCAAGGCGATGTCGGTGATTACTTTGGAAGAACAGCAAATGTCATGCCAAGGGTCAATAAGTCTATTTGTTCTGCAGATAACTGCTTGCTGCTCGGGTTCAATACGAAATCCGTGCAAGTTGTGGTAGGGGCATTATGCTGGCGACGAAATTGACGGGATTCATTAATTAAAGTATTGAACTTACGTTTCTGTCGGGCACAATAACGATCTGATTCTCTGACGGCCTGGTAACATAAAGTATTGATTACATTGGTGTAAATAGGATCGGGAATCAGAGCCTTAAGGTCGGCTAGTAGGGCTGCTTTGCTCGCTGAAGCACGTTGTATGTCATGGTGGAGACAGCCGATCCATATGCGCAGAGTCTTGAAGCCGAAGTTCCGACAGGCACGTCCCATACGCTCATTAGAAAACGGTTGTTTGTACCGAAACCCTTTCGGTATAATCTTGTTAGCTTTGCATCTATGTGCAAAGCTCAGGTGTTGTCTGCCACGGGCTATAAAGATGAAATCTTTCTGTAGTCTCACAACCATATCGTATGTTGGTTGGCCAAGAATAGTCCGAATATAATGAAAGAGGCCTACGTGCTCTGGATTCATACTACGAAAATTTTTTATTTTTATTTCTCAGAGCAAATTAAACTAAAATTCGGCTGAGTGGACAGCCTTCTTCAGATAGAAAAATACTTTGAATGGCAGTTGGAATAAAGATGTGCACTGCCAGGGTGGTGCATGAGGCGCGTGGCTAATTGTTTGAGGTTGATGTTTGTGGCTGTGACGTATGGTGGTGGTGACGTAGCCACGTGCCTCACGCACCATCCTGGCAGTGCACATCTCTATTCCAATTGCCATTCAAAGTATTTTTCTATCTGAAGAAGGCTGTCCACTCAGCTGAAAGCTAATTAATTGTAATTTTAGTTTAGTTTGCTCTGAGAAATAAAAAATTTTCGTAGTATGAATCCAGAGCACGTAAGCCTCTTTCATTATATTAGATTTACAATGTTGATTTGCTGACAGCCTAAACTACCCTTTGTTTGATATTCAGTGAAGTTACCATAAGAGTAGAATACCACAACAGTTTCAAGTAGCCCCTGGTAATTACACATATGACCAGAGGGTACTTGAAAGGGTAGTATGTAAACCTCAATGGACGTCCCAAATACGCATCTGCAAAAGGAATATACTTGTGGCAGTCTACCCTTCATTGATGACAAGCCTATCCAGGAGAGTTGAGAATCACAGTAGTGAAAGAAGGGACATCAATGTGAAACCAACGTGTATCCAGTTACTTTTCATATATCATAAGGCAGATAAAATTTTAAAAATTAATAATAATAAATAATGACTGTCCTGTTTTGTACATTTTCTTCATGGTTTGAAGATTATTAAAAACATGATTTCAAACAGGAATGATTTTCATCTGTTCTGTATCACAATGTTCCATCCAAACCTCAGGTGGAATGTGAACAACTGATGAGAAAAACTAGATTTCTTGAGGGAAGCACAGAAATTTAAAAAAAAAAAAAAAAAAAGCTCACAATGAAGAATTTGTTGTCTGTTTCTATACATATATACAAGGTGTGGGTGGCTATTAAATAATAAGACCGAACTGCAGCCACTACATACAAATGACTACCTGTGAAACAAAGGTAGTCGTTTGACATCAAACTTATCTGTCAAGTCACATTCTGACATGCTCATTCAATTTGCAGTGAGATAGGTTTTCATTACCTTCTGTTTCAGAAAATTTTCAAAAAAAAAAAAAAAACCCACGATAAAAGAATCCAACAAAATAAAGTAAGATTTCAACACAACTAAAGAAAACAATAACTGAAAGTTATGACGTTGTTATTCAATTTTGGGAGCATAGGAAATAAAGGCCATGTTGCTCCATGTACACTGAAAGGACAGAATTCATGGGATACCTGGTTCCTGGTAATGCGGCGCTAGTGGATGAACCCACCGCTTCACAGATATGTTCACGTTGACAGTAATTGGATGTCGTATGGATAAACATCGTGAGTTAATTGACTCTGAAAGAAGGATGATGATGGGTGGCCGAAGCATGGGCCACTATTGCAGAGGTGGTACAGAAATTGCACCATCACCGTTCAATAGTATCAAGAGTGTATCGGTAATACGCCATTTCCGGAATAACATCTCATCGTGGACAATGTGCTGCGGACGGTTTGTTATTTTTGGTTTTTAGGAGCATTAGCAACTAAGGCTATATTGCTACAGGAATATGTGGTGGTCATTCCCTGACCTTTCCGCATCCTCCGTATTTGGTGGTCACAGGCTCGAACCCCGATCTAATCAAGAAGCGTGTGCTATGCACTACTGCTCCTGCCCACTTGGCTATGGAGGCACCTGCTGCTGCTGCTGTGGATGGACAAAGATGGTGGAAGAACGTGGTCGTTGAAGTCTGTCTCGCATTGTTTCAGCCGACCAGAGAGCGACAGTGTGTGTTTAGTGTTAAACGGCACGGGGGGGGGGTGCCCCCATCTCTGCTAAACATATACACTGTCACTCTCTGGTTGGCTGAAACAATGCGAGACAGACTTCAATGGCCACATTCTTCCACCACCTTTTCCCACCTACAGCGCTGGCCAACCAGAGAGCAACAGTGCCAAAAATCACCACTGACTTCAATGAGGGAGGTGCCAGAAACACCTTCACCAAGATCATTAGCCGCAACAGGTTATGGGAGCCGCTGACCCACCAGAGTCCCATTGCTAACACCATGACACACGACTCTACACGTGAACTGGGCAAAAGAACATCTGCACTGGACCTTGGATGATCGGAGATGGGTCTCCCGGTCAGACGAGTCCCATTTTGAATTATTTCGAGTGGACAGGAGGGTTCTTATCTGGAGGAAACTGCACAAAGCTATGCACCTATCATGTCAACAAGGAACTGTTCAGGCAGGTGGATAGTCCGTAATGGTCTGGGGAGTGTTCAACTGGCACATGTTGGGACCTCTGGTATGCCTGGACCATCTCCGAACAGTCCAGGTTATGTGTCCATCCTTACAGACTATCAGCATCCCTTCATGGTCATCATGTACTCATAGGTCAATGGATTCTTCCAGCAGGGCAATGCAGCTCCCCCACAGAGCCTACCATGCTGCCCTCACATGAGACCAACTAACTCAGACATGTTGCGAAAAATATCTGTAAAAATTCCTCCCATCATAAATGGGATTCGAACTCACGGTTTTTCCACCCAGTGTGGGGAAGACTGTGATCCTACCAAATGTGCTAACCACAAGAGCACTGAAAGTTATGAGTTATGTCAAGTTTATGGTGACTAGAACATGTTTTAACAGTATTCTGCATGTTTTAACAGTTTACCACCACGGAATGGCCTCCCTGTTCACAGATATGAACCCTGTGGAGCATCTTTGGGATGCTGTCGAAAGGTCAGTTGAAGCTTTGGATCCTCCAACCAGGAAAGTGATAGAATTATGGACAGCAGTGCAGCAAAGCATGCATGGAAATAGCTGTGGGACGCTTTTGTGAGCTAGCCTCGTGTGACTGTCCTTATATGGGCAAAAGGTGGGCCTACCTGCTACTAGGTAGATATCCCATGATTTCTGTGCACTCAGTGTATATTGTTTGCAAATTGCTTGTGTTCTGAGGTTGATTTTCTGTTTGCTGGACAAAAAAAAACAAACAATGCTGCCCCAGTCTGAGAACAACTAACTCAGCCACGTTGTGAAAAATATCTTTAAAATTCCTCCCATCATCAACGGGATTCAAACTTGCATCTTTTCCACCCAGTGTGGGGAAGACTGTGATCCTACCAAATGTGCTATCCACAGGTGCATTGAAAGTTGAGTTATTGCATCAAGTTTAAGGGGAAGATAGTATATCAAGAGTTGCATGTTTGAATGGCATAAAACATTTTTTAGAGAGAAGAGAGAATTTGGAAGACTATGAATAAGCTTGTGAAGCATATATCGCAAAGCATAAACGATGCCATGTTCTCTGCTCTGGAAATTCATATTCAAGAATTTGTACATGGTTTGGTAATCTCAAATCATTCTGAAACCACAGTGTCACAAACACTGCAGACATATCTGAACAAATTATTCAAAAACATTCTTCACGATCTTCATTCGCCGATTGCACTGTTCTTTTTGATGTTGATGGCAGGAGATCTGCCTCTAATTGATCTTGCTGCCATTTATGCTTACAACTCTCTCTCTTGCATTCTGTCACTGACTTTGGCGCTTGCTTTTCAATGTTAGATTTGTGATTTTATCGAAATCTTTGAACACGTTTAGTTGATGTAACTTTCGGCATTATCACAACTTAACTAAATGAAACCCGAACGCACTGCTCGACAAATGCTTAGTAACTGAACGAAGTAGTTACTTTAGCGAGTTGTTCAACTCTCAAAAACTAAAAACCCAATTTGAAATCTAGTTATATATCCTTGTAGAGCTCTCAGATAGCAACAATTTTGTTGCTTACTGTTTATGTCTATCATAGTTTAGAAGTTGAGAGTGAAATTAACCAAGGCGCAATTGGCAAATGACCAAAATGTGATTTTTTTTTATTTATTTATTTATTTTTTTTTTTTGAAAAAACTAAAAAGGTTCACATTTTGGTCATTTGCTATCGACAAATATGCAAGAAAAAATTAGAAATTGATATTTCACTTTTTTTTTCCTTTTTTTTTTGGAAAAACCAAAAAGTTAAATATCAATTTTTCTAATTTTTTCTTGCATATTCGCCAACGGCATTATATATCTGAAAAATAAGTATAAATTGTTTATTCTATCGTGTATTAGTTTCGGAGTAACAGCGGTTAGACGTTTCGCCTTTTGTGACAGCCTGAGCGCCGTAGGGTACCCAGCATAGACATTATTCACATCAAAAAATATGCTACCCTCACCTGAGCCCAACAAACTCTGTCACGTTGTGAAAAAGACCCATAAAAATTTCTTTCGTCATAGACGGGATTCAAACTAGTCTTGTCCACCAGGCCTGGGGAGGGGGGGAGGCAATTCTATCAACTATAATACCCCCAAGGGCTTCAATAGTCATATTATCAAAACGTAGCAAGTTTTACTATCGCACCGATTCCATTTTCTGCCAGTTGGACATTCCCCAAATGAACTGACTCTGGCTATACATTTTTCCAACATGCACCTGTTGACAGTTTTATTTCTTTCAGCGATAAAGCTATGATTCTGATACAGTCCACAACTGAGAAATGTTTCCATGCCTCCATTACTTCAACAAATTCGGAATAAATTTTTTTCCAAAATCCATTGTAACGATTTACTGTAATGAGTTTTAAAGGTGGATGTAATGCCTTGATCTAATGGCTGAATAAAATAAGTTGTATAAAACTTTGAAATTAGATTTTTTTTTTCACAAGTTCAACAGCACAGAATGTAACAGGGAATTTTCCAACACAAAAAAAAAAAAAAAAAAAAAAACAGGGATTTCTCAATAAATTTTTTTGACTAGCAAGTCAACAGCAGGATTCAAGAGTGTAAATGTTGAAAAATTACATCCAACATAATAACAGTGTTTTCTCTGTGCAAAAGCTCAAAAATGCCATTAAAATTTTTACCAAAATTCTCTAGCCGTGTTAGGAACATAACTTCTATGTTTGGATGACTTAAATCTTTTGGATGGCCTGGTGTGTTATCCAATAGTAATAAAACTTTGAAATCTAGAAAAGTACCATGTTGTGCGAGGATTGCTGCAATTTATCAATCGTGTTTTAGGGCAAAAATCGTGTTATACAGGGGTTGCCTGTAGTTGTTTTTATTTAAGTGTATCATTCAAAAGAATATTTTGATGTTTTAAATTTTTATATTTCCTTGTTATTCTCATTCACTATCAATCAGCACTATATAAGAAAACACACTATTGTCATCTACATTAAACACATACCCATTTCTTTTTCTTTCCTACCAATTAAAAGTGAAAATTCAATCCATGAGGAATACTGTGAAAAATCTCAAGTTACTGCATACCGACCTGTAAGCCCACTCCTACTTGGGCCCTTTTAAGCCACTTATATTATCTCAAATAAATGCCTTTTACTATTAAGAATAAGTGACCCAACACTTCTAAATGAGCAATCTGACAAACTCACCCTTTTCTGTATGAAATTTAAACTACACACTTTAATTAACAGAAGTATGAAAATGTAATAATGAAAAGAAGTTTGACATTTGTTGCAAAAATGATTTCAGTGCTTGTTGTTTATACAAATTTTTTAACTTGTAATAGAAGTAAAGTAGATAATCAGAACTGCTCAATATTTCACTCTCTTCATTATTATTTTTTTCTTTTTCCTGCACGCAACTAAAATAAAACATGTTTTCTTATTCTTAGAATATAGCTTAGTTTTCTAAGGAATAGAAATTCACTATATGGTTAATAAATTTTGCACCATATGGTTAATAAAAGATCCAATGGACCATGGATCTTTTATTAACCATATGGTACAAAGAATCTCAATATTTTGCTGCATCAGTCAAAAAAATAAAATACTATGTTTCCCCTCCTTATCAAGCTAACCTTTGAATGAACTTTCTCAAGTGTTAGCCTCAACTATCCAAAGAGAATCTAAAAACAATGCATGTCTTAACATCTAAATAAAAAATGCATAATACTAAAGAAGGCAGGAGTGGGGCAATCATTACTTACAGGTGTGAATGGCTGGGCTTGCTGTTGCTGCTGTTGCAGAATTTTTTGAACCAAAGCAGGGCTCAGACTACTAATACTGCTGAGACTAGAAGCATGGCCACCTATAGTAACACTGTTAAGTAGACTAGGAGTATTGCTATTCATTGCTGAGCCCTGTTAATAAAATAAAATATGAAAATTAAGGATATTCGATATCTGATATTAGATTTTTTTAATACATAAAAATAGTATCTATACTTCCAGCATTAAATTAAAAACTGAGTGAAAATGATCACATAATTGAAAAGCAATCTCATACAATTTTATCCATGTGAAATTATTTCTCACTAGTGGTAAACATTAAAACTAAATGCTCAATACTGATTGAGTATAAATTGGAAACAAAAAGTTTTCATATTCTAATAATAATTTGCAGCTTATACCAGCATGACAGTTAACAATGGACCATGGATCTTCTGTGGAAAATGAAACTGAAGAATTAGAAACAAGCCAATTACGATATGCAGCGTTCTTCTCTTGGACAGCCTTAGCACATTTATTGGAAAACCAAGGTTTAGATAAAGGACGAGATTTTAAAGTGGAGTGTGGGATAAAGGATTCCATTCCTGCAAGAATAATTTCACTGACACGATCTGAGCAAACGTTGACATCAGAAGTTTTGAAACAGTAATCAGACCAAGGAAAAGAAGAAAAGAAGTCTCGCAGGTCATCCCATTTTGCATTCTTGTAATGCCAAACAATACGAGGTTGGGAATAGCCATGAGATAAAGATTCCATTGGAGAAGAGGCAATCACCAAGTTGTGATCTGAAGTGCCTAAAGGACCTCTCACTTCAACCTTGTACTTAGAAGGGTCGTTTGTGAGAAAAAGATCAAGCGTATTGGCTGTATGATTAGGATTGTCCGGTATTCTTGTAGGTAAATGAACAATCTGTGCCAGGTCATTAGTAATTGCAAAAGCCTCAGCATCTCGACCTGCTGGGTCGGTGTGACTAGAAAACGGAAGCCAGCTGGAGTTGTGAAAGTTAAAATCACCAAGGAAAATTACCTCACTGTTAGGAAAGTTGGACTGGAGAAAGCCAAGTTGCAAAGAGAGGAAGTCAAAGAGCTCCAAGTGATTAGTGGAGCTGGGAGAACGGTAGAGACAACAGATGAATTTGACACAATGAGGTAGAGAGATTTTAAGCCACAGAAGATCAAAGAGAGGAGATTCCAAATTGCCAAGTCTCTGACTGGAATATCAGAACGGACATATGCACAAGTACCACCTTTGAGGCAAAAGGAATCATACAGCAAATAATTTGGACATCTGAGATGAGCAGTAGTTGAATCGACTGATAACTGAGATTCAGTCAGAAAAAGTACATGGGGTTTGGAAGACTGCAAGTGGAAATGGACATCGTTGAGATTAGAATTGAGACCACGTATATTTGTGAAATGAATTAGGAAGTCCTTGGGAGGTTTAGATCTTTTCGCAGATAAGCTTGCTCTATTATTTTGACAATTCATGGTGTATTCAATAGTAAGAAAGAGTGGGTGGGACATGCTGTATGAAGTAATGAAATTTTTGGATATGGTGTACACGTGGTAAGAATATACCCAGATCCTTGACATAACGTGGCCTCGACAATGCTCCCCGCATACCCACTACTCGGACTCCCTCCAGTCACTATCTGGCAGAGTAGAGGTAGCAAGATTATACACTAGCTGATCCGGAAGCTTCCTAGAGAGTTACCAATAGGTTCAGTCCGGTGTACTAACTAGCGGCCGGCCTGTGAACACCGTTTTAGAGCTGTACCCTCGAAATGTAAGGAATATTGGATCTCGCCACAACATTCATCATAACCTCAAAAATCATCAATCATACTGCATAATGGAAGAGATAGGGAAGGGTTGGCCGGAACTTAGCTCTAGAGACTAAACATGGGTTCCACCACTTCAAGCCTCCAATAAGCAAAGTGGTAGTATTTCACCGGTTGATGAGAGTCATCTACCACCTAGAATTTAAGTCAAACCACTGCTAAACTGCCCTATTTATAGACCGGCACCTCCATAGCCAGGCGGGCAGGAGCAGCAGTGCGTAGCGCACACTTTTTGATTAGACCGGGGTTCGAGCCAGTGACCACCAAATACGGAGTATGGGGGTCAGGGAATGACCACCGCATATCCCCGGAGCATATGGCCTTAGTTGCTAATGCTCCTAAAAACCAAACAACAACCTATTTATAGACAAGCTTAGAGCATTTTTAGTTCATTTCTTAAAAAAAAAAAAAAAAAAAAAAAAAAAAAATCCAAGGTCAAAATTTTAATAGCTATAGTAATCCAGTAAATACTAATGGCATACAAACCTTAACTTGAGGTTTAAAACCCTGAGCACTAGCAAATCCTGGAGCCAGGATTTGAGGTCCTTGAAAACCTGCTGGCCCATGAAAGTTACCCTGTCCAAAGGAAGGATCGAGACTGTGTTCAGCTAATCCAAGTTCATCTACTACGCTTCCTGGCCGCAGTTTACGACCACCAAAGCTATCCATTTCTACTGCACTATTTTCTCGAACTGACAATGACTGCAGTTCAACTGAAAAACAAAAAATAAAATAAAATAAATAAATGTAAAATTTAATCACACCAAAGCATCTTTTTGCTGGTTTGTAATTAAAGAATTTTATATACCCCCTGATAAGCAAAATTTTTTGACAAGAATCATTTATTTGATGTTATTTCCTGAATTAAGAATTTCAAAATTAAGAGTGCTCAATTTTTTCACATTTCTTCTGGGATAATCGAAAATATCAATTAAGGCAATAGAGGATGTAGCAAAAAGGACCAAATACAGAGAACCCATTTATTTTTAGTGAAATAGTAAAAATTATTAAACAACTAAAATTTTTAAAAATGTTTCCTCCCTCTCTCTCTTGCACATAAACAGGCTTTAAACTTTACTAGTTTCTTAATTCCTACCATAGGAATTAAGAAAATTCCTAATTGTCTGTTCCAATTGACTCCTTTAGAAAAGGATTGCAGAAAAACCATTCTGTTGTTAGCCTCACCCAAAGTTTCAGATGTGCACATGCACGCGCACACTTTAACTTTCCGGTACTCCCAGAAGACATGCAACCTTCCACGGATACCGACGATAATACTGTCAGATGTTTGGGTTGTCTTAAAAGGCAAGTGGGGTCGATAGCTTCAAGAGGTTCTCGCCACACCCTTTGCCTACCATTTGGCAAAACAGCTTGTATAGTGATTCATCTGACTACATGCCTTTCTTCTATTGTTCCACTGCCCAATCACGATGTTCTCTGCATCACTGAGGGCAGATTTTTCTGTTTTTTTTTTCTCTAAAAAAAAACAGTAGCTTCTGAATAGGCAGGTGACTGCCAATACCCAATTTCTTCAAAATTCCCTGCACATGGTATGGGGAATGTTTTAGGATAAAATAGGGCAGTTCTGGGCTTGGCTGAATTCATTTGTTGCCCATTGGATCTCCTATTTTTCCAGTACAGTCCTCCTTAGAGTATGATGGCTTTGAAGTATTTTGAAGTATTCTTTTTCTGCTACATTAATGCATTTGAGATGTGGAAGAACCACTTGCTTTTGAGTCATTAAAAACCTTTTAAATGGGTGCTTTTGAGAAACCAGTTATGTCTTTCATTTCTTGAATCATGGATCCTGATAAAAGTAAATCCATGATAAGATCTTTTTCAAAGTCTGATATATCATGCATTTTCCCCATTCTGGCTTCAGATTACATGCAGTCTTTATACTCAACAAGACAACATTTCATCACCCTATGTGACATTTTTTTGCATCTATTTACATTTCTTCTGTGTGTTGCTATCTTAATACAATGGTTCATAATTTTTTTGACTACAAGTTTTGAACAAGTTTTAATTTGATATCTCATTTCTTGAGGGCATCACTAATTACAGTAGTTTAACAAAAAAAAAAAAAAAAAAAAAAAAAAAAATTTTTGTACATCTGGAGCAAGAGCTGCAGATTTGAAAGGAAATTGATCAGCTGTTTCCAAAAATACCAAAATTGTCTCCACCAAAAGATATACTAAATAATTTTAGAATCTTAACCAATTTCAAATATCATATTATATGATATCTGAGAGAAGCAAAGAACAATAATATGCAAAAACCTGAGGTGGAAAAATCGGGCTTGCTACCTGAAAAGCCAAGAGGGAAAAATCCCCATATTATAATGCTCGATATATTTCAAACAGTATTGGAAAAAGACCTAATCTTGGATAGCTATTACAAAAATTTTAACAGTGAAATGACAATAGAAGAATTTGCTGATGAGTTTATGCTGAAAAGAGAAATGGACTAAAAGCAAAAGAAATGGACAGATTAATAAAATCTTAGAAATTACACCAAAAATTTGGAAGGCACTGAAGGAACGACAGAGAATCTATAATGGCTGGACCAGTCATAACACTGGTGTTCAAAAAAAGTGCATCACCTTAAAACTGTAATTGTCATCCGAATAACCTAAGTATATAGCAATATTTCTTACAGATTGCATCAGATAAGATTAACATGTGTAGGTGATGATGTAATATTGCATCAGCTGTTACTTTCAGCTATATAAGCAAGCTCTGCAAGAGTGCTATTGTTGCTTTATGCGAGGATGTTCTTCCTGTCATATTGCTTATAGAGTGTCTTGTAATCAGTCAACAGTAAGTAGATTTCTTTCCAAACTCAAGAATACTGGTTCTGCTGAGAGGAAAAAAGGAACTGGATGCAAACAAGCCTCTATGCCAAAACAGGACCGCATCTTGAAGTGATTAAGCCTTAAAAACTGTAAAGCTTCTTTGTCTGAGCTGAAAAGAAAATGGGAAGAACATACAGGAGTGGGAGCAAGTGCAGTAACAGTCAGAAGATGCCTCTTCAAAAATGGACTTGTAGCCTGTCATCCTAAGAAGCCCCTCCTCACAAAAAAATATGAAAAGGGCCCGATTAATTTGGTGTAAGGAGCATGTCAAATGGCCCCCCGAGCAGTGGAAGACAATTATTTTTTCAGATGAGAAAAAATTCAACCTGCATGGCTCTGATGACAGACAAACGATTCGCCATAGATGTCGTGAAGAATACCATCCAGACTGTGTGGTGTCTACAGAAATCCCCTACCATGATATGGGGGTGCCTTTCGTATCACGGAGTAGGTCACCTGCAGTTTATAAAAAATTTCGTAAATGTCAATGGATACCTGGCTATATTGGAAGGCAAATTGCTGCCAACCATTAGAGACCATTTTAACCTGACAGGTAACTGCATTTTTCAGGACAACTCTGCTCCTTGTCATTGGGCAAAAAGTGTAAATCTGTAGTTACTTTTAACTTCATTTCTGCATTAGAGGTTCAACAGCAATGTGTTTACATTTGTCACAGGTGAAAAAATGGTTGGAAGAACGGTCCATTACAACTCTTAGCTAGCCAGGTAACCAGCCTAGACCTGAATCCTACAGAGAACTGTTGGCATCGTGTGGAATCTGCAGTTGCTGGAAAGAAATCAAAGACCTTTTGGGAACTTCAAGAAGCCATAATTCGTGTTTGGAGCCACACACTATCAGCTTATCTTCAGATTTTGATCTTGTCAATGCCTCAACGGCGTGTTGCTGTCATCAGGGCCAGAGCCAGTTCAACTAAATATTAGTTTGCACCTGGTGAACTTTCATTTTATTTTTCATTTAAAATGATAAACTGAAGCAAATTGGGGGCTTCTGATAACATTTCAGACATAATTGTTGTGTTTACTAAAATTGTTGTATAAAGGTTGAAAATGCTTATTTTGGAATATTTTGAGAGACCCTGTCAAATATTACTTAGCTTTGCCTTAACTATTAATAAATATCAATAAATGGGAGAATTAATCTTGGAAGTTACTAGGCTTTTCATACCAACTAAGAAATATTGTTCGAGGTTTAGGCCTAAATGGATGTCAGATGAACTAATGAAACGTGGCAGAGAAGAAAAATGCATGGGATATATAAAAATTAATGGGTGACACGAAAGCTTATGATAGATAAGCTGGTCTGTAACCAAGTCACAAAGGAGGTTAGGCAGATTACGAGAAATCTCTGGCAACGGATGCAAAGAAAAACAGCAAAGGGTTCTTTATTTATGTAAACTCTAGAAGGAAAGGGATGAGTCAGATTTGTCCACTGGATATCAATGATTCAACTGTTGATAATCCTGCTCAGGTAGCTAACAAAATGAGTATTTTGTATCTACATTCACACAAGGAGTTATTCAGGGAGGGTAATGCCAGAGGGGAATTAAAACTCTGGCAGCAAGCTAAATGATTTTGTAATAACTGAGAGCAAAGTGGAGAATAAATTGTTGAAGATATACATAAGAAAGGCACCTGGGATCTATCAAGTTATATTAAAGGAGGCAGCAAAGGAAGTAAGCAAACCCTTAGCCATAATTATGAGAGATTTCTTGAACTCAGGGGAGGTACCCATGGACTGGAGATGTGCAAATGTGACCCCAATTCACAAAGGAGGATCAAAGGGCGACAAGTAATTATAGACTTGTTAGTTTATCTTCTGTTCCAGGGGAATTAATGGAGGCACTGGTTAAAGAAGCACTGCAGGATCATCTACACAAGACTTCAGTTATAGCTCGGACAGAGCATGGTTTGTTAAGGGGAAGTCTTGTCTGACCAATTTGATTGGATACTATGATGTGGTCACAAAGGAACTGAGTGCAGGGAATAACGTTGATATATATATATTTGGATCTTAGAAAGGCTTTTGATACTGTTGCACATGGAAGACTGCTGCACAAATTGGAGCAGTGTGGTATTCAAGGCAAATTGCTGCTATGAATAAAGGGATGATTGAGTGGGAGAAGACAGAGTGGTAATCAATGGACCCTGCTCTTTGTGGACTAATGTTATTAGGGAGTCCCTCAGGGGTCAGTGTTGGGTCCATTGTTGTTTTCTGTATTTATTAATGATACTGGTGATGGTATATCAGACTTCAGCTGAAGAAGGATTGAACTTTCCTTCCACAACAACTGGCAAACCAGGACACTGACTTTACCTGACCAAAACTGAAAGGAACAGGAGAAAACCAAATTGATGAGGAAAACATACCCACTTAAGTGGACCAAGAATGAGCGAGAGTGAAAACCCACTAGGACAAAGAGTGAACGGAGGGTATCCCCAAATGATATTGGACAGAGTGCAAACCTCAACCCTCCGATTGCACCCTGGGACAAGGGTTCGACTCGAGCTCATATCGGAAGTGAGATAACCAGACTTGATCCTGAAACAACCTTTGAGTAAACGAAATATAAGCAAACCAAGTGGACCGGAAATCCAAACATCATAACCGAACTAAACAGCAGAAATTGCTGCCACATGCCCTATTGGCAACCTTTGCTCCTGTTCCCTCCTCCCCTATTTCTTCTCCTGGTGGGACACTGATATGCCCACTGTTCTGCCTTCTCTATCGTCCCTATACTTCTGTCTACCCCCCAGTCTTCAGTCTCCCTCCCTACTCGTCTATATCGTCAGCCAATGCCCCACACAATGGAAATTTTTTAAAAGTATCCAAATTCTCACTGCATATGTGAACCCCTTTCGGCTTAACTAGCTTCTAGCGTCCATCACCCCCTATTTTTATTATTATTTTTTTTTGTTTTTATTCCATAGGCCATAGCCACTGAAATCTCAGGAAACTAGGTGGCAGGGCCTGCCAGAGCAAATAATTTCTCAATACTGGTGTACCTGGTCTGCCTCCACGGGGCCAAGTGTGGGCAACATTGGACTCCAGCAGGAGTCTAGGGGCTAAATGGCCAGAAGAACAGAACAACGATACACAACGCTACACTCACACAATATCCATATACTTTTAAATCTCTGGCCTTACCAGTGAACTGGTATGCCTACAATGAAAGCAATGCAGATATGGGGGGAGCCCCTGGTGCCATTTGACACTAAATACACTTATACTTATAGAATATCTACAAGCAGACAGACTTGCTACTACTGCAACTATCACAGCGAGTGCTGATGTCAACTGCCGGTCAGCCTTCACATAGCTGAACACAAGACAAATCACACACACATACCAAATATCAGATTACATAGCCATCTCTCCATTTCAAGTGCTAAACCAACCAAATAACCTACTAACTTTTAGCAGTGCTATGTGGGAGAGTAGTAGTAGCATGTGATGCAAGAAAGCAAGTGCATGAGCTTATGCAGCATCAGCCAAAAAAAAAAAAAAAAAAAAAAAATACACACAATTCCCTTCAAATGCCTGTCCAGTTCCTCCTTAAATTCATTTAACCTATCAACTTCCACAACAGATGGAAGTCTGTTCCGGCAATTAACCACCCGCTGGCTAAATGCAAATTTCCACACATCTATTTTACATCTGTCTTTTTCTTAATTTGAATTTATGCCCCCTTAGGTTCGTAATCTGAACAAGTGGAAGGATCCCATCAGAATTCAGTGTGCTCAACCCATTCAAGGCCTTATACACCTCAATCAGATCACTGTGCAGCTGCCTAGTCTCCAGCTGCTGCAATTTGCAGAACTTAAGCCTCTCTTGGTAAGAGGATCCCTTCATTCCGCTCACCAATCTTGTTGCCCTTCTCTGTACACGCTCAAGCAAATCTACATCCTTACTAAAATGAGACCTCCAGTACGCAGTACTCAAGGCGTGGCCTCACCAATGCCTTATACAGGGGACAATCACCTCCTTTTCCCTGCTAGCAAAATTCCTATATATCACTGACAAAACCCCATGACCTGCCCTGGCAGTCTGTCTGTATTGCTCAGAAACTTCATATCTGACTGCACAATTACTCCCAGGTCTTTTTCATTTTCTACCACCTTAAGTGTAGTACCACACAGTTGGTACTTTTCTCTTGGGTTAATTCTACCCAAGCCGAGTAGGTAAAGTACCTGCCCGGCAACCCAAAGGTCGCGGGTTCGATTCCTGCCTCGGGCTTGGATCAAAGTACTGCAAAAACCTTGGGAGGTGCAATATGGCCACAGAAGCCGATGCGCCAACTACCAAATCAAAAAAAAAAAAACTTCTACCCATATGCAGTAGTTTGCATTTGTCAAGGTTAAACTTCAGTTGCCACTTCTTAGCCCATCTCCCCAAATTATCTAGATCCTGTTGCAGTAGCACACAGCCATTACTGTCATTAACAACCCTGCCAACCTTTGTATCATCTGCAAACTGCGACACTAAGCCTGATATACCTTCATCAATATCATTGATAAATATACAAAACAATAGAGGACCCAACACCGAACCCTGTGCGACTCCACTCGCAACATTAGTCCATGAAGAGCAGCACCCATTGATTACCACCCTCTGTCTTCTCCCACTCAAACATCCTTTTATCCATTGTAGCAACTTACCCTTAATACCATTCTTGGTGGCAAGAGTGACATTGTCACTCTTGCCACCAATTCAATAGTTTATAAAATTACTGAGTGGTGTGTCCAGCCAACCTGGACCACATCAGATCATAGAGCTATCACCTTTAAACTTAAGACAGTTACAATAGATATTAAAAGGTTTTTTAAAAAACAAAAGGCAACCTGGCAGATCACAGAACTTACAGCTGCTGAGCTGCAAAAAAGCAGAAAAATGAGTGGTCTAGATCAAACAACAAATGTAGCCCAGACGAGCAAGCACTGATTATGACAAACAGTCTAACAAATACATCAAACCTGTCTATCCAAAGGAAAAAAAATGAAAAAGCAGATAGTCCCCTGAAATGACTATACTCAAGAGAAGGGTGCATTGGGCAAGGAAACACTTTCAACATGCCAAAACCTCTTGGCCACAAAATTATTAGGTGGGTTTCCTGAGAGATTCTATAAGAATCTCTCAGTATTCAGTATACAGCCTTCATTAGAGACAAGAAAAAAGAATCCTGGAGGCACTTGGTGGGAACTAATGGGTTCACAAAAAAAAAAAAACCCTCTTGGAGAGTTGAATGACGGCTGAATGGTGACCAACAGGCTGCCATGAGGAGATGTTATAGAAACAACTGTCAAACCAGATGGAACCCCAATTGGGCAGAATCTGTGAACATCTTAGTATTATCCACACTACTCGGAACTATTTCCTTGCCCAGATTGATTTCATGAAAGGAAATACTGATTATAACAAAGCCAATATAGAACACCTCTGTTCACTGCAGAAGAATTAGAAAGAGCATTAGCTAAAACCAAGAACAATAAATGTCCAGGTTTTGACTGTTAGAGGTTGAAATAATCAAAAATACTAGCAGAAATAAAATCTAACAAATTAATAGACTTATACAACCACTGCCTGACAGAATATTCCCAAAAATATAGAAAAAAAGCTGTCTTAAGACTAAATTCTTAAAAATCCTGAGGAAACCCCCTACTGATCCTAAATCATATAGACCAATATAGACCTGCCCTACTCCCTGTACTATGGGAAATATATGAAAGATTAATATATAACCGATTATCTCAATACTACATAGAAGCAGGATTACTTTCAAATAATCAGTATGGTTTTAAACAGGGCAACTCTATGGAGGATGCTATGCACCATCTACTGACAGCAGTTAAAAACACAGAGGATAAGTATATGTTGGCAATTTCTATTGACTTTGCTGGGGCATTTGACTCACTCTCTTGGTCTAGTATCCTTAGAAGACTCCGCCAGACAAATGCCCCACAAAACCTTTATAAGGAAATTAAAAGTTACCTAAAAACAGAAGTGTCTCAGTACATACAAGGTTCCATGAATTGACACGCACTGTGAATAAAGGTTGCCCACAAGGTTCAATCCTTGGCCCTTTCTTCTGGATGAGTTTCTGACCTTGGATCTGGGCCCGATGGAAAGGCTAGCTTTTTCAGATGACTTAATTTTCCTCGTAAAAGGTAACATGCAAGTGGTTGTAGAGCAAAGATCAAATGCCACCTCTTGCAGCTGCAGGAGTGGGCACAAATGCACACGTTCAGGATAATTTGAAAAAACTAAATCCATACTGAAAGTTAGACACCCCCTCCTAAAATTAATGGAAAAACTGTAAAAAAGGTATCAGAACTAAAATACCTGGGGGTTGTTTTTAACTCTAAATTCACTTTTTTATCCCCATTTGGCACATCTGGTAAAAAAAAGTGAGAAATTATGCAGGCACGATTGCCAGGCTCTAAAGAAAGACCCTGGCAATAATATACTGTTCAGTGTTCCTACCTGTTATAAACTATGGAGCCGATGCACGGGTTACCTGCTTGTTCATAGTAAGAAACAGGAACAAATTAGAATCAATATAGAGAACAATACTTCTTGCCCACTATCCCCTTCTTACCTTCACTTTTTTTTTTTTTTTTTACTGTGCTCTCCCTGTCTGTAGCTTTGGCTAACAACAGCGTTTGCCCTGCCATTGCTTCATACTCCCTACTGCTCGACCTGTCTCCTTGTGGTGGTAAACCAGGGGTTTTGGTGAAAAGACAGCCAAGTTGAGGCCAGATGAACAACAACCACCACACTAATACTATACAAACACTCACTAACCTATATAAATCTTGCCTTTCCAGAGTTTTGTATTCATTGCATTGCCTGATGTGGAGTGGGGGAAGAACTCCCAGAGTCTCATTACAAATAACATGCATTACAATATACACTAGTACCAAACATGGATTAATGTCTCCTGTAGTTCTCTCTAAGTGGTCTTAGTTTCTTTCCTATTAACAAAACACCCATTTTGTTCCAACAATTTTCAACTGGATTGAGATCTTAACTGTTCCCAGGTTGTTATTTTGCCAGGTTGATTTATCCTTCAACCATTTTTGGACTTTGGTTAGTAAAGACAGCAAAACAAATTACATTTATTTCGCTGTCTGCCATAGGTTTTTTCATCTGATGCACAATTGGATAATCTATTCAATGAAAGAGATAGAAGAATAATTATCCCGGTCTGCCTTAGAAAATTTTGATATTATCTGATTGAGCAATGGCCAAGTGTTCTACATCCACTAAGCGGATTGCTCTTTCATGTTCTGAAAGACATTTTCCAAGCCGTCTCCCAGTTTCCCCAACGTAGCAGCTAGTGCAGTCACGGCAAGAGCTGCAGTAGACCAGACCACTTTGTAGTAAGGTGGGAACTGGTGTTTTCACTTTAGAGATGAGGGATCGTAACTGTCTGCCTGGGAGTTATACGCATTTTATCCCATGTGATTTTAAATCAGTAGCTTAATTCAGTAGCACTGATTTTAAACAGTGATTTAAAATCACATGGGATAACATCACTTTATTACACTTACAAATCAAAGTGGAATATCACTTTATTCCACTTACAAATTAACTAATAGTATAAAAAAATAACAAAAAAATCTGATGAGAAAAGCATGGCTTACTGTTATAGGAAAAGTGTCTCCCCAAAATTAACATTAGACAGCCTTTGCTACCTTAAACAATTTTACCATTATTAATACTACATCATAAAAATTCTCACCTAAAGCATCCTCCAAACTCATGTTATTTGCCCTCAAAGCATTTTCAATATCTTCCTTCTGAAAGATTTATATTCAGCTGTTAGGATTTTTAATTCAAAATAAACAGTTACTTCATAAATATTTAATCTATAATACAAAAAAGTGTAAACATTTACCAATAAAAATTAAGATGACAATTATTTCCAAAACATTATATACTACAGACATTGAAATGGTTTGCAAATAATTTTTGAACTACTGCTAATCTAGCACATACGATGCTTCACTTTCCTTGGGTTTGCACGAAGCAATACTACAAATTTAGTGTATCCTGCAAGCAAGTATAATTCAAATTCAGCAAATTTAAAGCATTCATTAAATTAGCAGGTGCTAACATAGGTTTCAGAAAAGTTATAAATTATAAATACTTATCCTGTAACTGGTAAATAACATATCAAAACTCTTGTTATTAAATAAACATTTATTGAAATAGCACATACATAAGCAATATTGTCTCGTTTCTGATGGGGATTTTTTTTTTTTTAAATTGGGTCTTGTATTGGGCTGGTTTTTTTTAAAGAATGAATGTAACATTGGTTGCCCAGTTTGCTTTTATTTTCTCTTCAAAAATAAATCGAACTTTTCAACAGGTCACTGTTTTTGCTTTTGAATGTTCAGCAATGATTTTCCAAAAGTTTTCACCAAAACTTTTAAACTTCAATTTTTATTTTAATGTTTAATGCTTTCCATATTTTTAAAACACTATCATTTTATGTATTTATTTGTTTACAAAATGGGCAGAGAGAGAGAGAGTAAGTAGGAACAGCACGTAAAATTTTACACAAAAAAATATAATAAAATACGCAACATGTGCTAACAGATAACCATAAACTGAAATGACATTAATGAAAAATAATAATGCGGTGCACAAGTTTTGTACACATAACTTTGGATTTTTGTGTGGTCAGATAATGTATAAAATTGTCTGCACAACTTCAAATACATATTGCAAGATAGTGTGTTATAGCAGGATAAGATGTACATGGTTTCAAGAAGAGTATACCTACTGGATGACATAAATCCAATGGGTATACTCTTCGGTATTACATTAAAGTGCAAACTGGTTAAGAAAGCCTTTTCTTTGTTGTCAACTTAGGGTGAAACAGAGTGCAGCTTCCACAAAATCCACAAAAAAAAAAAAAAAAAAAAAGAAGGGAGGGGGAAACACCACCCAGGGGTATCTACAAAATTAGCAGCATCCAGACAGTGAAAAGTCCTGGTCTCATATTATATGGTCTATATTCAACAGCTAGGAAATTATTGGAGGCACTGGTTAAGGAAGCATTACAGGATCATCCAGACAAGACTTCAGTTATAGCTCGGACACTGCATGGGTTTGTTAAGGGGAAGTCTTGTCTGACCAATTTGATTGGATACTATGATGTGGTCACAAAGGAACTGAGTGCAGGGAATAACTGATATATATTTGGATCTTAGAAAGGCTTTTGATTCTGTTGCACAAATTGGAGTGGTGTGCTATTCAAGGCAAATTGCTGCTAGGAATAAAGGGATGGTTGAGTGGTAATCAATGGACACTGCTCTTCGTGGACTAATGTTATTAGTGGAGTCCCTCAGGGGTCAGTGCTGGGTCCACTGTTGTTTTCTGTATTCATTAATGATAGTGATGATGGTATATCAGGCTTAATGTCCAAGTGTGCAGATGATACGAAGGTCGGCAGGGTTGTTAATGACACTAATGACAGTACGCTGCTGCAAAAGGATCCAGAAAAGTTGAGTAGATGGGCTGAGGTGGCAACTGAAGTTTAACATTGACAAATGTAAAGTACTACATATGGGAAGCAGTAACCCTAGAGTTACGTATCAACTCTATAGTAATACACCGACAGTGGTAGAGAACGAAAAGGACCTGGGGGTAATTGTGCAGGCAGATATGTTTTCTGGGAAGTACAGATGGTCTGCAAGAGTAGCTCATGGTGTCTTGTCAATGATATACAGCAATTTTTCTAGCAGGGATAAGGAGGTGATTATCCCCTTGCATAAGGCAATGGTCAGGCTGTATCTTGAGGATGCAGCCTGACCTCAAACTGTATACAGGTCTGGAGGCCTCATTTTAAGAAGGATGTAGAGCTGTTGGAATGAGTACAGAGAAGGGCAACATGATTAGTGAATGGAACAAAGGGTTGCTCTCACGAAGAAAGGTTTAAGTCTTGCAAATTACAGTGTCTGGAAACTGGGCACCTGTGAGTTGATCTGATTGAGGTGTATAAAGCCTTGAATGGTTTAAGCATGCTCAATGCTGATGGGATTCTTGCTCAGAATAATCGAATAATCTGAAAGGGCATAAATTCAAATTGAGGAAAGACAGTTGTAGGACAGATGTGTGGAAGTTTGCCTTTAGCCAGTGGGTGGTTGATTGCTGCAACAAACTTCCATCTGTCATTGTAGAAGTTGTTAGCTTAAACAGATTCAAAGCAGAACTAGACAAACATTTGGAGCGAGTGGATGGATAAAATGAGAAGGGGTGGTTTTTTTTTTTTTTTGGTTTTTTTTTGGCTGATGCTATATAAGCTTGCTTTCTTGAATCGTGTGCCCTTGCTAATGCTAATTATCTCCCTACTAGAATAGTGATTCCCAACCTTTATGCTGTGAAGTTATTGTAAGGAGTCTGCAAATTTGTAAGGAACTAATCTTCAAACAGAAACACCTGGATGACCTCTGGCTAGATGTTCATTCTACAAAAAACTATTTGATAAAGCTTTGAAGTTCCTGATGCCTTTTTCTCCATGATATTTGTTTACAAAAGTAGATTTTTACTGTTTGTTGCACTAAATTCTATATAGCAAAACAAGCTGAATAAAACCATCTCTCTCTCTTGTTTAAAAGTTTGTGGTTGCAACTGTCACCGTTAACAACCAGCCTTCCAATGTCTGAAAGCTGCAAGTTAAGGTTTCTTCCTGAGAATTTCCGGGGAAAAATCGCATCTTTGAAATTCCCGATTTATGGATAAAGCAACACTTCCAGAGAAACTGAGATTTTCTTTTTTTTCTTTCTTTAAGTACAATAAATAAGCAAAAGTGCCTTCTGTAGAATGAATAAGTACATTTTGACCATATACGTACTACTATTTTTCAAATAATAGTTTGTACAGGCTGCTCTGATTGATAAAATACAAATTAATTCACATATCTTGTCATGTATTTTCTCAATCATTGAAATACGTACTACTACTATTATGTGGGGACCCACAAAATTTGACATTAGAAAAGAGAATATTACATTAAAGTTGAATGGAAACCACTGCTCTATAAGAAACAAACTCAGCCTGAAAGAATCACTAGAGCCATATTTACTTCGGTTACTCCAAACCACTAGCCACTTCAAATATGCTTAATCCCATAGACTGGACACTGCATGGCTAGTACTCTTCCACCTTTTCATGCAGAGATTTGTTTCTTTTGAAATGTCCTTCCTTGATAACCATTCTCCCAAACTAAAGTCCTCGGAGTAGCACACTAACATCATTGCCCTTTAGAACAAAAACATTGATGGTCTCCGACTTTTCAACAAACTCAACTAGTTCCACCCCTGCCATTTCAAAATGAAAACAGAACAAAATAGAATCCAAGTCAACTTCTGACATCAAAAAAGCAGGAGATTAGTGATTGGTGGTGGTGGTGGTGGGAAGGGACATGAAATTATTGCAAAAAGCAGTTCTTTCACAAGGGGGGGGGGGCACTAGGTAACAGATCTTTTGGAAAGCATTCTTATACATTTTCTGATGCCAGTAGAGAATACTGGCATCAGTAATTAAATTTCACTAAAAGAATACATTTTACATTAAAATGTTTACTTTGTCAGTGAAAGGATTATTTACTAGTACAGATGCTTTTAAATATTAGCATGTGTAATATTTTCTCTCTGGGGTTTTGTTTGGATTGTTTGTTAGCCATTAATTAATTATTACTTCTCCAAAAAAGATACTGTAGCAGACATTGCCCATCTGCAGAAACATCAAGTCAAAGTTTTGTTTATAACAATGGCACTACTATTCGGACTTGGCTGTCACGATCATTTCCAAAACTGCACCAGAAAGAGATCTGAATTCTCTTTTTCTTCACCTGGAACATTCTCTGGTACTTAGCATTGCTATGAGAAGTTATTAAAATGATATTTACTATGGGTGGTGGTTGTAGTTATATTGCTAAACTATTGAAATTAAAAGATTAGAAAACACTTAAACCACAAAGCATGCAAATCAAAACTGAAATTAAATCATAATAAACAAAATGAAATTTAAATAACTAAATTTAATCAACTTACTATATAAACCAAATCGCAAAATAAATTAAATCCAGTATTACAACCTATATGCAAGGTAATGTTTACTATGGGGGGAAGGAAAATGATTTATTATATTTATATCGCTAGACTATTAAAATAGAGATTAAGAAACTTTTAAACCACAAAATACTTACCGTAATGAATTTTGTTTTTGTAATGATATTTTATTTTGAAATAGAGGCATTTAGTTTATAGGGGTAGAATATCATTTTACCTTATCTAAAATCCTATTAACAGCATTAATTTGGCATAGCTATTTTGTAGTTTAAGTGTTTCTTCACCTGAATTTTAATAGTTGTTAAAATACTAAGAATAGCTTGGGATAACGTATACATTTCATGCTTCCTTGTGCATATTTCTCAGTTTCCTATCTAAGGATGACTATGCAATTCTTTCAAAATAACATTTTGTGGGTTATCACATTAAAATTGGCAAAAGTGACCATCAAGAGATCATTCTTTACCTTCAGTGATACTGAGAAGTATCGGACCCCCCTTTCCCCCCACAAAATCAATTTGTTTCAAAAACTTATTCTCCTATGAACAGGATTACTGGATGAGAAATTGGTTCTCCAAATAACATTATATTTCAGTTAAAATTATAAATAATATTTAACTTTAATGTTTCCAATAACTTAGGTGGGCAACTATTATCCATGAATTCTTCCTGGAGCCAACAGACTGCCAAACTAAGTCTGGAATTTACCAAACTTATTCAGAATGTCATACAGCTTCAGCCATGAGTACATTAGATATTGGAGGTTATAACAATTCGTTTGGACATATCAGCATTTTTGATCTAATTAAAAAAGGAGAAAATCCCAAGAGCCGCACCTCAGCTCAAGCTGTGGGGGGGGGGAGTTTAAGAAATGGAATAGAATGGTTAGGGGTTTTATTAAAAAAATATAGATTTTGAAATATTTATTAATACTGAAAAAATGTAACAAACATTCAATTAGGTGTGAATTAATGTGACTTTGTGCTGAAATTCTTGAGCAAGTCACTCAACATCAGGCGATGTATGCCGTAATTTTCATCTTTAAACATGCTAAGACTTGCATTGTTCAGATGGTTTCTTGATTTATTTTTAATGTGATTCCTGTTCGAAAATATTTGCCCGCAGAAATTCAAACCAAAAACTGTAAGAAGTCCAAACGCAAATATTTTCAAATTTATGTGTGTTCGAACACAATTTGGTCTTGCTTTTTCAACTCATTTACTGCAGTCTATTTGTGTAGAATTGCAAGGCGAGCCTTTTGCCTCTCCAAATCCTCAATTTCAGTTTTAAGGCATTTTAGTCTTGCATTCCACAAGTAATTGATTTTTAAGACCTCTAACTTCATTTCAAACTGCATAATGTGAGCTAAAAGTTAAAGAGCAACAGTTACATGCTCAAAGAGTCGCATGAGGCTCGCGAGCCATAGGTTGCAGACCTCTGCCATCTGTTTCCTCACTGCAAAATGGAACATGCAGCATTACCATCTTGCACTTGTACTCATTGAGATCTTGAGATGTATCAGTTTTGACTGCATACTATGCATGTATGCTTCATTTCTTGCCTGTTAGCACTGCATGTGTAATTTGTGACAAAGCATGATCCAAGTGGTGTCTTCTCGTATTTGTCAAACCAATTCTCTTTCCATGTGACACGAATCCTCCACAAAGTTCTCCTAATTCATCTCTTCACTGGACTTCCTCACTCTGTCCAAACAGTGGGAATGTCAACTACCACCGTGGAGCTCTCCGACATGGGCTGACACAGCAAGCACTAGGCAGCTTCCAGACTTGCGATCTTGACACTGTTGAGCATGTCAATGGATATGTCAATGTTCTCTCCTGATTTTAACAATGTGAAACTCTGGGTGCTCGTAAATGATCTTAATAATCTGTTGATGTAAACTACCGATCCCTCTGTTCATGTACTTAACGACATATGCAGCATAAGAGTATTTCTCCGTGATGAATGAGTTGTCGGTGTTTGATTTCAAAATGTTACCGACTAACGGGTTGAACAGATTGTGCCTCTTCTCACTTGGTTGACGTTTAAGAAATACCTTGAGTCAATTTATGCAAGCTCTGAACACATCCAGGTAATAGTCATAGGAGTTCACCCTGAAGAAAGCATGTCAGAGTAATCCTCTAGATTTTGCCATATCTTGTAGTAGTGAGCTGCATATTTTATTTTGTGTCCATTGTCTTAGGCATAGAGCACTAAATAGTTGTCGAGCATCAAGGCATGAATGGTGCTTCCAATTGACATGTCTGTCATTTATCCGGAGGAGTTATTTTCTTGTAACAAGTGAATGCATGTTTGTGAGTTTCAAGCTTGATGGTCCTTGAAGCTTTGCTAGCGGAGACAGATACCAACTTGTCAATCATTGTGATGCAGTTTCTTTGTGCGTACACACAGTAAAAGGTGTGCGTGTGGACTACTGCAATGTTGAAATTCTGTGCTTGAAAAAGTTGACCAAAAAGGTTATAACTTTGACTACAAAATGTTCATAATTACATCCACAATCTTCTTGAAGTATATTAACACTATCTCTTCATTCACTAGCATTGCCTTCTGCACGAAGTCCATCTTGCTTGCGTCGTCCACACTAATATCGCACCCATTATTCTGTAACCTGTGCAATAGCTGAAGAAAGTGCAACCAACAAATTTCATTGGCACTCAGAGTCAAGAACAGTATAGATTTACTGAGCTGTCTAATCACAGCAAATAGATCGTGCTTACGTTGAGCCCAGTAGTATGTTGAGTTTGGAATTGCCCTTAGAAAGGCCAAATTGCTTTCAATGCAGCTGTTAATGTATTCTTTGGATTGAACTTGCTCTCGTGTCAGTTTAGTATTTTACCTATGTATTTGAAGGCCGCTTATCAAAAAGTCACATTCTCGATCTCATTACCTTCATTGCTACGTAAAGGAGATATGGAGTAACACTGCTTCAGTCAGAGAGTGAGCTCGCTCGTTTCCATCACGAATGGAGTCAAATAAATTCTCTCTGAATGTTATGAACTGTCCAAGATAAATTTTGGGAAAGGATAGTTCCTCTGCATGCTTGTCAAAAGCATGCGTAAAGGAGATATGGAGTAACACTGCTTCAGTCAGAGAGTGAGCTCGCTCGTTTCCATCACGAATGGAGTCACAAATAAATTCTCTCTGAATGTTATGAACTGTCCAAGATAAATTTTGGGAAAGGATAGTTCCTCTGCATGCTTGTCAAAAGCATGCAGAGGAACACCATGCAGAATGTACTGTGCAGTACATTAATTTCTCCTGGGATGATTCTAAGATATTTACACCATCACTCTACAATGAGACCTTCCTCAATTGGAACCACTTTGCTTGTTATCTTTAGCCAAATTAATTGCCATGTGACTGCTTTCAAAGAATGACTGATCTACTGTGATTTGATGCAATCAATAGAGAGGTGTGTCAAGCAAATGGTGAAGCCACGCTTTGATCGTCAATCTCCCTTGGCGGTGATGGACCATCGTGTTGACTGAAACATGCACATTATCTGCATGTACGGTAAGCAAAGAGAAATGAGCCTCTGTCACTAAATCCAACTTCGGTAAATGCAATGGAATTTCTGGGTGGACAAAGCTGTTCAATAGCACTGGAATGGTGTTGTTCTTAAGTGATCCTCTACAGCTTTAAACACACAAGGATCCCATCAAAGTCAACGTCGGCAAATGCAGTGTATATCAATGGTGTATCTTTTAGCAGCTGGTTTCTTTGTGTCGTTTTCAAACCATAAATGTAGCATACAGAACAGAAATAATTTTTCATAAATCTCCTTTCAAACTCTTGATACATGTTCTTATGTAGATAGTAGTTGGCTTAAGGAAAAGGAGCTTGTTCAATTAAACTCATTACGCAATTGGAGAAATGTTCCCTTGTACATAATACTCACTCTGGGTACATCATTGTTAGATGGAGTGGCAGCATTACTGGTTGAAGACACTGTTAAATCCAACACTCGATTTTCTGTTTTTTTTTAAGCAATGTCTAATCTTTTCTATTCTCACGAACTCACTGCTACCTTCATCTGTATTTTCTTAGGTCTTTCACTTTCATTCTTGCTTGATACTCTCGAGAATGCTCTGCAGTTTACTTCGGTATTGTTGAACACCTTTTCCAAAATTATTGATGTGAAAACTTCTATTGCGGCACCTAACAATGTAATGTAATGTAATGAAAATGGGGGGACAAAAAAAGAAATTGTTGACAAACACTTGTCAGATGGGCAATTAAATTAGGCTATTTATTAGCTTGGGTTTCACTAACCTCTAAGCCAAGCCAAGTACGTTTTCACACAAAATAAAACCTCTTTCGTGCTTACAAGGTGCACATGCTTTTTTTGTTTTATTGTGACCACCCTAGAAGCTGTAGCAGTTAGTATTGCAGTGGGTATTTCAGTTATTCTTGTTTCATTTACAATGCAGTTCAACGAAATTTGAAAGAATAGTGTTTGAATTTTGTAAATCGGTTCGCTAGAACTCGAGAAATCATACTGATCACGAAAAATGTCACGCTCTCTAATCATACTATTGAGCTTAGCACAGCCTAGTGGGGGAGCATGGGCAGGGACTCTGGTGGAAGCCATAGATGATGTCACTTCTGTGGCACATTTTCATGACGGATCAGATTTACTCGGTTGTAGGCACCAAGGATATTTCATAACAAAAATATTCTCCTTTGAATTGAAACAAAAGAGCTGTTCTTTAAATTTTCAGACAAAAAAAAAAAAACTTTATTACTCAACTGTAAGTCATACCAAACTTCTCCATAAGTTAGACAAATAAGATAATTTTTTTGACTGTCACAGCTTATGTATAACGAATATGGAGCATGGAATAATTGTTTAAAAAACAGAACACCACTTAATTTTGAATAAAGTTGTTTGAACAAAGAATAGATCTGACAGCAGACAAGTGGAAATTATACTTATCTCAAGAAAAAAATATATGCAGGTTGTTCTATAAACAACTCGGGTGATCTTTATTTTGGTTCCCTTGATTTGTTTATTGTGTTAAGCTTTGTCTTCTGAGAGAAGAATATTAGAAGAATTTCTGAACTATCTTGATGCAAAGAAAGTCTCAGATCCTGATGGCATTTCTCCACTTCTCTCTGCTTTTTTATACCTTCTTATTCTGCAGATGTTTCTCTTCTGCTAAGAAATTTGCTCATATCCAGCCAGTTACTAGAAGGCAACAAATACTGCCTGTACAATTATCAATTCACTGCATTTATCTCTGCTCTTCCCAAAGATTGCCATTCATCAATTGCCAATTACCATGAAACCTTCCATCTGATGAAAGATCACTGATAAGAAATCTACCAGTCAAGCCACTTGTGTGACATACTAGTTTATAGTGTGGTAACTGGAAAATGGGATTGATGTTATGAAATGAGTGCCGATGCTTCCATCTACTAGAAATAGATAAGTGAATGGGTAATTGTTCCTCAAGCACTGCAGTCAGGGTCAGTGGAAACTGCCACCATTTCAGAATGTAGCGTGAGATGAACTGCACATTTCTCTTGTGTCTGTGTTGTGGAGGGGCAATGGGGGAAAGATCAAACATCAAGTTGTGTTTGACTGGGAAAAAGTGCCATGGAAAAGTTTCAAATGATGAAGCAAGTGTATGGAGAGAAATGTCTGTTTTGTGCACGTGTGTTCAAGTGGCATAAATGTTTTTCCCATGGAAGAGAAAGAATCACCAAAAGACAGTGAACATCTGGGCCCAGCAAAAAATGGTTCGAACACCACAGTTGATTGAAAGATAATGGAATTGTGCACAAAGAGTTTGTGCCCAATGGCACAAAAGTGTTACTGCTGCCTTATCTGGACATTTTTAAACATTCGTTGCAGAAAATCCATTGTGTGCAGCCTCAAGTATGGAGAAAATGGCAGTTGGTCCCTCTTTCACAACAACACACCAAGCCACAAGGCTATCACATTCTTCGAGAGTTTTTGGCTAGCAAAAAGAGTCTGCATACTGTTGCGCCCACCGTATTCACCAGACTTAGCCACGTACAACTTCTTTTTGTTCCCGATGCTCAAGGCACAGCTGAAAAGCTGTTATTTTGATGATAACACCATTCAAAGAGCTGTGACACAAACGTTGAACATTATACCAGTCATTCCAGTTGCTTTGTAATCATTGCATGCAGTTGTTTGTTTGTTATTTGGAGCATTAGAACTAAGGCCATATTGCTCCGGGATATGCGGTGGTCATTCCCTGACCTTTCTGCATCCTCCGTATTTGGTGGTGACGGGCTCGAACCCCGGTCTAATCAAGAAGAATGTGCTACGCACTGCTGCTCCTTCCCACCTGGCTACAGAGGTGCCATTGTATGCAGTGTGTGGATGCGGGAGAAAGTTACTCTAAACAAACCAAGGTTAGTTCACTGATTTACGGGATCATTATTTTTTTCTAGAATTAGTCTCGTTTTCCGATTGCTGCATTGTGTATTACTCATTACTCATCTACAATTTGATGGAAGAGAAGAGATCAAAAACGTTCGCTACATAGAAAAATTCGCTATATGGAAGTTTGGAAAAGGGTGCCATTCTGGAGCACCATAAAATTATCTTCAATTGGATTCTAAATTATAATTTGTTAATAATATTGTAACTTTTGGCTTGTTCTAAATTATTTTAGGAACATTTCCTTCTGCACTGCCTTTTCTCCCCCCCTTATATTACCTTATGATATATGGTTTTATTTTATTTTTGCTCATTTGGTTGGCCATGCTACTGGCATTGAATTATTTATTTTGTATTTTAAGCAATATGCGGTGGTTCAGGCATTAATGCTGCTCCGATGATTGCTATTCTTATTAATTTTAATTTTCTCCACTTTTTTAACATTATAATGTCAATTTATTTTACAAGGTAGTGGGCGAGTCGGTTAGTTAAAGCACGCTCATATTGCCCTCTATATTCTAATTTCTGTTATATATTTCGGTTCAACAGTTACTGTCAGTTGTACTGTGTTGCCATGCGAGTGCTATATTCTGTTATAATTTCTCACTGCACAAGGTTTGTTTGTTGTTTTGTTGTTTTTAGGAGCATTAGCAACTAAGGCCATATTGCTCCGGGAATATGCGGTGGCCATTCCTTGATCTTTCTGCATCCTCCGTATTTGGTGGTGACGGGCTCGAACCCTGGTCTAATCAAGAAGCGTGTGCTATGCACTGTTGCTCCTTCCCACCTGGCTACGGAGGCGTCACTGCACAAGGACCACCAATATTCAAATCCATTGCATCTGTAGATCAATTAGTGTATTGGTTAGTGTACAGATACTTGTGTGTATGCCTGGATTTGTCTAATGTTCAAAATGCAGCGATTCCCTGACCATTACTGGCCCTGTAATTCTCTGTCGAGATGGGGCATAATGATCAATCTTTCATTTTGTTAATGATTTTATTTGGTCCAGTATTGTAGTTGGCTTTTGTTTCATTTTTAAGTGATATTTCACATAATTTGGAAAACGGTGCCATTCTGGGGGCACCATTAAATTACCTTCAATTGGATTGTAAATTATAATTTGTTACATAATATTGTAACTTTTGGCTTGTTCTAAATTATTTTAGGAACGTTTCCTTCTGCACTACCTTTTCTCCTTCCCTCCCCCCTTTTATATTACCTTATGATATATGGTTCATTTTATTTTCGCTAATTTGGTTTGCCATGCTACTGGCATTGAATTAATTATTTTATTTTGTATTTTAAACAATATGCGGCGGTTCAGGCATTAATGCTGCCCCATCCGGATTAAACGCTAACCACATTAGTGAAGCAAAAGATAGTCCTAAAAGGAAAAAACTTAGAAATTTAATATAATGATCTAGGAAAATTTAATTGATTTTTTTTTTATGAAAAACCCCAAACACGAAAGGTATCAAAACCTATAGTACTTAGTACCGTGCGTGGGTTGAAGGAGAAGTATGGGGGGAGGGGGGATGCTGGAAACTTTACTCTAGAGACTAAACATGGGTTTCACCACCACCTTTATTTAAAAACTATAAAAAGACAATATATTTATCCATCAATAGATGGATAAATGTATTGTCTTTTGTCTTTTTATACATTTATTAGGTGGCGACTGTATCACATGCCACTTGATCATTGCTGTGAATACCACTTATATACAGCTTCTCCCGGCAACATTTCTTTTGGCTTTTTTAATGTCTGTTTATTTAATACACTGCTTTTATCACTCCACATTGAATTTTAACACAAATGCCTTTATAGATTCTTTTTGATTTTTAATGTTTTAATAGTCTGTTGGCGACACTAAAATTCTTCAGCATCCCCCCCCCCCCCTCCCAGGAACACCATTTTTAAGTTGTTCTATCACTTTTAGCTTGTTAATGATAGTAACGTATTTTCTTTTTAAATTCTTTAGACCACAAAATTATATAAAATATGTTAACTTATGTACATATGTATGTACATACAAAAAAGTATGGAAATGAAGTGATATAAACAATAACATCCGTCCAACTCAGTGTCAACAATGATACTAAACAACGTGCAAGGAAATGTAATATATATTCTCTCTTTGCATAGAGAGAGAGAGCGACTCATCTGCTTTGCTAAATCCTGTCTTTCAAAGTACTCAACTGTGAACAGAATTTTTCATATTTTGATCCAGATTAGCAAGTGTTTACTGTGTATATATACATCCCCCCCACTCCTGGGCAATTAGATTATTTAGTTTGAAATAACTAAAATATCATTGATTAGTGGCATTAATTACACAAAAATAATTTTGCGTAATTAATATACTCCACAATGACCATATAAGGGTAGAGGAGTTCACAAGACAGCATTACAAAAACGCTAATGCTGCTATGATCATGAATTTTTTTGAAATTCTATTATAATATGCAGTACACAAAGAATTTTTTTTTTTTGGAAAAAAAATTATACAATCATATTTTTTTCATATTTTCATATTTTTGTGTTCATATTTCTTTCTCTGCAAAAAAAAGTGGTTGCTAAGGTTTCAATTTCCCAACATATTTCTGAAAGTTAAGATTTGCTATTGGAGATATTTACAAGGTCAAAGACACATAAAGGTGCGATGATATCATTTTCAAAAAAAACTATTATATGCGACTAACAAGATTTCTTATGTAGTTGCTAATAAATGAATTTCCTTGACAGTGACAAGACTGGATGAGAATTAAATCTCTTCAATGACAAGCCCTGCAATGAACCGAGAGAAATTGACAGACATAATATATTTCTGGTGGTAGCTTGTTGTAATCCAAGGCTGCCCTATAGTGTGTAACCCTGAAATATGTTTGGAGATTGTAGTATCTGGGAAGATCCCAGACAGTTCTGACTTAGAACCATCTTTAGGTTGGCAAGAAGTCAGAACATTCAGCTTAGCATGAAGAGTAGAACTGCAGGTATACAGAACATGGAGTGTCAACTTTCTGCCAGTAGTTAAGGGAGAAGGCAAAGCTGGAAAATAAGCTTGACAAGATGGGGGGGGTGTGTTGCCTTGGTGATGGTGCAACTTTGTCTACCATGACATGTAAATCTCTGATTAGTTCTTGATACAAAGACTAAAATGTGGGTAGGCAGCGGGGCTGAAGTGGAGGGTATATACCCTCTGGTTTTTGAAAGGCTTGGAGAGGGGGGGGAAAAAAAAAAAACTCAAATATTAAGATATTTACTGAAAATAAATTTATTAGAATTCGATTCTTAGGCAATACTTAGTTTTATTATTTTATTATATATATATATATATATATATATATATATATATATAAGTAAATATGACACACACTAGAATTTGATCAATAAGCACAGTATACTTTCTGCATACATAACATTCACAGAGTACACCTGCTAATTTTATGAGATTTTTATGTAGTTGCTAATAAACGAATTTCCTTGACAGTGACAAGACTGGATGAGAATTAAATCTGATTAGTTCTTGATTTTCCCAGTGTGGCTCAAAAACGTATGCCAATATAATTTGGTTATAATTTGGTCAATAATAATAAAGCATACCATAAAAATAGCTATTTCCGCCAAAGTGATAAAGATGGCTCATTTGTCATCTTTATCACATACAGGCTTTGGACACAGGATGTTCCAAGTATCACCTGATGATGGATGAGATCCAGCCATTGAAATACCATTTCTGACTAATGCATATACCTGGATATGCATTAGCCAGAAATGCATATCCAGGTATATGCATTTCTATATCCACACAAACTAGATTAATTATATACATAATTAATTTAGTTTGGATCACCCAAGTGCATAATAGAGGCATAATAAGGTGCAACAGTGTATCCCAATAACTTCAGGAGAATGCTCACAGCATATTCAAGCCTCTCATGCATTTAAGTTGTTGACAGGTATGTCATAGAAAGATCAAATTTTTGTCAAATGTGAGCCCCAAAAATCTGGTCTCGGTTATTACTGGGATGGAATTTTATCCAAGCACCTCAATCCAAGGTTCAGGATTTTTTTGTGGCAAAAATGAATGAAAATGGTATTTTGTAGAAAGAAGCTGAAGCCATTAGTCACTACCCAAGAGTTAAAGTGATCATAGAATGTTAACATTCAGGGACTTGAATAATTTCAGGGAGTACCCCAAGAATCTTAAAACTGATCCTTTGGGTACACCCTCCTCTCTGCAAAAGGGCCAAGAGAGAGGGTATATGCTACATGAACTTGGAAAATTTGTTGGAATAAAAAGTTCTTAATAAAAACAGGGAGGGACCTCTGAGAGAGAGAGAGAGAGAGAGAGAGAGAGAGAGAGAGAGAGAGGCTGTAAAGATTGTTTAAAGTGACAATCTACAAGTTGTGTCATACACTTCATGTCGAAGAATGCAGACACCAGGTGTTCTCATTTTAAGAATGAATCTTGAACAGATGTTTCCAGTTGAATTAAATGAACCTGTTCCTTTTGAAACTGCACTGCACAATATAGAGGAGATAATTAGCCTTCAAATACTATATAAGATGGACATGGATCATTCTCTCCAGGATTTTACATGAAGAACTAGTCAGAGTGATAATTTGTAGGGAATTTGGAATCTTTTTCTGGCTTAGGACAAGCAAGGATGGTTGCCAGAAGCCAGGAATCTGGAAACTACTCTTCAAGAAAGATTCTATTACACAGAAAGAGAAGGCAATTCGTGGATTTGGTGATACAAGTGATCATCCCATTGCCGTGGCTAGATGTTTGTGCAAAATCCTAGATAATGGTCAATGCCCATTCTGTATGATATTTGGAGGCAAATGACTTTCTCCCCAATGTTTAATCATATTGTAATGCATGTTAGCACTTTGTTAGTAAAAGTCGGAGCTGTTTTTAGGCTCTTCTATGGTAAATGGCCCTTTATAAGGATGAAAATCTGTATATTTGAAGTTAAGTGCCCCCCCCCTCTCTCTCTCAGGAGAAGGAACTTTGAGTAAGATGTTGCAGAAATGGTAGAAAATATTTTTCCAATAGTACTGACTACTGTAGTTTTCTTCAATACTGAATCTGTTATACTCCAGGAGCGAAGGGCATGGTGTGTATTTTCCTTTCAATTCCTGAACCATGTCCACAACTGCCCCATAGTACTAGTCAAATGGGTAATAGCAAATGTAAAGTAGATCCATTATTCCTTTTGGCTCTCGTGGTGAATACATGTTTAAAGGCTAAGGGATTTAACCATAGTAAAATATCTTTGGAATATCTCCAAACTTTGTTTTGAGCCTTTTTTGCTGCTGGGCATTCCACCATGGTATGGGAAATGGTAGAAACTGGGTAATTTCTTCCGAATTGTAATTACAGCTGCATGGATAATATCTGTGATGCACCAGGAGCCTATCAGTGATGCAGGAAGGAATTCCAGTCAGCTTGATTAATCTTCCACTGGGATAGCCTAGAAGGAAGACAGCCACCCACTAATTAAGCAGGTTACCACAGGAAGTTCATTTCCATAACGGGTTCTTCTTCACTTTCCAAATAAATGAAGGAAGAAGGGGAGCATACAGAAAAATCAATAGCAGAAAACATATTGTAAGCATGTGGAAGAGGGTGTCAGTTCCCACATTTAGAAAGGAGAGGTTATTGGCATATACTCTATGACATGTCCCATTCCATTAATGCCAGTACAGTCTACTGAAAACCCTAAGAAATAAGACAGAAAAGGTAACTGCATAATGAGATCATCAATGTAAGGCAAACTGCTAAGTTATTATTAAGTGGCAAAGGTTGGAATGGGGTCTGGTTGCCAAAAATCACAGAAACTCCTCCATGGGCAGGTCCACCTTTTACTGTCTTTATGTAAGACAGTAATATTAGAAAAGTAAGGGTTTTCTTTTGCCTTCAGATATCTCTTGCAAGCAAAAACAAACTAGCCCATGCTTTTGCAGGGGAGGTGGGGGGGTCTTAATGCCAGAGTTTTGGGTGGAATCTATGACAATTCCACTGTAGGAATTTAGCCATTATTTGGGCTTACTGGATCCATCAATCAGCTACCAAAGTGCTGAAGGCTTCTTTTTCTCAGCTTTGGATGGGGGGAGGTGATGTTGTTCTGTGTCCATTTCTTAATCTTCAAGGAGTTCCAAGACTGCAATTGGTGTATCGATAAACATCGTCTATACATACTGCATAATGAAATAAACTTCTAGTCAGTTATTTCAATATGCCAACAAAGATTTCTCATGTCCAGCCTGCTCATCATTAACTTCAATTGGCATGCTTTCATTTTGAAATGAAAATACTATAATAATAAAAAAATTAAAAAATAAGATAGAATAGTGGGATTTTTTGGGTTGTTACAGAAACTTTGTTCATTCAAGTTAATTATAACAAATGCAAAACAGATTTAAGGGACCTACTGGACCCTGCTACACTGGTTGTTATCATAACATGTTAGGACATTAAAAAGATGGTCACTATAAAGAACTTCAACTGTATATAATTAGACATTGAGATAAAAATGGGCCTCATCTCCCCAAAAAAAATGTTCCATGGCCAGGCATCGTCCACTTCCATTCTGGCTAAAAACGTTAGAGTAAATGCCATTCAATTTTCAGGATCATCTCTTTGCAGCTGCTACTGGTGGTAACTGATCTTGTATGGATAATAGTGGATTAGTTTCCAAAGAATTTTCCACACAGTGGAATATGGGACATCCAAATTGCCTCACTACTCCCAGCAGCTGTATCCATCGATCGGTTGACGATAGCCGTTGCAACTTCCTCTGCTACCAGAGGTGAAACAGCCTTCCTTCCTCTTCCAGGCTTAACAAAGGACCCAGTTCCTTCAAATTTGTTAATAATACTTTAACTGCAGCAGCTGATAAAGGACCTTGATGTAAGTTACAATGTCAAAATTCACGCAGAGCAGCTGCTGCACTGCATCCTCCATTAACGTAAAACTTCACAATTAAAGCTCGATCAGGCAGAGTGAGATGCATTGTTAACAGTAAACTTAGAGAATATGCTTGCAGCATTCGACTTGTGCCTTTATAGCTCTGCTGCTGCTGGGAAGATTAAATTAACTCAGATTTATGCAAATTTTCTGCTCTCTCATGTGTGTTATTTTTTAGTTTGTATTTAAAACTTCAGTGCAATTTAATTTTTCATTTTTTTTTGTAAAGGGCACAAATAAAAATTTGAAATTTCATTAATGTTTGTGTTAGTTATTTATTTGTTGGTACTTTGTGGTGTCTTTCCTCTTGTACAGTGCCATATTATCTGCCCTATCGGCAGATTTTGGAACTAGAGTGGATTCCGGTTATTTGGACCACCGGTTAATCGGGGCAGCGTTTATTTGGGGCAAATCTTAAAAAACAGAAACCAATCGAGAAAATGGCCAGGTTTTACTTCGCTTAATTGGGACAGCATGCCGTTTAATTGGGGCAGGAGGCCGCAGCACTGGAGATTACCCTATGATTGTCCCTGACGGTACCACGTGGTTCGGTCAAAATTCTGGAGGTCACAACCATAAAACAATTAGCAGTCACCTGTTTATTGGGCTTTTCTGTTAGTGAAATTATCATAAACGGACAGTAAACTCGATCTTACTGAATTTGCAATAATACCAACAGCTGGAATTCTGTGGGTTATTATGGTGAAATGTGTTTACACTTCCATGAAATCTTCAATCATATAAAAAAATTAATTTTCAGATCTTCTCTTCATTCCTATTTTTAAAGCTTTATAACTCGTTACTTCGTTCTCACTTGCGCGTATTGTGTTACTGGCAATGTGTGTGTGCCATGTTCTTTGTTATTGATTGCTTATCTTTTTACTGTTTGTTTTAAATTTTAATCCCCACCCACAAATGTCAGTGAACAGAAATATCGACTAGTTTCTATGTACATATTACAGTACGTATTAATTATTCCAATTATCACGTAATTCTTCTGATTTTCACGTATCATTTAATTTTTTAATTGGTAAGGTAATAAAGGGTAAATTTGTGCTTAATATATGTTTGCTTTTATAGCCTGTGGATAATATTCCTCCTATTTTCGCTAATAAGAATCGGTTAGAATTAAAATTCAATTCACAAACGTGATCACAATGACCGGCGCTTACTGCACATTGTATAGTGAACGGTACTTTACTATGTTGAGTTCGCCGTAACGTGATTTGATTGTACAGTGAACCAATTGTAAGGGGGGGGGGGGGTACATTGTATTTTATTTTTATTTTTTATTTTTTTTTTTAACTATTTACGTGAAACTTCGGATAATTGGGGCAGCCACTTAATCTGGCCAAAATGCACTAGTCCCGATGTGTCCCAAATAACCGGAATGTACTGTGTATATATATATATATATATATATATATATATATATATGTGTGTGTATTTTTTTTTTTTTTTCCAAGGGATCATTCTACCCATGCCTTGAATAGTTTACTCACTAATTTTGGTGGCATTCCACTTATTACTTAGAGCTACAGAGAGCTCTGAATATGGATACTTTAATTATGGTCACCCTGTTTATGGCATCTTTAAATTTTACATCTCTATTCACTTGCCCCAGAACTGCATGCAGAATCAGAGAATTCATGTAGCTGCAACTTGCATTATGAATGTATGTGTAATCCGTTGAGAAAAGGGGGGGAGTTGATCACTAATGATACAAAATGTATCCTATCCCAACAGCTGTTGTGCATCTTCAAATTGCTGAATATATGTGCTTCAGAGAAAAAAAAATATTTTTGAACTGGAAGATTTAAGAAATCAACTATTCTTCTTAAGGAATTCATGAGGTATGTAAAATCTTCAATTTTTCACACATTAACAAAGCTTACTGTATTTTTATTTACAGTATTATTACTTTATGTATAATTGTACATACTTTGAGAGAGAGAGAGAGAGAGAGAGAGAGAGAGAGAGAGAGAGAGAGACCATATTTTGGAATATCTGTAGTTTAATAATTTGCATGTAATATATGCAAAAATGCAACAGTGCTCTCTTCTAGCACCACTGCTCATTCATTCAGTAAACTTTAACATGCCACTAAACTCCCCATGCTAATTGCAGCTATTTAAATTGGGCATTGAGAATTTGCACAAAGAGAAAGAATTCCTAGTGTTATAGTTAAAAATTTTTTTTTTCTTTCTAAACAGGAAATTTTCCCCTTTACTTTCAAATTGCACTGATGTCCTGAAAGGCAGAGGTGTTTTTTTTTTTTTTTTTTGTTATGCATTATTTATTTCAGTATATAGTTACATTTACTATTTTCCTTTGATGGTTAATCAAAAAGCACCTCCATGAATAGCAACCTACATAAATCTGCATGCATGTGCACACGCACACACAAAAGATTTAATTACACATAACCAAGATAAAATTTTGCAACCATAATCAAACTTTTTTTCAGACAATACCAAAAGCAGTTCATGCTTTTTGAAACAAAACTCCATGGTACAGTAAAACCTAACCAGGTTGTAGAGTACCATGAAATTTGACCTTAATTTTATATCATTTTAACATATGATATACCAACTTGTTCTTCCTTTAAAGTTCTGCCCATAATATTGGTAATAAGCATAACAGTAGTGACAAGTGTTGGGTTTTGCAACAAAAAGCTTCATTGTGCACTGATATTTTGTCTAGTAACCATTTGAATTTTTGTTTCAAATATATGTAATAAAATATTTTTTCCCCAAATTCACCTTCTAAAATCTGGGTGCTTCTTATTATCCAGAAAGTATAGTAATCCACCAAACTAAGAAAAACACTTAAGATAAAACAGGCAGTAAAATAGATGGGGAAAATAGAGATTAATTAAACAGATATTTGAAGTAAAAATGAATGGAAAAAGAAACAAAACAAAGAGAACAAAAGACTGATGGTGTTATCTAAATATCATTATGCTTGCTTTAATTGTAAATGTAATTCAAAGTACACAGTATCCTTGCCCAGTGGCAGGCAAAGCACACAGGGCTTATTTTAGCTAGAAGTAAGGAACTAACAGAATAGTATGGAATAAAATAAATGGAAGTCTGTTAGTCCAGAAAGACTGCACAGTATTATCAGTGACATGTAAACCCACTGGGTATTACAAATTTGGAGTGAAAAATTAACACAATAACAGTACTCTGTTTAATTTTGGTAAGAATGCTAATAGATATTGAATGCACCATGCTTTCAGAACACATAAAAATGTATTTTAAATGGAGCCATAAAACTAAATTGTTAATAAATAAAGCTTTTTAAACATGTTCGCAAAGTTTTTTTCTTTTTACTATTATTGGAGCAGATGCAAAAACCACTCTGCTTATAATCATAATCTACTTACACATACTGACTACATTAAGAGAAGCTTAAGTCAAGTAAAGTGTACATTTAATTTGTTATTAAAATGTTAGGAACCAATAATAACTATATGATTCCCAACATTTTTATCAAAAATACCTAAACATTTAATGCCATTTTGTAAAGGATTATTCAGCATAAGACCTCAAAAATATATTTGAACAATTATACCTAAAATATATTTTTAAAAAAAAAAAAAGCATCTGCCTGTTCTATAAAATACAGATTTAAATCATATTGCAAAAATAATGTTTAACTACAGGCAAGATTGAGAACTCTCAGATCAATTTTGAAAAAAACTGATTTTCATTGCTTTTGGCATCTCATCTTGCAAGTTAAATTGGCAATGGGTTCTCTGGCATTATGTGCTGCATGTGAATACAAACACCAAAATGGGTGTGGTGTAGGGGAAGGGAAATAGCACTGCATTAGAAATAAATAGCCTTATACAACCCTTTCTAAGGAAGTGCTTACTTGTTTGCATTACGGGATTGAGAAAATCATTAACAATTGCCTTGCAACATGAGATCAATGCCACTTAAAGGACCCTGTATTTCTTTCATATTTGACTGTTCTATTAAAAAAAACAAAACAGATTTAAGTCTCATAACAGAAATAAAATGTATAATAAGCTCGTGTGGACAAAATGGAAATGAACAGAATGTAGAAATCAAATTTCTAAATGTATGAAAATTATAGGAATAAAACAGGATTCTAAAAAAATATATCAAGAAATTATAAAAAAAAAACTTTTATGGTAAATTACCTTGAAACTCATATCTGCAAGTAGCCTGAACTGTTTGCTTGCCCAAATTAAGTCTCTTGTTAATGGTTTGCTTCCCTGTATTAAAAGAAAGCAGTATTGTTATTTGAAAACCAATTATATCCAAAGGAAGTTTTTCAGTTACAGAAAAACCTTGTTTTAACAGACTACACGAGGGAAGGCCTGTCTATTAAATCTGATTGTCCAATAAATGCAAAAGAAAAATATAGTTGCCAAAGGTCCTAGGAATGTTATGATGCCATTATGAAAAAAAAAGATGCAGAGTTTTGACTGATGGACTGACTACACAACCTGATGGAAAGTACAGCATCATGCTTCTTGTTGGCAATACTGAATGAAGTAGCAATCTAAGCCAAATCTTGCCCCAAACTTTCCCACCACATGTGAATTGGAGCTGTGGATTAGGTACAGTATTTCAACAAGTTGCTTCAAACTTTCATAAAAGAAAACAAAAATGCTTTATACGTTTTGTCTATCTGATTATGAGATACCGCATCAATAATTGAAAGCAAGGCCAGCCATATCATTAGCTGCAAGTTAAATTTGATTTATTATGAGCATACTTTAATAGTAAATACCATCAGACTGAAGCAGTTGCATCACCAAGTTCCCCCTCCGTGTTAAATCAAAGTTCTTTTCATCTCCATTTAATGTCACAATCTGACTTTTCTCAATTTTTGTATATACTTAAGTATCCATCTTAGAGAGTGACAAAATCTACATGAAATCTAGAACTCCCCCCCCTCAAGGAAATTACCACTAGCAAAGGCCTGTCTACGTTCACAATTAAACTACCTTTACATAAAATTCTACCACAATTTAACTGCTTTTACTCTGGGAATAACTGGAGAATGAAAATGTTCTTGTAGAAAAAGGAGAATGGCACTTCAAAATTAAAGTACGCCTCCTCCCCACTTCCTCTCCAGAAAATAAACTCACTGGAAATTCAGTTATTTTAAAAGATATCACTGCCAGTTGGTAAGCCTCAAAAATCTGTCAATGATTTCTCATTTTATTTACTGATTTAGCATTTATTCATTCTTGTTATCAATTTTTATGAGCCAAGTAGTTTAATACTAGAGCAAGACTAATCTTACTGAACCAATTACAATTCTTTTGAATTCCTATTCCACCAATGATTTTAAGTCTTCCATGAAATAAATTAAATACAAACTGTTTCAAACCAACATTCTTAAAACTGGAAATCTTTTAAATCCTTTTACATGCCTGGCAAACTCTACAATTGAAAATCTTAAAAAAATAATAATAATAATAAAAAAAATAAAATAAATAAATAAAAAACCCACAGAACAGTATTTTAAGGTTATCCATTCTGTTGGTATTGTTAAATGCTTTGCCATGCTATAAGAGTGAATATTGAACTTTAAATAAATATGCTGGAACAATTTCTCATTTACAACTTTAGAGAAAGTTGAGTTCCAATATGCTCTCTATATGATTAACAGAAAAGGAAAATACGATGTAATTGATTTATTGCAGAAGTTGGTAAAAGGCTAATTGTGAGAATGATTCAATTCCCTTTCATACACCACCATATGATCTGTTTTTGTGAGGCTATTGTAAAACTCTCCTAAACAAAAATAAGCCAAAACAATTCAGATGGGCTATAAGAATGTGACTGACATGAAGTAGTAAAATCAAGAAGGAAACATTATTACCAAAATAAAATGGTGCTAGCTCACTATAAAAGTAGGTCATTTTCCATAAATGGCTTTTAGGCTTTTCCAAGCAAATGACACTAGATAAATTACCGAACTATATTGTACTTTTGCATATAATACAATTCCTCATGGCTACAATATATTTAATTGTCCTATGGCAGCAACAGCATATGATGCAAGGAGAAAGCTTATACAACTTCAGCAAAAAAAAAAAAAAAAAAAACCCTACCTATATCAACTATCCATTCCCTCTATAATTTGCCTAATACTTCCTGAAATTTATTTAAAATACTGATTCTTACTGCAAACAGATTGGAAGTTTGTTCCAAAAATTTGTTTATGATTTGGCTGAAAGCTAATTTTAACACCACCTATAACAATCCTTTTACAATTAAAATTTATGTCCTCTGATGTTGGCATCCAATAAACAGTAATGATGCTAAGAGCATTTAGTTTACTCGATCTATCTAAAACTTTAAACACTTTAATCATGTCTCCTTGCAAGTCCTATTTCCCAGACAATACAGTTTACAGAACTGAAGTCATTCTTGGTAAAGGTAACCTTTTGGCCCCAGACTAATTCTAAGTGCTCTGCACCTGATCCATCAGATTCACATACCTTCTAAAATGAGGCATCCTGATCTGTATGCAGTACTCAAGATGCAGTCTAATCATTGCCTTTATACAAGAGGATAATCACTTCCTTGTTCCTGCTGGAAAAATTCCTGTATGTTACTGACAGAATACCAATTCTTAGAGAATTTCACGTCAGACTGTGTAATTAGCACTGTGTTTTATTCTCAACTACCATGAATGTAGTACTACTGAAATAGTTCATTATTCTGAGGTTACTACCTACATCGCGCATTTATCGATGTTAAACTGCAATTGTCACTTCTCAAACTTAGTCTAGTTTCCTCTAGGTCTTGTAGTAGTGGTATACCTTGATTCCTGTCATCAACTACCTGCCAACCTTTGTATAATCAGCAAACTTTGACATTAAACTTGATATATCTTCATCAATATTGTTAATAAATACTGAAAACAGCAATGGGCCCAGCACTGAACCCCAAGGAATTTCTCTAAAAACATTACTCCACAAAGTGGCCATTAAGACCACTATCTCCTGTCACACATCTTATCTGTAGCAGCAACATGTCCCTAATGCCATACTCCAATTTGTATAGCAGTCTTTCATGTGGAACAGTCAAAAGCTTTACCATAATCTAATACATATGTTTAAATTATTTTTTGCATTCAGTTCCTTTGTTCCTAAGCTATAGTAGCTAATAAGATTGGTCAGAGGAGATCTCCCCTTAACAAATCTCTGATGTGACTGCCGTATAACTATATTCCTCTCAAGATAATCACACATTACTTCTCTGATCACCGACCCCATTATTTTTCCTGGAAGAGTAGTCAAATATACAGGTCTATATTTGTTTACTTTACTCTTTCATCTTCTTTGTGAAGAGGAGAGACATTTGCACATCTCCAATCTGTATGGCCCTCCCTTGCATCCTAGGATGCTTTCATAATTATGGCTAAAGATCTGGTTACTGCTTCTTTTAATAAAGTGGCACAGAACTGTGATCCACGGACAACCAGTATGCATAGCAATGGTCTAGCTGAAGCTAGAAGGAACAGGACATAAAACCATTCTCATCTCTGAAACTTTGCACTGGAAGGAGAACTCAGCAAAAGAAGTGCTCTTTGTCTATATAAATTCTTGCAACATAAATAATTTAATTTCTTTAATTCTCTTAATTTAATTTCCTAAAAAACTTGTAAATGCATTGGGTTCAAACTATAAAAGTGATAAAAATATAACTACAACCAGTCTCATGTGTTTTGTAATGAAAGTCTTAATTGACTTGAAATGAAATGGTGGTAATTTGGCACCAAAGGCTTTGACAGCCAAGATGTGTCAATAATAAACTTGTATTGAAATTATCAGCAGTTGTATTATGAAAATTACAATGTATGTTAGAAGAAGAAAAAAAAAGAAAAAAAAAAAAGAAAAAGTGAACATTTTTGAAATCAGTGTATAAAGCTGGTTCAGAAGTGCTTAAATCTTTGATGGAAGGAAAAAACATAAGAAATAATTAACACCTATTAAACTGAATTGTTTTGCAATGAATACAATGCACCCTGCAGCTTTATAACCAAGGCATTATATAAAACTGAAACAAAAAGATTTCAGAGTCAACATTCTGGATGCCTGCCACTTGTGTACTACCTGTGGTCTTGTAACATTATCAATGGAAGGGGAGAATTTTTTTTTTTTTTTCTTCAAACTGGATTTTGTTCTGTTCCAATGTCTGAACCTTATAACGAAAACAAAATGGAGCTAACATTTGGTGAAATGTTCAGACATTTTCACCTTCATTAAATGAATATGTAACAATGGATGAAAGTGCTCTGCACAGATGCTGATGGACAGCGACATTGTATAAATTGTGTGACCTACAAGTTCTGCAGGTAACAGAAGTGGTGATGATGACTACGCCAAAAATAAATTTAAAGTTTTATCAGTTCCTAGTGTGTGGATATTCATTCAATTGAGCAAGACGCATCATTACTTGGAGGTGGTTATCTGAGCAGCTCATCAATTAGAACAGCTTGTTGAGAATAAATTCTTAAAAAATTCTGTACAAAAGAAAATTATACTTCTTTTAAAAGAATTCAATTAAGCTATGTGAACAAATCGTATGTGTAAGTAAAATATGACTGTGTTACTTTTCCACCTCTAATGTTTTTCTTTATTTTTTTCCCCTTAGAAAATTCAGTTTACACAATAAAAGAGAAGAAAAGAAAAAGAAAGAAATACTCCTTATATAAAATATACATTACTGATAGTTAAAACTAAATCAGCTAACATATGAATACCTAGAAATCAATCTACAGAGGCTGTAGAATCCAAAAAAGTGATTATGAACATTATACTGTCAAATCTAAACATTTATTTACTACAAGTCATGTCTTGAACTCATTAATAATGGTGGCCTTGCAAATCAATAGTCAGAAAATCAAATGTTAACTTTGAACAATTTACAAATGTACAACCTTCAAGTAAACAATACACAGCATTGAGGGTTCAGTCAGGAACTTAAGTAGTTTTCTGTTCATATTATTTATTATTACTACAAACCATTTTCTTTTTATATTTATTTTTTACTCTATTTCTATATTCAACTATAGATACAGAATAAATTAATAAGCCACCAACATTCCTTATTTTCATATCAGGAGCCTAATTAAGATAAACTGACATGTGGCTTTTCTATCTTTAATTTTCAAGAATTTAATGAAAATTAAGTCTGGATGTATACATAAAATAAAATAGAATATTTCACTTACCTGCTTAGTAGGTCCTCCCCATGTGCTTGTATCAATTTGACCATCTCCCCAGCTGGAACTTGGTCCCTTTGGTTTGGCACCCCAATAAGCAGACATAGGACTAGTTGGTTCTCCCCAAACTCCACTAAAGGCACTTCCAGGTGTATTGGGAGTGCCAGGTACACTCTTAATCTGAGTAGGAGTGTGTGGATCTTCCCAACTACCTAATCCTGGAGAATCACGATGAGGTGGCATATCTGTCCAACTTGTACCTCTATTTAAAGGAGGTGGCTTCCCCCACATTGTTGTTCCCATGTCTGGTTTATTATTAGATGTAGCTCCAGATGGCAATCTTATCATCCCTGGGCCAGTAGGGGGCATTCCTGAGGCTCCACTTCCTACAGACACAGATGGCATTACTACACCCACAGGAGGATTTCCACCACTTACACTACTATTAATTATTGGTTTAGCAGCAGGCATATCCTTCCAGTGAGATACTTTTCCCTGCCTCATAGGATTTCCCCATACAGCTGTACCATCATCATAATTTGGTACTGGACGGCGTGCTGTAGGAGGCGATGGTTCCTCCCACCCTGTAGGCTGAATATCCTTTTTGGGTGTAGACACTGGTGACCATGTGCCAATAGTACGTGGTTTGTTCACGGGAGGTGTCCACACAGAAGTTCCATTATCTGGAGTGCCAGAATCTGTCCAAAAAATATATAAATAAGTTCTACTTTACTTTTAAAACACTATAATTTTACATCAAAATTACAGTACTGATACCAGGATTACTCAACTGCACAATTAAAAAAAAAAACAAAAAAAAAACATTGCTAGTTGAAACTAAAATGTGCAAAACATGAGCACAGTTAGTAAATAAAACATTAGCTTTAAACAATTTACAAATGAACAGCCTTCCAGTAAAATAAACAATACATAAAATTAGCAAACATTTTAAATTTATGAAATGTCATACTAAATTTATGAAATGTCATGATAGTAAATGTAATTTATTTCACTGTCTTTACTGTCCACAGGTTCAAAAATCATTGAAGGATAAATCAGTTTGCACAATAACATGGCCTGGAAACAGTCCAGACTTCAATCCAATTAAAAATTGTCGGGACAAAAATGGATATTTTAGTAATGCAAAAGAAACCAAAACACTCAGAGAACTGCAGGAGACATTAATCCATGTTTGGTACCATGACATTTCCCAATACTCTCGCAATCTTATCCAATCAATGCCATAATGATGCGCAGCAGTCATCAAAACAAGGTATAATGAAATATTAGCGTGAAATGAGCTATCAGTCTATAGTTGCATGGATTTGTCTGATCTTTTCCAGGTTTTGGAAAAGCGAGAACTGCTGAATAACATCATGAACAAGGATAGCAGCTTTTGGAGAAGATCCAATTCAGAAAAAGGAATAGAGAATTTAATGCCTTTATGTTTTGGCATTGCAACACAAGGTAGTAAATTCCATCAGGACCTGATGCCCCATTTGTTGATGTATAGAGCATCCTGTTGCACCAAAATTGTAAAGGATTGATTATATCAAAGTGATAGTCTTGCGCTGAAATTTAATTTGGATTGCTCAGCACTTGTTTTATGTTGCTGAAAAGATGGTTTGTATGCAGATATATCTAAGATTTGTGCAAAATTTTCTGCCAGAGCATTAGCTATTTCAACTGGAGTTGATAAGTCTTGCCCAGTCCATCTCAGTATTGGAGAGGATGATGGCAGAAATCTACCATTCGTTTTTTTTTTTTTTTTTTTATCTTATTCCAGATTAATCTGCTGTTGATATTCTTTGTTATAGTAGAGGAAAACCGAATCCAAGAATTTTTTTAACCTTTTTCTTTACAAAAGATGCTTTAAGGTTTTTTTCAAATTTATAAGATTCTCAGCTATTGGGTGTTTACAAGACAGGTTTCATGCCTGATTTGTCTCTTTTTTGGCAAGCTAGCACTTATCACTCCACCATCAATTAGCATGTTTAAAAGAACCAGTACAAATTTTGGGTATGGCTTCCGTTGCAGCATTTAGAATCTGCACTTTGATGTATTGTGTGGCATCATTGTTGAGTATTTGATGATTTCATCATCTAATGATATATTTGAAGCAAATAACTTCCGATCAGCCTTGGAAAATTTTCATTTTAAGTGGGTATTATTTGCCTGAGGCAAATAATAGTTTATCGGATAATGGTCACTGTTTAGCGGATTGTCCAGCGAATGAGTGGATACAATGTTGGAGAGCAGATTAAGTCTATAGCTGTTGTTATAGTTGAGAAATGAATGTAAATATCAGTAGCAGTATTCTCTCTCAGATCTCAACAGATGGTCTGAAAGTGATCAACAATGGTGTTAGATTATGTTTGTCAAGCAGTGATTCCAGAAGTTTTCCCCATCTGCCTGTATGTGGGGAGCCCCAGAGTGGATGGCATGTATTAAAATCCCCTAAAAGGGAGGTGGAATCTGTAAATTATACTTGTAATGACCTAGAATAACTTCTAGGTCATTACAAGTATAATCTTTGTTTTGTGATATTCAGATTGAAACTATTGTTAATGATTCCTAAGGGGAGACATATTGCTACTGCTTCTAAGGTCTGCAGTGGAATGTGTTTATTAGAGATTGAGTTTACAAGAATGGCTATACCTCCATGCACAGTATTATCGTTATTTCAATTATGTTGATATACAGAATAGTTCTTGATTATTGGTATTACTTGTAGAGGAAGATTACTTTCTTGTGCGGCGCCTCCGTAGCCAGGTGGGAAGGAGCAGCAGTGCGTAGCATACGCTTCTTGATTAGACCGGGGTTCGAGCCCGTCACCACCAAATACGGAAAGGTCATTCAGGGAATGACCACCGCATATCCCGGAGCAATATGGCCTTAGTTGCTAATGCTCCTAAAAACCAAAATAACATAACATAACTTTCTTGTGAGCATATGCTTACAGGACTATACTGCTTGATTAGGTCATAGATATCATTGATATTGCTACATAGGCCTCTATGTAGTTCCACTAAATTTCCACTTTATGATGTAATCCATTTGTTTTTAGCAGTTGGGTTTGATTCAGTTTGCTTTTTAGATCCAGCTGTTTTTGTCCCTCCAATTTTTTTTCCAAGAAGACAGGTTATCCAGTGTCCATGTGGTCTTCTGCATACAGATCTAAGATTGGCTCATCCAGGTTGATGTTTTCATCTGAATCCATATTTGTTAAATTTAAAATTTCATGGTTTCTGACGAAGACTGCAATGCAGTTGGCGGTAGTGTAATTGGAGTGTTGTTGGCATGATCTATTGCATGCTGTTCCTTAGTAGATTTCTGCGAGGTTGAGAATATTTCTCGGGCCAAATCTGCAACAGACAACGTTGGTGGAACTGACATGTCAGTTTGAGTGGCTGCTGACTGGTATTTCTCTGCTGCTGCATAGGTATGTTTTGGTGTAATAAGCATAATTTGCTTCTTTGCCTCCCGGTAAGTCACTTTCAGCTCTACTTTGCATTTTTGTATCTTTTCCCCTGTTTTCCATAGTTCATAGAACCTTGAATAAGCAGAGTGCTGGCCTCGACAGTTTGAACAATGTTGTGTTTCAGCATCACATTCCGTTTATGGGTAGGATTTCGACCCACAGTTTGGGCACACTGCACCCCCTCAACTCTGAGAGTGGCCAAATTTTTGGGCTCTCCAGTGTCTGGTCATCAAGACCAGACACTGGAGAGCCAGATTTTCGGAACCTGTTTAATCTGAAAGAGTTTATTATTAGCTTGGGAATGCCATCGTTCTGTCCATTCTGATAAGCATGCAGCATGAATCATTAGTGCATAGTCTGAGGCTGGAACAGGGATATTGGTTAAATCTGAGCTGGTTAGATTTTTTTCAGCTTTATCAGCCAGTTCATTGCCTAAAATACCAGAATGTGCTGGTATCCAACAGAAAGTGACTGGTTGGTGGCATTCTTCAATCTTCAGTAATAATTTTCTAATTTCATTTAGAACAGGGTGAAATTTATCTGAGGAATTACACAATGCCTTGACTGAGCTGAGGGAATCAGTGAAAATTACTGATTTTAAAGACTGGTCAGAAGAGATTTTGTAAAGCTAGTTTAATTGCATTTAATTCAGCTGAAAACATACTGAATTCAGATGGAAGGGCTGTTGATACAATTGTACTCAGAAACACTGCAGTTGCTCCAACTTTTGAATTGGATTTAGAGCCATCTGTGTATATATGTAAAAAATCAATATATCTTTGAGTGTGAACTGCATGAACTTGTCTGATATTTGATGCTTGCAAAATATTCTTTCCTCACTGACAGAAGTAAGTGTCACAGGTCGGTATAGGAGGTGAAACCCATGGTAGTTGTGTACAAGTTGCTCTCTGTTGTACGGAATGAATGGAAACATTCCAAACCTGCAGTAGTTCAAGAAGGTGATGACCAGTTGGTTTTACTATGCTAGGTTGATTTCTGTACAAATTTTCTAATGGTGGATTGAAAGGTATGACTGAATGGGATACAAGACTACTTTGTATCTTGACAGAATACTTCAGCAATAACTATTTCCTACATAAAGATAGTGGCGGCTAGTGAGCATCAATGTAAAGGCTACGTGCTGGCATTGTTCTGAATGCGCCAAGTGCAATCCTCAGTGCACCGTGTTGAACTGGATCAAGCCGGTGTAATGCACTCTTTCTGGCAGTCTTAAATGGGAGCTCCATAATCAAGATGGGATCTGATTAATTCCCTGTACAATTGAAGGGAGGTACGATCTGCACCCCACTTTTGAGCAGATAAAGCTCTGAGTATGTTTATCTTTTTTAGGCAGGCATTACATACTTTTTTTAATGTGCCCTAAGATATTTAGCTTGTTGTCCATGATTAATCTTATAAATCTAATGTTACTAGTGACTGGTATGGAGATATCAGAAATGTGAAGTTCAGGATCCAGATGAAATTTGCGTTGTCTACAAAAATGGATAGCAACTGTTTTCTGCTGCAAAAGCCTATAGCCATTAAGGCTGGCCCATTGCTGTATTTTATTTAGTGATATCTGAAGCTGTCGTTTAATAGATCTCATATTTTGGGAATGAAAGGAGATGGAAAGGTCATCTGCATAATGGTAAGTTTCTATGGTATCTGTAAGTTTAGTGATAGAATCTATTCTAAGAGCAAAAAGAGTGGCACTCAGTACTGATCCCTGTGCAACACCTTCCTGAATGAAAGTTGTAGAGAAGGCATGTTGGTATCGAACTTGAAACGATCTAGTGTGTAGAAAATTCTTTACAAATATAGGAAGGTTGCCCCGCAGACCAAGAGATTACGGATCTCTTAGTATGCCATGCCGCCAGGTGGTATCGAAAGCCTTCTCTATATCTATGGAAACCAGTACTAGATGTTCATGCTTAATAAAGGCATTACGAATGGCAAATTCAGCCTTAACCATAAGGTACAAGCATGACCTGTTTTGATAAAAGCCATACTGACTATTGTTCATTAACCGTTCTGACTCAATAATCCAGACAAGTCTACAGTGGACAAATTTTTCTAGGATTTTGCTGAGGCAGCTTGAGAGGGATATGGCCTATAGCTATGGAGATTGGTTGAATCTTTTCCAGGTTTTAGGAACACCAAAACAGTAGAATGATGCCAAGAAGCTGGATAAACATTTCCTAGAAAAATACGGTTGTAAAAGACCAGAAGGAGAAGCAAAGCTTTGTCATCGAGATGTTGTGGCATGACGTAATAGATTCCATCTGGTCCGGTAGCACCATTGTGGGATGTTCCAATGGCTTGAAAGAGTTCTGAATATTATAGATGTTTGTTATATGGCAGAAGGAGGGCAGTTTGGAAGTTAATAGATTGCTGTTCTGCAGTGTTTTTAATTCTCTGGAAAGATGTAGTATAAGCTGCTGCCCCTGAAATTTCAGCAAATGTGTTGCCCAAAGATATTTGGGAAATCTAAAGAACTAAATAGATCTTGCCAATTACAGGACGGGATTGGAGAAGGTACAGTAGGAAACTTACCAGAAAGCTGTCTAATTTTTTTCCATACTTTACTGGTGTCTGTTTTTGTTAATGCTTGATGCAAAATGGGTCCATGATTCTTTCTTGGCTTGCCTTTGTATAAAATGTGCTTTTTGCCTTTAATTTCTTAAAATTAATGAGATTGTGTGTGGTTGGACATTACCGAAATAAATTCCAGGCTTTATTTTTGGCTTTCTTTGCTTTGGTGCAATCCTCATTCCACAGTAATTATAATGCTTTGGGCATGGGGGATTTGATAGTGGTATTGTGTCTTTAGCCACATTTAGAAGATGCGACGTGATGTAATTTGTCTAATTATCAATAGGCTGGAGGTGGAATTTTTCCTCATCTAGGGAGATTGATGACCGAAATTTTGCCCAATTTGCACAGACAAATTTCCATTTTCTGCAGGGTTGAGTTGGAGTCAATGCTATCAAAAAGTTGCGTACTTTACATGCCACTCTATGGTCGGGACCAGTACTGGAGGACAAATTTAGAGATCTATTGCTGAGATTTGTCCAGTTGGGAGCTGTACGTGTGTATGGGTGCACCAGTGTTGAGTATGGTGGGATTTAGTGCCTCTGAAAGCTTTCAATGAGTTGACCCCATCTATTTAATTTAGTAGTGCCCCATAAGGGATGGTGCCCATTAAAGTCCCCTAATATACAGATAGGCGGAGGTAACTGTATGAAGAGGTCTTCAAGATCTCAAGAGTAAGTATGGTTTGGTGGTAGGTAGATGGCGACAAGTGTTATTGCAATACGAGGAGTTATACGAAAAGCAACAGCTTCTATTTCTGTTTGAAGTGGGATGTTTAGTTGGGATCTTTGAATTTACAAGGATTGGTACACCACCGTGGGTGGCATTAGCTGTATTTCGATCTCTTTGATAAAGGCAATAGTCCTTTATCGAAGGAGAAATTTGCGAGGTTACGTACATTTCCTGAAGACAAAGGGCAACTGGAGAATACTGGCTAATTAGATCTTGGATATCGTCTATGTTGCAACGAAAGCCTCTGCAGTTTCATTGTAAAATACAAGGCATTATTTGTTTTTAGTTGATGGAGCTGATTCTGACTGCTTTTTGAAGGTGACTGGTTTATGACGTTCCAATTTGTTTCTTTTTTTTGGAAAACTGGCCAACCAGTGTCCATTTCTTCTTCTTCGGCATGGATTTCTAAAATTGGATCTTTCTGTATAGGTGTACCATCTGTCCATGGTTGTGTCCTAAATATATTTCATAGCATTTGAGTTTGTAATACGAGATGTGGCAGCAATCACTGGAGGAGGCGGTGCTTCTGGAATTGTTAAAGGAGTATTATTTGCATGGTCTGAAGTCTTGGATTGTTGCTTGCGTACACTTGGTTGTCGCTCAGCGAGGAAATTTCTAGCCCAATCAGAAATTGATTTAGTAGTTGGGACTGTGACATCAGTTTGAACAGAGACTGTCTGATATTTTTTACAGCATTTACATAGGTAATATTTTGGTTTAAAGTTGGTGCAACTAGTTTTCCGGCTTCCTGATAGCTGACTTTGTTCTCAATCTTGTATTTTACTATTTTTTTTCTTGGCTTTCCATTTTTCACACGTCTTGGAATATGCAGGATGGTCACCCTTGCAATTTGGACAGGTCATTTTTGTAGATGTACAATCACCATGTGGTCTGAGGATCCACAGTTGGGACAAACGGGAATCCCTCTACACAGTTTGAGAATGGCCATACTTTTGGCATTTATAGCATCTTTAAGAGTTGGGAATGTAGGGGCAAGTGCAGCAAAATAAATAACCTGCTTTTACAGCGGAGGGTAAATTGGGCATATTTGAAGGTAAGAATAATATTTCTGGTAGGTGTCGGTTGATTATCTTTTTTAATCATTATTCTTTTTGCTTAAATTACATTTTGTCCCTGCAGTTCTTAGGTAAATTTCTTCCTTGCGGACATTTAATAAATCCCAACTCGATGTGACACCCTTAAATGAATTTAGGGTTGCATGAGGAGATATTTTAATAGCAATGCCATCAAAGCTTGTTAATTGTAAGAACTTTTCATAATGTCTTTGGTTCTTGGTTTCTATTAGTAAGTCTCCTGATTGCAGTCCCTTCACCTTCTTGGGAGATCCTGCAATACCCTCCAGATGTTTCTGTATCATAAAGGGAGACAATTTACTCATAGGTTGATTACTTAGAGAGTGGAAGATTAAGAAAGATGGGTTGGGTTGCTCCATCCGATCAGTCTTCTGTCTTTTCGGATTTTCATTTTCCATGTCTACATGGTTTGTATTTGTCACGTTTGCTCCTTTTCACCCATGGCAGGAGAACATCTGCCAAGATTTCCGGCCACGCCACAGGTAGGCCAAGCGGTTGAAGTGTTATTCAGTTAGTGGAAATAGAAATATAAGGATAAAGAAAGAAAGGCGAGTCTCCTTTGTGTTCTAACTTGTGGCTTTTGAGTGTAGAACGGTTTTAAAAATAAGACTGCTAAGAGGAACGGGGCACCTCCGTAGCCAGGTGGGAAGGAGCAGTAGTGCGTATCACATGCTTCTTGATTAGACCGGGGTTTGAGACCGTCACCCCAAATATGGAAGATGCGGAAAGATCGGGGAATGACCACCGCATATCCGGGAGCAATATGGCCTTAGTTGCTAATGCTCCTAAAAACCAAAACAACAGCTAAGAGGAACATACGACTTAGAAATAACTTTAATCGCTTTTGATGAGCACTCTATAGATTGCAGAAAAATCGCTTGACCTCAAATTCGCTTGGCACCCGGGGCGGCAAAGGTTTTGCCCAGTTTATTGGCTATGACTTATGTTCCTTGTCTTGTGATTTTGTCTTGATTAGGCTTATAGTTGGATTAATCTGGTATCTGTCATTCATTTTACCAATTTTTATTCCAGACAGATTGAGATAATATAGACCTGGTTAATGTGTAAGCAAATTTATCCAAGATGCCTTTCTGCTAGCTCTTCTACCTATTGTTTATAATTTCTTGACCAACATTTTCTGCAGTCAGATACTTTTGAAAAATGTTGCAGGTTTAGTCTTTCATTTTGGCTGTAAACATTCTTCATTCCACCATGATCTTTGGTAAATTGGAAAATGTAATGTTTTTTATATAGTCTGCTCTGCAGCTTGAATTAGTTCATTACATATTGTATTGCAGCATCTAGTGGTTTCTGCTTGTAATCTCTGCATTTAGTTTTGCAAGCATATTATAACATTTCAAAATCAGATTGATTTATTTTCAAGCCAGGATTTCTGCATGACTGACAATGCCATTGTTATCAGATAGTGATCACTACTGAAATCAGTTTGTACTAACAAATGAATACTGGAAATGAGAGAGCATATAGAAAGTTCAACTGCTGTGCTGTTTTGTGATGCATGGTGTACACACAAGCAGTTAGGTCACTGATTATTCATTTTTCAATTTGTCATCCTCTAGTCTATAGCTTCGGTGAAGTGTCTCAGTATTGGGGGGGGGGGGATTTGGATTATAGATCTAATCTTGTTGTATTAATTCTTGACTTGGTGGAATATAAACTGATATGACTGTTTCAAGGGTACAGCAACTGTGAATACTGCAACTGCTTCAAGAGTCATTTAACTGGAGTATCTTCTGAGAATAAATATTAAAATTTACCAGTATTACAACCAACACAGGTCATGCTGTCTATTACTCTGTCTTTACAGTATGTATTATAATTCCTTACCAAAAGTGAGCCTTCAGATCTGGGATAAGTTCCCCATAATCAAAACATAAAGAGTATGATGTGAATTAAGATCGTGTGTTATTTAAGTTAATGCAGAATCCTGTGCAGTTCCACTGGATTACATTTTCACCATTTAGTTTTGGAGGGTCTTTGACTGTTTCCTTGGAACTACTATTTTAGATTTTTTGACCTTAGGTTTCACCCTTTTGGGAAAACATGGCTTAACTGTATCAATTCCTTCATCTGCAAAATTCTCATTTATCCTCAAAATGCAATGAATATTTGCTCTTCAAGACAACCAGGAAGCAATTGCACTTTGCCTATATCCAAATCTCAGTATTTTCTACTTATACTAGCCACTGTAACAGTTGAAAGCAAATCAATAAATAGAAACAATTTTGAAATGGCAGAGGGCAGGAAACTTTCTTCTTGTCCAAATGGCAATCAAGCATTTTGGCTTCATGAAAAAACTATTGGCTGCAATTTCTATCCATCTGTACTTCACTCCATTACATCCTGGTGATTCTTGTACATTGTTGGAAAAAAGTACCATTAGGATGCATGCCATGATACCTCTGAAAAGACATAACAGCTGGGGAGATGCCCATGTTTTGCTCTAGGGCTAAATTGCACTACTTCAATTTACAAACCTCCATTAAACAAACTGCTAGTATTCCATTAGGTCAGTGTCAAAGAACTGTTTGCTAATATTTTATTATATACGACGCACCGTGCATCTTTATTTCCAATACATGTAAAGCCGAAATTCAAATAACTGTCACGATACTTTCATTTTGGCCTTTTATTAGTTGGTTCCTGTTTTTTCACTTCGGATTTTTGGGGAACAAAAGGCTGCGATTGTTCATCCTCACTTTGAAGTGAGGCGATATTGTGTTTGTTTTCATCAACCACAGTTGCAATACTAGAAGTACTTGCTTCTCATTTTAAAGTTTCTTTTTTCAACCACAAATCCATGGTAATTTATTTTAATAATATTTTGAAATACCGATAATTATAAAAAAAATTTATACAAGAAAGTGAGTATTTATGATATCAGTTTGCTTCCCTCTCTCCTTCAACCTGTTTACTCCAGGCTAAATTGCATACGAATGACATATTAGATCACTACATTGCTATTTTTTTGTAGATGTCATTACCTCTACGCATACTTCTCTATGCAAAAGCCTGCCAAAATAAAGTGTTCTTTTTTTGGTAGTTGTTGGCGCATCAGCTTCTGTGGCCATAATGCACCTTCCAAGGTTTTTGCAGTACTTTGATCCAAGCCCGAGGCGGGATTCGAACCTGCGACCTTTGGGTTGCCGGGCAGGCACTTTATCCACCCGGCTAGCCCGGTCGGCATATAATAAAGTGTTCTGCTGTCTATTTGATGCGGTCTATGCCAGTATATTAATAACTGAAAAAATAAAAATAATGCTAAAAATTATGATGATACAAAATTGGTGTATGCTACAAACATGTAATTTATTTTAATTTTTAATTATAATTTTTCACAAAAACACTTGTTCACATCTCACAGGAACACAATTTGGAAAATGTTGCACTAGGTGATGAGTCATTTACCCACTTAAACTTTGGGTTGACACCTGACTGATCCCCTTTTACAGCTGAAGCATACTAGGCATAGTATTTTTTGATCCTATACCCAAGATTACTAGCAGCTCCACTACTGTGCATACAGTCTTTGATGCCACAGTAGTATAACAGGACTTAGCTGAATTTAAACCACTTGACTAATAAGCAGGAAGTAAATATCAGCATTTCAGATAGCCTTAGCTATAATCACTGAACGGATGTCAACAACACCTTAGGAACTTAATATTTGCATTTATGAGTATATGAAGTAGTAGTCACTGACATTTTGACAATATAAAAGTTTAAATAACTTAAAAGTTTAAATAGATGTACCACAATGGGTGTAAATTTAGGGAAAGGTACCTGTACTTCTACTGGACAATAAAGCATTCACATGATGGATACATCCAAGTAGTGCAACAAAGTTAAATTATTTGGTTTCAAAGAGGAAGTCAGTATCACTAGCATAAGTTCACTGGCATATGTAAAGTGTGTGCAATGACAACTGTATATCAGGTCACTGCATGAATGGACATATCATTATGGTGAAGGGAAAAAAAAAAAAAAAAACTCCAGAGTATAACTCTCACCCAAGACAAGTTCACACAGAACACAAAAGAAAGCACTGACCTATCACAAAAATGCCACCAGAGCAAATCAGAAATCATCAAACAGACTGGATGTCAGTCCTGGAAGGTCTCAATGAAGTAGGTACCCAAGTAATGATAAACGGAAAACATATGCGAATGGGATGTGTCTACAGAGCCTAACATAATAATAAAGTGGAAGGAAGTAACTTCAAAGATCAAGCAATGACTGTGGATGACACATGGTGAAGATACTTTGAACCAGATGACAAGTGACATAGCTATGCTATGAAATATGTGCCAAAAAAATTCAAATAAAAATAACTAGGAAGATTACAGCTCATGCCATTCTTTGGCTCACAGGGACTGCTGTTGTGCCATTTCTTCTATAGAGATGAAACAGTCAACTCACAAATTAATGTATGAATTCTTAGAGTTGACCTACAATGTGCCAACAAAAAGAATAGAAGACGTAGCAATTTGACATATAAATAATAATACACAGCCACAAATGGCTAAAAATACTATGATAACCACTGAGCAATTGCACTGGAAAGTAGCCGGGCAAATTCTGTATAGCCTGGACTTGCTGCTTCTGTCTTTAGCCTATGGTTTTTGTGAAACTGAAATATGATCTGGATGCACATTGATTTTATATAAAGTAAAATCAATATCCTTCCAGATCTTCTGCTTCAGTGAAGAAGTGAATCATAAATGGTGCCAACAGCAGCAAAAAGACTTAAGAGCATGAAAAAAAAATTGGTGTATGGACGGGTGGCTAAATTGTGGTGACAATGTTCTGAAAAAAGTACCATTATTAGTTAAGAAAATAATTTATTTTCATTTCACTTGCCTTTAGGCTGGATGCTAGTAAATATATGGTAGCAGGTAGTGTTTAGCTTCAGCCATTATAAACTTCATAAATAAATTCAGGCTCCATATTTTCTTTCGGAATTAAAGATAAGCTACATACTGAAGGGAAAATTGTTTTAATGACATTTGATTCACTTTGAGAAATAGCAGGGCATTAGTTCAAATTTATTCCAGCTGATTTTTCTTTCAAACCCAATTTTATTCTGTTTGTGGCATTGAAACTTCTCAACAGGACCACTGTTATTGGTTTAACAGTGATCCTTTCATTTAGTTGAATCAGCAACCCAAACCATACTGTGCCAATATGTACAGGTGACCCCCGCTTAACGCTGATCATTCGTTCCGGAAAAACAGAGCGCTAAGTGAATCCGCGCTAAGCGAGCGCCGCTTTCCCATAAGGTAACATATGTATTTATGAGCTGCGGTCAGTGCCATAGGATATTTCCTAATGAATAATAAACAGTAATGAAAAGATGCACAAATGTTGGTCAAAATATGTAATATTCAAATATTTGCACATATAAAATATTCTACATTGCATATGTATAATTATGTGGTAACTACTTGCGTATCAAAAGTAAATTTAAAATTCCAATTAAAATAATGAATTTAATTTAATTGATGAATTTAATCATGAAAAATGTGTGGATTTTGAGTTGAACTTTGGCCCTCTTCCAAATAAACTAAAAGGGGTATTAATTTTAATCCCCCGCAGCGTTAAAACCAACAATAAATTCAACCGATCCTTCACCGCTTTGAAACCTGGCATGTTTTTTCTTCTTTCAATATGAAACTTCTTTTAGGCATTCGTTTCCACAAAAGTCCTGCTTCATCTATGTTAAAAACTTATTGAGAATTATTTGCTTCGTACCTGGAGTCTAAAACGCTAATGGAACTGATATTTGGGTGATGCTCAAGTCAAGTGGACCCAATTTCGGCGAAGTCTGGATGGTCTGTGTCAGCCAAATCCTCTGCTTGCACCTTCACGATGGTGGGACTGTTAGTAATTCTGGGTATAGCCTCTATGCCCACAAGCACGTGACCACCTAGGTGAGAACCAAAGTAAGCAGAGGTCAAGGCAGCATTCCACCACTGCCCCTTTGTGTTACGGGCAATACTAGGTGGTAGATGACTCACATCAACTGTGTAATACCACCACTTTGCTTATTGGAGGCTTGAACTGGTGCAACCCATGTTTAGTCTCCAAAGCCAAGTTCTGATCAACCCATCCCCCATCTCTTCCATCATGCAAATTGATTGAAGTCTTGAGGTTATGATGAACACCATGGCAAGATTCAAACTTCCTTACATAATCTTGCTACCTCTACTCTGTCAGATAGTGACTGGAGGGAATCCAAGTAGTAAGTATGGGGGGGCATGCATTGTCAAGGCCATGCTATGTCAATGATCTGGGTATATTCTTACCATGTGTACACCATATCCAAAAATTCCATTACTTCATACAGCATGTCACCCCCCCCCCCCTTTTTCTTACTATTGAATACACCAGTGTTTCTCAACATACGTGCCACGAGTATGCTTCAGGTGTGCCGCGGAAAATGCAAATAAAAAAAAAAGAATAAATCCAAGTTTTATAATAAAAATTAATTTAAATAAAAAATTTAAATATGTACACTGCACCGATCCTAGCCCCTTCCAGCAGTCAATGTGACGTCACATTTTGATCCCCAGTACTAGATCTGGTCACCTTTAATCCTTTATTCACCTTTTGATTCCTAAAAGTAGATTTGTTCACCTTTATTTGGCCATTCTTATCACTTGAGAGTCTCTCCCAGGCACCTGCAGTTGTATAAGTGCAACTTGCAAGCAGTATAAGAAATTTCCTTTGTGTTTTAAAAGTACTTTTTGTGCTTTTATATCTCTAAAACATCATATTCAGTTAATTCGTATAGAACAGGTATTTTAAATTAACTGTAATAGTACATTCTAGAAGCAACTTTAATTTTTTTTAGAAATTATTAGCGATGGATAAAATTTTAGTGAAAGGAAATCAGAAGAAGCAAATTGATAACGAGCTTGGAGAAAATGGCAAAAACAAAAATGAGCAACCATCAACAAAAAAAAAAAAAAAAAAAACACATTATAATAAATATGATAATGATTATTTGGGGATGGGATTTTTGTATGCTGGTACCCAAGATTGTGCTCAACCTTTGTGTGGCATGTGGTTTAAAACTGTTGAACGAATCAATGGTGCCAATTAGTTAGTTAGTTATTTGGTTTTTAGGAGCATTAGCAACTAAGGCCATATTGCTCCGGGACATGGGGTGGTCATTCCCTGACCTTTCCGCATCCTCCGTATTTGGTGGTGACGGGCTCGAACCCCGGTCTAATCAAGAAGCGTGTGCTACGCACTGCTGCTCCTTCCCACCTGGGAAAGGGTGCCAAGTAAATTGCAGGGTCATTTTTCTGAGAAACACAAGAATTTATCATCCAAAACTGTGGAGTATTTTAAAAATTGCTGGACTCTACTAGAAAACAAGGTACAGTATTTTATAATATGGTTAAATTATCTGATAAAGTACAAGAAGTCAGTTTAGTAACCATACTGGTGGGAAAAAAAGAAAACTCACCTGATTGTAGAAGGTCTGATTTTACAAGCATGTCAGGTAATCGTGAAAAGTATATTGGGAGAAGCTGAAAAAAGAATGACTGTACCACTTTCAAACAGCACAATTAGCAGACGTATAAAAGAAATGTCCGATAATATTGAAGAACAAGTTGTTCGAAATATTAATAATTTTGGAGACTGTTTTCATTACAAGTAGATAATTCTACAGATATTATAGTGGGAAAACCAAATTAAAAACATTTGTCAGGTTTATTGAAAATGACACTACTATTATTATTATGTTGTTGTGACAAACTCAATGAAAGAACAACCAGCCAAGATATTTTCAAAGTAATGAATAATTATTTGCAAAAGTGTGGTATATTATGGAAGTCGTGTGTTGGCATTTGTACCGACAATGCTCTCGCGATGACAGGAGCACTAAAAGGATTTGTAAACTTAGTAAAATGACACAATTTAAATATTATTACAACACACTGTTGTAATAATATTTGAATTTGCTACTAGAGAAGTTCTAGTAGCAGACAGTCCATACCTGATTTAAAACTTGCACTTGATCAAGGGTTAAAATGGTCAATTATATCAAAACTAGACCACAAAAAATACGCATTTCCGGAAAATTCTGCGAGGAACTGCAGTCTGCATCATTTTTCTTTAATGATGTATACTGAGGTCTGATGGTTATCGAAAGCAAATGTATTTATGCGTATGGACAAGTTGCATGAGGAAATGAGCTTTTTTTTTCACTGGGGAAATTGAAATTTTTTGATTATTCGAGTGATGAAATTTGGTGCTGTAAATTAGCTTTTCTAGCAGATTTATTCCCACAGCTTACTAAATTAAATATTAGTATGCAGGGCCCATAGGAAAATTTACTCAACTTCTACTGACAAGTTGTTTGCCTTTAAAGAAAAGTTGAGTATATGGAAAAAATATGTAAATAAAAGAAATTTAGAAATGTTTCCTTTGACTGACAAAATGAATTATACTAAATTAATTAATGTAACAAGCAAAACAACAGAATTATTAAAGACAAAAATTGAGCATTACTTTCCATCCCTTTATACCAAAAAAATATTTGTGGGTAAGAGACCCATTTGCAACAAGAAACCTTCCAGATGTTAGAACTTAATCTGCAAGAGGAAGAATAATTGTTTGAGATCCGTAGTGACCAGTCGCTGGAAATTCACTTTAATAGCGCTAATATTAGCAAATTAAAATATCTGCTAAATTAAAAATGAATATCCAAGAATTTTGGGAAAGGCAATTAGAATTTTATTGCCCTTTTCCACTTCCTACTGCGAAACAGTTTCCGCTTTAAACGAGAGAGAGAGAGAGAGAGAGAGAGACTAAAGTCGGTAGAAGAGTTGAGAGCAAATCTATCCACAATAAATCCCTGTATTAAAAAACTGTGTGCTTCCAATCAAACCCAACTGTCTCACTGACTAAGGTGTAATAATTGTATTTGTTTGTTTTTATATTTAAATGTTATATTTTTAACATATTTTCTTTTAAATTTTATACAATGCATGTATGTTCAGAAAAGAACACTGAAAGCATATAAAACAATTAATAAGTGTATTATCAAATATACCAAACAGAAATAACTTACAGTTTGTGAATGTGTGTGCATAGATATTATTTATAACATGCAGGGTGTCTCAAAAATATTAGTACAAATGTTTAGGGGAGGTAGGTAACATCTAAAGGAATGTGAATCGCATAGGAACCGAACCCATAACCGGAAACGTCACGGGAAAGTAGTAGCACAGGCACAAGAAGCAGAAATGACACAAGTCAGTAATTAGTGGCAAACATTTATTTGACATAATATTAACAATGGAGTACGAGATGGATGCATTTCATGATGTCACAACAGATGCTCGAAGGTTCCACCATGAGACACGATGCATGTGTGACACTGACGCAGCATGGATTGGCGGACACGGTTGAACACACCTGAAGTTTTTTGACAGTAGCAGAAGTGCAGACGAGTCTTGCCACGAGATCCATTTCCATCTCCACAGGCGATTCATCCACGATAGAACTGAGGGCCCCACAGAAAGAAATCAAGGCTCGATAAATCAGGTGAACGCAGGGACAAGACAACGGGTCCACCACGGCCAAAACGCCTGTTCAAATGGTCACGAACACACCTTCCATAATGGACAGGTGCCCCGTCATGTTGAAACCAAATGTTGCATCTCACATTTGAGGGAACATCGTCAAGTAACCCTGGTAGAAGTTGTTCAAGAAAGATCCGATATTTAGCAGAGTTCATGCGAGATGGTAACAGGTATGGGCCAACTAAGCAGTCACCGACCATACCTGCCCACACATTTATTGCAAAGCGTTGTTGTGCCGCACGGAGGCGCACACGTGTGGGTTGTCGTGAGCCCACACGTGAGCATTGTGCTGATTGCCTTCTTGAGTGATATAATCCTTTTCCGTGAACTGGACAAAACATAGGCTGGAAAATTTAAGTCTTGAACACTTTCTTTGAGAAACCACTGCGCAAAAGCCACATATGCAAGATGATCTCGGGGGAGCAGTAACTGAACCCTCTGGAGAAGAAAGGGGTGTAAGGAATTGTCCTGCCAGACACACTACACACTACACTGCAACGAGACACTCCTAATGCAGGGGTAATGGCACGTGTGCCGGTAGTAGGATTATTCTGGACGGCATTCAACACACTTTCTTCCATCGTGGGAGTTTGCATCGAACGTGGTCTGCCCGCACTATTCCTGTTACCTCTAAATGACCCATAATCGCACAAATTTTGATGCATACACGCAAAGAAACAGTGTTCCGGTACATGTCTGTCTGGGAAGCATTCTCCATAAATTCGTTGAGCGGCTTGTCCATTGCCCTCTGCTAATCCATACACTAGGTGCATGTCTGCCAACTCACAGTTCGTATATCGATGCATGCTCTTCCTGCGGCGACTACTACTCCTTGAATGAGTAAACCAGAAATTTTCCCTCTTGCGAACTGATAGATATTGCTGCGTACCGACTTACGGTGATGTTTCCGGTTATGGTTCCTATGCGACTCACATTCCTTTAGATGTTACCTACCTCCCCTAAACGTTTGTACCAATATTTTTGAGGCATCCTGTATATAGTATTATAAATATACATATAATAGTGATTGTAGTGTGCATCAAAATTTTAGTGTCTTTAAGTATGCAGCAACATCAAAGTTTGAGAAACACTGGAACACACCAAGATGTCGCAGATACCTTTCACACATATGTGGTTTCAGTTCTAATCTCAATGATGTCCATTTCCACTTACAGTCTGCCAAATCCCATGAAAGTTTTCTGACAGAATCTCAGTTATCGGCTGATTCAACTACTGCTCATCTCAGTTGCCCAAATTATTCACTTTATGATTCCTTCTGTATTTTTTAATGTTTATTGCAACTGGCACTCATCACTCTCATCTTAATATCCTTCTAGACTGCATTTTAGGCAATGTCTGGCCATTACATTTTAAAATATTACTTAATTGACCTTAAATCCATAAATTTACATCTGTTATTTTGACTAATCTCAACTATTGTTTTAGTTTTCAATGTAATGAAATTTTCAATGTAATTTAGTTTTCAATGAATTGAACTGCTTTTCACTTTGGTTCTAATTTTTATTAATTCTTTTCCTTTATTTATTGTTTCATGTCTGGCATCCTATGATCCTATGAACACTGCATCATTTACCTGCTAACCACAGCCAGTAATACAATATTTGTTTTTGTTTTTTTTTAATACTTCACAGAAATACTAAGAATCTGGAGTGAATGAAAAATTTGGAAGACAATTCTCTGACTAAATTTTGACTGTTTTTTTTTTTTTTTTTGCTTAGGTAGTTATTTTCTTTAACTAAAGGAATTTGGCATTCTCTTAATTAGATCATTATTTGAGTTGGCATTACAATAACAAAAAACAAATAAATAAAAATCACACTATATAATTGAATTACATGTAGTCCAATGCAAATTGAATTAGTAATATCTTCACATGAAATGTCCTGTAATATATATATATATATATATATATATATATATATATATATATATATATATATATATATATAAAACAGGCATGCTGATTTAATTCAGCAAATTAAAAGCCAGACTAAAGACCTATATGCCCAGTACAAGGCATATTGTACTAGGAATTAATTAATAATTAACCCCACAGAGACCCAATTGAATCCAGACAGGCCTATCAGTTGTATCCCAAAGATATACAAGATTACGACTACCATAACCAAGATATCACACCAGTTGGAAAGCCTGAACATAATAGCCGAACATAGTGTACGGTGTTAAATGTAATGCGTCTAGTGTTAATTGTATGGTGCCAAAATCCCTAGCAGGACTAGGTCTCCCACAGAACATATACAAGGAACTCTGGAAAGTTGCAATCCTGAATACCTGTAGGATAGTCAGAGTTCCTGGATCTACAGTAAGACGACACATAACCACCCTGTGCACTTGGTAGTAATACCCGTCATGGGGTGGATCCACCCAGTCAGTAATAATGTAAGAACAACAATACTGCTACTAATAAAGCAGTGTCACAATCCGTAATCCAATCATCGATTTCATAATCTGTAGAGATGACACCACATTTTATGAAGTATTGCACTGAGTGGGATAAAAAGTTTAGAAATCACTTGGTAGGTGATGACACTGTGGGAACATTGCATTATATAGCCTCAGCCTCAAGAGCAATGTGACATAACGGCCTAGAAGCAATAAGTATGCAGAGAACAGATACATACATATACACTGAGTTACATAAATAGTTAAGACTTCACTTGATTGATAATGACACTGTGGTAACGTTGCATTATATGGCTCCTGAGCCACAACAGCAATGTGACCCTTCATGACAGTAACAGGGCTCCCAGAGAACACATACATATACACTGAGTTGAATAAAAGGTTCAGACTTCATTTGATTGACAATGACACTGTGGTAATGTTGCATTATATAGTTACTTAGCCACAAGAGCAATGTGACGCAACCTAACAGCAATAGGACTCCTAGAGAACACACAAATATATATACACTGAGTTGGATAAAAAAAATTCAGACTTCACTTGATTGTTAATTACAATGTGGGAACATTGCATTATATAGCTTCTCAGACACAAGAGCAATGTGACCCTAGATAACAGCAATAGGTCTCCCAGAGAAAACTTATATAAACATGCACTGAGTTGATTAAATGGTCTCCAGACTTCACTTGATTGACAATAACACTGTGGTAATTTTGCATTATATAGTTACTTAGCCACAAGAGCAATGTGACCCTACATGACAGCAACAGGGCTCCCAGCAAACACATGTACGCACATGCACTGGTAGATGACATTGTGATAAAAGGTTCAGCCTTCACTTCACTTGGTTGATGATGACACTATGGGAATGTTGCATTATATAGCTCCTTAGCCACAGGAGCAAGGTCGCAGATACCAAAAATGTTTAGTTTTTCAATGAGTTGTTCACTAGGTACTTTATCAAATTGCTTAGTTATGTCAGCAGTGTCTAATTTAAGATGGCTCTAGAGTTGATAATCACTTTTTGCACAGGTGCTTGGTACTCCTGGTTCCCAAACCACTCTAAGTCAATAAAAAAAAAAAAAAAAAAACCACTTCCACTTCACCCCTCTGTTCGTTCAAAATACCTGTCCAGCTAAGCCTTAAACTTATTTAGGCTATCAACCTCCACCACAAGGGATGAAAGTCTGTTCCACCAACCAACCACCAGCTGGCTAAAGGCAAATTTCCGCACGTCTATCCTACATCTGTCTTTCCTCAATTTGAATTTATGCCCTCTCAGGTGATTATTCTGAGCTAGAGGAAGAATCCCATCAGCATTGAGCATGCTTAAACCATTCAAGGCTTTATACACCTCTATCAGATCACCTCGCTGGTGCCTAGTCTCCAGACACTGTAATTTGCAAAACTTAAGCCTTTCTTTGTAAGAGCACCCCTTTGTTCCATTCACTAATCTTGTTGCCCTTCTCTGTACTCGTTCCAGCAGCTCTACATCCTTCTTGAAATGAGGCCTCCAGACCTGTATACAGTACTCTAGGTGTGGCCTGACCATCGCCTTATACAATGGAATAATCACCTCCTTATCCCTGCTGGAAAAATTCCTGTATATCATTGACAATACTCCATGAGCTACTCTTGCCACCCGTCTGCACTGCTCAGAGAACTTCATATCTGCCTGCACAACCACCCCCAAGTCCCTTTCATTCTCTACCACTGTCAGTGTTGTACCACAGAGTTGATACGTTGCTCTGGGGTTGCTGTTTCCCATGTGTAGTACTTTACATTTATCAATGTTAAACTTCATTTGCCACCTCTCAGCCCATCTGCTCAACCTTTCCAGATCCTGTTGCAGCAGCATAGTGTCAGTAGTGTCCTTGACAACCCTGCCAACCTTTGTATCGTCTGCAAACTTGGACATTAATCCCGATATACCATCATCAATATCATTTATAAATACAGAAAACAATAATGGACCCAACACTGAGCCCTGAGGGACTCCACTAATAACATCAGTCCACGATGAGCAGTGTCCATTGATTACCACTCTCTGTCTTCTCCCCCTCAACCACCCCTTTATCCATAGCAGCAATTTGCCTCCAATGTCACACTGCTCCAATTTGTGTAGCAGTCTTCCATGTGCAACAGTATCAAAAGCCTTTCTAAGATCCAAGTATATAATATCAAAGTTATTCCCTGCATCCAGTTCTTTTGTGACTGCATCATAGTATCCAATCAAGTTGGTCAGGCAAGACTTCCCCTTAACAAAACCATGCTGTGTCTGAGCTATAACTGAAGTCTTGTCTAAATGATCCTGCAGTGCTTCTTTAACCAGTGCCTCCATTAATTTTCCTGGAACAGAAGTTAAGCTCACAGGTCTATAATTACTTGTGTCAGCCTTTGATCCTCCTTTGTGAATTGGGGTCACATTTGCACATTTCCAGTCTATGGGTACCTCCCCTGAGTCCAAGGAAGCTCTCATAATTATGGCTAAGGGTTTGCTTACTTCCTTTGCTGCCTCCTTTAATATAACTGGATAGATCCCATCCACACCGGGTGCCTTTCTTGTGTTTATCTTCAACAGTTTCTCCTCCACTTTACTCCCAGTTATTTCAAGATTCTGTAGCTTACTGCTAGAGTTGAATACACCTCTGGCATTCCCCTCGCTGAATAACTCCTCATGTGTGAATGTCGATGCAAAATATTCATTTAGTTTGTTAGCTACCTGAGCAGGATCATCAACACTTGACCCATCAATATCAAGTGGACCAATCTGATTCATCCCTTTCCTTCTAGAGTTTACATAAGTAAAGAACTCTTTGCTGTTTTCCTTTGCATCCCTTGCCAAGGATTTCTCGTAATCTGCCTTCGCCTGCCTAACCTCCTTTGTAACTTGGTTGCATATCAACTTGTATCTATCATAGGCTTCTGTGTTAATTTGTAAGTATCCCATGCATTTTTCTTCTCTGCCATATGCCTCATTAGTTCATCTGACATCCATTTTGGCCTAAACCTTGAACAATATTTCTTAGTTGGTATGTAAAGCCTAGTAGCTTCCAAGATAAGTTCTTTGAATGCTTCCCATTTTGAATTTGCTGTTGGTAACATCATCAGTTGGTCCCACTGTATAGAATTTAAATACTGTCTCAGTCCATCGTAGTCGCCTTTACGGAAGCAATAACCCTTCCCTTTACCCCTAATGGTAGTTACCTCTTTGAGTAAATCCCACTTCAGCACACTGTGATCACTGCCACCTAGTGGTTCATTTATCTGCAGATTCTTAATGCATGAAGAATCACTGCTGATAATCAAATCAAGAGTATTACTCCCTCTAGTTGCCTCCGGAACATGCTGATGTAGAAAACAATCATCCAATAAATCCACAAAAGCCCTGCTAGTGTGTGAGTATCCAGCCCCCAAATTCCAGTCAATATCTGGGAAATTAAAATCTCCCATTATAAGACACTCTGATTTACTGGCCCACTCTATTTCCCTGTACAGTACCTTATTATACTCATCAGAGTCATTAGGCCTATAGCACACTCCTACTCTCAATTTTGATCTCCCAATGTTTATGTCACACCAAACTGACTCCACACTGCACTGTCCAGCGATGTCGACTGGCTTCACTTCCTTGGTTTTTATGTGTTTCTTAACTAATAGCTAAAACTTGTTTTAGCATAAAGTTTTTGTAGAACTTTATCCTTATGAAATACCAAACAGGCTTCAGAAAAGCAAAATATTTGATATACTTATTGTATTCAACAATTCCTTTGATGGTCATTTTAATCCATACTCTCTTTCACATTAACGTCTTTAATATAACAACAATTGGTCCATATCAAGATCTTTTGGGCCTAATCTTAACATGTTTTACAATTAGTGCTCTTTAAAATATTTCTAACTAGGTAACATGAGACCTATGCCAATACATTTTCATCATAAATATCCATATCCTCACAGTACCTGGGTAATTATAACTCTTTCACTTTGTCAGTGAGACTGGCTGACTTGGCTTGATTTCAAGAACAATAAAGATGCTATGACATATTTCATGAAGTTTTTTATGGAATAATTTAATTATTTCATAAACTATTACTTCAATTAATATCAATGCACTATTCATATAAATTAATGTAATAAGTTATGAATTAGTTATTAATTAGCTATTCTGTATTTTTTTTTTTTTTTTAAATTTCTGATTCTATGGATTCCAATAAATTACCTTAAATGCTCTTTCAGAAATCAGTACATGACAGCAGATAATTAGAATAATAGAAAAACAAAAAGTGTCCACTCTGTATCTTACTTCTCTGTGCCTTCATCAATATCATTGATAAATACCGAAAACAATGGACCCAACACCGAACCATGGGGGGGGCTCCACTAATAACATTAGTCCATGAACAGCAGTGTCCGTGATTACCACTTTTTCTCCCACTCAACCATCCTTTTATCCATTGTATCGACTTGCCCTTAATGCCAAACTACTCCAATTTGTATAGTAGCCCTCCATGTGCAACAGTATCAAAAATTTCCTAAAAATCGAAGTATATGATATCAAAACTTTCTTTTATTTGTCAGACACGACATTCCCTTAACAAATCCATGCTGTGCCTGAACTATAACTGCAGTCTTGTCTAGATTATGCTGCATTGATTGGATGTTGGATTTTTTTTTGGAGAAAAAGCAACTTTGGCCATTTGCACCTATCTATTAGTATTATGTAAACAATGACGTTGACATTTCTTGTTTACATCTGGCTGAAATATCCTATTATTAGTTTAAAACTAATAACTACATTTTCAATTTGAAGTTCTGTAATTTGTGATAAAGTCAGGGAATCCTGAATATTCATGGGGAGATGGAAGGCACCATGTGGTATTGTGAACATTCTATAAAGAAAATGTTTCACAGTAAGTTGATAAGAACAATGGAGACATTCTGGAGGATTTGCTTTTGTGAGCAAGTAAAAGTGTGTGAGGAGATGTCCATGTCCAATGCGTAGTCTTGTTAGAATGATTTCGTGCCCATTCTTATGGAGACTTGACTTCCACAATTGAAATTCGTGTTTTATTTAAAATGTTTGTTTGGTTGATTTTGCCAGATTTGTGACCACTGGGTGTTGAGAATCTGTTTGATAATAGGTCTGTAATTGGAATGTTGAACTTTGTAAAGCCTTCAGTTTGTTTTTGTAAGATTCTTTGCTGCTTGATTGCACTTTCATTACCATCAATGTCTGCATGTCCTGAGATCCAACAGAAATTTACTTGCCTCCTTTTGCTTTTGAGCTTCACAAGATTAGCTCGTATCTGGTGAAGGATTGATGTGATGGTGTCTGCTGCATTGCTTCTTTAACCAGTTGTTGTTATTTGATTTTTAGGAGCATTAACAACTAAGGCCATATTGCTCCGGGATATGCGGTGGTCATTCCCTGACCTTTCCGCATCCTCCATATTTGGTGGTGATGGGCTCGAACCCTCTTTAACCAGTGACTCCACTACTTTCCCTAGAACAAAAGTTAAACTGACAGGTGTTTAATTACTCATGTCACCCTTTGATCGCCCTTTGTGAACTGGGGATACATTTGCACATTAAGTCCATGGGACATCCCCTGAGTCTAAGGAATATTTCATAATTATGGTTAAGGGTTTGCTTACTTCCTTTGCTACCTCCTTTAATATAACTGGATAGATCCCTTTCTTATGTTCAATTTCAACAATTTCTCCTCCTTTGCTCTCAGTTATTACAAAATCATGTATCTCTCTGCTAGAGTTTGATAAGTTTTTCTATCCTTCAATTCCCCACAGACTTCCTCAAGTGTGAATGTAGATGCAAAATACTCATCAGTTTGTCAGCTACCTTAGCAGGTTCATCAACTATTGAACCATTCATATCAAGTGGACCAATCTGATTCATCCCCTTCCTTCTAGGGTTTACATAAGTAAAGAAGTCTTTGCATCCTTTGCCAAAGATTTCTCATAATCTGCCTTTGCTTGCCTAACCTCCTTTGTGACTTGATTACAGACTAGCTTATATCTACCGAAGTCTTGTGTCACTGATAATTTATGTGCATCCAATGCATTTTTCTTCTCTGCCATGAGTCTTAGTTCATCTGTCATCTTTTTAATGTTTTGAGGTGTGGTCTATTTTTGATCTGCATCATTGATTTCATTGGTGAATTTAGCTGTAAAAATTACAAAAATAATCACAGATGGTGTACAAAGTGTTCTGCATGCCTGCTTGCATCTTACTTTAAGACAATTTGGTTTCTCTTTCAATTTCTTATTGTGGTTTTTTTTTTTTTTTTTTTATTCCAAGACAATGTTATTATCCAATATCAAAATAAAAAAAAACTGTAGTGTACGTTTCTGAATTATTTGGTTCCCATCACAACCAAAAAATCAAGTGCTGCATAGAATGCAACAGTGCACTAACCAGTCTAAGTACTATATTTTTTGCTGATACCTTCAGCTAGTGCTAAATGCAGGGCTCACTATATAGAACTTCACCACTCGGGAAATGTTTAAAATTAAACACAATGAACACTTTTAAATCACTTTTTTGCATATTTAAATTCAATCCTGTCAGTTTCTCTAAAATGTGATTATATTAATAATGTTATTATATTAATAAATAAAATAAAAATAACTAAAATCATATTCTTATTATAAAACGGATAAAAATATTTTAATATTTGTTGCTCAGATAATTTGCAATTATTAGATAATGGTCATACAGTGGAAGCTATTACTTACATGAAGGATTTGAATCATGTTACAATTCTCAGTCACATTTATTTATGAAACAAAGGGGGAAAAAAAACAGTAAGCTTCTTACCACCCCATGATGCTGATCCTTGACTATTCCAGTGTTTATTGTCACTAGTGGCATTTCCCCACATATTGTTATTGTTGTTACTGTTGGTAGCAGTGGTAGTGGTTGTGGTACTGCTGCTGCTGTTACTATTATTGCTGCTGCTCACTTCTCCCCAAGCACTGCTATTATTCTGAGGAACACCAGTCCACATGTTACTTGTGTCTTCATCTTCACCCCAAGTACCTCCTATATGTGTTGAAGGAGTGTGACCCCAAGGCTGGTTATTGCTGCTTGTGACATTGCTAGTATTCCCTTTATTATGATGCCTAATATTATTTTCCCAGATGTCAGTTCCTGTATTGGCTGGTGCTCGCCAAACAGAGTTTCCATTTTCTTTTGTAGATGAATTTGGAGAGAGAGGAACATCCCATGATTTGTCTTGACTGATAGCCTAAATGATAAAAATAATGATATATTAACTGATTATTCAGGGTTTAAGAGGTACTCAAATATTTAAAAAATAAATAAATAAAAAAAAAATATGGTCCATGTATTCAGTATGACCAAAAGAATTCGGAAATACAAACAGGCAGTTATAAAAAGGATTTTTAATTAACAAACCTAATATTGCCGAACCTTCAAAATTCAGCATCACCTATTTTCTAGCAGCATTTAAGAAAATGGGCAAATAAACAAACAAGTGATTAATAAATAACTCAAGTATTGATAAATTCAGTTCCCAGACTGGTAACGTTTCAGATGATTGTCTCTAGGATAGAGATTTTACCTCAGAGAAACAAGTTTCTACTGTGCTGAATGATATTGAGAATTTTTTTAGGTCATAGAATTGTCCAAATACAATTCATGAATAAGATTAGCAACTCACTGATAGCATAGAGGATGCTATCAATGAGCTGCTAGTCTGATAACGAAGCTTCGATATAACGAAGTCTGCAATTTCAAGCCCCATTTAACATAAGAAATATTCCAATTTAAGGCCAACGCCCGACAATCATTCGATTGGTGACTGACGGTGACTCGTTACGAACTCGCGAGCTGTGGGTGTGTCATTCGCCTAATTTAGTCGTTTACACTTCATAGGGCGTGTTTCAGTGTGGTGCATTGCAATAATTGTCGTAGGTTCTTTGATAGCATTACATAATGTAGATTTTCTAAATTTTAATAGAAATATTTTTTTTTTTTTTTAGTTAAATTGTCAGAATCAAAGAAAAGAAAAGCAATTTCTTTGGAAACTAAACTAAATATAGTACGACGTGTTGAAAGCAGCGAAAGAAAATCCGATGTGGCACATTCTTTAGGATTAGCGCAATCAACTTTAACAACCATACTAAGTCAATCAGAAAAAATAACAGTCTGCTCAGAATTGTACAGATGTTACAGAGGCAAAATTAACTCACTTAAGGAGCCAATTTTAGAAAACAATGGAGAAAATGTTAAGTTTGTGGGTAGATGATATGTCACAACGTCATATGCCTTTAAGTCAAATGGTGATTCAAGAAAAGGCATTATTTTTGTTTAATCACCTGAAATCTAAACAAACTGAAAAAATTACAGAAACTTTTGAGGCTTCTTGTGGTTGGTTCGAGAAATTAAAAAAAAAAAAAAAAAAAAAAAAACGGGCCAGGATTCATAGTGTAAAATTAACAGAAGCTGCAAGTGCATATGTTGAAGCTGCAAATAAGCTTCCAGAAAAACTAAAGGAAATAACTGAATGTGAAAATTTTCCACCAAATTTGGTGTTCAATGTTGACAAAAGCAGTTTCTTCTGGAAACTGCTACCATCAAAAAGCTTCATTTCTATTGAAGAAAAATCAGCTGCTGGGTTCAAAGCAGCCAAAGACCGTTTAACATTACTCTTTGGATAAAACGCCTCTGGCAATTATAAATTAAAATTGTTATTAGTTTACCATTCAGAAAATCCGAGGGCGTTAAAAGGTAACATTAAACGAATTTACCTGTAATATGGAAAGCAAATAGAAAAGCGTGGGTTACCAAGGAGTTATTTACTGATTGGTTTGTCAACCACTTTTGTTCTGAAGTAAAACGGTATTGTCAAAAAAAAAACAACTTTGAAGAAAAAGCTCTTTTGTTGTTAGACAATGCTTCGGGACATCCTACTTAACACGTTGGACACATGCATCTTAACACGTTGGACACATACATTCCTGTTAAAGTTGTGTTTCTTCCAGCAAACACAACTTCCCTGATTCAGCCATTGGATCAGGGAGTAATAGCATCATTTAAAGCTTATTATCTGCATCGAACATTAAGCAATTCGATTGAACTAGAGGATAAAGAGGAAATCACAGTTAAAACTTTTTTGAAAAACTACACCATTAAAAACAATTGAAAACATTGATAGTTCTTGGAAAGAAGTCACTAAGAAATGCTTAAATGGAGTTTGGTACAAAATATGGCCAGAAGTTGTACTAGAAGAAGAAAATAACATCCAAGAAATTAGAAATGAAGTTATCCAGATGGCTCGATCAATAGGTTTCGAAAATGTCGATGAAGAGAATGGTAAAAATTTATTGAATGCAGAAGATGATGGTTTTTCGGTGGAAGATTTAGAATACCTTGTTAGCAACGAAGACAAAGAAAATGAAGACGAAGTTAAAGAAGTTCCTGCCGAAAAAGTGTTAACGACCAAAGATTTAAAAAGGTACTTAAATGACATTGAAAACGTTTAAATTTTTTTTAGTGAAAATGATCCCGATTTAGGAAGAAGTGATATTGTTCAGTGATCAGCGCTAAATGCAATAACTCCATATAGGCAATTGTTAAATGAAAGAGAAAAAAGCATAAACAATCAACTTTAGACTCATAGTTTAAAATGTGATTTCACTTTGTATGTAAGTTGACTGTTTATTTAATAAAACTGTACTTAATAAAATAAAACTGTAGTCATCATTTGCAAGTAGATCCAGTGTGAATCATGTTCCAGAGGTTCCTAGCATTTTGGAAGAAAATGCTGACAAATGCTGAGCAGTAACTGCTGAAGAAAGTGAGATGACATGATGACTGCAGGATGGATCAGCAACTAATGGGAATAGGGATTAACCCTGAGGGCAGATCAGAAGTAGTATGAACGCTATTGAAGAGACCTCAAAATAGGCTTTTTTTTTTTTTTTTTTTTTTTTTAAATCAGCCAATAGCATTTTCTTCTTGAACAATGTTTAGTGACACTTTGTTGATTTGTGGTGAATGGAGCAGGTACAACTTAGCTAGAAGGTGATCAATATCATATTCAAATCAGTAGGTGCTTAAGCCTAACAAACTTAAGTTTATTGGCTTTAACACATTTCATTAAGTGCTACTATCACTCTTGAAGCACGAAATGAATGATTTGGCTTGGCACAACATAACAGATGGCAGTATTACCAAAACAAATAACAGTTTTACTTGAAGTACTAAGGACATCAGCAAGCTAGGACTTTCTTTCTGTGTGCAAAAGTTTTGAAAATGGTGGCGGCAGAGGGGCAGTGAACTGGAAATTAAGGAAGACCATCTTTTCCTTCACAGAGTATCAGATTAGGCTACTGCATTTACCTGATTCTAAAATGATCTAGAAATTACATGCAGATCATGAAGTAATACTAATTTTCATAAACTAAATGTTTATAGGTAAGTAAATATAGGTCTTCTAAACAAAGCTCCATCTTATGGTTTGCCAACTGTTTTTTGTAATTGTTTTTCCAGTTTTCTCTCTGATTGCTCACCGAGGGTGATGGTGGATTGCTCTCTGTCTTCTAACTTCTCCACTAATGCTGGTATCCCCCAAGGTTCAGTTCTTTCCCCATTTTTCCTATACTGTTCTTCCATTGAAGAAGGTCATTAATATGGAATGCAATGTATTAATATTCATTGCATTCCACTTTCCACCTTACCCTGCTCAATCAGCTTCAACTTCTCAAATATCCACTACCAATTCCTTAAATGCCAATCTCCAGGTAATTCTTTAGTGGGGCAAAGACAACTTACTTGATTTCAATCCTTTTAAAGCTCATTCTTGTCTTATATCTTGCAAAAAGGATTCTTCTGCTCCTATGCTTATCTTTGGCGACACTCCAATATCTAGGCAAGTTGATATATCTCTTTTGAGGATTAACCTGAGTTTTCTCTCTCTCTCTCTCTCTCTCTCTCTCTGCACAAGCACATTACAAATATTGCTTCCTCTGCATTGAAAAAAAACTTGGTTTTCTCTTTCGCTCGTCGCGTTACTTTTCTTCCAAACAGCTGTTCACTCTGTACAAATCGCAGATCCGCCCTACCATAGAATATTGTTCAAATATCTGGGGCAGTGCCCCCAAAACCTCTCTCAGGCTCCTAGATTCCATTCAGAAAAGGGCAGTTAGGTTAATTAATGACTCCTCTCTAACAGTCTTTCCACTCGCTGTCTCATAGACATGCTGTTTCTGCTGCATGCCTTTTCTACGGATACTTCCATTGGCACTGTTCTTCTGAATTGGCTTTTATAAGTCCCACTCTCTCTCTTTCAAAACAATAACACATGCCGCCACCACCACCACCAGCCAACGTCCATTTACTGTCCAACTTCAAACTCACAGAACCAACTTTTCATCTTCCTCATTTATTCATTCAACTGCTGTTTTCTGGAACAACTTTCCCTTCATATGTATTTCCTGAAAATTACAGTCTACAGATTTCATGTCTAATGTCAACAAATATCTTCTCTTGGTACCAACACGGTACTGAGTACTATAGGTTCTAATACCTCTCGTGTTTGGGGGTTTCATAGAAAAAAAAAAAAATTCATCTCAGTACTTTTGATATAAATTTAATATTTAATAAACACTTATATCCATTTCCTCCCCCCCCTCCCAAGAGAGCTAGCCCATCAATTGTTGTAATTTTAGGTTACTATATTGGCTTCTCACTAAAGTTTTACTTGTACCCAGCCAAATGAAAACACCAAAATAGGTCAGACAGCAAGGGTTGAAAGATGAGGCAAATAGATTAAGTTGTATTAAGGGTAATGAATAAAGTTTTACAAAATATCATCTTGCATAGATTACCAATGTTTCTTCAATGGTATTGCTTCTTCTACTGCGTATCATTCTCATAAAGCTTGCCTTGGTATTAATGAAGATGATATACAATTATCTGAAGAAGTAAACATTCATGTCTATAAGTACAATCTGTTCAAAATTAGTTGAAGAAAACTTTGAACTTGAGCACTTGTACTTCTACCAGCAAAAAATAAAAAAAAAACAATATGATATTTGAAAAGTAATTAGAAAAGAATGAAACTTTAAAGCAATCTTTCTATGTACAACAATGAATATTAAAAAAAATAAATATACAATATTGAGATTAATTTCAACTTTCCCCCCAACATGAATATATTGCTAAAACTATGAAACTATTTTTTCATTTGCTAGGAAACCATTATTGCCTGTGCACAAACAAAAATTTTAGAGAATAAAGGAATTAATTAACAACCAAAATTAACAGTCAAAATTAAAAGAACAGAAGAATAAGAATAAACACCCTCATCCACCACTGGAAGCACTCTACTCAGAATACAGATACTTCAAATATGAATGAGCTAAAAACAAAGGAAAGATAAGGGAAACAACAGGTATGATTTCCTTGGGGGCACACTTTTTTTTTTAGTTCATTAATTTTTGAAGTATCTGCATTCTTAGTGGAATGTCCTATGGTCTTCTGCTTGGATTAATGACAGCACTTGCACCACTAGAGTGGAATTCTGCAGTGAGTGTGGATATTCTTATTCTTCTATTCTTTTCATTTTTATTTCATTAATTTTAGTTATTAATTAATTCATTTTTTATTTATTTCTCAGATTTTGTGCACAGATGGTTTCCTAAGAAACAAAAAATCCCTACTGTAGTTTCAGCAATGTTCACATGGAAAAGTTTGTTTGTTTTTGGTTTTTAGGAGCATTAGCAACTAAGGCCATATTGCTCCGGGATATGCGGTGGTCATTCCCTGACCTTTCCGCATCCTCCGTATTTGGTGGTGACGGGCTCGAACCCCGGTCTAATCAAGAAGCGTGTGCTACGCACTGCTGCTCCTTCCCACCTGGCTACGGATTCGCCATGGAAAAGTGTTAGGCTAATCTAAATATCATGTGATAATTTCATTTCTTTCTTCTTAGTAATGTAATCAAATAATTAAAAATTCAATAACAGGGCCTTAAAGAATTAAAGAATTAAGTGTCTTGCTGTTTTACATAAAATAAAAAAAATAAAAAAGAGCCCATTTTGTAATACAAGGATGTGAAAGCAGATGAACTTATTTGATAATTAGTTTGTGTAATGTGATTAAAATCTCAAATGTGGCATATGACCTATTTAGAGGTCCAAACAGTCTAAGCTGCAATTAATTTTTATTGAGTTAAAAAAAAAAAAATCAACTGGCTTCATTGCCAGTAGTACAGAGCTTGATTTGATTTTACAGGCACAAAAATGACTATGGTTAATACTACGCCAGGAAAAAATAATATAAAATGCAAAAGAAGATAAGAGATTCTGGTAACCTTTAAAAAGGTTACCTCGTCAAATTGTTATATATATAAAAATAAAAGGCGGTATAAGTTTAAAAGCATATTATCTAATTTATATTAGTAATGGCCGCATATTGCAAGAAAGCCTATGGATTATGCTGCACCAGCCAAAAAAAAAAAAAAAAAAAAAAACCCCGCACAAAACAATGATAAAAACAAAAAAAATAAATAATAAAAATTAATAAAAAAAAAGGAAATTAAACATATCATCCTATGCGCTTCCCTCACCGGAAGGTACTATCCAGATGACCTTTGAATTTCCTCAAACTGTCGGCCTCTACCTCCCATGAAGGCAACTTATTCCAGTAATTTATAACTCTCTGGCTAAAACAAAACTTCCTGCAGTCCAATCTAAACATTTCCCCCCATAACTTGAATTTATGTCCCCTAATTCTAGCATCATTTATAATCTTGAAAATTTCGTCCTCATTCATTTTACTGATGCCTCTCAGCCTTAAACAGCTCAATCAAATCTCCTCTAAGGTGTCTAGTTTCCAAACTCTGCAACCCACATATTTAGAGTCTTTCTTCATAAGGACACCCTTTTGCCGATCTCACCAGGCGAGTTATCCATCTTTGCACCCTTTCAAGAAGCTATATGTCTTTCTTTAGGTGTGGTCTCTATACTTGAACACAGTATTTCAAGTGTGGTCTAACATGTCTTATATAATGGGATTATCACGTCCCTATCTCTACTTGCAAAAGTTCGATAGATCATCGATAGGACACCATGGGCCTTCCTTGCAACCTGTTTACAATGCTCAGAGAATTTCATGTCTGACCGTATTGTAACACCCAAGTCCCTTTCCTCCAGTACTGGGTTTAGTTGAACTCCACCAAGTGAATAAAGATATTTTGGGATTACTGTTTCCCAGGTGTAATACCTTACACTTTGTTGGATTAAAGCATAGCTGCCATTTTTCTGACCATTCCTGAAGTCTATCTAGGTCTCTCTGAAGAAGCTCAGCTTGACAGTGATCGTTAACTACTCTACCAATTTTAACATCATCTGCAAATTTAGACATCACGTCCTCTATCCCTTCATCAATGTCGTTTATGAAAATTAAAAACAACAGTGGTCCTAATACTGATCCTTGGGGAACCCCACTTCTTAAATCAAACCAGTCTGAGGAATAGCCATTTATCACAACCCTCTTCCTCCTGCCCTGAAGCCATCCTTCTATCCATCAAAGGATTTTCCCAGTGATTCCAACCTGTTCCAGCTTATAAAGCAACTGCTCATGTGGGACTGAGTCAAAAGCTTTGCTGAAATCTAAATAAACAATGTTGAAATTATTCCCTAAATCCAGTTCGTGAGTGATCCTTTCGAAATAGCGAAACAGATTTGTTAAACATGATTTTCCCTTTACAAAACCATGCTGAGTATCCTTGAGAATTTCAATTCAATCCAAATGATCCTGAATTCCACCTTTGATCATTGCCTCCATGATTTTCTCTACTACTGAAGTCAGACTGACAGGTCGATAATTTCCAACTTCACTTTTAGAGCCACCCTTATGTATGGGAGATACAATTGCACTTTTCCAATCCAAGGGAATCTCCCCAGAGTCTAGTGAGGCTCGCATAATTAGCCTCAATGGTTCAATGCACTCACTTGCCGCCTCCCTTAAGATTATAGGGTATATTCCAACTCCAGGAGCCTTACTTGTCTGTAGGCTCGAAAGTTTTTCCATTAAATAATCTTGCGAAATTTCAATATCATTAATTACATATTTTTTAATTTCGCTCCCACAATTTCCCATTGCCACAAAAGGCTTTTAATTTGTAAATATCGATGCAAAATAACTGTTGAGTTCATCTGCAACGGCAGCTGGTGTATTTAATACTCTCCCCTTTCCCTTACAAAGGTCCGATCTGGTTTGTCCTGCTCTTCTTGGCATTTATATATGTGAAGAATTCTTTATCCCCCCCTCTTTGCTCTGTTTGCTAGTGATTTCTCATAAACTGCCTTTGCCTGTCGAACCTTTTCTGTGGCTCTATTACACATCACCTTGTAGCTGTTATAGGCTTCAGTACTTTTTATTGCTCTGTAACCTTTCCATGCCACCTTTTTCTGCTCAAATAATGTGGCAACTTCACTATTCATCCAACTTGGAACCTCGTTTTGTATTTTTTTTAATGGTAAATATGCATTCAAGGCAACTGTGATTAATGCTTTAAAAGCATACCACAGTTCAATTGTGTTCATTCTGTGCAACATCTACCCAGTTAATAGAAGCCATTGAGTACTTTAAAGCATCGTAATTTCCTTTTCTGAAATTAAAACCCATTCCTTTGCCTTTTACTTCTGCTACCTCTCTCATCATCATCCACTGTAGAACTCCGTGATCACTTCCTGCTACTGGTTCCTCTACTGTCAGCCCTGTTATGTCATCTGATTCATGTGTGATGATGAGGTCTACGATATTCTTTTCTCTAGTACTTTCCCTGACATGTTGATACATCTAGTTGATTTAAAAATTTTGTTCCCCATGTCGATATATGTGTGTCATTTTCTGCAAACCACATATTCGAAGTCTTTCTTCATAAGGACGCCCTTTTGCCGATCTCACCAGGCGAGTTACCTGTCTTTGCACCCTTTCAAGAAGCTAAATGTCTTTCTTTAGGTGCGGTCTCCATACTTGAACACAGTATTCCAAGTGTGGTCTAACATAAGCCTTATATAATGGCATGGAAATGTTGTGTATATTAACAGCTTGTAAAAACTTTGACTACTGACACATGGTTGTACGATAAAATCTTACTGAGTGTATATGGTTCAGTCAGATGAGTAAAAGCAGTAAAATATATATTGTGAATATGGGTAAAATCGATTAAAATATGCTTTATAGATAAAGCAGTGTCACAAGACTGGCACACAGGAGGGTCATCTGCCCTCAGCAAGAACGAAGGTGTTATATGACTGTGTCCTGTGCGGAGTCTAGCAAGAACAATTTGCTCAAAAGATTCCTGCGCAGACTAGACTGCCATGTTTCAATTACAGGCTTTTATTGGTATAATTTATTTGTTCTCTCTCTATGCCATAGTTCTTGCCACTGGGAGTATATCGTGTTGTGTATTATTTGTCTGTAGTATGTATAGGGGACTGACAGGCAAAGATTATTTCCCCTTATCCTAATTTGACTAAGAATCCAGCAGAAGTGAATATCAAACTGGTGTTCATAAAGAGAATACGTCTTCTGCTGAACCAGACAGAGAACTGGATGGGAATTGTCTCAATGATAATAAAGCCTGTAATACACTCAAAGAATCAGAATATATTATAGACCTTTGGTATTGACAAGTTCTAATGTGATCCAATGCTAACTCTATAGCATGCAGCTCTGCAATGTATGTGCTGGACTCAAGAAGTATCTGCTGAGATAAAAGTGTCTGGAAACACAACGGCAAATACACCACGATTCAGACTTCGGGCCATCTGTGTAAACTGGCAGAAAGTCTCCGTGTTCAGCTCTGTGTGCTGAATACAGCTGCAGGTAGACAGATGACAGTCTCAGACTTTACCCAGTTCTTAGAGGAAAAGTCGCATGATGGAATATGCCCATGCCAGGGACAGGGTCCAGCAACTGAAGTACACTGTCTGGCTGAAGCATATACCAGGGTGGAAGGGTTTGCTTTGGTGTTTGGGCAACCCTATCTACCATGATGTTAAATTCTCTGAGTAGCTCTCAGACACAAATACCAAAAGTTCGGTTGGCAGTCTGACAGGTATCGTACAAGTTTTCCAAACATGGCTCAAAAACAGATGCCCACATAGGATGTCTGGCAGGGATTTCAGTTTTAAAGCATACTTTAAAGACAACTGCTTATGTTGAAGTGAGAGTGGTGGTTCATTTTCTTCAACGTATAGGCTCTGGACAGGAGATGTTCGAAATGCACCAGTAGCAATATGAGATAGCACAATGGTGAACAGGTCCAGCAACTGAAGTATATGCTTCAGCCAGACAGTGCTGTCTGGCTGAAGCATATACCATGGTTGTTGTTTGGTTGGTTGGTTTTTAGGAGCATTAGCAACTAAGGCCATATATGCTCCAGGATATGCGGTGGTCATTCCTTGACCTTTCTGCATCCTCCGTATTTGGTGGTGACGGGCTCGAACCCCGGTCTAATCAAGAAGCGTGTGCTGCGCACTGCTGCTCCTTCCCACCTGGCTACGGAGGCGCTGTATATACCAGGGACCCATAATCTAGTTTGGATGGTACAAGTGCACAGTAGATATGTAGTAAGATGTATCAGTTGCTCCCCAACATGTAGACAGAGAATGAAGAATATTTAGTCCTCTAGCAATTTGTATGGAGTTGATGGATATGTTCTAGAAAGGTCAACTTCTTATCAAACAAGAATCAAGAATTTTGTGTCTGACACTACTGGAATAACATTTTGTTTAAGCCAGATTCAGGATGAAGATTATGCTTAGGACAAAAGTGTATGCAAACAGTCTTCTGCTATGTTATGTTATGTTATTTTGTTATTTTTAGGAGCATTAGCAACTACGGCCATATTGCTCCGGGGATATGTGGTGGTCATTCCCTGACCTTTCCCCATCTTCCATATTTGGTGGGCACGGGCTCGAACCCCAGTCTAATCAAGAAGCATGTGCTGCGCACTGCTGCTCCTGCCCACCTGGCTACAGAGGCACCCAGTCATCTGCAGCAAGAACTTGAATCCATTAGCAAGTGACCAGAAATTAAGGCGAACAATGGCTTGTTGCAGCTGTCCTTCAATAATCCTCATGTATGACTGAGAAAATATGCTAAAGACATCAACATAGAGGGCACTGTTTAAAGTTGGAGGAATCTGTTCTGTGATGGAATTTACTTTGATGGCGAAAAGTGTGACACTTAATACTGATCCTTGTAGTACTCCCCTCCTCTTGGCAAAAGGAATGAGAGTGAGGATCCCACATGTATTTGAAAATACCAATTGGCTAAAAAGTTTAATAAAAATAGGGAGATGCTCTAAGGTTATTCAAATCTTTTAAGATGCCAAATCTCCAAGTTGTGTTATATGCTTTCTCCATGTCAAAGAATACAGACACCAAATGTCCTCGTTTCAGGAAAGCATCCCGGATGGGTGTTTCCGGTCTAATTAAATGTCCACAGTGGACCTGTTTCTGCGGGAGCCACACTGCATATTGGAGAGAAGGTCATTTGATTCTAAATACCATATTAAATGGAAATTAACCATTCTCCAGGATTTTGTATATGAGCAGCTAGTCAGAGCAATAGGATGATAATTAGTAGGGATTTTAGGATCCTTCCGTGGCTTTGCAAAAGCAAGAATGGTTGCCATGCACCAGTCGTCCGGGAACTGCTCTTCAATAAAGATTCTATTATACAAGAAGAGCAAGTAACCATAGATTTTGATGAGAGGTGCTTAATTGTTTCATAATGGATGCCATCCAGTCCAACAGTACTTTCCTTATTAGAAAGTGTGAGAGCTTTTTTTTTTAGTTCCTGTATAGTGAATGGTCTGTTGTAAGGAAAAAAGCCCTTTGTGAAATTTAGAACTTTTTTTTTTTTCTTCATTTTGATGTTTCAGGACAGAGCCTAGTACAGAGCAAATTTCATGAACTTTGGTAGCAACATGGTTCTGAAACTTGGGTATAATTTATTTTTACAGCACTCCAACAGTTTTTACTACACCATAAACAAAATACTATCCATTTCAGGAGAAACCTTTGTTGGCATGCAGAAGTTTGATTCACCCTTTTCCATTATGAATAATGATATGTTGAGACATACATATCTTAATAAAATGGGTAGTTTTATAGCTTTACCACTCAAAATTGATTATTTCAATTTAACCACAGAAATTACCAGTATTGTGTCATTTGTATATCTCTGTTTTTTCAAATTGGTTTAAAGTTCAGGTGATTGGGGGAAAGGGGGAAAAATACATATAAAATTTTAATCTTTCTAAGATGCCAAGTTGATTTTTTCCACTTCAGCAGAGGAGTACCTCAAATGCATACAACTTTTAATTGGTGTATTACACATATAATTCATCTCTTTTGAGTCAGTTATTTTTTGATATTTCTTTTTCTAATGAAAAAGAAACTCATCAAAAACAGCCTTGAAAACAGTTCCTCTTTTAGTGACTCCTTGGTATACTGACTGAATGTCTCTAAATGTGCCAGTTCTCATGGTTGTAGGCAGAAAAGGAGTTATTTTGTTTGTGTGATGTGTGTGTGCTATGCTAAGGAAAATTTACTATGTACAGGCTAAAAAACTGAATAAATCTTGAACAGAAATCCCCTTTTCCTGAATGTGAAACTGGCTAACTATAGCCACAACTGAAGTACAATTCTCACAGTGATCAGCACAATTTAAACTCACATCTCTTGTACTGTTATCAAACAAATTTTGATAACAGTACAATGCTAGACAGTGCTTTCTTATTAACAACAGAATTAAAACCACATTTTTCCACCAACCAAGTACAATCCTCTATGCAGAAAAGTATGCAATACCAACCCCATAAAGCACTGCAATTTGGGTGTACTGGCTTATATTCTAGCTAGTAGAGATGGATTAATGGTATAAATTGCATAATTTCTTAGATAAAATGTATATGCAAAGTAAAGATAAAATGTATATGCAAAGTAAAGATAAAATGTATATGCAAAGTAAAGATAAAATGTATATGCAAAAACTGATTTCAACTCTGAACTACAGTAAAACCTAGATTTTTTTTTTGATTTGGTAGTTGTTGGCGCATCGGCTTCTGTGGCCATATTGCACCTCCCAAGGTTTCTGCAGTACTTTGATCCAAGCCCGAGGCGGGAATCGAACCCACGACCTTTGGGTTGCCGGGCAGGTACTTTACCCACTCGGCTGTAAAACCTAGATAAGAAGTTTTCCAAGGGACTGGAGATTTAGAACTTACACAGAAGAACTACTTAGAAGGGGAAATGACCTAAGGGTATGAAATATTAACTACACAAATGATGATTTTTAAGTACTATTTCTCTTCCTTTTACAAGTTATTTCTTGTTAGGAATTTTTTCCCGCCATAAAGTGCAGTTCAAGGTATCTTGGTTGGTTAAGCCTCTGGCTGTCATGCACTCACGTACTCCATCCATCCATGTCCTCCTCTTCTCCTTCCAGGAGGTATCCATTCTAGGATAGCCTTTGGATATCTGTTTTCTTGTATCCGTTTTACATGTCCATACCATGTTAGATGCTTTTCTTTGATGGTGTCAATAATAGCCTTTTTCACTTCCATTTTTTCCCTTATGTCTTCATTCTGTTTTCTGTCTCTTCTAGAAGTTCCTGCTGAGCGTCTACAAAAATCCATTTCTGTGGAGAGCAATTTGTTTTCCGCTCGCCTATTCAATGTCCAGGTTTCCACTCCATACAATAGAAGACTTTGTAAAATTGTTTGAAATATAAGTTTTTGTTTTATTTAGGATATTTTTGCTCCACAGAACAGAGTTTAACATGCCGACAGCCTTTCTGCCGTCTGCAATTCTCTTATTACTATTTCTGAATTTAAATATTTTACTCTATCTATGGGAAACATTTTTAAACTGAGGATTTCTAATTGCTTAACATTCTGTTCATTAAACAGATTAAAGAGTTGGAAGGATGAGCTCCTCTGGAGTTTCAACATACCTTAAAGGTCACAATTACAATAAGAAAGAGAACAATCCACTAACTGATTTAGAAAAATCAGAACTTAAGAGCAAATGCTTCACTGTGCTTCAATGTGGTCGAAGCTATCCAATTATGGATAACTATGAAAACAATTGCAATATGTCACTTCCATTATATCCAAATTTTTATACTAAAAGAGTTTTAAGGCTGAAAGCATCAGACTACGGAAAATTGATTAATCTAACAAGTTAGCGAATAGCATAATTTTAGTTTGTAGTAAGTCACCGAAGTAGGTGGTATCGTTTTTGTGATCTCATATAGTGAATGCCTCTTCACGAGATACCACCACTGGGTGGTGCTATCTGCCGAGAATAAGTAACATTAGTCTTCTTAGTGGTGAAGCGTTGCTTATTGGCGGTAGTGCAATATCAGGGCAACTCGTTGTGAAGGCATTCACAATATGAGATGTAAAAAATGATGCCATATCACTTACTTCAGTAGTTTACTACGAACTAAAGTGATGCTTGGCAATACCTTGTTAGATTATCAAATGTTTATATTTGTTTAATATTTTTTAATATTAAAAATAAAGAATTTCTATATTTAAAGAACATATTGAGTGGGAAAAGGTCATTATAATAATACACTGTGTATTCTTTATTACAAACTTTTTATGTGAGAAAACTTGTTACCTGGGGAACTTTTTGCACGGAAAAAAAATACATCACAATATATACAGGTGAAATTGTGACTTAAGAAACCAAACCTACTACTGGGGAAAACTTATGTGGGAATTTCTTATCTGGGTTCTACTGTATTAAATTTCTTAATGTGTTTTTTTAAATAATTTTAAAATAAACTTCATCCTTATAGCAGATCACTAAAAACAAAATTTACCTGAGTTTCAGATAAAATATGGAATATTCCAGAAAATACATCTAAGAGCAACCGGTTCAGAAATAATTTGTTAAAAAAAAAAAAAAGTAAGAAAATCTTAAATTATAATAATTCTTTCAATCGGTAAAAATCCACCAATTAAATCTTAAAAAAAAAAAAAAAAATTCACTATAGATATAAATTATTTTGTATAATATCAAAAAATACATTTGGCTGTTTAAAATCAAAATTTAAATATCACATATAATTAGATGAACGGATAACAAATATAACGGTTTACATTTTAGTCATTTTCTTTATACACTGATGCACACAATATAATTAATAAATTGTGACATAAATACAGAGCATTTATGAAGAAATTTATAATGACTTACTGTTTTTCCCCATCCTTCACTGTAAGCAGCAGCAATTCGCAATTCAGTCATATGATCCTCTATTCTAATTTTGTTTGCCACATTTCCTACTGATGTGTGATTTCCTTGGTCATTCTGTGATATATTATTTGTTGAATTATTTCCAGAACCACCATTAGAATTATTCTGAGGTGGTGATGGGGGATTCAATCCTTTTCCTGCTGCCTGTGCCCAAGTATTTTGGGGTTTAGGTGGAGACATTCCTGAAGCAGCAATAATTGATTTTATATATAATGAATACTTTAAAATTCAAACAAGTTCATATATAAAATTTATCTGCAAAGCAAATAAAACATGTGCACAAAAGAACAAGTTGTGATTGTTATGGTATAGCGTAACTTGAAAGCCTATATCTCGAACTTGATAGCTAAGGTATAAAGTAAAACTATAAGCGGAATACATATTACTGCATTAGCTTAGTATAGTATTTGTATAGTAAATTAACCAATTATATTTAATAACTTTTATAATTTTCATTGTTAATTAATTACATCGTATTTAGTGGAAATCATGCCCCAGACTAGAGCAGCAAAGCAACGTGCTCAAAGTAGCAAGAGTGCTGTGGCTCGGGGGAGAATCTCCAATGCATAAAAGCCTAAAAAAAATGTGCAACTTGTGAAATGTCTGTGGACTTTCTGGAACAGGACTTGATCTGGCAAAGAAGGATGTATTTGTGTGTGCTAGGTGCACAGTATAAAGAAATTAAGCGCTAACTCAGCATTCTGATGGGCGTGTACGAGAGTTTGAAGAGTACGGTAGATGCCCTTGAAGAAACTGAAATGGAGGGCCCATCAAATATTCAGCTGAATATTTCAACTCCAGAGTTCACTGTGTTGCATCAGGCAACACAGCAGCAACCTTCAGGGCACAATGTGCTGGTCCCACAGGAGCTAGTTATTGTCGGTACACTGTGATCACTGTCACCTAGTGGTTCCTTTCTATGTAGATTCTTAATGCATGAATATTCACTGCTGATAATCAGATCAAGAGTTTTACTTCTTCTGGTTGACTCTTGAGCATGCTGCTGTAGAAAACAATCATCCAAGAAATCCACAAAAAGTCATGCTAGTATGTGAGTCCGTGACACAGATAATATATGGAGAAAAAAGGATAGTTGGAACAGGACCAGGGTACATCTGGCATTGTACAGCAGATACCATCTTTTAAGGGCACAAAGGGTAAGAGATTAGCAGATTTACTTAGCAAGTACAGGTCATTATTAAAAAAAAAAACGTCCCAAGTTAAAAAACTTTAAATGTCTACAATTCTGCCCAGACACGATAGGAGGGAGTATATGATGAGAACCATGTCAATCAATTTGGCCCTGGAGAAATGGTCAAGGCTGATGGTGTGGAATTTTTCTCAGCACAGTTTATGCTTGTTAACAGGAGAGATTGTTTCTACAGGGATGGGATACACTTAAATAGAAAGGGTGCAAGAATATTTGCTGAAGCTATCGAAGCAGTGTTATGTGGGTCAGAAAACTGTTAGTTTGGGGGGGGGGGCATTTCGCAGACTAATAGATTAACAGTAGCCACAGGGGCAGAGGTGAAACTGATTCTTGCACTCTTCTATTGGAATGAGAGCAGTCTGGAAAGCAATGTACTGAGGATTTCAAGGACAGCTGGGAGTCATCATGGAACAAGTAAATACATGGGTTGTGTTAGGATAACTAAGAGTAAGAACAGGTGTATGTATAATTGCATGTACACCGAGGCTAGGAGTATAGTAAATAAATTTGATGAATTTGAGATGCTGGTGAAGACATCAAAGGCTGATGTTGGGATATCAGAGACATGGTATCGCACTGAGATAAGGGATTCAGAATTGGAATTTGGGGAGGAAAATGTGTACAGAAAGGATAGACAGGATTGAAGGGGTGATGCTGTTAGTTAAAAAACAAAATCCACAGAAGTGTATCCAGCTGACATGGGTGGACAATGCAGTGTCGAGTCAGTTTGGTGTGACATAAGCACTGGGAAAACCAATTTGAGAGGAGTGTGTTATACGCCTGACAACTCTGAGTACAAAGAACACCTGTCCAGAGAAATAGTGGGCTAGTAAATCAGAATGTCTTATAATGGGGGATTTTAACTCCTCAGATATAGACTGGAACGTGTGGGTTGGTCACTCACATACTAGCATGACTTTTTGTGGATTTCTTGGATGATTGTTTTCTACAGCAGCATGCTCAAGAGTCAACCAGAAGAAGTAAAACTCTTGATCTGATTATCAGCAGTGAATATTCATGCATTAAGAATCTGCATAGAAAGGAACCACTAGGTGACAGTGATCACAGTGTACTGATGTGGGATTTACTCCAAGATGCAACTACCATCAGGTGTAATGGGAAGGGTTTTTGTTTTTAAAGGTGACTACAGTGGTCTCAGAATTTTTAAATTCTATACGGTGGGACCAACCGATGACATTACCAACGGCAAATTCTAAATGGAAAGCATTCGAGGAATTCATCTTGGAAGCTACTAGGCTTTTCATACCAAGAAATAGTGTTCAAGTTTTAGGCCTAAATAGAAGTCATATGAACTAATGAGGCTCGTGGCACAGAACAAAAACGCATGGGATGCATACAAATTACCAGGAGACAGATGCCCATGATAGATATAAGATAATCTGTAATCAAGTGACAAAGGATGTTAGGCAAGCAAAGGCAGATTATGAGAAATCTTTACTAAAGTCTAGAAGGAAGGAGATGAATCAGATTGTTCCACTTGATAGATGGTTCAATTGTTGAGGATTCTGTTCAGGTAGCTGACAAACTGAACGAGCGTTTTGCATCTACATTCATATGTAAGGCATTCTGTAGGGAAATGTAGGCCAGAAGCTTATCAAACTAACAGGGAGTTAAATGATTCTGTAATAACAGAGCAAAGTGAAGGAGAAATTGCTGAAGTTAAACATAAGGAAAGCTCCTGGGGTAGATGGAATCTATCCAGTTATATTAAAGGATGCACAGGAAATAAGCAAGATTATGAGGGCATCCTTCGACTCAGGGGAGGTCCACACAGACTGGAGATGTACAAATGTATCTACAATTCACAAGGGGGGGGGAGGTTCAAAATGTGACAAATAATTAGACGTATTAGTTTAACTTCTATTCCAGGGGAAAATAATGGAGTCACTAGTTAAAGAAGCACTGCAGGATCATCTAAACAAGACTGCAGTTATAGTTCAGACACAGATTCAGTTTGTTAAGGGGAAGTCTTGTCTGACCAATTTGACTGGATATTATGATGTGGTCCCAAAGGAATTGGATATAAAAAATAATTTTGATATCATATACTGGGATTTTAGGAAAGCTTTTATACTGTTGCTCATGTAAGACTACTGTACAAGTTCCAGCAGTATGGCATTAAAGCAAGTTGCTATAATGGATAAAAGGATGGCTGAGTGGGAGAAAGACAAGAGTGGTAATCAATGGACGCTGCTCTTCATGGACTAATGTTATTAGTGGAGTTCCCCAGGGGTCTGTGTTTGGGCAATTGTTGTTTTCTATATTTATCAATGATACCAGTGAAGGTATATCAGGCTTAATGTCCAAGTTTCATAGGATTGTTAATGACAGTAAGGATGTTACAGTATCTAGAAAAGTTGAGCAGATGGGCTGAGAGGTGGCAACTGAAGTTTAACATTAACAAATGCAAAGTAATGCATATGGGTAGCAGTAACATACCAACTGTGCAGTAGTACATTCAGGATAGTGGAGAATGAAAACTACCTGGGGGTAATTATGCAGTCAGATATGAAGTCTGAGCAATGCAGACAGGCAGCAAGAGTAGCTCACGGGGCCTTGTCAATGATATGCAGGCAATCCCATATAACACTGTGCTTCTACAACACTGTTTTGCTCCTACATGATTGCTAAATTGAGGCAATCCTTGCACAACACTGTACTTACATAACATAATTTCTCTCTAATACAGTTATATATATATATATATAACTGTATTAGAGTGAATATATACAGGGAAATCACTGTGATAGGTTTGTGCCATTGCACTTGTTTGAGATCATAAAAAATTGCAACTTTGAAGCATGCAGTTCGCGATTTTTAAGGTTCTTGTATTATTTGATTGTTAATATTTTTATTTTTATTTTTTGTTTATAAAAATTTTTTTATAAATTTTAGTTTTGTTATAAAAAAATTGTTTTTATTTTTATATTATTTGATTGTTAATAAAATTTTCCAGGTTACAGGCAGTTTCCACTTTACGATATGGGTAGCAGTAACATACCATAACATAGCAGTAAAATTGCAACTGCGAAGCATGCAGTTCGTGATTTTTAAGGTTTTTGTAAGGTTATTATTTGATCATTAATAAATTTTTCCGGGTTACAGGCAGTTTCCACTTTACGATCCCCCCCCCCCCCCAAGTATCAACAAAATTGAAAATATTGTAAAAAATCAATGTTAAACATTCAAAAATACCCTATTTCATACGATGCACCCTGCTTTGCAATATTAATCCGTTCCAGAGACACCATCATATCGTGAAAATATCGTAATCTGAACCCAATAACATTGTTTTTAGTTATTTATTCTGAGACCTCTGAAGTTGAAATTTTCGCTATATAACTAAGCTATTTACCTCTCTAAAAGGTCATATTTATAATGTACAGGTAAACTGTATTTGTTACCAATTCAAAACATTAAAACACACTAAACTTTCATTGTTATCATATGTTCCGTTATAAGAATTAATTTTGAAATCCAATAAAAACAACTTGCACTTTACGGTTTATTGGGCTTTTCTGTTAGTGGAATTATAAACAGGTTGTAAACTATGTTATTGCATTTTCAAAAATACTAATAGCTAGAATTGTATGGTTTTTTAACATTATTACAGCGAAATGAATTTACTGAAATCTTCAAATATATAAAAAACAAATAAAATATCAGAATATTCTCTTCATTCCTTTTTTTTTTTAAGCTTTGTAAACTTGTTACTCCGCACAAATCGTGTTAGTTGCAATTTGTATGTGCCGTTAAAAAATGCTTATGCATACTATCATGAAATTTATAAAGAAAAGAGAAGAGGTTATCTTGGAAACAAACACCTCTTGAAGCAATTCTGAAGAAGACTATTCCTTGTGCAACAAACCAACAATGAGTGCCGACCCAATAACGAGTGTTCATTTAGTTGATAATGATGAAGAATAAACATTCTTTAAAATTTATAAGTCATAAATAATTTCTTTAAATTATAATTTGCTTGATTTTACAGGTTGTTTTCATTTCTTTGGATAAATCAATCATTGTTTAAACAAACTAATTAGCTAACTAATTTTATTGTTAAGAACGTAACCCCTGTTTTTAACATTATGTCTATGGGAAATAAATTCCAGCTTTACGAGCACGTGATAGGAATGAATTAACTGGGGGAAATTAAGTTGGGAACTACCTGTATATTACTAATCTTTGTTTTTATGAATCGTATTGGAATAATTTCTTTGTTGTGAATTAAAAAACCAATCCTAAAATATGCCTAAGGAACTTACCATAATTTGGGTAAATGCCGATTTATTTTAAGAATGGTTTCTAAATTGTTTTGTTCTAGCTGTGGAAAACTATTTAAAGCGGAAAAATGTAGATATCAAAGTTTTATTACTATTGGATAACACACCAAGCCATCTAAAATGTTGAACGTTCATACCACCTAATACAACTTCTTTAATTCAGCCATTAGATTAGTGCACTATATCTACCTTTAAAACATTCCATCAGAAAAATGGTTTTTAGAAAAAATAGATTCCAAATCTATTGAAGTGATGGAGGCATGGAAACATTTTTCAATTGTAGACTGTATCGGAATCATAGCTCTATTGCTCAAAGAACTAAAACCGTCAACATTAAATGCTTCTTGGCAAAATGTATGGCCAGAGACAGTTCATTCAGGATATATGGTTGAACCGGCAGAAAACAGTATCAGTGCAATAGTGGAACTTGCTAAGTCGGTAGGAAGAGAAATTTTTGATGATATGACTACTGAAGATGTTCATGAATTACTGGCAGAAAAAGAGACTGGCAAGCAGATTTGGTGAAAATGGCATTGGAAGTAAAGCAAATCAATTCAGAGGATGATAGCAGAAGATGCACGAAATCTAATTGCTGCAAAAGAAAGTTCAGAAGGTGAAGATATTCTGCAACAGAGAAAATGTTCTCATTTGATTGTGCTTAGCAGCAACGAAGAGGAAGAAAATTAAATGAATGTACATAATCTGACATATGTATCACAGTTTGTATGATGTTTGTTCAGTTATTACTATTTTTGATAAAAATTAAGTTTCCGACAGTTATAAAAAATTGTATTTTTTGAACTTTTGGAACTTAACTGTATAACATGGTTTTGCACAACACGAGATTTTATAGGAACCTAACTACCATTTTATATGAGAGTTACCTGTATAGGAATTTTGCTAGCAGGGATAAGATGATTATCCCCTTGTATAAGGCAATGGTCACGCCACATCTTGAATACTGCATACAGGTCTGGATGCCTCATTTTAGAAAGGACACTGAGCTACTAAAACAAGTACAGATAAGGGCAACGAGATTAATGATTGGAACACAGGGTGGCTGTTACCAAGATAAGCTTAAGTTCTGCAAATTGCAGCATCTGGAGACTACGCACCTGCGAGGTAATCTGATTGAGATGCATAAGGCCTTGAATGGTTTGAGCAAGCTCAATGCTGATGGGATTCTTCCTCTTGTTTAGATTCTGCACCTGAGGAAGCATAAATTCAAATTAAGGAAAAACAGTTGTAGAATAGATGTGCAGAAATTTGCCTTTCAGCCAGCGGAACAAACTTCATCCATTGTTGTGGAAGTTGACAGCTTAAATGAATTTAAGGGTGAACCAGACAACTTTTGGAGTGAATGGATGAGACAAACAGGAAGTTTTTTTGTTTTTTTTTTAGCTTCATATGTCTCTACTAATGCTAAGTTAAATTAAGCAATGATTTATAACACATTATAAATTTTCAGTGAAAAGCTTCTGATGTGCACATATGAAGGCATGCCACTGATCAGTGCTTACCTCAGCAAGATCCTCAAAAGGGTAATTAGGTAATAGCACAAAGCTCTGTATGCACTGGACCAGTGTGGTAGATTATGGTCCATTTCCCTCGGCATGAAGTGTTGAGGCTTTCATCCTGCAGTTACCTTTTTTTTTTTTTTTTTTTTACCCAAAAAACTAAACCATTTGTGTGGACTGAACCATAAACAAGCAAATTAATCGATGCTTAGCCAAAGCAAGACTTTTAAGGCTTTTAAAACACCAATTTCAAAATGGTAAGCAGCAGAGCACCATGGACCATACTACATTACTTTAAAGGTAAAGGGAAGAGAAGAGAAGAGATGAAGGCAAATTGAAAAAAAAGGCCAGTATACTATTCCTGGATCCTGTATTTCACTAATGGCTTGAGAAAAAGAAAACATTTCAGATGGGGGGGGGGGAAGCAAAACAAACAAGAAAATTGGAAAGTTTTCTCTCTGAAATATGATTGACCCATCCTCCCAGTTGAGTTCCTGAATACTGCATTCATGTTTGCAGAAAGGACAGTAATGTGTTAAAGTTTATGAAATATATTTAAGATTACATTATTGCGATAAAATTATGGACCTGTTGGGGAATCTTATCAGGTGAGACTTTAGTGATATTATCGCAACAGTCAGAAACAGGCAAAACTTTTGTGCCATTATTGGTAAACTCTTATCTGAAAATTAGGAACCTGTGTAAGTAAAACTATATTATCAAATTCTGAATAATGTCCAGTCTCCAAGAAATGCATTACTAATTTAGAACCCAATTCATACAGTTATGTTATTTTTCTCATAGATATGGTTAAAATAAATTTTTTTCTGCAATTGAGTGTACAAGGGCAGTACTAGAGCTTTGCTAACACTACCTTTTTTAATATTTCACAATACATGGAAACTACTGCATATACGAGATTCCTGGATTGGTGCTGTTGCAGTAACATTCGATGAGTTTGAAAATAAATGAAAGTGGTGCATTTGTTGTAGTTCAAACTTCCACGAACAGATCATGGTACAGAGGTCATCCAGTAGGCTGCTAGGTTGCAAGTAACAACTGGTTTTGTTAGTAGTGTTAATGTATCGTGTCACAATTTCACAATGGAGCAACTAAATATAAAATTTTGCTTTAAGCTGGGAAAACATGCAATACAAATGAAATGTTAAAAACTGTTTATGGTGATGACACATTAAGTGTGTCTGAATAGTGGGCATCCATCAATCTCTCGAAATAAGGACAGTATTGCAAAAGTTCAGGAATCTGTAGCAAGAGATTGTTTGACACCCAACAATGATGCCTGATGAGATGGATATAAATAAGGAGAAGATTCTTCAAATTCTGTATGAAAACTTGGGTAAAAGGAAGATCTGCACAAATGCAATGAAAAGTGTCATCATGCAAATATTTCATACACACTACAAAACAATCCTAATTTCCTGCTTAAGTATTGAGTGTGCTCAATATGACCCAGAGCATTGGAGCATGCAGTGGACTTCAAAATCAAATTTAATCCAAGGCCCAAAAAGTTTCGTTTACAGACATCCAGGATCAAGACTATGCTGATCATGTTGTTTGAAACACAGGGTGTGATTCACAGGAATATGTACCTGAGGGGGAAGAATCAATGCCACATTCTATGTACAGGTGCTTCAGACTGTTGAAGCACATTTCCTAGGTAAGACTGATATTTTGAGAGAAAGGCAGCTGGTTTGTGTTGCACAACAATCCCACCACCCATTCGGCACTAAACAGGGTGTCAGGTGGATGGCACTAAACCATCCATCCTACTCTCCCAATCTGGCACCACTGGACTTCTTCCTCTTTCCCAATGCCCTCAAAAGAAAGATTTCAGGATGTTGAGAACAAAGAATGACATAAGTGCTGAACTGAATGTCATCTCTTTGAACACCTTTGCTGACTCTTTTCAGAAACTTTTAGAATGGTGTAATAAGCGCATTCAATTCAATCAGGTGATGATTACTTTTAACAAAGGTAAAACATTTTTAAGCTCCTTCACTTTGTGTTCTTTTTATTGCACCAGTCCAGAAATTTTATCATCACACCTCATAGGTCAACTGCTATTTTATGTCAGTTCTTTGGCATTGTTCTGAGGATACTGTTAAATAGTTTTGTTCCACCAAAATACAATGAAATGGTAACAGACTATTTCATTGTACTTGGGTCATAGAGAAGTACCATCCAAAATTTTTATTTTTCAATTTACATTAGCACATCTGTATGCCAATTTGTTAACAAAAATAAGCAAAAATTTGCAACTTTTTTTAAATTGAAATTTTATAATAGTTTTATGTTTTTGCATAAAGAAGAATATAGATAAAAACAAAATTTTTGCAAAAAAAACAGGAACTGTTATTACAACAGTGATATAGAGAATAGGTAAAACTGAATTAAAAAAATATATGGTAAATTTGAGAGTTGGTAGCTATGAATGCAGCCCACACCTAGATTTCACTTTTTTTGAAGCATATGCACAAGATAAATAATGCTAGCTTTATTATACTAAAATTGATTAAACTGCAACTCAACACCTTGGCCATTTTTCTTCACTATATATTTTTGATATTGAGAAATAGGATTGATGACAACGTTTGCTCAGTTTCAACTAAACTGACATAGGAGTAATAAGAATCCAGACAACTATAGTATTTAACTAGAGTACTGTGGAATAATTAGCAATAATTACATTTACATTTAAAACAAAAGTAATTATGAACAAGTATGCCACAGAAAGGGATAATGGTTGAAGGAGCAGTAATTGAAAAGGTGGAGTCAAAAATGGTTTTATCTTTGTTCAAAGTAATCACCACCTGATTGAATGCACTTATTACAGTGTTCTAAAGAGAATCAGTGAAGGCATTCAAAGAGATGGTGTTCAGTTTGTTGGTTAAGTTATTCTTTATCCTTAAAAAAAAAAAAGGACAAGTTGTTAGCAGTAATAGTGATAAATGGTTGGAATTCAAGAAAAGAATAAAATTTTGGATGGATAGCATTCAGCAAATATAGTCACATACTGAGGAACAATATCCCAGTTTGTCTAAAACAAAATAATAAACCAATGTATACTCCCCACCAGGAAGTGAAATTTGGGCATTCACCAAAAGAATGGAAGAGAAGCTGAGAACTACATAGCGAAGGAATGGAACGAATTATATTGGGAATCAGACTGTTAGATAAGAGAAACACATGAATTAGGCAGCAAACTCAAGTAAAGGACATTCTTATCAAAACTAAAGAACTAAAATGGTCTTGGGCAGGTCACATAGCTCGAAGACATGACAGATGGACTAAGAAAATAACAGAATGGTACCCAAGAGGAGCTAGAAGAAAATCTGGAAGACAACGGAGATGGACAGATGAAATTCATGAGTTTGTGGGTAGTAAATGGATCGCCATTCAAAACAGAAGGAACTGGAAAGTTGCTGGAGAGGCCTTCATCCTGCAGTGGATTGAAAGGTGATGACATTTATGAGGTGTGGCAGTAAAGTCCCCAGACTGGTACAATAAAAAGAACACAAAATGAAGGAGCTCAAAAATGGTTTTATCTTTGTTCAAAGTAATCACCACCTGACTGAATGCACTTATTACAGTGTTCTAAAGAGAATCAGTGAAGGCATTCAAAGAGATGGTGTTCAGTTTGTTGGTTAAGTTATTCTTTATCCTTAAAAAAAAAAATCCTGAAATCTTTCCTTTTAAGTCAGTTTTCACCTTGGGAAAGAGAAAGAAGTCTCCTGATGCAGATCAACAAATAGGGTGGATGGTTAATCTATCTGAACAATGCCATCAAAATGTCTTCATAACAAGTGTAGAATGGGTATCTACACACCCTGTATGTCAAAAAACATGATCGGCATCATTTTTTTCCTGGACTTTTATAAACTTTCTGGGACTATGTGATGATTTTGAAGTCCTGCATGCTCTGACACTTCATCACTATGTCATACTGAAACACTCAACACTCATCCCAGTGGCAATGCAGCGAAGGAAATTAGGATTGTCTTGACATGTCTGGGTGAAGTATTCATATGATGACACCCTTCATTGCTTCTGCTCATCCGTGAAGCTATGCTTCAAAAATGTGTGCAGACCTCCTTTTTCCCCTAAACCTTCATACAGAATTTGAAGAATCATCTCCTTATTCATATCCAACTGATCAGTCATCATTCTGACTGTCACAGGAAGCTCTCCTGCCATAGATACCCAAACTTTTGCAACATGGTCCTCATTTTGAGGTTGACTGACGGTCACTTCTTGGGTCATTGTGAACATCCTCGTGTCTGTCTTTGAACTGAATATACCATTCACAGACACTGGTATGCCTTAAAATTTCATCAGCATAAATAAACTTGAACATTTTGAAAGTAAATTTCATATATTTCTGTTGCAGATTCAATTTCTGTTGCTGGCTTAAAGCAAAATTTGATATTAATTCGTTGCTCCATTGCCAAATTATGACATGAATGTTTTAACACTAGTAACAAAACTAGTTGTTACTTGCAACTCAGCCTACTAGTTATAATCTCTGTACCACCATCTGCTGGAGGTGATTTGAACTATCATATACCATTTCAAATTATTTCAAACTCATTGAAAATGATCTCAACAGCACTGGTCTAGGAACTTTATTGCCATATAGCACATGTGCTATACGTATGCATACGCATGTATATACAAGGGGTTTCCAAAATGTAAGGTAACACATTTTTTTTTCTTAATAATGGTGGAAGGGAATGAGATGAAATGCAGTGGACAGATAGACCCATTAATAACGTTCAAAAATACTACCAGTGCAATGTTGCAGTATTGTTGCCTCACAGCAGATTCCAGTTGAAAAATGGCGGCTACCATGCGAGTGTGGTCCAAAACAAGTGTTCGTGAAATTATTCACTTTTTTGCAAGCAAAAGGGGCTTCAAGTGACATTCATCGTGAATGAACTGGTTGCTTTGTATGGCAAAAAGATGACAAAGGAACCAGGTGTGTTTTTGGTACAATGAATTTAAAGTGGTCCGTGCTGACATTGAAGATTGACATCGGACGGACAGGCCTTCATCGAGCAAGACAGAAGACAACATTCTATGCATTAAGGGCATCGTTCTTAAAAACAGGCGATTGAAACTGCGTGAAATCGCACAAATTGTGAATGTGAGTAAGTCGACTGTTCACGATGTCCTTGGCTTTCGAAAGGTGTGCTGCCATTGGGTGCTGTGACAATTGTCAGAGGAGGACAAAGCAAAACACATGGGGATGTGTCTGGAGAATGTGTTGCGATACAGCGACAAAGGAGAGGATTTACTCGCTTGCATATTCACAGCAGATAAATGTGGGTTTATCACTTTACCCCAGAAAGCAAACAAGACTCCACGACCTGGAAACATCCACAATCTCCTGTGCACAAAAAATTCTAAACTGTTCCCAGTGTCTGAAAAGTCATGGCCACAGTGTTTGGGGATCGCAAAGGCATTCTGTTGGTGGATTTCTTGCCGAAGGGAGGAACAATCAATGCAAAGCTTTATTGTACAATGCTGGAAAAACTGAAAGATATTCAACGCACACAACCAGGGTTCCTGACAAGCAGTGTGATTTTGTTGCATGACACGCAACTCTGCACACTGCCCACACCACTCATGAGTGGTTGCGCCATAATCATTGGGAAACTGTGACATCTTCTCCACAGTCCAGACTTAGTGCCTTCAGACTTCCATTTGTCCGGCCCTCTGAAAAAACTCCTTTCAGGAAAGGATTTCACCACGGATGAGGAAGTTCATCAGGCAGTGCAATGTTGGTTACTGCATGTGGGCATGGCCTTCTTCAGTACTGGCATTGATAAACTGATCCATCATTGGGACAAGTACATCAATAAAACTGGAGACTTTTTTGGAGAAGTAGTGTATGTTCACTTATTTCTTGGTGTGTAATTTCAACTTTGTATTATTAAACATCAAGAGAAAAAATGTGTTACCTTACTTTTCGGAAACCGTGTGTGTGTGTGTGTGTGTGTGTGTGTGTGTGTGTGTGTGTGTGTGTGTGTGTGTGTGTGTGAGACCATACCATCTCCTCAAACTGTAAGGAAATTAAAAATATTACTCAAAACTTAAAAAATGACTTTAAATGTAGAATACGTTTGTAATATAAGCATAGTTGCCCACTTTTGACTTTCAAAAGCTGGAAATCAGGTCATATTCTCACTTGCAAGTAAGAGAAAAATAAGTTTTTTTAGCTAACAGAGGCAGAAAACTGGAGCTTTTTCACAAAGAGCAATTCTTTGCTCACACACACACAAAATTCAATTTGTATTAACTAACCTGGGAAACAGCCAATATATGCAACCTACATATCACTGTATAAATCTTTAATCAATAAACTGTTAGTAAATTAACTGGTAAAAGATCAAATAAACATCAAGATTACTTAAACACAATGTTAATTCAAGTTGGAGTGACCAGTCCCCTGAAATCAAACCTCAGTGGAGAGTCAGCCACTGGTCCCATAGTAGGGAGGACCATCATCCCTCTACAGGTTACCATCTCTATCATGGGGAGGTAGCCTCTACTAACAGTAGCTGGTCAGTGAAAAATATATTTTGCACACTTGTTGAAATGTCCAAAGTACTGCCTGGATAATAAACAGTCTGGCAGCGTGTCCAAATATAACAAGATCTTGTGACTTGTGGTCTCTGACTCTTCACAATCAATATCAAATCAAGCCTACACTGTTCAACTAAATACGCAACTCTTCCCTTCTCAGAGTTAGTTCGGCTATCTTGCCATATGGAACAAACTCATCCATTCTCTTCCACACAGATGTTTAGCAGATTACCCCCCTTCATTACTGAGATGCCTCGCCAAGCAGACTACTTGTATAATAAGCAATTTTACTGGAATCTTACCAGCTAACACAGTTAATGCATCAGTGGAAACAGTCCAGCACAAGTCACACCTAGGAAAGAATCTCTGAGTAGAAAATAAAAGTTCGGCCCAGCAAAGCCCCAGGTTTCAGTTGCATAGGTGACAATCGACTGGAAGATGTAGACATAGAGCATCTTCAATGCCCTACCCTTTATCCCACAGCAAACACAAATTACCTTACCCTTAGGCACTTTGCATGTTCTAACAATGACAAGTGCACCCCCAGGTGCAGTCAGAGATAATCAAGCTAAAGTGGCCCTTCAACATCATGGCCACAGACCAATCCACAAGTTGTGCATGGCAAGCCTGTACTCGTTATTCTGAGCCCTGCATTTGCCATAGATGACTAGAACCATATGCTGATGATCTGATTCTAGTACTCTGAGCCCTGCATTGGCCATAGATGACTAGAACCAGATCATCAGCATATGCAGTTTTGTCCAATTTCCTCTGGCATTGTCTAAATGCTCATCTAGAATATTCCAATAGGTAGGTCCCTGGATGGACACCACGAGCATCCATGCTTTATAGTAAGTATTTCCGGGGCAAAGCTAGATCCCACAGCAAAGCTCCTCTGATGAAAATAACCTCTAAACCAGTGGTCGATAGAAAAATAAGACATCATTGTACAGGTAATATTTAATTCAATTAACTTGGATTACCTCCATCCTGAATGACAATGCAATTCAGAGTGAATCATGGGAACAGTGATATGAATAGGACCTGTAAGATGGAGCAAGATCATGAAAATAGTTACAGAGGCCAAAATAACGTATTTACCAATAAACAGATGCCGAAGGTTCCAGCCCAACCGGCCGGCGTGAGATTGCAACACATGCACAGTTGCTTATTTACCTATACTTACACGTATTCGATCCCAGTCTCATTTTTGTGCATCGAGTGAGCATTAATGTTCTAAAATTCATCAACATACATATTATAATTCAATCATTATTCATTCGGAAACTAAACTTCTCTATGTTGAAGAGTTGAGCAGGGCTGGTAGTTTTGTACATCCTATAGCAATACGTGAGTAGGTATATTATTTAGACTTATTACTTTTGCTTACTGACTTCAATTTTAATTATTTTGTTACAACCCCAGTAACCACACAATGGCAGCTTCAGGTTCTAAGAAGAAATGCAAACAATATTCTTTAGAATATTTGAAACTTGGGTTTATTGCTTCATTAACAAACGAAACGAGGTCTATGTCTTCTTTGTAAAAAAACTTTTAGTAAAGATGCAATGAAACCAGCAAAAATGAAAGATCTTCAAAGACTCCATCCCGATAAGAAATATAAAGATCTTGACTTTTTTAAAGAACTGAAAGAGAAATACACACATCGCCCAACTATAAAATCATTTATGAAAGCACATGCCGAAGCTGACAATAAATGAGGATTAACAGCCTCCTACAATATTTCTTTTAATATAGCAAAAAAAGAAAACCATATACAATTGCAGAGGACATTGTTATAGCCGCAATCAAAGAAGTAACTGAAACCATAATGAAAAAAGATTCTGGCCCTGTTTTAAAATGCTTACCATTGAGTGCGAATAACATGAAAAGGCGTATTGGTGAAGTGGCTGAAGATGTAGAAAAAAACTGTAGTATCAGAACTCAAAAATAGTAAGTTTTCCATCCAACTTGATGAATCGACATTCGATAGTTGTTCTATTCTTATGTAAGATATCATAGTAAAACCAAACATCAAATTATTGATGAATTTTTATTTGTAAAATATCTTGAAAGTGATTGACAATTTTTCAGTGATTGGAGGAATATTTAAATAAGAATGATATCCCATTTACTAATATAACAGCAGTAGCCACAGATGGTGCACCTGTAATGGTGGGCTGTTATCGAGGTTTCACTGCCTTTCTGAAAGAAAAAGTTCAAAATGTCTACCTCTAGGAAGTCACTGCAGGGTCCTTCCAGATCAAGTACCTCTCTTAATTCAGCTGGAGAGAAAGGTGCCTCCTGTACCTTAGAATAATACTGGTCATTATCAAATGATATCTTTCTCTATTTGTCACAATCACTGACACAATTCTGGGGAAAAAGTTCCCCTAAAATAGCTCTCACAGATTGGCCCCCACCTGGTAGTCTCTGATCCCTGTCCAGGATGGAATAACCAAATCATCAAATTTTTTTCAATAATGATATTATAAATCACAGATCTTTGCAAGCTCCTCCCAAGCTCTGTTTGGTTGTAACAAGTCTGTTACTACATTCCTGGTACAGATTCGCAAAACTATGTATAAGGTCTTCAATTAAGTCAGTATGATTAGATCCTACAGCAGTGGTGTCCAAACAGCGGGCGGTATCCCGATCAAACAGAAAGTGAACTAAAACAGCATTTTAGAGTCGCGCCACTGCGTATACACGCATCAATCTCTACTGTATAAAATGTGTATACATGTAGTCCAGTGCAGTCATATATACATTAAATACAGCTACATTGTACTGCATTAAAAAATCATCCTTAAAAATGTTCTGAAAGAGGGAAGTCTATTTGAAGTGTCGTGTTTTTAATCAAAGGTGGATTGAAGACTTTCTTCATTGAGTATGACAAAAAAGCAGTGTTTTGTCAGTGAGGAGATTGTGTCAGATTTTAAGGAATATAATTTAAAACAACACCATGATTCCAAGCACAAATCTTATGATCAATAAATCTCCTTTAGGAGTGTGGAGAAAAGTATATTGTTCAAAGTTACAAAACAAATAAAAAAAAAAACACACTGAATAAGTATCAGTCAAGAAATTTAAGGTGCAAGTGTCAGTTATCAAGTTCCACATCTGACTGCTTTTGAAAGTAAATGGTTCGGTGATGAAGAATTTGTTAAATGTCAAATAAATTTGTCTAGAGAAGCAAAAAAAAAAAAAGATACAAAACTGTTTTGCCTGGACAAAAATTTAGGCGAAAAGTAGATATTGGAAAGAATTTGTTCGAACAAATTTTGGAAAACAAAAACAAAATATTTCTTTTGTTTTCGTGGCATTGGATGACAGTACTAGTGTAAATGACACAGCTCAACTCCTTATCTTCATACATGGAATTAATGATAATTTTGTACCAGTTGAAGATTTCGCTGATCTACAGAGCACGCACAGAACTACAGGTGAAAGTCTTTGAAAATGTTTGCCAATCTTCAAAAGTTCAGGATTAAATATTAAAAACTTAGGAGTCACAACCGACAGTGAAAAAAATATGATTGGTAAAAACATTAGGCTTATGGGTAGAATAACCAAGAAAATGGTAGATGTTGGAGCTGAACCTCCGATTGGAATTCAATGCATTGTGCATCAAGAAGCTCTGTGGGAAAGTATTGGTTCTCTAATACGTTATGAATGTGGTTACTTCAACTGTAAATTTTATAAGATCATATGGCCTTAATTACCATGTTTCAACAGCTTCTCTCAAAAATTGAAGCTGAATATGAAGGTGTAATTTTACATATTGCAGAGTGAGATGGCTTAGTCGTGGAAAAGTGTATTATCATCTCTCTAAGCTGTGTCATGAAATTGGTATTTTTATAACAGAAAAAGGGAAACCGACAAAACAACTATAAAATATGGAGCAGCTGTTTGATCTTGCAATTCTTAGACATTTCTAGTCATTTAAATGCTCTTAATTTAAGCTGTTGTTGTTTGGTTTCTAGGAGCATTAGCAACTAAGGCCATATTGCTCCGGGATATGCGGTGGTCATTCCCTGACCTTTCCACATCCTCCGGTATTTGGTGGTGACGGGCTCGAACCCCGGTCTAATCAAGAAGCGTGTGCTACACACTGCTGCTCCTTCCCACCTGGCTACGGAGGCACTTGCTCTTAATTTAAAACTACAAGGAAAAGGAAAATTGGTTTCTGATTTGTATGGTGACATCAAATCATTTCAGAATAAGTTATTATTTAAATTCCAAACTGGGCGAGACAGAATGTTGTACCGAGCTAAAAGAGAAACATTTCCTAAGAATTGACTTTCAAACTTGTCAAAAAGTAATTGTAATAACGAGAGGCTCTTTGCCTCTCGTTATTACAATTACTTTTTGACGAGTTTGAAAGTCAATTTGCTCATATAAGATCCCAGAAAAAGACATAAGCTTGTTTGAGAATCCATTTACTTCTACTGGTGAAAACTACAATCCCAGCTTGCAACTTGAAATTGACCTTCAAGCCAAAACAGTTCCAAATATGCATATGGGCTGCAAAAATAAACTACTTGAATTCTGCAATGCTAATAAAAGAAAATGCCATGAAAATGAGTACTTGTTTGGATCAACGTATGTTTTCAAGCAAATTTTTTCATGCGTGAAATGAAATATTTAAGAAACAGAATAACAGGTGAGCATCTTCATTCCTACAGCATGCTGCAAATTCTTCCATGCACTTCAGATGTTTCCTCATATCTTTCAACTGAACATTCCACAACAGCACACATCTTTACCTCATGGTCTTGAAATATGCAAACTAGATAACTTCCGTTATATTCTTGGTTTTCTTGCCTACTGACAAGTCAGCTCACTGCTCAAGATTATTCAACCTATTTCTAATGAGAGTCAAACCTCTCCTAATTTACATTATAGATCACTCAAACCATCCTTCACGGCTGACAAATAATTATCCATCACATTAAATGTAATACATTTGCACTGACACACTAGGCCTCTTTCACACATGGCAATTATGACTAGTCTAATGGTAGAGCAAAAACAAGCTATAATGTCAATATATAACTCTCCAAGTGTTGAGGAAATTGGTGGCAGCTCATTACTATCCTTAGACATCTCCCACTGAAAGCCAGAAATGAAGTTATTGAAATCAACAACCTCCCCTCTCACACACACATAGGAACCCCCCCCCCCCCCCAGAGGATAGAGCCTATATTAGTATTTCTCTCTCTCTCTCTCTCTCTCTCTCTCTCTCTCTCTCTCTCTCTCTCTCTCTCTCTCTCTCTCTCTCTCTCTCTCTCTCTCAAAGAATTTAAAGTCCACACTGTATTAGAAATTAAATTTCATTGATAGCACAAACATTTTATATTAAAATAAAGTCACAGTACTGTTTATATAGTAAGCTTTTAAACATGAGTCTAAAACTGAAACTGACAAAACTGATGCTGCTAAGTATCTATTGCTTCATCTATTAAACTCATCTTTAATGACATCACAAAGTACTGGAAACTTCACCACAAATTTCAAATTTGAAAAAAAAAAAAAAAAAGTGCACTGCCAAGTGATAAAATTTGTGATGTCAGCATTGAGTTTTTTTTGTTTTTTTTTTTGTAAGAATTTGTGCACCATGCTGTCATATGCAACAGTAGAGTACTTCTTCACTGAACAGAAGAACAAATCAGCTGCTTTTGATTTACACTTATGAGAAGCAGAATTGGCATGGGTCTGGTATAATTAAAATCTAAGAACTATTCAGATTTTGTTTATTATTTTCCATATCTTATTTTCTGTACAACAGACCTCTACTTTATTACACGTATGTTTTGAATGGAAACATATCAGCATTTCATTAGAAAGATATGCAAATACGAAATCTATACAAAACCCATGGCAAAAATGGATGGATTTTGAGAATTGACTCTTCAAATCCATAACCTTAAGCACGGTCCAAAATTTAGAAAATTTTCCACAGATACCCATACCAATGACAAATGCAAGCCATGAAACAACCTGCACTGAATTCAGTTTTAAGAAATGCAGAAAGAGAGACAGAGAAATTTTTAGGGTCAGTAAATCGTTTTTCTTAAATGTAATAAATAAGCCTTCTTGTTCAGGGCCTTGCAAGTTGCTATGATAATTTGCTGCCAAAGAGTGAGGGAAATTCACCTGTAACAAATGTCACAGAGAGCAAGCTAAGACAAGAGATAAAATACAGTTTTAAATTTGGTAATTTACACATTTATCGAATGTAGAAATGCCTTCAGTAAATAAAAGGCAATGTTATTCAGTGAACTGACATACCAGCTTATAAAATTACTAAAAAAAAATTGTCAATCAACAATGATCTTATAGACAAGTAGGTGAAGCATCACTTGACTCTCTCTCGCTAATGAAACACACCACAGAAAACTAACTTACCACCATGTTGTAGCAGCACCACATATTCAAATTTCACCAAATTTAAAATCTTTAGTCTTTTAGCTTTCCTCAGTAAAGCAGGATTGAAATGAGAGAAAAATTCCTGAAGCAGCATCATGGTTAATCCTCCCTTACGTAACTTCATTTATTTACACAAAATTAGATTTAATTCCACGCAACCCAAGGTAAAATTTCACAACTCTAATCACATGTACATTTTTACCTAATGTTAAAATGGTCACCAATTCAAGTGGTCTATAATCAGCTCAAGTATACGTAGTTCGAAGTAGTTAACTATGTTATGAAGTTTACAGACTAAGTGGTAGTGCTAGAAGGGATAAACTTTTGTTTTTTTTTTTTTTATGGATTATAAGTATTAAAGCAAATAATATTCCAAAATATGGATACTCTTTAGAAAGAGTGTGAATTATACATAGCTCATAAACAACACAGCACTTGTTTGAATGTACAGTTCAAATACTGCCAGCTGCATGTCTACCAAGGCAAAAAAAAAAAAAAAAACACACAGCGGTCTGTTATTACACAAGAGAAACTGATGATTTTACATTCCTCATTTGTGAATTCCTTAAGAAAAATTATTTTTTTTAATATCCTCCATGTATTTTTCCTTCTCTCTCAAATTGAGCATGCACATTAAGTGACACAAAGATGCATAGGAACCTGCAATTGGGAAAACATTTTGTACTAATTTTTAGTAAATGTTTCTCCTGTCCCTTTTTCAGCAGCACAAACAATGTATTACATCTGTACCCATAACAAGTTACAGTTATGGGAATTCTCCATGACTCTGCACACAATTTTTGAGAAAAATTAGAAATGTAAAATTTAAAGAATATGTACTGTATAAGAATACTATATATAGTACACCAGCAAAATTTTGTTTATAGCTCTATTCAATTTCATTATAGTAATGTTTGGCAGTGGTTGGCTCCAGCAATCTTTTCAAATTAAACAAGCTATCCATAACTTGTGGGACCCAATTCAGACTTGGAATTCATTAGATGTATTTTGAATAAACCCATATTCAAATGCAAACAAAGTCCTATATTGCTAGTCAGGAAATGTTAGCGAGAATACATTACATACAGCTAGGCAGTTGTCATTATGGCATTTAGGAAAAATAGACAAGTTTACTTCTTTTTCTATTTACTATACTATGCTATGCTCAAACAATTGTTATACCGTGAAACCACCTTTAACGAACACTTTGTTGTCACTCGGACTTGGGTTCCAGCCATTAATATTTTAAATTACATGTTAAGTGACTTTCCAAAGTGGACACTTTGATAGCTGTCTGATTTTTCAACCTCCCTGCAGTGGACACTTAGATTTTTTCAATGGTATCATTTTAGATGAACAATTTCACTGCTGGTGACACACACGCACACACACACACACACGTTTTCATAAATCTTAATTTAGCCACAAAGGCAAGTAAAACGTCAAAGTTATTATAGAAACAGTGACACTAATTAGACTTCTGAAGCCATGTATCACTTATGGAGTAGATTGCAGAATACGTTGTTAATACACTCACCACTGCTGATACAGCATTTATAAACTCCATTTTTGACTGTCTAAAGCTGTTCCACTGACATGCACAGGTGGTAGATGACTTTCATCAACCGGTGAAATACCACCACTTTGCTTATTGGAGGCTTGAAGTGGTGAAACCCATGTTTAGTCTCTAGAGCAAAGTTTTCAGGCATTCCCCTCCCCCCATACTTCTCCTTCAACCCATGCACGGTACTGAGTACTATAGGTTTTGATACCTTTCATGTTTGGGGTTTTCATTAAAAAAAAAAAAAAAAATGCAGATCGCTTAGCAAGACAAAATTGCAAACATGCGAAATGCTGTTGTTGAGAGAAAAAAAGGAAGAGTTTTAGTGTGAATGCAGTGTGAAAGAAATTTAGTGTGAATTACAAAAATATTTGTAATACTGTACAATAAATTTCTTTAAAATAAATTAGCACTCTACAAACAGACAGTAATGCATTTGCATTAGTCCTCTACAAATGCATGCTACACTGTCGATCAGACTTAATCGGACACTGATTGAAACCACATCATAATTTATCACCACTAAACATACAGCATGTCGATGTTCAAAGCATTAAAAAACCCCAAAAACTCATATCTGGGACTACCATCTATCTATCCAGTAAGGGTCAGTTTTATTTCCTCAAAGTGTGTGGGTGTTACAGCACTGTGGTAAATTTCAAGTGGACAGATTTTGGATGATTGTGAAATTCTGTGCAGACTTCCAGGCCCAGGTAAAAATTTACAGTTACATACTTGTACTGTACTGCAGTATGTCTCTAAAACAGTTAACTTTGAAAGAAAAAGTAGAAGTGATAGAATACTCTAGAAAAAGAAAGTGTGGAGTTCACTGATCATTTCATAATTGGAAAGACTTCAGCAGCAGCAATTATTAAAAATCAAGAAACTTACTGGCAGAAAAATGGAAAGCAGTACCATACATTTTCTCGTGGCAAAGGCACTTTGGTAGATAAATTTACATTTGAGTGGTTTAGTCACGAATGCACTCAAAACATTCCCATCTCTGCATCTGCAAATCAAACCAAAGGTTTAGAAATTGCTAAAGAATTGATGCCATTGACTTTAAAAGAATCTGTCTGGTTAGCTAAGTTCTGTAAACATTGCAACATTTCCTTCAAAGCAATTTGTAGAGTCTACTGATGTTAATTTGGAAACCATTTCTGAGTGGAAAAAAGGCTGCCATCAACATTCAAACACTGAATACTGATGAAACAGATCGTTTCTTTCACACAGTTCCAAATAAAACAATGTGCCTTGGATGGGAAACACGTGGTGGAGGTCAAGTGGCAAAGGAGCGTCTAACTGTACTTTGTGAATAAGCATGACAGGCACTCGTGAAATACCTCGTTATAGGCAAACTATGAAACCAAGTTGTTTTAAAAAGGTTTGGATTTAAGCAAACTCAATGTACATTAGAAATCAAACAATGACTTTCCAGAATAGGAAAGTTATTTTATTTCTTGACAATGCCACATCTCAACCACACAATAAACTGAATAATGTTGAAATAGTGTTTTTCCTTCCCGATGTCACATCCACTTCTCAACCACTAGATCAAGGAATAATTGCCAACTTTAAGGCGAAATATTGACACAGTTCTTAAACACTTGAATTCAAAACTTGAAGAAAAAAGTTGTTCAAAACTTTGCAAAAGTATAGATTTACCACAAGATATAATCTGGATTAGTGTAGCATGGACTGCAGTGTGTCCCTCTACAATTAAAAACTGCTACCACAAAGCAGGATTTGTTTGAATGTTAGTCAAGTGTAATGGTGACTTTCGCAGATTCAGCTGCTGTGTCTGCACTTAATGGCTTGTTGTGGACACTAGGAAATTCTCCATTGGTTTGGCGATGAATGTTTCTGTAGACTAATGTAGTGGTGGAAGGCATAAACATTGAAGTACAGGACACTGTAAGTGAACTTATGAACAACAGAGAACTTATGGAGTAAGAGGGAAGATGAACTTGAAAAGGATGACCATCTGCATGACCCAAAATTAAAAATGTTAATGAATTACATTAAACACATTAATTAAAAACAATGAATTAAACACATTAAAAGAATTCTATGAGCAAAAACAATGAATATGGAAGGTAAACTAGTGGGCAATCTAACTATCCAAAATGAAAATACTCTAGACAAAGCAATTTATATAAATTTTTTTTTACTGAAAGTTAATGAGGTTTTATAATAAATAACACAGTTAATTTATTAAAAATTAATTGTGCATTATTTATTAAAAGTTACTCGAAACACAAATGTGTTAAGTAACTAGTTACAGTGAACTTAATTTTTCCAAAATATCGAGACTGACTATGTTTGTTGACCTCAACAAAGTGGACACTTTCTTCTGCCCCAGTGGTGTCTGCTATAGAGAGGTTACTTTTTTAAAATTTACTACCTTTTTATTTTGCAAAGAATATTTTATTTTAACATGATAATATATAAAAAATCTGCTGATGGGCAGAGTATGGGAGCAAAGGTCACCCTAGGCTTCCACTATAGAAGAATCCCAGATCCAGAATAAAACCTGGCACCACGCAAGATCCTGAACCAGCCTGCACATGAACCCTGATGTTCAGGGTTCGTGTGCAGTGAATGAGTGATATGTTGGATAAATACAGGCCAGTCTAGGATAAGGCCATAAGTCACATTGCATCATCTTTTACTAATCAAAATTTATCTGCAGCTAGAGCTAGTTTTCGAGCCTCCCAAACCATTGCAAGAAGGAAGGGTCTTTACAGATGGAGAATTTGTAAAACAAATTTGTTTGCCAATTGCAGAAATATGTCCTGAGAAAGTAAAGAATTTTGCATTTGTAAGTTTATCTTCATCAAACTGTAATAAGAAGAACTGAAGATTTGGGAGCAGACGTTCAAAATCAACTATTAGAAAAAGCTCATGAATTCACACATTTTTCAATAGCAACTGATGACAGTGAAGATACCAGCCATACAGTTCAATTACTAATTCATATCCAAGGTGTAAATCAAAATTTTGCAATAACTGAAGAGCTAGTTGCATTAAAAAATGCTTGAAAGATATAACAGGTGAAAAATATATTTTTGAGTGTCAGAAGCATTTGACAGCCTTGAATTGAATTGGGATTTGCTATCAGCGGTTACGATGGATGGTGGTAAAAATATGGTCGGTACTAAAATTGGGGTCATGGGTCAGCTTCATAAATATCTTGAGTAAAAATATTAAAAAACCAATGCAATTTCATCGTATAATTCACCAGCAGTCTTTGTATGGAAAATTTTTGGACATAGAGTCAGTCATGTAAATTTTAATCACAAGACTGATCTGAATCATCAGCAATTCAAAAATTTTCTTGAAACTATTGAGGTTGAATACGGTGATTTGTTGTACCATACTGAAGTAAGATGGTTGAATCGCGGTATCATGTTGAAGCGATTTTTTGAACTTAAGATCAAAATAGATCTATTTATGAACGAAAAATTGAAACCTGTTCCAGAACTATCAGACCTCAAATGGTTGTGGAACCCTAGCCTTTTTAACAGATACATGTGAACACCTGAATTTTCTTAATATGAAACTACAAGGACGAGACAAACTTGTCAATGAATTGTATTATGTCAAAGCATTTGAAACAAAACTGGAGTTATTTAAAAGTCAACTACTTCGGAATAATTTTTCACATTTTCGATGTTGCAATAATTTATATAAAAATATGTCTAGTTGTAATTTTTCCACTGAAAATTTTGTTCAAAATGTTAAGTTTGTTCTGGGAAAATTTTGCGGCTAGATTTTCTGATTTTAAGAATAATTCAAAGGTATTTGAACTTTTTCAAAATACGTTTGATGTACCTGTCAATGATAACTTACAATTAGAGTTGGTAAATCTTCAATCTAATGATGCACTGAAGACAATATTTAAGAATGGAAATCTAATTCAATTTTATTCAACATTATCTGAGTCAGATTACCCAAAATTAATTTTTCAAGAAAGGTTACATCAATTTTCAGAAGTACATGTATATGTGAGCAGTTTTCAAAAATCAAATAGGTAAAATCAAAAATATGATCACATCTAACTGACCCGCATTTATGTGACTAAGAATTAGAACTAGTACTTTAAAACTCGATATTATGAAACTTATTTGCACTCAACAACCATATTCTTCGGCTTAATTATAATTTTGTTGTATTAAACTGTATTTTTGTGATTAGTACAATAAATAAGTAATAATTAAAATTTAATATAAACAAACTGGTATATTTTATAAATTCATATCCATCAATTTATTTTTGAATCTGTAGATATAGGTAGGTATAAAATTTGTTTCTCTGCATAAATTTAATGTTATGCATAGCACGTAGTTTTCAGTAATTAGAAATTTTCTCCAGCCTGCCAAATATTACAAAAATTCATGTGGCCTGCTTCTCTAAAAGTTTGCAGACTTCTCCCCCTCCCCAAAGTAAACTTTAACTGAAAAATGTAAACTGCAGCCATTATCAACCCACCGCAGGATGGAAGCCTCCTCAACAATTCATGCTGAGAGAAATTGACCATAATCTGCCACACTGGTCCAGTGAAGGTTGGCAGATCGGCCGTATTTAGCAGTCAGAGACTTTAACCCCGGTCTACTCAAAGAGCATGTGCTACTGCACTCCTGCTCCTGTCCACTTGGCTACGGAGATGTACTGTTAGATAAATACAGGCCAGTCTGGGATAATGCCATAAATCACACTGCATTTGTGTCTGCAATTCTGTCCAAGCATAACAGGAGGAACTTGAGGATGAAGCTAAGGATGTAATTTAACTCAATACTTGAGGGACTTTGCAGGATTTTGGTCAAAATTATCAGTATGGCTCTATTTCTTCTACTTACTAGTAGCCTAGTAAGCAGAAGAAATCTGATTTGTAGAGATGGAATACATCCAAACAAAGGTGGTGGATGCAAGGATCTTTGCCAATATCATTAAAGTAGGGGTTTTAAGAAACTGCTAGTTAGTGGGGGGGGGGGGATAATTTCCCTTTGGTATCATATTACTGAATTTATCTGAAGATAAAAATCAAAGTAACACTTGCACACCTTAAGAGTTCTTGTATGTGGACCAGGGAAGAAAATCTTCTGATATTGGAAAAATATAGTGATGGTAGCAATATTTTAAATGAAGAGGAAGCTAAAATTAGAAGGATAATGCCTGAAGACAGTACTGCTGGTAGCAATTACATGGGATATGTTAGTCAGAAAGGCAAACCCCCACATTTTTGTAAATTTCTTCAATGCCAAGAGTTAATAAATGTGATGAATCTGAGGTGCTGGTGGGTAATGTGGTTTAGGGGCAAGCTACCAACTATGCATAAAGTGATGGGTGAGTGGGAGAAAACAACGGTTATCACTAGGCACTGCTCTTCTTAAACTAATATTATGGAGTTAAGAGTCTAGAGGGCAGTGATGGGTCCATTGTTTTCTTCAATATTTATTAATGATACTGATGACAGCATAGCATGTTTAATGTCTAAGTTTGAAGGTAATAGAAAAGTTGTCAATGTGGTTAATAAGTAATCAGGGTATACTACTGCAACAAGATTTAGAATGATTAGATGAGTTCACAAGGGCCAACTGTGGTATAACATTAACAAAAGCAAGGTACTGAACATGCAGGTAGCAATAATTCTAGAATAACATACCAATATATGGGTATATGGTAATAGATAACAAAGGAGTATATGGTAATAGATAACAAAAAACACCTGGATGTATTTGAGCAGTCAGACATGAAGTTCTCTAAGCAGTGCAGACAGGCTGCCTAGGACAGCTTTTGGGTTTTTGTCAATTATATACAGGAATTCTACCATGTAAGGCAATGTTAAGGCCACATCTTTAGAACTATATACAAGTCTGAACAGCCTCATTTTAGGAAGAATGAGGATCTGTTGGAACTGGTACAGAGAAAAGCAGCAATATTAATGAGGAGAAAAATTGGGTATTCTTACCATGAAAGGCTTCAATTCTGAAATCCTCATTATAGAAAGAATGTGAATTCTTCTTTAATTCTGAAAGCCTCATTTTAGGAAGAATGTGAATCTGTTGGAACTTTTACAAAGAAAAGAAACAATATTAATGATGGGAACAAAGGGGGGGGTATTCTTGCCATGAAAGGCTTCAGTTCTGCAAACTGTAGCATTGAAGACTAGGCACCTACAAGGAGATCTAATTGATGGATTTTAGGTTAATAAACCTAAACGTGGATTTGGGATGAGTAAGCTAATTGTTGAGGACATCCTTATTCTTTCTGAGCAACACATATGGGTGATAAATTTATATTGAGAAGGATTATTGCAGAATACATCTATAGAAATTTGCTTCCAGAAAAATGCATTGAAATTTTTTTGGCTGATGCTGTATAAACTTACTTCCTTGCATCATTTGCCAATACTAAATGTAAGAATCTGTATCTCTCATATATTCTGTATTAAAAATTAAACTGCTCTTCCAATTTGGCTTGATTACAAAAGAAAAATAATTTTCTTTTGATGTTATATTGTATAAAGAAACACAAGTATAAAGAAATTACACAAGTATAAAGAAATTAGTGCAACATTTTTGTAAATTTCTTCATTTTAAGACATTAAGAAATTTAATAAATAAAAGCTGAAAATTAGAAAATTACCTGTGCTAGAACTAGTTGTCATGTCTGTTGTTGTAGTACCACTATTTTGCCTGGAACCTCCACCCCAACCTGAAGTTCCAGCTCCAGAAGGAGGTGATCCACCCCATCCAGCTGTGCTACTGTTTAATGAACTTTCTCCTCCTCCTAATAAACCTAAACGTGGAGGAGTTAATCCCCATCCAGAGTTAACATCCCTTTGGTAATTAGTTCCATTTGATTCTTCTTGATGATAATCTGATCCTCCAGTTGCACCAATCAAACCTGAATAAGAAACATCATTTTCATTGGAGTTGTGACAGCTGAGTGCTACAGTCTCAATGTTTTCACCAGTGAGGCTGCTATTAGTAGACATACCATTTGAGGAGTGGCTAGCATATGAATTTCTCCCTGTGGATCCATTCTCTGGAATGTTCCATCCCTTACCTGAGGAACTGGTGGCAGATAAACTGTTCAGTCCCTGCCATCCAGGGAAGGAAGGGTTATTACAGAAATTATTTTCACTGCCATTAATATGACTGGCCCTACTGTCTGAGGAATTGTACTGAGCACCATAGGAAATGTTTTGGTTGTGGGATCCATTTGTTTCTGAAACACTTTGTGGCAATTGAGAATTGTTGGAATGTCCCCCGCTGCTACATGAAATATTACAGTAATTACCATTTCCACTGCAATTTGTATAGTTTCTTCCTAAACTTCCGGCATGGACAGCAGTTCCTGAAGAGTCTAAAAATCTATCCATAGAATCACCAGTATGTAAATTAGAATGCATATCTTGATGTGGTGGGAGATGTTCTTTTACTGAACTTTTGTGAATATTGTGTAAAAGAGTGGCCTGCTGTAGACCAAGTAAATCTGAAGAAGCACTTTTGGCCCCAATGGGGTTTAGGTTCATTGATAGATTAGTACCCTGAGGTCTGTCACCAATAGTACCATCTACACCCCACATAGCACAGGAGTCAATTGGCTTAATTTCAGGACTGTTGAAACCAGATGTGGTCCCCAACTCGTCAGTAGGGGTAGATTGTGCACTTTGACTATTGCTGCTGTTCTGAGGAATACCCTGATTCAGGGTGTACCCATCCAGCATGGAAGAACCTGAACACTGACTGGCTTGAAGTGGACTTGCATTAGAGCTTGGAGCTCCTGAGTGAGCATTGTGGAGGCTTACAGCTATGGAAGCAATGACAGAATTGGTTGTACCCTGCACACCAGAAAAGCTTGAGCTAGATATCACAGATCCTGAAATGGAGTTTGGGGTACCACTCCCTGTCTCTGCCTCCACAGTAGAATCTACGTGGCCTTCACCAATTGGCCAACAGTCTGTTTTTTGGTCATCCAGAGGCACCTTTTCCCAAGCACCTCCAACTTCTCCCCATATACTGATGTCACCATCAACTATTTGAGAAAGAGAGAAAAAAAGAAAGAAAAAAAAAGAAAAAAAAAAAAGATAAATGAGGCATATAAATCTATACATTCATAAAATTAAAATAACTTCAAATATTTTATATATATATATATATATATATATAATTAACATTTTTAGATGAACACCATAAGCATATTATAACTGGAGATTTAGCAATAGTTTCTGTTAGGATGCAAAAAATAGCTTAAATCTAATTAAAAATCAAATGAGAACAGACTTGATACAATTTAGTTTAAAACTGGGATACAAGTATAATACACCATTGGAGGCCTTCCAAATGTGGATTGCACTTACTTATGAAACTTTAGAAAGGCAAATAGACTATATGTTCAAAAGTATTAAACCAGCCAGGATATTTGATTTAAGATTAATCAAGCATCAGTTACTAGATTTTACAGTCTAAGTTTATAATTACCACCATTGATAAAGCAGCCAATAATTATAGTATAATATGCAAAAAATTCTACACCTCCACTTTATTAAATGAACTGAATAATAGTACCACCTATAATATTGAGACATCTAATAGTAGCATTATCTCAAAGAAACTACTTGCCATGAGCAAAAAGTTAAAATAAATAACCCTGATACTAAATTTCCTTATGTATACTGGATACCTAAATTCCACAAAGCACCCATAGGTTTTAGATTCATTACATCATGCAGAACCAGTTATGCTAAGTTACCACACAAAAAACTAGAATCTCTGCTCAATATCATCAATAGAAACGCAGAAGAATCAAAAATTCTTATGAACACACCAGTAATAGATTATTTAAATAACACCCAAAAACATCAACCATATAAACACATTTGAATTTAAAAACTTATTTACTAGTAGATCGCATATAAACTTGAAATATGTCTTTAACTGCTATTATAATGAATATCATAGTATATTACCTTGTGACCAGTATTATTGGGACAACATCATAAATTTATGTTTATGCAACTGCTACATCTTTCATGGTAGTAAAGTATATAAACAGCACATAGTAATAGCTATGGGGGCATGCAGTTCTTGCATAGTAGCAAATCTTTACCTACACTATTATGTGAACCCCACTTTAAGATATCGCACCGAAGTATCCTCAGAAGTTACAACTGGAAAGTACTAATAAAGATAGCACTACAGATGCACCATATCTAGATATAGATATTTATAAAATTGATAATAAGTGGTATACCAAAGTATATGATAAACGTAAAGACCAACTTTGAAGCTATTAGCTTAATGCAGTGGTTTTCAACCTTTTTTTTTTTTAATAACGACACCCCTACTCAATTTTCTGCCTGTTAGATCCAATTCTCTCTCTCTCTCTCTCTCTCTCTCTCTCTCCATATATATATATATATATATACTATCATTAAATGTTATTAAATAAAGTTAAATTATAATGAAATGAATAAGTAATTAAGCATTCATTAGAGGCAGCGACATGCAATTCCTCCATATGAAGCTGAAATACATCCAATATTTTAAATTAAATAAAACATAAGCCAGTAGTATGGCAAAAACTGTAGAGCGAAAATTAACATAAAAATAACCCAAATAAACAATCAAACATAAAGAAAGAATAGATATAAATAGTAGCCCAGAAACCCTAGTATAATTTCGATCTTTAAATCCAATTAACAAAAACTATACAAAATTTAGGATAATGCCAATTAGTTATTAATTTAGCGGTACCCCCCCGAGAGGTACCAGTTCCTAAAGACGTGAAATATCACCAAAAGAGGGTTAAAGGAACTACCAAACGATAACAAAATCAAAATAAACTGAAATAAAATAAAATAGACTGACCATCATGCCCCATATCGACAGAGGACCACGAGGCCAATAATGGTCATGGAATCGCTGCATTTCAATCGTCATACAAAACATCGCAAAGGCGGAAATATCGAAGAACCAAACCACCCTTCCATTCTCCGATAGATCAACCAATGCAGAGGATTTGCATGGCGGTGGTCCTTATGCAGCGAAAATAAAATATAGAACAGACAGCACTCTAAAGCAGAGCCACACCACTGACATACTGTAAGCTGAATCAGCTTATATTGAAGAAAAAAGGGAAATAGATGGCGGCACAGGCGTTGCTAAATTAGCATATCGACCCATTACTATTGAATTATATTAAATGTTGACGAAAGTTAAATTATATTAAAAAATTAAAATAGTAATGGGTCGATATGCTAATTTAAAATTAGCATATCGAGGAAATAGATGGCGGCCTGTGCCGCCATCTATTTCCCTTTTTTCTTCAATATAAGCTGATTCAGCTTACAGTATGTCAGTGGTGTGGCTCTGCTTTAGAGTGCTGTCTGTTCTATATTTTATTTTCGCTGCATAAGGACCACCGCCATGCAAATCCTCTGCATTGGTTGATCTATCGGAGAATGGAAGGGTGGTTTGGTTCTTCGATATTTCCGCCTTTGCGATGTTTTGTATGACGATTGAAATGCAGCGATTCCATGACCATTATTGGCCTCGTGGTCCTCTGTCGATATGGGGCATGATGGTCAGTCTATTTTATTTTATTTCAGTTTATTTTGATTTTGTTATCGTTTGGTAGTTCCTTTAACTCTCTTTTGGTGATATTTCACGTCTTTAGGAACTGGTACCTCTCGGGGGGGTACCGCTAAATTAATAACTAATTGGCATTATCCTAAATTTTGTATAGTTTTTGTTAATTGGATTTAAAGATCGAAATTATACTAGGGTTTCTGGGCTACTATTTATATCTATTCTTTCTTTATGTTTGATTGTTTATTTGGGTTATTTTTATGTTAATTTTCGCTCTACAGTTTTTGCCATACTACTGGCTTATGTTTTATTTAATTTAAAATATTGGATATATATATATATATATATATATATATATATATATATATAAAACATTTAAAAAATATGTTATATGATATTTATTACCAGTGTAAATAATATAATTATAAAAATTACATTTCATAATACAAATTATATATATGCAGTATATAATTTTATTCTTTATATAGAGGTACTAAGTAAACATCAATTAAAATAAACAAATTAAAAAACAATAAGTTTAAGTAACTTAAACCCAAATTACGTGGCACCCCTGGAATTTTGTTGCAGCACCCCGGTTGAAAACCACTGGCATTCCAATATCGCAAAAAGGATTCACAGTAATATTATTTCAGAGTTTTAGATTAATAAAAATAAGTAATATCAAAAGTATTATAGAATCACTAATAGAATTAAAAGCCAAACTGATTAGGAATGAATTTCCAGAAAGGTTCATAACAAAATATCTTAACAGGGCTATAATTATTGCAATTAATAAATGGCATAGAAATATTAACCCTAAATTAGTTATAGCTGAAGTACATAAAAAAAAACAAAAAAAAAAACATGAGTCATATTTATTCTCTTTGTTCTTGCCAAGGTTATTCTGAGAGCTTGTACATAGGTAAATAATAGACACTTCCCTTGGAGAATATTGTGCTCCAAGGGAAGTGTCTATTATTAAGCTCTAGCTTAAACTGTAGAAAGGTTGTACCTATATTTGTTTTAGGGGTAGTAATTAATTTAAATGTTTGAATGATTAAGCATTATTCAATCATATTAGGGTACCAACTAATTTCTTTTAAAGTGAGTTAAAAAAATAACAGCTGTTTTCTGAAATCTACCTATTCGCAGTAATTTTCCAACACTTTCAGTTATTTAACTAGCTTCAATTTTTACACATTTTATACCTATTACTCAGTTTTTACACAGTTTATAACTATTTTCATTTTATACCAATTCCAGCAATTTTCTATCATTATCTTCCATGGAAGCAATTGTCTATTTATTTAATTTGGTCTTAAAGTAACCAAAAATAAGAGGGTGCTACTATCTTTCATTGTCTTACTGCATTTTTTTATATTTGCACAATTTATTTATTTTGGTTTTCAATTTTAATTTCTAGTTCTACTATTTTCTGCCTTTTCTAACATCGTAGATAGTTTAGTTATTTCATTTTTCCACCTTTTTTAATTTAATTAAATTAAATATTTAATTCGTCACAAAATAACCAAAAGCAAGAGGGTGCTGCGGCCATTCGTCATCATATATAAATCCTTTTAGCTGTTGTTCACAGCAAGCAGGTATTGTTCATTTTCTATTTATTTCATATCTTTACAGAAAACTAATTTTGATTTTCTATTTGATCTGCTATTTCAGTTAATGCTAATTTATTCTTATTTCCAAAAAAAAAAAAAAAAAGTTCAGTATTATTTTTATCTTATTCATAAAACTTCTATTATATCAAGAATTTTATATTTATTATTTTTATCTTATTCATAAAGCTTCGATTATATCCAGTAATTATCTATTCATTATTGGATTTATAAAAGGTACATTGGGTATTCTAAAATTTCTTCAATTAAATTCAAATATCATTACATATTATAAAATCAGGATCTTTACTATAAGGTTGGGCAGTTGCGCTCCCGGTAAATCCAAAGCATCTATATAATATGCTGTTTCTATACTTTTGCTTTCAGCTTGCTAACTCAATTTTTAAACCTCAATCTATTAGAGCAATTTGAGGGAGATTGAAGTCTACTGCTATCCTTATTCCTCCTCACCTTCATTTTGGCATAAGCCTTTCCTTTTCACTACATAAATAAATTACACAATTAATAGTTGGTACTCACTTTTATTATTATTCTTGATTCACTTCCATTATTTTTATTATTAATTTTCACTGCTATCTGTCGGGCTAGCAGCTATTCTGCCAGTTTGCATCTAAATTTAACGTATATTGCATTATTATATTAGAGTATAGAAACTTTACTGAAAATATATTCTCAATATCTTTGAACCTAGACAAACTGGAAAATGGCAAACAGAAACAGATAGCCTCAGTCAATTATTGATGGAATATTGTTGGGTGAAGTTAATGTTCCATTAAATGTATCCAATAATCAATTTGTACATCATTTTAATTTTACTATTGTATTATAATCTATGTGTTTATTTATGAAATCAATTTATGCACAACAATGAAATCTAACTTAGGTTACCAAAATACTTGGCTCTATGGCCTCATAGGTTATATTTTTTTCACCCCTAATACTTATATTCCAAATTCTTATTAAATTTCATCAGCTGTATAGTTACCTTCGGTATTCAGTTTAATAAATAATGTAATATATATATATATATATTTCTACTCTAAAATACTTTTCTTCACAATCTAACATACCTACATCAGTTTGTGAAGAAAATAAGTACCGAGGGGACCACTATATCATGAATGACAAATCTGTATTTCAGGAACCCATTATACTAAGTGTTTAATGCATTTGCTTCAACCTGTATTTGAGAGAGTGCATTCAGTGTGCTGTAATTTAATGCTAAGAAATAATAAATCAAAAAATTGTCAACATCCCAAAAATTCATAAATAATGGTTGAAAGTAAGTCTGAAATTTGTAGCTGAAAGTGAACATTTACTTTTGGGATGAACTGTAAATCAGAACAAATCTCAAAATGTATTGTATATACACACAAGCTAACTTCAACACAATCAAAAAAAAAAAAAAAAAAAGTGTACCAACACATGGTTGGTACACTAATCTTGCAAGCCATACTTGCAAGATTGATTTGGAACCAGAAAACAATGAAAGAAGCTTACATAAAAATATCCAAAATCGCTTTGTTTCCCAGGTTACAGCCTATGTTGTCTATAAACAGTTAATTTCCTGTGTCTTTAGTTTAATGTCACTCATATATTGGCTACTTAAGAATGGTAGACTGTCTATATATATTACAGAACCTGGGTGCTTTTTTTGAATATTTAAATGTGTAACAGCACATCACTTGTAGTACCAGTTGATGCTTATTAGTATTAGTAATGGCTGCATGGTGCAAGAAAGCCTATGGCTTATGCTGCACCAGCAAAAAAAAAAAAAAAAAAAAAAATGGATAAAACAATGATAAAAAATTAATTAATAAAAGAAAACGAAATTAAACCTATCATCCTATGCGTTTCCCCTCACCCAAAGGTACTATCCAGATGACCTTTGAAATTCCCCTAACTGTCAGCCTCTACCACCCATGTAGGCAACTTATTCCAGTAATTTATAACTTGCTGGCTAAAATAAAACTTCCTGCAGTCCAACTAAACATTTCCCCCCATAACTTATGTCCCCTAGTTCTAGCATCATTTATCTTGAAAATTTCGTCCTCATTTATTTTACTGATGCCTCTCAGAGCCTTAAACACCTCAATCAAATCTCCTCTAAGGTGTCTAGTTTCCAAACTCTACAGCCCACATATTCGAAGTCTTTCTTCATAAGGACGCCCTTTTGCCGATCTCACCAGGCGAGTTACCTGTCTTTGCACCCTTTCAAGAAGCTCTATGTCTTTCTTTAGGTGCGATCCCCATAACTGAACACAGTATTCCAAGTGTGGTCTAACATAAGCCTTATATAATGCGATTATCACATCCCTATCTCTACTTTCAAAAGTTCGATAGATCATCGATAGGACACCATGGGCCTTCTTTGCAACCTGTTTACAATGCTCAGAGAATTTCATGTCTGACCATATTGTAACATCCAAGTCCCTTTCCTCCAGTACTGGGTTTAGTTGAACTCCACCAAGTGAATAAGTTATTTTGGGATTACTGTTTCCCAGGTGTAATACCTTACACTTTGTTGGATTAAAGCATAGGTGTTGTTGGATTAAAGCAAACCTGTTTACAAAGCTCAGAGAATTTCATGTCTGACAGTATTGTAACATCCAAGTCCCTTTCCTCCAGTACTGGGTTTAGTTGAACTCCACCAAGTGAATAAGTTATTTTTGGATTACTGTTTCCCAGGTGTAATACCTTACACTTTGTTGGATTAAAGCATAGCTGCCATTTTTCTGACCATTCCTGAAGTCTATCTAGGTCTCTCTGAAGAAGCTTGGCTTGACAGTGATCATTAACTACTCTACCAATTTTAACATCATCTGCAAATTTAGACATCACGCCCTCTATCGCTTCATCAATGTCGTTTATGAAAATTAAAAACAATAGTGCTCCTAATACTGATCCTTGGGGAATTCCACTTCTTACATCAACCCAATCTGAGGAATAGCTATTTATCACAACCCTCTGCCTCCTGCTCTGAAGCCATCCAATCTAAGGATTTTCCCAGCGATTCCAACCCGTTCCAGCTTATAAAGCAACCGCTCATGTGGGACTGAGTCAAAAGCTTTGCTGAAATCTAAATAAACAATGTTGAAATTATTCCCTAAATCCAGCTCATGAGTGACCCTTTCAAAATAGCAAACCAGATTTGTTAAACGTGATTTTCCTTTTACAAAACCGTGCTGAGTACCCTTGAGAATTTCAATTCTATTCAAATGATCCTGAATTCCATCCTTGATCATTGCCTCCATGATTTTCCCTACCACTGAAATATAAGAGTGAAGTGGGATAATTTCCCACTTCACTCTTAGAGCCACCCTTAATCTGGGGAGATTCCATTGGCTTGGAAAAGTGCCAATGATACATTGGCACTTTTCCAATCCAACGGAATGTCCCCAGAGTCTAGTGATGCTCACATAATTAGCCTCAATGGTTCAATGCACTCATTGCCGCCTCCTTTAAGATTATAGGGTATATTCCATCAACTCCAGGAGCCTTACTGGCCTGTAGGCTCCAAAGTTTTTTCATTAAATAATCTTGCGAAATTTCAATATCATTAATTACATATTTTTCAACTTTGCTCCCAAAATTTCCCATTGCCACAAGAGGTTTTTCATTTGTAAATGTCGATGCAAAATAACTGAGTTCATCTGCAACAGCAGCTGGTGTATTTAATACTATCCCTTTTCCCTTACGTAAAGGTCCGATCTGGTTTGTTCTGCTCTTCATAGCATTTATATATGTGAAGAATTCCTTATCCGCCCCCCCCCTTGTTCTGTTTGCTAGTGATTTCTCATAAACTGCCTTTGCCTGTCGAACCTTTTCTGTGGCTCTATTACACATCACCTTGTAGCTGTTATAGGCTTCAGTACTTTTTATTGCTCTGTAACCTTTCCATGCCACCTTTTTCTGCTCAAATAATGTGGCAACTTCACTATTCATCCAACTTGGAACCTCGTTTTGTATTTTTTTTTAATGGTAAATATGCATTCAAGGCAACTGTGATTAATGTTTTAAAAGCATACCACAGTTCAATTGTATTCATTCTGTGCAATATCTACCCAGTTAATAGAAGCCATTGAGTACTTTAAAGCATCGTAATTTCCTTTTCTGAAATTAAAACCCATTCCTTTGCCTTTTACTACTGCTACCCCTCTCATCATCATCCACCGTAGAACTCCGTGATCACTTCCTGCTACTGGTTCCTCTACTGTCAGCCCTGTTATGTCATCTGATTCATGTGTGATGATAAGGTCTATGATATTCTTTTCTCTAGTACTTTCCCTGATATGTTGATACAAATAACAGTCATCTAGTTGATTTAAAAATTTTGTTCCCCATGTCGAGTTTCCTTCCCATTTACTCCAATCATTTAGAGGCAAATTGAAATCACCCATAATAAGACATTGACGCTTACCTGCCCATTCCATTTGCACGTAGAGGCTTTAATCATAATCTTCACAATCACCTGGTCTGTAGATTACTCCTACTTGCATTATACCTTTGTTTCCAACTATCTCACACCATACAGATTCTATACTAGAATGCGAAACATCTGAATCCGGGAAAGCTATCGTCGCACTCATGCTGCTTCTGATAAGAAGCATTACCCCACCACCCCTTCTATCTACCCTATCCTTCCTAAATACGTTATACAAACCGTACTGAAACTCGTCATCCCCTATTTCCGGGTGGCACCACGTTTCCGTAAGCCCTATTATGTCCACGCTACTTGTTTTAACCAGCAGTTCGAATTCACTCATTTTATAGACGACACTTCTAACATTACTATATAAACAATTAAGACTTACTGTTCTTGTTTATTTAACAACCATAACACAACCCTTGAAGTTTTTTAGGCTCGCTTCCCTGGCATGAGCTACCCACTACTTGAAATGTTTTTGCCCCCAGAACATCTAGATAATATGTCCAATTGGTGTAACAGATAAGAACTCTTGAGGTATGTGCAAGAGTCACTTTGAAAAGTATTATGTGGGTCAGGTGCAGTGAACATGTTAACACATGGGTCATACTTTCATGATTGATTCAGAATAAGAAAACAATGAAAGAAGCTTAGATAAAAATATATCTAAAAATCGCTTTATTTCCGAGTTACAGCCTATGTTGTCTATCTGTTGATAAAGCTTTTGAATGGTATCAATGTGTGTCACATAAATGATAAAAATCAAGTGGATTCAGTTTTGGAAAGCAAGCAGGAGATGCAAAAAAAGGCCTCTACAGCAAATCCATTTAGAAGGAAATGCTTATTTAAATAGACTGATTACTTGACTAGAATGAGGCAGCACACCAACATGCATAAACCACATCACAGAGCAAGAGGAACTTCACTAGAAAGTTGTATAAATTATTCCCTAAAAAAAAAAAAAAAAAAAAAATATCAGGATAGGATTCTCTGGTTTATCTTCCAGGAAAACTGACAAGCTGGCAATAATTCCTGCCCATGCATTAATGCTAATTGGTGCCAGTGTCTACTTGATGGCTGATCCTTACATTATGCAGATTCTCTTCTACTAAAAATGAAAAAAGCTTCTATGGTCGAAAATTGACTGCATCAAGGTGTTGAAATCTTTGAATGTGACATGGCCCATTGTTTCTGTAATACTTCTCCACATAGTTGCATATTCTACACCCATCTGACACTGTAATAGAGCTGGAGCTTACTCCTCCAGCCTAATGCTGATTGGTCTATCACCATCTAAAACTTGCTTGTTGAATGTCACTATATCTTCAAACTGTTTGTCTATTCTCTGAAAGGTCTTCTTATTTGGTAGATGATTCAAAAACCTTTCTGCATCTGTATGACATTCAGCAAGTCCATACATGAGATACATTTGTAAGTTTGAATAAGGCTCCATTTCACTTCAAATGCATACCATCACTCAATAGTTAGAAAAAAATTGTATATATTCTAGCACAACCACTAGTTAAAAGAAATTTCCAATTAATTATTCTGACAGTGAATACAATCAGTCATATTTAGGAGACACATGAGCTTGAACCATGGTCCACTCAAACATGCATGCATTACTTCACTTTTATATTGACCATTTGACTACATCAGGCATAAAAAATAATCTTGTTTATTACTCTGGCATGACCACTAGGTCAGAGGAGTTTACCGAGTTTACAATTAATTATTTTGGCCATGAATACACAATCATTAAGCAGTCATTCAGTCCTGAACTATGCCCACTCAGCTATGTTTTTGCAAAAAAAAATCCATTTATAATCCGGAACAACTACCAGGTCAAAGGAGTTTACAGTTCATTATTTTGAAACAATATAATCATTAACCATATTTAGCAGTCATGCAGACTTGAATCACAGTCCACTCAAAGGTGCCTGCATTACTTGACTGCACTCACGTGTGGCCACTCAAATATGTCAGGTTTAACTTAAGTGCCCTTTTCATCTATATTAAACCAATACATATAAACAACAAAAGAATTTTTTGCTCTTTTATATCATGATGAAAAGTCATACTTCTGTAACAGGTGATGAATGTAAGAAGCATTTTAGTAACCACAAATTTATAATACTTAAGCAATACACTGCTCAATAGTTGATTGATTTTTATGCATTTTTCCATCTAAATTTTCAGCAGTTTAATATGGAAGAAAGAGCATAAAAGTGTAAAGCATCACCTCTTGATTTTTGTTGCTTGTGTTTGAGAGGCTGTAGCTGCTGCTGCATGAACCTAGGTGGGACTTCACGATATCTTGAGGCTTGTGAAGGCTGCTGATTGCTGCCTGACTGTGGACGCTTATTAGCTGCCTGCTGCTGTAAATGAGCCTGTTGCTTCATCGACAGCTCCTCAGGCTCTTCTTCTGCAGCCTAAAAGAAAAGTTGAAATATTACGTACCATGTTGGTAATTTATAACTACTGTTCTCTTGAGGTCATTAATATTATAAGTCTTTTTAAAAAAACTTTTGTAGTTGACCCAGTAAATAACTAAAAATATAACCCTATATTTCATATAGTTTACAAAATAAAAGGATGCAAGGGGAATTAATAACAGACCACAACTGAAAATATTCACCCTTACAATTCATTCATATATCTATCATTTTTTTTTATGGGCAACAGAGATGATTATCAAATTCTACATGATTAAATTCCCATTGAATTCTGACTTTCACAAATCCGATTTGAAACGGCATTGTATTAAGTTTTTTTTAAGAAAATACACTTTCCATATAAGATTTAACATTATTAATTAGTTGAATTTAGATGATTGGTGCACACCTTTGGTTATTGCAGAACAAGAAGAGAACTGGAGAGCATGAAATAACAGTGAGTCTTCTAAAGACATTAGAACTGCGTAGAGTTTAGCAAAAAAAATACTATTTTGCAGTGGTAATTGCAGAAAGGGAAAGTGGTATCAGCCAAATGATGCTTCTATTAAAATACTACATCTGCATGTCAAACAGTCACAGCTCTTATAATTGTTCAAATTGGGAGATGCGGCATTTTTGAAAGACTATGCATTATGGCATACAGTCAACCATTAACGCATTACTTCTACAACACGGTTTCGCTCTAACACTGAAAAATTGCAGCAATCCTTGCAATAACAGGGTATTTTTGAGCTTTTGTGAGGGGAAAACCCTGCTATTATGTTGGATATAATTTTTCAACATTTCCACTCTTTTTGAATCCCCACTGTTGACTCTCTAGTTGGAGAAGGGGGAATTGAGAAATCCCTGTGTTTTATTTTGTTGGAAAATCCATGTTACGTTCTGTGCTATTGAACTTGTGGAAAAATATAGATTTCAAAGTTTTGGAAAGCTAAATCAGGCCATCCAAAAGTTGAAGTTATGTTCCTACCACTACAGTTGTACTGGGTTAATACAACTCCTTTCATTCAGCCATTAGATCAAGGATTATATCCACCTTTAAAACTCATTACATCAGAAAATCGTTACAATGTATTTTGGAAAAAAAATTGATTCCGAATCTATTGAAGTAACAGAGGCATGAAAACATTTCTCAATTGTGGGCTGTATCAGAATCATAGCTTTATTACTGAAAAAAGTAAAACTGTCAACGTTAAATTCATGTGGAAAAATGTATGGCCAGAGTCAGATCATTCAATAAATATGGTCAAATCGGCACATCACAACATAATGATGTTGTGACTTCATCACAACATCATTATGTTGTGATGAAGTTATGATGTTTTGAGGTTATGATGAGCTGTATTCTTACATTTCGAGGATACAGCTCTAAAACGGTGTTCGCAGGCCGGCAACTAATTAGTACACCGAACCAAACCTATTGGTAACTCTCTAGAAGGCTTCCGGGTCAGCTAGTGTATAATCTTGCTACCTCTACTCTGCCAGATAGTGACTGAAGGGAGTCCGAATGTTTGTATGCAGTGGGCATTGTAGAGGCCACGTTATGTCAGGGATCTGAGCATATTCTTACCATGTGTATGCCATATCCAAAAATTTTAATTGCTTCAAACATCACCCATCTACTTTTTCTTAGTATTAAATACACCATGAATTGTCAAACTAAGAACAAACTTAACTGCCAAAAGATCAAAACTTCCCAAACACTTCCTGGTTCGTTTCACAAATATATGTGGTCTCAATTCCAATTTCAACAATGTCCATTTCTACTTGCAGTCTGCCAAACCCATGTACTTTTTCTGACAGAATCTCAGTTGATTCAACTACTGCTCATCTCAGTAGCCCAAACTATTTGCTATACGATTCCTTTCACCACCAAAGTGATACTTGTGCATATGTCCGTTCGGATATTCCCTGTTAGAGACTTGGTAATTTGGAATCTCCTCTCTTCGAGCTTCTCTGGCTTAAAATCTCTCAACCTCATTGTGTCAAATTCATCTGTTGTCTCTACCGTTCTCCCAACTTCACTAATCACTTGGAGCTCTTTGACTTCCTCTCTTTGCAACTTGACTTTCTCCAGTCCAACTTTCCTAACAGTGAGTTAATTTTCCTTTGTGATTTTAATGTTCACAACTACAGCTGGCTTCCATTTTCTAGTCACCAGGTGGTCGAGATGCTGAGGCTTTTGCAATTACTAATGACCTTGCACAGATTGTTCATTTACCTACAAGAATACTGGACGATCCTAACCATACAGCCAACACACTTACTCTTTTTCTCACAAACAACCCTTCTTTCTAAGTACACTGTCGAAGTGAGTGGTCCTTTAGGTACCTCAGATCACAACTTGGTGATTGTCTCTTCTCCAATGGGGCCTTTATCTCATGGCTATTCACAACCTCGTACCATTTGGCATTACAAGAATGCAAAATGGGATGACCTGCGAGATTTCTTTTCTTCTTTTCCTTGGTCGGACTACTGTTTCAAAACTTCTGATGTCACTGTTTGCTCAGATCGTGTCAGTGAAATTATACTTGTTGGAATGTAATCCTTTATTCCACACTCCTCTAAAATCTAAACCTTGGTTTTCCAATAAACGTGCTAAGGCTGTTCAAGAGAGGAATGTTACATATCATAATTGGCTTATTTCCAATTCTTCAGTTTCATTTTCTGCCTACACACAACAATTGTAAAACAGTCATTAACCAGTCCAAACTAGATTTGGAACAGGCTAAGAGTAGAAAACTTGCTTCTTGCCCTAATGGTATCCGAGCATTCTGGTCTCTTGCCAAAGCTATTGGCCGCAACTTCTGCCCATCTCTGCCAAAACCAGATTGTTCTGTTGTCACTTCAGCCAAGGATAAACTTGACCTGCTAGCATCCAATTTCTCTTCCAACTCATGTATTAATGATCTTGGTAAAACACCTCCTACCATTCCCAAAATGCTCCATTCAATGCCTCCTGTGGTCTTCAGTCAAAAGGATGTCAGAAGAATTTTGACAAATCTTGATGCTTTTAAAGCTCCAGGTCCTGATGGATCTAGAGCTTTTTTCGTGACTGTCTTTTTTCACTTTCTTATTCCAAAGGTGTTTTTCCTTCTGCTTGGAAATTTGCTCATATCCAGCCAGTCTTAAAAAGGGTGACAAGTCCCTCCCATTCAATTATCGTCCCATTGCAATTACTTCTACTCTTTCTAAAGTAATGGAGAAATCAATTAAACGCCAACTCTTAAACTACCTAGAAATCTTCCATCTGATAAACAATTGCCAGTATGGATTCAGTCAGTGTCAATCTCCTGGTGATATTGTGGCTTATGTTACCCATTTATGGAAAGATTCAATGGAAAAGATTGGTGAAACACAAGCAGTTGCTCTTGACATCTCAAAGGATTTCGATTGTGTTTGGCATAAAGGTCTTCTAAACAAGCTTCCATCTTACGGTTTGCCAACTGTTTTTTGTAATTGGTTATCCAGTTTCCTCTCTGATTGCTCACTGAGGGTGATGGTAGATGGCTCTCTGTCTTCTAACTTCTCCACTAATGCTGGTGTCTTCCAAGGTACAGTTCTTTCCCCCACTCTTTTCCTCTTGTATATTAATGACCTTCTTCCATTGAACTGACTTTACTGTAAATCCTATCCATAGTTTTGTCGATGATAGCACATTGCATTCCACTTTCCATTTTGAAAATCACTGCCCTGCTAAATCAGCTTCAACTTCTCGAATATCCGCTACCAATTCCTTAAATGTCGATCTCCAGGTAATTCTCCAGTGGGGCAAAGACAACTTACTTGATTTCAATCCTCTAAAACTCAGTCTTGTCTTATATCTTTCAAAAAGGATTCTTCTGCTCCTATATCTGGGGAAGTATAGGAGCAGAAGAGCAAAACCTCTCTCAGGCTTCTAGATTCCATTCAGTTGTTGTTGTTGTTTGGTTTTTAGGAGCATTAGCAACTAAGGCCATATTGCTCCGGGATGTGCGGTGGTCATTCCCTGACCTTTCCGCATCATCCGTATTTGGTGGTGACGGGCTCGAACCCCGGTCTAATCAAGAAGCGTGTGCTACGCACTGTTGCTCCTTCCCACCTGGCTACGGAGGCGCCGATTCCATTCAGAAGAGAGTAATTAGGTTAATTAATGACTCATCTCTAACAGTCTCTCCACTCGATGTCTCATAGACGCACTGTTTCTGCTGCATGCCTTTTCTACAGATACTTCCATGGGCACTGTTCTGCTGAATTGGCTTCTATAATTCTCTTTCAAAACAGTCCGAACACGTGCCGCCACCAGCCAACATCCATTTACTGTCCAACTTCAAATTCACAGAACCAACTTTTCATCTTCCTCATTTATTCATTCAACTGCCGATTTCTGGAACAACCTTCCTTCATATGTATTTCAGTCTACAGAAGTTCAAGTCTAATGTCAACAAATATCTTCTTTCGTCTTCTCAACCTCCAACCCAAGCACAGTACTAAGTACTATAGGTTCTAATACCTCTTGTGTTTGGGGTTTTCATAAAAAAAAAAGAAAAAACTATTACAGGTTTCCCCCCCCTTATAAACCTTTTGAAATTCTTCAAAAGACTTCATTTAAAGCTTCAGCAGAGAATAATAATGGAAACAGCTTAAATTTTGGGACTGAATTTCCATCATTTACTACTCTGCTCAACTAAACAAATTTAAATTCTGAAGGAAATTCTAAGATTTGGTTAAAAGATTAAATTTAGCCCCAATCATTTGCTTTTCTTCCTGAATATGAACTTTCTCTTTTAACGGTGGTAGAACTTAAACTGGAATACTGGAAGTGGCATGTCACTTTAACATAAAATTTAAATTAACTGGAACTGGACAGCAGCCATAATCGTTTTCACTACTGCAATTTTTATTCCTGTCAGTGCAAACTCAAAATTGTGTTGTCTCTTCATAGTACCAATAGTGACCAATACAATATCCATGTATTTAGTTACCAAGGAGCAATACAAGGTGAAAAAGATATACAAATTGAACAAAAGTGGCATCATGCAGGTTAGAAAATTATAAACTGTACTTTACCAGAAATTTCCTCTCCCAGGGAAAATTGCTGCACGTTGCAGTGTTTTGCCACTAAGATTAACCCATATGATCTCAATATGTACATTAAGAAATTTAAAAATTTAAAGCATATTGTGTCCAGGGGGCTTAGAGGGGAACAGGTATCCTGTGTGTTATCAGACACTCAGCCTAAAACACTGATGGATCCAATATCTCTCTATTACAGAAGATTTAGGAGAAGTCCGGTTGGCCTGCCTCCCTAAAATCCACTCATGCACACCTTCTCGATGGTAAGCCCTGTTACGTCACTTAGGTGGCAACGAACGTGTAGAGTGGTTCTCTTCAAGATGCCTGGTCAGCATGAAGAGGAAAAGACCAACCCCTCCAGCAATATGAAAGCACGACGAAACAAATGGCCCTCAGTCCCCAGCAGCTTTCACTCTCCCTCTTACGGCAGCGAGAGGATTAGAGTGGAAGCAGAGGGTGCTAAGAATCTCTGGGTACGACCAGGCTGCCATGCACGGAAACTGAACTTGGCCTGTTATAACGTAAGAACCCTCATCGGTGAAGACAGGATATTAGAGCTGGAAAAGGAATTAGAAAATGTGAATTGGAATATCATCGGTTTGGCTGAAACAAGAAGAAGAAATGAATCGCTTATAAGTCTATCAAGTGGAAATCTGCTGTACACCAATGGAAACAGTGAAAGGAGTGAAGGTGGAATTGGGTTTCTGGTCCATAAAGATTTTAAAAACAACATTTTGGAATTCAAAAGTACATCACCAAGAGTGTCAAGACTAATACTAAAGATTTCTAAGAGATACAAGCTAAAGATTATAATGATTTATGCACCAACATCGAGCCATGATGATGAAGAGGTTGAAGAAATGTACACTGAAATTGAGAGTCTTCTAGATGAGCAGAAAACCCACTACACTATTATTATGGGAGACTTCAATGCTAAGGTTGGAAAAAGACAAAACAGCACAGAAAGGGGAACTATAGGAAATTTTGGAATTGGTGAAAGAAATGAAAGAGGCGAAAGACTTGTGGAATTTGCAGAATCTCAAGGACTGTCAGTAATGAACACTTTTTTCAAGAAAAGGGTGAACAGAAAGTGGACATGGAAGAGTCCAAATGGATTAACTACTAATGAAATCGACTTCATCCTCACTAATAGAAGATATATTGTGAATGATGTCACCGTCCTAAATAAGGTAAATGTTGGAAGTGATCACAGAATGGTAAGATGTACACTTGATATAGATGTAGGAAAGGAAAGGAAAAAACTGACTCGAGTAAATAATACAAAGGTCTTTGAGATAACAGAAGAGGAGAAAAAGCAGTATGTACTGGAACTTAAGAACAAGTATGAGCTTCTGCAGACTGCTGAGGACCAAGATATCGACGAGGAATATTACAACTTTTTGAAAGTGATAAAGCCCAAGAAACCTATAGGGAAAAAGAAATCCAAAGAAGAAAAAGTTAGTCAAGAAACACTTGTCATGATGAACCGAAGACGACAAATGAAAAGCAAGAAAAACACTGACAGGGAGAAAATTGAGTATACTGAGTTATGCAAAGCCATTAGAAAGAGACTCAGAGAGGACATAAGAAGATTTAACACAAGAAAAGTAGAACAAGCATTAAGTGAAAACAAAGGATTTAAATCAGCAGCCATGAGCAGTAATACAGAAAGACAAATGATACTGAAACTGAAGAATAGCGATGGTGTACTTATAAACAGCAGAGAAGGCATAATTCAAATAGCAGAAGACTACTATAGAGAATTATACAAGGAGCAGGGGAATGATGCCAGCAGTGGGGAAGATGGATTGCAAAGTAGCAACACATACGACATACCCAATATTCTTCCTGATGAGGTAGAACATGCATTGAAGAAAATGAAGAATCAGAAAGCCCCGGGGGAAGATGAAGTTACTGTAGAGTTGTTAAAATTGGGAGGAAGAGACATAACACAAAAACTGGCAAGGCTCTTCACAAAGTGCATTAGAAAAGGTGTGACGCCTAAGCAGTGGAATAATGCAATCATAGTTTTGCTGCATAAGAAAGGAGATAAATCAGAAATTGGAAATTATAGACCAATTAGCTTGTTATCCCACATCTACAAGTTGTTCACAAGGGTCATTACTAACAGATTAGAAAGAATACTGGATGAGAATCAACCGAAAGAGCAAGCTGGCTTTAGGACAGGATTCGCAACTATGGATCACCTTCATGTAATATCACAGCTAATGGAGAAAGCAAATGAATATAAAACACCATTATGCCTGGCATTTGTGGATTATGAAAAGGCATTTGACTCCATACAGCATAAGGCAATGTTTCGGGCACTGGAAAGACAAGGCATTGATACCCCATATATTATGATTTTGAAGAAAATATACGAGAGTGCTACCTCCTTTATTAGACTAGACAAAGACAGTAGGAAATTTAAAATTGAGAAAGGAGTTCGACAAGGAGACACAATATCTCCTAAGCTGTTTACTGCTGCCCTTGAGGAAGCTTTCAGAAGATTAGACTGGTCGCAGAAAGGAGTCAATGTGAACGGAGAGTACCTAAACCATTTGCGATTTGCAGATGACATTGTGGTCATAAGCCATGATCCCAAAGAATTAGAGGAAAATCTTAATCAGTTATGCACAGCTAGTAAGGATTTTGGACTAAAGATGAATATGGCTAAAACAAAAGTAATGATGAACAAGTATGCCACAGAAAGAGACATAATGATTGAAGGAGCAGTAATTGAAAAGGTGGAGTCATATACTTATCTGGGACAAGTTATTAGCTGTAATAATGATAAATGGCTGGAAGTCAAGAGAAGAATAAATTTTGGATGGATAGCATTCAGGAAATATAGTCACATACTGAAGAGCAATATCCCAGTTTGTCTGAAACGTAAAATAATGGACCAATGTATACTCCCCACCATGACTTATGGAAGTGAAACTTGGGCACTGACCAAAAGAATGGAAGAGAAGCTGAGAACCACACAGCGAAGAATGGAACGAATCATATTGGGAATAAGACTATTAGATAAGAAGAGAAACACATGGATTAGGCAACAAACTCAAGTAAAGGACATTCTTATCAAAACTAAAGAACTAAAATGGTCTTGGGCAGGACACATAGCTCGAAGACATGATGACAGATGGACTAAGAAAATAACAGAATGGTATCCAAGAGGAGCTAGAAGAAAACCTGGAAGACAAAGGCGGAGATGGATAGATGAAATTCATGAGTTTGTGGGTAGTAAATGGATGTCCAGTGCTCAAAACAGAAGCAACTGGAAAGTTGCTGGAGAGGCCTTCATCCTGCAGTGGATTGAAAATGGCTGATGATGATGATGATGTGTCCAGATTCTACATCACCATACAACTGAAACATGCAATATACAAAAACATGTGATGTTGCAATACACAATCAGGACCGAAGGATATGCAGGTTTCACAACATAACTTAAGAGAACCAAAAACATATGCTTTTCAAAAAAAAAAAGTACGCACATTCAAAACTTATTTTAAGACTAGGAACAAATGAGATTTTCAAAAATAAACTTTTGGCTACCCCACAACTATGTAAGTTAGGGGTGACTTTTGATATGTTGTTTGAGCCTTTTTTTATATATGGTTTTTGTGCCAGTCAATTTATGTCAATCCCATGTCCTCTTTCACCAGTGTACTTTTCCATCATCACTTTTTGGTTGTAAATTATACACCTTTAGTTTACAGGTTTAAAAATATTCCTTGCAATAATACACTGAGCGGACAGAAATCATTGGATACCTACTTAATAACAACTAGGCCTACCTTTCGCCCGGATAAGAACAATCAAACAGGAAGGCATTGATAGAGTCCACTAGTTCACGAAAGTGTTCCACAGGTATTTCCATCCATGCTTGCAGCACCACTGTCCATAACTCTGTCAAAGGATCCAAAAGCATCCCAAAGATGCTCTACAGGGTTCATGTCCGTTGAACGTGGAGGCCATTCCATGGTGGTAAAAGCTGCGGAATGCTCTTCAAACCATGTTCTAGTCACCTCGGCGCTGTGGGGAAGTGCATTGTCCTGGTAGAAGGGTCCATTGCATTGTGGGTGCACAATGATGATGTGGGTGCATGAAGTCTGCAAGGATGGACACAACCAGCACCATTCAGAGATGCGTCTAGACCAGGGGTTAACCTTTTGCTTAAAGCGAGCAAAATTTTGCAGCTTCAATACATGCAAGCACCACATATAAATTTTTTGCTTAAAGACTAAAAATTCATTTTTTTTAAGTAATTTTTAGCCGTATTATGCATACAAGAATTATATTTCTCAATTAAAAATTTTAGGCCCTAATATTTATTACCTTATCAGTGTGAACCTTGCCTTTGAAGAGATGATGCCAAACCTTTGAAATTAATTTCTCCATTATGAAGATATAATTGTAAATTTTCTTCCAAATGGGATGTCAACAATCTTGTCTTTTTTTTTTGTTTTTATTCATTAATGAAAAAGTTGTTGTTATTTGGATTTTAGGAGCATTAGCAACTAAGGCTATATTGCTCCGGGGATATGTGGTGGTCATTTGCTGACCTTTCCGCATCCTCCGTATTCGGTGGTGACTGGCTCAAACCCCGGTCTAATCAAGAAGCGTGTGCTACACACTGCTGCTCCTTCACAACTGGCTACGGAGGTGCCATCAATGATTTTTGGTTCTATGGATTGTTGACTGTGATTGTGGGATTGCAGTGCATGCAGCAGCCAATATTTGTCTTGTAATGTGATCGGTAACTGTGTCGTTAGGACAGGTTTCGATGATCTGTTCATCAAAGGACACTCAGGAACTAAATTTTGTCCATTCTGCTTTGAAAAATTTACATTTTACGTAGTTTTCGGAAATTATGGAATGTGCTGTTTGAATCTTATGTATTAACGGAAAGTGATCACTTTTGTGCAGGTTGTCAAGGGCCATCCACTCAATACTAGGAAAGAGGGACGGAGAGATCTATTGCAGGAGTTCTACCTGTAGAGAAATGGATGTAAGTTGGCAAGCCAGTATTTAGTATAGTCAGGTTTGGTCTGTCAGCAAGCTGTTCCATAAGTTGTCCTCGTCCATCTGCATTGGGAGAACATCCCACAATGGATGGTGTCCATTCAAGTTGCCCAATAAACAGATAGGGGGTTGTTAACTGCAGAATAAGATCTTCCAGTTTATGGATGGTATAGGAATGATTGGGTGATAGGTAAATAGACAAGTGTCAAAGTTATACCAATCACTATACACGTTGCAACAGCTTCGATGGAGGTTTGTAAAGGAATGAGTTGCAAGATACCAGTGAGTCTAGGAGTGTAGCTATCCCTCCATGAGCATTATTTGTAGCAGTTCTGTCTTTCCTAAAAAGTGCAGAATTCTTAACTGAGCGAGACACACACACATGCCCTGTTAAATGTGTCTCTTGTGTGTGGTATGGGTGTTTATTGGCGCATTAGCTGCTATGGCTATAGTGTGCCTATTCTTAGGAATATTAAAAAATAATCCAGTTTAAATTAGTTTCAGTTCTGTAGCCTATTTATAAAAGATGATACACTCCGATTTGTTTTAAAAAGCAGAAAAGTTTGTTAACATTTGCATCCTCTCCAATAATATGATGTAATGTCAATGTTTCTGAATGATTATCCATATTTTGAAGTATTGCATCTCGATGTTGTTGATACTGCGGACAGTCAATCAGAATGTGTTTGACTGTTAGATGTTCTAAGCAGTGTGGACATTGAGGAGGATCATCGCCCATTAGTAGGTGGAGGTGAGTCAGATGGGTGTGTCCTATTCTCATTTGTGTGAGTACCACTTCTTCGCGCCGCACTGTCTGATTGCTGGAATGCCAGAACTTTGGGTTTTGTTTCAGCTGGAAAAGTTTGTTATTCGTTTGGTTATGCCATAATTCTGTCCACTGTGTAATGCATGCTGCTTGAATTAAGATATTATAATCGGGCGCTGGAATAGGGACAGAAGTTAGGTCTGAATTTGGACTTTTGGCAGATATATCAGCGACTTCATTCCCTTTTATGCCTGAATGTGCTGGAATCCAGCAAAACTTCACTAGTTGTTGACGATCATAAATCTGCAATAACAAACTCCTGATTTTTATTACAATATGGTGATTCTTTTGAGATGTATTCTGCATTGCTTTGATTGAGCTGAGAGAGTCAGTATAAACTATATATTTTGCAGATGGATGTAAATTCAAATTTTCTAGAGCTAACTGTATTGCATACAGTTCTGCTGAAAAGTTGCTATATTCAGGTGGAAGAGAAGCTGATATGATAGAGGGAAACACTGCTGCTGCTCCAACAGTTGACAGAGATTTGGAACCATCCGTATATATCGGTAAGAAGTCGGCATAGGTTTGAATATGGCTAGCATGGAGTTGTTGCACAGTCACTGCCGGTAGGCAATTCTTTCCCCATTGAAGGAAATAGGTATCAGAGGTCAGTTGAGGAAAGGTGGTCCATGGTGGATGAGCGTAATTCTTTATCTGTTCCCTATTGTGGAGACGAACATTCCAGTTCTGCGATATTTCAAGGAGCCGTAGGCCAGCCGGTTGGATTTTACTTGGTTTATTTCTGTAGAGATTCACCAGTGGTTGATCAAAAAGGTATGACTGAATAGGATGTGAATAGCAAGTTTGTATTTTGGCTGCATATTTAAGTAATAACATTTTTCTACGAAGATGCAAAGGGGGCTCATGAGCTTCAATGTATAGGCTCTGAGTTGGAGATGTCCTGTATGCACCAATTGCAATCCGCAGTGCATTGTGTTGAATAGGATCCAGCCAGCGTAGCACACTCCTTTGGGCAGAATCATAAACTGGAGCACCATAATCTAAACGGGATCTAATCAATGCTCTATATAGGAGCAGCAAAGTTGTACGATCTGCTCCCCAAGAGAGGGCAGATAAAGCTCTTAGTATGTTGATCTTTTTAAGACAGGCAGTACGTATTGATTTAACATGCTCAAAGAAATTGAGCTTACTGTCCAGGATTAGTCCCAAAAATTTCATATTGCTGGCAGTCGGAATGGTGGAATTTGAAATCCGAAGTTCAGGATCAGCATGCAATTTGCGTTGACAGCAAAAGTGGATCGCAATTGTTTTCTGTTGGGAGAGACGATATCCATTCAGCTCAGCCCACTTTTGAACTTTATTGAGGGACATCTGCAATTGCCTTTCGATAGATCTCATGTTCTGAGAATGGCAAGAAATAGCAAGATCATCAGCATACAGGTAAGCCTCTACAGTATTTGGGAGTACTTTTGTAATGGAATCAATTCTAAGGGCAAACAATGTTGCACTCAAAACTGATCCTTGCGGTATTCCTTCTTCCTGCGAGAATGTAGCAGAAAGGGAATTTTGATATCTCACCTGGAAAGATCGGCTCTTGAGGAAGTTCCTAATAAATATGGGTAGGTTGCCTCGTAGACCAAGATTATATAGGTCACTGAGAATGCCATACCGCCAGGTAGTATCAAATGCCTTCTCTATATCAATGGAGACCATGACAAGGTGTTCGTTTTTCACAAAGGCATTGCGAATTTCAGATTCCGCCTTGATCATCAGATCTAGGGATGACCTGTTTTTGCGAAAGCCATGTTGACAATTACTCAGTAGATGTTGAGTTTCAATGATCCAAGTGAGTCGACTATGGATCATTTTTTCCAGAATTTTACCAAGGCAACTTGACAGAGATATTGGTCTGTAACTATTAGAATTGGAGGGATCTTTTCCAGGTTTCAAAAACGCCAAAACTGTAGCATGGTGCCAAGAGGTTGGATAATTATTTTCCAGGAAGATCCGGTTAAAAAAGATTAGAAGCAGTTGTAAGTTTTTGTCATCAAGATGCTGCAGCATGACATAATATATGCCATCTGGCCCAGGGGCACTGTTTCGTGTTGTTCTGATGGCCTGTAAAAGTTCACAATATTGCAGAGGCTGATTATAGGGAAGTGATAGTGAGGTTCGAAAGTTGATTGGTCTCTGTTTGGTGGCAGTCTTAATTTTCTGGAATTTTGGAGTGTAATTTGATGCAGCCGATATTTGAGCAAAGGTTTTGCCCAAGGCATTGGCTATATCTAGAGGAGCAGAGAGTTCTTGCCCATTGCAGGAGAGAATTGGAGAAGGAACAGTTGGAAACTTACCAGACAGCTGCCTAATTTTTTTCCATATTAGTCTGGAGTCCGTGTTTCTATTGATAGTTGATGCGAACCTAGTCCAAGAATGTTTCTTGGCCTGCTTTTGAATGTAACGCGCCTTTGCCCTTAGTTTCTTGTAGCTAATTAGATTAGCTGTGGTTGGAGATCGACGGAATAAATTAAATGCTTTATTTTTTTCCTTCTTTGCTTTTGTGCACTCTTCGTTCCACCAGTAGTTGAAATGCCGTCGGGACGGGGGATTTGATAATGGAGTTGAGTACTTAGCTGCAACTAAAAGACGGGATGTAATATAATCAGTAACTTCATCTATGGGCTGTAATTGAATAGTTTTTTTGTCAAGAGTGATTGCTGATTGAAATTTGGCCCAATTGGCTTTAGAGAATTTCCATTTCCTGCAGGGTTCATCTAATGGTGGTTGTGTAGTCAACAGATTACAAACAATTGGAAAATGGTCACTGCCCATGGGATCATCCAGAGTGGACCATTGCATAGCTGAAAATAGTATCGGGGAGCAAATCGATAGGTCAATGGCAGAAGTCTGTCCATTGGGTAACTGTATATGGGTGTGCGAGCCACTGTTAAGAAGAGTGAGGTTTTCTTTTTCCAGTAAAGTTTCAATCAATCTGCCGCGTCTGTCTAATTTAGATGAACCCCATAAAGGGTGGTGGCCGTTGAAATCCCCTAGCAGGCAGATAGGGGAGGGTAGCTGCAATAAAAGTTCTTTAAGATCATTATAAGAGTAAGCTTGATTTGGTGGGAGATAAACTGAGACTAGAGTGAATGCAGTCTGAGTAATCAGACGCACAGCGACTGCTTCGATTTGGGTTTGGAGAGTAATTTGCTTAGCTGGAATCCTTGTACTAATTAAAATAGCTACACCACCTCGAGCAGAATCGGATGTATTCCGATCTCGTCTATAGACCGAGTAGTTTTTGATGGAAATGGAAATTTGAGGAGTTAAATAGGTTTCTTGCAGGCAGAAACCAACTGGAGAGTAGCGATTAATTAAATAACGGATGTCGTCAATGTTTCCACGAAAGCCTCTGCAATTCCATTGCAAGATGTTAGACATTATTTGAATTTAGAGGAAGAAGCTGTACCTGACGTGGCTGTCTTATGGCGTTCTGGCTTTGGTTTGTCTCTTTTCGGAAAGGAAGGGCGACCAGTGTCCATCTCTTCTTCAGCAAATATTTCCAGAATTGGATCTTCCTGTTTGGATGGATACTCTGCCTCCATCGATTTGTCCTGGATAATCTTTTTCGAAGTCGAACTATCATTATTTGTAGTGGCATTCACTGGCGGAGATTGTGATTTTGCTGGTATTGTGAGAGGCGTATTATTTGCTTGGTCTGTGTGCTTAACGGCACTGGACTGTTGCTGAGAGAGAACAGCTCGAGCCCAGTCAGAGATAGAAGTGTTTGAAGGAACGGTAACATCGGTTTGTGTGGCAATGGTTTGGTATTTTTTTGTAATATTGGCATAGGTACGGTTAGGTATACTCGGTGCTATTAATTTTCTAGCCTCCCGATAACTAACTCTGTTTTCAACTTTATATTTCACAATTTTTTTCTCTGTTTTCCACCTCTCACATGTCTTAGAGTAGGCCGGATGGTTGCCTTTGCAGTTGGGACAGATCATTTCTTTCACCGTACAATCACTTTGAATGTGATCGGACAAACCACAGTTGGGACAAACTGGATTGCTTCTGCATGTTGTTTGAGAGTGGCCATACTTCTGGCATTTATAACATCTCAACGGATTGGGTATGAACGGACGAGTGCGGCAAAGTAGATATCCAGCTTTTACTGATGAGGGTAGGCTTGGACTGTTGAATGTAAGAATGATATTTCTGGTAGGTGTGAGAATATTGTCTTTTTTTATCATAATTCTTTTTACAGCAATCGCATTTTGTTCCTGAAGCTCTTCTTTAATTTCTTCCTCCGTCACATTCATCAGGTCCCAACTAGATATTACACCCTTTGAGGTATTTAGGGTTGCATGTGGAGTTACTTTCACTGGAATACCAGCGAAAGTTGTCTTTTTCAGTAATTTTTCAGAGTGTCTGCCATTTATAGTTTCAATAAGTAAGTCCCCTGATTGCAGTCTCTTAACCGTCTTGGGAGACCCTGCAATACTTTCCAGGTGTTTTTGGATTAAAAAAGGGGATAGCTTACTGAGAGGCTGGTCAGATAGTGAGTGCATAATTAAGAATGCAGGTATGTCTGTCGCCGAGGGATTGGTTTTCAACCTCTTTGCTTGCGACGAATCATGGTCATTTTCTGTGTTTGGCCGACAGCTCGACGGCTCTAAAGCTGGAAACATACTTTGTTCCATGTTGGCTCCTCTTAGCCCCTGGCAGATGAACTTTTCTGCCAAGGTTACCGGCCCCGCCACGGGGAGGCAAGAGCAGTGCCTGGTGTGACCAAGCGAAAAGTAGTAAGTGGTTAGTAGTAAACTAGAAGAAATAAAGAAAGGTGCCTTTCCTTTCTTGCTCTGTACAAGTGTTTTTGTAACAAGAGCTGTTTTTAAATGAATAGATTTATTAACGTGAAGAACGCAAAATAACTATAAATCACTTTTGAGAAATCGCAGTAATAGCACAGAGAAATCGCTCAGTCACAATCGCTTGGCACCCGGGGCCGTCTCTTGTAAGGAAAATGCCTACAGGATGGTAATGATCAATTAACTCATGGATATCATCAATGTTACTGCAAATTCCTCTACAGTTCCACTGTACAATTTGGTGCATTATTTAGTTTTGTAACATGAGGATGATTATGATTATTTTTTATTCCCAGGCTGTTGGTGATAGAGTTTCATTTTCTCTCTAATCGCACACATCCTGAGTAGGCTGGATGTGCACCTTTGCAATTCGGACAGTGTGGTGTTATGGCACCACAGTGTTTTCAAATATTCTTTTGACCCACAGTTTGGACAGACTGGATCTCCTCAACAAGCCATTTGCACTTGACTAAATTTTTGGCACTTGTAGCATCTTATAGGATTCGGAATAAAGGGTCATAGTCAGCAGTTTAGATAGCCAGCTTTTACAATGGATGGTAAGATAGGTGTTCCAAATGTCAGGATGATGTTGCAGGTAGGAATAAGATCTCCATCTGTCCTGATCATGATGCGTTTCGTTTGTACCACTTTTTGATGTTTGAGTTCTTGGACCAGTTCATCTTCTGTGACATTTATCCCACTCTGCAATTAATTCCTTGGAAGTATTTAATGTTGCATGTGTAGTGACTTGAATGGGTAGTCTTCCAAATGTCGTTAGTTTCAGCAGTCTCTCAGAATGTGCACCACTCACTGTTTCTACCAAGAGGTCTCCAGATCTGAGTCTTCTCACCATTTTGGGAAAGCCAACCACATTTTCAAAACATTTCTGTATAAGAAATGGTGAGAGAGCACATAGATTTGTCTGGCATTCCTGTTGGTCTGCATCTGTACATAGTCATTTAGACTTTGCTGCATCATGGGTAATTTCATGGTCAGCATTGCTGACAGTACTGGATGAGCACCTAGGCTGCTCAAGCTCTGGGTAATCGTCATAGTCCGTGGTTAGCTAATTTTTGCCCTGGAGGGTTGACTTTCCCTCACAGGTTCAGGCCCTACCACAGGGAGGCAGGAACAATGCCACAAGGAGACCAAGCAGTTATATAAGTTAGTAATATATGAATTGAAAGAGAAACGTGAATTTCCATTCTGTTCTTACTTGTGACTTTCCAAGTGTAGAACTGGATTATAAATGAACTGCCAAAAAAGAACGATATAATGTAAAATGAACTTTTATCACTGAGAAAATGCTCTATAATCGCACTTTGAATGCTTGACCTCTAATTCACTTGGCATCTGGGGCCAGCAAAGGAAGTAATCAAACCCTTAACCATAATTATAAGATCATCCTTGGATTCGGGAGAGGTCCCTGCGGATTGGAAAGTGCAAATGTATCCCCAGTTCGGGGGGGGGGGGGGGAGAAATGCTGATGTGCGCAATTACAGACCTGTTAGTTTAACTTCTGTCCTAGGGAAAGTAATGGAGTCACTGGTTAAAGAAGCAGGATCATATAGAGAAGACTGCAGCTACAGTTCAGATACACCATGGGTCTGTAAAGGGGAAGTCTTGTCTGACCAATTTGATTGGATACTCGATGTGATCTCAAAGGAACTAGATGCGAAAAATAATTTTGTTATACTTTGATTTCAAGAAAGCATTTGATACTTTCTTCACAGCAGTCTTCCATGTTGCACATGGAAGACTGCTGTACAAATTGGAGCAGTATGGCATTAAGGCCATATTGCTGCTATGGATAAAGTGATGGTTGAGTGGGAGAAGACAGAGTCGTTGTGGAGTCCCTCGGGGTTTGTTGTTGGGACTATTGTTGTTTTTTTTATATATATCAATGATATTGATGAAGGCATAACAGACTTAATAACCAAGTTTGCTGTGATACAAAAGTAGGCATGGTTGTTAATGACAGTACACTGCTGCAACAGGATCTGGAAAAGTTGGGCAGACGGGCTGAGAGGTGCCAACTGAAGTTTAACGTTGACAAATGCAAAGTACTGCATGTGGAAGCAGTAATCCCACAATTTCTTGGTCAGACAAGACTTCCCTTAACAAACCCATGCTGTATCTGAACCGTAACTGCAGTCTTGTTTCATTTTTAATATGATCCTGCTATTTTAACCAGTGACTCCATTACTTTCCCCAGGGCATAACTCCCTAAAATCCACTCGTGCACATCTTCCGATGGTAGGCCCTGTTACGTCACTTAGGTGGCAACGAACGTGTAGAGCGGTTCTCTTCAAGACACCTGGTCAGCGTGAAGAGGAAAAGACCAAACCCTCCAGCACATGACACATGACAGCACAACAAAACAAATGGCCCTCAGTCGCCAGCATTTTCACTCCCCCTCTTAGAGCAGTGAGAGGATCAGGTGAAAGCAGAGGTGCTAAGAATCTCTGGGTACGACCAGACTGCCATGCACAGAAACTGAACTTGGCCTGTTACAACATAAGGTCACTCATCGGTAAAGACAGGATATTAGAGCTAGAAAAGGAATAAGAAAATGTGAATTGGAATACCATCGGTTTAGCTGAAACAAGAAATGAATCATAAGTTTATCAAGTAGAGATCTGCTGTACACCAATGGAAACAGTGAAAGGAGCAAAGGTGGAGTTGGCTTTCTGGTCCATAAAGATAAAAAAACATTTTGGAATTCAAAAGTACATCACCAAGGGTGTCAAAGACTACTACTACTCAGTATTTCTGAGAAGTATAAGTTAAAAGTTATGATTTATGCACCAACATCAAGCCATGATGAAGAGGTTGAAGAAATGTACACCAAAATTGAGTCTTCAAGATGAACAGAAAACTCACTACACTATCATTAGGGGGGGGGACTTCGATGCTAAGGTTGGAAAGAGAAAAATAGCACAGAATTGGTGTAAGACTTCTGGAAGTTACAGAATCTGGAGGAATCTCAGGAATGAACACTTTTTTCAACAAAAGGGTGAACAGAAAGTGGACATGGAAGAGCCCAAATGGATTAACAACTAATGAAATAGACTTCATCATCACTAACAGAAGATATATCTTGAATGATGTTACTGTCCTGAACAAGGTAAATGTTGGAAGTGATCACAGAATGGTAAGATGCACACTTGATATAGATGTAAGAAAAGAAAAAAAACTTACTCGAGTAAATAATACAAAGGTCTTTGATATGACAGAAGAGGAGAAAAAGCAGTATGCACTGAACTTAACAAGTTTGAGCTTCTGCAGACTGCTCAGGACCAAGATATCAATGAGGAATATTATAACTTTCTGAAAGTGATAAAGCCCAAGAAACCTATAGGTAAAAAGAAATCCAAAGAAGAAAAAATTAGTCAAGAAACACTTGTCATGATGAACTGAAGACAACAAATGAAGAGCAAGAAAAACACTGATAAGGAGAAAATGGAGTATACTGAGTTATCCAAAGCCATTAGAAAGAGACTCAGAGGACATAAGAAAATTTAACACAAGAAAAGTAGAACAAGCATTAAGGGAAAACAAAGGATTTAAATCAGCAGCCACGAGCAGTAATACAGAAAAACAAATGATACTGAAACTGAAGAATAGCAATGGTGTACTTATAAATAGTAGAGAAGGCATAATTCAAATAGCAGAAGACTACTATAGAGAATTATACAAGGAGCAAGGGAATGATGCCAGCAGTGAGGAAGATGGATCGCAAATTACAAACACATAACATACCTGATATCCTTCGGATGAGGTAGAACATGCGTTGAAGAATATGAAGAATCAGAAAGCCCCGGGGAAAGATGAAGTTACTGTAGAGTTGTTAAAATTGGGAGGAAGAGACATGGCACAAAAACTGACAACACTTCACAAAATGCATTAGAAAAGGTGTGACGCCTAAGGAGTGGAATAATGCAATCAGCTTTGCTGCATAAAAAAGGAGATAAATCTGATATTATAGACCAATTAACTTATAATACCACATCTACAAGTTGTTCACAAGAGTCATTACTAACAGATTGGAAAGAATACTTGATGAGAATCAACCAAAAGAGCAAGCTGGCTTTAGGACAGGATTCTCAACTATGGATCACCTTCATGTAATATCACAGCTAATGGAGAAAGCAAATGAATATAAAACACCATTATGCCTGGCATTTGTGGATTATGAAAAGGCATTTGACTCTATACAGCATAAGGCAATGTTTCAGGCACTGGAAAGACAAGGCATTAATAACCCAATATATTATGATTTTGAAAAAAAATATATGAGAATGCTACCTGGTTTATTAGCCTAGACAAAGACAGTATAAAATTTAAAATTCAGAAAGGAGTTCGACAAGGAGACAATATCTCCAAAGTTGTTTACTGCTGCCCTTGAGGATTTCAGAAGATTACACTGGTCACAGAAAGGAGTCAATGTGAATGGATAGTACCTAAACCATTTATGATTTGCAGATGACATTGTAGTCATAAGCCACGATCCCAAAAATTAGAGGAAAACCTTAATCAGTTATGCAGAGTTGGTAAAGATTTTGGACTAAAGATGAATCTGGCTAAAACAAAAGTAATGATGAACAAGTATGCCAACGAAAGGGATATAATGATTGAAGGAGCAGTAATTGAAAAGGTAGAGTCATACTTATCTGGGACAAGTCACTAGCCGTAATAATGATAAATAGTTGGAAGTCAAGAGAAGAATAAATTTTGGATGGTGGCATTCAGGAAATATAGTCACATACTGAGGAGCAATATCCCAATTTGTCTGAAACGTAAAATAATAAACCAATGTATACTTCCCACCATGACTTATGGAAGTGAAACGTGGGCACTCAACAAAAAAATGGAATTGAAGCTGAGAACAACACAGAAAAGAATTGAACGGATTATATTGGGAATCAGACTGGATAAGAGGAGAAACACGACTGTTAGATAAGAAGAGAAACATGGGCAGGACATATAGCTCAAAGACATGATGACAGACTGACTAAGAAAATAAGAGAATGGTATCCAAGAGGAACTAGAAGAAAACCTGGAAGACAGCAACGAAGATGGACAGATGAAATTCATGAGTTTGTGGGTGGTAAATGGATGGCCATTGCACAAAACAGAAGGAACTGGAAAGTTGCTGGAGAGGCCTTCATCCTGCAATGGATTGAAAATGGCTGATAATGAATCCCAACAATAATGTGCCAACTGTGTGGTACTACACTCAGGGAAGTAGAGAATGAAAAAGACCTGGGGGGGGGGGGTAAATGTGCAGTCAGATCAAGTTTTCTGAGCAGACAGGATGCAACAGAGCTAATGGGATCTTGTCAATGATATACAGGAATTTTGCTAGCAGGGATAAGGTAATTATCCTCTTGTATAAGCAATGGTCAGGCCACATCTTGAGTACTTTATACAGGTCTGGAGGCATCATTTTAGGGAAGAGGTATAGGAACAAAGGGTTTCTTACCAGGCAGTGGCAGATTTCCGCACAGGCGCACGGCTGAGGCCTCTTAAATAGAGGGGACCTCAAATCTCAGGTCTCAAAAAATAAAATAAATAAAATTGTTTCATTTTTACACTCATCATTATTGCCATTACTGAATAAAACTATAATTTAATATGAGAAGTTAGTAAACTCTTATGCGAATATCCCTACATATTATATGAAATATCTATGCCAACTAAGTGAATCTGAAGTAGAATACGTATTATCATTAATGCTAAGTTGTGCCATTTTTTTCATTTAAACATTAGTTAAAATATGTATAAAAGAATTGTGCAACCAAAATGATTAAAACCGCAACACCAAATCTAGAGCACGTACTATAGTAAAAAAGTGCACATAGAATGCACACTCTAGTGGTACCGAAAATATTTAGAGGGGGGAGCCTCTCAAGTGCTAAATCTGCCACTGTTACCAGGATAAGCTTAATTTCTGCAAATTAGAGCATCTGGAGACTAGATTGTGGGGTGATCTGATTGAGGTTATAAGGTCTTAAATGGTTTGAGCAAGCTCAGTGGATTTCTTCCTATTGTTCATATTATGCCTTTCAGGGGTTATAAATTCAAACTGAGGAAAAAACAGTTGCAGAATGGATGTGTGGAAATTTGCTGTTAGCCAGTGAGTGGTCGATTGCTGGTACAAACTTCCACCTGTCATTCTGGAAGTTGATAGCTTAAATAAATTCAAGGAAGGGTTGGACAGACTTTGAGAGTTATTGGAAAGTTTTTTTTTTTTTTTGGCTGATGCTGCATAAGCTTCTTTTTTTTTTTTTTGCATCACATGCCACGAAGCAATTTCACTGAGTGTAAGAAAATTTATCATATCAGCATGGGAAACATTTTGTAAGATCCAAATCTTACATAAAGTTGATTATGTTTATATATGTACTGCTTTCATAATAGTGTCTGATAAGTGCCTCCGTAGCCGAGTGGGCAGGAGCGGGAGTGCAGTAGCACACGCTCTTTGAGTAGACCGGGGTTCAAGCCCCTGACTGCTGAATACGGTCGATCTGCCAACCCGCACTGGACCAGCGTGGCAGATTATGGTCCATTTCCCTCAGCATGAATTGTTGAGGAGGCTTCCATCCTGCAGTGTGTTGATAATGGCTGCACTTTACTTTTTTTTTTTTTTTTTTTTAAGTTCCGATTTAGAATAACAAAATGATCTGAAAAATTTTTTTTTTTTTTTACTACATGTGCAGAACACCTCACCTACATGTGCAGAATAACTGCATCAACCTGTTTTAATTTTCAATATATATGGTCTCTTCATATGTTTCTCATTGATCTTTTATAATTGTGGCTGGCAAGGAAGATGGCCTTTACTAATTTACTGAAAAAGGACAGTGATTTGGCTTGCATTTCTAGGAAAGGTGAGTTAGGAGTTTAAAAGCTAATTTATTTTCAAAGAAAATAAATTATACAAATTTTTAATAAACTTACTATTCTGTTCTGAACTTTTATTGCTTTTGAAATTAGTACTAGCCACACACTGCAAGGAAGAAACAGGATTTTGCAGTGGCCAAAAAAAAAAGTATATAATAAAATACAAATTACACACAATCCACCTCACATAGGTGGTGTTGGTGTTGTTATATTTTAGGAGCATTAGCAACTAAGGCCATATTGCTCCGGGATATGCGGTGGTTATTCCCTGACCTTTCCGCATCCTCCGTATTTGGTGGTGACGGGCTCGAACCCTGGTCTAATCAGAAGTGTGTGCTATGCACTGCTGCTCCTTCCCACCTGTCTACGGAGGCACCTTTCATATAGGTAACTACCTAGTTGACTGAATTTCTTCCAAATGTCAGCTTCAACTACCTCAGTAATCAATAACTCCGACAAATGCTGATTAAAAGAAATCTTCCAATTCTAAACCTCTTCCTTCCCCTGCAATTCAAATTTATGGAATTCTGCCTTCATTTATTTTAATAACTTCTCTCAGAACCTTACACACCTCAATCAGATCCCCTCTAGGATGCCTAGTTGACAAGCTCAATAAGCCCACATAATCAACATCTTTCCTCGTACAGTTGCAATTTTACTATTCTACCAGGCAAGTGTTGCCAGTCATATAGTGTTGTGTCATTAGCATTAGCAGAGGCATTTGATGCAAGAAAGCAAGCTTATGCAGCATCAGTCAAAAAAAAAAAAAAAGCCACTTCCACTTCACCCCTCTGTTCGTTCCAAATACCTGTCCAGCTGAGCCTTAAACTTATTTAGGCTATCAACCTCCACCACAAGGGATGGAAGTCTGTTCCACCAACCAACCACCCGCTGGCTAAAGGCAAATTTCCTCACGTCTATCCTACATCTGTCTTTCCTCAATTTGAATTTATGTCCTCTCAGGTGATTTTTCTGAGCTAGAGGAAGAATCCCATCAGCATTGAGCATGTATATAAAGTGCTTAGCATCATAATACACAGCCATTTCTGTATAAACAGAAAATTTTTAAGGTGGCATCGTTTTAGGTTATATCTCATATTGTGAATACCTTCACAACGAGTTGCCATGATATTGCACTACTTCGAATAAGTAACGCTTCACCTAAGGAGAAGACTAGTGTTACTTATTCTCAGATAGGTACCACCACCCAGACAGCACTGTTTCAGGGCTATTTGGCCCTTCGTCAGTGAGTGGGTAGGTACCCAAGTGATGCAATGATGGCAAAAACAGTTGAAGGTATTCACAATATGAGATATAAACTAAAACGATGCCACCTTAAAAATTTTCTGTTTATACAGAAATGGCTGTGTATTATGATGCTAAGCACTTTATATACATAGTCTAAATTTGTTCGCAGCTTGAGGCTCTAGCCCTAAATGCGCCTTAGTCATTGAGCATGCTTAAACCATTCACGGCTTTATACACCTCTATCAGATCACCTCGCTGGTGCCTAGTCTCCAGACACCGTAATTTGCAAAACTTAAGCCTTTCTTCGTAAGAGCACCCCTTTGTTCCATTCACTAATCTTGTTGCCCTTCTCTGTACTCGTTCCAGCATCTCACCATCCTTCTTGAAATAAGGCCTCCAGACCTGTATACAGTACTCTAGGTGTGGCCTGACCATTGCCTTATACAAGGGAATAATCACCTCCTTATCCCTACTAGAAAAATTCCTATATATCATTGACAATACACCATGAGCTACTCTTCCAGCCTGTCTGCACTACTCAGATAACTTCATATCTGACTGCACAACCACCTCCAGGTCACTTTCATTCTCTACCACTGTCAGTGTAGTACTACAGTGTTGATACGTTGCTCTGGGGTTGCTGTTTCCCATATGTAGTACTTTACATTTGTCAATGTTAAACTTCATTTGTCACCTCTCAGCCCATCTGCTCAACTTTTCCAGATCCTGTTGCAGTAGCATAGTGTCAGTAGCATCCTTGACAACCCTGCCAACCTTCGTATTGTCTGCAAAGTTGGACATTAAGCTTGATATACCATCATCAATATCATTTCTAAATACAGAAAACAATAATGGACCCAATACCAAACCCTGAGCAACTCCACTAATAACATTAGTGCACGATGAGCAGTGTACATTGATTACCACTCTGTCTTCTCCCTCTCAACCACCCCTTTATCCATAGCAGCAATTTGCCTCCAATGCCACACTGCTCCAATTTGTGCAGCAGTCTTCCATGTGCAACAGTATCAAAAGCCTTTCGAAGATCCAAGTATATAATATCAAATTATTCCCTGCATCCAGTTCTTTTGTGACTGCATCATAGTATCCAATCAAATTGGTCAGGCAAGACTTCCCCTTAACAGAACCATGCTGTGTCTGAGCTATAACTGAAGTCTTGTCTAGATGATTCTGCAGTGCTTCTTTAACCAGTGCCTCCATTAATTTTCCGGGAACAGAAGTTAAACTAACAGGTCTATAATTACTTGTGTCACCCTTAGATCCTCCTTTGTGAATTGGGGTCACATTTGCACATCTCCAGTCCATGGGTACTTCCCCTGAGTCCAAGGAAGCTCTCATAATTATGGCTATGAGTTTGCTTACTTCCTTTGCTGCCTCCTTTAATATAACCGGATAGATCCCATCCACCCCAGGTGCCTTTCTTGTATTTATCTTCAACAAATTCTCCTCCACTTTACTCTCAGTTATTACAACATTCTCTAGCTTACTGCCAGAGTTGAATACACCTCTAGCATTCCCCTCGCTGAATAACTCCTCATGTGTGAATGTCGATGCAAAATATTCATTTAGTTTGTTAGCTACCTGAGCAGGATCATCAACAGTTGACCCATCGATATCAAGTGGACCAATCTGATTCATCCCCTTCCTTCTAGAGTTAACATAAGTAAAGAACTCTTTGCTGTTTTTCTTTGCATCCCTTGCCAAAGATTTCTCGTAATCTGCCTTCGCCTGCCTAACCTCCTTTGTAGCTTGGTTACAGATCAACTTGTATCTATCATAGGCTTCTGTGTCATGTGTTAATTTGTAAGTATCCCATGCATTTTTTTTCTCTGCCATATGCCTCATTAGTTCATCTGACATCCATTTTGGCCTAAACCTTGAACAATATTTCTTAGTTGGTATGTAAAGCCTAGTAGCTTCCAAGATAAGTTCTTTGAATGCTTCCCATTTTGAATTTGCTGTTGGTAACATCATCAGTTGGTCCCACTGTATAGAATTTAAATACTGTCTCAGTCCATCGTAGTCTCCTTTACGGAAGCAATAACCCTTCCCTTTACCCCTAATGGTAGTTACCTCTTTGAGTAAATCCCACTTCAGCACACTGTGATCACTGCCACCTAGTGGTTCATTTATCTGCAGATTCTTAATGCATGAAGAATCACTGCTGATAATCAAATCAAGAGTATTACTCCCTCTAGTTGCCTCCCGAACATGCTGATGTAGAAAACAATCATCCAATAAATCCACAAAAGCCCTGCTAGTGTGTGAGTAACCAGCCCCCAAATTCCAGTCAATATCTGGGAAATTAAAATCTCCCATTATAAGACACTCTGATTTACTGGCCCACTCTATTTCCCTGTACAGTTCCTTATTATACTCATCAGAGTCATTAGGCCTATAGCAAACTCCTACTCTCAATTTTGATCTCCCAATGCTTATGTCACACCAAACTGACTCAACACTGCACTGTCCGGCAATGTCGACTGGCTTCACTTCCTTGGTTTTTATGTGTTTCTTAACTAATAGCATAACCCCTCCTCCCCTTCCTATCCTGTCTATCCTTTCTGTAGACGTTGTACTCCCCAAATTCCAGTTCTGCATCCCTTATATCTGTGTGACACCACGTCTCTGATATCCCAACAATATCTGCCTTTGATGTTTTGAGCAATACCTCAAATTCATCAAATTTGTTTACTAAACTCATAGCATTGGTGTACATGCAAGTATACCTGCACCTGTTTCTATTCTTAGCTACCCTAATGCAACCCATGTGTTTACTTGTACCACAATGGCTCCCAGCAGTCTCTTAAATATCATGCATCTTGTTTTTCAGGCTTCTGCTCATTCTAATAGAAGCAGTGCAAGAATCTCTTTCACCTCTGCCAGTGGCTACTGTCAATCTATTGGTCTTTGTCTCCCCCCAAGCTAGCAGTTTTCCGACCCACCTAACACTGCCTGGATAGCATCAGCAAATATTCTTGCACCCTTTCTATTTAAGTGTATCCCATCCCTGTAGAAGCAATCTCTCCTGTTAACAAGTACAGTCCAGGCTGAAAAAAATTCTACCCCTTGAGCCTTGCACAATCTTTCCAGGGCCGAATTGATCGACAAGGCTCTGATCATATACTCCCTCCTATCTTGTCTGGGCAGAATTGCAGACACTTTCAAATTCAACTCTAATTCTCGGCTTTTGTTCAACAGTGACCTGTACTTGTTCAGTAATTCTGCCTGTCTCCTACTCTTAATATCATCAGTGCCAACGTGTACAACTATATCACCTTTTGTGCCCTTAAAAGATGATATTCGCTCTACAACGTCATCAACCTTTGCCCCTGGCAGACATACCCTGGTCCTGTTCCACCTATCTTTTTACAAAGCATGTTCCCCGTTTCCCTGACAATAGAGTCACCAACAACTACTAGTTCCTTCGGGACCAGCGCATTCTGCCTTGGGGGTTGTCTCTGTGTCACGCGATGCCCAAGTGCAAGCTCTGGCGTTGATGTGGGCAGCTGAGAGCTTGATGGGCCCCTCAATTTAGTTTCTTCGAGGGCATCCACCCTGTCCTTCAAGCTCTCATATAGGCCCACAAGAACGCCGAGTTGTTGCTTGATATCGATACACTCCTTGCATCGCGCACACACAAAGACATCCCCCTTGGCAGTATCCAAACAGTCTTTGGACCCTTTCAAGAAGCTCTTTCTTCAGATGAGGTCTTCATACTTTGACACAATATTTCAAATCTGATATTACAATTGCCTTAAGACAGTAGGATTATTATTATAATAATAATCCCTCCCTATCCGTACACAATATTTGATTAATCATCAATAAGACACCACAGGCATTCCTAGCCACATGTTTACACTACTCAGAGAACATCATATCTCTCCATCTCTTAACTCCCAGATCCCATTCTTCGTCTACTGTTTTTAATTCAACCCCACCAAGTGGGCAAGTTATTTTAGGATTGCTTTTTGCCAAATCATCTTGCATTTGACCATATTAAAAATATGGTTCCCACTTATCTGACCATTCTTAAGGCCTATTCAATCATTCAGAAGGGGTGCTGCTTGGCACTGCTCATTAATGACTTTCCTACTCTACATAATCTACAAATTTTGACATCACTCCCTTTATTCCTCTGTCAATATTATTTATGAAAATAAGAAACAACAGTGGTCAAAGAACAGATCCTTGGAGACACCACCTGACGTTATACAACTCTGAAGAATATCCATTAATCAACCTGCAATCCATCTTAGAATCCCAATATGTTTTTGGTTTTTCCGCATGCTCTCATGAAGGACTATGACAAATGCCTTGCTAAAATCCAAATAAACTATGCCAAAATTGTTCTTTACATCCAGCTCATGATGAGTAACTGTGTCACAATAATTTACCAGGTTAGTTAAACATGTTTACTAAAAAACCATGTGTTCTTCAGAATGCCATTTCTATCTAAATGTCCCTACATTACCCTCAATCACTGCCTCTAAGATTTTTCCTACTATTGAAGTCTGCAGATTAACCAGTCTATAGTTACAGACTTTATGTTTAGAACCACCTTTATGTACTGGCTATATGATGGCACTTCTCCAATCCAAAGGAACCTCTAGTCCAAAGATGTTCTCTTTGAACCACTGACAGAAGAGAAATGATGTCAGTGATCTGTTTATCACCTTAACTCAAAATCAGTTGCTCCTACTTCAAACTGAGTGTGGAATTTTCTTCTTGTATTTTAATAAACTTCTCTCAATAAATATCAACACACAAACACACGTGCGAGCACGTTAAAAAAAAGTGCATCACCCCTTAAAACTGTAATTGTCGTCCGAATAACGTAAGTATATGGCAATATTTAATACAGATTGCATCAGATAAGATTGGCAAGCATAGGTGATGTAATATTGCATCAGCTGTTACTTTCAGCTATTGCTCTGCAAGAGTTGCAGTCATTCCTTGCTTGCGTCAGGATGGCGAGTTACGTGCAGTTGATGCCACAAAGAGTGCTATTGTTGCTTTACATGAGGATGTTCTTCCCATCATATTGCTTATAGAGTGTCATGTAATCAGTGGACAGTAAGTAGATTTCTTTCCAAACTCAAGAATACTGGTTCTGCTATTAAGAAAAAAGGAACAAAAGAAGTCTTAAAAACTGTAAAACTTCTTCATCTGAGCTGAAAAGAGAATGGTAAGAACATACATGAGTGGTAGAAGTGAAGTGAAGTAACAATCAGAAGATGCCCTTTCAAAAATGGACTTGTAGCCAGTCATCCTAAGAAGAAGCCCCTCCTCACACCAAAAATGAAAAAGGCCAGATTAATTTGGTGTAAAGAGCACGTGTCAAATGAAACCCCAAGCAGTGGAAGTCAGTTATTTTCTTGGATGAGAAGAAATTCAACCTGCATGGCTCTGATGGCAGACAAACGATTCGCCGTAGACGTGGTGAAGAATGCCATCCAGACTACAGGTGACCTACTCTGAAATTCCCCACCAGCCTGTGCAAAACTTGAACACCCCACAACACTTGTTACACATCCTGTAACAAGTATTGTGGAGGTGCATTTCGTATTGCATTGCAGAGTAGGTCACCTGCTCTGGAATACAAATTTACTACAAAAAATTTACTATTTTTTGCAGAAAGAAAAAAGACTGAGAAAGAAATTTTTTAAAAAATAGACAAATTCTATGATACCAAATCTAGTCGATGGCAAGATGGAGGAGAGGCCATATTGAGAGAAAAAAAACAGATTCTCTATCATAAATCTGGAGAACTGGCACAAAACTTGAACACCCCACAACACTTGTTACACATCCTGTAACAAGTATTGTGGAGGTGCATTTCGTATTGCATTGCAGAGTAGGTCACCTGCTCTGGAATACGAAATGCACCATGGGGGTGCATCTGACCTACTCTGCAATACGAAATGCACCATGGGGGTGCATTTCGTATTGCAGAGTAGGTCACCTGCAGTTTATAAAAGGTTCCATAAATGCCAATGGATACCTGGCTATACTGGAAGGCAAACTGCTGCCAACCATTAGAGACCATTTCAACCTGCAAAGTAACTGCATCCTTCAGGGTGACTCTGTGCCTTGTTATTGGGCAAAAAGTATAAGTAGGCACTTTTGTAGTTACTTTAGCTTCATTTCTGCATTAGAGGTTTGACAGTAATGTGTTTACATTTGTTACAGGTGAAAAAAATGGAAGAATGGTCCATTACAACTGTTAGCTGGACAGGAAACAGCCTGGACCTGAATCCTATAGATCAGGAATGGCCTACTTAATTTGTGATGCGATCTACTTTTTTCCTTCAAAATGTGCCGCGATCTACCATCTCAAAAATTACATTGCACAAGGTGCACAAATCGAGCGATGACTGTATGTTTAAAATTCGTTGTGATCGACAGAAATTAAATCCGCGATCAACTGGAAGATCGCAATCGACTCGACCACCCCTGCTATAGAGAACTGTTGGCATCGTGTGGAATCTACAGTTGCCAGAAAGAAATCAGAAGACCCTTCATGAGCTTCATAATTAGTGTTTAGAACCACAAATTATCTTCAGAAATTGATCTTGTCAATGCCTCGACATGTGCTGCTGTCATAAGGGCCAGAGGCGGTTCAACTAAATATCAGTTTGCACCTGGTGAACTTTTCATTTTGTTTTCCATTTAAAATGATGAACTGAGGGCTTCTGATAACATTTCAGCCATAATTGTAGTGTTTACCAAAACTGTTGTATAAAGGCTGCAAATGCTCATTTTGGAATATTTTGAGAGCACCTGTCAAATATTATTTATCTTTGCCTTAACTATTAATAAATATCTTTTGTTTATATTTCTATTTGTGATGCTAGTCATTAATATAACATACCATTGCGAAAAAAGGGTTAGAAATGTGAAATTCCTAGGTGATGCACTTTCACTGAACACCTTTGTGTATATATAGCTAACTGAACAATTACAGCAAACTACTCTCAGATGTTTATCAGGGCCATATTCTTTAATGAAAGAAGAAATAATTCATATTTTTTTAAAAAATTGTAATTTTACTATTTTTTGCAGAAAGAAAAAAGACTGAGAAAGAAATTTTTTAAAAAATAGACAAATTCTATGATACCAAATCTAGTCGATGGCAAGATGGAGGAGAGGCCATATTGAGAGAAAAAAAACAGATTCTCTATCATAAATCTGGAGAACTGGCACAAAACTTGAACACCCCACAACACTTGTTACACATCCTGTAACAAGTATTGTGGAGCGTGTTAAGCACCATGTTCAATTATTATGGTGTTCCAGAAAGTGACAGATCATTGTGGTGTTTCAGAAGTTCTTAAGTTAGTTGTTTGGAATTTTTTTTTCCATAGAAACAATGTGATAAATAGTTTCCAGGATCGCATGATACCTTGTTATAATACAGCTACATTAATACAAGGTGTTCTGCTTTTGTTAATATGAAGTTTGAACACCTGTACAAAAAGCAGAAAGTTATAGCTTTTTACCATTTCTACTTTTAACTGCAAGATTTCAACAGTTTTAATTCACCACAGAAAAAAAAAAAAAAAAAAAGTGTTCAATAGCCACATTAGTTCCTGGTATGTACAATATGTACATACCAGTTGAATGTGAGATGTTGAATGTTGAAAATGAGGAAATATGCCCATCCATCATTATCAATCGATGTGATTTTGTTGTCCTATCCTGAAATCCACAATGTTAACAACTAAGAATAGCCAATCATCTGAAACAGAAGTAAAATACCACAAAACACACTGTGCAGCAAATCAGATGGGTAACTGAAACATTCTCATACATTAAGAAACACATTTTATATATCTGCTCGTAGTAATATTTGCGTAATTTAAGGATCAATTTGCTCATCAGCCAATTCTGATAGAATTTTCATAAAGCAGATCAATGAAGGTCACCAAGATGGCATACCCACCAGGCATGGATTTTATTACATATACTCCAATGCTAATTGTTACTGCCTATAATGGAGGATGAGTAGAATAATGGATAGCTCCCGATTTTGAGTTTCAAAAAGCTTCAGATCAAGTAACTGTAAGTGGGAAGCAGTCAGATTTTTTGAGAAAAACAGAAGGAACATAGGAGCTTTTTCAGAACATGAGAAAGCAGCAAATTTTCAGAAAGAAGCAGATTTTTTTCTAAAGTTTGATTTTTGGGTTTTAAATTAAATTTTACTCACAACATATGCATTTTATATTAAAATAAAGCAGGATTGTTTATGAGTACAGTATGCTTTCAAACAATAGTTTACCTAGAATTTTTCTTTCATTAGTTTCTGTTTGACATCAGTTGATCAGGGGCTGTAGTTCTACAATTTTGCCACCCGACCTTTTTTCAGCATTAGAACAAAACATATACAGTGCTGGACCTCAGTGATCACCACCCAGTATATATGGGTGGTGATCTAAGACTTGACTCTCAAGAGTATTTCCATATTTCCAAAGTTTCATGAGGGAGAAAATCTGAAGTCAATTTTTGTTCTTCTCACCTGGCTGAAGATCCTCTCTCACTCAGCAATGCTACAAGGATTTGTCTACTACCACATGACTTGGAATAAACTTATATATGAAGTTCCCTAGTGCATTTCTCAGTCCACCAACCAAGGACCACTGTACAAGTACAGAAGTCCTTTTTTCAGCATCTGTTAGGTTCTCAAACTGAAATTGATGGAACTGTTACTGAAAAACATCTGTTTCATTTCTTTAACAATATTCAGAAGTACTGGAAACCTGTCCATAAAAACATTTCAAATTTGAAAACTATGCACTGTCAATTGATAAAATTTCGTGCTATTTCATTTATAAGATTTTTTTTTTTTTTTTTTTTAAATGGGAACTTGTGCATCATGTAATCACATGTAGTAATAAAGTACTTCCTCAATGAACAAAAGAATAGTCCTCTTGTTTTAGGCTCTACAAACTTGGAAGTAGAAATGCCTATGATTAATCATAATCATTCTTCAGGTCAGTCTGCAATGGTAGTCAGCTCTCAAAATGGAAGATTTGAAACTGTTAGTAAAATAAATCTGCACTTAAAATTCTTCAATGTGTTCAGGAATAATGACCTTAGTACATGGATATGACTAGATTGAAAAGCTGTGTTTGGATTTTAAAATATTGGCATAATATTTATAAGAAACAAGCAAATTGCATTTCTTCAAAACAGAAGAGAAGAACATGAACAGATATTTCTACATTAATAAGAATAACATGCTTATAATAAACAGCTTGCTTGCCTGTTTAGGATTGTTTTCACTAGAAGTTGGTTAATTTGTCTTCTTTCAAAACTTCTTTTGAACCATATCCAAATCCTAACAACTTCTTGTTGTACTCTTCAATTTGATAACTCGAATAAGTGCTCATAAGACTGTTCTCACCACTTCTAGCCTCTTCTTTAAATACTGTTCAGAGGGTGCCACGCTTCTACCAGTCCAGTTAAACATTTATCCAAAGACAGTTGTACACATATGCTTCAAAATCTTTTTATTTTCTACATTAATTTAAGCTTTAAATCTATTACCATTTCTTTCTGAATAGTAATAAGCTCACTCACACATTCATCCTTTTTCACAGAAATGCATGCAGCTATCTTTACAGGAAAAAAAAACAATCATAAGGACAGCAACGCCAAGTTGTCAATCTCCTTTAATACCCTTGCCTATCCAAGTTTTATGGCCTACCATAGGAGAGACATTATCAACATTAAGTTTTTCATGTCATCTCCATCCACCTGACGCTGGTTAACTGCATTCCAATTTTTTTAATATAAAAACCCAGAACAAAGCAGCATCAGCAGAAACATATGATGCAAGAAAGCAAACTTATATAGCTCAGACAAAAAAAAAAAAAAAAAAAAAAACAACACCTTCCCATTTCATCCACCCATTCACTCCAAAAGCTTGTCTAGTACTGCCTTGAATTTATTTAAGCTGTCAACTTCCACAATGACAGATGGGAGCTTCTTCCAAACAATCAACTACCCTCTGGCTAAAGGCAAATTTCCACACATCTGTATTCCTCAATTTGAATTTGACCCCTCTGGTGCACAATCTGAACAACAGGAAGAATCCCATCAGCACTGAGCTAGCTCAAACCATTCAAAGCTTTATACACTTTAATCAGATCACCTCACAGGTGCCTAGTCTCCAGATGCTGCAATTTGCAGAACTTAAGCCTTTCCTAGTAAGAGAAACCCTTTGTTCCGTTCACCAATATTGTTGACCTCCTCTTTACTCATTCCAGCAGCATTACATACTTGCTAAAATGAGGCCTCCAGACTTGTATGCAGTACTCAAGGTGTGACCTGACCACTGCTTTATACAAGGGGTTAATCACTTCCTTATTGCTACAAGCAAAATTCCTGTATATCATTGACAAGACCCCATTAACTAATGTTGCAGCCTGTCTGCACTGCTAAGAAAACTTCATATCTGACTGCATAATAACATCCCGGTCTTTTTCATTCTCCACTTCCCTGAGTGTAGTACTACAAAGTTGGCAAGTTATTCTGGGGTTACTGCTACCCATATGCAGTACTTTGCATTTGTCAATTTTAAACTTCAGTTGCTACCTCTGCTCAACTTTTCTAGATCCTGTTGCAGTAGCATAATGTCACTGCCATCATAAACAAACCTGCCAACCTTTGCACTGTCTGCAAAATTGGACATTAACACTGATATACCTTCAATATTCTTGATAAAAACAGTAAACAATGGGTCCAACACCGAACCTTGGGGACTTCACTAGTAACATTATTCCACGAAGAGCAGTGTTTATCACTGTCTTCTCCCACTGAACCATCCCTTTATCCACAGCAGCAACTTGCCCTTAATGCCATACTGCTCCAATTTATACAGTAGTCTTCCGTGGGCAGCGGTATCAAAAGCTTTTCTAAAATCCAAGTATATGATATCAAAATTATTTCTTGCATTCCAGTTCCATTGTGTCCACATCATAGTGTTCAATCTAATAGGTCAAACCTGCACTGTGTGGCCTATAACTGCAGTCTTGTCAAGATGACCCTGCAATGCTTCTTTAACCAATAACTCCATTATTTTCCCTAGAACAGAAGTTAAACTAACATTTCTGTTATTACTTGTGTCACCCTTTGTGAAATGGCAATACATTAGCACATCTCCAGTCCATGGGGACTTTCCATGAGTACAAGGATGCTCTCATAACCATGGCTAAGGGTTTACTTACTTCCTTTGCTGTCTCCTTTAATATAACTGGATATACCATCCACCCTAGATTCTTATGTTTAACTTCAGGAGTCTCTCCTCCATTTTCTCTCAATTACAAAATCCTTTAGCTCCCTGTTACAATCTGATAAGCTTGTGGCATTCATTTACTTTAACTCCTCGTGTGTAAATGTAGGTGCCAAATACTAACTCAGTTTCTCAGCTACTTGAGCAAGATCATCAACAGAAACCATCAATATAAAGTGGACCAATCTGATTCATCCCCTTCCTTCTAGAGTTTAGTTAAGTAAAGAAGTCTTTGCTGAAGATTTCTCGTAATCTGCCTTCACATGCCTGACCTCTGCAACTTGATTACAGACTAGCTTGTATCTAGTATAGGCTTCTGTGCCTCCTGATAATTTATATGCATCCCATGCCCTTTTCTTCTCTGCCATGAGCTCATTAGTCCACCTGACATAAAGTTAGGCCTAAACTTTAAAAAGTATTTCTTAGTTGGTATGAAAAGCCTAGTAGCTTCCAAGATTAATTCCTTCTATGCTTCCCATTTAAAAATTCCTGTTGGTAACATCATAAGTAGGTCCCACTTGAGGAGGCTTCCATCCTGCAGTGGGTTGATAATGGCTGCAATTTACTTTTTTTTCTTCTGTTGGTCTGATTTTAATGCAATTTGGAATAGCTGGACAAATATTTTTAAGAGGCAAATATAAAATTTCCTGAAAGTCTGCTCACTGAAAGTAGAGTAGTTATGGACAAAAGATGAAGACAATAAGCTTATATTTCGATTTATGGAAATATTTTGATTGTTATTCTAAAATTTTAGTGCTTGTGTATTTACATTGAGTGAATTATTTTTAAAAATCTCAGTATTTTTGGTGAAAGTGCTTCCATTTTCTGTACTTCAGAATGCAGGAATGGTGTACCTATATACAGATACACTTGTAAAAATCACTATAAGGGAGGCTATTTATTTTTGGAACAAAAATATTAAATTTGAATAAAAATGGCATATTGGAATTTATTGGTGCTTGGTTAATACTGCTGGCTTAGTTTTGTTTAAAATTCATTTTAAATAAAATGATTTCTGTTTAGCTCCATCTTCTGAATTTTTTTTATATTGTTGTTCAATTGCATTCATAATTTATGAAAAATATTACAGGAACAGACTTTCTGGCATTGTTTTACTATGATGCCTACATTAGCATACAAATTATATAATATCTGTGCAGATACACTATAGTTTACCCATAAATTTGAAATATGTATGTAGCGTAAAGGCATCATTTTAATTGTATCTCATATTGTGGGTGCCTTGACAATGAGATAGCTGGTATTGCACTACTTCAAATAAATAACGCTTCTCTAGTAGAAAAGACTACTGTTATTTGTTTTCAGTGGGTACCACCATCCAAACGATTGTTTCGAAGCTAGTGGGCTTCATCATCAGTGGGTGGGCAGGTACCCTGGTAATGCAACATGCCATCAACAGTTGAAGTTATTTCCACAATATGAGAGATGCCAAGATGGTGTTAGTAACAATGTATTAGAAGACGAAATGCACAAGGCATAATTTCTTATGGGTTTAGGTAATTAACTATATAATATCGGTATAAATACACCATAGTTTTCCCCATAAATTTGAATTACGTATGTAGTGTAAAGGCATCTTTTACCAGGGTACCTGCCCACCAGCTTTGAATGCTTTTACACTACATATGTAGTTCAAATTTATGGGTAAACTATGGTGTATCTACACCAATATTATATAGTTGATTACCTAAACCCATAAGAAACTATATATTGTGCATTTCATCTTCTAATACATTATTACGAACAACATTTGGCATCTCTCATATTGTGGAAATAACTTTGCAACTGTGATGGCATGTTGCATTATCAGGGTACCTGCCCACCCACTGATGAAGCCCACTAGCTTCGAAACGATCATCTGGGTGGTGGTACCCACTGAAAATAAATAACAGTAGTCTTCTCTACTAGAGAAGCGTTATTTATTTGAAGTAGTGCAATACCAGCTATCTCATTGTCAAGGCACCCATAATATCTGATACAATTAAAACAATGCCTTTACACTACATATGTAGTTCAAATTTATGGGTGTAACCATAGTGTATCTACACCGGTATTATATAGTTAATTACCTAAACCCATAAGAAATTATGTCTTGTGCATTTAGTCTTCTAATAAATTAGCATACAAATGCAACAGATTTTTCAATCATCTTTTGTATTTCTCATGTTCAACTTTTACATTTGGGTCTGTCAGACCTGTGGATGACACTGTTTCAAAATAGGGCAACCTACTATAGGGTTAATCATAAAAAGAAATTTGATTTACAGAAAGTCATTGGAGAATGACAGCACAGCATTTCCAAATAAGTAAACTGTTAACACCATTAAAATCATATTAATCAAAAAATATTCATGAAGAAGCAATAATAAGCTTTTGCCTATTAATATTAATCATTAGAATTCGGTTTGGTTTTGAATTAGAAGTGGGGAGTAAAAGTCAATCAGGAAAAGGAAAAAAAAAAAAAAAAAAAGATACTAGAATGGTTTTAAAAATGAGTAATCGGAAATATATTTTTGAAACTAGATAATTGTCAATTTATTAACAATTATCTGGTTTCAAACAATTACTAAATGTAACAATTTCTGGTTCATAGAAATATATTTTGATTGTTATTCTAAAATTTTAGTGCTTTGATTATATATAATGAGCTTATTGAGTGAATTATGTATTTTTAAAAATCTCAGTATTTTTTCTGAAAGTGCTTCCATTTTCGGTACTTCAGAATGCAGGAATGGTGTACCTATACAGATAAGCTTGTGAAAATTACTATAAGTGAGGCTGTTTATTTTTGGATCAAAAATATTCGATTTGAATAAAAATGGCATTTTGGAATTCTTTTTAGGAAATCAAGCTGAAATTCACTGAAAGATTAAATTTAATGCTTCTTACAGCATCACCCAGTTAACTTAAAATTAACAAAATCAGAATATTTGATCAAAAAATACTATCAGATAATAACAATTGGCAACCTAGCTATCACTGAAGATTTCTGCACTCATTTTCCAGAACTGGAAAGATAATAAAGGAGCACTGCAGTTTTACTTGCAGGCAGTGCAAAAGGTAAAAACTAACTGCTCATTGGTCACAATCCCCAAACTTCTGATGCTTCAAACACTTCCAAATAGAGAAACTACCACAGAAAGCAAAAATGCATGGATGACCTCTATTTAACGATAGATATATTACTAATTTGTTTGCTGAAAATGGCTGCAAGACATTATTAACATTAAATAATAAAAAAAAAAAAAAGCAAACTGCAGCCATTATCAACCCACTGCAGGATGGAAGCCTCCTCAACAATTCATGCTGAGGGAAATGGACCATAATCTGCCAAGCTGGTCCAGTGTGGGTTGGCAAATCGACTGTATTTAGCAGTCAGGGGCTTGAACCCCACTCTACTCAGAGAGTGGGTGCTACTGCACTCCCATTCCTGACCACTCGGCTACGGAGGCTGTCATTATTAACATATGAAAGAAAAAGAGCAAGTTTTAATACATGTTCATAACTATCCAATAATCTGACCATGTGAGGTTTTGCTTTCCATTACTAAAGTCACCCCAGGGGCACATCTGGTGAGTATGGGCTTGGCACACCCAGAGTCTTGAGCTGGTTATCATCATTCTTCCCTTTCTTGGTGATTTCCCCCCCCCCCACTCAGGGTAACTCAGAAATTTTTTTTGGCTGGTGCAGCATGAATCTCAAGCTTCCTTGCCCTATATGGTTAATAATAATAATAAAGTGAAACACCTTTGGGGCCAAGCTATCAAAATCTTTTTTTTTTAATAGATAAAACAAAGACTACATTGAAAAGTATTCTTTGTTTTATACAAAGGAATGAAGATTTACTACTAATACCCAATTGTTAAAGTATCGTATGCAAATATTTTTAAACACTGACCTTTGCTAGAATAGAATGTATTAGAAAGCGTTTTACAGATAATAAAATTTCACATATACTTAAACACTTAAATTTTATAGCAAATCTGGGTTTCTGGGCAAATAGTGTTCTTTTTGATTCCAAAAATACTGTGGAACAAATTTTATTATATATATATTGGACAACTGACAATTTTATTTTTTTTATTAATGTTATTTTTTTTTTTATGTGGCAAACATGCCACAGCCATTCAAAGTGCCAAGAAACAGTATTGTAAACTTACAAAGTAAAATGCATACTAATATAAACTGCAGAAGGCAAAAATTCAACTAACAAAATGAACATATTTCTAACAAACAAAGGACATCTAAACAAGCTACAGTAAGTTTTATTATTCTTGTATAAACACGTATAGCATGTACACTTTGAGGATATGTTTTACTTCTAAATATTATTTTTTATAAATTTTTTTTGTTTATACTCCGGCACGACAACCAAGTCAGTAGAGTTTATAATAAATCGTCAATACAAATATTTATAGTACAGTATTTAGTAGTCAGGGACTTGAACCCCGGTCCACTCAAGGAACGCGTGCTATGCACCCTCGCCCCTGACCACTCGGCTACGTCAGGCCTAAATATATACTTATTTGAATTACATAATTCATTATTATTGCATGCTTTTATGTTATGTAAATGGAAAAGTTTTGTTACATGTTCTATACCTTTCTTGGCCATATAATAGATTTAAAAAAAAAAAAAAAAAAAAAAAAAAAATCACTTTACATATGAAAACTGAAAGTTCTGCATACTGTAACCACCTGCCGAAAGCGGCCACTTCTGTACAGTCACTTTAAGTAGATTGTACAAGCACAATGCCTTTCTCAGCAGTCTACTCGTTCCGGTAATAGTGCTTAGAATTCCATATACAAAAAACTTTAGGGGATGGCATCACATGCAGAGGGGGTTGGGGCTAAATAATAGAAGTTATACAGATTACAAATTAAGGCTTAGAGGAGAATGAAACATGAATCTGCACCCAATCAGAAATAAGCATCGATTACCTCAGCGTCAGAACATCAACAATCAGTGTACTATATGGATCTCTATACAGAGTCCGTTTGCTAGCAATAATTCCTGTTATTTTAAGTATCTCAACTAGACCTGCTGAAAAAAATTAATATGAATCTATCATTTTGATTAAATTAAAATATTTATAAAAATAACAATATTGTGATTGTTATTTTTATAAATAAATAAATAAGCAAAAAATTCCTGACATAAAAAAAAAAAAGTTACCCCAACCAATCACCTCAATTTCAGGGTAATTACTATAACGAATATATCAACTCAATGAGTTAACGAAACTGCTACAAACATGTAACAGCACAGCTACAGTGCATAAAATTATTCCTTTAACCTAGTTTTGAATAGTGGAATATAAAAACAGCCAAACATAATACATAATTAACAAAAACTGGAAAAATCTTTAAACATACTTTAAATTCATATCGTGCTGCAAGGAGGGTAAGCACTAATATCCATTATTTTGAAGATCCTCCACCCCTTGACCGAGTGTAAAATGGACTAACCTGCAAACAGGCTTGCGGTCGAAGGAAGAATCTACAGTTGCCACAGTGACTGCCATTGGATGATACTGCTTTCTAATTCGAGAGAACCTACGTGTCATGTTTTTAGCAATCCTTCAGTGAAAGTAACCAAGGCATTAAAAAAAAAAAAACACACAAAACAAAGAGCAGTCGGCAATACATAAAATTACATTTTCCTTTATATTCTCATGCTGCAACAGTTTCCGTGCAGTTCACAACCTGCACAGAGCCAACGCATCTTACCTCTCCGCTCGATACACTGCGCGAACATAAACGCCTCTCAATGCTTCGTGTCGCTGCTCAGCAAGCCTCGCAGTTCTGACGTTTACATCACGTGACAAGCCAAAGAATCGACGACCTGCTTTCACGGGCGCAGACTGAGTTGATATGAAATCCCACTTAATGTGAGATACGTTCTAGTTAAGTTACATACAACTACACTTTCTTCACCATACGCAATCTAAAAACTAGGAATTGCTGCGGTCAAAATTATATATTTATAAAAAAGCATTACCTAGCAGCATTCCTCATAACTCCCAAAATGTTTGCAATGTGAAAATCAAACATTTGACTACGCAGTGGCGCATTTGTTTAGCGCAAACCAAAGTTTTGGCTCCCACATTTGCATTACTTCTGATATATTCATTTAAACAATAAAGGCAAATCAGTAAAAGTCAGCATCTGGTTTAACAGTTACTGTATGATCGATCCCACACGTCGCACAAAATGCACGTCCTACCGTTAACTGTTGCTCGGGTTTATCGGCTAAAACAAAGCAGTACGATCAAGCTGGAAATTTTTCTGACCTATTGGGATCACAGTGGAGCATATTTTATTTTTTTTAAAAAATTACAATAAACCACTCTTATAATTCACTCATCAAATGATCACACAAGTGGAGCAGCAACCTCGAGGTCATTCTTAGACGGAGAGAAATGAACACTGTTCCACTTGAAACCGTAACCAGGGAATCACATAAGAAATTAATATTATTTAAAACAATTGCTTGAACACTGTTTATTCTTAATATTTTGGAGCTAGCAAAACTCTGAAATAGATAATTATTTCAATCCCCAAAAACGTTTTTCGTGATTCTGGAGTTTTTCTTATCGTGCTAAAATATATATAAAATTTGCAAATTCGGAGCTTCCAATTCACAATCGTAATCCGCGACAGAGAGAAATAATAATCAAAATTATATATATATATATATATATATATATATATTATTAGCCATATGGTGTAAGGAAGCCTGTGGCTTATGCGGCACCAGCCAAAAAAAAAAAAAGTCTGAATTATCAACCATATGGTGCTAGGAAGCCTGAGACTTTTGCTGCACCAGGCAAAAAAAAAAAAAAGGAAATCTCTGAGTTACCCTAAGAGAGAGAGAGAGGGGGGGAGGGAAAGTGAGAAGCGAATCACCAAGAAAGAGAAGAATGATGATATAGAACCAGGGTATGTCTGCCAGGGGCAAATGTTGATGACTTTGTAGAGCGGCTTTTAGCATTAGCATTAGTAGAGGCATTTGATGCAAGAAAGCAAGCTTATGCAGCATCAGCCAAAAAAAAAAAAAAAAAAAAAAAACCACTCCCACTTCACCCCTCTGTTCGTTCAAAATATCAGTCCAGCTGAGCCTTAAACTTATTTAGGCTATCAACTTCCACGACAAGGGATGGAAGTCTGTTCCACCAACCAACCACTCGCTGGCTAAAGGCAAGTTTCTGCACGTCTATCCTACATCTGTCTTTCCTCAATTTGAATTTATGCCCTCTCAGGTGATTATTCTGAGCGAGAGGAAGAATCCCATCAGCATTGAACATGCTCAAACCATTCAATGCTTTATACACCTCTATCAGATCACCTCGCTGGTGCCTAGTCTCCAGACACTGTAATTTGCTAATCTTAAGCCTTTCTTCGTAAGAGCACCCCTTTGTTCCATTCACTAATCTTGTTGCCCTTCTCTGTACTCGTTCCAGCAGCTCTACATCCTTCTTGAAATGAGGCCTCCAGGCCTGTATACAGTACTCTAGGTGTGGCCTGACCATTGCCTTATACAAGGGAATAATCACCTCCTTATCCCTGCTAGAAAAATTCCTATATATCATTGACAATACACCGTGAGCTACTCTTGCAGCCCGTCTGCACTGCTCAGAGAACTTCATATCTGCCTGCACAACCACCCCCAGGTCCCTTTCATTCTCTACCACTGTCAGAGTAGTACCACAGAGTTGATACGTTGCTCTGGGGTTGCTGTTTCCCATGTGTAGTACTTTACATTTGTCAATGTTAAACTTCATTTGCCACCTCTCAGCCCATCTGCTCAACCTTTCCAGATCCTGTTGCAGCAGCATAGTGTCAGTAGTGTCCTTGACAACCCTGCCTACCTTTGTATCGTCTGCAAACTTCGACATTAAGGTTGATATACCATCATCAATATCATTTATGAATACAGAAAACAATAATGGACCCAACACTGAGCCCTGAGGGATTCCACTAATAACATTAGTCCACGACGAGCAGTGTCCATTGATTACCACTCTCTGTCTTCTCCCCCTTAGCCACCCCTTTATCCACAGCAGCAATTTGCCTCCAATGTTACACTGCTCCAATTTGTGCAGCAGTCTTTCATGTGCAACAGTATCAAAAGCCTTTCTAAGATCCAAGTATATAATATCAAAGTTATTCCCTGCATCCAGTTCCTTTGTGACTGCATCATAGTATCCAATCAAATTGGTCAGGCAAGACTTCCCCTTAACAAAACCATGCTGTGTCCGAGCTATAACTGAAGTCTTGTCTAAATGATCCTGCAGTGCTTCTTTAACTAGTGCCTCCATTAATTTTCCTGGAACAGAAGTTAAACTCACAGGTCTATAATTGCTTGTGTCAGATTTTGATCCTCGTTTTGTGAATTGGGGTCACATTTGAAAATCTCCAGTCTGTGGGTACCTCCCCTGAGTCCAAGGAAGCTCTCATAATTATGGCTAAGGGTTTGCTTACTTCCTTTGCTGCCTCCTTTAATATAACTGGATAGATCCCATCCACCCCGGGTGCCTTTCTTGTGTTTATCTTCAACAATTTCTCCTCCACTTTACTCTCAGTTATTACAAGATTCTCTAGCTTACTGCTAGAGTTGAATACACCTTTGGCTTTCCCCTCGCTAAATAACTCCTCATGTGTGAATGTCGATGCAAAATATTCATTTATGATGTTTGTTAGCTACCTGAGCAGGATCATCAACAGTTGACCCGTCGATATCAAGTGGACCAATCTGATTCATCCCCTTCCTTCTAGAGTTTACATAAGTAAAGAACTCTTTGCTGTTTTTCTTTGCATCCCTTGCCAAAGATTTCTCGTAATCTGCCTTCGCCTGCCTAACCTCCTTTGTAGCTTGGTTACAGATCAACTTGTATCTATCATAGGCTTCTGTGTCATGTGTTAATTTCTATGTATCCCATGCATGTTTCTTCTCTGCCATATGCCTCATCAGTTCATCTGACATCCATTTAGGCCTAAACCTTGAACAATATTTCTTAGTTGGTATGTAAAGTCTAGTAGCTTCCAAGATAAGTTCTTTGAATGCTTCCCATTTTGCATTTGCTGTTGGTAACATCATCAGTTGGTCCCATTGTATAGAATTTAAATACTGTCTCAGTCCATCGTAGTCGCCTTTACGAAAGCAATAACCCTTCCCTTTACCCCTAATGGTAGTTACCTCTTTGAGTAAATCCCACTTCAGCACACTGTGATCACTGCCACCTAGTGGTTCATTTATCTGCAGATTCTTAATGCATGAAGAATCACTGCTGATAATCAAATCAAGAGTATTCCTCCCTCTAGTTGCCTCCCGAACATGCTGATGTAGAAAACAATCATCCAATAAATCCACAAAAGCCTTGCTAGTGTGTGAGTGACCAGCCCACAAATTCCAGTCAATATCTGGGAAATTAAAATCTCCCATTATAAGACTCTCTGATTTACTGGCCCACTCTATTTCCCTGTACAGTTTCTTATTATATTCATCAGAGTCATTAGGCCTATAGCACACTCCTACTCTCAATTTTGATCTCCCAATGCTTATGTCACACCAAACTGACTCAACACTGCACTGTCCAGTGATGTCCACTGGCTTCACTTCCTTGGATTTTATGTATTTCTTAACTAATAGCATAACCCCTCCTCCCTTCCTATCCAGTCTATCTTTTCTGTAGACATTGTACTCCCCAAATTCCAGTTCTGCATTCCTTATATCTGTGTGACACCAAGTCTCTGATATCCCAACAATATCTGCCTTTGATGTTTTGAGTAATACCTCAAATTCATCAAATTTATTTACTAAACTTCTAGCATTGGTGTACACGCAAGTATACCTGCACCTATTTCTATTCTTAGCTACCCTAACACAACCCATGTGTTTACTTGTACCGCAATGACTCCCAGCAGTCTCTGAAATATCCTGAATCTTGTTTTTCAGGCTTCTGCTCATTCCAATAGAAGCAGTGCAAGAATCTCTTTCACCTCTGCCAGTGGCTACTGTTAATCTATTTGTCTTTGTATCCCCCCAAGCTTACAGTTTTCCGACCCACCTAACACTGCCTCGATAGCATCAGCAAATATTCTTGCACCCTTTCTATTTAAGTGTATCCCATCCCTGTAGAAGCAATCCCTCCTGTTAACAAGTATAGTCCAGGCTGAAAAAAATTCTACCCCTTGAGCCTTGCACAATCTTTCCAGGGCTGAATTGATCGACAAGGCTCTCATCATATACTCCCTCCTATCGTGTCTGGGCAGAATTGCAGACACTTTCAAATTCAACCTATTTCACGGCTTTTTTTCAACAGTGACCTGTACTTGTTAAGCAATTCTGCCGGTCTCCTACTCTTGATATCGTTAGTGCCCACATGTACAACTATATCACCTTTCGTGCCCTTAAAAGATGATATCTGCTCTACAACGTCATCAACCTTTGCCCCTGGCAGACATACCCTGGTCCTGTTCCACCTATCCTTTTTACAAAGCATGTTTCCCGTTTCCCTGACAATAGAGTCACCAACAACTACTAGTTCCTTTGGGACCAGCGCATTCTGCCTTGGGGGTTGCCGCTGTGTTTCACGATGACCAAGTGCAAGCTCTGGCGTTGATGTGGGCAGCTGAGAGCTTGATGGGCCCCTCAATTTAGTTCCTTCGAGGGCATCCACCCTGTCCTTCAAGCTCTCATATAGGCCCATAAGAACGCTGAGTTGTTGCCTGATTTCGATACACTCCTTGCATCGTGCACACACAAAGACATCCCCCATGGCAATATCATGTCCCGTACCTGAATGCTCCACGAACATCATGCAAGCTGTGCATTTTAGAAGGCTGTGACTCAGAAGGCAACTGTCCCCCTCAGTTCTCCTCTGAGTCACAGCACTTCCATTAGCTTGAGCCTTTTGTTTTGCTGCTCTGGTCTGAGTCATGATTACTTTTAATTTAAATAAAATTTCAATTTCAGTTTATAACCCTAACTTATCTCCCAACACAGTTATAACGGGATATATATTTTTTAGCGTCAAGTATTAATTATCTCCGAGTTCCCTTTATATAACTTCCGTATCAGTTATGTATTAATTAATTATGTTACGTTTGTAATCTAAGTCGGTATATGTATTTAGTTAAAAGTGCAATTTAAATGCCAACGAAGTTCAACAAGCTTAATAGATTTTACCGATCGCTGAAAATATTATAACGTATACTATACTAACGCTATCTAGGTTCGATATATAACGATCGTATGACAAAGACAAAGGCGGAAGTTACGAACGGTAATCTATGGACACTTAAGTATTAATTAACTTTCAAATCTCGCTGTCCCAATTCAGAATAAACCAACGATCCTTACTAGGTCTATAAGCTACTTACAAAAAATAATTTGATGTAAAAAATATTCAATAAGCGGCTAAATTTGGCTAAAAAAACTTCTCGTTCAGCGGAGTTGTAACTTGTAACACGTGGATTTGATACCCTTACCGATACTTTTATGCAATTACAAGGCCGAGTAAAGAATAAATACACCAGATTAATCAGAAATATTACAAAATAATGCTATACTACTAAATTTAAATCAAAAGTTTTAGAAAAACAATAATTTCAAATCAATAAATAAGAAAAATCCACTTAGCGGCTTTGAACACGTCTGGCCCCTACTAGCCTTGTCAGCAGACTCGCAGATATCATCTTTTAGGGGCACAAAAGGTGATATAGTTGTACACGTTGGCACTGATGATATTAAGAGTAGGAGACAGGCAGAATTACTGAACAAGTACAGGTTACTGTTGAAAAAAAGCTGTGAATTAGGGTTGAATTTGAAAGTGTCTGTAATTCTGCCCAGACACGATAGGAGGGAGTATATGATGAGAGCTTTGTTGATCAATTTGGCCCTGGAAATATTGTGCAAGGCTCACGGGGTAGAATTTTTTTCAGCCTGGTCTGCACTTGTTGACAGGAGAGACTGTTTCTACAGGGATGGTCTTCCCCAGTCTAATCAAGAATGTTTGCTGATGCTATCGAGTCAGTGTTAGGTGGGTCGGAAAACTGCTAGATTGGGGGGATACAAGGACAAATAGATTGCCAGTAGCCACTGGCAGAGGTGAAAGTGATTCTTGCACTGCTTCTATTGGAATGAGCCGCAGCCTGGAAAATAAGATGCAGATTTTTCAGAGGATATTTCAGAGACTGCTGGGAATCATTGGGGTACAAGTAAACACACATGGGTTGTGTTAGGGTAGCTAAGAAAAAGAACAGGTGCATGTATACTTGCGTGTACACCAATGCTAGGAGTTTAGTAAATAAATGTGATGAATTTGAGGTATTGCTCAAAACATCAAAGGCAAATATTGTGGGGATTTCAGAGACGTGGTGTCACACAGATATAAGGAATGCAGAACTGGAATTTGGGGAGTATAATGTCTACAGAAAGGATAGGAAGGGAGGAGGGGTTATGTTATTAGTTAAGAAATACATAAAATCCAAGGAAGTGAAGCCAGTCAACATTGCTGGACAGTGCAGTGTCGAGTCAGTTTGGTGTGATATAAGCATTGGGAGATCAAAATTGAGAGTAGGAGTGTGCTATAGGCCTAATGACTCTGATGAGTATAATAAGAAACTGTACAGGAAAATAGAGTTGTTTCTTATTTGGTTTTTAGGAGCATTAGCAACTAAGGCCATATTGCTCCGGGAATATACGGTGGTCATTTTCTGATCTTTCCGCATCCTCGGTTTTTGGTGGTGACGGGTTCGAACCCCAGTCTAATCAAGAAGCGTGTGCTACGCACTGCTGCTCCTTCTCACCTGGCTACGGAAGCACCCTGGGAGAGTGGGGGGAATAGAGTGCGCCAGTAAATCAGAGAGTCTTATAATGGGGAATTTTAATTTCCCAGATATTGACTGGAATTTGTAGGTTGGTAACTCACACACTAGCAAGGCTTTTGTGGATTTATTGGATGATTGTTTTCAATATCAGCATGTTTGGAAGGCTTAGAGGGAGTAATACTCTTGATCTGATTATCAGTAGTGATTCTTCATGCACAACAATCTTCAGATAAAGGAACCACTAGGTGGCAGTGATCACATTGTGCTGAAGTGAGATTTACTCAAAGAGGTAACTACCATCAGGGATAAAGGGAAGGGTTTTTGCTTTCATAACGGTGACTACGACGGTCTGAGACAGTATTTTAATTCTATAAGGTCGGACCAATGGGATACATATAAATTAATGATTGACATGGAAGCCTATGATAGATATAAACTGGTCTGTAACCAAGTCATAAAGAAGATTAGGCAGGCAAAGGCAGATTATGAGAAATCCTTGGCAAAGGATGCAAAGAAACACAGAAAAAAAAAAAGAGTTCTTTACCTATGTAAACTCTAGAAGGAAAGGGATGAATCAGATTGGTCCATTGGATATTGGTGGTTCAACAGTTGAGGATCCTGCTCAGGTGGCTAACAAACTAAACAAGTATTTTGCATCTACATTCACACATGAGGAGTTATTCAGGAAGGGGAATGCCAGAGGTGAAGTAAACTCTGGCAGTGAGCTAGAAGATTTTGTAATAACTGAGAGGAGGTGAAATTGTTGAGGTTAAACATAAAAAAAAGGCACCTGGGGTGGATGGGATCTATCCAGTTATATTAAAGGAGGCAGCAAAGGAAGCAAGCAAACCTTTAGCCATAATTATGAGAGCTTCTTTGGACTCAGGGGAGGTACCCATAGACTGGAGATGTGCAAATGTGACCCCAATTCACAGAAGATCAAAGGCTGACACAAGTAATTATAGACCTGTGAGTTTAGCTTCTGTTCCAGGAAAATTAATGGAGGCACTGGTTAAAGAAGCAGTGCAGGATTATCTAGACAAGACTTCAGTTATAGCTCAGACACAGCATGGTTTTGTTAAGGGGAAGTCTTGCCTGACCAATTTGATTGGATACTATGATGCAGTCACAAAAGAACTGAATGCAGGGAATAACTTTGATATTATATATTTGGATCTTAGAAAGGCTTTTGATACTGTTGCACATGGAAGACTGCTGCACAAATTGGAGCAGTGTGGCATTGGAGGCAAATTGCTGCTATGGATAAAGGGATGGTTGAGGGGGAGAAGACAGACAGTGGTAATCAATGGACACTGCTCATCGTGGACTAATGTTATTAGTGGAGTCCCTCAGGGTTCAGTGTTGGGTCCATTATTGTTTTATGTATTTATAAATGATACTGATGATGGTATATCAAGCTTAAAGGGCTCCTCCGTTGCCATGTGGGAAGGAGCAGCAGTGCGTAGCACACGCTTCTTGATTAGACCGGGGTTCGAGCCCGTGACCACCAAACACGGAAGATGCGAAAAGGTCAGGGAATGACCACTGCATATCCCGGAGCAATATGGCCTTAGTTGCTAATGATCCTAAAAACCAAAAATCAAGCTTAATGTCCAATTTTGCAGATGATACAAAGGTTGGCAGGGTTGTTAAGGACAATACTGATGCTATGCTGCTGCAACAGGATCTGGAAAGGTTGAGCAGATGGGCTGAAAGGTGGCAAATGAAGTTTAACATTGACAAATTTAAAGGACTACATATGGGAAACAGCAACCCCAGACAACGTATCAACTCTTTGGTAATACACTGACAGTGGTAGAGAATGAAAAGGACCTGGGGGTAATTGTGCAGGCATATATGAAGTTCTCTGAGCAGTGTAGACAGGCTGCAAGAGTAGCTCATGGTGTCTTGTCAATGATATACAAAGGCGGTGATTATTCCGTTGTATAAGGCAATGGTCAGGCCATACCTTGAGTACTGTATACAGGTCTGAAGGCCTCATTTCAAGAAGGATGTAGAGCTGCTGGAACGAGTACAGAGAAGGGCAACAAGATTAGTGAATGGAACAAAGGGTTGCTCTTACGAAGAAAGGCTTATATTTTGCAAATTACAGTGTCTGGAGACTAGGCACCGGTGAGGTGATCTGATAGAGGTGTATAAAGCCTTGAATGGTTTCAGCATGCTCAATGACGATGGGATTCTTCCTCTTGCTCAGAATAATCACCTGAGAGGGAATAAATTCAGATTGAGGAAAGACGGATGTAGGATAGATATGCGGAAATTTGCCTTTAGCCGGGGGGGGGGGGGAGTTGGTTGGTGGAACAGACTTCCATCCCTTGTTGTGGAAGTTGATAGCCTAAATAAATTTAATTCTCAGCTGGACAGGTATTTCGAAAGAACGGAGGGGTGAAATGGAAGTGTTTTTTTTTTTTTTTTTTTTTTGGCTGATGCTGCATAAGCTTGCTTTCTTGTATCATATGCCTCTACTAAAGGTAATACTAATATCCAGCTCAGAACCGTGGGTGTGCCAAGCCCATATTCACCAGATGTGAGCCCCTGGGGTAAGTCAGAAGTAGAAGGGAGGGGAATCACCAAGAATAAGAATATTAATGTGAAATCTTAATTTTACTAGTTAATACAAAATCCAAATTTAGTATTTATCTTAAACTAAAGAACCATGCTGAAAAAACAATAAAATAAAAGAGGAATTTGTAAAGGAAAAGGTTAGGGAGGAAATAGAAAAGTTACATTTATCCACTTTGCCATCTCTCTCATGCATATCTTAAGTCTTGGCTTATTAAATATAAGTAAGCTGGTGGCTTTGGGTTCAACTCCCAGTCTGCTGTTATTATTTCCTTTAACCAATAAATTTAATTTATATTAATTTCCAATGCCAATTTCAGATAATAATTACAAAAAAAATTGGTCTTACTAATAAAGCACTAAAATCTATTGTAATTAGTAAAACTGTTATTGGGACAACAAATATGGATATGCATGTGCCATTCATATCATTTGGTTATTTCTCTACTCAAATCTTCTCAGGAGTTTCGGGGGGGATGTTTATCTATCATTATCAATATTATAATATTAGTATTAACTTAGTTTTAGTTTAAACATAAGCAAATATGTTGCAACTAAATTGGAACATATTTGAAAGGTTCACGTAATCTTACAAAATTCTCCATAATATGCATTAATCTATTATATAACTACACTTAATATTAAGTTTCATGTGTGTATAATGACTAATTATACACACATGAATATACGCAACCGCCACATAAAAATAGACCAAATTAAAATTTTCTAAAGTACTGTAGTATTAAAATTATTTTAAATATAAAAGGTGTGGCAATAAAGTTCCTGGGCTGGTGCAATAAAAAGGACAAAAAGTTAAGGTTGGTTTGTTTGTTTGTTATTTGGTTTTTAGGCGCATTAGCAACTAAGGCAATATTGCTCTGGGGATAAGTGGCAGTCATTCTCTGACCTGACAAAAAGTGAAGGAGCTGAAATGTGGTTTTATTTTATTCAAAGTAATCACCATCTAACTGAATGCACTGTTCTAAAAGTTTCTCAAAGGAGTAATGAAGGCATCCACAGAATTGATATTCAGTTCAGCAGTTACATTTGTCTTTATGTCCTCAACATTCTGAAATCTTTCTTTTGAGGGCAGTTTTCACCTTGGGAAAGAGGAAGATGTCCACTGGTGCTATATCAAGGATAGTATGGTGGCTGGTTTATCTGTACAATGTCATGTTTAATCATAAATGCCTTCACAACAGGTACGAAATGAGTGGGCCACTGCTGTGCAACAAAGGACCAGGTGCCTTTTCTCTCACAACTCGTTCCTCACACAGGAAAGCAAATACATAGAATTTACTGTCTCCCATTCAGGTACAAATCCCTTCAATCACACCCTGTTTGTCAAAAAACATGATCGGCATAGTCTTGATCGTGGATTTCTGTAAATCAAAACTTTTTTGGGGGGCCTTGGTGATGATTTTGAAGTCCACTGCATGGTTTGGTGCCTTGTCTCTGGGTCATACATCCAACACTCATTTCCATTAAGATGAGTGTTGGGTGTTTTGGTATGATCCAGAGACAAGGATGTTTCAGTACAGTAGAGGAAATTAGGATTGTCTTGACAAATCTGGATGAAGTATTCACAGGATGATACTCTTCGTTGCTTCCACTCATCTGTTATGCTGTGAGGCACAAATTTTGCATAGACCTTCCTTTTCCTTAAATCTTCATGCACAATTTGCTGAATCGGCTCCTTATTCATATCCAACTTCTTAGCCATCATTCTGAGGGTAAAATAACTATCTCTTTCCACAATTGCCACATCTTTTGTAACTCTGTCCTCATTTTAAGAGGTTGACAGATGCCGACTTCTTGGTTCATTGCCAACATCCTCACGTCCATCTTTGGCATAAGTGGTTCACTTGTGCAATTCAAACATACTGATGTGACCTAACGTTTCATTACCATAAAATGTTTTTAACATCATACATTTCTGTTGCAAATTTTCCCAGTTTAAAGCATAATTTGATATTGTTTCCTTACACCACTGCAAAATCGTGACACAGAACATTAATGCTACTAACAAAACTGGTGTTTACTTGCAACCTGTCAGCCTACTGAACAATCTCTGAACCATCAACTGTTGGAGGAAGTCTGAACTAAAACATACCAATTCCATTTATGTTCAAACTTGTTTAACCCCAGGGGCTCACATCTGGTGAGTATGGGCTTGGCAAACCCAGGGTCCTGAGCTGGATATCATCATTCTTCGCTTTCTTGGTGATTCCCTTCTATTTCTCTCTCTCTCTCAGGGTAATGCGGAATTTTTTTTTTTTTGGCTGGTGCAGCATAAGCCTCAGACTTCCTTGCACCATATGGCTAATAATAATAATAATAATAATGACAGCAACACCACCACTCCGGAACTTTATTTCCACTCCTCATATACAGGGTGTCTCAAAAATATTGGTACAAACATTTAGGGGAGGTAGGTAACATCTAAAGAAATGTGAATCGTATAGGAACCCATAACCAGGAAACGTCACAGGAAAGTAGTAGCAGAGGCACAAGAAGCAGAAATGACACAAGACAGTAATTAGTGGCAAACATTTATTTGACATAATATTAACAATTGAGTACAAGATGGATGCATTTCATGATATTACGACAGATGCTCGAAAGTTCCACCATGATATGCAATGCATGCGTGACACCGACGCAGAATGGATTGGCGGACACTGTCGAACACACCTGGAGTTTCTTTGACAGTAGCAGCAGTGCAGACGAGTCTCGCCACGAGATCCATTTCAGTCTCCACAGGCAATTCATACACAATAGATTTGAGGGCCCCCACAGAGAGAAATCAAGGCTCGATAAATCAGGTGAACATGGGGGCCAGGCAACGGGTCCACCATGGCCAATCCATTGATGCCCAAAACACCTGTTCAAATGGTCACAAACACACCTTTCATAATGGGCAGGCGCACCGTCATGTTGAAACCAAATGTTGCGTCTCACATTTGCTGGAACATCGTAAAGTAACCCTGGTAGAATTTGTTCAAGAAAGATCTGATATCTAGCAGAGTTCATGCGGGATGGTAACAGGTATGGGCCGACTAAGCAGTCACCGACCATACCTGCCCACACATTTATTGCAAGCGATGTTGTGCCGCATGCGGGTGCACACAGTGTGGGTTGTCTTGAGCCCACACATGAGCATTATGCTGATTGAATAAGCCTCATCCGTGACCAAAACATAGGCTGGAAAATTCAAGTCTTGAACACTTTCTTTGAGAAACCACTGCACAAAAGCCACATGTGCAGGATGATCTTGGGGGAGCAGTAACTGAACCCTTTGGAGATGAATGGGGTGTAAGGAATCGTCGTGCCAGACATGCTGTACACTGCAACAAGACACTCCTAAGGCAGAGGAATGGCACGTGTGCTGGTAGTAGGATTATTCTGTACGGCAATCAATACACTTTCTTTCATGGTGGGAGTTCGCGTGGAACGTGTTCTGCCCACACTACTCCTGTTACCTCTAAATGACACATAATCGCACAAATTTTGATGTGCAAACAAACGGTGGTCCAGTACATGTCTGTCTGGGAAGCATTCTCCATAAATTCTTTGAGCGGCTCGTCCATTGTCCTCTGCTAATCCATACACTAGGTGCATGTCTGCCAGCTCACAGTTTGTATATCGATGCATGCTGTTCGTGCGACGACTAATGCTTGAATGAGTAAACCAGAAATTTTCCCTCTTACAAACCGATGAACAGCGCCGTATACTGACTTATGGTGACGTTTCCGGTTATGGGTTCCTATGCGATTCATATTCCTTTAGATGTTACCTACCTCCCCTAAACATTTGTATCAATATTTTTGAGACACCCTGTATATATTATATGCTGCTCTACCATTAATATTTGGACTCCCCCCCCACTGATAGTTGGTCATGTCCTACCTGACTACCATGGGTCAGACAACTCTAAATATGCTCATAAGTCTCCACAAAGGCAAGCAGTATGATTGATCAGGCTGTATGTGACATTTCAACAACACTGAAGATCTCCAGGTCAATGAGTGGTGATGCAAACTGAAATGTAAGAGGATTAGTGCTGAAACCATCACAAAAAAGAAGAGGAAACCTCTGAAGCTGACACAGTACAACAGGGGAGTGCTGCAAAGAATCATCTGCTAGGAATGCAGGTTGACATTGTTGTAGCACACATATGCCCTTAGTGGGATGACTGGAAACATATCAGCACCAGTACAGTGCACAGGATGGCACGTGATATGGGGTACCATGGCAATGTTGCAGTACACAAGCCACTTGCCATCTAGCTTGGTATAAGGCCTGCTGTTCTTAGAATGCAAATCAATGGAAAGCTGTGTTTTGGAGTGATGAGTCATAGTACATGGTATGAAGGTTGTGCCTAGGTGTGACAGATGCCTAGAGAAAGCTACCTGATGGACTGTATCATCCAGACAATCAAGTCTGGTGGAGGCAGCATGATGGTTCTGGACTGTTTTTCATTGTTTGGCCTGAGACCATTGGTTGTTTTGAACAAAACTACTGAATGCTTAGGTCTATCTAGATATCCTTAGCAATAATGTGTTACCTATATTGTGGCAGCACATTAGCTATTGGCCCATACCTGTTATAGCAAGACAACACTCCATATCATACTGCTCACATTGTGTTGGACAGGTTTGAGGATATGAGCACCAAAAATGTGGTGCCCATATCTCAAAATTTCCCAAAAAACAGAGCTGAACTGCTTACCACTTTGAATGCTGAATGGGAAAAAACACTCATTTACAAACAAAATGGCAGAATGTTCTATGGAGACTAGATACTCTCACAGAGGTTATAGGTTTCCGTACTCAGTGTTAGTTTTCCTGTAAATTATTTACATATATGCAGTTGTCTGGATATTAATGGTAGCCAAGTTTAACTTGGAATCACATGGATTACTGATAACTGTATCAACTGAAAATGGTCCTTTTTAATGGCCATCACTACCTGTTATTTCTCTCTCTATCCATGCAATTTTACTAACAATGCCTCTTGGTTTTGTTCTTTCACTTTTTTTTTTTTTTTTTTTCCCTTTTGTTGTTGTTGCTATTTCACTATCAGGAAACCATATTTCTGAATTGCACCTGCATAATCAGCATAACTCAAATGAAGATTATGTTCTACGACAAATGTCGCAAATAAATATTAGGTACATCTATTTTTGCATTTCTTTCTATGTAGTGCATGCTGTCATCATGCTTCTTTGTTTACAAATATCTGATTCTCCTCAGTTTTATGCTGCTTGAAATAGAAAAATCACATCTGCATGCAGTACACATGGCAAATTGCATTACAATTTTTGGAATTTATAATGAATGGAAAATCTTACACATATGTCTTCCGAAATTACGTCAAATTAGTTTAGCATTTTACTGAAATTAGATTAGTTTCACACTTCACAAATACTAGAAATGACTCCACGTAACAAAGAACAATGCTATTATTTCGTGTTTGTACTACCCCTACACACTGACAGCAAATTTGTTAATGAAAATAAGCAGAAATTTACAAAATTTTAAAAATAATAATAAAAATAAAGTTTAACTTTAATGTAGTGTTATTATTTCTTTGTGATTGGAAAGAGTTTTCATAAAAAAAAAAAAAAAAAAAAAAAAAAAAAAAAAAATTTGTCACCACCTATATTACAGACTGAGAAGAGTCAAATAGAGTAATAAAAGATGGATTCTATATTGAAAACATTCAATATAGAATCCATCGTTGCTAGGTAAATACAAAAGAGAGTTCGTTGCTAGGTAAATACAAAAGAGAGTTTGTTGCTAGGTAAATACAAAACTAAGCTAATCTACATGATTTACTTCAATTTAAATCACTACAGTTTACTGGTTATGAGATACAATGGTTATGCCAAAATTACCAATAAGAAAGGCTCTGCAAATATTAAGTTGTAACTTATGCATAAATTTTCAGCAGCTGCATACAGTAGCCTTGACCACAAGTTATCTTTACCTCTGTGCTATATTCAGTAGAGCTGCATTCCTATGTGCCGCCAGAAAGCAAAATAAAATTTGCTGCCCTAAATATTAAATACGATGAGCATTAACCAATCAGAAAACAATATCGAAAAAATTTTCACCCTCTTGAACAGTGTCCCTAAGCATCGCTTACCTCACCTACCCACTTGCAGCAGCCCTGTATATTACTATTTTGTTTGCAGTTACCGGCACTACTATTAATGTTTTTAGTTTAAAAAACAAAAAAATGAAATAAGACACTATTTATTCTACAAACCACAAACTATATGACACTATTTATTCTACAAACCACACATTATTTATATCATTTTGCGTCCTCTACTGCTACACTGCACGTTTTCGAGCATTAGACATACTAACTTTGTTATTTTCCTTTTTCTGCTTATTAACTGTTATATATCACTACTATATATATATATATATATATATATATATATATATAAATACAAATTAATATAAATTAATATAATAAAAAGGAAGAAAGTACAAAAGATATTTTGATAAGCTAGAGTGGCAGCAACACATTAGGCTAAGATTATCCTGCAAGCAATTTCAGACAAATTCTCATCGAACAAAACTGAGGTGGGAGCACTGCACGCAATTGCTATTTTAACCATGGATCAAGGACATTTCCCCACCTAGTGAATGTCCCCAAGTACACAGCTGTTTCGCTGTTTCAGCAGGTAAGAAGGCAGATCTTCAGAGATACATTCATTGCATAATTTTTTTTACCAATCCCTTGAAGGTCGATCACTAAAATTGCTACCAAAAGCAAAGCTTCCTCACACTGAATGTTCATAGCAAATTCCTTTACTTTTGTACATATACAAATAACAATATACGCAAGTTGTAAACATGTGCATCATTTGTACATAATTTTTTTTTTAATAAATTCCACTTATCCAAAAATGTTCATCTAATTTGCAGTTTTACTCCATAATTTTTATGAAAGAGCCTTGTTATGTAACTTTTCTGTGGAGTGAGTTAGTTGGAAGCAAGGCATAATGAGAGTGGGTGTAATCTAGACACCAGAAGATTGTGATGAGTATGACGAGAATCATATACAGATGGAATGGGCAAGAAAATATGAATGTTTTATTATGGGTGACTTCAATCTGCTCCTAATCGATCGGAGTAAGTTAGAGGGAAACCTAGCTATGGGGAATAAAATTTTTAAATAAATTAGATGATTACTGTGTGTGTGTTTGTGTGGTATGGGAGTTAAGGGTGCACAAGCTGTGGCTATAGTGTGCCTATTCACAGGAATGTTAAAAAAATTATTATGAAGCCAATTCAATTTCATTTCAGCTCAAACTAATTATTTGTTCATAAATTCTAATTTGTTTCAAAAAACAGAAAAGTTCATTAATATTTGCCTCCTCTCCAATGATATGATTTAACCTCATTGGTTCTTGTATGTTAGCCAGAGAGTTAAATATTAAAGTTCGAAGTTGTTGGTAGTGTGGACAGTCAATCAAAATATGTTTCACTGTTAGATGTTCTGAGCAATGTGGACACTGAGGATCATCGCCTGTGAGCAGATGAAAGTGAGTCAGATGAGTATGGCCTATTCTAATCTGTGCGAGTACAACTTCTTCTCACCGAATTGTCTGAATGCCAAAATTTTGGGTCTTGCTTCAATTGGAAAAGTTTATTACTTGCTTGGTTATGCCAGAGCTCTGTCCACTGTGCATGGTATGCTGCTTGAATTATGATATTATAATCAGAGGCTGGAATAAAGACAGAGGTTACATCTAAAGTTGATGGATTTTTAGCAGAAATATCAGCCAGTTCATTTCCTTTAATACCTGAATCTGCTGGAATCCAGCAAAAGTTTACTAGTTGTTGGCGACCTTTAATTTTCAACAGCAAATTCTTGATATCATTTAAAATAGGGTTATCCTTATGAGAGGGGTTCTGCATTGCTCTAATTGAGCTGAGAGAGTCGGTATAAACTAAATATTTTGCAGATGGGTGAAGAGTTAAATTTTCTAGGGCTAATTGTATGGCATCTAGTTCCGCTGAAAAGTTGCTATATTCAGGTGGAAGAGAAGCTGATATGATAGTAGAGGGAAACGCTGCTGCTGCTGCTCCAATAGTTGAAAGAGATTTGTAACCATCCATATATATCGGTAAGAAGTCAGCACAGCTTTGAATATGGCTAGCATGGAGTTTTTGCACAGTCAGTGCTGATAGACGATTCTTTCCCCATTGAAGAAAATAAGTATCACAGGTCAGTTGAGGAAACAGGGTCCATGGTGGATGAGAGTAATTCTTTATCTTTTGCCTAGTGTGGAGAGGAACATTCCAATTCTGTGATATTTCAAGGAGCCGTAGGCCAGCTGGACGTATTTTACTTAGTTTATTTCTGTAGAGATTCAGTAGTGGTTGATTAAAAAGGTATGGCTGAATAGGATGCAAAGAGAAACTGTATTTTGACTGCATATTTAAGTAATAGCATTTTTCTGTGGAGATGCAGAGGGGGCTCATGAGCTTCAATGTATAGACTGAGTTGGAGATGTCCTATATACACCAACTGCAATCTGCAGTGTATTGTGTTGAATAGGATCCAGCCAGCGTATAGATGATTACTATTTGTACCAGCATGTTAGAGAAAATACAAGGGTTAAGAATATTCTAGACCTCACCATTACTCCTGAATCAGATAACATCACAGGGCCTAAAGTACAGGAACCATTGGCAGGTAGTAATCACAAGTCATTAGTAAGAAGCTGAAGAAAGATGTTGAAGTAGTTAAAAATGGCATCTATGGGTGGACTGCAGAGAGAGGGTAATTACGTTAAAATCATGTAATACCTTAAAAGCAATAATCACAGAAACCATGAATGCATATATACCATTAAGAAAATATATGCTGGGAAGGATGAATATGGACCTGGTCAACCTAATAGAGAAGGAAAAGTCAGCATGAGAAAGTTAGAGTAATGAAAAGTATTGAAGCCTATAACATCTACAAATTGATTTGTAATAGTACCACAGATAAGGTTAGGGAAGTCAAGGCTGAGCATGAAAAAACACTGGCTAAGAGAGAAAAGAAAGGGAACAAGGAGTTTTTCCTGTAGATGAATAAAAAGAAGAAAATGAATCAGATCAGACCTTTGTGCACTGGGTGTGGGAAAGTATTAGATAACTCGGCTGATTTGGTTTGATGAAATGAATAAGTATTTTGCATCAGACTTTACTGATAAAAGACCCTTTATGCTGAGGAGAGATTGTGCGAGTGAGGCTCAGACATGAAATTAGTGATTTTGAAATTACAGACGACTATTTATTATAAAAAACATAAGCTGAAAGAAAAGTAAGACTCCTGGAATTGATGGCATATACCCAGTAATTTAGAAGAAGGCAGCCAAAGAGTGGACTGAACCATTGAGCTTAATTATGAGAGCATCTTTGGACTCAGGAGAGATTCCTTTGGACTGGAGAAATGCCAATGTATCGCCATGAAGGCGGTTCTAAGAGAGAAGTTGGTAACTACAGACCATTTTAGTCTAACTTCAGTAGTAGGGAAAAACTTATATGCAATGATGAAGAGTACAATCCTGAGACACTTAGATAAAAATGGCATTCTGAAGGGGACACAATATGGTTGTATTTGAGGAAAATGACATTTAACTAACCAGGTAAGCTATTTTGACACATTTACTCATGAGCTAGATGTAGGGAACAATTTCAACATAGTTTGGATTTAGCAAAGCATTTGACTTGGTCCCTCATGACAGGTTTACTGTATAAGCTTAAACAGGTTAGGATTACTTTTTTTTTTTTTTTTTTTGGTAGTTGTTGGCGCATAGACTTCTGTGGCCATAATGAACCTCCCAAGGTTTTTGCAGTACTTTTATCCAAGCCCGAAGCGGGATTCGAACCCGCGACCTTTGGGTTGCTAAGCAGGCACTTTACCCACCCGGCTAGCCCGGTCAGGATTACTGGTAAGATTCTAAGATGGATCGCTAGTTGGCCGCAGGGCAGGAGGCAGATGGTTGTGATTAATGGCTTCATATTGGTGTAACATCAGGAGTGTGGTCCCTCAAGGATTGATTATTGGACACTGTTGTTTCTCATTTTCATAAATTACATCAATGAAGGGATAGAAGGTGTGATGTCAAAATTTGCATGTGACATAAAGATTGGCAAAGTCATTAATGATCAGTGCCAAGCAGCACTCCTTCAGAATGACTTGAACAGACTTCAAAGATGGTCAGAGAAGTTTTAATGCTGCTAAATGCAAGGTCTTACACTTGTGGAGTAGTAATCCACAAATAAATTATACACTTGTTGGGTTGAATTAAAAACAGTGGAGGAGGAGGAAAGGGATCTGTGATCACTTTAAAATACGGGCAGATATGAAGTTTTCTGTAGAGATAGGAAGGTCATAATCCCACTGTTTAAGGTAATTGTAAGAACACGTGTGGAAAACTCTGTTCAAGTATGGAGACAGCATCTGAAAAAAAGACATTGAACATCTTGAAAGTGTTCAAAGATGGTCAACTCAAATTGTGAAATTGGCAGAAGGATGACCCTACGAGGAAAGACTGATTATGTGGGCTACAGAGCCTGGCAACCAGGCTCCTCAGAGGTGAACTGATTGAGGTTTCTACGGTTCTGAGAGGGATTAGTAAAACTAATGAAGGTAGAATTCTCACTGTTCTAAAGAATTCCAGAACTAGGGGACATAAATTCAAATTACAGGGCTTCAGGTTTAGATTAGATTGTAGGAAGTTTTCTTTTAGCCAATGAATCGTTTACAGCCAGAACAAGTTGCCCTTGCAGGTAGTTGAGGCTCACAGTTTGAATAAATTCAAAGCTTAACTGGATACTTAACTGTGTGAGGATGGAAACTTATAATTTGTGTTTTGTTATCTACTTGGTTCAGTGGGTTTTTTTTTTTTTTTTGCCAGTGCAGAAAAAAGCCTGTGGCTTCCTTCCACTATACACCAATGAGGTAAAACATTATGATCAGCGAGTCGTTATGCAACTACAGTGCATGTGGGGACACTGTACAAAAAACACCTGGTATTCAGCTCCATTAATCAATGTTACGCTTGTTCTTCAGATGGGAAAGGCAGCGGACTTAAGCAAGTTTGACAAGGGCCAAATTGTAATGGCCAGATGATTAGGTCAGAGCATATCCGAAACGGCACGACTATTGGGGTGCTCACGGACAGCCATGGTTAGTACCTACCGAAAGTGGTCAGAGGAGAGAAAACTCAAACCGCCGTGAGGTGTTGGACGACCATGGCTCATCAATGCTCGAGGTGAGCAAAGGCTCTCCCAGATGGTACGTGGCAACAGAAGGGCGACTCTGGTGCATCTTGCCAGTAATTGCAATGCTCGTGATGGGAGTAATGTTTCACAACACACAATACATCGAACCCTGCTCAAAATGGGGCTGTGTAGCTGCTGGCAGCTCTGAGTGCCCATGCTAACCACTGTTCACCGGTGACAGTGCCTACAATGCCATACGAGCAATGAAACTGGACCTTGAGTGATTGGAAGAAGGTTGTCTGGTCCAATGAATCATGTTTCCAGTTGCACCATGTGGATGACTGTGTACATATGCGTCGTTTGCCTGGGGAAGTGATGATCCCTGGATGCACAGTGGAGCAAAAACAAGCCGAAGGTGGGGGTGTCATGCTTAGGGCGATGTTCTGCTGGGATACCTAGGTCCAGCCATCCATGTGCTGAACAATCTGACATCTACCACCTACCTAAACATCATTGATGATCTGGTATACTCTTTCATGGCAATGATCTTCTCTGGCAGTGCCGTCTTTCAGCAGGATAATGTGCCATGCCACACCACCCATATTGTTCGAGACTGGTTCGTGGAACATGAGGAAGACTTCCAGGTATTGTCCTGGCCTAAAAATTCCCAAGACATCAATCCCATCGAGCATTTGCAGTTCATATTGGAACAGCAACTCCAATCTGAGGTGTCTCAATCACAGACCTTACAGGAGTTAAAGGATCTGCTGGTTACGTATTGGTACCAGATACCTCAAGACACATTTAAAATCTTGTAGCATCCATGCCTCACTGTGTACGAGCTGTTTTGGCTGCACGTGGAGGACCAACATCATATTAGGTAGGTGATCATAATGTTTTGGCTCATCAGTGTATGTTGAATACTATTACTATTAGGTCTCATCTCAGATGTCTAGTTGCCAGGCTTTGCAGTCCACACCATCTAAGCCATTCTTCACACTAGCATTAGCAGAGGCATATGATACAAGAAAGCAGGATTATATAGCATCAGCCAAAAAAAAAAAAAAGTCCTTCCCATTTCACCCATCCATTCACTCCAAATGCTTGCCTAGTTCTGCCTTGAAATTATTTAAGTAGTCAACGTCCACTGCAACAGATGGAAGTTTGTTCCAACTACCAACCACCTGCTGGCTTAAGGCAATTTCTGCACATCTATTCTGCAATTGTATTTGCCTAATTTGATTTTATGTCCCCTTAGATAAGAAATCTGAGCAAAAGAAAGAATCCCATCAGCATTGAGCTTGCACAAACCAATCCTAAACCAATCCTTCCTAAATTGAGGCCTCCACACCTGTATGCAGTACTCAAGGTGTGGCCTGACCATTGCCTTATACAAGGGGACAATCACCCACTTATCCTTGCTAGCAAAATTGCTGTTTATTACTGACAAGACACCATGAGCTACTCTTGCAGCCTTTTTGCACTGCTCAGAAAACTACATAGCTGACTGCACAATTACCCCAGGACCTATTCATTCTCTACTACCCTGAGTGTAGTAGCACAGAGTTAGTATGTTACTCTGGGGTTACTGCTACCCGTATGCATTACTTTGCATTTGCCAGCATTAAACTTCAGCTGCCACCACTCAGCCCATCTGCTCAACTTTTCTAGATTCTGTTGCAGTAGTACTATCATTACTGTCATTAACAACCCTGCCAACCTTCATATCATCTGCAAACATAGATATTAACCCTGATAAACCTTCATCAATATCCTTTTATGTGTATATTTGTTATTTCAACAATGGACCCAACACCGAAACCACGGGGACTCCACATTAGTTCAAAAAGAGCAGTGTCCACTGATCACCACTTTGTCTTCTCCCACTCAACCATCCCTTTTATCCATTGTAGCAACTTGCTGTTAATGCCCTACTGCTTCAATTTGTATAGTAGTCTTCCATGTGCAACAGAATCAAAAGCTTTCCTAAAATCCAAGTATATGATATCAAAATTAATATGATATGATATCAGTTACTTTGTGACCACATCATAGTATCCAATCAAATTGGTCAGTCAAAGACCTCCCTTTAACAAACTCATGCTGTGTCTTAACTATTACTGCAGTCTTGTCTAGATGATCCAGCAATGCTTCTTTAACAAGTGAATCCATTATTTACCTCAGAACACAAGTTAAACTAACAGATCTATAGTTAGTTGTGTCACATTTTGAAACCCCTTTATGAATTGGGGATACATCTGCACACCTCCAGTCCCCTGTTTTTCCCCTGTCCACCATATCCAATCTATAAGAGGCAAGTTGAAGTTATCCATGAGGCTATTACACTTGACTACCACAAGAAGTTTTTGTCATACTACTGAGAAATGTTTGCCCTGACTATCATCTTCCCTTTACCATGCATCATCTTGCACCACACAGACTCAACATTTATCTACACTTGATCTGACTCTGGGTACTATTTGATTGCTTTCACAGCGCTTTTGATAAGGAGCTTCCCATTCAACCCTCCATATTCTTCCTGAACATATATTTGCCATAATGAAATTCTTCACACCCTATCCCTTAATGGCATCATATCTCTGTTAGTTCTATTGTATCAGCAGCATTTACGACAGAAGGGGTCAAAAAGGAAGTGTCATTAGTATTAGCCTTATAGTGCAAGGAAACCAGAGGCTTTTACTGGACTAGCCATAAGAAAAAACTATCATAATAATAATAAAATAAACTAAAAAATAACAATAAATATAACATATATAAACAAAAATAATAATTAAAAATTAAAATTGAGTTGAACAACCATTATGATACTTGTGTGAAATGGCTACAAAGAGTACTGAGTGGAAAAGCATTATAAGTAGTACTCCCCTTGGAAGATTACTCTTTCTCTATTTTTTTTTTTTTTTTGCTTTTTTTTTTTGAAGTATTTATGAAGCAACAGTACTAGCTGATATTCACCTTTTAAACATTTTTTTGCATACAATTAAAAAACAAGGAAAATCTTTAAAAAAACATTAAATTAAAAACATATCGTGATATTACTGTAGAAGTATATGTATGATATACTAACTCTTAACACAACACACCTTCTCAGTAAATAGCTTGAATAAATTAGACTTTTCAAAATATTCATTCAAAAATGAAATCACTTTTTTTTTTTTTTTTAATGAAAGGTATCAGAATCTATAGGAATTAGTACCATGCATGGGTTGAGAGTTAAGATTAAAGAAGATATTTGTTGATATTAGACCTGAATTTCTGTAGATTGGAAATACATATGAAGGGAGGTTGTTCCAGAAAACAGAAATTGAAGAAATAAATGAGGAAGAACAAAAGTTGATTCTGTGAGTCTCAAGTTGGAAGTTGGACAGTAAAAGGATATTGATTGGTTACAGCACTTGTTTGCACGATGGTTTGAAAGCGAGAGCGGGAATTACAGATGCCAATTCAGAAGAACAGTGGCCATGGAAGTATCTATAGAAAAGTCATGCAGCAGAAACAGATGTCTATGAGACAGTGAGTGGACAGACTTTGTTAGAGATGAATCATTAATAAACCTAACTGCCCTCTTCTGAATGGAATCTAGAAGCTGGAGAGGGATTTTGGGGGCACTGGCTCCAGATGTGACAATAATATTCCATGGTATGGCAGATTTGTGATTTGTACAGCTGTTTGGAAGTAAAATAATGCTGAGAGTAGAAGAGAAAAAAAAGTTTTTTTGTTGCAATCTTTGTGATATGCTTATGCAAAGAGAGAAATTAGAAGTCAGATTAATCCCCAACAGAAATATGTGATCTTGTCCAAGAGTGTCATCGAAGATAAGCATAGGGACAGAAGAATCCTTTTTTTTTTTTGAGATATAAGACAAGACTGAGTTTCAGAAGGATTGAAATTAACTAAGTTAGCTTTGACCTACTGGAGAATTACCTAAAGATCAACACTTGAGGAATTCATAGTGGATATTCAAGAAGTTTAAGTTGTTTGTGCAGGGCAAGGTTTTCAAACTGGAAGGTGGAATGCAATGTAATATCATTAGCAAAACTATGGATAGGAATTCCGGTCAATTGAAGATAGTCATTAATATACAAGAGGAAAAGAGTGGGAGAAAGAGCTGAAACTTTGGATCACCTGCAATAGTGATGCAGTTATAAGACAGAGGAGCCAAGATCTACAATCATCTGCAGTGAGCTGTCAGAAGAAACAGGAAGCATAATTACAAAAAACACTGGCAAACCAGTGGAATGATAGTGGTGGAATCCATACTGGTGATCACTGATCAGATGGAAGGTTTCTAGGTGGTTTAAGAGTTGGAAGTTCAGAGATTTCTCCATTACTTTAGAAAGAGTAGATGTAAGTACAATGGGACAAGAAGTAGATGGGAGGGATTTGTCACCCTTTTTAGGAACGGCTGCAAAATACCTATGGAATACGAAAGTGAAAAAAACAGGTGACATGGAACAGGAGTACGGGTTTGGGGAACAAGTAAAGAAATAACATCAGAACCTCTCTTAGCTTCAAAAGTGTTCAAAATTCTTTTGAAATCCTTTTGACAGAAGAGGGCAATAAATGGAGTGTACTGGGAATGGTAGGAGATCATTTACCAAGATCATCAATACATAAGTTTGAAAAAGAGTAGGATAATAGCAGGTCAGCTTTATCTTTGGCTGAAATGACACATCCACTTTTAACAGAAGTAGAAACAGAGATGAGCAAAAGTTTCGGCCAATAACTTTGGCAAGAAAAAAGGATGCTCGATGGACAAGAAGCAAGATTTCTACTCAGCCTGTTCGAAATCTAGTTTTTGGGCTGATTAACAGCTGCTTTACAGTTGTTGAAAGTTTTGGTGTGGGCAGAAAATGAATCTGGAAATTTGGATACAAGCCAATTGCAGCATGCAATGTTCTTAGCTTGCATAGCCTGAGTATATTTATTGGAAAACCAAGGTTTAGAAAGAGGACGAGATTGAAAGATTAAGGAGGAATGTGATATAAATGATTTCATCCCACAAGAATAATTTCACTAATACAATCTGAGCAAACTTTGACATCAGAAGATTTGAAACAGTAATCTGCCAAAGGAAAAGAAATCTCGCAGATCATCACATTTTGCATTCTTGTAATATCAAACACAAGGGTTTGGTTTGGTTTTTAATGGCGCATTGGCAGCTAAGGCCATAATGCGCCAAGACAACCAAACACAAGGGTGCGAATGGCCATGAGAGAAAGGTTCCATCAGAGATGAGACCATTATCAGCTTGTGATGTGAAGTACCTAGAGGCCCTCTCTCACCTTGACTGTGCCCTTTCAGTTATTTGTGAGAAAAAGGTTAAGAGTGTTGTTATGTGTGGTTAGGATTGTCTAGTATTCTGATAGGTAAATGGATAATCTGTATGAGGTTTAGTAATTGCAAATGCCCCAGCATCTTGACCAGCTGGGTCCATGTGACTAGGAAATGGAAGCCAGCTGAAGTTGTGAACATTAAAATCACCAAGGAAAATTACCTCACTATTAGGAGAGTTCGACTGGAGAAAGTTTCAAAAGAGAGGAAGTCAGAGTTCCAAGTGATTAGTGAAGATTGGGAGAGTGATAGAGGTAGCATTTGACACAATGTGGTAGAGAGAGATTACTAAGTCTCTGACAGGGACTATCAGGGTGGAGATATGCACAAGGACTATCTTTGAAGAGAAAGGAATCATATAGTGAATAATTAGGACAACTGAGATGAGCAGTGGTTGAATTAACCAATAACTGGGATTCTCTCAGAAAAGGAAATGAAGTTTGGCAGACTGTAAGTAGAAATGGACATTACTGAGGTTGGAACTGAGCACATATATTTGTAAAATGAACGAGGAAGTGTTTGGGAGGTTTAGAACTTTTCGCAGATAAGTTTGTTCTATTAGTTTGACTATTCATGATGTGGATAGTATTAAGAAAAGGTGGGAAGGACACGTTGTATAAAGTAATGAAATTTTTGAATATTGTGTACATACAGCAAGATATGCCCAGCTCCTTAACATAATGTGGCCTCAACAATACCTCCCACACTACCCGGACTCCCTCCAGTTACTATCTGTCAAAATAGAGACAGCAAGATTATATATGCTAGCTGATCCAGAAGCGCCTCCTAGGGAGTTACCAATAAGTTTGGTGTGGTGAACTATCCAGCAGCCAGCCTGCAAACACCATTTTAGAGCTGTACCCTCAAGATGCAAGGAAGACTAGATTTCACCATGTCCAACATAACCACAAAAGACATGGGGGAGGGGTTTGCCAAAGCTTTGCTCTGGAGATTAAACATGGGTTCCACTACTTCAAGTCTGCAAAGTGGTGATGGTATTTCACCGGTCGATGAGAGTCATCTACAACCAAGTAATTCCTGGTAACATAGACGGGTGGCATTCCTCCATGAGGTATGGGTGTCACACCTCAACTCTGCTTACGTTGGTTCCCATCTGGGTGGTCAACTCCAGTATACTAGGTGCCATATTTAAAGACCTGCACATGGAGGTTATACCCAGTGTAAGTCCCACCATAGTGAAGGGACAAGCAGAACTATGAGACCACCAAATTCAGTCCAATTGACTTGGGTTTTATATGAATATCTGTTCCATCAGCATTAAGCTGGATCTGCTACCACCCAGGTAGCAAATCCAGCCTTGATGCTGATGGAATAGATACCTTCAAAGCTTTGAGTAAGATATAAAGAAAAGTCACACATTTTGGAAATGATTTCTATGAAGTAAGCAAAACCAAAGTTACAAATGATTCAAAGAATTATCTCAATCATCCCTTCCATAAAACCAAATAAGGAAGGTTATATTCCTTCTTGGGACCTTAAAAAAAAAAGTAATTATCAGCAAAAAAAAAAAAAAGAGGTTCCTATTCCTGTGCAAATGTCACAAAAGGCAAAAGAGCAATAACAGACCTGTAAGCTTGATTTCTGTTCTAAGAAAATAATGCACTCAGTGTTAAAGGAGTACTGCAGGATCATGTTAACAGGAATTAAATTATATGGAAATCGCAGCACATGTTTGTTAAGGGAGGGATCCTGTCTGACCAATCTGATTAGCTACTAAGATGCAACAACAAAAGAAAAAGATAGATGCAAACAATTTTGATAGTTCCACGTAAAATGAAAGACTACTATACAAATTAGAGCAGTGAAGTATGACATTAGGAACAATGCTACTGTTATAAACAAAGGGTTGGTGGAGTGGCAGAAGGCAGAGGGTGGTTATGGACACTGCTCTTCTTGGACTAATGTTAGTGGAATCCCTCAGAATTCAGTGCTGGGTCTGAAACTTAACAATATTTATTTACAATACTGATGAAGGCATGTCAAGCTTATTGCCTGAGTTTAAAGATAATACAAAGGTTGGCAGGGTAGTTAATGACAGAATCAAGGCATATTACTGATTTGATTTTTTTATGGTGCAAAAATGACAAAGTTACAGTGTGCCACGACAAATTTAAAATTCAAAAAGGGAGCATACTACTGCAGAAAGACCCACATAAGTTAGGCAGGTGGGGTGGGAAGTGGCAGTTGAGGTTTAACACTGGTAAATGCATGGTACTAAATATGGGCAACAGTGATTCCAGAATAACATACCAAGTAGGTGACATTTTTGTAAGTATTTTCATTCTCCACTCTCAAAGGTTGTAGAGAACGAAAGAGATCTAGAGGTAATTGTACAGTCTGACATTTAATGAGAAGTGCAGATAGGCTGCTAGAGCAGCTCATGGGGTGCTGTCAATAACTTACAAGAACTTTAACAACAGGGAAAAGGATGTGATTATCTTATTGTATAAAGCAATGGTCAGGCTGCATATTGAATACTGCATACAGTAGTCTGGAATCCTCATTCTTGGATAGTTATAGACTATTATGAGATACTGATTTATGAGTATTATAAGCATATATGTAACAAAACCACTGATGCAGTAAGACAGACAAAGGTTGAGTACAAGAATTCACTAACAGCTGGAGCTAGAAAAGAAGACAGTCATTTTCATAAGAAAACACAAAAACGAAGAGATTGAATCACATAGGTCCCTTACTTAAAAGTCACAGAAAGTAGTAGTGACACGTGATGCAAGAAAGCAGTGTATGAGCTTATGCAGCATCAGCCAAAAAATAAAAAAATAATAATAACACATAACCATTCCCTCTAAATGTTTGTCCAGTTCCTCCTTAAATTTATTTAACCTATCAACTTCCACAACGAGAGGTGGAAGTTTGTTCCAGCAATTAACCACCCACCGGCTAAAGGCAAATTTCTGCACATCTATTCTACATCTGTCTTTCCTTAATTTGAATTTATGCCCCCTTAGGTTCGTAATATGAACAAGTGGAAGAATCCCATCAGAATTCAGCGTGCTCAACCCATTCAAGGCCTTATACACCTCAATCAGATCACCGCACAGGTGCCTAGTCTCCAACCATTGCAATTTGCAGAACTTAAGCCTCTCTTGGTAAGAGGATCCCTTCATTCCCCTCACCAATCTTGTTGCCCTTCTCTGTACACGTTCAAGCAAATCTACATTCTTCCTAAAATGAGGCCTCCAGACTTGTACGCAATACTCAAGGTGTGGCCTGACCATTGCCTTATACAGAGGGACAATCACCTTTTCCCTGCTAACAAAATTCCTATATATCATTGACGAAACCCCATGACTGCCCTGGCAGCCTGTCTGCATTGCTCAGAAAACTTCATATCTGACTGCACAATTATTCCCAGGTCTTTTTCATTTTCTACCATCTTAAGTGTAGTAACCACACAGTTCGTACGCTTCCCCAGGGTTACTCCTACCCATATGCAGTACTTTGCATTTGTCAAGGTTAAACTTCAGTTGCCACTTCTCAGCCCATCTGCCCAAATTTTCTAGATTCTGTTGCAGTAGCACACTGCCAATACTGTCATTAACAAGGGATCAGTAACAAGGCATTAGTCTGCTGTGGATCACTTACCAGCTGCAAAGAGGAGAAATCAGAAAATAACAAAACAGTATACCTCCAGTAACAAATTTTTTTAATGAATGAAAAATGGAGCTTTCAGTACCCTGAAAGGTCCATTTTTAGTCATTAAAATTTGTCATCACTGGATGTATACTATATTGTTATTTTCTTTTAGTCATGGAATCCAGTACCATAGGCCCTTTTTCATTTATAGGGCAATCAGATTAGTCAAGAATACAAAGGAGTAGTCTTTGTATAAAAATAAAGACTGGTTCTGAAAGTTGTAGTATTTGGAAATTATGCAAGAAGACTTGACTGAAGTGTTTAATGGTTTGAGTAAACTTGCTTTCAGTTGGAGAGTAGCTGATTGTTGGAATGAACTACCATCTGGTGTCACTGGCCCGTGTACCATCTGATACATGGGCACCTCTATAGCTGGGTGGGCAGGAGCAGCAGTGCATAGCACACTGCTTCTTGATTAAGTCGGGGTTCGAGCGTGACTACTAAATACGGAGGATGCGGAAAGGTCAGGGAATGACCACCACATCTCCCAGAGCAATATGGCCTTAGTTGCTAATGCTCCTAAAAACCAAATAACAAACAAATGATACATAACCTCTACTAAATAAGCAGGTGATACAAGGAAGGCAAATACATTGGAATTAGGGAATACAAATTATCGAATAATTATGGAATAGCAATAGCCAAGAAAGCTGAAAATACACATTTGTATTAATAGTAGCAAGAAACAGAATGCAAGAAAACCAGAGGCTTTTACTGCACAAACCAAAAAAATAAATAAATAATAATAACAATAATAAACAGTGCACACACATAAACAACCCTGTATTTCTTCCTCTTTGCATAAGTAATGGATAAGCTAGAATTTGAATTTCCTCAAGCCATTGGCCTCAACTATTCGAGAAGGCAACTTATTCCAGTGAGTTTCAACTCCCTGGTTAAAGGAAAACTTCCTACAATACAGCTTATTATTCTTACCCCCTTAGTTCATATTTATGGAACCAAATTATGGCCTGGTCCTAGCATCATTTAATACCATGATTCTCCTTTCATTTTGCCATCACTTTTGGAATTATTAAATCCCTATAGGGCACCTAGTTACTAAGCTCTGTAGTTGCATATTCAGTCCTTCATGTGAGTATCCTTTATCCAATATTATAGACAAGTTGCCTGTACACAGACCATTTCAAAGTGAGGGTCAAAGTCAAATTCAGTAGAATAATCCCAGTAGCATTAGTAGCAAGCTTATATAGCATTGGAAAAAAAAAAAAACAACCTTCCCATTTCACCCATCCATTCGCTCCAAAAATCTAAGTTCTTTGAATTTATTTAAACTATCAACTTCCACAATGACAGATGGAAGTTCGTTCCAGCAATCAACAACCTGCTGGCTAAAGGCAAATTTTCACACATCTATTCTACAACTGTCTTTCCTCAATTCGCACACCATCTTGTCATGTGCCAAGAGTCAAACATAGAGGGAGGGGGGATATCAACAATGGTTTGGGCAGCAATATCTTGGTATTCTTTAGGGCCTATCATCACCCTGAATGAGAGAATTACTGCTACTGGTTACCTTGATATTCTGAATTAACCACATTCATCCCATGGTGCAAGCATCGTTTCCTACAAACAATGCCATGTTTCCAGATGATAATGCTCCAATATACACAGCCAGATGTATTCAATCTTGGTTTGAGGAACATGCAACTGAGGCTAAGCATCTCCCATGGCCTGCACAACCACCAGACTTAAATGTTATTGAGCCACTTGGACATATTTAGAGAGGAGAGTGAGAAGCAGATTTCCTCCACCTTCATAAAGGAGCGTGAAACGTTCCTCCACAAAGAATGGTTCAACATTCCTCTTAAGACATCATCAAGATTTATACCAACAACAAATTAGTATATACCTATAGTGCATATTACAGGCAGTGACATTATTTTGACCATCACCCTTTACGTTCATACAGAATTTAATCCGTTTGGCTTTACAATTTACCATCCAAGCAATGATTCCAATTCTACAGTTTAGCAAATTAAAACTGAAAATATCTGGACTCAACTAATGTGATGAATGAGCTCCTTACCTGTCCAACTGAACTGAATTCACTCAATAGTCACTATTTCTATGCACTTTGTAGTACTTATTATTAGCCTTTTACCATTATTATAAAGTTTTGTCTTTCTCTCCAGGTTTTCCTAAAATATTGCTCTAGATGTAGTTGTCATTTCCTATCCTGCTATTTAGGTCTATGACCAATACATTTGTCACTACTTTCTATTCTCAGACAGTTTTTAAATTCTGTACAGTAGAATCAACTGATGATGTTACCAACAGCAAATTCTAAGTGGGAAGCATTCAAGGAATTAATCATGGAAGCAACTAAGTTTCATACCTATTAAGAAATATTGTTCGAGGTTTAGGCCTAAATGGTTGTCAAATGAACTAATGAGACTCGTGACAGAAGGAAAATGCATGGGATGCATATAAATTATCAGGCAACACAGAAGCCAATGGCAGATATAAGCTAGTCTGTAATCAAGTCACAAAGGAGGTTAGGCAGGTGAAGGCAGATTACGAGAAATCTTTGGCAAAAGATGCTAACAAAAACAGCAAGAATTTCTTTACTTATATAAACTCTAAAATGAAGGGGATGAATCTGATTGGTTCACTTGATATCAATGGTTTGACTGTTGATTCGACTGCTCAGATAGCAAATAAACTGAATGAGTATTTTGCATCTACATTCACACATGGAGTTATTAAGGTTTAAAAATGCCAGAAGGTTATCAAATTGTAGAAGGGTTCTTAATGATTTTGTAATAACTGAAAACAAAGTGGAAGAGAAATTGTTGCGGTTAAACATAAGAAGGGCACCTGGGGTGGATGGGATCTATCCAGTTATATTAAAGGAGACGGCAAAGGAAGTAAGCAAACCCTTAGCCATAATTATGAGAGCATCCTTGGATTCAGGGGAGGCCCCACGGACTGGAGATGTGCAAATGTATCCCCCAATTTACAAAGGGGTCTAACTAACTGGTCTTAACTTCTGTTCCGGGTAAAATAATGGAGTCACTGGTTAAAGATGCATTGCAGAATCATTTAGACAAGACTGCAGCAATAATTCAGACACAGCATGGGTTTGTTAAGGGGAAAGTCTTGACTGACAAATTTGAATGGGTATTATTTATGTGGTTACAAAGGAACTGGATGCAAAAAATTTTGATATCATATACTTGGATTTCAGGAAAGCTTTTGACACTGTTTCACATGGAAGACTACTGTACAAATTGGAGCAGAATGGTAATTAAGGGTAAGTTTCTACAATGGATAAAAGGATGGTTGAGTGGGAGAAGACAGAGGGTGGTAATCAATGGGTGCTGTTTTTCGTGGAGTCCCACAGGGTTCGGTGTTGGGTCCATTGTTGTTTTGTATATTTATCAATGATATTGATGAAGATATATCAGGCTTACATCTGTTGTTGTGGAAGTTTATAGGTTAAATAAATTTAAGGAGGAACTGGACAACCATTTAGAGGGAATTGTTTTGTAATTTTTTTTTTTTTTGGCTGATGCTGCATAAGCACTTGCATCACATGCCACTACTACTCTTACTACTATTCTTGCTTCTAGCATACAATTTTCTATTCTACGATTTTCACCTTGTTTATGAACCTTCATCAACCAGACCATATGCCAGAGAAATTTAATCACAGAATATTCCATTTCAGTTTTCATTTTGTTTCTATCTTGTGCTGTGTTATTATTACATAAGTAACATACATGTCAACAAATTCAGTTGCCCACTGTTCTTTAAAACTTTTTATTTGTGATTTGTTTAACAAAATCCATTTTTAGTTTTGACATAATGGTTTCAGATTTCAGGAGTCTCACACAGAGTAATCTATGAGGCATGGGATCTGGATTTCTTGGGGTCATCTCCCTGAACTTCTGATATCCATCCATCAGTTAGAATTCCTCATCAAGTCAAGTAGGTATGGACACAACAAAACTGGGGTGGCACTCCGTCTTGCTGAATTCACCTGTCATCTAGTAGCAAGTGGCAGATTATATGGTTTGGCTACCTTTGTGGTATCCTTTAGCATTTGCAGGTGAATGTTTCCAGGAACAGTTTCTTCAAAGAAACAGGGTCCAACCAGATGAACCATGAGCACCCATCCATACCACAATAAGAGTGTCATTTTGTATATTTGTGCATTTAATGAATGACATGTAGATCTGTCTCTAACCAAAATAAACATTATGATAATTCACCAAACCACTAAAACAAAAGTGGGTCTCGGCCACTGGAAATAAATATACTGAGGCTACAAAGATATGGTGATCTATTACATCAGTCATCCATTCATTGAACTGCAGGCAACTGTCAGTGTCACCTGGTAGTAACTCCTGAATGCTGGACACTTTGCATGGGAAGAACATATACTATTTAAGATTTGTAACACAGCAATATGACTAACACCTGATTTTGCTGCGACTCTTAATAAAGAACAACTAGATCTTGCTCTACACTTGGCAAGTACTTCAACCTTGCCTGTCATCTGTACTAGTTGGGGGAGGGGTAACTGCTGTACTTATGATTTGCAAACAGAACCAGTTTCTTTCAGTCCCTCTTTTTCTCTAGTATTTTACCAACTAATGTTTACTAGATGACATCTGTGAAATTTGATGCAAGTCTCCCTTTGGCTCGTTCCAACTATACGTAAAAACACTAATTCAACCTTGTCTTGTGAGTATACTGATACTATATAATGAACCATGTTTTGAGTATCAGTACACTAATATGAAGAATGGTGTTGTTTTTTTGTCTCAAAGTCCTTTAAAGTTCGGAGTGATTGTAGACAACTGAATTATCATGTTGGTTGCAGTACACTATACTGATCTTAAAAACATGGTTCAGACCTGCAAAAGAAAAAAAAAACTGTTACAACTCTATGAGGCTGGAATTTTGTAACACCTTGTATATGTATTCTCTGTTCAAACTTATACTGCTGTGATCTAGATCAATGTTTCCCAGACTGAATTCTCATGTCGGGTGCAACATACAGTCTGTAATGATATCTAGGTTGTGTTTAAAAAAAATAAGAAAAATTCAAAATAGCCATTGCAGAAATTATCCACAGATCCCCCTGGGAACTGTTTGCAGACCCCATGGGATCCACAGAACATAGTTTGGGAACCTCTGGTCTATATTTTTAACTCAAAATTGGTAAGGATAAAAAAAAAAAAAATAGTTGCCACTCAATTCTAGTTCCAAAAATGGTTGAAGTCCAGAAATCAGATGACCTACTGTACCACATCCTGTAATCTCCATGTCCTTCTTTAAACTCAAAGCCTCAATTTAGGACACTTTTATATTTTAGAATCCTGCCAGAGTAAGGATGCCTCTAATATAAGACATCCTTACAACTTAACATATACACTGTCTCTCAATAAAAGACTTAAGAAATTAGTTTCTTTCCTTTCTCAGCACTGAAATTGGTAAACTTAAATAAAATTATACAAAACAGATCCAACTCACCAGACTGAATATATAGAGATTAATATCACTGTGACCTTTACCTGTGATGGCTCCAACTGTCAAATCTGTAAATAACCTACTGTGTTTTTATATCCTTTTGTTGCATGAACTGCATCTGTTAATTGGCAATTGTTTATTTTTAAAATTTATTTTCAATTTCTGAATAAAGAATTTTATTTTTTATATAGGTCTATACTATAATGCAAAAATGTTACTGATTGATTATGCCCCCCCCCCCATCCATCTCTAATAGCCAAAATATATGGGGTACTCCTGAACATTCAATACAAAAAATTTAATCACATTACAAAAACAGGATTCATTCACAAAAAAGTTGTCATAACAATTAACCAGTTTTTTGGGAATTTTATAGAGCTTTTTTGTACTTTTTTAAAAGAATGTTAAAAACAATTTAACTGCTAAAAAAAACTGTTTAGAAATTGTACTGAATACTAATAATAATCATCATCAGAAGAAGTAAAACTCACTTTCTGAACTTCTAACATAAGTGAAAACGGTAGTTAAAAGTTTAAACCTCAAATTCTGATCATCTATTTCTTCATTAACTCCCTTTAACTTTTAGAATATAACATCTTACCCACTCTCCTGTTGCTTCTCTAGATTATCACGTTTTGCTCCTCCTCCTCCACCTCCTCCTCCTTGTTGAAAGTTATACTTTTCAGATGGTATCTAAAGTAATATCATAATAATAATGTAGCAGTAAAATCATTACAGGCATCATGTTTTAAAGTAAGAAAAGAACCAATCACACAAATCTATGACCATTCAAGATATAACACCCAATTCTGTTTTGGCAAGAGCATAATATCCATTCTCACTTACTCATTCTTGTTCTCTATTAAAATACACCTTTCTCTTTAACAGATCCATGGCTCAATATTATACAAGTTGTGGCAATAAAGTTCTTGGACTGTGCAATATAAAGAACACAAAGTGAAGAGAGCTTAAAAAAAGGTTTTATTTTTATCCGAAGTAATGACCACTGAATTTAATTTTTTTTTGTTAGTTATTGACACATCGGCTTCTGTGGCCATAATGCACCTCCCAAAGTTTTTGCGTTTACTCTGATCCAAGCCAGAGGCAGGATTCGAACCCACGACCTTTGGGTTGCCAGGCAGGCACTTTACCCACCCGCCTAGCCCGATCGGCGCCGAATTGAATGCATTTATTACAGCATTCAAAATGTCTCTGAAAAGAGTCAGCAAGGAGTCCAAAGAGTTGATGTTCAGTTTTGGCTACTTTTTCTTTATTTCGTCAACATCCTGAAATCTCTTTTCTATGAGGACAGTTTTCACCTTGGGGAAAGAGGAAGTCCATTAGTATTGGATCAGGAGAATAGGATGGATGGCTGATCTGTACAATGTCATGTTTTGTCAGAGATATCTTCACATCTCTGACAAAAGAGAGGAGCTTCATCTGGGAAATGCACTTCAATTGACATTGAAGCACCTGTGTTAGAATGCAGCATCGACTCTCTCTCTCCCTACAGATTCCTTGTGAATCATACGATGTTTGCCAAAAAACATGATCAGCATAGTCTTAATTCTGGAGTTCTATAAACAACTTTTTTGGGCCTTGGTAATGATTTTGAAGTCCACTGCATACTCTGATGTTTCATTTCTGGGTCGAATCAAAACAGCAACACTCATCTCCAGTGACAATACGGTCGATCTTGATAAGTCTGGATGAAGTCTTTGCATGAAGTTGCTTCTGCTCATTCATGAGGCACAAACTTTGGAAGACCTTCCTTTTCACTAAATCTTCATGCAGAATTTAATGAACTGTCTCTTTATTCATATACAACTCATCATTCTGAGGATCAAAACGACCTCTTACTATGCAACAATTACCCAAACTTTTGCCACTCTTTCCTCCTTTCAAGAGGTTGATGGTTTGATATGATTTTTATGGCACAAGGGCAACTAAGGCTATGATGTGCCAAGTCCAAGAGGTTGATGTATTCCCACTTCTTGAGACATCGCAAACATCACCTTCTTTGAACTACTTATACCATTTAAATTCTGGTATGACAATGTTTCATCACCATTCGCCACCAAACATCTAACATTTCACATGTTCCTGTTACAGATTTTCCCATTCAAGATTTAATATTTTTTCATTGTTCCACTGCAAATTTTGGCACAGATTGTTAACACTACTAAGGAAACTGGTTATTACTTGCAATCTGTAGTCTACTGGACAATCTCTGCACCACCATCTCGTGGAGGAAGTTTGAACTATAACATACCACTTCCATTTATTTTCAAACTCATTGAACATGACTGCAACAGCATCAGTCCAGGAACTTTATTGCCTCCCTCTCTCCCTCCCCCCACAAATGAACCATATGCCAAAGTCAAAAAATATAAATATTTTGTTCATATTCTGGGACACCATATAAGGTCAAAGGATTTCATATGATAAAGAGAATACAAGAACATCACCATATTTAGTAGTCATGTGGCCACGAACCATGGTGGCTTGAATGCTTGTACTTCGACCCTTGCACTTGCCTTTTGACTTTAAAATAAGTGGACATCAAGAATTTGTAAGATAAGAAAACACGAGGTTTTGAATCAAAACAGGCTCTTGCAAGAAAGCAAAGGCTTTCCAAAGCATGGAAGGAAAACAGGTTTTTTGGAAAAAAAAGCAGCTTTTTTAAAGTCCACTTTGCACTACATTAAATTTCACTGCAAAATACACATTTAATATTAAAATACTAAAACTATATGATTGTTTACCAGTACAGTATGCTTTTAAACATTGGCTTACCTAAAATTTTTCTGTCTGTGGATTTCAGGTGGATATTCTATTAGACATCAATTGATTTTAATTGTTTCAAGAAAGATATGTTGCAGACAATCCATTCTTCCGAAATGAAGAGTCAACATTTTGTTCATAACAAAGCTCTGCTGTATTGATTTGGCCATCAAGATTTCCAAAGCTTCACCAGAAATTAATTTTTTTAACTTAATTTAGAAAAACAAAACTTCGATTATATTTCAAACTTCCTGTGCAGTTGTTAGTTTTTCAGGTTGCTGAGAGGATTTTCTGAAACAGAGTCAGCAGATATCAATCTAATACTGATGAGAAGTTAAATGAATTTATAATAACAGAAAATAAAGTAGAGGAACATTGTAGCAGCTAAAAATGAATAGAGCATCTGGGGCTAATGTAATTTATCCAATTATGCTAAAACAAGCTGCAAAGGAGATAGTTAAACCTTTGGCCAGAAAGCATCTTTGGATTCTAGAGAAGTATTACAAAGATAGCTCAAAAGTGGGAAACTAGACCTGTAAGGTTAACCTCTGTACAAGTGAAAATAGAGTCAATAGTTAAACCAGCAATGCAAGATCATCTTGATATAGGTCGAGTCATTAGAACAGCACTAAAAATTTATCAAATGGAGATCATGCCTAGCCACTCTGATTAGCAACTATGAGGCTGTCACAAAGGAACTAGATGCACAAAGAATAATTCTGACAGAATATACAGTAAATTTCAGTTATAACACTCCTGCTTATATCACTTACCCACATTTAAATGTTTTTTTTTTGTGGAAAAGAAAAGAGCATTAGTAAGAAAAAATGAGTGATTTGGATATCAGTTTCAATTATCCATGATCACATTTTAAAGTGGTTTGGTTGCTTTACACTGAAGCAAATCATTTTAAAGTGCATGTATTCGTTTAAACATTAAAAAATATTAATATTAAACCAATAGCAGCAAACTCAATTTTTACCAACCTCCAAAATTATATCTTACTGTATTTTCAATTTTTAATGCTCACATTTACTTACTTGGAATGTAAGAGTGTCTCTAATGAGTACCAGAGAAAACAATAGCAATGCTGTAGTGAACACACTGCTAGCAGTCAACATAGGTGGCATTATAAGGGCAAACAGTATGTGGAAATCAAAGGTCAACATGTTTGTTGTTTGGTTTTTTTTTTTTTTTTTTTTTTTAGGAGCATTAGCAACTAAGGCCATATTGCTCCAGGATATGCAGTGGTCATTCCTTAACCTTTCCGCATCCTCCGTATTTGGTGGTGACGGGCTCGAACCCCGGTCTAATCAAGAAGCGTGTGCTACGCACTGCTGCTCCTTCCCACCTGGCTACGGAGGCACCAGGGGTCAACATGTGTCTCCACAGCCGAGTAAAACAGAAAAAGAAGGATCATAAAAAATAATAAGTGCCTTTATAAATTTCTGTTAAAAATCTAATGAGGAATGAGAAAGGAAACAGACATCCCTTTGTCTCTCTGGTGATCTTTCTATCAACCTCCCAATGGTTACACCAAAATTTTTGAGTTGAAAACTAAACAGTTCTCAACACTAGCTGAATTAGTTCATATACAGTGGTACCTTGGATTACGAGTAACTTGGTCTGCGAGTGTTTTGCAAGACGAGCAAAAATTTTTAATAAATTTTAACTTGATAAACGAGCGAGGTCTTGCAATACGAGTACAGTCAGTCCTCGTATAACACGTGTTTACACTACACGAATTCGATCATACACGATTTATAAATAGAGGAACGATATCTTATATAACACGAACCGAATTCGCTTATGCACGATTCGCCTTTGTGTTTACAAGAAATGGCAGTCGAACGCAGAATCACCCCAAATGAACGCAACACGATGGGAATGAAGAGAAGATTCCGAAAATGTATTTATGTGTTTTATATCAGTGAAGGGGAAACACATTTCACCATAATAACGTTAAAACCAACACAATTCCAGCTATCGGTATACAGTAATCGCAAATGCAATTAGACCGAGTTTACTACCAGTTTATAACAGATTCCACTAGCAGAAACGCAACTGGAAATTGTTTTTATTGTTTTATTGTAGTAACCCCTTGAAATGTGCTTTAGGAAAATGTGAGGTTTAATAGTGTATCTCTGCCTTTATGGTGTTGTTTATTCAGTTGCTACACGGGCGCAGCTTTGTTTATGTGTATCAAGGGTGCCTCCTCATTTTGTAATTGTGCTTTATTTCCTAAAAATTGCCTACCGAGCGTCACGTGATCACGTGCTGCTCGGGATTGTGGTTAATCGTCTCGCATGTTCGGTCTCAGTCGGCATACCTCATTCGTATACAGTCAACATTGTAGTGAACATTCGTGCTAGCGTTGTGACCACGTGTATGTGCGTAAAGCAATTTTTTTTTTTTGTGTTCAAATTTAGTGACTGTTATTTATTAACTGTACACTACGAAAATGGCCCCAATGAAGAAGAGGGTTGAAAAGGAAGGCGGTAAGAAGAAGGAGATGATTACGGTAGAAATTAAGAAGGAAATCATCGAGAAGCACGAACAAGGTATGAAAGTGGCCGCCATCGCAAGATTTTATAAGAAGTCTACGTCAACAATTTGCACCATATTAAAGAAGAAAGAAGAACTAAGGGGACTAGATGTAGCAAAAGGAGTCACGAGAATATCAAAGCAACGGCCACGTATTCTGGAAGATGTTGAAAAGTTGCTTTTGGTGTGGATAAATGAGAAGCAACTAGCAGGTGATACTGTGACCGAGAACTTGATCTGTGAGAAGGGAAAGGCCTTGTACGCCGACCTCGTCAGTAAACAGCCAGGTACGTCTTCAGAAAACGAAGAAGGCTTCAAGGCGAGCAGGGGATGGTTTGATAACTTTAAGAGGAGAAGTGGCATCCATAGTGTTGTGAGGCACGGAGAGGCTGCGAGTTCGGACGCTAAGGCAGCTGAGGCGTTCGTTGCCGAGTTCCAGAAGCTCATGGTTTCCGAGTGTTACCTGCCGCAGCAAGTTTTTAATTGCGATGAAACGGGGCTTTTTTGGAAAAAGATGCCAAAGAGGACCTACATTACAGCAGAAGAGAATGCAATGCTCGGTCACAAGCCCATGAAAGACCGTCTCACCCTCTTGCTGTGCGCTAATGCAAGCGGTGATTTCAAAGTCAAGCCCCTGCTCGTGTATCATTCTGAGAATCCACGAGCCTTCAAGAAATGCAAGGTGCAGAAGAGCCAGTTAAATGTTATGTGGAGGTCCAACAGCAAGGCTTGGGTCACCCGTATCTTGTTCGTTGAGTGGATCAATGAGGTCTTCGGTCCTGCAGTGAAGAAATACCTTTTAGAAAAAAAACTGCCACTCAAAGTCTTGCTGGTTATGGATAATGCTCCTGCTCATCCTCCAGACCTTGAGAACGACTTACTGGAAGAATTCGAATTCATTAAGGTCCAGTTCCTTCCTCCCAACACCACTCCATTACTCCAGCCCATGGATCAGCAAGTCATTTCAAACTTTAAAAAGCTTTACATCAAGGCACTATTTCAGCGATGCTTCGAGGTGACCGAAGAAACTAACCTTACCCTCCGAGAGTTTTGGAAAAATCATTTCCACATCGTAAACTGCCTCAAAATCATCGATAAAGCCTGGGATGGGGTCACCAAGAGAACCCTCAATTCTGCTTGGAAAAAACTGTGGTCTGATTGCGTTGAGGGGTTTGCTCATGAACAGGAGCTGCCAGTTGTCGATGAAATTGTGTCCTTGGGGACGACCATGGGACTGGAGGTGAATAACGACGACATTCAAGAGCTGGTGGAGGAATATGACCAGGAGTTTACCATCGACGAACTGATGGATCTGCATCGCGAGCAACAGCAAGGGGTGATGGAGGAGATCTCGTCTGAGGAGGAGGAGAAAAAAATGGAGAAATCCCTCTCTTCAAATGAGATTAGGGAGGTGTGTAAAATGTGGGAAACAGTGCAAAATTTTGTAGAAAAACACCACCCGAATAAGGCTGTGGCAGTGCAAGCGATGAATCTGTTTAACGACAATGCAATGTCATATTTCCGCGAAATCCTCAAAAGGAGGCAAAAGCAAGTGTCATTGGAGAGGTTCTTTGTTAAAGTCGCACAAAAAGAAAAAGTCAACAGATAGTAGTGATTCCGTTAGTGACAGTGAAAGTCGTTCTACCCAATAATTAATAAATTCGATTGCTTTTAAAAATATAAAAAGGTATGTATGTATTTTGTATTAATCATTTTTACAGTATGTGAATATTTTTGAGTTTTGGAACAAATCATCTGAGTTTCCATTATTTCTTATGGGGAAATTCGCTTTGATATACGAGTGCTTTGGATTACGAGCACGTTTCCGGAACGAATTATGCTCGCAAACCAAGGTACCACTGTATTTTGAAGCTTGAGATACTGTTATTGTGCTTACTCCACAGTGACAGTTAGGTGGCTACAGCCCTGTGCATTGACTTGATATTCAATATTACATAATACTAGTATATAAGATGTTTACAATTTGATTAATACTATTCTGTTTATTTATGTGCCTCATGTTAACTACACAAACTAATATTTTTTCAAAAATGTCCTTATCTTTTCATCATGTAAAAAAAAAAAAAAAATATGAAGCTGGCCACCTGACATACTTGGCCATATTTTTAAGAACCCAGAAAAATTTTATTAATCATATGTTATTTGACTATCCCTCCTTAACTTGACCACCCATTTTTTTTTATTTTTGTATCTTGATTGCCTTCTTACATTATGCTCTGATTTTTTATATATTTTAGCCTTTCTAGAAAGGTGGTTTTTTTTTTTTTTTTTTTTTTTGGTACCTGCCTAAGTTAAAAAAAAAAAAGAGTCATATTAGGCCCACCCAAGACTGAACTTTGGTCGATTTGCCTGTTTTGCTATACAAAAGACCCAAGTTTCCAGGAGGAAGGACCTTGCTATCCATGCCTGAAAATGACTAACTAAACCAAAGAGTGAAGAAAAATCCCACAAAATTTCCTTGCATCATTGACAGGGTTCAAACTTGGGCCTTTTCCACAAAGTGTGGAGACGATGGTGACCATAACTACTGTGTGACCCATAACAGGTAAAAGGAGCAACCAAGTGGAGAGGCTTTCACATTTTTACAGACTGGTTAAAAAAAAAAAAATTAAGTGCATGGAGAGGGACTGATCTAGAGAAGTAGTATAGTTATGAAAATTCAGTTCTATGACCATACAAAATATGATGAAATTACACTAAGTTTTTTTAGTGCACCAACTTTATCAAAAGAAAATGCTTTATTAAAATTTAATAAAACTTCAGGACACAGCTTAACTGACAACAATAACTAATGAAACAAATGCAGCAATGTTCAGCACTGTTTACTGATGCAGAGAAGAAATATATACATAAAACGGAATCTTGCATGCAATTGGTATTGTATTATTGAGTGAGTGGTAGGGGAATTCAATTTTTTAATTGTGGTAAATAGGTAGCTCTAAAGTTCAAATCATGTAGGTTGGCATTAGTTGAATAATTTTGTTATAAATTATGATTAATTTAACTTCCAAGCATAGCGGCCTAATACATATAACGCAAACTTGGTAGCATGGTAATATCATTGCTGCATAACTTGTGAATTAGAGTAGGATTGTTATTACATTTAACTTTCCTTTAGAATTGGAAGTGTAGTTATTAGCTCTGATTCTCTGATTACGTTAGTGAACTTGTTACTTATCATTTATAATTGTTTAAGGAACCACATTTGACTTCTGCCATTATTTTTTTGTATTGATAAGAACATTTGAATTTTAATTATATATAATTAATAATGTAAACTTCATAGCATAACAAATATACCTAATGCAGTAATAGTGTTATTAATGCATTAGGTATAATTGTTTAATGTAGTACAGTATTTTAATTATATTAAATTTGAACAAAAATCATGCATCAGACAAGAGCAGAAAAGCAAAGCGCTCAAGCTATTGGGAATGCCTTGGCTCTGGGGAGAACTTAGGGGGCAGTTGTCCTCAGAATCATGGCCTTATAAAATGTACTGCTTGTTTGAAGTTTTTGGAGGTTTCAAGGAACAGGACATGATATTGCCAAGTGGGATGTCTTTTTTTGTGTGCTCGATGTAAGGAATGTGATGATATTAGGCATCAACACAGCATTCTTATGGGTTATGAGAGCTTGAAGAACAGAGCGGATGCCCTTTGAAGGATTTAAATTGGGGGACTCCCATCAAGATCTCAGCTGCCCACATCAATGCCAGGACTTGCAGTTGATAATCAGGCAACACAGCAACAACCCCCACAGCAGAATACACTGGTTCCACAGGAGCTAATTTTTGTCAGTGACTCAATTGTCAGGGAAATTGGAAATATATTGTGCAAAAAGGATGAGTGGAATAGGACCAGGGTAAGTCTGCCAGGACAAAAGATGATGATGCTGTAGAACAGATATATTTTAAGGGTACAAAAGATGATACTGTTGCACACATTGACAATAGTACCATTAAGAGTATGAGATTTGCAGACTTACTTAACAAGTGAGTGATTGAAAAAAAGTAGCGAGTTAGGGTTAAATTTGAAAGTGTCTGCAATTCTGCCCAGACACTATAGAACAGGGTATATGAAAGCCTTATCAATCAATTTGGCCCTAGAGAGGTTGTGAAAAGATGATGTGGTAGACTTTTTCTTAATATGCTTGTTAACAGGAGACACTGCTTCTACAGGGATAGGAGACACTTAAATAGAAAATAGAATGGGGAGGGATACACAGATTAATACATTAACAATAGCTGTAGGCTGAGATGCAAGTGATTCTTGCACTGCTTCTATTGAACGAGCAAAGCCTTGAAAGCAAGGTGCTGAGGATTTCAAGGACTGCCGGAAGTCATCATGAAACAAATAAATACGTAGGCTGTTAGGGTAACTAAGAGTAAGAGAACAGGTGCATGTATATTGTAGGTACACCAATACTAGAAGCATAGTAAATAAATTGGATACTGTTGGGATATCAGAGAAGTGCTATCACTCAAATATAAGGGATGAAGAATTTGAACATGTGGAGTACAGTGTGTACACAAATGACTTTCTATTTTATTTATTTATTGATTTAGTGTATATGTGGCCCAACCAAACTATGAAACTCCATGAATACAGAAAGGACAGATAAGAGAGGAAGTTGGGGGGGGGACTATGTTCTTAGTTAAGAAGCACATAAAATTTAAAGCACACACAAAATTATTCTGGAGTGACATAACCACTGAGAAAGGGAATATGAATAGGGGTGTGTGTTTTATAGGCTGATTAGAATAATGGGCAATTGTGCACAGAAATAGAATGGGACCAGTAAATCAGGATGTCTTATAATAGGGGATTTTAACTTTCCAGATATTCTTAGCCATATGGTACAAGGAAGCCTTTGTCTGGTGAAGCTCATGCTGCACCAGACAAAAAAAAAAAAAAAAAAAAAAATTTGAATTATCCCGAGAGAGAGAGAGAGAGAGAGAAGGAAATCACCAAGAGAGAGAAGGATGATGATATCCAGCTCAGAACCTAGGTGTGCCAAGCCACCAGATGTGAGCCCCTACAGTTAATATTGACTGGAACTATTGGGTTGGTCACTAGCAAGACTTTTGTGACTTTATTAGCATTTAGCATTAACAAGGGTGCATGATACAAGAAAGCAAGCTCATATAGCATCAGCAAAAAAAAAAAAAAAAAAACCACACACCCCTTCTCATTTTACTCATCCACCTGCTCCAAATGTTTGTCTAGTTCTGCCTTGAATCTGTTTAAGCTATAAACTTCTACGACAGATGGAAGTTTGTTCCAGCAAGCAAGCAACCACCCGCTGATTAAAGGCAAAATTCCGCACATCTATCCTACAACTGTGTTTCCACAATTTGAATTTGTGCCCTCTCAAGCGATTATTCTGAGCAAGAGGAAGAATTCCATCAGCATTGAGGCTTTATACACCGCAATCAGATCACCCTGCAGGTGCCTAGTCTCTGGACACTGTAATTTGCAAAACTTAAGCCTTTCTTCGTAAGAGCAACCCTTTGTTCCATTGACTAATCTTGTTGCCCTTCTCTGTAGGTGTTCCAACAGCTCTATATCCTTCTGAAAATGAGGCCTCCAGACCTGTTTACAGTACTCAAGGTGTGGCCTTATTAGCATTAGCATTAGTAGAGGCATTTGATGCAAGAAAGCAAGCTTATGCAGCATCAGCCGAAAAATAAATAAATAAATAATAACCACTTCCACTTCACCCCTCTGTTCGTTCAAAATATCTGTCCAGCTGAGCCTTAAACTTATTTAGGCTATCAACTTCAACGACAAGGGATGGAAGTCGGTTCCAACAACCAACCACCCGCTGGCTAAAGGCAAATTTCCTCACATCTATCCTACATCTGTCTTTCCTCAATTTGAATTTATGCCCTCTCAGGTGATTATTCTGAGCAAGAGTAAGAATCCCATCAGCATTGAGCATGCTCAAACCATTCGAGGCTTTATACACCTCTATCAGATCACCTCGCTGGTGCATAGTCTCCAGACACTGTAATTTGCAAAACTTAAGCCTTTCTTCGTAAGAGCACCCCTTTGTTCCATTCACTAATCTTGTTGCCCTTCTCTGTACTCGTTCCAGCAGCTCTACATCCTTCTTGAAATGAGGCCTCCAGACCTGTATACAGTACTCTAGGTGTGGCCTGACCATTGCCTTATACAAGGGAATAATCACCTCCTTATCCCAACTAGAAAAATTCCTATATATCATTGACAATACACCATGAGCTACTCTTCCAGCCTGTCTGTACTACTCAGATAACTTCATATCTGACTGCACAACCACCTCCAGGTCACTTTCATTCTCTACCACTGTCAGTGTAGTACTACAGAGTTGATACGTTGCTCTGGGGTTGCTGTTTCCCATATGTAGTACTTTACATTTGTCAATGTTAAACTTCATTTGCCACCTCTCAGCCCATCTGCTCAACTTTTCCAGATCCTGTTGCAGTAGCATAGTGTCAGTAGCATCCTTGACAACCCTGCCAACCTTCGTATTGTCTGCAAAGTTGGACATTAAGCTTGATATACCATCATCAATATCATTTCTAAATACAGAAAACAATAATGGACCCAATACCGAACCCTGAGCGACTCCACTAATAACATTAGTGCACGATGAGCAGTGTACATTGATTACCACTCTGTCTTCTCCCTCTCAACCACCCCTTTATCCATAGCAGCAATTTGCCTCCAATGCCACACTGCTCCAATTTGTGCAGCAGTCTTCCATGTGCAACAGTATCAAAAGCCTTTCGAAGATCCAAGTATATAATATCAAATTATTCCCTGCATCCAGTTCTTTTGTGACTGCATCATAGTATCCAATCAAATTGGTCAGGAAAGACTTCCCCTTAACAGAACCATGCTGTGTCTGAGCTATAACTGAAGTCTTGTCTAGATGATTCTGCAGTGCTTCTTTAACCAGTGCCTCCATTAATTTTCCGGGAACAGAAGTTAAACTAACAGGTCTATAATTACTTGTGTCACCCTTTGATCCTCCTTTGTAAATTGGGGTCACATTTGCACATCTCCAGTCCATGGGTACTTCCCCTGAGTCCAAGGAAGCTCTCATAATTATGGCTATGAGTTTGCTTACTTCCTTTGCTGCCTCCTTTAATATAACCGGATAGATCCCATCCACCCCAGGTGCCGTTCTTGTATTTATCTTCAACAAATTCTCCTCCACTTTACTCTCAGTTATTACAACATTCTCTAGCTTACTGCCAGAGTTGAATACACCTCTGGCATTCCCCTCGCTGAATAACTCCTCATGTGTGAATGTCGATGCAAAATATTCATTTAGTTTGTTAGCTACCTGAGCAGGATCATCAACAGTTGACCCATCGATATCAAGTGGACCAATCTGATTCATCCCCTTCCTTCTAGAGTTTACATAAGTAAAGAACTCTTTGCTGTTTTTCTTTGCATCCCTTGCCAAAGATTTCTCGTAATCTGCCTTCACCTGCCTAACCTCCTTTGTAACTTGGTTACAGATCAACTTGTATCTATCATAGGCTTCTGTGTCACGTATTAATTTGTATGTATCCCATGCATTTTTCTTCTCTGCCATATGTCTCATTAGTTCATCTGACATCCATTTAGGCCTAAACCTTAAACAATATTTCTTAGTTAGTATGTAAAGCCTAGTAGCTTCCAAGATAAGTTCTTTGAATGCTTCCCATTTTGAATTTGCTGTTGGTAACATCATCAGTTGGTCCCACTGTATAGAATTTAAATACTGTCTCAGTCCATCATAGTCGCCTTTACGAAAGCAATAACCCTTCCCTTTACCCCTAATGGTTGTTACCTCTGAGTAAATCCCACTTCAACACACTGATCACTGCCACCTAGTGGTGCAGATTCTTAATGCAAGAAGAATCACTACTGATAATCAAATCAAGAGTATTACTCCCTCTAGTTGCCTCCCGAACATGCTGATGTAGAAAACAATCATCCAATAAATCCACAAAAGCCTTGCTAGTGTGTGAGTGACCAGCCCCCAAATTCCAGTCAATATCTGGGAAATTAAAATCCCCCATTATAAGACTCTCTGATTTACTTGCCCACTCTATTTCACTGTACAGTTTCTTATTAATCTCAGAGTCATTAGGCCTATAGCACACTCCTACTCTCAATTTTGATCTCCCAATGCTTATGTCACACCAAACTGACTCGACACTGCACTGTCCAGCAATGTCGACTGGCTTCACTTCCTTGGATTTTATGTATTTCTTAACTAATAACCTAAGCCCTCTTCCCTTCCTATCCTGTCTATCCTTTCTGTAGACATTGTACTCCCCAAATTCCAGTTCTGCATTCCTTATATCTGTGTGACACCACGTCTCTGAAATCCCCACAATATCTGCCTTTGATGTTTCGAGCAATACCTCAAATTTATTTACTAAACTCCTAGCATTGGTGTACACGCAAGTATACATGCACCTGTTCTTTTCTTAGCTACCCTAACACAACCCATGTGTTTACTTGTACCACAATGATTCCCAGCAGTCTCTGAAATATCCTGCATCTTATTTTCCAGGCTGCGGCTCATTCCAATAGAAGCAGTGCAAGAATCACTTTCACCTCTGCCAGTGGCTACTGGCAATCTATTAGTCCTTGTATCCCCCCAATCTAGTAGTTTTCTGACCCACCTAACACTGACTCGATAGCATCAGCAAACATTCTAGCACCCTTTCTATTCAAGTGTATCCCATCCCTGTAGAAGCAGTCTCTCCTGTTAACAAGTACAGACCAGGCTGAAAAAAAAATTCTACCCCTTGAGCCTTGCACAATCTTTCCAGGGCCGAATTGATCGACAGGGCTCTGATCATATACTCTCTCCTATCATGTCTGGGCAGAATTGCAGCACTTTCAAATTCAACCCTAATTCACGGCTTTTTTTCAACAGTGACCTGTACTTGTTAAGTAATTCTGCCTGTCTCCTACTCTTAATATCATTAGTGCCAACGTGTACAACTATATCACCTTTTGTGCCCTTAAAAGATGATATCCGCTCTACAACGTCATCAACCTTCGCCCCTGGCCGACATACAAGGGGATAATCAGCTCCTTATCCCTGCTGGAAAAATTCCTTTATATCACTGAAAAGACACCATGAGCTGCTCTTGCAGACCACCTGCACTGCTCAGAAAACTTCATATCTGCCTGCACAATTAACCCCAGGTCCTTTTCACTATCTCTGTCAGTGTAGTACCACAGAGTTGATATATTACTCTGGGGTTACTGTTTCCCACATGCAGTACTTTACATTTGTCAATGTTAAACTTCTGTGCCACCTCTCAGCCCATCTACTCAACTTTTCTGGATCCTGTTTCAGCATCCTGTTTCATTAGTGTCATTAGCAACTCTGCTGACCTTCGAATACTCTGCAAACTTGGACATTAAGCCTGATATACCATCATCAATATTATTAATGAATACAGAAAACAACAATGGACCCAACACTGAACCCTGGGGGACTCCACTAATAACATTAATCAATGTGTGCTGCTCTTCGTGGACTAATGTTATTAGTGGAGTCCCACAGGGTTCGGTGTTGGGTCCACTATTGTTTTGTATATTTATCAATGATATTGATGAAGCTATATCTGGCTTAATGTCAAAGTTTGCAGATGATACAAAGTTGGCAGGGTTGTTAATGACAGTAATGGCAGTGTGCTACTGCAACAGGATCTAGATAATTTGGGCAGATGGGCTAAGAAGTGGCAACTGAAGTTTAACCTTGACAAATGCAAAGTACTGCATGTGGGTAGAAGCAACTCCAGAGAAACGTACCAACTGTGTGGTACTACACTTAAGGATATATAGGAATTTTGCTAGCAGGGAAAAGGTGATTGTCCCTCTGTATAAGGCAATGGTCAGGCCACGCCTTGAGTACTACGTACAGGTCTGGAGGCCTCATTTTAGGAAGGATGTAGAGAAAGGCTTGAGAAGGGCAACAAGATTGGTAAGGGGAATGAAGGGATCCACTTACCTAGAGAGGCTTAAGTTCTATAAATTGCAGTGGCTGGAGACTAGGCACCTGCACGGTGATCTGATTGAGGTGTATAAGGCCTCGAATGGGTTGAGCACACTGAATTCTGATGGGTTCCTTCCAATTGTTCAGATGACGAACCTATGGGGGCATAAATTCAAATTAAGAAAGGACAGATGTAGAATAGATGTGCGGAAATTTGCCTTTAGCCAGCGGGTGGTTAATTGCTGGAACAAACTTCCATCTGCCGTTGTGAAGTTGGTAGGTTGAATAAATTTAAGGAGGAACTGGACAGGCATTTGGAGGGAATGGTGGTTTTTTTTTTTTTTGGCTGATTAGCATTAGTAGAGGAATTTGATGCAAGAAAGCAAGCTTATGCAGCATCAGCGAAAAAAAAATAATAAATAAATAAAAAATAACCACTTCCACTTCACCCCTCTGTTCGTTCGAAATACCTGTCCAGCTGAGCCTTAAACTTATTTAGGCTATCAACTTCCACTACAAGGGATGGAAGTCTGTTCCACCAACCAACCACCCGCTGGCTAAAGGCAAATTTCCTCACGTCTATCCTACATCTGTCTTTCCTCAATTTGAATTTATGCCCTTTCAGATGATTATTCTGGGCAAGAGGAAGAATCCCTTCAGCATTGAGCATGCTCAAACCATTCAAGGCTTTATACACCTCTATCAGATCACCTCGCCGGTGCCTAGTCTCCAGACACTGTAATTTGCAAAACGTAAGCCTTTCTTCGTAAGAGCACCCCTTTGCTGCATAAGCTCATACACTTGCATTCTTGCATCACATGCCACTACTACTACATTAGTCCAGGAAGAGCAGTGTCCATTGACTACTACTCTGTCTTCTCCCACTCAACTATCCTTTATCCATAGCAGCAATTTGCCTCCAATGCCACATTGCTCCAATTTGTGCAGCAGTCTTCCATGTGCAACAGAAACAAAAACCTTTCTAAGATCCAAATATATGATATCAAAATTATTCTTTGCATCCAGTTCCTTTGTGACCACATCATAGTATCTAACTAAACTGGTCAGGGAAGACTATCCCTTAACAAAACCATGCTATGTCCGAGCTATAACTGAAGTCTTGTCTAGATGATCCTGCAGTGCTTCTTTAACCAGTGCCTCCATTAATTTTCCTGGAACAGAAGTTAAACTAACAGGTCTGTATTTACCTGCATCTCCCTTTGATCATCCTTTCTGAATTGGGGTCATATTTGCACATCTCCTCTCCATGGGTACTTCCATTGAATCCAAGGAAGCTGTCATAATTATGGATAAGGGTTTGCTTACTTCCATTGCTGCCTCCTCTAATATAACTGGATAGATTCTATCCACCCCAGGTGCCTTTATGTTCATCTTCAACAATTTATCCTCCACTTTACTCTCAGTTATTACAAGATTATCTAGCTTACTGCCAGAATTTAATACACCTCTGGCATTCCACTCCCTGAATAACTCCTCATGTGTGAACGTAGATGCAAAATATTCATTTAGTTTGTTAGCTACCTGAGCAGGATCATCAACAGTTGAACTATCAATATAAAGTAGACCAATCTGATTCATTCCCTTCTAGAGTTTACGTACGTAAAGAACTCTTTGGTGTTTTTCTTTACATCCTTTTCCAAAGATTTCTCGTAATCTGCCTTACCTCCGTTGTGGCTTGGTTACAGACCAACTTATATCTATTATAGGCTTCTGTGTCACTTGTTAATTTATATGTATCCCATGAATTTTTATTTTCTGCCACATGTCTAATTAGTTCATCTGACATCCAATTTTGGCCTAAATCTTGAATATTATTTCTTAGTTGGTATGAAAAGCCTAGTAGCTTCCAAGATTATTTCTTTGAATGCTTCCCATTTTGAATTTGCTGTTGGTAACATCATCAGTTGGTCCCACCTTATAGAATTAAAATACTGTCTCAGACCCCCATTGTCACCTTTATGAAAGAAAAAAATCCTTCCCTTTACCCCTGATGGTAATTTCCTCTTTGAGTAAATCTCACTTCAGCACAATGTGATCACTGATACCTAGTTGTTCCTTTATCTGCAGATTCTTAATGCATGAAGAATCACTGCTGATAATCAGATCAAGAGTATTACTCCCTCTAGTTGCCTCCTAAACATGCTGCTGTCGAAAACAATTTATCCAATAAATCCACAAAAGCCTTGCTAGTGTACGAGTTGATCAACCCAAATTTCCAGTCAATATTAAGGAAATTAAAATTAGCATTAGCATTAGTAGAGGCATATGATGCAAGAAAGCAAGCTTATTCAGCATCAGCCAAAAAAAAAAAAAAACAACCACTACTCCCATTTCACCCCTCAATTCGTTCGAAATACCTGTCCAGCTGAGCCTTAAATTTGTTTAGGCTATCAACTTCAACAACAAGCGATGGAAGTCTATTCCACAAACCAACTGCCCGCTGGCTAAAGGCGAATTTCCGCACATCTATCCGACATCCGTCCTTCCTCAATTTGAATTTATGCCCTCTCAGGTGATTATTCTGAGCAAGAGGAAGAATCCCATCGGCATTGAGCATGCTCAAGCCATTCAAAGCCTTGTACACCTCTATCAGATCACCTCGGCGATGCCTAGTCTCCAGGCTCTGTAATTTGCAAAACTTAAGCCTTTCTTCGTAAGAGCAACCCTTTGTTCCATTAACTAATCTTGTTGCCCTTCTCTGTACTCGTTCCATCAGCTCTACATCCTTCTTGAAATGAGGCCTCCAGACCTGTATACAGTACTCAAGGTGTGGCCTGACCAATGCCTTATACAAGGGAATAATCACATCCCTGTCCCTGCTAGAAAAATTCCTGTATATCATTGACAAGACACCATGAGCTACCCTTGCAGCTCGTCTGCACTGCTCAGAGAACTTCATATCTGCCTGCACAATTACCCCCAGGTCCTTTTCATTCTCTACCACTGTCAGCGTAGTACCACAGAGTTGATACGTTGATCTGGGGTTACTGTTTCCCATATGTAGTACTTTACATTTGTCAATGTTAAACTTCATTTGCCACCTCTCAGACCATCTGCTCAACCTTTCCAGATCCTGTTGCAGCAGCATAGTATCAGTAGTGTCCTTAACAACCCTGCCAACCTTTGTATCGTCTGCAAACTTGGACATTAAGCCTGATACACCATCATCAATATCATTTATAAATACAGAAAACAACAATGGACCCAACACTGAACCCTGAGGAACTCCACTAATAACATTAGTCCACGTTGAGCAGTGTCCATTGATTACCACTCTCTGTCTTCTGCCACTCAACCATCCCTTTATCCATAGCAGCAATTTGCCTCGAATGCCACACTTCTCCAATTTGTGCAGCAGTCTTCCATGCGCAACAGTATCAAAAGCCTTTCTAAGATCCAAATATATAATATCAAAGTTATTCCCTGCATCCAGTTCTTTTGTGACTAGATCATAGTATCCAATCAAATTGGTCAGACAAGACCTGCCCTTAACAAACCCATGCTGTGTCTGAGCTATAACTGAATTCTTGTCCAGATGATCCTGCAGTGCTTCTTTAACCAGTGCCTCCATTAATTTTCCTGGAACCGAAGTTAAACTAACAGGTCTATAATTACTTGTGTCAGCCTTTGATCCTCCTTTGTGAATTGGGGTTACATTTGCACATCTCCAGTCCATGGGTACCTCCCCTGAGTCCAAAGAAGCTCTCATAATTATGGCTAGGGGTTTGCTTACTTCCTTTGCTGCCTCCTTTAATATAACTGGATAGATCCCATCCACCCCGGGTGCCTTTTTTATGTTTATCCTCAACAATTTCTCCTCCACTTTCCTCTCAGTTATTAGAAAATCATCTAGCTCACTGCCAATGTTTACTTCACCTACGACATTCCCCTTCCTGAATAACTCCTCATGTGTGAATGTAGATGCAAAATACTCGTTTAGATTGTTAGCCACCTGAGCTGGATCCTCAACTGTTGAACCATCAACATCCAGTGGACCAATCTGATTCATCCCTTTCCTTCTTGAGTTTCAATAGGTAAAGAACTCTTTTCTGTTCTTCTTTGCATCCTTTGCCAAGGATTTCTCATAATCTGCCTTTGCCTGCCTAATCTCCTTTGTGACTTGGTTACAGACCAACTTATATCTATCATAGGCTTCCACGTCACCCATTAATTTGTATGTATCCCATGCATTTTTCTTCTCTGCCATATGTCTCATTAGTTCATCTGACAACCATTTAGGCCTGAACCTTGAACAATATTTCTTGGTTGGTATGTAAAGCCTGGTAGCTTCCAAGATTAGTTCCTTGAATGCTTCCCATTTTGAATTTGCTGTTGGTAACATCATCAGTTGGTCCCACTGTATAGAATTTAAATACTGTCTCAGACCATCATAGTCGCCTTTACGAAAGCAAAAACCCTTCCCTTTACCTCTGATGGTAGTTACCTCCTTGAGTAAATCCCACTTCAGCACACTGTGATCACTGCCACCCAGTGGTTCATTTATCTGCAGATTCCTAATGCATGAAGAATCACTACTGATAATCAGATCAAGAGTATTACTCCCTCTTGTTGCCTCACGAACATGCTGGTGTAGAAAACAATCATCCAATAAATCCACAAAAGCCTTGCTAGTGTGTGAGTGACCAACCCACAAATTCCAGTCAATATCTGGGAAATTAAAATCCCCCATTATAAGACTCTCTGATTTACTGGCCCATTCTATTTCCCTGTACAGTGTCTTATTATACTCATCAGAGTCATTAGGCCTATAGCACACTCCTACTCTCAATTTTGATTTACCTATGCTTATGTCACACCAAACTGACTCAACACTGCACTGTCCAGCGATGTCAACTGGCTTCACTTCCTTGGATTTTATGTGTTTTTTAACTAATAGCATAACCCCTCCTCCCTTCCTATCCTGTCTATCCTTTCTGTAGACGTTGTACTCCCCAAATTCCAGTTCTGCATTCCTTATATCTGTGTGACACCACGTCTCTGATATCCCAACAATATCTGCCTTTGATGTTTTGAGTAATACCTCAAATTCATCAAATTTATTTACTAAACTCCTAGCATTAGTGTACACGCAAGTATACATGCACCTGTTTCTATTCTTAGCTACCCTAACACAACCCATGTGGTTACTTGTACCGCAATGACTTCCAGAAAATCCCCCATTATAAGACAACTCTGATTTACTGGCCCACTATTTCACTGTACAGTTGTTTTATTTTACTCATCAGAGTCATTAGGCCTATAACACACTCCTACTCTCATTTTTCTTTTCCCAGTGCTTAGGTCACACCAAACTGAAACAGGATGTTTGGTGTGACATAATTGGATGCACTTCTTTAGATTTTATGTTTCTTAACTAACAGCATAACCTCTCCTCCCTTCCTGTCTATTCTTTCTGTACACATTGTATTCCCCAAATTCCAATTCTGCACTGCTTATGTCTGTGCGATATCACAACAATATCTGCCTTTGATGTATTGACTAGCGCTTCAAGCTCATCAAATTTATTAACTATACTCCTAGCATTGGTGTACACACAAGTATACATGCACCTCTTTCTATTCTTAGTTACCCTAATTCAGCCCATGTATTTACTTGTTCGACAATGATTCCCAGCAGTCCTGGAAATCCCCATTGCCTTGCTTTCAGGCTGCTGCTCAATTTTATTTTAACAGAAGCAGTGGAAGAATCTGTGTATTCTCCCAAGCTAGCAGTTTTCCGACCCACCTAACTCTGCCTCAATAGCATCAGCAAATATTCTTGCACCCTTTATTGGATGACTATTTTTTACTACAACATGTTCGAGAGGCAACCAGAGGAAGTAATACTCTTCATCTGATTATCAGCACTGATGACTCATGCATTAGGAATTTACAGATAAAGGAACCACTAGGTGACAGTGATCAGTCTACTGATGTGGGATTTACTCAAAGATGTAACTACCATCAAGGGTAAAGGGAAGGGTTTTTGTTTTCATAAAGGTGACTACAGTGATCTCTGGCAGTTTTTGAATTCTATACAGTGGGATTAACTGATGTTCAAAACAGTGAATTCTACATGAGAAGCCTTCAGAGACTTAATGGAGGCTACTTAGGCTTTTCCATACCAACTAAGAAATACTGTTCAAGGTTTAGGCCTAAATGGATGTCAGATGAATTAATGAGGCTCATGGCAGAGAAGACAAATGCATGGGATGCATATAAAATATCAGGCGATATAGAAGCCTATGGCAGATATAAGCTATTCTGTAAATAAGTCAAAGGAGGTTAGGCAGGTGAAGGTATATTACAAGAAATCTTTGGCAAAGGATGCAAAGAAAAACAGCAAACAATTCTTTACTTATGTAAACTCTAGAAAGAAAAGGGTGAATCAGATTTGTCCACTTAACATAGATATTTGACTATTGATAATCATGCTCAGGTAGCTGAGAAACTGAATGAGTATTTGTTATCAACATTTACACATGGAGTTCTTCAAGGAGGGAAATGCCAGACGTTTATCAAAATCAAACAGGGTGTTAAGTGATTTCTTAATAACTGAGATCAAAATGGAGGAGAAATTGTTGAAGTTAAACATAAGGAAGGCACCTGGGGTGGATGGAATCTATCCAGTTATATTGTAGGAGGCGCAAAGGAAGTAATCAAACCCTTAACCATAATTATGGGAGCTTTCTTGGACTCATGGGAGGTCCTCATGAACTGGAGGTGTGCAAATATATCCCAATTCACAAAGTGGAATTCAAGAGGTGACAAGTAACTATAGACCTGTTAGTTTAACTTGTGTTAAGGGGAAATAATGGAGTCACTGGTTAAAGAAGCATTGCAGGATCATCTAGACAAGACTGCAGTAATAGTTAAGACACAGCATGGGTTTGTTAAAGGGAGGTCTTGTCTGACCAATTTGATTGAATACTATGATGTGGTCACAAAGGAACTTGATGCAAAAAATAATTTTGATATCATATACAGTGAAACTTCCCTTTAAAGGGGAAGTTCCATGGGGAACGAAAATGTTGCCGTTAGAGAGAAGTGTCCGCTAACAAGAAGTCTGAGGGAGAAAAAAAAACAGAAAGAAAGAAAAATCGTTAAACATTTAATGTAAAATTAAATTATATACTGATTTTTCACAATATTTTTGTAAATAATATACATACAATTGTGCTATGCATATTATGACTGTCTTAAGAAAAATACATACAGTAATCACTTATTTTCTTCTGCACCTTCTTCCGGCTGATAATTTTGTTTTCAACATTTGTTTGGAGCGAAGAAACCATCGAAAGTCCTTCAGTAAGATACTTCAGCGGCGAAAAACATTTTTAAACGATTGATTTGTATGAGCGCTTCTTCTATTTTCATCGGTGGTTCATCATTAATATGTTCTTCGACAGAATGACCTCCTTCCATTTTTTCATCCTCATGAGGAACTTCTTGAAAAGTATCGATGATAATGTCGTTGATATCTATAGCACCATCTTTTGTAGTGAGGTTCGAGTCTATATCTTTGTAGCCAGGATCACTTGTAGTTGAAGTATCGTACATTATCAATAGATGTTGAAATTCTTGTTCTTCTTGGTGCTCCACATTGCTGTTCACAACTTCAATTTTTGCGTTTGAGAAGCCAGACTTTACAAAACAGTTCGCAACAGTTTGTTTTCTAATTTTGTTTACTGAAGAGGAAATACATTGAATCGCAATCTAGGATGCTGATTTTCTTTGCAAGGTCACTCGCACTTGTTACATCGTTCATGTTTGCAATGAGATGTCTTAAAACACGTTTTCTGTAGTGAAGTTTAAAATTTTTTTATTTTCCCTTGATCCAAGGGCTGACACTCTGCAGATGTGTTTGGTGACAGAAAAGCGATTTGAATGTTGGACAATTCAATGTGCAGGTGAGATGCAGCATTATCCATGAAAAGAATAATTTTTCTGTTTTGACGAATCATGTTTTGGTTAAAGTGACTTATCCATTCGCTCATGATATCTTGTGTCATCCACGCTTTTTTATTAGACTTCCAGTCAACATTCAAAAGATTCAACTTTATGCCCTTGAAACAACGAGGAACGCTTGACTGTACAATAGTACAGTCAAGCGTTCCTTAATTTTTCCGCACTGGCACTTTTCGTTTTTTAGACTCAGTTTTTTCAGGAAGAGCTTTAAAAAACAACCCTGTTTCATCACAGTTGTAAATATCCTTAGCTTCAAAATCACGACATAAATCTTCCAATTTGACAGTCCACTCTGTTACAACTCCAGTATCAACAGATCCACTTCACCACTTACAGTTTTCCAAAAAATTTTATGCCGAGTTTTGAACTTGTCTAGCCATCCCACAGAAGCTTTGAACTCATTTACTCCCATAGATTTCGCAACCTCCAAAGCCTTTTCCCTAATAATAGGCCCATTAATGGGAATTTTTTTAGCACGTGCGCAACAAAACCACTCATACGTAACATTGTCAATTTGAAGTCCAACAGTTTTCGGGAATGATTTTTGAACCTGATCATTTCCGTGTTGCCAAAATTGTTTGAGCAGTTCATTTTTTTTTTTTTTTTTTTTATTTAGGATGTCGCTTACCTGCGTCTTCCCGATTTTGAATTTTGCAGCGAGAGTGCGAACACTATTTTTTTGCCAATCATACGCATTAATGAGTTCAACTTTCTTTTAAAGTTAAATGTTTACGAGAAGACATTGTGCACTTCACTCGACACTGAACAAAACTGAAACTGGAAAGACGAAAGGCTGACCATATTCCCCCCTCCCCCCCCCCTGCACACACCAAATTCATCAGAAGTTTTACACGTGCCTTAAAATTCTTGAAAAAGGGTTTAGAACCGCGACACAAACCTTGATAAAATTCAGAGAATTGGAAATAGAAAATAAACACACGATTGAGGCAATACGTGGAAGAAAAGTTCCTAGAAAAAGGGCCGCTGTCCGTTATGGGGAGATCAAATTAAGTGCTAATCTAAACGAAATAGTGCAGACTGCCTGTCCGCGTCCATTACAGAGAATGTCCGCTAGACAGAAGTTGCAAACACGTTAAAACCAATGGAGGTGAGTTGGGGAATTTGAAAATGTCCGTTGTAGAGAGATGTCCGTTAGGAGAAGTTTCACTGTACTTGGATTTCAGGAAAGCTTTTTATACTGTTGCATATGGAAGACTGCTGTACAAATTGCAGTGGTATGGCATTAAGGGCAAGTTGCTAAAATGGATAAAGGGATGATGAGTAGGTGATGACAGAAAAATTTAATCAATGGACACTGCTCTTCGTGAACTAATGTTATTAGTGGAGTTCTCCAGGGTTCAGTGCTGGGCTCATTGTTGTTTTGTGTATTCATCAATGATATTGATGAAGGTATATCAGGCTTAATGTCCAAGTTTTCAGATGATACAAAGGTTGGTAGGGTTGTTAACAACTGTAAAGACAGTATGCTACTGCAATTGGATCTAGATAATTTGGGCAAATAGGCTGAGAAGTGGCAACTGAAGTTTAACATTGACAAATGCAAAGTACTGCATACGGGTAGCAGTAACGCAAGAGAAACATACCAACTGTGTGGTACTACACTAGGGAAGTGGAGAGTGAAAAATACCTGGGATAACTGTGCAGTTATATATGAAGTTCGATAAGCAGTGCAGACGGGCTGCAAGAGAAGGTCATGGTGTCCTGTCAATGATATGCATTTTTTTGCATTCCGTGGAACTCTATGTAAGCCGAATTTTACGCAAGTCAGAATCTCCCTAAATGCTTATGCAGCACTCGCAACTATGTGTGCTGAATCTGATTGAAGCAAAAAAAAAAAAATTTCAACAAACATGTAAATAGCATTATTTATTCAATATTTTTTATCTGATGCATAGGAAAACTTTCAAAGTGTACAAAATTGCAAAAATTTTACAATTATAAAATTACAAAGAGAGAGAGAGAGAGAGAAAAACAAGCATAACATCAGCAAGGTTTACCTTTCAAGCATTGTTGCCAGAATTAACTCTTCAGCTGATAAGCACGCTGCTGGGGAAGTTGAGGGCTGTGGAGATTTAGTAGGTTTTTTTCCCAACATATCACAAAATTTCTCTGCAGCTGCAGAATCGGCACTGGAGACTTCATTGCATACTTTAATGTTTTGGAAACTAACACAATGCTTGAACCTATTAAACCAACCATTGCCTGCCATGAACTTGGCTTGGGATTCGCCATACTTATCCTTCACATCTTCATAAATACTTCTTGCTTTTGCTTGAATGGCCATTAGACTCAAGGGCACTTGTTTCTGAATCTGATTTTCCATCCATATTATTAATAGCTTTTCTATCTTCGCTATAGCACCTGAACACTGTTTTGTGATCATTATTGATGTTAAATGCATTGATCCTTTAGCATGTTCTTTTATAACAGCCTTTAAAACAGTATTCACTGTTCAAGCAGTGAGGCCTAATTCCGTACAATAGATGACAAACTTTGTCCCGCTTCGTACTTCTTAATTAATCATCTTTATTTCTAAATCAATTTTTTGTTTCCTAGCACTGCCAGCACTTGCACTTTCTGTTGGTCCCATTTCCTTCACCATTTCCTTCTATAAGTAAATAGGAATGAAGAGTAGATTCTTAAAATTTATTTATATGTTTTTGATATGAGTGAAGATTTCAGTGAAGAGAAACTCATTTCACCATAATATCATAATGTAAAAATCCCACAGAATTCCAGTTATCAGTATTATTGCAAATGCAATAAGATTGAGTTTACTACCCATTTATAATAGATTGCACTAACAGAAAAGCCCAATAAACTGGAAAGTGCATATTGTTTTATGGTGGTGTCCTCCAGGAATGTGTTTTAGAAAAATATCACAAAGGCATTCAAAATTAATTGTTATAACGGAACATATGATAACAATGAAATTTGGGTTCACATTACGATATTTTCACGATACCTCCATTTATTCCTACGGGATGCAAAAGACGTTTCCATAATATTTTTAAGTCTGCACCAGCCAGCAAAAACTTACATAAAGACTAATTTCTGTAAGTCAAGTATTACATAAGCCAGGGAGTGCCTGTATACAAATTTTGCTAGCAGGGGCAAGGTGATTATCCCGTTGTACAAGGCAATGGTCAGGCCACACCTTGAGTACTGTGTACAGGTCTGGAGGGCTCATCTTAGGAAGGATATAGAGTTGCTAAAACAAGTACAAAGAAGGGCAATAAGATTGGTGAGTAGAACAAAGGGGGTGCTCTCACCAAGAAAGGCTTAAGTTCTGCAAATTTCAGTGCCTGGAGACTAGGCACCTGCAAGGTGATCTGATTGAGGCGTACAAGGCCTTGAATGGGTTGAGCACAATGAATGCTGATGGGATTTTTTCTCTTGCTGAGATTAAGAACCTGAGGGGGCTGTTGTGGGGGTTTAATAGTGCATAAGCTTCTTTGGCTATATAATGAATTATATTTATTATATAAAGAAATCAGATATTCTCATATGGTCAGAAAAATCTATAATCAAAACAGATTTAAAAACTCGTTTTCTTGAGGAAATTTAAAAAATTCTGAAAGATTTGCTGTGTCACCAATCAGATTCTCTAGCATTATTGGTTTACAAAGATTAACCAGTGATAGCAGGGTTGAATTCCTGTTTTGTTTATGGTAGGGGCAGTCAATGAGAATATGTCTAACAGTCAGATTTAAAGAACAATGTAGACACTGTGGCATAAGATTTCCTGTGAGTAAATGAAAGTGGGTCAGATGGGTATGACCTATTCTTGCCTGTGCAAGGACTACTTGTTCTTGTCTTGATGTGTGAACACTGGAACACACAATTTTTGGATCCCATTTAAACTGAAAGACTTTATTATTAGTTTGAGAGTGCCATAGTTCTGTCCATTTTGATACGTATGCAGCATTTATGATTAGTGTATAGTCTGATTCTGGAGCAGGGATATTTATTAAATCTAAGGTGGTTGAATTTTTTGCAGCTTTATTGGCTAGTTCATTGCCCAAAATACCAGAATGTGCCAGAATCCAACAGAAGGTATCCAACTGATGACATTCTTCAATTTGCAGTAATAAGTTTCTAATTTCATCAAGAATAGGGTGAACCTTGTCTGAGGAATTACATAATGCCACGACTGAGCTGAGGTAATCAGTATAAATAACAGATTTTAAAGAACAGTCAGAACAAAGATTTTCTAAAGCTAGTTTAATTGCATATAATTCAGCTGAGAATATACTGACTTCAGATGGAAGGGATGCTATGCTGAAATAGTGGTATTTAGAAACACTGCAGCTGCTCCAACTTTTGATTTAGATTTAGAGCCATCTGTATAAATTTATAAAAAATCAATATATCTTTCAGTGTGAACTGCATGAAGTTGTGTGACATTTGATGTTTGCAAAATATTCTTTCCCCATCGGCAGAGCTAAGTGTTACAGGTCAGTATAAGAGGAGGAACCCACGGTGGTTGAGTGCAGGTTGCTACTTGTTGTACAGAATGGATGGAAACATTACAAACCTGCATCAGTTCAAGAAAGCAAAGACCAGCTGGTTTTACTATGCTAGGTTTATTTCTGTAGAGGATTTCTAATGGCAGATTGAATAGGTATGGCTGAATGGGATGCAAGGCACAACTTTTTATCTTGAAGCATATTTCAGTAACAGTGTTTTCCTTCTTAAAGTTAGTGGAGGCTCATGAGCATCAATGTAGAGATTGTGTGCTGGCAATGTTCTGAATGCACCAAGTGCAATCCTCAAAGCACTGTGCTGAATTGGATCAAGTCAGTGTAATGCACTCATTCTGGCAGAATCTTAGATAGAATCTCCATAATCAAGATGAGATCCGATTAATGCCATGTATAACTGAAGCAAGGAGGTATGATTTGCACCCCATCTTTGGACGGATAAAGCTCTGGGTATGTTTATCTTTTTCAGACAGGAAGTACGTACCATTTTAATATGATCTAAGGAATTTAATCTTTTCTCAGGGATTAATCCTAGAGATCTGATGTTATTAGTGACTGGGAGGGAGATACAGTCGGTCCTCGTATAACACGTGTTTACATTACACGAATTCGATCATACACGATTTATAAATAGGGGAACGATATCTTATATAACACGAACCGAATTCGCTTATGCACGATCCGCCTTTGTGTTTACAAGAAATGGCAATCACCCCCAACCGAACGCAACACGATAGGAATGAAGAGAAGATTCTGAAAATGTATTTATGTTTTTTATATCAGTGAAGGGGAAACACATTTCACCATAATAACGTAAAAACCAACACAATTCCAGCTATCGATATAATCGCAAATGCAATTAGATGGAGTTTACTACCAATTTATAACAGATTCCCCTAGCAGAAAAGCAACTGGAAATTGTTTTATGGTAGTAACCCCCAGAAATGTGCTTTAATAAAATGTGAGGTGTTAATAGTGTATCTCGGCCTTTACGGTGTTGTTTATTCAGTTGCTACACGGGCGCAGCTTTGTTTATGTGTATCAAGCGTGCCTCCTTGTTTTGTAATTGTGCTTTATTCCCAAAAAATTAGTAAAATACTTAAAAGGTGTGAAAAGGAAGTGTCCTGGCGAAGACACTGCAGATTCAGAGAGAGAAAAAAAGAAGCAATATCGATAAACAGGGGCGGACTGGGTCAAAAATTCTTACCCGGGAAAATTTATAGTGGCCTCATACTACAGTTTATGGCCAAAATCACACCGGCCTCCGGCCCACCGGGATTTCCCGGGAAAGGTTTATGGCCAGTTTGTCTCTGTCGATAGAGAAAAAACATGAAATTGTGAAACGCTTTGAGCAAAATGAAAGACCATGTGATATTGCACGTGCTACAGACCGAAATGAGGCAATGCCGAGAATTAGAAAGAATGCAGAGAAAATAAAAACAACTTTCATAGCAGGAACAACACAAAGTGTAATTAAAATCCATTAGATTAAGACAAAGAATTAGAAGAGATGGAATGGCTGTCTTCTGTTTGGATAGAAGATCAAACAAAAAACAAGTTTGCTTACGATAGAAGCAAAAGCACTAGCAATATTTTATTACGTAATAGTCGTAATAAAATACATAAGTACTTTATTACGACTATTTTATTTAATATAATAAATTTTTACTATTTTATTAATAAATTTTTATTATTTAAATAAATAATAAAAAATAAATTTTTTATTATTTATTATATTATAATAAAAAAAAATATATTATAATATTATTTTTTATTGCGTATTTTAATCGTTATAAAATACTTACGTATTTTATAACGATTAAAATTACCCAATTATTTATTGTGTTTGATAATGTTTTGGTTCCAAATGTGTGTTCAATCTTGGGTGGTCGGCACCTAACCCCACTTTTCCCATAGGGCCTGTTGTTTATATTGCACGATTTTGCATTGCACGAGGGTTTCTAGGAACACAACTATCGTGCTATACGAGGACATTACATTAGAAATACCGGATCCTACCATTACCTGTGCCGAAGCACATCCATGGCTAGGATCTTATTTTCTTGGCATCTGAATCTTAGGTAACAATTTAGTTAATAAAATTAAAATTAGAACTCAATTTTTAACACAGAAAAAATTGTGACCACTTAGCCTATTCTGAGGAGCAATACATTTGGACCGGTTCTATGTATCCTGATCAGCATAGTTCCCGTCCCTACCACGGGGAGGCGGGTCGCTACTATCTATCAGGGCTCTTTTATGAAACATATCATTAACAAACTTGTTAAACAGAGCAAAATTGTTACAATCTGCGAACAGGACCCCCAGACTATCCTCGTGTAGCTCTCCTACAAATATCTCCAACCTCCTGCGTATGTCCAAGTATACATTACATTCAAGCATCAAATGTTTTGAAGTTTCATCTTCTCCACAGACACATAATCCAGAGTGATGTAATCCAAGCTGTGACAATTTATATTTCAAGCCATGTCCAGTTAGTAAAAAGCTCACTCTTAGCCCAAACTGTAGCCAAGGTTTTAACCTATTATCAACCGTGCTTACATCAGGCAAAAACATATGTTTGCCTACCTTTTTCACTGCTTACCCAACTTGCTTGCCAAAGACCAACAATTTCGATGTTTATTCTTTTCTTCACATACATCATTTCTTGAGTACTCTCGATCTTCATCGGGACAGGAGGCCACACCCAATATAGTTCTTCTAATATTGTTTTTAGTGAAGTATACTAGCCCTCTCAATAATACTTCTAAATAGGCAGGTTTTCTTCCTGCCAAAACCTGGAGTGCGTCAGAAGAGACAGTACAGCATGCACGCATTGTCCCAAGTAAGGCAAATCTCTGTGCCTGTACAAGATGCTTTTGTATCTTGGTCTTGTCTATTCGATGGACCCATGCACCGGAGGCGTAAGTAAGTATTGGGACAAATAAACATTGATATAGCATGTTTAAAGAGTGTCCTTTTATGCCCCAGTCTGTCCTTACTACCCTCCGGATCTTAGCATACAGCAATCTTGTTTTGTCTTTGATATATCGTACATGCTCCGTAAAGAACAGCCGTTCCTCCAACTGCACACCCAAGTATTTTGTTGTCTTGACATAGCGTATTGGCTCACCTTCCAATTGTACGGTAGGATGTCTGTTCATACTTAGCTTACCTTTCATTAGTATCTGGACAGTTTTTCCCTTAGATATTTCTAACTTGTTCAGCCTAGACCATGCGCTCAACAAACTCAGTGCATTATCTGCTCTGGTCTCCAATTGGGAGTGAGAATTGGCACTGATTAACATCACTAAATCGTCCGCATACGCTATCATACTTACCCCTTCATATCTGTTTTGGAGAAAAGTATCGAGCACCACATTCCATACATATGGACCGATTACCGAGCCTTGCGGTCATCCCCGGTACATAGGCCTGATGATCTCTCTATAGTTATTTCTTATGATCACTTTCCTATCTTTAAAGTAGTTCTCACATACTTGATATAAGTTTCTAGAGCAGCCGGTTTCTCTAATCCTAGATAGTATACTCTCCCACCAGAGCCTGTCAAAAGCACCACGGAAGTCAATAAAAACTGCCAGAACATACCTATCATTGCTTCCCTCTACAGTGCGGACTAGTCTATAAATAGCGTCCTCTGTACTTTTCCCAGTTTTAAATCCAAACTGAAGTTCAGAGGACATACTTACTTTCATATCTAATCATTAATCGACTTATGCAAAGTCTTTCATATACTTTTCCCAGCACCAGAAGGAGAGCAATGGGTCGGTATGCTCCTGTCTCGTTTAATAATCTGTCTGTTCCTTTTATTATCAACTTCACGTGTGCATCCTTCCAGGCCCCAGGGAAGACACCCACCTTTATGCATTTGTTGTACATTTCCACAAATGCCTCCGGAGTCAGTTCAAATGCTTTTTTCATCACGGCTACTTCAATTCCGTCAAGGCCCGGCGTCTTGTTATTTTTTGCTCAGTTAATTGCCGCTTGTACTTCATCCGGTGTAAAATCACTTTCTTCACCTGCTTCTTGGAATTCTTGGCATAGACTATCAACTGCTTGTTCTTGGTTTTCTAATTGCGGAAACAGATCGTCCAATATAATGTTCACAGATTGTTCCCAGTTCAAAGTTTGCTCATTCTCGTTTCCAATAGTTGTGGTTATGTCCAAAAGACTCTTTTTATTATTAATTATTTTTAAAATTTCCCAGGGATCTTTGGATCCTTGCTCTTCAATATATTTATTCCAATGAGTTATTTTAGACTTATTAATAGCTAAAACATAATTTCTTCTTTTCTCTTTATATTGCTCAACATAAATTCTAACTAAATCAATATTACAGTTCCTTCTTTGCCTCTGACATAATCTTCTCAGTTGATTGACTTCCTTCCTTAGAGTCGTCAATTCGTTAGTCCACCAGAAGACTGGTCTGGAAGTGGTATTTCGTTTCTTCATACTTCGAGTGCAAGCTTGCGTAATAACATTTGTCAGTTCTTTAACATGATCGTCAGCTACAAGGTCATCCCAGCAAACTCGTCTCATTAAATTATTATAATTTTCAGTGAACCTTGGCCATGCAGCGTCCGTTATTAAAAATCTTTCTATTTTATTCCAATTCCGTATCGAGTCCTGGGAATCGATATCATACAGAATCGCGTTGTGGTCACTCGTAGTCAAGTTCTCAACAACTCTCCAGTTCTTTATTCTATTTCTTATTGCACCTGAAGCAAAAGTAGCATCTATATATGAAGATGCCATGTACAGTATTATAGGTTGGGGGATGTCCCAATCCATTAATCACCTCCAACCCAGTTGCAGCTATATGCTCCTCCAGCAGATTCCCCTCTGTCATCGGAGTTTTCACTGCCCCAGAGTGGAGAATTGGAATTGGTATCTACCCCGATAACCATCCTCTCGGACCCTAATAGTCTATGCAACTTCTCTAAATACGTTAGACTCGTATCTAAACTTTCAGAAGGTTGGCAGTACAGAGCCACCATATAGAGCCTACCGAAGTCCCCAATGAGTTCAGTACATATTGCATTCTTGTTACATAAAGTAGCCACTTTCGTAACAACTATATGTTTGCTCCGAACAATTGTCGCATTGGGTAGTACTCCCTCCGAGATGACTCTATATGATCTCGGGTAACATCTTACCTGCTCTGCAACCGCATAAGGCTCCTGAAGAATTGCTACCACAATATCCCTTTTCTCCATAATATAATTTACTTGTAATGAAACACTTTTGGCTCTTTGGGCATTTAACTGTAAGATTTTTATTTTAGCCATAATTAATATTTCTTTTATAAATTTCTATAGCTTTGCTGTATTCTTGGCAGTTTTTACTTATAGCGGCATGATCCGCTTCAGCTCCATTTCTTTTACAATTACAGCATCTTGGTTGTTTATTTTTATTTGGACATTCTTTATACGAGTGCTTAACTTCACCGCAGTGACCACAATTCGCTTCTTTTTTACAATATTTTGCTACATGGCCGTACATCATGCATTTGTAGCATTGAGTTACTGGGAAGATCTCCTTAAACCTGTTAGCTGACCAACCAATTAACAACCTTGATCTGCACTTCACCCTTTTCCATACACTTGCACTAAATTGGACAATCCAGTTCTCAGTGTCCTTGTCTTTGGTCTTATTTATTGTTAGTACTTGGATTCCTTCACAACATTTCTTTTCACTCATTCCCATTCCACTGAAGTTCTTTAACCATAATTCTTTGGGAAGGTCTTCTTTCTTCATTCCCTTTTCAACGTCGAAGATAACGACTTTTGGCAAAATAGATCTCGGAACCATACTTTTTAATCCCAGCGTATCTAGCTTGGAGCAACCCTTGATCTTAGCGATATCGTCATCAGTTGCCGTTTCCACAATAACACCTCTATCTCTTATTGTTCTTATATTTTTAACCTTCACATCTGTCAGAATAGGGCGGATTTCTTTCAACACATCTTCTTTTACTTGCTCACTTGTTCAGTATTTTTGTGATACCGCTTTCAATATAATCTTTTTTGATGGTTTCTCCTGAAAGTCGATGTTCTTTTTTACAACTTTCGCATATGAGTCTTTTTTACTTCTTTCATCCTTTTTCTTTAGTCGTTCTTTTAGCAGTATGTTTTCTGTGAAAACATCATATGCTTTAGTCTCTAATTGGTCCCACATTTCCAATATGATTCTTATAGAGGCAGCCAGTACCTTACTTAATTTATCCCAGAGAAAAGTATATAATCGATCTCGCTGATTATGAACATACTGAAATTCTTCATGGTTTGACTTTATCTTTTCATCCTTCTGCTTTTTCTTTAGGGATCTTTTTGTTACACTAACATCTGACTCATTTCCTTTCGACCTTTTTTTCTTTTGAGCACTTTGAGAAGCGGTTGATGCTGTTTGCATTATCTGTGAAACTCCAGCAACCGATAACGATCCGCACTTCACTGGTGTTCCAGCCAGAGAGCGATCAGCAAGGACTTCTATTTCTGCTAAATCTTGAGCCTGAGAAAAGATACTTTGTGTGATTTCATCTCGCTCTTCTTCAGTCAGCTCTGAAGCAGCTGACATCACTTCTTGGCTCATTGGATCCAAATCACTACTACTTGACGACATTGTATAAATAAAATGTGAACACTATATACACTTTTTTAAAAACCAGATGTCAACAGTGACAGGTGGTTAATATATACAATATCAAAGAGCAAGGAGCCAGCAATCCAACGATTCAATTTCAAATGCAACTCTAAACTTTAAACTTTAAAAACAATCCCCAGTCCAAGTTAAACGGACTGGGGTCCCAGAACTTAGGACAACGAGAAAGGGCACGGAAATACAAAAATAGATTTTTCCCGAAACCCTCTGCACCAGTATTCAGCCCGTTCAGCCGGCAGGGGATTCACCCCGTACCGCCCGCCCCAGACAACGTGGACGTAGGGCTACTAATCTAAATTCTACAACTCGTGCAAAGAACAAATATAAAATAGCACAAAACTAGAAATTTCAAGAATTAAGACTAACCCTTTACTTTTTCAGTCGGCCAAAATACAACATGTTCAGAATTGTCCCCAAGATTAGCCCTGGGGCGCTATACGAGGACAGACTGTATTATAATTCAGAGTCCAGATGAAGCTTGCATTGTCTACAAAAATGGATAGCTATTGTTTTCTGGAGTGAGAGTCGATAGCTGTTGAAGCTGGTCCATTGCTGTATTTTATTAAGTGATATCTGCAGCTGTCGTTCAATAGAGCTCATATTTTGGGAATGGCAGGAGATGGAATGGTCATCTGCATAACGGTAAGTCTCTACTGTATTTGGAAGCTGTTTAGTGATCGAATCTATTCTAAGAGCAAAAATAGTGGCACTCAACACTGATCCCTGTGGAACACCTTCCTGAATAGGCACATTCGATACCACAGGAAAGTGGTATCGAACTTGAAGGATTTTGTCGAGGCAGCTTGAAAGAGATATTGGTCTATAGTTATGGAGGTTAGTTGGATCTTTTCCAGGTTTCAGGAATGTCAAAACAGTAGAATGATGCCAAGAAGGGTTCACATCTGGTGAGTATGGGCTTGGCACACCAGGGTCCTCAGCTGGATATCATCATTTCTTTCTCTCTCTCTCTCTCTCTCTCTCTCTCAGGGTGACTCAGGAATTTGTTTTGCCTAGTGCAGCATAAGCCTCAGGCTTCCTTGCACCATATGGCTAATAATAATAATAATTAAAAAAAAAAGGTTGGGTAAACTTTTTCTAAAAATATACGGTTGTAATATACCAGAAGGAGGTGCAAAACTTTTCATGACAGACTGGAAATAAAAGAAACTGGCCCTTCACCACAGATAGTTTGAGAAGCACTGCTATAGAGGACTGACAGAGGTAGACAGTCCATCCACAGCTGCTAAAGCTAGATGCATAGTGGCAAGTGTTGAATGGCTTATCTACACAGTTATGATCATGAGTCAGTAGGGGAGCTTGCAGTGAGAAGCACATTATGTCTATAGGCTGTGTTTGTGGCAAATCAATGGAGGTCAGCATCAAGTCCTTGGATTCTGTCAAGCATCTGATTTGATAGGAAACAATCCAATAACGCAAGCCCGTTGGAATGAACAGCTAAAGTCGGTGTCATCTTAGACATGCAGGGTGAATGCACCAAAAACATACGTTTCATATATTGGTTCCGATATATGATGCCAGTGATCATTTTTTGCAGTGAAAACAGGTCTTCTGTCATCACCCTTGGTATCCTCCTTAGCCCTAGTTCTTGTGCCATTGCTGTTGTCCCTTGGAGAGGGGTAGATTTAATTTGTGGGTGGCCCATTTTAACAACCACTACTCTGTGGCATAAATGTATTTCACATTAGTGTTGGCACCAGATGCCCAGATTTCAGCTCCATACAGGATTCCAGCATAGAGGAAGGGGTTATATATTTATAAGCTAGCACAGGCTCACAAATGTGGAGGAGTTGACACTTCGCTAGCCAGTGCATTCAACAGAATTTTTTTAAGTGTTTTTCAATGTGATTGTGAAATCGTAACTTGGAGTCTAAGACTATTCCTAAGTGTGTGTGCATGAGCACACAGATCTGGGATCTTCCAATGATAGCTACGATCTGTGTGGAATTATTTTTCATTGATAAGATTTAGATGTGCTGATGGAAAGCCTAGAGAAGGGCAACAAGATTAGTGAATGGAACAAAGGGGTGCTCTTACAAAGAAAGGCTTAAGTTTTGCAAATTACAATGTCTGGGGACTAGGCACCAGCGAAGTGATCTGATAGAGGTGTATAAAGCCTTGAATGGTTTGAGCATGCTCAATGCTGATGGGATTCTTCCTCTTGCTCAGAATAATCACCTGAGAGGGCATAAATTCAAATTGAGAAAGGACAGGTGTAGAATAGACGTGAGGAAATTTGCCTTTAGCCGTGGAAGTTGATAGCTTAAATAAGTTTAAGGCTCAGCTGGACAGGTATTTCGAACGAACAGAGGGGTGAAGTGGAAGTGGTTATTTTTTTATTTATTTATTTATTATTATTTTTTTTTTGGCTGATGCTGCATAAGCTTGCTTTCTTGCATCAAATGCCTCTACTAATGCTAATGCATTTAAGTTAGTTTTCAAGGTCATTGATATTTGTACAGATGTTAGCGTTGCTATCTGTCACCTTGTCTCTTGGACTGATTCAGGTTAGTATTTTTAATAAATCATCCACAGAGCATATGACATTGGGTCTGTTCTCAATGAAGAATACAATCACAGCTGTGAATATGATTCCAGAAAGTACCCACCCCTTTGAGGTATTCCTGCAGTAATGTGATCGGTAGCCTGGAGGATTATGGTTCTGTTGCAAAGAAGGGCACTGATGAACCACAGCACATCGCCATGCATTTTCAAAATACTGTTCCAAGAGGGTGATGAGTGTTGGGATGTGTATGGTATTGAAGGCTGCTTCAAGGTTGGTGATTACCATCTCAGCATTATCCTCAAAGGCTTGAATAATGGCAGATGTAGTGGCAGCTGGGTTAGTGATGGTAGATCTGCTAGACATTGCATAATGTATCTGTGGAGATGAGTGTAGAAGAATTTATCTTGTTGGGATGGAAACCAAGAGACTTTCCCCAAAAGTTTTAAGAGACTTGAAGAACAGGCTACAGATTGGTATTGGCTGTTTGATATTTTGGGATGGATTTTATTGCATAGCATATTATGGTTAAGGTATCAGCACGATAAGGGCTAAGACACTTTAGCATAAACTGGGGAAATCACATTATCTCCCATTGTAGCAGTCGGGGTTTGGGCATTTTATAAGTTAATTGTAAGACCACATTTGGAATACTGTGTTCAAGTATGGAGACTTCATCCGAAAAAGACATCAAGCTTCTTGAAAGGGTCCAAAGATGGGCAACTCAAATGGTGAAATTGACAGAAGGACTGATTATATTGGCTAGAGCTTGGCAACCAGGCACCTCACAGGTGACATGATTGAGGTTTTTAAGGCTCTGAAAGGGATTGGCAAAATGAACAAAGGCAGAGTTCTCACTGTTTAAAGAATTCCATAACTAGGGGTTAAATTCAAATTACAAGGCAAGGATTAGACTGTAGGAATTTTTTTTTTTTAGCCAGAAAGTCGTCGATAGCTGGAACGAGTTGCCCTCCCAGATAGTTGAGGCTGATAGCTTGAATAAATTCAAAGGTCAACTGGATACTTATCTGTGTGAGGTGGAGAGCATATAATTTGGTTTTTTTTTTTGCCAGTGCAACAAAAGCCTGTGGCGTCCTTGTACTATATGCCAAATTACTATTACTATTTTAATTGCAGTAATTAGTTGTTGCTTGGTTAACCATGATGTCTCTAGTGGGTCCAGCAGATGAATGTTGTTACGAAGTTGTAGATGACTGAGGCCTCCAGCTGGCTGGAGAATCTAGCTATGAGGTCCATCCATTGGTTGCGATCAATCTTTAGGGATGCTGTTGGTGCATGAGACTTATACATAGGTTTTCCCTTCTGGAGGGCTGCTTCTAGATGCTGCTTGATGCCTGCAGCTTTTTGTCTATTAAAGCTGGCTCTGGAGTGTGAAAAAGCAATTCTATCTTGCACATCACCAAATTGTTTCCACCTAGCGTTACCATAACAGTTCCAAAAACTCAGCTGGCAACTTGCTATCTATGAATTCTGTTTGAAGTTGGCAGATTTCCAAATGCTATAATGAAACAAGCTTTAGCCTTAGGAATTTAATATAGAAAGTCAGCTGACTGACAGCTAAGTCCACAATTTACCAAATTTATTTATTAAGTCATATAGCTTCTGCAATGAATATATTAAATTTTTTGATATCTGAAGTTGTAAAATTGTAACAGATCATATCAGCACACAAATTACCTTAAGAACACAAGTTTGGTAGAACTGTACTAACCTTATTTATTTATTATTTTTTTTAACTGATGTATAAAACATTGCTATTTGCAGTGAAGTTTGATAGAAAGGTTGTAGAGTACTACTGAGAGTTCACCATCATCCATAGACTTGTTTTGACATATCGTCTCATTTCTCATTGGCCTTTTATAATTGTTTGACAAGGGAAGACAGCCTTTACTAATTCAGTGACTGGGGAGGGCAGTGTTCAGCTCATATTTGTAGACTATTGGCAATGCAAGTTAGCGGAATTAACATCACATATTTATTTTCTTTGAAAATAAATCTTTAATGATATTAGGTTTTAATAAACTTAAGTTCTTTTGTTAATCTTTATTGCTTTCTAAATTGAGAGAAGGTATCATCCCCGAGCCACAACATATGCATTGTGTTGGAAATAAAAAACCCTGCAGAATAAAGTTAGCTTTTTTTTTTAATAGCTAACTTAAAAATTGCAGCAAAATATTCTCGGGTGTTCCTTATGGCCATATTTTATTTATTTTTTTATTTTTTTTAATGAAATAAGAATTTGCAAAAATTTTTGAAAAATTCTGATTTTAATGGTAGTTTTAATTTTTTTTTTTTTTTTTGAAAAAAGAAAATGTTGAGGAAAAAACCTGTTACACAAGCAAGTTGGAGAACAGATAAAATCAAGTCAAAAAGATGAATTCTCTGTCATAAACCTAGAGAGAGTTAGCAGCTATGCTAGTATATTGAGGGTCTGACTATGCAAACTGGCATCAAATCTATGATCCTAAAACACCTATAATACTTCCACCATAACTACATCTAAAATAAATTTCTACAACAAAACTGCCATACTTTCTTCGTTCTATCTACAACACAAATATGTATCACTAATTTCATATAATGGACCTAATTTATGTAACCAATGAAATGAAAATTTTATCCTGAAAGTGAAGTAAATGTGAAAAAGCAAAACTAGTTTTATTGTATCATTTGTCTATTACTCTGTCTTCTTCATATAACAAAACATCCCAATGCTTTGTTTCATTAAAATATCCCTTTTTTTCCCCTTTTTTTACTAAAAAGCAGCTAAAATGGGACTGACACAAAAATTATAAATTTCATTTTTTCAGCCAGTAGTTTTTATCATTTGCATTTTTATCTGTAAATTATCATTTTTTTTTTTTGCTGATCAGTTGGTAGCATAACATATTACCAAATGATCTAGTGTTCCTTTTAGTATCCTTACACCAACTGATCTAGTGTTCCCTTTTAGTATCCTTACACTGGATGCCAATTTCAACTTTTTTTTTTTTTTAATTTTTTTTTTTTAAAATTTTTTTTTTTATTCACTTGTCAAATATTTCAACTAATAAGCTATTAGTGGGCAACAAATTGATTATAATGCACACAGGTTCAACACCACTCAAACACAAATAAGAAATTATTTAAGCAAAATATCATATATAATGAACCCAGAATGGATCCCAAAATTAGCCTTTAACTACAAACCTACAGACAAGAGAGATGTGGGTCGACCAAGACAACTATGGCAAGATAAAGACCACCTCCAAGAGCTACAACGAAACAGGTCTTAAAAGACCTAAGCCAGACCAAGTTCATGATGATGATCATATATAATAATTCAATATTTAGTAAAATTATGTGAAGTATGCAAATATTTACCTCTTCTGAAGTTTCGGAAAGTCCTTCAATCCCTGCTTCCATGTCCTGTATTGTTAAAGATCATAAAAAGCTTTATAAAAAGCTTTAACTACAACTATCAATAACATATTTTGTTTTACATAAAAGCAGATATGAGATTAACAATAAACTAATAAGACTAATCCTATGGAGAAAAATAAAACTTTATCATTAAGCTTTAGTCAGCATGGAAACCTTTAAAATACTTCTTTTTCACACTTCAACATCTTTGCCATGCACAGATTTCCACGGCTGGAAATTTCCTGGAAGTACTATATTAGTTAATTCAATTGGTTAATACTAAAAAATAAGATTAGCACGATTTTCAATGTGTGACAGAACTACTGAAGGGAAGGAATACTTCCAGAAATATTTCCAAATATGGCACAGATATTATGATAAGTGTAAAAAGTCAGGGAGAGTAATTTGAAGGTTCAATTAATGGTTGATAATGAATAATTGAATAAATCAATTATTCAATATCAACCATTCAACATGTGCATTACCTTCATGTGAATGCACAGGTGAAGATTTCATCCACTGTCATTGGAATGTCAGCTTTTTATATAAAAATAATAAAAACATGCATTTTAACTTTTTTGTTCTGATAGCAGCATACCTGCTAACTTTTGACTTTTGAAAACTGGAGAACGAAAACCATAAGATGGAGGAAAGAAGATTTTTCAAAAAAATAAAAATAACCTGGGAAAAAGTAAAAAAGTTTATTCAGAAAAAGTAGAACAGAATACAATCTTTAATTGCAGCATGATAGACATACAATTAGTCCTGTCACAGCATGGTGGTGGTGCCAGGGGTTTACAAAACATATTTACAAAAGAGATATACATGAGAAAAACATATAAGTTACATCAGATTATTGGAAGGCAACAAAGCACAGTTTTACATTTTCAGTTCAACGAGGATTCCCTTCCTGCATTTTTTATTATTGACCACTTCTTGGAGGTCCCCGTCGATGGCTTGCAGTGAGGGCAGCATTTGCTTTGGCAGGAATCTGTCAGTTAGTACTAGCCGGTTATGGTTTGCTAGCAGTTATGTTGAAGACCGGAGATAAGGGGGAGGAATGCGCCAAGAGCAGTGATTCCAGAAGTTCGGCTCTGTTTTACCGGTGGCCATCTTGATGGTGAACAGCAGCCTTCTTTCTCCGATGTAGGATCAGAGCCTGCGTAGTTGAAGGGCTTCTGCTAACTGTGTTGATCTGAGAGCTGGGGGAAGGTGGAGTTTGCTGTAGGCCCATTTTAGAAGACAGAATTCGGCAGAGAATATTCTTTTAATGTTGGATTCGGCAGCTGAGGCCCATATCTCTGAAGCATACAGTATTGTCGGGTAAAGGATTGATACGATGTATCTTTTTACCAGTTGTGGGTCGGTGGTGCGGAGCAGCTGCTGTTTGGCGACCCAGCGTAGTGAATTCAGCCTCGACTGTATGAGGTTTACGTGATCGTTGAAAGATAGTTTGGAGTCGAAAACGACCCCCAGATCTTTGTGCGTTTGAACACTTGGAATTAAGGAGCCGTTAAAGCACAGGCTCCAACGTTGTTGGGCTGCCCTTTAGTGAATAAATTATTTGTGCCGATTTTAGGGGGTTGATTTGGAGGTTGAAGGTATTGAGGTAGTCAGCCGTGTCCTGCAGTTTGCTAGTGATTTGCTGAGTGGTTTCGGCTGCCGAGTTGGATGGCGATATCCTAGTAAGGAGCTTGACATCGTCAGCATATGTGATCCAATTGCACTTGTTGGTCACAAACGGCACCATGATTGCTGAGAAGAAAATGCCAGACCCCCCCGAGGCACACCGGCAGTTATGTGACACGTGAAGGTCTTTGTTCCGATCTTTAGAACAAGGGTCCACTTCGATAGGAGAGATTCTAGGAAAAAGAGAACATCGCCGCGAAAACTGAAGTAGTTTTCTAAGAGACGTAGGAGATTACGTGTATATCTGGCATCAAATGTGGAATGGATGTCAAGATATATAACTGACAATTCCTGTCTTTGTTCAAAGGCTTCTAAGATGTGCAGAGTGGTTGTTGCAAGGTTAGTTATAGTTGACCTTCCTGATATCCCATAGTGTATTTGCTGAGGACTGTCACAGAGAATTTGATGGGTGACAGACAGTAGCAGTGCTTTATCCAGAATTTTTAGCAATACAGAGGCGCAAGCGATGGGCCTATGTTGGCTTGGGAACGTCGATTGTTGGTGCTTAGGAAGGGGCCAAACAGAGTACCTGTTCCACTGGGGTGGAAAGAAATGAACTTCGAGGCATCTGTTGTATAGGTTGAGGAGTGAATCGATGATGAAGATGCTTAAACATTTGATTATGAACTAGGGAATGCCATCGTCACCACTGGTTGCTGTGAGAGGGAGAGTATTAATGGCCTGCATCAGTTGTTGCTTGGAAATTTGGATCGTAGTGAGACTATCAGTGGGATGAGAGCAGTTGAGGAGTGGCAAATTAGATAGAGCTGGAGACTGATTAGAAAATCTGGCAACTTAGTTGAGCCAGTCAATTGGGTCAATGTTGCTGGAAGAACTAGCCTTTGTTCTGTAGAATGGTTTTCCCCTTTTTAGGGTTCTTTCGAGGTGCTTTTTAATTGCAGCTGATTTGTTTCTATTGAATTCGGCCCTGGCTTTGGAGAATGAAATGCGGTTTTGGACATCGCCGGAAGCTTTCCACTTGGCGTGTAGTAATTGGTTTGTAGTGGAAAACTTTGGTTGAGCTGGGGAGTCCATGCTCTGGAGTGCAGAGTAATGGTGACTGTCTTGGTAGTGGTGTGAAGGGCTATGGTATTGATCCATTTGGTCATTAAATCAATTGCGAGGCTCGGTTCACATCCATCTAAGATGTTCCATGGGACTGTGGATGCAGTTTCAATGCAGAGTGCTGAATTCAGAAATTTTGGAGCGGTGACCTTTTTCACAGATTTGGTTTTGGGGGTATTGAAATATTTTTTGGGTAGAAGAGCTGTAAATATGAGTGGTTGGTGGTCTGATTGAAACATGTCGGCTGTGGTTTCTTTGAGTTGGCATATTGCTGAGGAAGAGACTATGTCCAGTAGGTTTTGTTGGCTGGTAGTTAACTTGGAATATTTGGATTGATTGGAGAGATTCTGTGAGACGACTTTTGAGGTGTTGGGTAGATGGCAGAAGATTGAAGTCCCCACATACGATATGAGTGGCTGCTGGGTGGAGATTATTTATTAACCAGTTAGTGGCTTCGTCGATGGCCATCATAGTTGGCGTTGGAGGAAGGTACAGAGATGCAACGTCTATAGTGGTACCTTGATGTTCCAGAGTTATCATTAAGGCTTCCACATCTTGAGAGATACTTGAGACAGAGTGTACAATAGAGAACTTTATCGTATTGAAAATTATAGCAACTCCACCCCTCTGCAGTTATCGCGAGTGGCAGCCAGTACATGAAAGCCTGCAGGAATGGAGCAGCTTATATCTGTCTGGTTCGCCTCTAACCACATTTCAGCAAGGCACAAGATGTCTAGTGAGTTTGAGAGTAGAATCTCTTCCAGTGTATTAAGTTTATTTCTTAAGGAACTGATATTCTGGAACATTACACGGATGGTAGGAGAGGTTGTAATGCTTATCCTCACGGGAGGGAGCCTTGCTTCTCGGCTGTGAACAAGTAGAGGCTCTCGATAATGAGAGATCAGGACAGGGATGAGGCGACCTTGGGTTCTCTCATGTTAGAGGATGGTATCAGCAACTTTGGGCGGAGTTTGTTCCAGTATGTTAGTGTGGGAAGATTCTGGTGCTGGCATCCTTTCTGGCAGGCAATTATAATTGCCAAGTCAGCTGTGACTGCGGTGGGAGTACTTTTGTCGGATCTGATTAGTTGCTTTAGGTTTTGAGGTTGATTGATAGTGAACAAATGGCCTGATCCTCGTTCTGACAGGCCAAATGGCAACGCTTCCTATCAGGTCTACTTGCTGTTGGCTACAGTCAATTTTGAATGCAGCATATTGTTGACTCCTAGTTTTGTAGTTTGTGTACAGTTGGCCGTAGATTCAGCTCTTCGTATATATAACCTGTTTGACTAGTTCAGGGGTTGTGCTGTGAGTCGGTCAGTAGGTTCAACCTACTGACCGACTCACAGGCGTAAGTGTGCAGAGTAGGAGGAAGTATATGAGATTTTTATGAAAAGCAGGAAATTTTTTAAAATCCAGACTTGGGACTTTATATATCCTGACAATATACAAATTTCATATTATTATATAGCTACAGCATTTTTCTGTCTGTAAATTTCTTTTCAGCCTACACTGTCTGCAAAGAGAAATCTTGTGGACATCGCCATCCACTACATAGGAACATCTTCTGACACTGAAATTTCCCTTACTATGAACATTTTCGGCAGTTCAGGGCAATCATTATTAAGAAACAACATCAAAGTGGCAAAGAACTGAATCTGGACACTTTCTTTAAGTGAAGTTCACTGACTCCCACTCCTATTTCACCTCCAACTGCTTGTACATCTCAACTGTCTACAAGCAAACAGATGACACCAGTACCTCCATTTGTGAACATTTCACAAATCATTTCAGAAGAATCTGAAGCTTCACCTCTACCTTCAGATACTGAATAACGACTACTGTACTACTACCATTATTGTCACGGCAAAATACTCTTCAACTACACTGTCAAAAAAGGTGAGTAAATATTACATATTCTTTATTATAATTTAATATTGTACAGTACTATATATTGTATTATAGCTTTTTTTTTTTACATTAAGAACAATAAAAAATTCCCCCAGGTTACATTCAATTTAACGGACTTTCGTCATTAACGGACACTCCTTCTCCACTATTAGTCCGTTAAATTGAGGGTTTACTGTATATTAACTGTTTACAAAGCATACACTGCATATAGAGCTGATGTTATTTAAAGTTGATGGCTGATAACTAAACTTACCTTCCTGCCACATGTTCTGTACATTAAGAGATAAATAAACTATATGGGTGGTATACTCTACAGAATAACCAAGTCAGACTGAGACCTAAAAGGCAAAGAACCAGAAATAATATATACAGGCAGTTCCCACTTTACAAGTTCCCAATTTACGAGTTTTTTTTTTCAAGTATCAAGTATAAACAAAATGGAAAATACGAACATTAATTGCAATAAATAAATGCTAAACATTCATAAATATGCCTTTTCAAGCCAAAAAGGCATATTTAGCCGTGTTTAGCTATACAATACAGTACCATTGTGTGTACAATTGTTTGTTTGGGTACACGAGCATCTCATTGACTCACATAAAGCAGTTACCATGCTGATATTACCAAAAATGGTTGTGTTGCTCTTCATTTTCGCTGTCTTGTCTTATTTCAAATTTACCTTCCTTTATTAAATTAAATTTTAAACTAAATTTTCTGTTTATTCTCTGGGTCAACCACATGGTCGGTCAGAAGAGTTCACAAGATACAGAGAATACGAGATAGAGCACCGTATTTAGCAGTCATGCGGTTGAACCAGTTTCAAGCCCATGTCACACCAAAATATTCATTTAGTTTGAATTTAGTTTGAATGAGGAGTTATTCAGCGAAGGGAATGTCAGAGGTGTATTCAACTCTAGCAGTAAGCTAGAGAATCTTGTAATAACTGAGAGTAAAGTGGAGGAGAAATTGTTGAAGATAAACACAAGAAAGGCACCTGGGGTGGATGGGATCTATCCAGTTATATTAAAGAAGGCAGCAAAGGAAGTAAACAAACCCTTAGCCATAATTATGAGAGCTTCCTTGGACTCAGGGGAGATACCCACAGACTGGAGATGTGCAAATGTGACCCCAATTCACAAAGGAGGATCAAAGGCTGACACAAGTAATTATAGACCTGTGAGTTTAACTTATGTTCCAGGAAAATTAATGGAGGCACTGGTTAAAGAAACACTACAGGATCATCTAGACAAGACTTCAGTTATAGCTCAGACACAGCATGGTTTTGTTAAGGGGAAGTCTTGCCTGACCAATTTGATTGGATACTATCATGCAGTCACAAAAGAACTGGATGCAGGGAATAACTCTGATATTATATACTTGGATCTTAGAAAGGCTTTTGATACTGTTGCACATGGAAGACTGCTGCACAAATTGGAGCAGTGTGGCATTGGAGGCAAATTGCTGCTATTTTCGGGACTGCTAGAAGTCATAGTGGATCAAATAAATACATGGGCTGTGCTAGTGAAACTAAGAGTAAGAACAGGTGCATGTATACTTGCATGCACACCAATTCTAGAAGTTTAGTAAATAAATTTGATGAATTTGAAGTGCTGATCAAGGCATCAAATGCAGATTTTTGGGATACCAGAGACATGGTGTCACACAGATATAAGTAGTGCAGAACTGCAATTTGGGGAGTACAACGTGTACAGAAAAGTCAGAGAGGGTAGGAAGGGAGGATGGGTTTTACTGATAATTAAGAAAAATTCTAAGGAGGTGCATCCAGTTGACTTGGGTGGACAGGGCAATGTTGAGTCAGTTTGGAGTGACAAACACTGGGAAAGGGAAAATGGAGTAGGAGTGTGTTATATGTCTAATGACACTGATGAGTACAACGAACAATTGTGCAGAAAAATAGTGGGCCAGTAAATCAGAATGTCTTGTATACTGTGGGATTTTAACTTTCCAGATATATACTGGAACTTGTGGATTGGTAGTAGTAGTAGTGGCATGTGATGCAAGAAAGCAAGTGTATGAGCTTATGCAACATCAGTCAAAAAAAAAAACAACACACTATTCCCTCCAAATACCTGTCCAGTTCCTCCTTAAATTTATTCAACCTATCAACTTCCACAATGACAGATGGAAGTTTTTTCCAGCAATTAACCACCCGCCGGTAAAGGCGGGTTTCTGCACATCTCTTCTACATCTGTCCTTTCTTAATTTGAATTTATGCCCCCTTAGGTTCGTAATCTGCACAAGTGGAAGGATCCCATCTGAATTCAGTGTGCTCAACCCATTCAAGGCCTTATACACCTCAATCAGATCATCGCACAGGTGCCTAGTCTCCAGCCACTGCAATTTGCAGAAGTTAAGCCTCTCTTGGTAAGAGGATCCCTTCATTCCCTTCACCAATCTTGTTGCCCTTCTCAGTACACACTCAAACAAATTGACAACCTTCCTAAAATGAGGCCTCTAGACCTGTACGCAGTACTCAAGCCGTGGCCTGACCATTGCCTTATACAGAAGAACAATCACCTTCTTTTCCCTGCTAGAAAAATTCCTATATATCATTGACAAAACCCCTTGACCTGCCCTGGCAGCCTGTCTGCATTGCTCAGAAAACTTCATTTCTGACTGCACAATTACTCCCAGGTCTATTTCATTTTCTACCACCTTAAGTGTAGTACCACACAGTTGGTACTTTTCTCTCGGGTTACTTCTACCCATAGGCAGTACTTTGCATTTGTCAAGGTTAAACTTCAGTTGCCACTTCTTAGCCCATCTGCCCAAATTATCTAGACCCTGTTGCAGTAGCACACTGCCATTACTGTCATTAACAACCCTGCCAACCTTTGTATCATCTGCAAACTGCGACACTAAGCCTGATATACCTTCATTAATATCATTGATAAATATACAAAACAACAGTGGACCCAACACCGAACCCTGTGGGACTCCACTGATAACGTTAGTCCACGAAGAGCAGCGCCCATTGATTACCACCCTGTCTTCTCCCACTTAACCATGCTTTTATCCATTGTAGCAACTTACCCTTAATACCATTCTGCTCTAATTTGTACAGTAGTCTTCCATGCCCAACAGTGTCAAAAGCTTTCCTGAAATCCAAATATATGATATCAAAATTATTTTTTGCATCCAGTTCCTTTGTAACCACATCATATTAACCAATCAAATTTGTCAGACAAGACTTTCCCTTAATAAACCCATGCTGTGTCTGAATTATTGCTGCAGTCTTGTCTAGATGATCCTGCAATGCATCTTTAACCAGTGACTCCATTATTTTATCCGGAACAGAAGTTAAACTAACTGGTCTGTAATTACTCTTGTCACCCTTCGATACCCCTTCATGAATTGGGGATAAATTTGCACATCTCCAGTCTGTGGGAACCTCCCCTGAGTCCAAGGATGCTCTCATAATTATGGCTAAGGGTTTGCTTAGTTGCTTTGCCACCTCCTTTAATATAACTGGATAGATCCCATCCACCCCAGGTGCTTTTCTTATGTTTAACTTCAACAATTTCTCCTCCACCTTGCTCTCAGTTATTACAAAATCATTAAGTATCCTGCTACAATTTGATAACCTTCTGCGATTTTCAAACCTTAATAATTCCTCATGTGTGAATGTAGATGCAAAATACTCATTCAATTTGTTTGCTATCTGAGCAGATCATCAACAGTCGAACCATCGATGTCAAGTGGACCAATCCAATTCCTTTTAGAGTTTGTATAAGTAAAGAAATCCTTGCTGTTTTTCTTAGCACCTTTTGCCAAAGATTTCTCGTAATCTGCCTTCGCCTGTCTAACCTCCTTTGTGACCTGATTACAGACTAGCTTATATCTGCCTCAGGTTTCTGAGTCGCTTGATAATTTATATGCATCCCATGCATTTTTCTTCTCTGTTACGAGTCTGACATTTAGGCCTAAACCTTGAACAATATTTCTTAATAGGTATGAAACTTTTAGTAGCATCCACGATTAATTCCTTGAATGCTTCCCACTTAGAATTTACTGTTGGTAACATCGTCAGTTGATCCCACTGTACAGAATTTAAAAAAAAAACTTTGAGGCCACTTTACTCACCTTTACAGAAGCAAAAACCCTTTCCTTTACCCCTGATGGTAATTAAATCTTTAAGTAAATCCAACATCAGTACACTGTGATCACTGCCACCTAGTGGTTCCTTTATCTGCAAATTCTTAATACACGAATGATCACTGCTCATAACCAGATCAAGAGTATTACTCTCTCTGGTTGCCTCTTGAACATGCTGATGCAGAAAACAATCATCCAATAAATCCACAAAAGTCAGACTAGTGTGTGAATGACCAACCCACAAGTTCCAGTCAATATCTGGGAAGTTAAAATCCCCCATTATAAGGCATTCTGATTTACTAGCCCACTATTTCTCTGTACAATTGTTCATTGTACTCATTAGGCCTATAACACACTCCAACTCTTATTTTTGCTTTCGCAGTGCTTATGTCACACCAAACTGACTCAACAGCGCACTGTTCATCTATATCAATTGGGTGCACTTCTTTTGATTTTGTTTTTCTTAATTAACAGCATAACACCTCCACCCTTCCTATTCTGTCTATCCTTTCTGTACATATTGTACTCCCCAAATTCCCGTTCTGCATTCCTTATATCTGTGTGACACCATGTCTCCGCTATCCCAACAATATCCGCCTTTCATGTCTTAACCAACACTTCAAATTCAAATTTATTTACTATACTTCTAGCATTGGTATACATGCAAGCATACATGCACCTATTCCTATTGCTAGTTACCCTAATACATCCCATATACACACCTATTTCAGGATGACTGCCATCCATCTCTGAAACCCTCAACACCCCACGCTCCAGGTCGCTACTTATTCTAATAGAAGTTGTGCAAGAATCACCTTCACCTCTGCCTGCGGCTATTGTTAAACTATTAGTCCTTGTATCCCCCCAAGCTAGCAGTTTTCTGACCCACCTAACACTGCCTCGATAGCATCAGCAAATATTCTTGCACCCTTTGTATTTAAGTGTATCCCATCCCTGTAGAAGCAGTCTCTCCTGTTAACAAGTACAGACCAGGCTGAAAAAAATTCTACCCCTTGAGCCTTGCACAATCTTTCCAGGGCTGAATCGATCGACAAGGCTCTCATCATACACTCCCTTCTATCGTGTCTAGGCAGAATTGCAGATATTTTCAAATTTGACCCTAATTCCCGGCTTTTTTTCAACAGTGACCTGTACTTGTTAAGTAATTCTGCCGGTCTCCTAATCTTAATATTATTAGTGTCAACGTGTACAACTATATCACCTTTTGTGCCCTTAAAAGATGATATCTGCTCTACAAAGTCATCAACCTTTGCCCCCTGGCAGACATACCCTGGTCCTGTTCCACCCATCCTTTTTACAAAGCATGTTCCCCATTTCCCTGACAATAGAGTCACCAACAACTACTAGTTCCTCACGCACACACTAGCATGACTTGTGGATTTATTGGAGGATTGTTTTCTACAGCAACATGCTCGAGGGGCAAAAGTAGGGGGTAAAACTCTTGATCTGATTATCAGCACAATGATTCATACATTAGGAATCTACAGATAAAGGAATGACAAGATCACAGTCTATTGATGTGGAATTTACTTAAAGATGTAACTACCATCAAGGCTTAAGGGAAGAGTTTTTGTAAAGGTGACTACAGTGATCTCTGACAATTTTTGAAATCTACACAGTGGGATTAACTGATGATGTTATAAACAGTAAATTCTAAATGGGAGGCCTTCAAGGAATTAATCTTGGGAGCTACAGGGCTTTTTCATACCAACTAAGTACTGTTCAAGATTTAGGCCTAAATGGATGTCAGATGAACTAATGAGACTCGTGACAGAGAAGAAAAATGCATGGGATGCATATAAATTATCAGGCGACACAGAAGCCTAAACTCTAACAGGAAGCTAAATGATTTTGTAATAATGGAGAGCAAACTGGAGGATAAACTGTTGAACTTAAACATAAAAGAGACACCTGGAGCAGATAGAATTTATCCAGTTATATTGAAGGAGGCTGCGAGGGAAGTAAGCAAGTGCATCCTTAGATTCATGAGAGATCCCTGTGGACTGGAGTTATGCAAATGTGTCCCCAAGTCACAAAGGGGGTTCAAAGGGTTACACAAATTAAAGACCTATTAGTTTAACTTCTGTTCCAGGGAAAATAATGAAGTTAGTGGTTAAAGAAGTGATGCATGTTCACCTAGACAAGACTGCAATAATAGTTCAGACACAGCAGAGGTTTGTTAGGGAGAAGTCTTAGCTGACAAATATTTGATACTGTGATTTCGTCACAAAGGAACTGGATGCAGAAAATAATTTTGATATCACATACCAGAAGTTCAGGAAAGCTTTTGCTACTGTTGCATGTGGATGATGCTACTATACACACTGGAGAAGTATGGCATTAAGGGCAAGTTGCTGCAATAGATAAAGGGATGGATGAGCAAGAGAAACCAGTGAGTGTTAATAAGTGGACACTGCTCTACGTGGACTAATGTTATTAGTGATGTACTCAGAATTTTATGTTCTTTTATGTTTAAATACATAAAACATTGTTTTATGTATTTATTAATCATATCGATGAAGGTATATCAGGCTTAATGTGCAAGTTCACAGATAAAACAAAGGTTGGCAGGGTTATTAATGATAGTAAAGACAGTATGCTACTGCAACAGGATCTAGAAAAGTTAGGTAGATGGGCTGAGAATTGGCAACTGAAGTTTAATATTGACAAATGCAAAGTACTGCATATGGGTAGCAGTAACCCAAGAGTACCAACTGTGTGGTACTACACTCAGGGAGGTGGAGATATAAACACCTGCGAGTAATTGTGCAGTCGGATATGAAGTTCTGAGCAGTGCAGACAGGCTGCCAGAGCAGTTCACTGAGTTTTATCAATGACATATAGGAATTTTGCTAGCAGAGACGAGGTGATTATACCTTTGTATAAGGCAATGGTTAGGCCACACCTTGAGTACTGCATACAAGTCTGGAGGTGTAATTTAGGAAGGATGCACAGTTGCTAGAACAAGTACAGAGAATGGCAACAAGACTGGTGAAAGAACAAAGGGGTTATCTTACCAGGAAAGGTTTAAATTCTGTAAGTTGCAGCATCTGGAGACTAGGAACCTGCAAGGTGATCTGATTAAGGTGTACAAGGCATTGAATGGTTTGAGCAGGCTCAGTGCTGATGGGATACTTCCGCTTTTTTTTTTTTTTTTTTTTTAATGAAAACCCCAAACACGAGAGATATTAGAACCTATAGTACTTATTACCGTGCTATTGTTATTATTTGGTTTTTTAGGAGCATTAGCAACTAAGGCCATATTGCTCCAGGGATATGCGGTGGTCATTCCCTGACCTTTCCGCATTCTCCGTATTTGGTGGCTCACGGGCTCGAACCCCGGTCTAATCAAGAAGCATGTGCTACGCACTGCTGCTCCTGCCGACCTGGCTACTGAGGCGCCTTTATTACCATGCTTGGGTTGGAGGTTGAGAGGATGAAAGAAGATATTTGTTGACATTAGACTTGAACTTCTGTAGACTGTAATTTTCAGGAAATACGTATGAAGGAAGGTTGTCAGAAAACGGCAGTTGAATGAATAAACAAGGAAGATGAAAAGTTGGTTCTGTGAGTTTGAAGTTGGACAGTAAATGGATGTTGGCTGGTAGCAGCACGGGTTTGGACTGTTTTGAAAGAGAGAGTAGGAATTATAGAAGCCAATTCAGAAGAACAGTCCCCATTGAAGTATCTGTAGCAAATGCATGCCGCAGAAACATTACGTCTATGAGATATCGAGTGGAGAGACTGTTAGAGAGGAGTCATTAATTCTGAATGGAATCTAGAAACCTGAGAAAGTTTTGTGGGCACCGCCCCAGATATGGGAACAAAATTCCATGGTAGGGCAGATTTGAAATTTGTACAGAGTGAACAGCTGTTTGGAAGCAGTAATGCAGAGAGCAAAAGAGAAAACTAAGTTTTTTAGATGCAGAGGAAGCAATATTTGTAATGTGAATGTGCCAAAGGAGAATAGAAGTCAGGATAATCCCCAAAAGAGATATCATTTTTCCTAGAAATCAGAGTGTCACCAAAGATAAGCATAGGAGCAGAAGAATCCTTTTTTTTTGCGAGATATATAACCCCAGGGGCTCACATCTGGGGAGTATGGGTTTGGCACACCCAGGGTCCTGAGCTGGATATCATAATTTTTCTTGGCACACACACACACACACACACACACACACACACACAGTTTCTCAAACTGGAAAGTGGAATGTAATGTGCTATCATTGGCAAAACTATGGATAGGATTTCCAGTCAATGGAAGACGGGTCATTAATATACTAGAGGAAAATAGTGGGGTAAAGAACTGAACCTTGGGGGACACCAGTATTAGTGGAGAAGTTAGAAGACAGAGCCATCTACTATCACCCTCAGTGAACGATCAGAGAGGAAACTGGATATCCAATTACAAAAAACCGTTTGTAAACGATAAAATGGTTGCTTGTTTAGACGACCTTTATGCCAAACATCATCAAAAGCCTTTGAGATGTCAAGGGTAACTGCTTGTGTTTCACCAAACTTTTCCATTGAATTTATCCATAAATGGTAATAAGCCAGAATAACCAGTGGATTGACACTAAAGTAGTCCATACTGGTGATCGTTGATAAGATGGAAAGTTTCTATGTAGTTTAAGAGTTGGCGGTTAAATGATTTCTCCATTACTTTAGAAAGAGTGGAAGTATTTGCAATGGGACAAAAACTAGATGGGAGGGATTTGTCACCCTTTTTAGGAACTGGCTGGATATGAGAAAATTTCCAAGCAGAAGCAGAAACACCTTTGGAATAAGAAAGTGAAAAAAAGGCAGGAAAGAACAGGAGTAAGTTCAGGAGCACAGGTTTTGAGAACAAGTGGAGAAATACCATCAGGAACTGGAGCTTTCTTAGCATCAAAATTCGCCAAAATCCTTCTGACATCCTTTTGGCAGAAGACCACAGGAGACCACCATTCCCAACACGCTCATTGGGAATGGTGGTCTCCTGTGGGAATGGTGGGGGGGAGGTGTTTGACCAAGATCACTAATACATGAATTGGAAGAAAAATGGGATGCTAGCAGGTCAGCTTTATCCTTGGCAGAAGTGACAACAGAACCATCTGGTTTTGACAGAGGTGGGAGCAGAGATGGACAAAAGTGGGGCCAATAGCTTTGGTAAGAGACCAGAATGCTCGGCTACCATTAGGGCAAGAAGCACGTTTTCTACTCTTAGCCTATTCAAATTCTAGTTTGGACTGGTTAATAACTGCATTAAAATTGCTGAGAGCTTTGGTGTAGCCAGAAAATAAAACTGAAGAACTGGAAACAAGCCAATTACAATATTCAACATTCTTCTCTTGAACAGCCTTAGCACATTTATTGGAAAACCAAGGTTTAGATAAAGGACGAGATTTTAAAGTGGAGTGGGGAATAAAGGATTCCATTCATACAAGAATAATTTCACTGACACGGTCTGAGCAAACCATTGACATCAGAAGTTTTGGAACAGTAATCTGACTAAGGAAAAGAATTAAAGAAATGTCGCAGGTCATCCCATTTTGCATTTTTGTAATGCCAAACAACAAGAGGTTGGGAATAACCATGAGATGAAGGCTCTATTGGAGAAGAGACAATAATCAAGTTGTGATCTGAGGTGCATAAAGGACCACACACTTCAAGCGTGTACTTAGAAGGGTTGTTTGTGAGAAAAAGATCAAGCGTGTTGGCTGTATGGTTAGGATTGTCCAGTATTCTTGTATTTAAATGAACAATCTGTGCAAGGTCATTACAAATTGCAAAAGCCTCAGCATCTCGGCCAGCTGGGTCTGTGAACTAGAAAACGGAAGCCAACTGGAGTTGTGAACATTAAAATCACCAAGGAAAATTACCTCACTGTTAGGAAAGTTGGACTGAAGAAAGTCAAGTTGCAAAGAGAGGAAGTCAAAGAGCTCCAAGTGATTAGTGGAGTTGCAATAATAGTAGACAACAGATAAATTTGATTTGATTTGAAGTACATGGGGTTTGGCGGAGTGCAAGTGGAAATAGACATCGTTAAGATGAGAATTGAGACAACATATATTAGTGATATGAATTAGGAAGTGTTTGCGAGGCTTAGATCTTTTCGCAGATAAGCTTATTTTATTAGTTTGACAATTCATGGTGCTTTTTTTTTTTTTTCATGTAAACCCCAAACACGAGAGATATTAGAATGTATAATACTTAGTACCATGCTTGGGTTGGAGGTTGAGAAGATGAAAGAAGATATTTGTTGATATTGGACTTGAACTTCCGTAGACTAATTTTCAGGAAATACATATGAAGGAAGGTTGTTCCAGGAAACGGCAGTTGAATGAATAAACAAGGAAGACGAAAAGTTGGTTCTGGGAGTTTGAAGTTGGCCAGTAAACGGATGTTGGCTGGTGGCTGCACATGTTCGGACTGTTTTGAAAGAGAGAGAGAGAGAGTGGGAATTATAGACGCCAATTCAGAAGAACAGTGCACACTGTACAAGAGGCATGCAGCAGAAACAGTATGTCTATGAGACAGCGAGTGGAGAGACTCTGTTAGAGTCTCTCCACTCGCTGTTGATCGTTGAGATTAGAAATGAGACCACGTATATTTATGAAATGAATTAGGAAGTGTTTGGGAGGTTTAGATCTTTTCGCAGATAAGCTTGCTCTATTAGTTTGACAATTTATGGTGTATTTATTAGTAAGAAAAAGTGTGTGGGGGGGGTCGTGTTGTATGAAGTAATGATATTTTTGTACATGGCGTACACATGGTAAGAATATACCCAGATCCTTTACATAACGTGGCCTCAACAATGTCCCCCGCATACACACTACTCCGACTCCCTCTAGTCACTATCTGGCAGAGTAGAGGTAGCAAGATTATACACTAGCTGATCTGGAAGCCTCCCAGAGAGTTACCAATAGGTTCTGTCAGGTGTACTAACTAGCGGCAAGCTGCAAACACTGTTTTACAGCTGTACCCCTGAAATGTAAGAAAGATTAGATCTCGCCATGATGTTCCTCATAACCTCAAAAGTCCTCAGTCATACTGCATTATGGAAGAGATGAAGGGTTGACCGGAACTTAGCTCTGGAGACTAAACATGGGTTCCACCACTTCAAGCCTCCAATAAGCAAAATGGTGGTACTGCACCGGTTGATGAGTCATCTACCACCTAGTATTAACTGGTAACAGAGGGTCGGCATTCCTCCATGTGGTGTGGGCACCACACCTCGACCCCTGCTTACATTGGTTCACACTTGGGGCCGCCTCCATGGCCAGGTGGGCAGGAGCAGCAGTGCGTGGCACATGCTTCTTGATTAGACCGGGGTTCGAGCCCATGACCACCAAATACGGAGGATGCAGAAAGGTCAGGGAATGACCACCGCATCTCCCCGGAGCAATATGGCTTTAGTTGCTAATGCTCCTAAAAACCAAATAACAGTGAAATAACAGTTCACACCTGGGTGTCAACCACAGTGTGCTTGTGCATGGAGGTTACACCTAGGATTACTAACAATCCCACCATCATGAAGGTGCAAGCAGAGGATTTTGCTGTCATAGGCTGTCCAGACTTCACCGAAATTGGGTTCACTTGACTTGAATGTCACCCGAATATCAGTTCCATCAGTGTTTTAGACTCCTATGTAAGAAGTACAGCTTGTCTAGCATATCTGAGAGACTGTCTGTGACAACCTCACGGACCTATTCAGATTAAAAACCTGAGAGGGCATAGATTCAAATTGAGGAAAGACAGTTGCAGAATAGATGCTCGCAATTTTTTCCTTTGGCCAGCGGGTAGTTGATTGCTGGAACAGACTTCATCTGTTGCTATAAAAGTTGATAGCTTAAACAAATTTAAGGCTGAACTAGACAAACATTTGGAGTGACGGATGGATGAAATGGGAAGGCATTATTTATTTTTTTGGTTGATGCTCTATAAATTTGCTTTCTTGCATCATATGCCTCAACTAATGCTAACTCGCCTGGTGAGATCGGCAAAAGGGCTCCCCTAAGAGGAAAGACTTCGTATAAGTGTGTTGCACAGCTTGGAAACTAGGCACCTTAGAGGAGACTTAACTGAGGTGTTTAAGGCTCTTAGAGGCATAAGTAAAATGAATCAGGACAAAATTTTTATGGTTATAAATGATTCTAGAACTAGAGGTGATAAATTCAAGTTATAGAGGGAGATGTTTAGACTGTACTGCAGAAAGCTGTATTTTAGCCAGTTTTAAATTACTGGAATAAGTTACCTACATGTGTGTGTAGAGGCTGACAGTTTGGGGAAGTTCAAATGTTGCCTGGATAATTACCTACAGAAGGAGGGAAATTCACAGTTTGTCTATTTCATTTTCTTTTATTATTTTTTAAAATTTTCTTCTTACTATTATTTTATTCTTTTTTTTTGGCTGGTGCAACATAAGCCATAGGCTTCCATGCACCATGTGGCCATTGCTAATACATCTGTGTAAACTGGCAGGAAGTCAGCGTGTTCAGCTTTGTGTGCTGAATAGAGCTGTAGGTAGACAGATGGAGTCTGACTTCATCCAACTCTTAAAAGGAAAAGTCGAGTGATGGAATATGTGCATGACAGGGTGGATGGGTATGCTCTGGTGTTTGGGCCACCTTTTCTACCATAATGTTAAACTCTGAGTAGCTCTTGGATGCAAATACTGAAAGGACTATTTGCAGTCTGACAAGCATTGCACAAATTTTTTCAAAGGGCTCAAAAATAGACATGCGGATGGTCTAGGATGGATTTCAGTTTGAAAGCCTACTTCACTGCTTACGTCGAAACAAGAATGGCAATTCATTTGCTTCATGTATAGGCTTTGAACAGCAGATGTTTGAAATGCTCCAGCAGCAATACGAACAGCCTGATGATGGACAGGGTCCAGCCATTGAAGTATGTGCTTCAGCCTGAGACAGTGTCTCTGGCTGAAGCACATACTTGAGACCCATAATCTAGTTTGGATTGTACAAGTGCCCAGTAGATGAATAATAAGGTGTATCAGTCCACACCCCAACATGTAGAGGGGGCAGAGAGAGAGCAAAGAATATTTAGTCCTCTTGTGCACTTTGTACAGAGCTGATGGATATGTTCCAGACAGGTCAACTTCTTATCAAATAAGAGTCCCAAGAATTTTGTCTGACAACTACAGGAACAGAATTTTGTCCAAGCCTTAATTCAGGTTCAGGATGAAGATTACGCTTACGACAAAAGTGTATGCAAATGGTCTTCTGTGGTGAGAACCTGAATCCATTAGGAAGTGCCCAGGAATTAAGGCACTCAATAGCTTGTTGCAGTTATCTTTCAATAACCCTCATGTTGCACAACTGAGAAAATATGCTAAAGTCATCAATATAGAGTGCACTTTTCACAGTTGGAGGAAGTTGTTCTGTGATGGAATTTACTTTAATGGCAAAAAACATGACAATACTGATCCTTGTGGTACTCCTGAGGATGTCAGAAGGGATGAGGGAGTGAGGATCCCACATGAACTTGGAAGACCGATTGGCTAAAATGTTTTTAATAAAAACAGGGAGATTTCCTCTAAACCAAGGCTATGCAAATCTTTTAAGATGCCAAATCTTCAAGTTTTGTCATGTGTTTTCTCCATGTCAAAGAATACAGACACCAAATGTTCTACAGTTCCAAATGTTTTTTAGGAAAGCATCCCGGATGGATGTTTCCAGTCTAATAAGATGGTCCAGAGTGGACCAGTTCCTTCGGAAGCTGCACTTGAATGCTGGAGAGGTTGTTTGATTCTAAATACCATATTAAATGAAAACTAACAATTCTCTCCAGGATTTTATACAGAGATAGTCAGAGCGATAGGACAATAATTAGTGGCAATTTTAGTATCCTTTCCTAGCTTCACAAAGGCAAGAAGGATTGCCATGCACCAAGAATCCCGAAACTACTCTTCAATATAGATTCTGTTATATAAAAGGAGCAGGTGATCCATAGATGCTATTGAAAGGTGCTTAAACATTTCATAATGGATGCCATCTGGTCCAACAGCACTTGTCTTCGAAAGGGTGAGAGCTCTTTTTAGTTCCTGCATAGTGAATGGCCCATTGTAGGAACAAAGGCCCTTTGGTGTAAGATTTAGTGCCTATTTTTCACTTTTGTTTCTTTTTATTGAAAGATAACTATTGAGAGTAGGAAGATATCCCACAGATGTTTTAAAATGTTTCCCCAAGAGCATTAGCTATTGCAGTTGGCTCTCCAATAGTGTATTCATTATATTCTAGGATCGATGATGGGTGAGATGTATATTTTCCCTTCATTTTCGGGATTCTGTCTAGATCACCTTAACACTGGTAGACTGGGTAATAGATGACATAAAATGGATCCATGATTCCTTTTCACTCTGACGGCAAATGCAGCATACTTTGGCTAGTGCACATTTAAAAGCTATTAGATTGGTGGTGGTAGGATATTGCCAGAATATCTGCAGGCTTCGTTGCTGCTGTGCATTGTGAATTCCACTACTGTTTGGGAAAAGGTGGAAACTAGGTGGATGTTTTTGGAATTGCAAGTGCAGCTGCATGGACAATATTTTCTGTAATGTATGTAACAGCATCATTGATAGGCTCCTGACTGACTGCAGTGATGTCAAAATTTGCCTGATAATAAAAGCAAATTTTGAAATGCATTCCAGTCAGCTTGATCAAACTTCCACCATGCTAACCTAACAGGAAAACATGGTCTCCCATTAATTAGAGTGGTTATCACAGGGAAGTGATCACTTCCGTACAGTTCTCTTCCACCTCCCAATAAAATGAAGGGAGGAGAGAAGGGGAGCTGATAGAAAGATCAATGGCAGAAAATGTATGGGTAGGCAAGTGGAAGGTATTCCCACATTTATGAGGGAGAGGTCACTATCATTGAGCATATGTTCTATGACTCTTCCCCTTCCACTGAGGCTAGCACTACCTGCATTGTAGTATGTCCATTAAAATCGCCAAGTAGTAAGAAAGGGGGAAGCAATTGCATTGCACGATCATCAAGGTCTTTCTAGAATATGTCAGTCCCAGTTGGCAAATAAAAAGAGAAAATGGTTAATAAAAATCCCACTGTAAGGCAAATTGCAACAGCCTCGATGCTGGTTGCAAGTAGTGATCCTGCTCCATGAGCAGGACCACTGCAATTCTATCCTTATGAAAAATTACGATGTTATGCTTTTTTTTTTTTTTTTTTTTTATGGAAACCCCAAACACGAGAGGTATTAGAACCTATAGAACTGTGCTTGGGTATGGAGGTGGAGAAGATGAAACAAAGATATTTGTTGACATTAGACTTGAACTTCTGTAGACTGTAATTTTCAGGAAATACGTATGAAGGAAGGTTGTTCCAGAAAACAGAAATTGAATGAATAAATGAGGAAGATGAAAAATTGGTTCTGTGTTTGAAGTTGGGCAGCAAATGGATGTTGGCTGGGGGTGGCACGTGTTCGGACTGTTTTGAAAGAGAGAGCAGGAATTATAGAAGCCAATTCAGAAGAACAGTGCCCATGGAAGTATCTGTAGAAAAGGCATGCAGCAGAGACAGCAAGTGGAGAGACTGTTAGAGAGGAGTCATTAATTAACCTAACTGCCCTCTTCTAAATGGAATCTAGGAGCCTGAGAGAGGTTTTGGGGACATTGCCCACAGATGTGGGAACAATATTCCATGGTGGGGCAGATTTGCGATTTGTACAGAGCAAACAGCTGTTAAGAAGAAAAGTAATGCCAAGAGCAATAGATAAAACCAAGTTTTTTGGATGCAGAGGAAGCAATATTTATAATGTGCTTGTGCCAAGAGAGATTAGAAGTCAGGGTAATCCCCAAAAGAGATATATTATTTTGCCTGGAAATCGGAGCGTCACCAAAGATAAGCATAGGAGCAGAAGAATCTTTCTTCAAAATATAAGACAGGACTGAGTTTAGAAGGATTGAAATAAACTAAATTGTCTTTGCCCCACTGGAGAATTACTTGGAGATCGGAATTTAAGGACTTGGTAGCAGATATTAGAGAAGTTGAAGCTGATTGAGCAGGGCAAGGTTTCTCAAAATGGGAAGTGGAATGCAATGTGCTATCATCAGCAAAACTGTGACAGGATTTCCGTTCAATCGAAGGTCATTAATATACAAGAGGAAAATAGTGGGGGAAAGAACTGAACCTTGAGGGACACCAGCATTAATGGAGAAGTTAGAAGGCAGAGAGCCATCTACCCTCACCCTCAGTGGGCAATTAGAGAGAAAACTGAATAACCAATTACTAAAAACAGTTGGCAAACCATAAGATGGAAGCTGTTTAGAAGACCTTTATGCCAAACACCCTGACTTTCTGCATCCTCCGTATTTGGTGGTCAAGGGCTCAAACCCTGGTCTGATCAAGAAGTGTGTGCTACACACTGCTGCTCCTGCCCACCCGGCTACAGAGGCACCCTAAGGTGATCATTGATCAGACAGAAGGTTTATAGGTAGTTTAAGATTTGGCGGTTAATTGATTTCTCCATTACTTTAGAAAGAGTAAAAATAATTGCAATGGGATGATAATTGGATGGGAGAGATTTGTCACCGTTTTTAGGAACTGGCTGGATATGAGCAAATTTCCAAGCAGAAGGAAAAATACCTTTGGAATAGGAAAGTGAAAAATGGTGGTGGAGAACAGGAGTAAGTTCACAAGTGGAGAAATACCATTAGGACCTGGAGCTTTCTTAGCATTAAGATTCGTCAAATTCCTTTTGACGGAAGACCACAGCAAGCATTGAATGGAGCATGTTGGGAATGGTGGGAGGTGTTTTATACATGAGTTGGAAGAAAAATGGGATGCTAGTAGGTCAGCTTTATCCTTGGCTGAAGTGACAATAGAACCATCTGATTTTGAGAGACATGGGAGCAGAGGGGCAAAAGTTGTAGCCAATAGCTTTGGCAAGAGACCAGAATGATCAGCTACCATTATGGCAAGAAGTAAGTTTTCTACTCTTAGCCTGTTCAAAATCTAGTTTGGGCTGATTAAGAACTGCTTTACAGTTGTTGCAAGCTTTGGTGTAGGCAGAAAATGAAACTGAAGAATTGGAAAAAAGAATTGGAATTGGGAGAAAGTAAATTTGCAAAAAGAGGAAGTCAAAGATCTCCAAGTGATTAGTGAAGTTGGGAGAACGGTAGAGACAACAGATGAATTTGACAGAATGAGGTGGAGATTTTAAGCCAGAGAAGATTGAAAAGAGGAGATTCCAAATTACCAAGTCTCTGCCAGACACATGCACAAGTACCACCTTTGAGGTGAAAGGAATCATACATCGAATAATTTGGGAAACTGAGGTGAGCAGTGGTTGAATCAACCGATAACTGAGTTGGGGTCATCATTTGCCTTTAGGTAAGTCTCCTGGAAGCAAAAGAAAACTGGCTCTTGCGTTTGCAGGAGAGCCTTGATGTCATCAGTATTTTTCCGGAATTCACAATGCCATTGTAGGAATTGAGCCATTATCTTAGCTTGGTGGGTCCATCAGGCAGCTTCTGGGGTGCTAAGTACTTACTTTTCTCAGTACTGGATTTCTCTTTTGGGGAAGTATGGACTCTATCCTGTGACCATTTCCTCCTCTGCAAAGAGTTCCAGGACTGATTCATCTAGTACTTCCTTCTCCTCAATCTCCATATTTTTTTGAACATTAGGGGATACCTCAGTCTTCTTATTCTTTTTTACTTAAGGATTCTTATTCTCTATTTTTTTTACTGGTGGAGCATTAGGAGGTACCAATATGGGAGTTCCAGCTAATTGATCTTACTTTGCAGGTTTTTATGAACTTAACAGGTAGCGTGCAATAGGAGTGAATGACTCTTGGTGGTATAGTCATTTCTGTTTGGGTTCCAATGGAACATCTCCCTGCTACATTGAGCGTAGGTAGGGTTTTACCACTTTTCTCACCTCCTGATATGTTCAGCTCTGAATTTATTTTTCTTCTTTCTGCCTCTAGCATGCTCATGAAGCAGGCAAGGTGCTCTCCTTGGCATTTAATACAAGGTTTTGAAGATGAATATGAGGCTTCATGGTCCTTTGTAGCACAGCAAGTGCATAAAGCTTTACGACAAGTCATTTGCAAGTGTCTGTATTTCTGGCACTTAAAGTGCCATAAAGGATTTGGTACATATGGATACACTGTATAGTTAATATAGCCAGCTTTAATCTGATTAGGGGACGTGGACGAGTTAAATGTCAAGTGCTATTTCTGGTGGGAACAAGTTTCCCATCCCCTACGTGCAGAAATTCTTTTAACTGCAATAATTCCCTGTGGTTTTAGTTCAGAGCAGATTTCCTCCTTAGTAACCTTGAGAAGACCCCACTCTAAAACAACATGTCTTGATGAATTGAGTCATCTATGTGGTGTCATGGTTATCGGTATTCCTCCGAATGTTGTTTCGAGTAGCTGCTCAGAATGGTTGTCATTTTTTGTTTCCATTAATATGTCCCCAGAATGGAGCTTCAACTGATTTAGAAGCTTCTAACCCCTCTAAACCCTTCTGTACAAAGAAGGGTGCCATTTTTCCGATAGGCTTTTCACTGTTGGAGTAAATGATTAAAAATCTTCGGACAGGCCTTGATAGTATTTCAGTTTGTTGTCTCTTTGGCACAATAAAGGTTTCTGTTTCTTCACTTATTTTTGCAAATAGGGACCATGTTGGGGTCCCCCTAAAAGAATGTTTATCAGGATTCACTGGTTCACTTTAATAGTGGTTCAGAGCCCAGGCTCCCCACTCACCAGGAAGCCCAAAGGGATACAAACTACGCAGCAAAAACACCTTCACAATCTTGGGATAAGAATGGACCAGTATAATAACCCATGCATCCTACATTCTGATGCTACACATTGACATTGTACCAGTATCAGATAGTGATATGGAACTTCTCTGAAGGATAGTACTTGCCCACAATAGGACCCCCTTTGGTCCAGCCATGGGCTCCCATGCCTGGGGAAAAGTGGGGGGGGGTCTTATTAAAGGGCAATTATTCTGAAGGGGATAACTTGTAAGGTATGAAATATTTCATTATATTTATTTTATTGAAATAGACTCATTTAATAGCCACCCTAACGTTGACACCACAAGGAAGCTCTGTCTATTAAAGTCAAGTTGAAAACCCTAATTTTGACCATCAACACTGGCACCATGTGCCCATAAGAGATCTTGTAAACCCTCGTAGGGTAAAACAGGTTGACACTGGGTCTCAAAACCTAACAGACTGTACAAATATGGAAGCACCCAGCTACACAACTAGGTTGCACACTCCCACACTCTACACCTTGGAAGCAGACACTGGTATTTAACCAGTATGCAAGGTGTGGTTATAAAATAATGACTACACACAGAGCCACCTCACACCAAATGCCACCTGTGAAACAAAGGCATAGCAGTTGGCCTTTAACCTTTCCTTAGTTGTCTACCAAATCACATTCAAACACACTCATTCACTTTGCAGTGAGACAGGTTTTCATTACCTCGTGTTTTTGGTTTCCAAGAACGATTACACACAAAAGAATTAAACAATGGAGCAACCTCAAATTTTTAACCAAACTAAAGAAAACACCAACTGAAAGTTACGGCTTGTTACATCAAGTTTATGGGGAAGATACTGTGTCAAGAGCTCGCATGTCTGAATGGCATAAAAGATTTCTAGAAGGAAGAGATAATATGGAAGATGAATGAACAGGCCGTCCAGTATCATAAAAACTGACGAAAATGTGGATCAGCTATGGACAATGATTAGAAATGATCCTCATTTAAGCGGAATGGTTGCATGAGAACTCAATATGGATAAAGAAACAGATAAATTTTAACTGAAAATTTAGGAATGAGAAAAGTGTGCACCAAGATGGTGCAAAAGTTTTAAATGAAGATCAGAGAATGAGAAGACTACAATCCATGATGTTTTGAAAAAAAATTGAGGAGCCTGACTTACTTGAGTACTGTAATTACCCCAATGAAAGTTGATTGTTACAGTATGAATCAAACTAAATGATGGTTAATGCAATGAAGACAAAACAATCCCCTCAGATCAAAAAAAAAAAAAAAAAACACAGCAAGAGTGTCAAAACCAAATATGAAAGCCAGCCACGCTTCTTGTTTTCTTCAATAAAGAAATCATTATTATTAGCCATATAGTGCAAGGAAGCCCGAGGCTTATGCTGCACCAGCCAAAAAAAAAAAAAATGAGTTACCCTGAGAGAGAGAGAAGAAAAGAATCACCAAGAAAGAGAAGAATGATGATATCCAGCCCAGGACCCTGGGTGTGTCAAGCCCATACTCACCAGATGTGAGCCCTTTTATGGCTGAATACATCCCACCAAATCAGACTGTCAATCAAACATACATTGAAGCTATGACAAGGCTGTGTGAAAAAATTCAAAAGAGACCTGAATTGTGGAAAATGGTTGGGTACTCTACAAAGACAATGCTCCAGCACACAAAATGTTCTATTTGCCAATTTCTGGCAAAAAAAAAAAAAAAATCCCTGTGTGACCATGCTCCCTACTCAATAGACCAGACCCTTGTGACTTTTTTTCTGTTCTCTAAACTGAAAAGTGTACTTAAGGGAAACAATTTCAGTCCACTGAAGACATTCAGAGAAAAAAAAAAAAAAAAAAACAAAGTATTAAAAGGCTTACAGAAGACTTCAAGATATGTTTCTGTGCTTGAAAGAAACGTATGAAACAGTGTGCAGAAGCCCAAGGCAATTATTTTGAAGGGGATAACCTGTGAAGTATGAAATATTTCATTATATTTATTTTATTGAAATAGACTCATTATTTAATAGCCATACACCTCATAGGATACAGACATGGAAACCCTTTTGAAGGGTTGGGTTTGCCCACAATGGAGCTTTGTGTTCAGGCATGAAAAACACACTGACATGCACACTACATGGAAGTACCTGGCTATAAATGATAGATTGCAAAGCTGTGATTTTTTGAGTATGGACACTAGCACTGTGCACCCATAAGGCATCATAATCCTGGTAGGGTAAAACCAGCTGATAAAGTATACCAAACAATATGGACTATACAAATATGGAAGCACCTAACTACACCCCAACATCTAGGTTGCATATTTCTACACCCCCTTGACTGTAGATACTGGCATTGAACTAGTACAGGATACTGACATATTTACCTTTCTGAAGGGTAGAACTTGCCCACAATGGGAACCCCCTAACACGGAGAACAAAGCAGCACCAGGCTTTAAATGCTCAGTTGAAAATGCCGGACTCTTACGTGGGGTACATGAGACCGGTGTCCCCCATGTAATAAACACTTCAACCTAGACTGCTGACACTGTTGTGTCAGTTCCCATACTGACACAAAGTACCAGTATGGGAACCAATACCAAGCCTTTTTTGAAGGGTAGGATCCACTAAAACCAAATGCACTTTTACCTCAGTGTGGGATTCAAAATTTTAGTAACTGGTTTCCACTCTCCTTACCACCCCCTCAAGGCAAAAATAAAAACTAAATATATTTTATTGATTTCTTTATTTAATTTCCTTTAAATATTTAATTTCCTCTAACCTAAGAATCACTAATGATAATCAAATCAAGAGTATTACTCCCTCTAGTTGCCTCCCGAACATGCTGATGTAGAAAACAATCATCCAATAAATCCACAAAAGCCTTGCTAGTGTGTAAGTGACCAACCCACAAATTACAGTCAATATCTGGGAAATTAAAATCCCCTATTATAAGACTCTGATTTACTAGCCTACTGTATTTCCCTGTACAGTTTCTTATTATACTCATCAGAGTCATTAGGCCTATAGCACACTCCTACTCAATTTTGATCTCCCAATGCTTATGTCACACCAAACTGACTCAACACTGCATTGTCCAAAGATGTCGACTGGCTTCACTTCATTGAATTTTGTGTTTCTTAACTAATAACATAACCCCTCCTCCCTTCCTATCCTTTCTGTACACATTGTACTCCCCAAAATTCCAGTTCTGCATTCCTTATATCTGTGTGACACCACTTCCCTGATATCCCAACAATATCTGCCTTTGATGTTTTGAGCAATACCTCAAATTTATTTACCAAACTCCTAGCATTGGTGTACAAGCAAGTATACATGCACCTGTTCCTATTCTTAGCTACCCTAACACAACCCATGTGTTTACTTGTACCGCAATGACTCCCAGCTGTCTCTGAAATATCCTGCATCTTGTTTTCCAGGCTGCTGCTCATTCCAATAGAAGCAGTGCAAGAATAACTTTCACCTCTGCCAGTGGCTACTGTTAATCTATTAGTTCTTGTATACCCCCCCAAGCTAGCAGTTTTCCCGACCCACCTAACACTGCCTCGATAGCATCAGCAAATATTCTTGCACCCTTTCTATTTAAGTGTATCCCATCCCTGTAGAAGGACTCTCCTGTTAACAAGTACAGACTAGGCTGAAAAAAAATTCTACCCCTTGAGCCTTGCACAATCTTTCCAGGGCCGAATTGATCGAAAAGGCTCTCACATCATATACTCCCTCCTATCGTGTCTATGCAGAATTGCACACTTTCAAATTCAACCCTAATTCACGGCTTTTTTTTTCAACAGTGACCTGTACTTGTTAAGTAATTCTGCCAGTCTGCTACTCTTAATATCATTAGTGCTAACGTGTACAACTATATCACCTTTTGTGCCCCTAAAAGATGATATCTGTTTACTTTGGGAACAGCAGAAGAGAGTGGATGACAGGGCAGATCTTCACTGACCTTCTACTACATGTGTTTGAGGATGTGTTTTGAAGCTACTGCAAAAAAGAAAAATTTGGATTTTAAGATTTTAATTATTTTGGACAATGCACCAAGTCACCCTCCAACCCTTGCTGAACTGTCACCAAACATTAAAATCCTGTTTTTACCACCGAACACAACATCTCTTATCCAGCCACTTGACCAAAAGGTAATTGCTACTTTTAAGCACTATTACACAAGACGCACATTTAAGATGCTGATAGCAGAAACAGAGGGGGAAAATGCATCAACAGTTAAGACTTCTGGAAACGATTCAATATAAAGAATGCAATTTACATAATTATGGAGGCTTGGAACGAAGTGACAAAAGATTGCTTATGTGGCGTTTGGCAGCCTCTTTTACCAGATTTTATTCTTAATTTTAAAGGCTTTGATCCTGTAAACGAGCTTCCTAAATTAAAAGCACATTGTTTTGGCCTTGCAACACAATGTGTTGCAAGGGCAACACAATGTGATTTAGAAGAGCTGCTTCAGTCTCGTGAAGAACTTTCAACTGAAGAACTGCAACAACTTGTTGCTGGAGGAAAGGTGGAAGATGACGAAGTTGAATGCCTGAACGCCACCATAAAACAGCTTTCTACTTCAGAGTTATCTTCAGTTTTAAATTCATTTGAGAAAAGTATGCAATGGCTAGAAGATAATGATTATAATGTAGAGAGAAGCAGAAGAGCACTTCATACAATTCTATCTGCTTTGGAGCCATATAAGCAGCTGCTTTGTGAAAGAAGGAAGATTGCAAAACAACAGAAACCAGATGTCTTTTATGAAAACACCCAAGAAAGAGTCAGAAAATGAGCCACAGCCCTGTAGTTCTGGCGTGACCCCATTTTGTCCAAAGTCCTCATCGGCATCTCCACCTCCCAGTTCCGATAATGATGACAACCTGCTGCCACTTCCCCCATAATTCTGATGCTTCAACCCTTTCTCAAGCCCTTTCCCTCAAGTTGTCTTCATTTATTTTTAAGGTAAGAATATAAATTTAAATGATTGAATTATTAATTTTACAACTATGTAAGTGTTTTATTACGATTATTTATTGTGTTTGGTAATGTTTTGGTTACAAATGTGTGTCCAATCTTGGGTGGTCGGCACCTAACACTATTTTTCCCACCGGCCTCCGTAGCCGAGTGGGCAAGAGCGGGAGTGCAGTAGCACACGCTCTTTGAGTAGACCGGGGTTCAAGCCCCTGACTGCTGAATACGGTCGATCTGCCAACCCGCACTGGACCAGCGTGGCAGATTATGGTCCATTTCCCTCAGCATGAATTGTTGAGGAGGCTTCCATCCTGCAGTGGGTTGATAATAGCTGCACTTTACTTTTTTTTTTTTTTACTATTTTTCCCATAGGGCCTGTTGTTTATATTGTACGATTTTGCATTGCACTAGGGTTTCTAGGAACACAACTATCGTGTTATACGAGGACTGACTGTACTTGATTTTTGGTAAAATCAACATCTTCAAAAGGAATCAGTATTTATGCTTTCATTAATTTTTTTTTTTTTTTTTCCAAAGGTTCTCCAACTTTGAGCATTTCAAGAGCCTAAATTACCCTTTTATTAGTTTTTCAACTCTTCTATATTTAAATTTCTGGCTTGAAGGGCATTAGAATGGAACAATTTCTTGCAATATATCTATCATTATTGCTAAATTGTCTAAGAAGAATTTGTTGTGAAGACAGGCAATCATACCTGAATATTCTGTCTGATGAAAAATATTTGTATAAAGTTGGATAAGTACACCATAAAGTGTTGATCTTGAAGCTTGACCCCAAAAGTCTACCAATCTTTATAATTTCTAATCTATGTGCTTCCAAAATATTGAAAAGTTGTTTGATTTTTATGTGATTGATGAAAAATCGTGTCAATTTTATCTATGAACATTTTTAAATGATTCACTTGTTTTATTGAAGCAAGAGAATCATCTAAAACAAGCTGAAGGCAATGACTCAAAACAATACCAAAAATTGTTAGAAAACCTTTTAAAAGTCTCGCAGTCACCCCTGATTTGCAGCCAAGCGACACACACTTGCACCATTAAAACAAAATACTACGAAATAATTTTTCAGATATCCAGTATTAAATCCACCTTCGTCTAAACTCTTTAACAAATCTGTGTATATAGTTTCAGCATCATGTGCTTCAAACTCAACCAAATCAAAGAAAATTGTTGGAGAACATTCAGAATCTTTGACTTTTAATACACATTTTGAGCGCTGATTTACTAAATATTGTTGTAGCTTCATCAATGATGATACAAAGCTTTAAATCTTTTTTGATTATTTTAGAAAATATTTTTTTTAATTTCTCATGCAATGTGATCAACTATTTTAATGGTGGTTTTGTGAGAACAGAGTCCCACTCCCGTGTCCAAACCCCAATTTTTCTTTGTAGTTCAATCTCATTTTCAATGTCAGAAAATGGTCTACTTTTTGCTATACTGTAAATTGTATTAAAGATTTTACATGTAGCAGCACTGGTATATAATTTAATTCATTTTATTTACCCATTTCATAATTACATCAAATATGCGATCTTTCAGTTGTTATACACATATCTGGTGCCTTTGATGAAGTGTTCCTTCATTTTCTTTCTGACAGATGCCTACGGGATGGTTTTATTTTTCCAGATGCTTCACAATATTGCAGGTAATCCATTCCATTTATAAAGGAATTCCCTTTGTTTTTATCAAATTTTTTTGTGCAGTAATTACAACCCAGTTTCTCACTGAGAACAAATAAATCATCATATTTTTCCTGGAATTCCTAGACCTGCTTTGTGTTCAAGCACTCAAGGAAGTAAAGCTGCTAAAAATTCATCTCCAGTTTGCATAGTATTAGATGTGGAAACATTATCATCTGCTGATGTTAGGTTTCTGTTTTATTCTTAATTTAAAATTTCCAGATTTTTGGTTTCTTGAAAAAAAAAAAAAAAAAAATCAGATAAAACATATTGCTTCATTTTTGCAGCAGAAATATGTGCAGATAAATTTTCAATTGTAATAACAGTATAATGTTAATAATACTGCAATAACATAATGAAAAAAATTACTAAATTAAAAACTCACATTAAAAAAAAAAAATGATATAATTGTGTAACACATAAGTAACTTTATTTGCACAAACAAATGAACAAATAACATGTAATATATATGTTAGACGTGGGGGAAACTGATGGCAAACCATCCATTACTATGTCTACGGATGGATTAAACATACATACGCTTCACACACACACACACCCTGACATGTCAATAATATTATGTTAGCTATGAGTATCATCACTTCTGAACATTCAGAAAAAAAAAAAAAATTGTTTTATAAAAAAAATATATATATATATTCAATACAAAAAATATTTTACATGAACTGCAAGGACTAAGGACCTGTTCAGCAAACTCAGGAAATTTTAAAAACTGATTCATACGAACTGGCTGAATCCAGGGCCGCTGCAAGGGGATAGGATAGGCTAGGTAAGCATCGCTTAAACGAAAGTTATTAGAACCTATAATACTTAGCACTGTGCTTGGGTTGGAGGTTGAGAAGATGAAAGAAGATATTTGTTGACATTACACTTCAACTTCTGTAGACTGTAATTTTCAGGAAATACATATGAAGGAAGGTTGTTCCAGAAAACAGCAGTTTAATGAATATACAAGGAAGATGAAAAGTTGGTTCTGTGAGTTTGACGTGTTGGCTGGTGGCAGCACGTGTCCAAACTGTTTAAGGAGAGACAGAGAGCAGGAATTACAGAAGCCAATTCAGAAGAACAGTGCCCATGGAAGTCTCTTTAGAAAAGGGCATGCAGCAGAAACTGTTAAAGAGAAGTCATTAATTAACCTAACTGCCCTCTTCTCAATGGAATCTAGAAGCCTGAGAGAGGTTTTGGAGGCATCGCCCCGGATTTGGGAACAATATTCCATTGTAGGGTGGTTTTGCGATTTCCACAGAGTGAACAGCTGTTTGGAAGAAAATTTTGAAGGAATTTGTTGTGAAGCAATTCCCAACACGCTCCATTGAATGGAGCGTGTTGGGAATTGCGGGAGGTGTTTTACCAAGATCATTAATACATGAGTTGGAAGAGAAATGGGATGCTAGTAGGTCAGCTTTATCCTTGGCTGAAGTGACAACAGAACCACCTGGTTTTGAAAGAGGTGGGAGCAGAGATGGGCAAAAGTTGTGGCCAATAGCTTTGGCAAGGGACCAGAATGCTCGGCTACTATTAGGGTAAGAAGCAAGTTTTCTACTCTTAGCCTGTTCAAAATCTAGTTTGGACTGATTAATGACTGCTTTACAATTGTTGCGAGCTTTGGTGTAGGCAGAAAATGAAACTGAAAAATTGGAAACAAGCCAATTACGATATGCAACATTCTTCTCTTGAACAGCCTTAGCACATTTATTGGAAAACCAAGGTTTAAAGGATGAGATTTTAGAGTGGAGTGTGGAATAAGGATTCCATTCCTACAAAAATAATTTTGCTGACACGGTCTGAGCAAAACATTGACATCAGAAGTTTTGAAACAGTAATTCCACCAAGGAAAAGAAATCTCGCAGGTCATCGCATTTTGCATTTATGCCAAACAATACGAGGTTGGGAATAGCCATGAGATAAAGGCTCCATTGGAGAAGAGACAATCACCAAGTTGTGATCTGAGGTACCTAAAAGACCACTCACTTCAACCATGTACTTAGAAGGGTTGTTTGTGAGAAAAAGATCAAGTGTGTTGGCCGTATGGTTAGGATTGTCCGGTATTCTTGTAGGTAAATGAACAATCTATGCAAGGTCATTAGAAATTGCAAAAGCCTCAGCATCTTGATCAGCTGGGTCGGTGTGACTAGAAAACAGAAGCCAGCTGGAATTGTGAACATTAAAATCACCAAGGAAAATTACCTCACTGTTAGGAAAGTTGGACTGGAGAAAGTCAAGTTGCAAAGAGAGGAAGTCAAAGAGCTCCAAGTGATTAGTGGAGTTGGGAAAACGGTAGAGACAACAGATGAATTTGACACAGTAAGGTAGAGAGATTTTAAAACAGGGAAGATCGAAGAGAGGAGATTCAAAATTATCAATTCTCTGACACAGAATATTGGAACGGACATATACATAAGTACCAGCTTTGACGCAAAAGGAATCATACAGTGTATAATTTGGGCAACTGAGATGAGCAGTAGTTGAATTAACTGATAACTGAGATTTTGTCAGAAAAAGTACATGGGGTTTGGCAGATTGCAAGTGGAAATGGACATCGTTGAGTTTAGAATTGAGACAACATATATTTGTGAAATGAATTAGGAAGTGTTTGCGAGGCTTAGATCTTTTCGCAGATAAGCTTATTTTATAAGTTTGACAATTCATGGTGCTTTTTTTTTTTTTTTTTTTTTTTTATGTAAACCCCAAACACGAGAGGTATTAGAACCTATAATACTTAGTACCGTGCTTGGGTTGGAGGTTGAGAAGATGAAAGAAGATATTTGTTGATATTGGATATGAACTTCCGTAGACTGTAATTTTCAGGAAATACATATGAAGGAAGGTTGTTCCGGGAAATGGCAGTTTGTAAATGAGAGAGAGAGCGGGAATTATAGAAGTCAATTCAGAAGAACAGTGCACATTGAAGTATCTGTACAAGAGGCATGCAGCAGAAACAGTATGTCTATGAGACAGCGAGCGGAGAGACGCTGTTAGAGTCTCTCCACTCGCTGTTGATCATTGAGATTAGAATTGAGACCACATATATTTGTGAAATGAATTAGGAAGTGTTTGGGAGGTTTAGATAAGCTTGCTCTATTAGTTTGACAATTCATGGTGTATTCAATAGTAAGAAAAAGTGGGTGGGACATGCTGTATGAAGTAATGAAATTTTTGGATATGGCGTACACATGGTAAGAATATACCCAGATCCTTGACTAACGTGGCCATGACAATGCCCCCTGGATACACACTACTCGGACTATCTGCACTCACTATCTGGCAGAGTAGAGGTAGCAAGATTATACTCTAGCTGATCTGGAAGCCTTCCAAAGTGTTACCAATAGGTTCGGTATGGTGTACTAACTAGCGGCCGGCCTGTGAACGCTGTTTTAGAGCTGTACCCTCGAAATGAAGGAATATTGGATCTCGCCACGATGTTCATCATAACCTCAAAAGTCATCAATCATACTGCATGATCGAAGAGATGGGGAAGGGTTGACCACAACTTGGCTCTAGAGACTAAACATGGGTTCCACCACTTCAAGCCTCCAATAAGCAAAGTGATGGTATTACACCAGTTAATGAGAGTTATCTACCACCTAGTACTGCCTGGTAACATAGAGGGGCGGCATTCTTCCATGTGGTGTGGGTGCCACACCTTGACCCCTGCTTACATTGGTTCACACCTAGGTGGTCACCCACCATGTACTTGTGCATAGAGGTTATACCCAGGATTACAAACAGTCCCACCATCATGAAGGTGCAAGCAGAGGATTTGGCTGTCACAGACCGTCCAGACTTCGCCAAAATTGGGTCCACTTGACTTCAGTATCAACTGAATATCAGTTCCATCAGCGTTTTAGACTCCCAGGTAGCAAGTGCAGCTTGTCTGGCATATCTGAGAGAATGTCTGTGACAACCTCAAGATTCAATAGCAAGAAAAATTGGGGGGGGGGGGGACATGCTGTATGAAGTAGTGAAATTTTTGGATATGAAATACACATGGTAAGAATATACCCAGATCCTTGACATAACGTGGCCTCGACAATGCCCCTGCATACACACTACTGACTCCCTCCAATCACTATCTGGCAGAGTAGAGCTAGCAAGATTATATACTAGCTGATCCAGAAGCCTCCTAAAGAGATACCAATAGGTTTGGTCCGGTGTACTAACTAGTGGCCAGCCTGCGAACGCTGTTTTAGAGCTGTACCCTCGAAATGCAAGGAAGATTGGATCTCGCCATGATGTTCATCATAACCTCAAAAGTCATCAGTCATACTGCATGATGGAAGAGATGGAGATGATTGGTTAACGATTATCAGTATTGAACATTTAGGATGGCAAATTTTATTTTGCTTACTGGCAGCACATAGGAACACAGCACTACTAGCTGAATCCCACTACTGATTTTATCCCTTGTAAACCATGGCTATGTCTCAGTGGGGAAAGATAATGTTTTTTGTACAGTTTTTACTCCTCAAAAGGGACAGAAATAGCAAACCTTGGAGGGATAAAATGTTTGCTGACACTGAGGTTTGGTCTCCTGTGTGGTATAGCTTCACACATTTACTTGTTATAGCACTTACCAGTATGGGACTAGAACTGTGGGTTGCATCCTCCCCACAGAATTCCTTCACTCTCACTGTCCCTTTGACCACAAGCTCTATTCTCCCTATGGATCCAATTACCATGTGGGTTGAGTACCCCATGCAGGGTAACCACCCCATATCCCTTCTATCTCCCATACCTCTTACACACCGTGGAGGAAACCTGCTCCTTTCATCCTTCTTCTCTTTAGCTATCACTTGTTCCTCCCTGCTCTCCTATGCTTGCCGTAGTACTTCATCCTTTATTTAATTATTTTTTTTTAGCTTAAGTCAAACAGTGGATTTAATAATGTATTTTTAATCTTAGTTATCTTGACTTTAGATATGATTTAACTTAAACTTAGCTTAAATTTAATTTAATTTAGCTTATTTTTATAAGTATTAAATTACTTAAAGTTAACCTAGCTTGATTTACCTTAAACTTTTTTTTTTGCATTATTTGGATCCCTCAGACTCACCTAAGAAAGCTGAGGGTGCAACTCCCTCCAAGAGAGAGATATTGAACAGTAGAGGCATAGCTCCACATCCCAGAGACAGACTGTTGTAACTAGGGCTTGCATAAAACCGAGAAATTTCAAAACCGTGTTTAACCGAAGTTTACTCTTAAAACCGGTTTTAAAACCGATTTTCTCAGACTTAGGGAAAATAATTAAAAGCTTATATTGATTGTACAAATCATAATCAAACCTTTTAAACAAAATCTATCACCTCTTATAGTAAAAAAAAATAAAAAAATTAAAATATTCCAAAAAAGTAACCAGCTTGAGATTATACAAAATTACAAATTGTATTCAAATCCTTTGAATAAAAACTAATCTTCTCATATAGTAAACAAAAAAATAATAAGCCCTATAATAATAATAATAATAAATAAATAAAAATAATGTGAAAAAAAAAACAGCTTGGGGAAATTACCATTTATTGCTCAGCTTTTTTCTAAAAATGATCCTTTAAAAAACAGCATATTAAGCATTTTTCCTGATAGACTTGACCTTATTTTTGTGTTAAAGAGACTAGTGATCGAAAACTCTCTCAGATTGGATACTTGTTGGTTTAATGGTCAGCAGTGCTCTATAAACTTTCTCCAGCTTTTCACTTCTACTGCTAGTTGCCTCCAAAGTTTAAATTCTTTGCTGATTTCCAATTCACTCGGATATTTTGAAGGCTCTTCAGTTAATCTCTTTATTACACTATCATACTCTCGCATGAGTGTATCTCCAACATCGGAACTAGACAAGTCTTTGTTTTCTTCTAAAAGAAGAGTTCATTTATTTTCAGTTTCTTCATTCAACGCTCAGACTCCTTCAGAATGTTTTGCAAATAATCTCTGATAAATCTCTTCAGCATGCTTTTTCAAAACTTGCTTACACCGAAAATCAAAAGTTCTTGAACCTGAATCTTCTTTCCTAAACTTTTTGGGGTTGTGTAGATGGCTCAGCAAAGCCACAGTTTGGCAATTTTGTCTTGCTTTGTAACGCTGCAAAAGGCTTTGGTGAAACTTTAAAGCAAATGGGTTTTCTGCTGTATCAAGCTTAGCAAGCAAAAATTCTATTGAAGACTGCTTTAAGTAAGTCTGTGTCTTCTGAGGTTATAGCCTTCAGAATCATTTCAACTGGTGGCAAAGTTTCACATAGCAATTCAAGTGTTTTCCAGTCATCGTCAGACACAGCTTCAGTTGACAGTACTGCCCATGGAGCATTTGGAATGCAATTTTTCAATTTCAAAAATCTCTCAATCATATAGAATGTGCTATCCCATCTAGTCTTGCAATCTAATATAAGTTTATATTCTTTCCCATTAAATTTTGCTTTAACAAAATTTTGTAATATGTCATTTTTGGTAGGCTATTTTCAGAAAATTGCAAATTTTTCTGACTTTGTTAATAGTTTGTGCAATATTGGCCATTGGATTGAAGAAATAAATGAGCTCATCGGTAAAGTCGGTTTGTTAAAGCATGCCTTGCTGTCTTTCTTCAACTTCTTCATCATCACTGCTTTCTTCATTATTTTCATTTTCTTCATTGTCTTTGGGAGACTCAGAGACTGTGGCACCATAACTGATTGCTATTTCATAAAGTACATCTATAACTGACAGATGTATACAATGGGCTATACATTGTTAATGATTAGGTGTAATTTGCTTGCCAAACTTAATCATCATTGCTGCTCCATCGGTGATGCAGGCAACAATATCCTCATCAAGTTCAAACCAAATCACTTCAAGTGTCCATTCACAATTTGCTCAGTTCTTCTGCTATCAAGTGAACCATTAATCTCAATAAGACCTAAGGACCAATGATTGTCTTTTGAATGCACATTTATATTCATATACCTTTTATTTTGTATAGACGTATATTCGTCTAGAGTCAATGAATACCATGCACCCAAAACCAATGAATTTTTGAAATGCTGAATGAGTTCTTCTTTCTTAGTTTTATAATAATCCAGAACCATATTTTTAATTCCATTCACTGAGGCTGGTGGTAATTTATCATATTTATTTCTCTGAAGGTGAAGACTTGATTGTATAAACTCACACTTGGCAATTGAATTAAAAGAAAAATCCATCTAAAGCAGCTAATTTTGAAATCACTTCTTCCATAGATTTTTTAACGATAAAGTTTTCTAATGTTTTTACAATTTTTACGGGAGGTTCGCTGTTATCTTGTTTAATGTCAATCTGATGCATTTTCTTTAAATGCAACATCAAAGATGATGTAGATCCTCCAGACGACTTCATTATCTTCTGACATTTCAAACATTGTGCTTCATCTTTGTTTTTCAAGCAAAATAATTCCATACATTTGATTTCATCTTAGACATATTAAGAGTAATAAATATTAATTAGTAGGAATTTATATCACCGACAATTTAAATAAAAATACTGAAGATAACAAAAGCACAATACTATGTGTCACTCCCGCAAGCACCGAATGACGAGTCTAAACGAGGCAAGTTTCAAAATTTTCACGAAAGAAATTTTTTATTTATTTACTTGAAATTTTTTTTCCCCAATTAAATCTATTGTACCATATTTCCCCATGTATAAGATGCACCTTTTTTCCAAAAATTTGGGGTCTAAAAACTGGGTGCATCTTATACAGTGGTTGAAGATTTTTTTTTACTTGCATTTCCCGATTTTTCGCACTTGTTGTCTCTGTGCTCATTGTTTCGCACTTGTTACCGGTATATTAGGTTATGTTTTGCCACGTTCTGCCCAGAAATGGCTCGCTCAGAAAAGATTTTCTTACAGTGCTGAATTCAAGTTAAAAGTGATCCAGTTTGCAAAAGTGAATGGAAATCATGCTGCTGAACGTAAGTTTGATCCTCCTCCAACTGAGAAAACAATCTGAGACTGGCTACGGGTAGAAGAAACCCTACTGAAAACACCACGGCAGAAGGCCATTAGAGGTAAGGCAGCAAAATGGTCTGATTTAGAAAGGGAATTGAAGATATGGATTGAGAGCAAAGGGCAATTGGAATTCCTGTGTCCACAAAGATGGTTCAGCATGAGGCAAGAAGAATTGCTGATGAAAAAGAAGTTTCTGATTTCAAAGGAGGACACAATTGGGGCTTCAGATTCATGAAACGGAATGGACTAAGCATGCATACACGCACCAAACTTGCCCAAAAGATGCCTGAAAGCTATGAGCAGAAGGTCATTGAATTTCATCGTTTTGTCATTCAATGTCAGAAGACATCAGTTTGAGTTGGGACAGATTGCAAATATGGACAAAGTCCCCCTTCAATTTGATGTCCCAAGTAACAGAACTGTTGATAAGAAGGGGGTGAAAACTGTAACTGTGAAGACAAGTGGATATGAAAAGAGCCATTATACAGTTGTTCTAGTTTGTTGTGCCGACGGAACCAAGCTGCCTCCTATGCTGATTTTCAAACGCCAAATGAAGACATTCCCCCGAGGAGTGATTGTCCACGTTCATGACAAGGGTTTGATGGATCAGGATGGGATGAAGATCTGGCTTGAGAAAGTTTCAAGCAGGAGACCAGGTGGGCTCTTAAGCAAACCTGCCCTATTGGTGCTTGATCAGTTCAGGGCACACATAACAAAAAATACGAAGAAGATTGCTGCAGAGCAAAAAACAAAACTTGCCGTCATACCTCCAACCACTTGATGTCAGCATTAACAAACCCTTCAAATCTGCCACGAGAGACGAATGGAACCAGTGGATGAAGTCCTCTGGGGACAATTTGACACCAGCAGGAATAGTGAAGAAACCAACTATAGGAGAAGTTTGTACCTGGGTGAAAAGATCCCGGGATAATATCAAGATTGAGATCATTGTCAAGTCATTTAAGAAATGTGGCATTTCAAATGCCATAGATGGAACTGAGGACGAGACAATATATGAAGACAGTGATTCATCATCAGACACAGATGAGGACAAGCTAATGGATAGGAGTTTTGACAGTGATGAGTTACATGAATTTTATGAATAAAACTTGCGTTCAATAACTTTTATGTAATACATTTTTTTTCAAATTTCGGGCCTCAAAATTAAGGTGTGTCTTATACATGGGGAAATACGGTATTTTCAAAATTACATAAAAGCTAAATTTGGTGAAGCTGCTTTTTGGAGAACATTTGATCGCAAATTTAATAGGAATAAAGAAGCAAAAAACTTTCTACGATTGAAATTTGATGCAATATTCAGCGAATCTGTTTCTAGTGGGTAACCATCAATAAGGCACATTCCATAACTTGCCTGGAGAACAAGATAGATGGAACGGAGAAATGTTCAGCATTTTCTTTTATGATATCCCTCTGACTCACTCAGTCGTAAATGAGTACACCTGCATCGTGCCATGTACAGGTGGGAAGATAAAAGGTATCCCCCTCCTAGATTTGGGCCACTTGCCCATGAGATTCGTACCTAAACATAAAATAAAATAAAAAACATGTTTAAAACATAAAAGCAGTTGAACGATCCAGACAAACGAACAAACAAAAGAAAATGTGTGTAACAAAAAACTATACTTGAGGGCTAACTAAGAAAATATTCGAATCCGATTTTAGAAGCTCAGTTTCGGTTTTAACAACTCAATATGAAAACCGATTTAACAAAACCGGTTTGCAAGCCCTAGTTGTAACCACCAAGTAACTAAGTGGTCAATCATGCAACACAAAAAAAAAACATAACCCACACTAGATTAAACACAAGACACTACACTCAAAAGAATGGCTTTACAGAGCTCTGTATATTCACCTAGAGACATCATGCTGAGTTGAGGGTGACCCCTGGCACCACAGGCAGATACACAATACCATTACTGGCAGACAAGGTTACAAAAGTTGTCACAAGGCAAGATGATCTTATCTAGAGAGACTAACTATTATTTCAGGTTGGCCATTGTCAAGTAGAAATGCATTCTCAGTCTGATTTTATGTACAGCATCCCAGGGTAAACAATGAGGGGCCAAATAAAGTCTGCAGAATGTAAATTAGCCTTCCCTTTCATTTACCTTTTTCTTCTCCTCAATAATCTCATTCTTTTCTGCACCCAGTCCAACAGATCAACATCCTTGCACAACAGCATCAAAAGCTCCCCTGAAATCTAAGTATATGACCCCAAAACCAGCTCCTCTGTAGCCACATCACAGTACCCAATCAAACCGGTGAGACAAGACCTCCCCCCCCCAACAAACCCACACTGCATAAGAACTACAACCATGGTCCCATCCAGACAATCCCGCAATACCCCTCCAACCAGCGACTCGACCACCCTCCCCGGAAAACAGAAGCCAAACTAACAAGTCTGCAATCACTTGTGTCACCCCCCAATCCTCCCTGCACACCGGTGACACACCTGCACATCTCCACCCCCTGAACCCAAGGAATCCCCCTACAACCATGGCCAAGGGAGGTGGTGGGGAAGATCTCTTCCACCCCAGGTATCCCCATGTTCACCCTCAACAATCTTTCCCCCACCCTGCTCCCGGCCATCAAAAAAAAATCATTCAAACTGGTCCGATTGATTTTATGTGGACTGGTCTGTGGTCAGGTCACAGGGTAGATTTCAGAAACCCATTTCCCCTTCACTCCCACCAAAGACCTCCAGCAATCCACCCTTGCCCTGCAACCCGACCACAGACCAGTCCATATCCACCATAGTTCCCTGCATCACCTGACAACCCACATGCATTCCTCGCACCCCTCCCCTCACCCCTACCTATATTTTCAAGGGAAAATACAGAGTAGGGAACAGGAAGACTATCAAAGACACTTGGGAAATGGAGCAGATTTCATCTGCTGAACAGATGAAATCTGCTCCATTAGAAAAACCATAAGAAAATTCACAGTACCTCTACAGTCAAATTTACCCATAGGGTAGGGAACAGGAAGATAAGGTAGCACATAACAGATAATTATGTGCTACCTTAATAGAATAGAATCTCACTGAATATTTCACTAAATAGATTTTACTGCTGCCAATTTAATCCTCGGAATGACTCTGAAAGGTACTGAAGGTAACATTTTTTTTTTAGTGAAATATTCTTATGGTACTAAACTTAAAAATCATGCCCATGCACATTTTGGCAAGTTAAAAATGACTTTGACTTCACAAATCATTTCACAAAATATGCAAATCTTTAAATGAATTGTACTTAAATATGAACACTTACTATGTTAGCAACATGACACAAGGCCATTGACTGTGGTACGCAGCATCCTCTAGAAAATGAAAAAAAAAAAAAAAAAAAAAAGATATATATATATATCCACACACACTAGTAAGCTTTTTCCTTCAGTTTTAAATTAAAAACAGAAGTTTCATAAATATAACAGTAATGTACTGTGACTGTAAGGAGAACGGTGATAATGAAGAACTTGGAAACAAGCTGTTTGTTTGTTTGTTACTTGGTTTTTAGGAGCATTAGCAACTAAGGCCATATTGCTCCAGGGATATGCGGTGGTCATTCCCTGACCTTTCCACATCCTCCATATTTGGTGGGCATGGGCTCGAACCCCATTCTAATCAAGAAGCGTGTGCTATGCACTGTTGCTCCTGCCCACCTGGCTACGGAGGCGCCTTTGGAAACAAGCAATACATGGGCTATGTAAGGGTAACTAAAAGTAAGAACGGGTGCATTTACACTTACATGTAAACTAATGCTACAGTAAATAAATTTGAAGTACTAGTTATGTCATCAATTGTGGACTTGTAAAGATATCAGAGACATCATTCAGACATATGGATGCAGAATTTGAATAGGGGGTACAATGTGTACAGAAAGGACAGACATCACAGAAGGCAGGAAGCACTTATGCTCTTAGTTAAGAAGAATATAAAATTGAAGGTGGTGCATCGAGTTGACATGGTTTGTTTTTTATTTGGTTTTTATGAGCATTAGCAACTACGGCCATATTGCTCCGGGAAATGCGGTGGTCATTTCTTGACCTTTCTGCATCCTCCATATTTGGTGGTGATGGGCTCGAACCCAGGTCTAATCAAAAAGCTTGTGCTACGCACTGCTGCTCCTTCCCACCTGGCTACAGAGGTGCCGAGTTGACATGGATGACCAGTGATATGTTGAGTGAGTTTGTTACAACGTAAGCATTGGAGTATTAAAAAAAAAAAAAAAAAAAAAAAAAAGTGTGTAATATGACTATGATAAGTATAAGAACAAATATACAGAAAAATGAAGTAGGCTAATAAATCAGAGTGTCTTATAATGGGGGCTTTTAGCTTTCCAGATAGTGGCTTACAACTTGTAGGTTGGACACACACACACACACACACACACACACACACACACACACACACAATTTAGATGACTGTTTTGTAAAGCAGCATGTTAGACAGGCAACAAAAGAAAGCAATACTCATTGATCTGATTATCAGCTGCAGCAACAGTTCAAGCATTAAGAATCTGCAGATAAAAGAATCACAGGGTGACAGTGATCACAGTGCATTGATGTGGCAGTTACTCAGAAATGTTGCTATTGTCAATGGCAAAGGGAAGGGGCTTTTGCAAAGGTAACAACTGTCTAAAAAAATTTTTAAAAATTCTATACAGTGGGACCAACTGATGATGTTACCAACAATAAATTCTAAATGAGAAACATCCAGAAGTAAACACAGAAGCAACTAGGTTTTTTTATATCAACTAAGATATACTGTTTGATGGTTAGACCCCAGGAGACTCCTGGCAGAGAAGGAAATTGCATGGGATCCTGAAAATGCTTATAAATTATCAGATGAAGCAGAAAACCTATAGTAGATACAAACTAGTCTGCAATCAAGTCACAAATGGGATTGAGGTTACAAAGGAGGCTGAGTAAGGCAGGTTATGAGAAGATATTAAATAAAATTTTATTGCATATATAACTATATAATATTATATCATTAAATTACATATAATTTAATCATCTTTTATCGTCTGCAAACTTACATTAAGGCTGATATGCCTACCTCAATATCAATAATAATTGGGGACAATAATGGGCCCAGCAGTGAACCCTGGGGCACTCCATTAATAACATTAGTCCAAGAAGAGCACTGCTAATACCTACTCTTTGTCTTCTCCTACTCAACTATCCCTATATCCATAGCAGTAACCTGTGCCTAATGCCACACTACTCTAACAGGCTTTTATGCAGAACCTTATCAAAAGTGTTCCTGAAATCTAAATATATGATTTCAAAATTATTTTTAATCCATTTCCTTTGTTACTGTATTATAGTGTCTAATCTGTTTGGTCACACAAGAACATCGCTTAAAAAATTCATGTTATGACAGTTGTATAATTGCATTCCTATCTACATGGTCCAACATTACTTCTTTGACCAGGAACTCCAGTATTTTCCCCTGGTATAGAAATCAAGTTTACAGGTGTGTAATTACTCTCATCTCTAGTTCATAGGGACCTGTCTTGAATCCAACAATGCTCTCTTAATTATGGCTAAAACAGCATGAACTTTTTTGCTGCCTCTCTTAATATAATTAGATAGATTCATCATCCCCAGGTGTCTTATTTACGTTTAGCCTCAATTTCTCTTCCACTTTCCTCTCAGTTATCATAAAATCATTTAGTTCCCTATAATAAGGCATATTTCACCCCAAAAAATTCACATTAGTGAATGTTGGTAAAAATATCTATTCAGTTTGCCAGCAATATGAGCAGGATTATCAACAGTAATACCATTCATATATTGGGGACCAATCCCCTTTCCTTCTAATGTTTGCTACTTTTTACAATGTTTGCTACTATTTTACAATCTTTGCTACTTTTGTTTGCATTCTTTTCCAGACTTCTTGTAATCTGCTTTAGTTTGCCTAACACCCCTTCGTGACATTCTCTACCACTTTTTTTCTCTTTTTTTTAACATGGCTGTTTACAGATGTGACAGTTTTTACAGAGAAGGGATACAGTTGAACAGAAAAGGGGCAAGGACATTTATTGATACTCTCACAGTAGTGCTAGGTGAGTCGGATAACTGTCTGGGGATGGGGAGGAATACATTGACTAATAATTTAATGACAGCCATAAGCAGACGTGGAACTGCTTCTTGCATTAATTCTCTTTTAGCATACATTCTAAGTGAGAAGCTGTTGTTGTTGTTGTTGTTTGGTTTTTAGGAGCATTAGCAACAAAGGCCATATTGCTCTGGGGAGATGCCCTGACCTTTCCACATCCTCCGTGTTTGGTGGTCACAGGCTTGAACCCCGGTCTAATCAAGATAAATGAGAAGCAGTCAGGGAAATAACTAAATAGTTGTTATGAAAAGCCTAGTTGCCTAAGAAATGCTGTTCAAGAATTAAACCTAAATGGATGTCAGATGAACTAACGATACACGTAGCAGACAAGAAAAATGCATGGGATGCATATAAATAATCAGTTGATACAGAAGCCGACGGCTGACAACCTCAATAAGTATTCTGTATCTACATTCACAAATGAAAAATTCTTTAGGGAAATGGATGCCAGAAGTTTATGAAACATAACAGGGAGCTAAATCACGTTGTAATAACTGAGAGGAAAGTGGAAGAGAAACTGTTGAAGTTAAACAATAGAAAAGTACCCGGGTGGATGATAGACATCCAATTATATTAAGGAAAGCGGCAAAGGTAAGCAAACCATTAGATATAAATATGAGAGCATCTCTGGATTCAGGGAAAGGCCCCAGGTACGAGAGAGGTGCAAATGTATCCCCAGTTCACAAATGGGGATCAATAGGTGACATGAATAATTACAGACAGATTGTTAGCTTAACTTCTGTTCCAGAGAAAATAATGGATCACCCGTTAAAGTAATGACGGACCATCAAGATTAGGACTGAAGTTATAATTCTGACAGTTTAGTAATTGAAAATTTTGTTTGACCAATTTGATTTGAAACTGATGCAGTCACAAAGGAACTGGATGCAAAAAATAACTTTGATATGATATTCTTGGATTTCAGGAAAACGTTTGATACTGTTGCACATAAAAGACTGCTTGTAAAATAATAAGAGAAAATAATAGTATGTACAACGCTTCCATATGATACTCTCCAGAAATTAAAATGAAAAAAAATCGAAAAACTTAACATTAGACTAACAAATAATTTAAAACATAATTAAAAATCAATTTAACACAATAAAACTCAATTTAACGCAATTAAAAATAAGAAAATTAATTAAAAGAATTTAATGAAAAAAATTGCAAAACTGATTTTCATTCCTAAAGCTGACAACGCTTTGACCATACGTCGTGATTGCAGAAATGAAAATTACCGAATAGGAGTGAGTATGAAACTTAAATAGGGATTATTTGTCTTCACGCATGCGCGTAAAAGCCCACGAATCGGAGATGAGATGGAGCCGACAAACATTAACAGAATTGTAATTTAATTTCTATGGTTTCTGAAATTAATAGTTGCGTATAATTATGTTGGACACTAATTATTTTGGCCTCGTTAAATAAAAAAGTATGTTTTTTGTTAACAGCATGAAAGGCTAATTCTGACGCTGCTGAAAGAGAAGCACGAACTGAGGCCGCATGTTGATTAACACAAATATTCAAAGGAAAACACGTCGAACCCTGGTAAGACGAGTCTCAATGTCGTATACCCGGTCATTGCGAATGAGGAAAGGACTTCCATATTGGCCTAGCCACAATTGTAAATTCGGTATCTTTAAAAGAATCTGTTAAGCTGTTTGTGCCACTGTTCAACGTATGGGACAGAAATAAAGTATTTTTTGATATTACTATTATCCTGAAAGAGGCCTCTGAGGTCGTAAAAATTAATGCCTAGAAAATAAGTGAACTCATACACCAACCATTAGATGAATTTTACTGTAGCTAAAGTTTTTACAAATAAATATCAAAAAACAATGTATAATTTACTATAATTTACAATCAACTGATGGCTGCATATTGCGAAATGCTAAAACTATAATAAAATATTTACTATAAAATATGCTAAAATATAAAGATTAAAAGCACTAAACAGCTGAAGCTTTCGAGAGTGTCAGCTCCCTTCCTCAACAGTAATAAGACTTCCTGCAACATCTCCTTATATAACAAGCTCACGGTACCTCAACATGTGGTATTCCTCCACGTGACTCCCTCGGTGCATGGGCAAAACCGGAAGTGGACGTGGCTCGGGTACGTGGCAAACAAAATTGTTCATCCGTACTGCGGACAACTGCTTCAAAAATAGGATGTATGCGTATACCTCTGTCTCTATTCATGGTATTCTTACTGGATGAGCCAATCCATAAACCCTCTAGCCACTTATCCCAGTATCCATGCACGTGGTCACGATAATCGCGTCCTCTGGGGAGATTTGATACTGCTTCTCCCAAAAATGTTCGGCCACAGCAGACTTATAATCGGCAGTTCTTATAGCATTTAAATGCTCCCCCAGACGATCTCTGCGCCGTCGTTTTGTTTCCCCCAACATAACAACCCCCCACAATCCGGGCATTCTATTCTGTATACAACTCCACTACTGAGGTCTTTTGGTATATGGTCTTTCACCTGGGACACAGCTGTGCACAGCCTCCGCCCGGGAAGCTGTACACAGCATGTCTTATAACCCTGTAAAATTCTCGTTAGATGCTCAGTAAGGCCTGGATAGTAGGGGATGTATGCGGTGGCTACCGGAATGAACGGCTTCCTACATTCAGACACTCCTCTACTATATTTGTCCAGGATAAATGCGGATCCCCTGGGGTATCCGCATTTTCTAAGATCTGCCGTGACACGATTAATTTCCTTTTCTTTATCCTCAGAGGTGGTGCAGTGTGATCCTGCTCTATCAAATAGAGCTTTTACTACACTGTTCTTATATTGTCCAGCTTGTGCTGAATTGTAGTGGGTGTATTGGCCTCTACACATGGGTTTCTTAAACACTGACATCTTAAGTCTGGAACCTATCCTAGAGACCAATATATCCAAAAATGACAGGGTACCGCCTATTTCCACCTCTGAGGTGGATTGTATAAATTGGGAGAAGCTATTAAGCCAGCAAACTACATCATCCTCCGTCCCTCCCCTTCTGGACCAGGGCAAACGTATCATCAACATCTCTTCCAATTTCTAATAGGAAATTGGAAGAGATATTTTTTTTTAGTGGGTGTTCGTTTCATGATGGGTAGCAATGGTTCGATGGTAGAAATACCATCAGGACCTGGAGCTTTCTTAGCATCAAGATTCGTCAAAATCCTTCTGACATCCTTTTGACGGAAGACCACAGGAGGCATTGAATGGAGAATGTTGGGAAGTGTTTTACCAAGATCATTAATACATGACTTGAAAGAAAAATGGGATGATAGCAGATCAGCTTTATCATTGGCTGAAGTGACAACAGAACCATCTGGTTTGGACCGAGGTGAGAGTAGAAATGGGAAAAAGTTGCGGCCAGGAGCTTTGGCAAGAGACCAGAATGCTCGGCTACCATTAGGGCAAGAAGTAAATTTTCTACCCTTACCTGTTCAAAATCTAGTTTGGATTGATTAATAACTGCTTTACAATTGTTGCGAGCTTTGATGTATGCATAAAACAAATCTGAACAATCGGAGACAAGCCAATTACGATATGCAACGTTCTTCTCTTGAACAGCCTTAGTACATTTATTGGAAAACCAAGGTTTCAATAAAGGATGAGAATTTAAAGTGGAGTATGGAATAAAGGATTCCATCCCTACAAGAATAATTTCACTGACACAATCTGAGCAAACATTGACATAAGAAGTTTTGAAACAGTAATCCGACCAAGGAAAAGAAAAGGAATCTCGAAGGTCATCCCATTTTGCATTCTTGTAATGTCACACAACACGACGTTGGGAATAGCCATGAAATAAAGGCTCCATTGAAGAAGAGACAATCACCGAGTTGTGATCTGAGGTGCCTAAAGGACAACTCACTTCAGCAGTGTACACTTAGAAGTGTTGTTTGTGAGAAAAATATCAAGTGTGTTGGCTGTATCGTTAGGATTGTCCAGTACTCTTGTAGCAAAAAGAACAATCTGTGCAAGGGCATTAGTAATTGCACAGATTGTTCATTTGTGCAATTACTAATGGCCTTGCACAGACTGTTCATTTACCTACAATCTGTGCAAGATCATCTGTGCAAAAGCCTCAGCATCTCAACCAACTGGTTCGGTGCGACTAGAAAACGGAAGCCAGCTGGAGTTGTGAACATTAAAATCACCAAGGAAAATTACCTCACTGTTAGGAAAGTTGGACAGGAGAAAGTCCAACTTTTGCAAAGAGAGGAAGTCAAAGAGCTCCAAGTGATTAGTGGAGTTGGGAGAACGGTAGAGACAACAGATGAATATGACACAGTGAGTTAGAGAGATTTTAAGACAGAGAAGATCGAAGAGAGGAGATTCTGATAGGGAATATCGGAAAGGACAAATGCACAACTACAACCATTCAGGCAAAAGGAATTATCTAGCGAATAATTTGAGTAACTGAGATGAGCAGTAGTTGAATCAACCAATAACTGAGATTCTGTCAGAAAATGTACATGAGGTTTGGCAGACTAAGTGGAAATGGACATCATTAAGATTAGAATTGAGACCATGCACATTTGTGAAATGAACTAGGAAGTGTTGGGAGGTTTAGATATTTTCAGAGAGAAGCTTATTCTAATAGTTTGAAAACTCATGGTGTGTTCAATAGTAAGAAAAAGTGTGGGGGACGTGCTGTATGAAGCAATGAAATTTTTGGATATGGTGTACACATGGTAAGAATATATCCAGATCCTTGACATTGTTCGTTATTTTTTTTTTTTTTAGGAGCATTAGCAACAAAGGCTATATTGCTCTGGGGATATGCGGTGGTCATTCCTTGAGCTTTCCGCATCCTCCGTATTTGGTGGTCACGGACTCTAACACCGGTCAATCAAGAAGCGTGTGCTACGCACTGCTGCTACTGTCCACCTGGCTATAGAGGTGCCATCGTTGACATAACGTGACCTCGACAATGCCCCCACATACACACTACTCGGACTGCCTCCGTCACTATCTGGCAGAGTAGAGGTAGCCAGATTATACACTAGCTGATCCGGAAACCTCCTGACGAATTATCAATAGGTTCAGTCCAGTGTACTAACTAGCAGCCGGCGTGCGAACACTGTTTTAGAGCTGTACCCTTGAAATATAAGGAAGATTGGATCTCGCCATAATGTTCATCATAACTTAAAAAGTCAGTCATACTGCATGATGGAAGAGATGAGGAAGGGTTGACCGGAACTTAGTTCTGGAGACTAAACATGGGTTCCACCACTTCAAGTCTCCAATAAACAAAGTGGTGGTACTGCACCGGTTGATGAGAATCATCTACCACCTAGTATTGCTTGGTAACACAGAGGGGCGGCATTCCTCCATGTGGTGTGGGCGCCACACCTCGACCACACCACATGGAGGAATTCCACCCCTCGACCCCTGCTTACATTGGTTCACACCTGGGTGGTCACCCACAGTGTGCTTGTGCATGGTGGTTATATCCAGGATTACTAACAGTCCCACTCTCGTGAAGGTGCAAGCAGAGGATCTGGCTGTCACAAACCGTCTGGACTTTGCCAAAATTGGGTCCACTTGACTTGAATGTCACCCGAATATCAGTTCCATCAGCGTTTTAGACTCCCAGGTAGCAAAGTACAGCTTGTCTGACATATCTGAGAGAATATCTGTGACAACCTCAAGGACCCAGACTACACATATGTAGGGCAAACATCTGCACATCTATCCTGCAACCATCCTTCATCAACTTATTTATGCCCCTCATGTGTAGTCACAGCAAGTGGAGGAATGCCATCAACATTCATCTTAGTCAAACCATTCGGGCTATAAACACCTCAATCAGATCTCCCAGCAAGAGTCCATTCTTGAGACAATGCAATTTGCACAACTGAAGCCTTTGTAGGTAACAAGCAACCTTTTGTTCCTTTCACCAGCCCAGCTGCTCTTCTCTGCACCCATTTCAGCAGTTCTATATCCTTCTTGAAATGAGGCCTCCTGACCTGTATACAATACTCAAGATGCAGCCTAACCATGGCCTTATACAAAGGGATAATTACCTCCTTATCCCAGCTAGCAAAGTTTCTGCATATCACTGACAAAAACCTGTGAGCAGTCATGGCAGCATGTCTGCACTGAGATGGAAATTTCATGCCGGACTGCACATTTACCCACAGGTGTTTTTCATTCTCCATTACACAGTTGATAAGTTATTCTGGAGTTACTGCTATCATTTGGAGTACATTGCACCCTGAATTAGTCAATGTTCTGCCATTTAGATCTTTTTGTAGTAATACTAATGGAGGCATGTGATGCAAGAACGCAAGCGTATAGGCTTATGTAGCATTAGCCAAAAAAAAAAAAATTCACACAACCATTCCCTCTAAAAGTTTGTCTAGTTCCTCCTTGAATTTAAGCTTCCACAATGACATATGGAAGTTTGTTTCACAAATTAACCACCTGCTAGCTAAAGGCAAATTTCTACACATCTATTCTACAACTGTCTTAACTCAATCTGAATTTATGCCCTCTCTGGTTCGCAATCTGAGCACGCGGAAGAATCCCATTAGAATTCAGCGTGCCCAACCCATTCGAGGCCTTATAGACTTCAATCAGATCACCTTGCAGGTGCATGGTCTCCAGCTGCTGCAATTCGCAGAACTTAAGCCTTCCTTGGTAAGAGAACCCCCTTCATTGCCCTCACCAATCTTGTTGCCCTTCTCTGTACATGCTGAAGCAACTCTACATCCTTCAAGGTGTTACCTGACCATTGCTTTATAAAAAGGGATAATCACCTCCTTTTCCCTATGTACTAGCAAAATTCATATATATATATATATATATATATATATATAGTGGAACTTCTCTATTACGAACTTCTAATTAACGAATGTCTCTATATTACGAATTTTTTCGCAAAACATTGCACCTTGAAACGAAATTACATGTAAAATTAACCCCATATAGCGAAGTGTTAGTCTCTCTATAACGAATTTTTAAAAAAATAGTAAAAGCATTTTAAGATTTTCAAGCATTTACTGCTAAACAGACGCTCAAATATACTTCCTCCTTTCTTCCAAAATTGTGCATTAGCATCTGGAATTAAATAATCATCCTTTTAGTGAACACTTTTGGCCATTGACGCCCGTAGGAGGGTCTTTGTTTCATTTTTGTTACAGTTATTAAACCAAATGGGTTTTCTTAAAAGTGGTCGTAAACTTTACAATAAATAGGGTAGATTTGTAAATTGATGTTGGCTCAGAGGAAAACGAAATTTGCTGCGGTAAACTTGAGCATGCTGCGGCGGCAATACATAGAATGCTACGATAGTCGGTTTTTAGTAACACCTACTGAGTGACATTCGCTTCTCACCTCAACTGTACCACGTGACCTTCCTGTCAATCATATGATATTATTATTATCTATATGGTGCAAGGAAGCCTGAGACATATGCTGCACCAGCCAAAAAAAATTCCCGAGTTACCCTGAGAGAGAGAGAGAGAGAGAGAGAGAGAGAGAGAGATCGAGATCAAAAGTAGAAGGGCATCACCAAGAAAGAGAAGAATGATGATATCCAGCTCAGAAACCTGGGTGCACCAAGCCCATACTCACCAGATGCGAGCCCCTGGGGTTATGTCCGTTCTCATCTAACTGGACTCCCAATTGATCGTTTTCATGAATTTTTTTTTTAAATTTCGTTCGTCATCAATCACAGACTATATGCTCTTGTATTTTTTTTTTCTGAAAAGTAACATACAGCATACATTAACCAAAAATTTTCTTTCTTGTATATATGAATATAAGCAGAATAAAATAAATTCAAAAAGTCGTATATTTCTTCAAAGTGATTGATAGGAAAGGTCACGTGATACTGTTGAATTGGCAAGCAAACGTCATGGAGTAGGCAGTAGTAACAATTCTCTATATGGCCAGCGCAGCGAAGTTTGTGGTGTACGTATCGGCAAGAGCTGCAGTCTAGTAATTTTTACAATTGCGGAAACAATGTCGAAAAGAAAGTGTTTAAGTATTAATGATAAAGCAAAGATTATGATATTGACCAGGGGATTTAAGAAAAAAAAAAATGTTGCGGAGAAATATGGAATACCTGCAACCAGTTTATCTACGATTTTAAAAAATCGAGAATCAATTTTAAATGCAATTAAAGGAGGAGCAGCAGACAAGAAACGAATTAAGTTGTGTATATATGAAGATGTTGATAAAGCTGTTCTAAAATGGATGCAAATGAAAAGAATATACCAATATCAGGCCTAATAATTAAGCAACAATCTCTGAAATTTGCATGAATAATAATGCTTTTTATTCTATAATAATGCTCGCTTTAAATTGTATAGTCCTTTGGACATACAGAATTTAATGTGAGCACTGCGTGGCTAGATAAATTTAAGAAGCACCACAGAATTGTGGAAAAGGTTATTTGTGGAGAAAATGTTAATATAAGCGAAGAAGATTGCAACAGTTGGAGGAACAATACCTTAAAGAAGATTTTGGTAGAATATGAGCGTAAGGATGTTTTTAATGCTGACGGAAATGGGTTTATTCTTTTAAATGTTTACCGAATAGAACACTTTCTTTTAAGGATGATAAATGTTTTGGCGGAAAACAAAGCAAAGAAAGAATAACTGTGCTAGTTGGAGCAAATATGACAGGAAGTGGAAAATTAAGACTTTTAGTCATCGGAATATCAAAAAACCGAAGATGTTTTAGAGGCATAAAATCTTTGGAAGTTGACTACACCTTTATTAAAAAAACATAGATGACATGTGATATTTTTGAAGAATGGATATTAAAACTAGACAAGCGTATAACAAAAAAATTAAAAAGGAAAATCGTGTTGGTAACTGACAACTGTCCGGCACATCCTGCCAAACTTAAAAGTGCGAAGTTGTTGTTTTTATACCAAACATAACGTCAAACCTCTGCCAATGGACCAGGGCATTATTAAAAATTTTAAATTTCATTATCGAAAGCGAATAATAATGAAGATTGTCAATGCGTTATCAGAAAATAGAAACTTGGAGGTTACAATTAAACTTAGAGATTGCATCTCTGAACTGGCAAAAGTTTGGACAAACGATGTCACTGAATACACCATTCAAAATTGTTTTTCGAAAGCGGGATTTGCATTGAATACAGAAGTCGAACAACGACTGGACGAACAAGATGAACTGCCCCTTTCATAACTGAAAAACTATTGAAAATTATAAGAATTATCCAGAAACATCGAGAATGAAATAACACTGGATAGTTATGTTTATGTAGATCACAGCAGAACATCCAAATGAAGATGAAATACTGCTGAACAGTGTTAGACACGACCATGATCACGAAGAAATTAACGATGACGCTGAAGACGCATCAGAACAACCCGTAGAAAAGCCAACTCGCGAAGAAACGATTAGCGCTTTTAAAATGGTTCGTATGGGTCTATAGTTTTTTTGAAAATGTCCCTCATATGTTTTTAATGCTCTGAACAAATGTGAGGGTTTTTTTAAGAATCAGACGCACAGTACAATTTTTTTAATTGTACTGCAAACGAAAATTACAGATTTTTTTTTTAATTTGTTATACCGGCAAAAATTGTGTAAACGTAATTTAATTAAATATGTTTTTGAAATAAAATACATTAAAAATAAATGTAGATTCGTTTTCATTTTCTAATTAGATAACAATTTCTAATAGAAAAGATATTCTCTGTATAACGAAATTTCTCTAAAACGAATTTTTTCGCTGGATTTATCGAATTCGTTATAGGGAAGTTCGACTGTATATATATATATATATATATATATATATATATATCATTGACAATACCTCAACACCTGCTCTGGCAGCCTGTCTGCATTGCTCAGAAAACTTCATATCTGACTGCACAATTACTCCCAGGTCTTTTTCATTTTCTACCACCCTAAGTGTACTACCACACAGCTGGTACATTTCTCTGGGGTTACTTCTACCTATATGCAGTACTTTGCATTTGTCAATATTAAACTTCAGTTGCCATTTCTCAACCCAGCTGCCCACATTTTCTAGATCTTGTTGCAGTAGCACACTGCCATTAACAATCCTGCCAACCTTTGTATCATCTGCAAACTTCACCACTAAGCCTGATATACCTTCATCAATATCACTGATAAATATAAAACACAGTGGACCCAACACCGAACCCTGTGGGACTCCACTAATAACATTAGTCCATGAAGAGCAGTGCCCATTGATTACCACCCTCCGTCTTCTCCCACTCAACCATCTTTTTATTCATAGTAGCAACTTAACCTTAATACCATACTGCTTCAATTTGTACAGTAGTCTTCCATGTGCAACAGTGTCAAAACGTTTCCTGAAATCCAAGTATATGATATCAAAATTATTTCTTGCATCTAGTTCCTTTCTAACCACATCATAGTATCCAATCAAATTTGTCAGACAAGACTTTCCACTAACAAACCCATGCTGTGTCTGAATTATTACTGCAGTCTTGTCTAGATGATCCTGCAATGCATCTTTAACCAGTGACTCCATTATTTTCCCCGGAACAGAAGTTAAACAAACTGGTCTGTAATTACTCATGTCACCCTTAGATCCCCCCCCCTTGTGAAATGGGAATACATTTGCACATCTCCAGTCTGTGGGGACTTCACCCGAATACAAGAGTGCTCTCATAATTATGGCCAAGGGTTTGATTACTTCCTTTGTCGCCTCCTTTAATATAACTGGATAGGTCCCATCCACCCCAGGTACCTTTGTTATGTTTAACTTCAAGAATTTCTCAACTTTGCTCTCAGGTATTACAAAATCATTAAACACCCTGTTATAGTTTTGTAAACTTCTGCCATTTTCCTCCCTTAACTCCTCATTATTGATGTAGAAGCAAAACACTCATTCAGATTAACAGCTATCTGAGTAGGATCATCAAGAGTAGCTAAACCTGATGAGTCATAACCACCCTGCCAACCTTAGTATCATTTATAAACTTGGACATTAAGCCAGATATGCCTTCATCAATATCACTGTTTGTTTGTTTGTTATTTGGTTTTTTTAGAGCATTAGCAACTAAGGCCATATTGCTCTGGGATATGCAGTGGTCATTCCCTGACCTTTCCGCCTCCTCCGTATTTGGTGGTGATGGGCTTGAACCCCGGTCTAATCAAGAAGCGTATGCTACGCACTGCTGCTCCTTCCCACCTGGCTACGGAGGCGCCCTCAATATCACTGATAAATACCAAAAACAACAATTGGGCCCAGCACTGAACCCATAGTAGGAATTCCACCAGCATTAGCATAGGCATTTGATGCAAGAAAGCAAGATTATACAGCATAAACAAAAAAAAAAAAAAAAAAAAAAACACCATTTCACCCATCCATTCACTAAACGTTTGTCCAGTCCTTCCTTGAATATATTTAAGCTATTAACTTCAAAATGACTAATGGAAGTTTGTTCCAGCAATCAACCACTCGCTGGCTAAAGGCAAATTTCCACACATCTGTTTTACAATTCAATGTGAATTTATGCTCCCTCAAATTCATAAGCTGAGCAAGAGAGAGAATCCCACCAGCATTAAGCTTTCTCAAATCATTCGAGGCCATATACACCCCAATCATATCACTCAGGTGCCTAGTTTCCAGATGCTGCAATTTGCAGAACTTAAGCCTTTCTTTTTAAGAGCAACAACCTTTGTTCCATTCCCTAATCTTGTTACCCCTCTGTACTCATTCCAGTAGCTCTACATCCTTTCTAAAATGAGGCTACCAGACCAGTATACAGTAATCAAGGTGTAGACTGACCATTGCCTTATACAACGGAACAATCTCTCCCTTATCCCTACTAGCAAAATTCCTGTATATAATGATAGTATTGGCACCTCCATAGCCAGGTGGCCAGGAGCAGCAGTGAGAAGCACACGCTCCTTGATTAGACCAGGGTTCGAGCCTGTGACCACCAAATACAGTGGATGCGGAAAGGTCAGGGAATGACCACCGCATATCCCTATAGCAATATGGCCTTAGTTGCTAATGCTCCTAAAAACCAAATAACAACATGACAATATTGAAAATCCAAACATTTTAATGGAAGCAATCCACACTTTTTTTTTTCTCTCATACATCAATCAAATAATACCACAGTTGACTGAGGATTTCCTGGTGCATCAATTACTTTGTTCATAGTGTCCCCAGATACACATGCTTAAAAAAAAAAAAAAAAAAAAAAAAAAATTTTGTTTATTTTTTTTTGTTTTTTTAACTTTTCTATGCTGAAGCTAAAAAGCTTCAAGGACATGAAGTCACAGTTAAATAAGGGATGACCTTAATCGAACTAAAATCAAATTTTATTATAATAAGATTTGAAACAAAGCACTTTTCTTTTATTATGAGTACTTTTTTTTTTTTTTTTTTTTTATTAAGAATGTCTAGGACAATATTATCAAAATTCAGCATTTTCCTTTGATTAAATGTGCGGCCTGCATGTTGATAACTCAGTTCAATATAGCACTTTAAACATGTAATATTTGTAAAAACTATTTCACTGAGAATTTCGCATTAATAGAGGCATTTGATGAAAGAAAACATACTTATATAGCATTGCCAAAAAAAAAAAAAAAAACACACACAACCTTCCCATTTCACCCATCCATTCACTCCAAATGCTTATCTAGTTCTGCCTTCAACTTATTTAACTTTTTGAATTCCACTGCGACAGATGGAAGTTTGAACCACCAGATGGAACTATCAACCACCCACAGGCTAGATGCAAATTTCCACACATCTATTCTACAATTGTCTTTCCTCAATTAGAATTTGTCCCCTAAGGAGTGTAATCTGATCAAGAGGAAGAATCTCATCGGCATTAAGCTTACTCAGACCATTCAAGGCCTTATATACCTCAATTAATTCACCTTGCAGTTGACTAGTCTTGAGACGCTGAAATTTGCAGTGCTTGAGCCTTCCTTGGTAACAGCAACCTTTTGTTCCACTCGCTAATCTTGCTGCCCTTCTCTGTACTCATTCCAGCAGTTTAACATCCTTCCTGAAATGAGGCCTCCACCCTGTATGCAATACTCAAGGTGTGTCCTGAACATTGCCTTATAGAAGCAAACAATCACCCCCTTATCCCTGCTAGCAAAATTCCTGTATATCATTGACATGACACCATTCCAGAAATAATTCAAGACACCATTCCAGAAATAACTCTTGCAGCTTGTCTGCACTGTTCATAAAATTTCATATCTGACTGCACAATTATCCCCAAGACCTTTTCATTCTCCACTACCCTGAGTTTAGTGCCAGACAGTTGGTACATTACTTTAGCATTACTGCTATCCATATGCAGTAATTTTCATTTGCCAATGTTAAATTTCAATTGCCATCTCTCAGCTAATCTGCCCAACTTTTCTAGATCCTGTTGCAGTAGCATACTGTCATTACTATCATTGACAACCCTGCCAACCTTCGTATCATCTGCAAACTTGGACATTAAGCCTGATATACTTTCATCATTATCACTGACAAATATAGAAAACCACAATGGTCCCAACCCTGGGGGACTAAACTAATAACATTAATCCATGAAGAGCAGTGTCCATTGATTACCACTCTGTCTTCTCCCACTCAATCATCCCTTTATCCATAGCAGCAACTTGCCCTTAATGCTCTAATTTGCACAGCAGTCTTCCATGTGCAACAGTATCAAAAGCTTTCCTGAAATCCAAGTATATGATATCAAAATTATTTTTTGCTACCAGTTCCTTTGTGACCACATCTTAGTATCCAATCAAATAGTCACTGAAGACTTCCCTTCAACAAACCCATGATGTGTGTGACCTATAACTTCAGTCTTGTCAATGATGATTCTGCAATGCTTCTTAACCAGTGACTCCATTATTTTCCACAGAACAGAAGTCAAACTAACAGGTCTGTAATTAAACGTTGTTAGCATTAGCACAAGCTGCAAGCTTATATGGCATCAGCCAAAAAAAAAAAAAAAAAACAAATCTAATTTCACCCATCCACTTGCTCCAAATGTTTGTCTAGTTCTGCCTTGAATCTTAGCATTAGCAGAGGCATTTGATGCAAGAAAGCAAGCTTAGGCAGCATCAGCCAAAAAAAAAAAAAAAAAAAACCCACTTCCACTTCACCCCTCTGTTCATTCAAAATACCTGTCCAGCTGAGCCTTAAACCCATTTAGGCTATCAACCTCCACCACAAGGGATGGAAGTCTGTTCCACCAACCAACCACCCGCTGGCTAAAGGCAAATTTCCGCACGTCTGTCCTACATCTGTCTTTCCTCAATTTGAATTTATGCCCTCTCAGGTGATTATTCTGGACAAGAGGAAGAATCCCATCAGCATTGAGCATGCTCAAACCATTCAAGGCTTTATACACCTCTATCAGATCACCTCGCTGGTGCCTAGTCTCCAGACGCTGTAATTTGCAAAACTTAAGCCTTTCTTTGTAAGAGCACCCCTTTGTTCCATTCACTAATCTTGTTGCCCTTCTCTGTACTCGTTCCAGCAGCTCTACATCCTTCTTGAAATGAGGCCTCCAGACCTGTATACAGTACTCTAGGTGTGGCCTGACCATTGCCTTATACAACGGAATAATCACCTCCTTATCCCTGCTGGAAAAATTCCTGTATATCATTGACAATACTCCATGACCTACTCTTGCAGCCCGTCTGCACTGCTCAGAGAACTTCATATCTGCCTACACAACCACCCCCAAGTCCCTTTCATTCTCTACCACTGTCAGTGTAGTACCACAGAGTTGATACGTTGCTCTGGGGTTGCTGTTTCCCCGTATGCAGTACTTTACATTTGTCAATGGTAAACTTCATTTGCCACCTCTCAGCCCATCTGCTCAACCTTTCCAGATCCTGTTGCAGCAGCATAGTGTCAGCAGTGTCATTGACAACCCTGCCTACCTTTGTATCGTCTGCAAACTTGGACATTAAACTTGATATACCATCATCAATATCATTTATAAATACAGAAAACAATAATGGACCCAACACTGAGCCCTGAGGGACTCCACTAATAACATTAGTCCACGATGAGCAGTGTCCATTGATTACCACTCTGTCTTCTCCCCCTCAACCACCCCTTTATCCATAGCAGCAATTTGCCTCCAATGTCACACTGCTCCAATTTGTGTAGCAGTCTTCCATGTGCAACAGTATCAAAAGCCTTTCTAAGATCCAAATATATAATATCAAAGCTATTCCCTGCATCCAGTTCTTTTGTGACTGCATCATAGTATCCAATCAAATTGGTCAGGCAAGACCTCCCCTTAACAAAACCATGCTGTGTCTGAGCTATAACTGAAGTCTTGTCTAAATGATCCTGCAGTGCTTCTTTAACCAGTGCCTCCATTAATTTTCCGGGAACAGAAGTTAAGCTCACAGGTCTATAATTACTTGTGTCAGCCTTTGATCCTCCTTTTGAATTGGGGTCACATTTGCACATTTCCAGTCTATGGGTACCTCCCCTGAGTCCAAGGAAGCTCTCATAATTATGGCTAAGGGTTTGCTTACTTCCTTTGCTGCCTCCTTTAATATAACTGGATAGATCCCATCCACCCCGGGTGCCTTTCTTGTGTTTATCTTCAACAACCTCTCCTCCAACTTACTCTCAGTTATTTCAAAATTCTGTAGCTTACTGCTAGAGTTGAATACACCTCTGGCATTCCCCTCGCTGAATAACTCCTCATGTGTGAATGTCGATGCAAAATATTCATTTAGTTTGTTAGCTACCCGAGCAGGATCATCAACAGTTGACCCATCGATATCAAGTGGACCAATCTAATTCATCCCCTTCCTTCTAGAGTTTACATAAGTAAAGAACTCTTTGCTGTTTTTCTTTGCATCCCTTGCCAAGGATTTCTCGTAATCTGCCTTCGCCTGCCTAACCTCCTTTGTAACTTGGTCGCATATCAACTTGTATCTATCATAGGCTTCTGTGTCATGTGTTAATTTGTAAGTATCCCATGCATTTTTCTTCTCTGCCATATGCCTCATTAGTTCATCTGACATCCATTTTGGCCTAAACCTTGAAAAATATTTCTTAGTTGGTATGTAAAGCCTAGTAGCTTCCAAGATAAGCTCGTTGAATGCTTCCCATTTTGAATTTGCTGTTGGTAACATCATCAGTTGGTCCCACTGTATAAAATTTAAATACTGTCTCAGTCCAGCGTAGTTGCCTTTACGGAAGCAATAACCCTTCCCTTTACCCCTAATGGTAGTTACCTCTTTGAGTAAATCCCACTTCAGCACACTGATCACTGCCACCTAGTGGTTCATTTATCTGCAGATTCTTAATGCATGAAGAATCACTGCTGATAATCAAATCAAGAGAATTACTCCCTCTAGTTGCCTCCCAAACATGCTGATGTAGAAAACAATCATCCAATAAATCCACAAAAGCCCTGCTAGTGTGTGAGTGACCAGCCCCCAAATTCCAGTCAATATCTGGGAAATTAAAATCTCCCATTATAAGACTCTCTGATTTACTGGCCCACTCTATTTCCCTGTACAGTTTCTTATTATACTCATCAGAGTCATTAGGCCTATAGCACACTCCTACTCTCAATTTTGATCTCCCAATGCTTATGTCACACCAAACTGACTCAACACTGCACTGTCCAGCGATGTCGACTGGCTTCACTTCCTTGGTTTTTATGTGTTTCTTCACTAATAGCATAACCCCTCCCCCCCTTCCTATCTTGTCTATCCTTTCTGTAGACGTTGTACTCCCCAAATTCCAGTTCTGCATCCCTTATATCTGTGTGACACCACGTCTCTGATATCCCAACAATATCTGCCTTTGATGTTTTGAGCAATACCTCAAATTCATCAAATTTATTTACTAAACTTCTAAGCATTGGTGTACACGCAAGTATACCTGCACCTGTTTTTATTCTTAGCTACCCTAAAACAACCCATGTGTTTACTTGTACCGCAATGGCTCCCAGCAGTCTCTGAAATATCATGCATCTTGTTTTACAGGCTTCTTCTCATTCTAATAGAAGCAGTGCAAGAATCTCTTTCACCTCTGCCAGTGGCTACTGTCAATCTATTGGTCTTTGTCTCCCCCCAAGCTAGCAGTTTTCCGACCCACCTAACGCTGCCTCGATAGCATCAGCAAATATTCTTGCACCCTTATTTAAACTACACCTTCTACAAAAAGGGATGGAAGTCTGTTCCAGAAATCAACCACACGCTGGCTAAAGACAAACTTTAGCACATCTATCCTAAACTGTCTTTGTCAATTTAAATTTATGCCCTCTCAAGTGGTTATTCTGAGTAAGAGGAAGAATCCTATCAGCATTGAGCATGCTCAAACCATTCAAGGCTTTATACACCTCAATCAGATCACCTTGCAAGTGCCTAGTCTCAAGACACTGGAATTTGCAAAACCTAAGCCTTTCTTCGTAAGAGCAACCTTTGTTCCATTCACTAATCTTGTTGCCCTTCAGTGCACTCACTCCAGCTGCTCTACATCCTTCCTAAAATGAGTCCTGTATACAGTATTCAAGGTGTGGTCTGACTATTGCCTTATACAAGGGGATAAGAGGACTTGTGGAATTTGCAGAATCTCAGGGATTGTCAGTAATGAACACATTTTTCAAGAAAAGGGTGAACAGAAAGTGGACGTGGAAAAGCCCAAATGGATTAACAACTAATGAAATCTACTTCATCCTCACTAAGAGAAGATATATCATGAATGATGTTAGTCTCCTGAACAAAGTAAATTTTGGAAGTGATCACAGAATGGTAAGATGCACACTTGATGTAGATGTAAGAAAAGAAAGGAAAAAACTGACTCTAATAAATAATACAAAGGTCTTTGAGATAACAGAAGAGGAGAAAAAGCAGTATGTACTGGAACTTAAGAGCAAGTTTGAGCTTCTGCAGACAGCTCAGGACCAAGATATTGATGAGGAATATTACAACTTTCTGAAAGTTGTAAAGCCCAAGAACACTATAGGTAAAAAGAAATCCAAAGAAGAAAAAATTAGCCAAGAAACACTGGTCATGATGAACCAAAGATGACAAATGAAGGGCAGGATAAACAATGACAAGGAGAAAATTGAGTATACTGAGTTATGCAAAGCCATTAGAAAGAGACTTAGAGAGGACTTAAGAAGATTTAACTCAAGAAAAGTAGAACAAGCATTAAGGAAAAACAAAGGACTTAAATCAGCAGCCATGAGCAGTAATACAGAAAGACAAATGATACTGAAACTAAAGAATAGCGATGGTGTACTTATAAATAGCAGAGAATGCATAATTCAAATAGCAGAAGACTACTATAGAGAATTATACAAGGAGCGAGGGAATCATGCCAGCAGTGGGGAAGATGGATTGCAAATTAGTAACACATACGACATACCCTATATCCTTCCTGATGAGGTAGAACATGAGTTGAAGAAAATGAAGAATCAGAAAGCCCCGAGGGAAGATTAAGTTACTGTAGAGTTGTTAAAATTGAGAGAAAGAGACATGGCACAAAAACAGGCAAGATTCTTCACAAAACATTAGAAAAGGTGTTTTGCCTACGGAGTGGAATAATGCAACCATAGTTTTGCTGCATAAGAAAGGAGATAAATCATAAATTGGAAATTATAAACCAATTAGCTTGTTATCCCATATCTACAAGTTGTTCACAAAGGTCATTACTTGATGAAAATCAACCAAAGTTGAGAATCCTGGCTTTAGGATGGGATTCTTAACTATGGATCACCTTCACATGATGTCACAGCTAATGGAGAAAGCAAATGAATAAAAACAAAACACTATTATGCCTGGAATTTGGCTCCATACAGCATAAGGAAATGTTTTGGGCACTGGAAAGACAAGGCATAGATACCCCATATATTATGATTTCGGAGAAAATATGAGAATGCTACCTCTTTTATTAGACTAGACAAAGACAGTAGCAATTTTAAAATTGAGAAAGGAACTGGACAAGAAGACACAATATCTCCGAAGCTGTTTACTGCTGCCCTTGAGGAAGCTTTCAGATGATTAGACTGTTCGCAGAAAGGAGTCAATGTGAATGGAGAGTACCTAAACCATCTATGATGACATTGTGGTCATCCCAAAGAAATAGAGGAAAATCTTAATCAGTTATGCAGAGTTAGTAAGGATTTTGGACTAACAATGGATATGGCTAAAACAAAAGTAACGATGAACAAGTATGCCATAAGAAAGGGATATAATGATTGAATCAGCAGTAATTCAAAAGGTGGAGTCATATACTTATCAGGGACAAGTCATCAGCTGTAATAATGATAAACAGATGGAAGTCAAGAGAAGAATAAATTTTGGATGGATATCATTCGGGAAATGCAGTCACATACTGGAGGAGCAATATCCCAGTTTGTCTGAAACGTAAAATAATGAACCAATGTATACTACCCACCATGACTTATGGAAGCGAAACTTGGGCACTCACCAAAAGAATGGAAGAGAAGCTGACCATGACACAGCGAAGAATGGAATGAATTATATTGGGAATCAGATTGTTAGATAAAAAAAACGAGAAACACATGGATTAGGCAGCAAACTCAAGTAAAGGACATTCTCATCAAAACTAAACTAAAATGGTCTTGGGCAGGACACATAGCTTGAAGACATGATGACAGATGGACTAAGAGAATAACAGAATGGTACCGAAGAGGAGCTAGAAGAAAACCTGGAAGACAATGATGGAAATGGACATATGAAATTCAGAGTTTGTGGGTAGTAAATGGATGGCCATTGCACAAAACAGAAGAAACTGGAAAGTTGCTGAAGAGGCCTTCATCCTGTAGTGGATTGATAATCGCTGATGATGAAAGGGATAATCATCTTTTCCCTGATAGAAAAATTCCTATATATATATATATATATATATATATATATATATATCATTGACAAGACACCAATGAGATACTCTTGCAGACCATCTGCACTGCTCAGAAATCTTCATATCTGACTGCACAATTACCCCCCAGATCGTTTTCATTCTCTACCATTGTCAGTGTAGTACCACAAAGTTCATACATTACTCTGGGGTTACTGCTTCCCATATAATACAGTACTTTACATTTGTCAAAGTTAAACTTCAAAATGCCACCTCTCAGCCCCTCTACTCAACTTTTCTAGATCCTGTTACAGCAGCCTACTGTCATTAGTGTCATTAACAATCCTGCCAACCTTTGCATAGTCTGCAATCTTGGGCATTAATTCTGATATACCATCATCAATATCATTAATAAATACAGAAAACAATGGACCCAACACTGATCTTTGAGGGACTCCACTAATAACATTAGTCCATGAAGAGCAGTGTCCATTCATTACCACTCTGTCTTCTTCCAATCAATCATCCCTTTACCCACAGCAGCAATTTACCTCGAATGCCACACCGCTTCAATTTGTACAGTAGTCTTCCATGTGCAACAGTGTCAAAACCTTCCTGAAATCCAAGTATATGATATCACAATTATTTCTTGCATCTAGTTCCTTTCTAACCACATCATAATATCCAATCAAATTTCTCAGAAAAGACTTTCCACTAACAAACCCATGCAGTATCTGAATTATTACTGCAGTCTTGTCTAAATGATCCAGCAATGCATCTTTAACCGGTGACTCCATTATTTTCCCCGGAATAGAAATTAAACAAACTGGTCTGTAATTACTTGTGTCGCCCTTGGATCCTCCTTTGTGCATTGGGGTCACATTTGCACTTCTCCACTCCACTCCATGGGTTCCTTCCCATGAGCCCAAGGAAGCTCTCATAATTATGGCTAAGGGTTTCCTTACTTCCTTTGTTGCCTACTTTAATATAACTGGATAGATCCCATCCACCCCAGGTGCCTTTCTTATGTTTATCTTCAACAATTTCTCCTCCATTTTGTTCTCAATTATTACAAAATCATCTAGCTCACTGCCAGAGTTTAATTGACCTCTGGCATTGGCCACTATGAGTAACTCCTCCTGTGTGAATGAGGATGCAAAATACTTATTTATTTAGTTTGTTAGCTCCCTGAGCAGGATCATCATCATTTGAACCATCGATATCCAGTGGACCAATCTGATTCATCCTCTTCCTTCTAGAGTTTAAATAAGTAAAGAACTCTGCTGTTTTTCTTTGCATCATTTGCCAAAGATTTCTCGTAATCTGTCTTTGCCTGCCTAACCTGCTTTGTGACTTGGTTACAGACCAGCTTACATCACAGGCTTCCATGCCACCCATTAATTTATACGTATCCCATGCATTTTTCTTCTCTGCCACATGTCTCATTAGTTCATGTGACATCCATTTAGGCCTAAACTGAATATTTCTTAGTTGGTATGAAAAGCCTAGTAGCTTCCAAGATTATTTCTTTGAATGCTTCCCATTTTCAATTTGTTGTTGGTAACATCATAAATTCGTCCCACCGTATAGAATTTAAATACTGTCTCAGGCCTCCATAGTCGCCTTTACGAAAGCAAAACCCTTCCCTTTACCCCTGATGGTAGTTACCTCTGAGTAAATCTCACTTCAGCACACTGATCACTGCCACCTAGTTGTTCCTTTATCTGCAGATTCTTAATGCATGAAGAATCACTACCGATAATCAGATCAAGAGTATTACTCCCTCTAGTTGCCTCTTGAACGTGCTGCTGTAGAAAACAATCATCCAATAAATCCACAAAAGCCTTGCTAGTGTGAGAGTTGACCAACCCACAAATTCCATTCAATATCAGGGAAATTAAAATCCCCCATTATAAGACTCTGATTTACTGGCCCACTCTATTTCACTGTACAGTTGTTTTATTTTACTCATCAGAGTCATTAGGCCTATAACACACTTTACTCTCAATTTTGATCTCCCAGTGCTTATGTCACACCAAACCGACTTGACACTGCACTGTCCAGCCTTGTTGACTGGCTGCACTTCTTTGGATTTTATGCGTTTCTTAATTAATAGCATAACCCCCTCCTCCCTTCCTATCCTGTCTATTCTTCCTGTACACACTGTACTCCCCAAATTCCAGTTCTGCATTCCTTATATCTGTGTGACACCACGTCTCTGATATCCCAACAATATCTGCCTTTGATGTTTTGAGCAATACCTCAAATTCAAATTTATTTACTCAACTTCTAGCATTGGTGTACATGCAAGTATACATGCACCTGTTTCTATTCTTACCTACCCTAACACAACCCATGTGTTTACTTGTACCGCAATGACTCCCAGCAGTCTCTGAAATATTCTGCATCTTGTTTTTCAGGCTTCTGTTCATTCCAATAGAAGCAGTGCAAGAATCTCTTTCACCTCTGCCAGTGGCTACTGTTAATATATTAGTCTTTGTCTCCCCCCAAGCTAGCAGTTTTCCGACCCACCTAACACTGCCTCGATAGCATCAGCAAATATTCTTACACCCTTTCTATTTAAGTGTATCCCAACCCTGTAGAAGCAGTCTCTTCTGTTAACAAGTACAGTCCAGGTTGTAAAAAAATTCTACCCCTTGAGCCTTGCACAATCTTTCCAGGGCCGAACTGATCGAGAAGGCTTTCATCATATGCTAATTTATGCTAATTTATTTTTTATAAGGTCACTATTCGGCGGAAAATCCGATTGGTATTTACCATGAAGTGCGTTGAAGTACCTTTCTAAATTTCATTTTTTGGGTATAGCCACGGAAGCATTGCAAATCAAACAGCAACATTTTGCTTTCACCATTACAAAAAAGTATTCTAGTCCCCACTCTTGATTAAAATGATACCTTTTACTCTTTTTCGTAGTATTCATTTTAAATCAAAAGGTATTAAATCAATATACAGGGTGATTCACTGCCAGTGCGACAAATTTGCGGGGGGTGTGGGGGGGCGGGGACGGGTCGGAGTCGCATAGCATTGCAGGGTCCGAAATGCCTTCGTCATGCGTAGAGGACGTTGAACGGGAGGTCGCGTGAACAGCGATCCCGCTGGACGTCAGCATTTGCGAACCGGTTCCCGAGGCAGTAGGATGGACGAGTATTCAAACGTTGAACTGGCCGACATGCACCTCGCGTAATGAGCTGTAACGGGCGCGCCGCTCTGCTCTTGTACCAGGAACGTTTCCCGCACAGGCGTGCTCCTCATCATACGATTTTCGCACGTGCACAGAAGGTTAGGTGAGACTGGTTGTTTCACGAGAGGTACCATGAATCGAGAGCGAACGACGAGGACGCCAGACAATGAGGAGAATGTCGTACATCTTGCAGAAGGCAATCCGAGTACAAGTACTCGAGCGATAGGCCAACGATTGGGTATTTCCCAATCCACTGTATGGAGGATACTGTCAACAAACCAAATGAGTTCATACCCATCTGCAACGTCCAATCATTGGAGCCTGCGGATAATCCACTCCGGAGGACTTTTACTACTTGGTTTCTTCAACAGAAACGGCATTTCGGACCCTGCAATGCTGTGTGATTCCGATTCGTCTTTGCGCCCCCTACACTCCCTGCAGGTTTGTCGCACTGGTGGTGAATCACCCTGTATAAGTACTGTCCAGTTATTAAATCAGCAAAAGCAATGCTTACCGATTAAAACACTTTTAAGTTGCGCGAACCGGAAAAATATTCTGTCTGAACAGCTAACGTAGGATAATTGATGAAGAGGATTCCCGAATGAGGAAGTTGTTTACAAAATAACCGGACAAACACACCACCGTTTATTGCTCTGTTTGATTATATCCTTATAAGAATTAGTTTTGAATGCCGTTGTGATATTTTTCCAAAGCTATTTCTGGAGGTCACGACCATAAAACAATAAAAACAATTTGCACTTTTCTGTTAGTGCAATCTGATTATAAACGGGTAATAAACTGAATCTTATTGCATTTTCAATAATACCGACAGCTGGAAACGTGGTATTTTACGTTATTATGGTGAAATGTGTTTCTCCTTCAATGAAATCTTCAATCATGCAAAAAAAACCCCAAAATAAATTTTCAAAATCTGCTCTTCATTCCTATTTTTGAAGCTTCGTAAAAAAATTAATAAAATAACGCGCAGGTAGCGAAACCCTCTGCGCAATATAAAATTTTGGTAGTATACCTGACCGCGCAAATCGAGGGATGACTGCATATGGGAAACAGTAACCCCAGAGCAACGTATCAACGCTGTGGTACTACACTGACAGTTTTAGAGAATGAAAGGGACCTGGGGGTGGTTGTGCAGGCAGATATGAAGTTTTCTGAGCAGTGCAGATGGGCTGCAAGAGTGGCTCATGGTGTATTGTCGATGATATATAGGAATTTTTCTAGCAGGGATAAGGAGATGATTATTCCCTTGTATAAGGCAATGGTCAGGCCACACCTAGAGTACTGTATACAGGTCTGGAGGCCTCATTTCAAGAAGGATGTAGAGATGCTGGAACAAGTACAGAGAAGGGCAACAAGATTAGTGAATGGAACAAAGGGGTGCTCTTACGAAGAAAGGCTAAGTTTTGCAAATTACAATGTCTGGGGACTAGGCACCAGCGAGGTGATCTGATAGAGGTGTATAAAGCCTTGAATGGGTTGAGCATGCTCAATGCTGAGGAAAGACAGATGTAGGATAGACGTGAGGAAATTTGCCTTTAGCCAGCGGGTGGTTGGTTGGTGGAACAGACTTCCATCCCTTGTCGTGGAAGTTGATAGCCTAAATAAGTTTAAGGCTCAGCTGGACAGGTATTTCGAACGAACAGAGGGGTGAAGTGGAAGTGGTTATTTTTTATTTATTTATTATTATTATTATTTTTTTTTTTTTTTGGCTGATGCTGCATAAGCTTGCTTTCTTGCATCAAATGCCTCTACTAATGCTAATGCTAATATACTCCCTCCTATTGTGTCTGGGCAGAATTGCAGACACTTTCAAATTAAACCCCAAATTTGCGGCTTGTTTTCAACAGTGACCTGTACTTGTTAAGTAATTCTGCTGGTCTCCTACTCTTGATATCATTAGTGTCAACGTGTACAACTATATCACATTTTGTGCCCTTAAAAGATTATATCTGCTCTACAACATCATCAACCTTTGCCCCTGGCAGACATACCTTGGTCCTGTTCCACCTATCCTTTTTACAAAGCATGTTCCCCGTTTCCCTGACAATAGAGTCACCAACAACTACTAGTTTTCTGAGCAGTGCAGACGGGCTGCAAGAGTAGCTCATGGTGTATTGTTGATGATATACAGGAATTTTTCTAGCAGGGATAAGGAGGTGATTATTCCCTTGTATAAGGCAATGGTCAGACCGCACCTAGAGTACTGTATACAGGTCTGGAGGCCTCATTTCAAGAAGGATGTAGAGATGCTGGAACGAGTACAGAGAAGGGCAACAAGATTAGTGAATGGAACAAAGGGGTGCTCTTACGAAGAAGGGCTTACGTTTTACAAATTACAGTGTCTGGAGACTAGGCACCAGCGAGGTGATCTGATAGAGATGTATAAAGCCTTGAATGGTTTGAGCATGCTCAATGCTGATGAGATTTTTCCTCTTGCTCAGAATAATCACCTGAGAGGGCATAAATTCAAATTGAGGAAAGACAGATGTAGGATAGACGTGAGGAAATTTGCCTTTAGCCAGCGGGTGGTTGGTTGCTGGAATAGACGTCCATCCCTTGTCGTGGAAGTTGATAGTCTAAATAAGTTTAAGGCTCAGCTGGACAGGTATTTCGAACGAACAGAGGGGTGAAGTGGAAGTGGTTATTTTTTTTTTTTATTTTTTTTTTTATTTTATTATTATTATTTTTTTTTGGCTGATGCTGCATAAGCTTGCTTTCTTGCATCAAATGCCTCTACTAATGCTGGTTCCCGTGGGACCAGCGCATTCTGCCTTGGGGGTTGCCGCTGTGTTGCGTGATGACCAAGTGCAAGCTCTGGCGCTGATGTGGGCAGCTGAGAGCTTTATTTTTTTATTTTTTTTTTAATTTTATTATTATTATTTTTTTTTGGCTGATGCTGCATAAGCTTGCTTTCTTGCATCAAATGCCTCTACTAATGCTGGTTCCCGTGGGACCAGCGCATTCTGCCTTGGGGGTTGCCGCTGTGTTGCGTGATGACCAAGTGCAAGCTCTGGCGCTGATGTGGGCAGCTGAGAGCTTTATGGGCCCCTCAATTTAGTTCCTTCGAGGGCATCCACCCTGTGCTTCAAACTCTCATATAGGCCCATAACAATGCCGAGTTGTTGCCTGATTTCGATACACTCCTTGCATCGCGCACACACAAAGACATCCCCCATGGCAATATCATGTCCCGTACCTGATTATATAAGGCTTTTGTTAGACCACACTTGGAATACCGTGTTCAAGTATGGAGACCGCACCCAAAGAAAGACATTGAGCTTCTTGAAAGGGTGCAAATATGGGTAACTCGCCTGGTGAGATCAGCTCCTTATGAAAAAAGACTTCAAATATGTGGGTTGTAGAGTTTGGAAACTAGACACCTTAGAGGAGATTTGATTGAGGTGTTTAAGGCTCTGAGAGGCATCAATAAAATGAATGAGGATGAAATTTTCAAGATTATAAACGATGCTAGAACTAGGGGACATAAATTCAAGTTACAGGGGGGAATTGTTTAGATTATACTGCAAGAAGTTTTATTTTAGCTAGCGAGTTATAAATTACTGGAATAAGTTGCCTACATGGGTGGTAGAGGCTGACAGTTTGGGGAAATTCAAAGGTCATCTGGATAGTACCTTCTGGTCAGGGAAGTGCATAGGATGATAGGTTTAATTTCCTTTTCTTTTATTAATTATTATATCATTGTTTTATTCGGGTTTTTTTTTTTTTTTTTTTTTGGCTGGTGCAGCATAAGCCATAGGCTTTCTTGCACCATGCGGCCATTACTAACCTCTTGTATGACTATTACAGAGTAACTTATATTTACCATAGTCTTTGTGACGTGCAATAATTTATATGCATCCCATGCATTTTTATTCAATCACGAGTCTCATTAGTTCATCTGACATCCATTTAGGCCTAAACCTTGAACAGTGTTTCTTAGTTGGTATGAAAAGCCTAGTAGCCTCCAAGATTAAGTCCCTGAAGGCCTCCCATTTGGAATTTGCTGTTGGTAACATCATCAGTTGATCCCATTGTAGAAAATATGAAAATTATGAGACCACTGCAGTCAACTTTGCAAAAGCAAAATCCCTTCCCTTTACCTGATAGTAGTCACATCTTTAAGTAAATCCCCATCAGTACACTGTGATCACTACTACCACTGTATTTCTCAATTAAAAGCACAACCCTTCCTCTCTTCCTATCCTTTCTGTACATATTGTACTCACCAAATTCTAATTCTGCATTCCTTATATATTTGTGACACCACATCTCTCATATCCCAACAGTATCTGCCTTTGATCTCTTGACCAGCACTTCAAATTCAAACATATTTACTATACTGCTAGCATTGGTGTACATGCACCTGTTCTTATTCTTAGTTACCCTGACAAAGCCAATGTATTTACTTCTTCCATAATGAATCCCAGCAGTTCTTGAAATTCCCAGTAACTTGCTTTCCAAGTTACTGGGAATTGGAATTCACTACTGTGAATTCCAATAGAAGCATTGCAAGAATCGCTTTCACCTCTGCCTGCAGCTACTGTTCATCTATTAATCTCTGAATTCCCCAATCTAGCAGTTTTCCAACTCTCCTAGCACTGCCTCGATAGCAACAGCAAATATTCTTTGTACCCTTTCTATTTATGTGTATCCCATCGCTGTAAAAGCAGTCTTTCCTGTTAACAAGCAGGGATTACACTGAGAAAAAAAAAAATCTACCCCAAAAGCCTTGCACAATCTCTCCAGACACTTTCAAATTTAACCAAAATCATGACTTTTATCTAATGGACTAATATCATGCTCTTCATGGACTAATATCATTAGTCCACAAAGAGCAATGTACATTGATAATGCTGTCTTATTCCAATTAACCATCCCCTTATCCATAGCAGTAACCTTCCTTAATGCCATACTGCTTCAGTCTGTATGACAGTCTTATGTGCAACAGTATCAAAAGCCTTCCTGAAATCCAAGTGTATGTTGTGAAAATTATTTTTTGCATCCGGTTCCTTGGTCACTACATAGCAACCTATCGAATTTAAGTCCACCCCTTAAATTCATTCTCTGATTATAGTAAATTGCATTCTTGTCCAGATTGACCTGCATTACTTCTTTAACCAGTGATTTCATTATTTTCCCTGTAACAGACATCAAGCTAACAGGACTGTAATTACTTATATCACCTTTTGATCTCCGTTTTTGAATTGAGAATACATTCACACATCTCCAATCCACAGGGACATTCTCTGAATTGAAATATGTCCCCATAATTATGGCTAAGGGTTAGCTTACCTTTGCTACCTCCCTGGATATAACTGGATAGATTCCATCTACCCCAGTGACTTTTTTTTTTTTTCCCTTTTATAATCCATCGTCAACAATTACTCTTCTACTTCCTTTCAGTTATCAAAGTCATTTAGCTCCTCATTAGAATTTGATAAATTTCTGGCATCTCCTTCCCTAAAGAATAACTCACATGTGAATGTAGATGAAAAATACCAATGCAATTTTGTCCGCAACCTGAGCATGGTCATCAACAGGTAATCCATAGTAATCGAGTGACCCAATGTGATTCAACCCCTTCCTTCTACTCTTAATATAAGCATATAGAAGTCTTTGCTGTTTTTCTTTGCATTCTCTGCCAGACTTTTCATAATCTTCCTTAACCTCCTTTTTGACTTGATTACAGACTAATTTAGATCGATTACAGACTAATTTAGATCTACCATAGGCTCCAATATCACCTGATAATTTATGTGTCCCATGCACTATTCTTTTCTGCCACATTTCTCAACAGTTCATCTGACATCTATTTAGGTCTAGACCTTGAACGGTATTTCTTCATTGGTATAAAAAGCCTAGTAGCTTCTTTAATTACTTCCCTGAATAATTCCCATTTAGAATTTGATGTTGGTAATATCATCAGTTGGTTCCACTGAACAGAATTTAGAAACTGTGTTAGACCACTCTAGACACCCTTACCAAAGCAAAAGCTTTCCCTTTACCCTTAACAGTAGTTATGTCTCGAATTAAATTCCACATTAGTACACTGATTGCTGCCACCCAGTGGGTCTTTTTCCTGAACATTCTTAATGCATGAAGAATCACTGCTGATAACCAGATGAAGAGTACTGCTTCCTCTTGATACCTCTCTAAGAAAACAGTCATACAAGAAATCCACAAAAGTCTTGATAGTGTGTGGGTGACCAAACCACAAATGATGGCAAACATCTAGAAAGTTAAAATCCCCCATTATGAGACAGTGTCAATTGTGAAGTTTCTTGTAAAATTGGTATTCTTGTGGAATATGGCAATCAATTTTAACACAACATTTGGAAGACAATTTATTTAGGCCAAGTGTGTAATCATTACAATACAGTGGGGAGTTCCTGCTAGTCCAGATCTTCATCAACTGACCAATGCTATTGTTTCTTCTATACCTAGTAATGAATCATGGATATATGGCTATGACATGGAAACAAATGCCCAATCCTCTTAATAGTAGCAAACGATACAAGGAAGCAAGCTTTATACATCAGCCGAAAAAAAAAAAAAAACTTCAAACATTACCTGTCTATCTGTTCTAATAGTTTGTCTAGTTCGTTCTTGAATTTATTCACACTACCCATTTCTAATACCACATGGATGTCTATTCCAACAATCAAGTAACATTAGCATTAGCTGAGATATATGATGCAAGGAAGCAAGCTTATACAGCATCAGCCAAAAAAAAAAAAACATTTCACTCACCCAGTCACTCCAAATGTTTGTCTAGTTCAGCCTTAAATTTATTTAAGCTAACAACTTCCACAACAACAACAGAATGAAGTCTAAACCAGCAATCAACTACACGCTGGCTAAAGGCAAACTTCTGCACATCTATTCTACAACTGTCTTTCCTCAATTTGAATTTATGGCCCCTCAGGTTCTTAATCTGGGCAAGCAGAAGTATCCCATCAGCATTGAGCCTACTCAAACCATTCAAGGTCATACACCTCGATCAGATCACCTCGCAGGTGACTAGTCTCCAGATGTTGCAACTGACAGAATTTAAGCCTCTCCTGGTAAGAAAATCCCTTGCCCCTCTCACCAATCTTGTTGCCTTTCTCTGTACTTATTCTAGCAACTCTAGATCCTTCCTAAAATGAAGCCTGCAGACCTGTACGCAGTACTCGAGGTGTGGCCTGACCATTGGCTTATGCAAAGGGATAATCACCTCCTTGTCTCTGCTAGAGAATTCCTATATATCACTGACAAAATTTCACGACCTGCTCTGGAAGCCAATCTGCACTGCTCAAAGAACTTTATATCTGACTGCACAATTACCCCAGATCTTTTTCATTGTCCATCTCTCTGTGTGTAGTACCACACAATTGGTATATTTCTCTTGGTTTACTGCTACCCATATGCAGTACATTGCATTTGTCGATGTTAAATTTCAGTTGCCACTTCTCAGCCCATCTGCCTAACTTTTCTAGATCCTGGGGCAGCAGCACACTGTCTTTACTGCCATTAATAACCCTGCCAACCAAGTTTGTATCATTTACAAACTTGAACATTAAGCCTGATATACCTTCATCGATATCACTGATAAATACTCAAAACAAAAATGGGCCCAGCACCGAACCCTGGGGGACTCCACAAATAACCTTAGTCCACTTAGAGCAGTGTCTATTTATTACCGCTCTCTGCCATCTCTCACTCAACCATCCCTTTATTCATTGCAGCAACTTTCCCTTAATGCCACACCTCTCCAATTTGAAGAGTAGTCTTCCATGTGCAACAGTATCAAAAGCTTTCCTGAAATCCAAATATGTGATGGCAAAATTATTTTTTTGCATTCAATTACTTTGAGACCACATCATAATATTGTTACGTCAAGGATCTGGGTATATTCTTACTATGTATACGCCATATCCAAAAATTTCATTGCTTCATACAGCTTGCCCCCTCCAACTTTTTCTTACTATTGAATACACCATGAATTGTCACACTAACAGAGCAAACTTACCTGCAAAAAAAAAGATCTAAACCTCCCAAAGAGTATTGAATTCAGGGAGGGTGATTGGGGGAAAGTTTCACCTCAGTGGAATAATATACCCTCAGTGAAAAATAGTAATTTTTATTTTATAAAACAGGAAATCTAATAATTTATGTCAAATACACATAACCCAAAAAATAACATCAACTAATGTGGTACTTGTTAGATGGTACACTGCAAAAATAAATCACTAAAATTCAGGTTTCGTGAATGTTATACATTCACAAAATTTTCAAAATAATTAAATGGGCAATATTTCTGGCTGCACAAATTGTAACTAAAAGCCACTATTTCAAGTGTCCACATTTTTGTTTTCGGGTTCCCTTTATCTTCACAGGAACCATCTCTTGATAGTGTTTCACACAAACAGTCTACTTGAGCCTAATTCTTTATTTGTATATTGTAAACAATATCGCAGGCCATGAATAGGTTCAACTGAATTGGTTCCTGACAGATACTACTGTAATTATATAGTGTCCTGCAGCTGTCAGGGGAGTTTACTGTTGCCACTAATTCAATTGTCAGCAGTTTTGTTTATGGTTTTCACATTCCCTTTATTTTTTTTAAGCAAGGGTCTACTTGAGGCTAATAATTCTTCCTTTATACACCGCAAACAAGACTGTTTGGTCGCAGCCTATAAACATATCATGTGCATCTGTATGTAATTTTGAAAGATTGCATGAAGATAAGCTTAGAGGGCCCGAATGAGTTATTGGAAAAACTAATAAATGAGGTGACTGGTACTCATGCAAAGCAAAAAAAGAATAAGATTATTACAAAACAGTACTTGCATGTTTGATTATAATTTGTATAATTTTTTTTTTTTTTTACAAATTTTAATCTGTGATTTTCATATTATTAAACTGTGAGATTTCGGTAATGTGGTTTTTGTGAACTGACTATTAAAATTTAGATGTTAAATAATAAATATTTCCTTTTATTTTCTCATATTCTCTTATTATAAGATTCATAAATATGCATATTTTGCATAAATTTATATTTATGCATAAATATAAATATACAGATTTGTTTGTAACATATGTTGCAAATATTAAATAATAAAAAATATACTACATGTACCACATGAAGTTTACATTCTTCCCCCACACCCACCTCCCCGGTACAAACAATCTCAATTCAACACTCTCCCAAACACTTCCTAATTCATTTTCACAAATATACATGGTCTCAGTTCTAATCTCAAAAATGTCCATTTCCACTTACAGTCTGCCAAACCCCATGTATTTCTGACAGAATCTCAGTTATCAGTTGATTCAACCACTGCTCATCTCAGTTTGCCCAAATTATTCGCTGTATGATTCCTTTCGCCTCAAAGGTGGTACTTGTGCATACGTCCATTCCGATATTCCATCAGAGACTTAATTTGAAATCTCCTCTTCTTGATTTTCTGACTTAAAATCTCTCTACCTCATTCTGTCAAATTCATCTGTTGTCTCTACCATTCTCCCAACTCCACTAATCACTTGAAACACTGACTTCCTCTCTTTGCAACTTTACTTTCTCCAGTTCAACTTTCCTAACAGTGAGGTAATTTTCCTTGATAACTTTAATGTTCACAACTCCAGTTGCCTTCTGTTCTCTAGTCACACCAACCCCAACTGGTTGAGATGCTGAGGCTTTTACAATTACTAATGACCTAACACAGAATGTTCATTTACTTACCAGAATACTGGACAATCCTAACCATGCAGCCAACACACTTGATCTTTTTCTCACAAACAGCCCTTCTAAGTACACGGTCGAAGTGAGTGGTCCTTTAGGCACCTCAGATCACAACTTAGCGATTGCCTCTTCACCAATGGAACCTTTATGTCAAGGCTATTCCCAACCCCATGTTGTTTGGCATTACAAGAATGCAAAATAGGATGACCTGCGTAATTTCTTTTCTTTTCCTTGATCGCATTACTGTTTCAAAACTTCTGATGTCAACGTTTGCTCAGATCGTGTCAGTGATATTATTCTTGTAGGAATGGAATCCTTTATTCCACACTCAACTTTAAAATATAATCCTTTATCTAAACCATGGTTTTCAAATAAATGTGCTAAGGCTCTTCGATGAGATGAATTTGGCATATCGTAATTGGCTTGCTTCCAATTCTTCAGTTTCATTTTCTGGCTACAGAGCTCGCAACAATTGAAAAGCAGTTATTAATCAAGTCCAAACTAGATTTTGAACAGGCTAAGAGTAGAAAACTTGCTTCTTGCCCTAATGGTAGCAGAGCATTCTGGTCACTTGCCAAAGCTATTGGCTGCGACTTTTGCCATCTCTACTCCCACCTGTCAAAACCAGGTGGTTCTATTGTCACTTCAGACAAGGATAAAGCTGACCTACTACCAACCCATTTTTCTTCCAACTCCAGCATTAATGATCTTGCTAACAACACCTCCCACCATTCCCAACATGCTCCATTCAATACCTCCTGTGGTCTTCCATCAAACGTTTGGTGAAACACAATCATTTGCTCTTGACATCTCAAAGGCTTTTGATGATGTTTGGCATACAAGGTCTTCTAAACAAGCTACCATTTTATGGTTTACAAACTGTTTTTTGTAATTGGTTATCTAGTTTTCTCTCTGATCACTCACTGAGAGTGATAGTAGATGGCTCTCTGTCTTCTAACTTCTCCACTAATGCTGGTGTCCCCCAAGGTTCAGTTCTTTCCCCCACACTTTTCCTCTTGTATATTAATGACCTTCTTCAATTGCTGGAAACCCTATCCATAGTTTTGCTGATGATAGCACATTGCATTCCACTTTGCAGTTTGAGAAACCTTGCCTTGCTCAATCAGCTTCAACTTCTCGAATACCTGCTACCAATTCCTTTAATGCCGATCTCCAGTGGGGGCAAAGACAACTTAGTGATTTCAATCCTTCTAAAACTCAGCCCTGTCTTATATCCTGCAAAAAGGGATTCTTCTGCTCCTATTCTTATCTTTGGTGACACTCCAATTTCTAGGCAAGATGATCTCTTTTGGGCACTACCTTGATTTCTAATCTCTCTTGGCACAAGCACATTACAAATATTACTTCCTCTGCATCCAAAAACTGTTTTCTCTTTCGCTCTTGGCATTACTTTTCTTCCAAACAGCTGTTCACTCTGTACAAATTGCAAATACATCCTACAACGGAATATTATTCCCACATTTGGGGTGGTGCCCCTGAAACCTCTCCCAGGCTTCTAGATTCCATTTAGAAGAGGACAACTAGGCTAATTAATGACTCATCTCAGAGTCGGAGAGACTCTGTCTTATAGACATTCTGTTTCTGCTGCATGCCTTTTCTACAGATACTTACACGGATACTGTTCTTCTGAATTGGCTTCTATAATTCCTGCCTTCTCTTTCAAAAAAGTCCAAACATGTGCTGCCACCGCCCAACATCCATTTACTGTACAACTTCAAACTCACAGAACCAACTTTTCATCTTCCTCATTTATTTATTCAACTGCCGTTTTCTGGAACAACCTTCCTTCATACATACATATTTCCTGAAAATTGTAGTCTACAGAAATTCTAGTCTAATGTCAACAAATATCTTCTTTTGTCTTCCCTACCTCAAACCCATACTAAGTACTATAGGTTCTAATACCTCTCTTGTTTGGGGTTTTCATAAATAAAAATTATCCAACCAAACTGGTCAGACAAGACTTTCCCTTAACAAACCCATACTGTGTCTGAACTATTACTGCATTCTTGTCTAGGCGATCCTGTATCACTTCTTTAACCAGTGACTCCACTATTTTCCCCGGAACAGAAGTTAAACTAACAGGTCTATAATTATTTGTCACCCTTTGCACCCCCTTTGTGAACTGGGAATAGATTTGCACATCTCCATTCCATGAGGATCTTCTCTGACTAAGGATGCTCTCCAAATTATGGCTAAGGGTTTGCTTATTCCCCTGTTGCCTCATTCAATATAACTGGATAGATTCCATTTGTCCCAGGTTCTCTTTTTTTTTTTGTGTTTAACTTCAACAATTTCTCCTCCACTTTGCTCTCAGTTATTACAAGATCACTTAGCTCCCTGTTAGAGTTTGATAAACTTCTGGCATTCCCCTCCTTGAATAACTCCTCATGCTCACAAATGTAGATGCAAAGTACTCATTCCACTGGAATAATCTCAACCTCTGGCCAAAAGCAATTTCCACACATCTATCCTGAAACTGTCCTTCCCAATTTAAATCTATATTACTTTTATATATCTGAGAAAGAGAAAGGATGTCATAAACATTGATTACTTAATCCAATCAAATTCTTAAATATTTCAATCAGACCTCCTTCCAGGTATCTAGTTTCCAGATGCTGCAATTTTCAGAACTGAACTCTTTCTTGATAAAAGCACCCATTTGTTTCCTTTCCTCACTAATTTCATTGCTCTTCTCTGAATCCTTTCAAATGGAGCAGTCTTATTCCTAAAGTAAGGCTTCCAAACCTGTATGCATTACTCAAGATGTAGTCTAACAACTGCTTTATACTAAGGAATAATTACCTCTTTATCCCTGCTGGTAAAATTCCTGTATATCATTGACAAAACCTCATGAGCTATCCTAGCATCACCTGCGCATTATTATGCAGAGGGGATGCTAGAGGGGTAATTATGCAGACATTTCTAACTACAAATTATCCAAAGTCTTTGTTCTCTAATATCTTAAGTATGTCACCACACAGATGGTATGTTATTCTGGGATTACAGCTGCACATATGCAATAGTTTGCATTTGTCAATGCGAAGTACTTTGATAAACTACAAAAGATGCTCAGCTCATCTTAATTTTTCAACATCTTGTTGCAGTAACATACCACAAAAAAGTATAGAATTTCAGATTACTGTCATTAACCACCCTTTCAACCTTCATATCATCTGCAAACTCAGATATTATGGTTGATATAACTTAATCAATATCATTATATTACAGAGGGCGCTGACTCTCTTTAAAAATTACAGCTGTGAGTTACAGGCTCCGAAAAAGCGATAAGTGTGCCTTTTTATTTACATAATTATTATTTTATATTGTACTTAATACGTAGTCTTATAGTTACACTGGTTATTTTTATTTTAATTTAGATAAAGAGTTTTTGTGGATTACTGCTTAATATACGTAAAACCATTATTTTGTTAGAATCTTGCAGCCATTCTTTTTGTATAGAGTAGTAGGGAATTCAAATTTTTAATTGAGGTAACTAGGTAGCTCTAACGTATAATTATATAGCATAATAGGCATCACTGTTTCTATTATTTAGTGTAGTATTAACATTTAATTAATTAAATTTATTGATTTTATTCATTTAAACTATCATGCCCCAAACTAGAGCAGCAAAGCAACAGGCACAAAGTGGCAGGAGTGCTGTGACTCGGGGGAGAACTGAGGAGGGGGTGATTCCCCGACACATCACAGCCTAAAAAAAAAAAAAAATGTGCAACTTGTGAAATGTTTGCTGAACTCTCTGGAACGGAACATGATATTGCCATGAGGGATGTCTTTGTGTGTGCGTGCGCGATGTAAGAAGTAAGGAAATCAGGCGACAACTCGGCGTTGTTATGGGCCTATATGAGAGCTTGAATGACAGGGTGGGTGCCCTCGAAGGATCCAAATTGAGGGGCCCATCAAGCTCTCAGCTGCCCACATCAACGCCAGAGCTTGCACTTGGTCATCACGCCACGGAACACAACAGCAACCCCCAAGGCAGATTGTGCTGGTCCCACAGGAACTAGTAGTTGTTGGTGACTATTGTCAGGGAAATGGGGAACATGCTTTGTAAAAAGGATAGGTGGAACAGGACCAGGGTATGTCTGCCAGGGGCAAAGGTTGATGACGTAGAGCGGATATCATCAGATGTGAGCCCCTTGCGGAAACCCAAGGGGCTCACATCTGGTGAGTATGGGCTTGGCGCACCCAGGGTCCTGAGCTGGATATCATCATTCTTCTCTTCCTTGGTGATTCCCTTGTCTTTCTCTCTCTCTCTTTCTTAGGGTAACTTGGGAATTTTTTTTTTTTTTTTTTTTGGCTGGTGCAGCACAAGCCTCAGGCTTCCTTGCACCATATAGCTGTTAATAATAATAATAATATTGTTGTACATGTTGGCATTAATGATATTAAGATTAGGAGACCGGCAGAATTACGTAACAAGTACAGGTCACTATTGAAAAAAAGCCGGGAATTAGGGTTGAATTTGAAAGTGTCTGCAATTCTGCCCAGACACGATAGAAGGGAGTATATGATGACAGCCTTGTCAATCAATTTGGCCCTGGAAAGATTGTGCAAGGCTCAAAGGATAGAATTTTTTTCAGGCTGGTGTGTACTTGTTCACAGGAGAGATTGCTTCTACAGGGATGGAATACACTTAAATAGAAAGGGTGCAAAAATATTTGCTGATGCTATCGAGGCAGTGTTAGGTGGGTCGGAAAACTGCTAGCTTTGGGGGGGATACAAAGACTATAGTTTAACAGTAGCTGCAAGCAGAGGTGAAGGTGATTCTTGCACAACTTCTATTAGAATAAGTAGCGACCTGGAGCGAGGGATGTTGGGAGTTTCATGGACGGATGGCAGTCATCGTGAAATAAGTGGGTATATGGGATGTGTTAGGGTAACTAGGAATATGTATGCTTGCATGTATACCAATGCTAGAAGTATAGTAAATAAATTCAATGAATTTGAAGTGTTAGTCAAGACATCAAAGGCAGATATTGTTGGGATAGCAGAGACGTGGTTTCACACAGATATAAGGAATGCAGAACTGGAATTTGGGGAGTACAATGTGTACAGAAAGGATAGACAGAATAGGAAGAGTGGTGTTATGCTATTAATTAAGAAAAACATAAAATCAAAAGTGCACCCAGTTGATATAGATGAACAGTGCACTGTTGAGTCAGTTTGGTGTGACATAAGCACTGCGAAAGCAAAAATAAGAGTAGGAGTGTGTTATAGGCCTAATGACTCAAATGAGTACAATGAACAATTGTACAGAGAAATAGTGGGCTAGTAAATCAGAATGCCTTATAATGGGGGATTTTAACTTCCCAGATATTGACTGGAACTTGTGGGTTGGTCATTCACACACTAGTCTGACTTTTGTGGATTTATTGGATGATTGTTTTCTGCATCAGCATGTTCAAGAGGCAACCAGAGAGAGTAATACTCTTGATCTGGTTATGAGCAGTGATCATTCGTGTATTAAGAATTTGCAGATAAAGGAACCACTAGGTGGCAGTGATCACAGTGTACTGATGTTGGATTTACTTAAAGATTTAATTACCATCAGGGGTAAAGGAAAGGGTTTTTGCTTCTGTAAAGGTGAGTAAAGTGGCCTCAAAGTTTTTTTTTAAATTCTGTACAGTGGGATCAACTGACGATGTTACCAACAGTAAATTCTAAGTGGGAAGCATTCAAGGAATTAATCGTGGATGCTACTAAAAGTTTCATACCTATTAAGAAATATTGTTCAAGGTTTAGGCCTAAATGGTTGTCAAATGAACTAATCAGACTCTTAACAGAGAAGAAAAATGCATGGGATGCATATAAATTATCAAGCAACTCAGAAGCCTATGGCAGATATAAGCTAGTCTGTAATCAGTTCACAAAGGAGGTTCGGCAGGCGAAGGCAGATTATGAGAAATCCTTGGCAAAAGATGCTAAGAAAAACAGCAAGGATTTCTTTACTTATATAAACTCTAAAAGGAAGAGGATGAATATGATTGGTCCACTTAACATCGATGGTTCGACTGTTGATGATCCTGCTCAGAAAGCAAACAAACTGAATGAGTATTTTGCATCTACATTCACACATGAGGAATTATTAAGGTTTCAAAATCACAGAAGGTTATCAAATTGTAGCAGGATACTTAATGATTTTGTAATAAGCGAGAGCAAAGTGGAGGAGAAATTGTTGAAGTTAAACATAAGAAAAGCACCTGGCGTGGATGGGATCTATCCAGTTATATTAAAGGAGGCGGCAAAGCAACTAAGCAAACCCTTAGCCATAATTATGAGAGCATCCTTGGACTCAGTGGAGATTCCCACGGACTGGAGATGTGCAAATGTATCCCCAATTCACAAAGGGGGGATCGAAGGGTGACACAAGTAATTACAGACAAGTTAGTTTAACTTCTGTTCTGGATAAAATAATGGAGTCACTGGTTAAAGATGCATTGCAGGATCATCTAGACAAGACTGCAGCAATAATTCAGACACAGCAAATGGTTTGTTAAGGGAAAGTCTCGTCTGACAAATTTGATAGGTTATTATGATGTGGTTACAAAGGAACTGGATGCAAAAAATTATTTTGATATCATATATTTGTATTTCAGGAAAGCTTTTGATACTGTTGTGCATGGAAGACTACTGTACAAATTGGAGCAGAATGGTATTAAGGGTAAGTTGCTACAATGGATAAAAGGATGGTTGAGTGGGAGAAGACAGAGGGTGGTAATTAATGGGTGCTGCTCTTCGTGGACTAATATTATTAGTGGAGTCCCACAGGTTTTGGTGTTGGGTCCACTGTTGTTTTGTATATTTATCAATGATACTGATGAAGGTATATCAGGCTTAATGTCAAAGTTTGCAAATGATACAAAGGTTGGCAGGGTTGTTAATGACAGTAATGGCAGTGTGCTACTGCAACAGGATCTAGATAATTTGGGCAGATGGGCTAAGAAGTGGCAACTGAAGTTTAACCTTGACAAATGCAAAGTACTGCATATGGGTAGAAGTAACCCCAGAGAAACGTACCAACTGTGTGGTACTACACTTAAGGTGGTAGAAAATGAAAAAGACCTGGGAGTAATTGTGCAGTCAGATATGAAGTTTTCTGAACAATGCAGAGAGTCTGCCAGGGCAGGTCATGGAGTTTTGTCAATGATATATAGGAATTTTGCCAACAGGGAAAAGGAGGTGATTGTCCTTCTGTATAAAAGCAATAGTCAGGCCACGCCTTGAGTACTGCGTACAGGTCTGGAGGCCTCATTTTAGGAAGGATGTAGATTTGCTTGAACGTGTACAGAGAAGGGAAGATTGGTGAGGGGAATGAAGGGATTCTCTTACCAAGAGAGGCTTAAGTTCTGCAAGTTGCAGTGGCTGGAGACTAGGCACCTGCGCAGTGATTTGATTGAGGTGTATAAGGCCTTGAATGGGTTGAGCACGCTGAATTCTGATGGGATCCTTCCACTTGTTCAGATTACAAACCTAAGAGGGCATAAATTCAAATTAAGAAAGGACAGATGTAGAATAGATGTGCGGAAATTTTCCTTTAGCCAGCGGGTGGTTAATTGCTGGAACAAACTTCCATCTGCCGTTGTGGAAGTTGATAGGTTGAATAAATTTAAGGAGGATCTGGACAAGCATTTGGAGGGAATGGTGTGATTTTTTTTTTTTTGGCTGATGCTGCATAAGCTCATACACTTGCTTTCTTGCATCACATGCTACTACTACGACAATATTAATAAATATTGAAAATAACAATGAGCTCAGCACTGAACCTTCGCAAACACCACTAAAAGCAATACAGGAACTACCTGACTTGTGTAATACTCGATTTTGTGCAAGTTTTTGCTGGCCGGTGCAAATTGAAAAAAATATGGAAATATATTTTGCATCTGTAGGGATAAATGGAAGTAATGTGAAAAATATCATAATGTGAACCCAATAACCTGTTTTTTTTTTTAAATTCGTTCCAAGTCCTTGGAAGTTGAAAATTTCTCTATATTACTAAGCTATTTATCTCGGTAAAATGTCCTTTTTATAATGGAAATTGCACTACACTTTCATTGTTATCATATGTTCCTGTTATAAAAATCAATTTTGAATGCCTTTGTGATACTTTTCTAAAGCACATTTCTGGAGGTCATGACCAAAAAACAAAACAATTTGCACTTTCCAGTTTATTGGGCTTTTCTGTTAGAAAAGTTAGAATATATTATAAATGAGTAGTAAACCATCTTATTGTATTTTTGATAATAACTGGAACTCGGTGGGTTTTTACGTTATGGTATTATGGTGAAATGAGTTCCCCTTCACTGAAATCTTCAATCAAAAAAACAAAGTTTCAGAAACTTCTCTTCATTCTTATTTAAATATTACAATGATGAAGGAAAAGGGACTAACGGAAAGTGCAAGTGCTGGCAGTGCCAGGAAACGAAAAAAAATTGATTTAGAAATTAGCATTACCATTAGTAGAGGCATTTGATGCAAGAAAGCAAGCTTATGCAGCATCAGCCAAAAAAAAAAAAAAAACCACTTCCACTTCACCCCTCTGTTCGTTCAAAATACCTGTCCAGCTGAGCCTTAAACTTATTTAGGCTATCAACTTCCACGACAAGGGATGGAAGTCTGTTCCACCAACCGAAATGAACATAAATGATTAAGTACGAAGCAGGACAAAGTTTGTCATCTATTATAAGGGAATTAGGTCTCACTGCTTCAACAGTGAATACTATTTTAAAGGGCAGTGCACTTATAAAAGAACATGTCAAAGTATCAACACACTTAAGATCAACAGTGATCATAAAATAGCATTCGGGTGCTATATCGAAGATGGAAAAGCTATTAATAATATGAAAATTCAGATTCAGAAACAAGTGCTCCTGAGTTCAATGGTCATTGAAGAAAAAGCAAGAAGTATTTTGAAGATGTTAAGGATAAGTATAGCGAACCGCAAGCAAAGTTTGTGGCAAGCAACGGGTGGTTTAATAGGTTCAAGCATCGTGCCGGTTTCTAAAACATTAAAGTATGCAGTGAAGTCGCTGGTACCGATTCTGCAGCTGCAGAGAAATTGTGATGCATTGGAAAAAATTATTGATGAAAGCAGCTATTCAATGCAGCAAATTTTTAACGTTTATGAGACTGCTTTGTATTGGAAAAAAAAACGCCAGATCGAACATACACTACTAAAGAGGAAAAGACAATGCCAGGTTTCAAGGCTTCAGAAGACATGGCCATGCTCTTGCGGGGCTAATGCAGCAGGAGATTACAGATTAATACCACTGCTTGTGTACAATTCTGGAAATCATCGTGCATTTAAGGGCATCAATAAAGCCATCCTACCTGTGCATTTCCCATCAAGTCAGTGAACATGGATAACAATACAACTCTGAGGATTGATTTAAATGCTGCTTCATTCCCAAGGTTGAAAAATATTGTAAAGACAATGATCTTCCTTTCAAGATTTTGCTTCTATTAGATAATGCTCCCAGACATCCTAAGCATCTAGATGATTTCAATTCGAACGTAAGAGTCATTTCTACTGCCAAACATGACTTCACTCATCCAACCTATGGATCAGGGTGTTATTTCGAATTTAAAAGCATACTATTTATGCACAACATTTGCTCGGACATTGTCTGCAGTAGACAGTGAGAAAAAAATTATGTTAAGAGACTTTTGGAAATCTTGCAATATTTACCACACCATCTTAAACATTAAGAAGGCCTGGGCGAATACTAAAAGTTGTTTAAATGGCACATGGAAGAAGACATGCCCACGGCACATAAAAGGCTTCGCAGGATTTGAAAAAGATGAATCATATGAAGTGGTTACAGACAACCCCAAGGGCTCACATCTTATTAGTTAGTTATTTGGTTTTTAGGAGCATTAGCAACTAAGGCCATATTGCTCCGGTGGTCATTCCCTGACCTTTCCGCATCCTCCATATTTGGTGGTGACGGGCTTGAACCCCGGTCTAACCAAGAAGCGTGTGCTACGCACTGCTGCTTCTTCCCAACTGGCTACGGAGGCGCCAAGGGGGGGGAGGGCTCACATCTGGGGAGTATGGGCTGGGCACACACAGGGTCCTGAAATGGTCTCTCTCTGTCTCTCTCTCAGCATAAGCCTCTGGCTTCCTTGCACCATGTAGCTAATAATAATAATACTGTAAAGGTTGCAGCGCTACTTCAGTTGGAGGTTAATGCCAAAGATGGAGGATTCGATAGAGGAAGAAGAGCTTATTAACTTGCAGGTAGTGAGTGATAGAGGAAGAAAGAAGAAAATGCTGATAAAGCTCAAGGTGAACCAAATGAGGAGCCAAGACAGTTCATTCTCCAGAGAGAGAGAGAGAGAGAGAGAGAGAGAGAGATGGCAATGGCATTTCGTGAAATTGCATCAGCAATGGAGAGGTTTGAGAAGATGGATCCTGACAGCGAACAATTCTTAAAAGTTAACAGAGGGGTGAATGATATGCTTGCCTGCTACAAAGAAATCTGATGAAAAGAAACAAGCCACTGTGCAGTCATCCCTTAATGTTCTTTCGTAAGGTTGAGCGGCTGACCCCTTCTAAATCTCCACAGCTCTCAACCTCTGCAGCGGCGTACTTATCAGCTGAAGATGCCGATTCTGGCAATGATGCTCAAGAGGTAAAACTTACTGACATTATGCCTGTCTCCTCTCTTTTTTGTAATTTTATAATTTTGAAAATTTTTAAATTGCACGCTTCTGTAATTTTTCCTGCAGATAAGATTAAAAATTGAATAAATACAATAAATAATTCTATTCACATGTTCAGCGAACATTTTTTTTGATTCAATCAATTCAGCAAGCACAGTTACGAGTGCTGCACAAGTATGAGTGAAATTCCAACTTATGTAGAGTTCTGCAGAATGCAAACCTTACGTTAATCGGGAAGTGGCTGAAAAATAAAAAAAAAACAGTACCCAATGATAACCACTTTTTGGCTTCACACACTAAACCATATCTCTATACATAGCAGTGACTTGCCCCTAATGATACACTGCTACAGCAATCGTTCATGTGGAACTCTGTCAAAAGCCTTAACGTGCAGCCGTTATCAACCCACTGCAGGATGGAAGCCTCCTCAACAATTCATGTTGAGGGAAATGGACCATAATCTGCCACGCTGGTCCAGTGCGAGTTGGCAGATCGACCGTATTCAGGGGTTTGAACCCCGGTCTACTCAAAGAGCGTATACTACTACACTCCCGCTCCTGCTCAATCGGCTACGGAGGCGGTGTCAAAAGCTTTATTGAAATTCAAATATGGGATGTCAGAATTGTTTTTTCATTTAGTTCCTTTGTTTCTATATCGTAATAGCAGCCAAGCAGATTGTCAGACAAGATCACCCCTTAAAAAAAAAAAAAAAAAAAATCCATGCTGCAAATGTAATATAAATGCATTGATGACTAGATGATCCTACATTAATCAGTGGCTCCATTATTTTTCATGAAACAGAATTTATCTCCCCCAAATCCAGAGATGTTCTCATTACTTTTATGACAAAGTTTCCTTATATTTTTTTGCTGCCTTTCTTAATAATTGGATAGATCCCATCAGCTCCAGGTGCCTTATATTTAAATTTAGCTTCAACAATTTCTCTTCCACTGTCCTCTCAGTTATCAGACAACCATTTAGATCTCCATTAGAATGTGATATCCATAAAAAAAAAAAAAAAACACACAACATGCCATCCCTAAAGAAATTCCTCATGTATGAATGTAGAGATGCAAAATATCTATTCAATTTGTTAGCACCTGAGTAGGTTCTTCAATAGCTAAAAATATTCACATCTAGTAAACCAATGCGATTCATCCCTGTGCTTCGATTGTTGACATAAGTAAATAAGTTACTTCTTCACTAGCTTCTTTAGCATTAATAGTGGCATATGATGCAAGAACACAAGCTTATACAGCATCATCCCAAAAAAAAAAAAAAAACTTCCCATTTCACTAATCCAATTCTGCCCAGATGTTTATCTAGTTCTTCCTTGAATTTACTTAAACCATCAACCTCCACAATGAGAGATGGAAGTTTATTCCATCAATCAATCACTAGCTGGCTAAAGAAACCTATGAGGTATCAACTGGTGAAAGTAACGCTGCAAACGTAGATCCCCTAGCTCTCTTTACAGCAGGAGGCCGAACGTGCACACCTCACCAGCTTGACACACCGAATCAAACTTTAGATAGATCCATGATTATGCATACCATTCATCCCAATTCTGTTAGTAGACACTGTCAGGAAACTCCTACAGAAACTCAACGTCATACTCACCTTGGCCCCCACTCGTGGGCTGAGGTTGTAGCCGGGCCGTCCCGTCACGTATCCAAAGGAAACAACGAAGGAAAAGCGCAAAACCCAAAAGGCAAGGACGGTACCGGAGACATGAAGAAACAAGAGATCAAGAAGATCACATAACTGGGACAGCCCCAACTACTTGGCTCAAGACTAGTGGAAATGTAGCACATGTCAACCAACAACCCACTCGCAAAAGCCTATTCATCTCACGATTGGCTCCACACACAACCTCTTAGCAAGTTAAAAATGGCATAAGTGATAATTTGAATATATCCATTGATGTATACCAACTACCCACAAAATGGCCTTCTTATTCATCTTTCAGATTAAACTGCAACAGTGCCCAATACAAAATCCTGTGTCAGCCATCCATCGAGGGCTCCTCATCAGGCCCTACTTTCAATCCTCGCCCCCCCACCAGACTTCAGAGGCACAGCCAATCAAGCCACAGTCACATTCAGGGTCCAGTCAACCCCACTAGCTGACTCACTATCGAAATCATGAATGGAAGCCAATTCACAATAATTCCTGTTAGGATATCTGAAAGAAACGTCCTCAAAAAAAAAAGAGAGAAAAAGACCGCAGAGGGTACTAAGGAAGATCCCCAGACATAATAGCACCTCTATATTCTATCAGAATGCCCATAGCATCGGTAACAAGCTTGATACTGTAGAAGAGCTTCTACTTTCACACAAGTTTTATGTGCTTTGCATAACAGAAACCTGGCTTGGCCGAAATGAGGAGCATTTTCCATATACAGTGTCGGCTGGATATAACGTGATTCTCTGCTCCCGACAGGACAAAAGAGGAGGTGAAGTGGGACTCTTCTACAAAACACCGCACATACTTGTTACTAAGAATTATAAAAGCCAGTCAACTAAGTTCGAAGGGCTAATTGTGTCATGCAAATTTAAATCTGCTCGCATTGATTTTGCAGTTATATACACCCCTCCAGGACCCGATGCTGAAACCGTTGACGAGATAACTAACTGGCTCATTCATGGGCTCCATCACTCAGGAAGGCATGTTATCTGCGGAGACTAACTTTTCCCCTCAACTTGTTCATCTTCGGTCCAGATTGCGAAATAACCTTCACCCATTAGGAATCCATCTGATTAATAATCTCCCAACCAGGGGTGACCACCATCCTGATCTTGTGCTATCATCAAGCAATTGTGAACTTGATTCTACAACAGAAATAACTTTTCAATCTGATCATATGCCAATTTTAACTAACTTATATTTTCCGACTCCAAATTACGTCTCGACTCAGGTCCACACCAAGATAATAACGAGCCCAAAATTACTCAACATTATTAAGTGTCTAGAAGCATCCACTGCAATTCCTTGGAATGCATTTGAGCAATATGATAATCAACTTGCCTTAGACCTTTTAACTCGCTGGCTCATCACAGTTTCTAATTATGCAGCCTCAAAGAAAATAAGGATCTCTGAACGTACGAGAGGATGGTGGACTCCTGAGCTGAGCAACAGTTTTAAGCTTAAACAGGAACTGTACAAACAGTGGAAAATGACAGGACTAGCTCCGGACTGAATTGTGTACTCCAGAGGATGAGCAAGCTTCAACCGCCTCAAGTCTCAAGCCATAAAACATCACATTGAAACCACACTTCGTAAGGGCTGTCCATCATACCCACAGAAATGCTGTGAACTCCCTCCACAGTTTGATCCTGAAATGTGGATGGACTTTATTGCACGAGTTCAGCAAAACCACTAAGAGCCAGTGATATTCCCATGTCTGATGATGTTCCCAAAGATGCACTTGAAACCATCGAATTAACAAAACAAGACCTTTTATCTGCGATTAATAAGTTGCCTGCAACTGGTACAGCGGGAATCGACAAAGTACCACAATTTATCATTAAATGTTTGAGCCCATTTCTAAGTGATCCCCTCCTAATAATTTTTAATAGCATATTAAAAGGAGAATTTTTCCCTTCAATATGGAATTTATATTCTGTTAGGCCACTCCCAAAAGTTTCCCAGCCAACTGAAGCCAAGCACTTTAGACCCAGCTCTCGTTCCTTGTGTCTATTGAAATTGCTTGGAAAAAACAGTACTGAAAATACTTATTATGCATATTCTCCCTCACAGGCCTCAGCAAATTCATTATTCATTGCAAAATAGATCAACAGTTAGTAACCTGATTATGCCTACCAATGCCATCCTTGGAACATTTGAGGAGAAAGAAGAAATGGCAATCACATATCTTGATCTACAAGCTGCGTTCGATAGTGGTCACATCCCAGCCTTGCTCAAACTCCTTCGAAATTACTATCACATCACAGGCCCAGTATTGAAGTTTCTGACATCCCTTCTTCAGAATAGAATCATCCAAATGTACATAGGAAAGGTATATTTCCTATGTACATTTGGTATACTAGACAAATACAAGCAGGCATTCCACAAGGAGTCCTGTCTGGAATTTTTTTCACAGCTATCATCTACCGGCTAATACACAATAGAACAGATATGATATCATATGCAGATGATTTAATGATCTTCACAAAAATAAATTCGACCGATGAAGCAAAAAACGCCACAGTAACCATCAACAAGACCTTATCCGAAGTACAGCAGTACCTCACGAATTTTGACCTGCAAGTGAACCCTGAGAAATCTGCCATCATGGTATTCTCACTTAAACCCATATCAACCATAATTTAGCCTGCGATTAACTGAGTCCTGATCCCCTGCGTTGAAAAGCAAAGAGATCTGGGTGTGATCTTCAACAGAAAATTACGATTCCATCATCATATAGAAGAACTCTGTGCTAAATTCAACAAGAAATGGTGGGTTGCCAAGCAGCACTTGCTACACATTCACAACAGAAACCTGATAAAAATGTATATCAGGATGATGATTTTCGGAACTGTACTGTATAGAGTAGAGTTGTGGGGCTCAGCTGCAGAAACCACAATTAAACCATTAAAATCCGCTGAATACTGGCTCCTGAAGTGGGCAACCTGGAAGTGTCATCTTCCACCACAGCAGCGCACAACACCGATGGCGAAAGCGCTGAATTTAACTAGATTTTCAGCATTAATGCATGAGAGAAGACTCATCTTCACCGTAAAAATGACTGCTGGGAGAGTCTCAGCACCCAACGTTTGGGACACTGTGTGCTGGCAGATTCCCCAACCAGCTCTCTGCTCCACTCCCAAGCTTCCTGCTCTTCCTTCGAGGCTACATTTGAAAGATCGGTTCCTCCCTTATCAGAAGCTCCAACTGGTTCAATCCCTGGATGCTGATTTATTTAAAATCATAGATGATAAAAAGTATAGACAGCTCATCCTAGATCTGTACGTGGTCTCCACAACTACCAACTGATCTCAGATTGTTATGGTTGGGCAAGAAACTCTCAGAAAACTGGACTGAAGGAAAATATCTTTTGTTATTACAATTGGTATCATTTTTATTATTTTGTATTAGTTTTCCTTACAAGTCAATGTTATCTGCTATGAGTATTTTTTTTTTTTTTTTATAATCTGCCTATAATTAATCTTTATAATCCCGGTGAGGTTATCTCTGCTGCTTGTTAACCCCTGGCATGGTGCCGTGAAGGGTATTTTAGGGTCGTGGTACCTGCGTGTATGGGTGAACTTTACAATAAAGATCTTATTTATTTATTTATATTTAAAAGCAAAATTTCTGCACAAGTATTTCCTCAATTTGAATTTATGCCTCCTGAAGTGCATAATCTGAGCAAGAAGAATCCCATCAGAATTAAGCCTGTTCAAACTATTCAAAGCCTTAAACACCTTAATCAGATCAAACTCAAAGGTGTCTATAAGTCTCTAGATGCTGCAATTTTCAGAACTTAAGCCTTTCTTGTTAAGAGCACCCCTTTGTTCCCCTCACCAATCACATTGCTCTTCTCTATACTCATTCCATCAGTTCTACATCCTTCCTAAAATGAGGCCTCCAAACCTGTATGCAGTACTCAACGTGTGGCCTGACCACTGCCTTATACAAAGGGATAATCACCTCTCTCTGATAGCATAATTCTTGCATATCATTGACAAAACACCATGAGCTGCTCTAGCAGCCTGTTTGCATTGCTCTGAAAACTTCAGATCTGATGGCACAATTACCCACAGGTCTTTTTCATTCTCCACTAACCTGAGGGTAGCAGTGCACAGTTGGTACGTTACTCTGGGGTTATGCTACCCATATGTAGCACTTTATATTTGTCAATGTTAAACTTCAATTGCCACTTCTCAGTTCATCTGCCTAACTTTTCTAGATCCTGTTGCAACAGCATACTGCCATCAATAACCCTGTCAACCTTTATATCATCTGTAAAATTGAACTTTAAGCCTGTAATATCATCATCAATATCATTGATAAATATAAAAAACAACAATGTCCTTAATGCCGAACCCTAGCAGACTCAACTAATAACATTAGTCCACAACAAGCAGTGTCCATTGATTATCACTCTGTCTTCTCCCACTCAACCATCCTTTCATCTATAGCAGCAACTTTCCCTTACTATACCTAGGCTACTACATCAAGCTATTACATAAAAAAGGTATAAAGTTAAGTAAATCCATATAAAATATAAAACTTAAATCTTTGTATATAAATGAATAGAATGTAAAAAAAAGTTAGAAATGTCAGACATGTCTCTGTCACCTATAATCTGACTGAGTGTAAATGGTTCAGTCAGATTATTAAAAGCGTCGTGCTTCTATAAAAACAGGACATTCTATAAAAAGGTGACGGACGGTTAAAATAGCGCTACACATCTCACACATAGGTGGGTCATCTGCCCTTAGCAAATAGGAATGTGTTAGATGACTATGACATATGCAGAGCTGAGCAAGAACAACTTCCTCTCTTTGAACCCTGCTAGACTGGACTGCCATTGCGTAAGTACAGGCTTAATGTGATGTAGTTTATTTGTGGCCTGTCCATACCAAGAACCTTGCCATTGGGAATGTAATTTAGAGAGTATTATTTGCCTGTAGTCTGTAAAGAGGACTGACAGGCAACAATTATCCAGGGAAATGGCTGATTTGGCAGAGTTATCAGTTAATTCATTTCCCAGGATCCCAATGTCGCTTGGGATCCAGCAAAAGCGAATGTCAAATTCTAATTCCACAAGAGAAAAAAAAAGGGTCTGCCGGATCCGGGACAGGATCGGATGAGGGTTATACTTCATCAATACTAAAGCCTGTAACATGCTCAATGAATCACTATAAATCATATACCTTTGGTAATCACTATTTTTAATGTGATTTAGGGCTGTTTCTATTGCACGCAACTCTCCAGTACAAATACTAGTTTCTTGTGGGATCTTATTGGATAATATTTTGTGAGGAAACACAACAGCAGATCCCACATGACATTCTGATTTCGAACCATCTGTATAGACTGGCAGGAAGCCAGAATACTGCTCTCTGTGTGATGCAAAGAGTTGTTGGTAGATGGATGAGGCGTAGTAGCCTTCTCCCAGATCTTAAGGGAGAAGTCAGAAGTTGGAAAATAGGCATGCTAGGGTGGAAGAAATTGCATTGGTGACTGGGCAACATTGTCTACTCTCATGTCTAGTTCATATAACAGCCCTTGAATCCGAATACCAAAAGGTTTGTTGGCAGTCCAACGAGTATTGTAGAGGTTTTCCCAACGTGGCTCAAAATCGGATGCCCACATGGGATGATCAGGAAGGGATTTCAATTTAAGGGCATACTGTAAGGACAACTGCTTACATCGAGGAGACAGAGATGGTTCATTTGCTTCAACATAAAGGCTTTGGACAGGAGATGTGCGAAATGCTCTAGTGGCTGTACAGATGGCGGACTGGATCTAACCACCGAAGTACACTATCTCTAGCAGAACCATAAACCTGATACGCATAATCGAGTTTGGAATGGACAAATGCTCGGTAGAGATGAAGGGTGGTATGATCTGCACCCCATGAAGTTGAGGAAAGGGCACGAAGGATAATAAGCCCTTTAATACACCTTGTCCTAAGCTGATGAATATGTTGTAGAAATGTCAGCTTCCTGTCAAAAATAAGTCCAAGGAATTTGAATTCTGCTACAACTGGGATGCTGTTTTGCCCAAGCCTTATTCTGGGTCAGGATGGAGATTGCGTTTGCGACAGAAGTGTACACAAACAGTATTCTGTGATTAAAAGCTGAACCCATTAGCCAAAGATCAAGCTGTAAGATGATCAATGGTTTTCTGCAGTTGCCTTTCAATGACCCTCATATTGCATGAATGACAAAATATAGTAAAATCATCAACGTAGAGGGCATTTTTCACCGTGGGTGGAAGTCGTTCTGTGATAGTTTATTTTGATTGCGAAAAGCGTGACACTTAGAATGGATCCTCGCAGGACTCCCTCTTCCTGAGAGAAGACTCGCGAGAGGGTGGATCCTAAACAGACTTGAAATTGGCGATAAAGAAAGTTTTTAATAAAGTGAGGGAGGTTACCCCTGAGACCACAGTTAGAGGTCTTGTAATATTCCAAATCGCCAGGCTGTCGTACGCTTTTTCAATATCCAAGAAAACTACTACCAGATGCTCTGATTTAATAAAAGCATCACAAATGCACATTTCCAATTGGATTAAATTATCCAGAGTGGATCTATTTCTTCGGAAGCCATACGAGTTCTGAAAAGCTGACCATTTCCAAATACCATACAAGGCGGGCATTAACCATTCTTTCCAGGACTTTGCACAAACAACTTTTCAGAGCGATAGGACGATAGTTACTTGGATTTCTAGGATCCTTTCCTGGTTTTGGGAAAGCAAGAACGATAGCCTTTCACCAGGAATCAGGAAATTGTTTAAGAAAAATTCTGTTAAACAAAATTAAAAGGTGATCCTTACATTGTGGTGAGAGGTGTTTCAACATACTGTAGTGGATGTCATTGGGCCCCACAGCACTTTCATGCATGAGAAAGAGTGCTACATTTAACTCTTACTGTGAAAAGGACTTGTTATATGGTTCAAGCCCTTTTGAATAGAAATTTAGTGGGTTTTTCTCATTTTTCTTTTTCAGAGCCAAAAACTCTGCAGGGAAAGATGTTATTGCAGAGATCTTTGCAAATGTTTCCCCGTAGAGTACTTGCAACTGCAGTTTGATCTGCAACTGGATGTCCACTATGCTCCAGGATCACTGAAGGGAATAGTGGATATTTTCCCTTCATTTTCCGGATCTTATCCCAGACTACTTTTGAGCTAGCAGCCTGAGTTATGGACAATGTAAAATAGATCCAAGATTTCCTTTGGCTCTGATGTCGTACATAACATGCTTTCGCACGTGCATGTTTAAATGATATTAAATTTTCAGTCGTGGAATATCAGCAGAATATTCCCCAGGCTTTGTTTTGTGCTTTTTTTTGCTGCTGTGCATTCTGAATTCCAGCAAGGTTTGGGAAATAGTGGGAACCAGCTGGATGATTTTGGGATTGCAATTACAGCTGCTTGGACAATCGTTTCTGTGACATACATGATTGCATCATTAATTGGCTCCTGACTGTAGCGATATCAAGATTTGCCAGATGTTGAAAGGCATTCCAGTCAGCCTGATCAATCTTCCATCGCGGTAAACTAAATGGCAGACACAGTCTACCAGTAGTTAGGGTGGTTATCACGGGGAAGTGATTGCTTCCATATGTCTTTTCTTCCACCTCCCAAGTAAATGAAGGAAGGAGAGCAGATAGAAAGATCAATGGCAGAGAATGTACGGGTAGGCATGTGGAAGAAGGTGTTTGTTCCCACATTTAGGAGAGAGAGGTCATTGTCAGCGAGCATATGCTCAATGACTCGTCCCCTTCCACTGATGTTAGCACTACCCCACAGAGTGTTATGTTCATTGAAATTCCTAAGAATTAAACAAGGGGAGAGCAATTGCATGATAAGATCATCGAGGTCTTTCTGGGGGACGTCAATCCCAGGTGGCAAATAAACAGAGCAGACAGTTAAAAAGAACCCCACTGTAAGGCGAATTGCTATAGCCTCAATGCTAGTTGTAAACTGCAAAGGCTGAAATGGGATCTGGTTGCCGACGAGGATTGCGACTCCTCCATGAGCAAGACCATCCACAATTCTATCCTTATGAATGATGGTAATGTTATGCATAGTGGGGGTCATCATTTGCCTTTAAATAAGTCTCCTGTATGCAAAAGCAAGCTGGTTTGTGCTTTTGCAGGAGTGCCTTGATGTCATCAATATTTTGCTGGAATCCACGGCAATTCCACTGTAGGAATTTAGTCATTATTTAGGCTTAGTGGGTCCATCAGGTGGCTTCCGAGGTGCTGAGGGCTTAATTTTGTCAGTCTTGGATTTATCTTTCCTGGGGAAGTATGGATGCTGTCCTTTGTCCATTTCTTCCTCCGCAAAGAGGTCCAAGACTGACTCATCATTTACCTCCCTCCTTGGTTTTGACATCCATTATTTCTTGCCCTGAAGTGGGCATTTAAGTTTTCTGTGATGTTAATTTAGTGCTCTCTGTTGGTAATGCTGGAGCACTGGGAAGTATCAATATTGGAGTGGCAGCTGACTGATTTTTGGGTGGGCTTTAGTGAACATAATAAATAGCGAGAAATGGGAGTGAAATAGTCCCTCGGGGGGACAGTCATATCAGTTTGGATCGAGATGGTACTCTTACCAGAAACTTTCTTGGCATATAAAGGCTTCACGCTATTTATTGGTTGGATGCGTTTTCTGACCTCTGGGTAGGAAATGTTCAGCTCTATTTTTAATTTTTGAATCTCCTTTTCGTCCTTTCACCTCTTGCATGCTCAAGAGTATGCAGGGTGCTCTCCTTGGCAGTTAGTATAATTAGGCTTAGGAGCTAGACATTTCCTTGCTCTCGTGATCTGTAGCACCACATTGAGCACAGGCAGGGTTACCACAACAAGCTGTTTGTGAGTGGCCATACTTTTGACATTTAAAACACCTCAGTGGGTTTGGAATGCAAATCCTCACACTGAGCAGTTTAAGTACCCAGTCTTGATGGAATTTGGAGGCCATGGGGCGTTAAATATTAGGATGAGAACTCTGGTAGGGACAAGATTCCCATCCTTTCGAATGGATATTCGCTTCACTGCTGTCAGTCCTTGTTCTTTTAATTCAGAGCAGATCTCTTCTTCAGAAACATGAAGATCCCATTCTGATATGACACCTTGTGACAAGTTCAGAGTTTTGTGAGGGTTTATGATGATGGGTATTCCCCCTATAGATGTGGCTTTCAAGATTTTTTCAGCATGCATTGTATTTGATGCTTCGACTAAAATATCTCCAGAACACAGCCGTCTTACGGATTTAGGCGATTCTGCCATCCCTTCTAATCCTTTCTGGATAAAGAAAGGCGACATTTTCCCAATTGGCTGGTCTATGTTGTAATGGAGAATGAGGAAAAGAGGTGTCACAGACCAAGTCTTCTCCTCAGTTCTGGCTCTTTTAACAGAATTGGTGTCATTATCATCTGATGATCGATTAGGTAGGGCCTCGTTGGGGGCCCCAGAAGAAGTAGGATTTATATTACTCATAGGAGTAAGATAATTTCCGATGCCTTAAGTACCTCACCCACCACGGAGCCCTATGAGGGGACGCCCACTCGTGAACTAGCAGGTACTGCATACACGAATGGAACGGCAAGTTTGCTTAAGAGCACCATACCCACATTTCTAATAAGCCTTGATCCCATCCCAGGACCAAAGGAAGGGAGACTTTTTGCAATGCAGTTGATCCTAGCAATAAGATTTACCCGCCGATTTATCCCAGTCAGGCCGGTCCGGGACCACCCGTCTTGTCAAAGCAGGGGCCAAAGTGGTGTATCAAGACTGGGCCCCTCAACCACCAGGATCCCCCTATCCAAGTTTCCATGGGTCGTGGCGCACGGCTGCACATGCCAAATTCCAATGATGTAATCCTGGAACCAAGGTATGGGCATTAGATCCCAGTGATGCTAATCTGAAAGACCAGCAGCATCACTGGGAGGTCCCCTCACCACGTACAGCTGCCCACAGAGGGGACGTGGAGAAATGCAAATGCTAAGATGGATAAGTGGAGTTACCAGAAGAGATAAATTGAGAAATAAATTTGGACAGAAGCTAAGAGATTGCACCAGTTTGGAATAAAAATAAAAGAGGAGACTGAGATGGTCTCCCTAGGAAGAACCAGTAAACAGGATCCTGGGTTTGTGGGTGAAGGCTAAATGAGGGCAGAGATCACCTAAGAGGACACAGATTGAGGTTGTGAAAAAGAACAAAGGGTGTGAAATTCAAGGAGACTTGACCCAAGATAAAAAAAAATGGCTGAGAACTCAAAAAGCTTACCCCAAATATACTGCTTGACAAAATTAACAGAATAAAATATTTTTTATGAATATTTTATCGTGACCAGTGTTGCCAAAGGCAAATATCTGATTAATAGGCATCCATCCTAGTATTGCAAATTCCAAGTATCCAATAGAAATCGTACCACCTTATAGAGAACACATTATGCAAATTATTCATACCTATAAAAATTTTGGTTGCGACCACATCACTTCATCCCCATTTTTTGGTTTGCTCAGTGGGATAGTTACATCTCCAGTACTCAGGATGGCAAGTCATCATCGTTTAGATGATTCTTTGAGATGGCAGGCCATTGAACGACTTGAAGCCGGGCAGTCACAGGCAGAGGTGGCACGTTCGCTTAATGTGCCACACATTTTCGTCTTGGCACTATGAAAACAGTTTCAGGAGACAGGAACCATTGCAAGAGCTGGCCAAGGCTGCCAAAGAGCTATGTCAGAGCAGACTGCTATCTGGCTCTAACATTAAGACTGAACCCTATGCTGTCCTGTCATCAACTGTCTCTCAATGTTGCTGCAGCCACAGGTGAAAACATTTCCAACCAGACTGTTAAGGCTCAATTCAAGTGGACTCTACACAAGGAAGCCAAGTTTGTATCCCATTAACCCCAAACCACTGCAGAGCTCGTCAAACCTAATGCCATGAACATGCAATTTGGAGCATTCACAAATGAGGTACAGTTCTGTTCTCTGATGAGCCTTATTTTAGCCTACAAACAGATTCTATATGTTATGTTATTTCCTCTGGAGAGGTCAAGGAATACAGTATCATTTCTCCAACATCAGAGAAAGGAACACTTAAGGTGGAGGTGATATGTATTCTCATGTAGGGATGGAATAATGATCAATGGCCACACCCCTCTTCATGTTTTTGATAGGGATACTAACTGTGCAGAGGTAGTGAGAACAAATCCTTACACCCTATATGCAACATTTTAGGGGTGCAGGTGCCCAAGATTTTTTCATGCATGACACCACTCTACATAGAGCTCAAGTAGTGCAGGAATATCATGAAACTGATTATATCCAATGATTGCCATGGCCAGCATGATCAGCAGATTTAAATCCAATCAAACATGTGTAAGATCTCCTTTGGCATATCACTGCATACTGGCAGCCAACTCCCTGGTCATTTGGTGAGCTAAGGTCTGCGCTGGTGGAAGAATGGGATTTGTTGCCACAGAATCTTACAGATACCCTTAGAGCATGATTCACTGCTGTCAAGCTTGTTTAGCCTTTTAAGGGGATCATATGCCATACTGATGTCACATGACAATATTCTCGACCATCTTGTAATGTTACTTTTTTGGTAATTCTTATATAAACCCTGTAAATGTCCCTTATACCTATCCAAAGTTTCTCGTGGTCTCCTCATTTCATCGTTACTCTATGGTACACCACTATACCAAATTTGGCCCACTTGATCACAAGCTGCACGAGTTACTCAACATCTAAGTATTCTGTAAATTTTTTTAAGCAGTATAGGTGGGATTAAGATATGGAAGAATACAATCCAACAAAAATAATTTTGGCTGCCTTCACCTTATGTAAAATGCAAATTGAGTCTGATTCATTTTGCATACTCAAAAAAATATTCAGTGACTTCTTGTATGAAAAAAAGTGTTTAAAGCATTTAAGAATATTTTCTTTTATACAGTGTTTCAAATTTGCACAGAACAAATGTAATAGTATATTCTGGAGTTATAAAAATAAGGAAATTATGTTTAATAAATATTAAACATAATTTCCTTATTTAAATGTTCAAATTTTTGCCATAAAAAATATCACTACAAAACAGGTTCAAAAAATACAAACCATAATATAAAGTGCTATTCTATTACACGCACCAACTACTCTGTTTTGAGTAACCAGTGTGGTCAGATTGCATATTGGCAGTGTAGATTAGAGACAGGTTATTCAAGGTTCAGTCTCACAGTGACTGCCTCATTTACAGTACAGCATTTGTTAAACTGCTAGCAGCAGCAGTTCACCTGACAGGTGACCCTCGAAAATAACATTCCTCCATTAACCACAAATCGGTGCTTAAATTTTTTTTCTACTTTCCGAAATATAGTTAAACTTTTACTGCAACAGCTTCTGAAGCGATTTCTTTTTTTTTTTTTATGGTTTCCATATAGAAATTGCATGTGAAAACCTGTCACTCTTTACAACTATTTGGCTTTCTTTAAGAGTAGCGTAGTATTGGACAAGTACTGCCTATAGGAATACCTCGCACAGTGCAGTTGATGAATTGGAAAAAAAACTACCTTACTGACTGAATCAGCACTAAACAGGGAATAATGGGAAAAATAATGATAAGTAGGTATCAAAGGATTTTTTTATATTAGAAAAAAAAATTATGCATAATTAGAAAAATAATAAATACAAATAGTAATGAGGTAGACTAAGAACAAAATTAATTGATAATCAATCGCAGTCGCAGATTATAAACAGGTTACTTGTGTTTATTCTTGCACTAGTTCAATAAACATCTACAATCTTACCCTAGTTGTTTTTGGAAGCTTTATCATTGTTTTGATAGAATAATGATGGCAAAATGAAACCCAACATTCTCTCCAAATCACTGCTACACTACACTATGGGAAGCAAGACGTGGTTTCAAATTTTGTGCACTGTGAAATGAACTAAACTTGAAATAAATTTTAAATTCTGAAAACAGAAATAATTAATAATATGGAATGATTTTTTAATATTATTTATATGCATAATAAGCAAACATAAGTGTGCATGTTTGAAATTTCACCCACTTTATGGTCTTTTAAAGCAGAAAAAAAAAATCTAAGAAACAGATGTTTCTATTTTATGTCTGAAATAAATTTTTGCTACAATTTTCAGTAAAATTAATTAAAAAAAAACTAAGTACAACACATTAAGAAAAGATTAAATACTGGCACTGTTTAAGCAGAATTCAAACCAAATCATTTTCCAAAAATTGAAAAGAAAGCTGGACATCTGTCATGTGGCCTGCCAATTTTTTCCCTAAATTTCAGGAGCCACCACCAGCAGGTTAAACTGAGATTATGGAAGATTAAAAATTTACTTTTGCTGAGCTAACTGATATGATTTTAAATGATGCCCGAAATGATGTATGTAAGAGTTCAGTAGCTGCTGTTTGCAAATAAGCCAAAAAATTTACAACTGCACAAATACCAAATTGTAAAACATTTGCTGCTGTCACAAGATGACTTAGAGCAAAGTATCCAAACTATGGTCCATGTGCAGCCTATTCCTTCATCTTATGCAGCCTTCAAGTGTTATGCTTCCTTAGAATTTAAAACTGGCATGTCACAAAATAGTTTCACACTGACTTTTGAAAATCAGTTTTTAATAATATTTGATTTTTATACATTGCTTTCTCACATTTTTTTAGAATTTGGCAATATTATTATAATCATCTAATAGGAATGTTATTATTAACATGTATTAATTGGTGGATATTCATATTTAATTATTAAATGTAAAAAAAAAAAAAAAAAAAACCTAAATACAAATGTAGATAACAAATATTAAATATATTTCAAAAAATGTAGTTTATCAGTTTTGGGTTGTAGCCAAAAAGAGGTTAGGTGTCCCAGACTTAAGAGAAACAGGGATGCTAAAAACTTGGAGTTAACACTGGTAGAGCAAGATTTTGACAAACTGCAAATGTTAAAGAGCATATACTTAATGTCGTGGAATTATAAGCTAACACAAAAACCAAAAGCAGATTATATGGCCACAAATGTTTCATTTGCAAGTTTCATATGAAGGACATTACACGATCAGCAATTGAATCCATCACAGTATGCTCATACAAGAACTGTTCCCACAAGATATGAATAAATACAGAAAATTTTTTTCATTTGGCAATGTATACAATGATCTTCAGTTTCTCAGGCATGTTGCAGTCAAAGATGAATCTTTTTACAAGAAATTTAATTCTGAACTCTCAAAACACTCATACCTGGGCCAAAGAAAATCCACATATGTCAGTAGTCTTTATAAGCATAAGTTTTCTTTTAATGTTTGGGGTGGCATTCTTGGGAATCTTCTTGGTAATTTTGTTTTACCATCAAGGGCTGTTGGGAATGGAACTGTTGGAAGAGATACCCCTTTAAAACTGGCACAGGACATAGTCTATGCAAAATGATGCACCAGACCCCTCTTCCTACAATGTTTCTTACTTCTTAAATATGGAGTAGGATAACTGATGGATTGGTTGGACAACCCTGCCGAATAGCCACCACAATCGCATAACCTCACACCCTTAAATTACTTTGTGCGAGTTCATATGAAAATTCAAGGTTTATTTTACACATATAAGAAGCAGCTGGAACACTCCTGAAAAGTTAAAACATGTTCAGGGATCATGGATTTGTTGTGCTGTGTTGAATTTAACAAAATGAAGGTCACTTTTTGAACAGCTTCTTTAGATACTTTGTTTCTTTCACAATTTACGATTAATATTTAATATCTCCGAAATAAAGATTCTTGCGACATATTACCAGAGACTTTCTTTTTTTTTTATTTTTAGCTGTAGAATATAATCCTACTTTTATACTTTGCAATTTTGAAACACTGTATGATAAGAACTTCAAAAAATTATAATACTTCTCAAAAATTTCCAATGCTTTTAAAATGTGGTAGGGTTAATTAATATAAACATGAACAGCATGTTCACTTGCAGTCAGTAAAGTTTATTTTATTTTTTATTATTGAATAGTTCAATTAATAGGTTTTTAAAGACAATGCATATGGAATAAAATATAATGGAAACTACAGCCATTACCAAGGGCTCTTATCTTGTGAATTATTCACATCACTCTTCACATTTCTTATTATCTTATATATGGCTGTGGATTTGCAGGCATTTAACTATATTGCATACACGCCACCCCTGACTAAAACTGAAAAATTACATACAATTCATTTGACTAGAGTGAAAAAAAATGTGGATATATATATATATATATATATATATATATATATATATATATATATATATATATATATAGGAACTATAAAATAGTATCCACGTGCGGTCGACTCAATCCATATCAAGAAATTCCTGAATAATTGAAAGGCAGCTTCAAATTACTTTGAAACGTTGTTGACAAGAAAATAAAGCATTATGTACGTATAACATTTAATAATGATTAACAAAAATACTTTACATACCTTTAATGCTCTTCATCGCGCAACCAACTGAATAAATTATATAGGGTTCAACAATAATTTAAATAAAACGCTCTACCAATTCCAATGCAAAATACACATGATGGCATTTCAACTCTTTCAGCATCTAAAATATTCTTTCCTATAACTGATTGATCACTGATATTATTTTACTATTTTACGGTTCATCATACACGGCACATGGAAATAGTTTCTATTGTAGTAACATAATCAATTACGAATTTCGTCAAAAGAAAATATATAAATTGCCACAATGCAACTGAGCACACAACAGTCCGACAAATTAACTAATTCAAGCATCACGTTACAATATACAAACACTCTGTTAACAAAAATTTCTATCCTCATCATACAGCTCACAACAAATACACTTAACTCATAATATATACACATCCGTCATAACAAAACTGACGTACATCGTCACTACAGGGATGTTGGGAGAAATACTTCATCTTCCCCATCAGAGTTCCGGAAATCCAAAATGACATTTGAAAATGATACGATACGGAGACTTATTCGATGATAGCATAACAAAACTGAGCCAAATTATTTCGAAGAACATATCACTGAACTGCAGGTTTCATTAGGAAACAATTTCAATGGAACTACATAAGAAACAGTGCACAACTTGAACACTACTTCAGTTTCTCACACTTGACACTGCCATAACGTACGGCTATAAACATACGACAAACACTGTTTTATCTAAGTTACTCAATTTGACTGCGTCGTTCAACATTTTTATGCAATTTTCAACAATCTCATTACTTTAAATAAAGAATGAAATGCACTATACCTTGTATGAGTCAGCTTACCACACAGTGGCCTTGGCCTTTTGCAGAGGACAACATGGCGGTACGATGCCTAACACGCAGGCACTTAGGATATTTTCAAACCAGCTGCTGTTCCCAGTGTTCCAAGCGCTCCTCTTCTCAACTTGGGTGCATTGCGGAGGGGGTCGGAGCAAGGGGTACGACAAGCGGTTCTCGTACCTTTTTTTTTAATGAGAAGCGGTGGTTAAAACGCAATAGTTTGGTGAATCATTTAAAGCCTTAAAACAAAGAAACTATTTGCGATTAAAATATGAGTAAGTAAAATCTTCTCAATCATCCTGCGTATAGATGAAAGAGCCGAATGTCGCTGTTGTAACACTGGATCAGCATTATTGAGATCACGCAATTATGAATGGAATAACAGTTGAAATAAAATTGCAATGAAATAATTAGAATTACAGGTGAAGTCAATGTCGGTATCAGCTGCACAGAGAGATGTGACGAAGAGTCACGTTCTCAGCAACATAAACGTTTCTCTTACGTATGAGTAGGAAGATCTCGAGCCCCAATCGTTTTTGTACATTGTATAACAGTGATACGTAGTGAGCAAGTAGAGTCCAGAAATGAAACCGAAATTGTTTTACAATCACATACAAACTGGCAAGTGGTTCTATCCCATCAGAAAAATTTGCATGACACTAATAAAATATAATCAGATACGCGTTAATGCTCTCTCTCTCTCTCTCTCTCTCTCTCTCTCTCTCTGTCTGTCTGTGTGTGTGTGTGTGTGTGTGTGTGTGTGTGTGTGTGTGTGTGTACCGCCGCTGAGAGATTCCGGTTTCTGAGTTGATGCTTCAATCTCAATTCCACAGCCTAGGAGTATGCGAAAAATTGCATATCAGCGCTTTTAAATTTGGTACGTAAAGGCAGGGGAGAAGCCAGGAGTTTTCAAGAGGAAGTTTTAATCATTATATAGTAGTAAAAAAATAATAATGAATAAATAATCCATATTATTTTGATCATAAGATGAAGGCTCGTTTATCTCCTGAACAAACGAGAAAGACTGCCTTATTATCAACTGCGGCCCTTCGTAGTTTTAAGACTTGTGCACCTGAATGTAGGAATAAAAAAGCCACCCCTCTAACCTAAACCTGAAAGATCTCGGCATTGATTTTGTTAACCCTGCCCTCCACCTCACTATATGTGGTGACGACTGTGTCCATTTGTCTTCTCCCAAGAGAGATGGCACCTGGATGCTACGCTTGCATGTTGATCGGCCCTCATGGGTTCCCCACTTGTCACGATGCAAATAAAATTCATGAAATTTTCCGTTTGGGTTTCTTGGAAACAATCGAACCAATACAAATTGACTGTTCTTTTTTTCTTTTTTTTTTATAAATTCCCAGTTTTCTATTTATATAAATAGACATGGTTTACACCAAATTTTCAGCATAATTTTCTTTGGTGCCTGGGTAGGTTTAAAAAAAAAAAAAAAGCCAATTTCTTCTATTGCCTTTCCATCCCAATTCCTTCCACGGAAATCTTAATAAATGAAAATTCAAGGTCTGCCAAAAGTCGGAAAATACTTTTTATATTTAGAAATGGAATTATTCAAAACAATATATATAATTATAAATTTAGCCCACTAATATTTTTTTTTATTTGAAAAGAAAGCATATACATATATTTAAGTTCTTTATTAAAATTAACAACCAAATAAAAAAAATATCGAGATAATAATTAATATTAATCACACGTCCGGCTTGTTAGCTAGGAATTGCAAGTTAGCAGACTATAACCGCGAAACGGCACTCCTGGACCTATATATATATATTTTTTTTTTTTTTTTTTTTTTTAATAGACCCAAATTTTTTACCACCACCGCCCCAAAATGCTAAATGTCCTTCTCGAGAAGAAAGTCCCACTTGGGTAAACTGCAAAATAAAGAAAAGAGCATCCAAACATTTTGTAGAAGATCTGACCTATCCGGAGTACTTGAGAGCACTTGAAACAGCACGATCAAGAACTATTCCATCCAATAACTTTTGAACGAGGGCGCTGACTCTCTTTAAAAATTACAGCTGTGAATTACAGGCTCCGAAAAAGCGATGTGTTTGCCATTTTATTTACCTAATTGATATTTTATATTGTACTTTATATGTAGCCTTATAGTTCTAGTTACGCTGGTTATTTTTATTTTAGATAAAAGTTTTTGTGGATTACTACTTAATATACCTAAAACAGTTGTTTCGTTCGAATCTTGCAGCCATTGTTTTTGTATAGAGTGGTAGGGAATTCAAAATTTTAATTGTGGTAACTAGGTAGCTCTAACGTAATATATAGCGTAATACGCATCACTGCATTTAGGATTCTATTATATAGTGTAGTAATGACAATTAATTAAATTCATTGATCTTATTAATTTAAAATATCATGCCCCAGACTAGAGCAGCAAAGCAACGGGCACAAAGTGGCAAGAGTGCTGTGACTCGGGGGAGAACTGTGGGGGGCGATTCTCCAACGCATCACAGTCTAAAAAAAATGTGCAACGTATGAAATGTTTGCCGATCTCTTTGGAACAGAACATGATCTAGCCAAGGAGGATGTCTTTGTGTGTGCCAGGTGCAGAGAGTGTCTAGAAATTAGTCGTCAACTCAGCGTTCTAATGGGCGTCTAAGAGCTTCAGGTGTAGGGTAGATGCCCTCGAAGAAATTAATATGAGGGGCCCGTCAAGCTCTCAGCTGCCCAACTCAACGCCAGAGCTCACTCCTGGGCATCAGGCAACACAGCGGCAATCTCCAAGGCAGAATGCGCTGGTCCCACAGGAGTTAGTTATTGTTGGTGACTCTATTGTCAGGGAGACGGGAATATATTGTATAAAAAGGATAGATGGGATAGGACCATCGTATCTCTGCTATGGGCAAAAGTTGATGACGCTGTAAAGCATATCTTTTAAGGGCACAAAAGGTGATATTGTTGTACACGTTGGCACCAATGACATTAAGAGTAGAAGTCGTTGTGGAAGTTGATAGGTTAAATAAATTTAAGGAGGAACTGGACAAACATTGAGAGGGATTTGTTTTGTAATTTTTTTTGGCTGATGCTGCATAAGCTCATACACTTGCTTTCTTGCATCACATGCCACTACTACTGCTATTATAAGATCAACTATTTACACGGCAATCATTCCTATCTTTAAAAATTATGCAGATCAATGCCCAGCACTGTCGTGCAATGGTGGACGGACTTCTCTGCATTGAAAAAAATAAATAGATAAAAAAAAAGTAAAGGTTGTTGTTGTTGTATTAGGGATTTTAGGAGCATCAGCGACTAAAAACTATTACGAGAATCTGCGACTAAGGCCATATTGCTCCCTATATATTGTCTGTAAATTTCGTGTGTTCTGTGGTCGATTTTCCGCTTGCTTGACGAAAAAAATATGCTACCCTAGCCCGATTAACTCAGCCACGTTGTGAAAAAAAGCCCATAAAAATTCCTCATGTCATCGACAGGATTAGAAATTGTCTTTTCCAGGCGGAGTAGGGAGGACGGTTGCGATTCTACCAACTGTGCTACCCATAAGGGCTGAAAAAGGATCTTTTGGTATACTTGGAAGTATGACATAACTTAATATTTACGTTTCGCAGAATGTGCGCGGTAGCGCAGTGGTATCGTCACAGTCTCTCCACACCGGATGGAAAAGGCCCGGATTCGAATCCCCTCGATGACGCAAGGAACTTTAATGGGCTTTTTTCACTCCGTGTCTCAGTCGGCCTCAGGTGTAGATAGCAAGGTATTTCTCCCAGAAACTGGGGGTTTTCCTCCATCAAAACAGGCAGATCGACCACAGAACACGCGCAATTTGCAGACACAATACACATGGGTAGTTGAATTAACATTCTGGGTGACCTTAATAAATTTCTTTTTTTTTTTTTACGCGTTGCGCAGTTCCAACATTGATGTACCTCTTGCTTCCTAACACAGCTTCCTTGTTTCCGGGTGGTCCATTCACACTGTATGAAATCATTTACTGCACTCCAATAAAATAAGGTCAAAACCGAAGTACATCCAAACTAGTAGCGTTTACATAATTTAAGCGACAATAATAAAATATGTGAATGTGGTTTTAACAAAGGAATAAAATAAAATTAAAATGGCAAGCTCAATGAAACTGTAGATAACAACTCTACAAAAGTTAAGTTTGATTTTATTATCATTAGCTATATGGTGCAAGGAAGTCTGAGGCTTATGCTGCACTATGTTTAATCTAAGTGAAATTCACATTTTCCCTCACAAATAACACGTAACCAGCTATTTTGATCGACAAATTTATCCCAATTTTTGGAATTTTGAGGCATTGCAATATCGAAATCAGAAATAGTTGCAGTATAGAAATCAGCAACAGTTCTGAGAGCCACTGAAGTTTAACATTGGCAAAGTGTTGTATATGGGTATCTGAGTGTAGTACCAACTGGGTGGTACTACACTCAGGGTAATGGAGAATGAAAAGGACCTGGGGGTAATTATGCAGCAGATATGAAGTTTTCTGAGCAGTGCAGATAGGCTGCAAGAGTAGCTCATAGTGTCTTGTCAGTGATATACAGGAATTTTTCTAGCAGGGATAAGGAGGTTGTCCTCTACAAGAGGACAATCACCTCCTTATCCCTATGGGGCAATGGTCAGGCCACACCTTGAGTTCTGCATATAGGGCTGGAGGAATCATTTTAGGAAGGATGTAGAGCTGCTGGAATGAGTACAGAGAAGGGCATCGAAATTGATGAGTGGAACAAAGGGCAGTTGTTGTTACCAAGAAAGGCTTAAGTTCTGAAAATTGCAGCTTCTGGAGACCAGGCACCTGCGAGGTGATCTTATTGAGGTGTAGTATAAGGCCTTGAATGGTTTGAGCAAGCTCAATGCTGATGGGATTCTTCCTCTTGCTCAGATTACTCACCTGAGGGTAAATAAATTCAAATTGTGGAAAGGCAATTGTAGAACAGATGTGTGGAAATTTGCCTTTAGCCAGCAGGTGGTTGATAGAACAAAGTTCCCTGTTGTAGTGGAGGTCAACAACTTAAATAAGTTGAAGGCAGAACTAGACATACATGGGTGAAATGGGACGTTTTTAGGGTCCATAGTATAACAATGGACCCTTATAATGTCACTCAGTTGTCTGTCACAGCATTGTATCTCTGGAACCACTCAACCTATTGACTTGAAATTTTGCAGGGGTTTGTATGTCATGTGGACCAACATAATGCCATATTGATCATTGTTGACAAAAATTTGTCTGAGAAATGGGGGTGTAAAATATGAGGGGACAAAAATGTTTTTGACAATCTATAGCTTATTATACACCATTGGAAAGAGCTCAATGAGTAGGCTTAAAATATAATTTTAAAATATTTTTAAATTAAAAATGGTGGCGCCAGACAGGAAAATGTGAGTAATTTTCGTGTGTCCCCCTCTTCTATTTCCGTCACTAATAGAGCTAAAAATTTAAACATCTCATTAGCTATGCATTATTTGATTCTTATCATGGGAAAACTTCCGATTGAAATTATCATTTACTTTTTGTGTTAAAATTAAAAAACAATTTTTTATTGAACTTCGATAGTATGCTTCTTTGTACTAAGTAACTCTCCTTTTGGCAACAAAAAGGTTGCTAAATAGTTAGATAATAATTCTATAAAGGACATTTATACATTTTGTGATGAGAAATATTTTTAACAACTTTCAAAGCTGGAGTTGTCCCGGCAAGGAGGTACTCAGAGAGCCAGTGTTGAGGTGGTGACGGTGGGAAGGAGCCTGCGCGGAGTCTTGCATGGCACTCACCTGCCAATCACTTCTCCCCCAAGACTTTAATCACTTCTCCAGGAAGAAGTCAGAGTTGCTTCTCCCACCCTTTTCATTCACAACAAGTGGAAAGACTCAAATAGACTCAGTTTTAGGCCAAGCTGGGGTGCTATAAACTTTTTTCAGTTACTATAAAGCTCTCTATTTGAGATACACTCAGTCATCGTATAACACGTGTTTACACTACACGAATTCGATCATACACGATTTTATAAATAGGGAACGATATCTTATATAACATGAACCGAATTCGCTTATGCACGATTCGCCTCTGTTTACAAGAAATGGCAGTCGAATGCGGAATCACCCCAACTGAACGCAACACGATAGGAATGAAGAGAAGATTCTGAAAATGTATCTGTTTTTTTTATATCAGTGAAGGGGAAACACATTTAACCATAATAACGTAAAAACCCACACAATTTCAGCTATCGGTATTATCGCAAATGCAATTAGATCGAGTTGACTACCAGTTTATAACAGATTCCACTAGCAGAAACGCAACTGGAAATTATTTTTATTGTTTTATGGTAGTAACCCCCAGAAATGTGCTTTAGTAAAATGTGAGGTGTTAATAGTGTGTCTCTGTCTTTACGGTGTTGTTTATTCAGTTGCTACACGCAGCTTTGTGTATCAAGCGTGCCTCCTCATTTTGTAATTGTGCTTTATTCCCTAAAAACGAGTAAAATACTTAAAAGGTGTCAAAAGGAAGGGTCCTGGTGAAGACACTGCAGATTCAGAGAGAAAAAGAAAGGCAATATCGATAAACAGAGGCGGACTGGGTCAAAAATTCTTACCCGGGAAAATTTGTAGTGGCCTCATACTAGCGTTTATGGCCAAAATCATACCGGCCTTCGGCCCGCCGGGGTTTCCCCCGGCAAGGCTTATGGCCAGTCTGCCTCTGTCGATAGAGAAAAAATATGAAATTGTGAAACGCTTTGAGCGAAATCTAAAATGCTTTTTCTGTCGGAGAGGGCGCTGTATCGTCCAGTGTGGCTCATGTGTAGTGAATGTGCTCCTGCTTTTTGAGATATTTAATGCGTTCATTGACAACCCCCTTATGTGTAAATATGTTTTCCTAGAAGTTAAAGTTGTGGTGAGTTCATAGGTGATTTTTTGGTTGTTGGGACCGTGGGGTTGTGGAATTATTTGCATGAGATTATATTACAAACTGAGTAATTGATTTCATAGTCGTACATTGCATTGCATAGTGCTTATACATATATCACTGAAATCTCCCATAGAGATACCATTATCCCATAGACTTTGTATGGATGATAATGGCGACTTGAAATATTCCAGTTTTTGAAATTAGTCATGGAGACGGAAAACATTTACTAGCGCCATCGCAGTATTTTGACTTAATATCGTTTGTTCATTAGTTTACTTAAGCCTTCTGTTGGATAACATTGTGGGCTTGTTTGGGCTATCATTTCTCAATCTTAAAGTTGATATTTCTCCTCATCTATTGGTCCTTGGAACCCCGTTATTGGTAGGTGAGGATCTTATAAAAATACTTAATTTCAAGAATTTTTCTGGCGCCCTCAGGCTATTAGGGACTGAGATCTAGATACTGCTTTTCGAAGATTTCAGAACTTCCCTTCCACTTTCCATCCAGCTGGATAAGTGAAATACATATTAAACATAGACATATTGATATAACTCTGTCTTTAGGGTACTAATGAGTATCCTATTAGGATTGAGAAGACAAGTTTAGAACAAGAGGATAGACAATAGTCGTGTGGTTTTTTTTTTTTTTTTTTGCCTACACTCATCTGACATGGATACTGACTTGGACCATGACCAAGTTAGGATACTGACGCAAGACATTGACATTGAGAATTCTTCTGGATCAGAGTCTACGGATTCATCTAAGAAAAAAAAAGGGGTGCAGGGGGAAGAAAACTCCCAAAACTCCTAGAATTACTCAAGCTCGAGGAGATAAAAACATTGTGGTGGAGAGTCCCTCTGTTTCGTTGGCTTCTGAGCCGCCGATGGTCATTGTCGATAGTAACTCGATTCCAACAGAATCTTCTGAAGATCTTTCTCTAACAGAGGGATTGGACCTGGGTGGGTCTTTGAATGCTTCAATTGTATATGCGACGGTTGCCAAAATCAGGAAAGCTCTGGGAGAGTTTCTATCAAAGGATTCTAGCAAGATAACTAAGTCTGCCTCTAACCGCATTCATAGTCTATGGGCGGATCTAGAGGCAGTTACCACCGCAATCTTAATTGACAATGAACGACTTAAGACCAAAGCATCTGAATTGGAAATCAGAGCAGGTCTTTTGGACAAGATGATACAGATCCAACGTGATCTACATCCTCATAAGACTTTTACGGAAGTTGTTCGTGGTGGGACAAAGCGAAATAGACAGACTCCTGAAATAACAGAGATTCCTCTGCTAACGTCTTCAGTGGAGGTGGCAGCTTCTTTGGGCAGACCAATTGCTGGCGAAGATAGGATGGATTCCGGAAGTGGGATCTCTGATTCCGAAAACATACTAATACTTAGGCCCTCAGCAGAATCTTCCCTGGCGTCTAGCCAGGATATCAGGAAGGCAGTTACTGAAGTGATTAAAAAAGATCACAAGGACATGAAAATCAAGGGTGTACGTCTATTGAGAAATAAAGGTGTGTTGTTAGAGACAACAAATCCTGATGATGCCAAGAAGATCTCAAGTGCTTCTGCATTAAAAAAAGCAGAATTATCAATAGAAAAACCCAGATTGTCCGATCCTACAATTTTGATCTACGGTGTCCCGAAGGAACATTCTAAGGAGGATATTTTGGAGGATTTAATTAATAAAAATTTAAAAGACTGTGGTTTTAGCCAGGAAGAAGTTAAGAATGAGATTACATTCAGATTTAACTCTGGCACCGGAACCAGAGTGACCAATTGGGTTACTGGTATCAGCCCACGCCTTATGGGACACGTGATTCAGAGTGACAAAATTTATCTAGGTTTTACGTCACATAGATTTCGTAAGTTTACACTTGTAAGCAAATGCTTCAGATGTCTGGGATATGGTCACAGTGCGCAGTTCTGTTCCCATAAAGCTGTAGCTGTATCTTGTGGCCACTGCGGGGGTGGAGGCCATGTTTTTTCTGACTGTATTCACAAGGAGGAACCACCTCAGTGTGTTAATTGTAAACGTAGAGGTAGGGATTGTAATCACTCGGTCAGGGATAATAAATGCCCTGAGTATCTTAAAGCTGTTGAATTGACAGACCGAAGAACCAGACATGAATAATACAACGGTAATTGATTCAACAAGTGTTAACCTGCAATACGGCGAAATAAAAATTCTTCAAATTAATGGGCAAAGATCTCGTGCAGCGGCGGACGAGATTAGGAAAGCTGCTGATGATCTGGGGTTTGATATTGTATGCTTGCAAGAACCGTATTACTCTTCTCAGGTAGGGGGTTCAGCCTATAAAGTTATAGGATATCCAATTTCGGCAAGGATTATTGCCTCAAGTGACGATCGACCCAAGGCCGCCATAATTATCTTTAACAGTGAACTAGTAATAACAACTATCTCAAGTGAATGTTCTGCTACCACAGTTTGTATCCTGGTTTCCTCCAGGGACCAGTCGTTTTATCTGGTTTCCCAGTATTTTCCTCCCTCAGAAGATATTCAGCCAGCCTTACACAGACTTGACAGGGTATGTAGCAGATTTTCAGCTAAAAACTTACTAATTACAGCAGATTTCAACGCTAAGTCTACACTTTGGAACAGCGGCTTTTCTGATGCTCGAGGCGAGCAGTTGGTTGATCTGATCTTGGATCATAATCTCTGTGTAAAGAACTTGCCAAATAAACCATATACATTCTCGACGACAAATGGTGAATCTAATATAGATGCTACTTTAACCTCCATTAATCTGGTGGATAGGGTGCAAAATTGGGACGTCAATCCGTATCTAATTAATAGTGACCATCGAGCAATCACCTTCTCGATTTTACCGGAGGATAGGCAAGTGAATATAACAATAAGGGATTTAAGGCGTTTTCGGATGGACAGGGTGAACTGGACCAAGTTTCGTGAATATCTGAATACAATTTTTAATGGAGATGACAAAGTAATCATTAACACCTTAACAGCAAAAGAATGTTTTTCTGGTTCAATATCATTTATATCAAGCGATGGCCTACTCGACGAAAAGAAAACAGACAGGAAGAACTTCTGTCCCATGGTGGTCTTCGGCACTAGCTGAATTGAGACAACAAACTCAACAAGCACGAAAAGCATACCAAAGGAATAGGCATCTATCGGACGCAGACACTCAGGCTTTGAAAAATGATTACAGAGACTTGAGGAAGAGGTACCATAAAGCAATTGCTGATAGCAGGCAAAATTGTTGGCAACGTCTGGTGAAGGAAACAGGAAATGCTGACCCTTGTGGTATAATCTATAAGCTTTCAAGAAATAAACTTTTGTGTGGTGAAATTTACAACACGATAATTAGAGAGAATCAAGAAACTTGGGACTGGGAATCTACAGTCGAAGGGATAGTGAGTAGCCTATTTCCGGAAGATTTGCCGTTTATGGACAGCCCTGATCAAGCGGAAATTAGACGCATTAATCGTGAATATAAGGGGACAACTGAAACTGCCATTTTTAATATGCTTGAGCTAGGTGCTGCAGTAGCTAAATTGAACCATAAAAAATGTCCTGGCATTGACCTCATTGAGAATCAAGTAATTGAAAAATTTTATGAATTCTTCCCTGAGATTTTATTAAACTTATTTAATAAATGCTTGCTAGAAGGGCTTTTCCCTCTCGAATGGAAGCTTGCGCTCTTAAAAATCTTGCATAAACCGGGAAAGCCAAAAACAAACCCCAGCAGAGCATACAGGCCAATCTCTTTATTGGCAAATCTTGGCAAATTATTTGAAAGGATGATTGCCCCAAGGATTTTTAAATTATTTACAGAACATAAACTCTCCTCTAATTGCCAGTTTGGATTCAAAAAAGGACGTTCCACTGAGGACGCAATCTCAACCCTGCTGACTTACATTCAGGAGGCAAACAGCAAATATGTTCTTGCTGTTTTTATTGACTTTGAGGGCGCTTTCGATTCCCTTTGGTGGGAGAGTGCTCTCAGGTCACTGCAACTGGCAAAGTGTGATGACTACCTGTTCAGAGTCCTCACATCTTACTTTAAGGATCGACAAATTAGAGTATGTGCAAAGCATTTATCATACACGACTACCGTTTCAAGAGGATGCCCTCAGGGTTCAGTCTTGGGACCTCTCTTTTGGAATGCAGTGCTAGACCAGTGGCTCACGAAGGATAGCGATGAGTTCATCAAAGTTGCATATGCAGATGACTTGGTGGTGGCGGTGCAGGGAGGATCAAGACAAATTCTCGAACAAAAAATTCAGTCAGTTTTGAATAATTTAGTGGCATGGGCGGGTTTGAATAAACTAAAGATTTCTGTCACCAAGACCAATTTCATGGTGTTTAAACACCACTTCGATTATGGAAGGCCGCCAAAGGTAACCCTATATGGTACTCAAATTCCATATGGACAGAACACCAAGTATTTGGGTTTAACTTTAGATGATCGTCTCAGGTTTCATGTACATGTCACTAAAATCAATGAAAAAATCAAAAAGTTCGTAGCTGCAGTTGTTAGAATTTCCCGCAAGGAATGGGGTTTATCCAAAAAAACTCTGGTATTGTACTACAAGACGATATTTCTTCCCATTGTAGATTATGGTGCTGGTATTTGTTTTGCGGCTGCTACGAAGGTTACAACTAAAGCCAAGCTTCTGTCCCTGCAACGTACAATGTTGCTTACAGTTATACGCGCTCCAAGGACAGTGTCGACAAATGCCTTACAGGTTATTGCAGGTACCATCCCCTTGGATTTACACATTATTTTCCGAGGTATTGTATATAACTTAAAGAAGGGAAGGGCGTTACAAATATTGAATATCACCTCTAATCCAAATAACAACATAAAGGAGGAAAAACGTAGAATTTGGGGCGAGCTTGTGAATTGCTGGCAGCAACGTTGGGATTTGAGTGAGTATGGAACCATTACAAGAGGCTTCATTCCAGCCGTAAGCTTTGCAATGGACAGGAGGGTGTCGTCTTGGTTTGCTCCCACCATGACCACGAGTTACTTAATCACTGGACATGGCTTAAGGGCCAAACTATTTGAAAGAGGATTAGAACCTGACCCCTACTGTTCGTGCAGTGAGGTGGAATCTTGGAGACATGTCATCCTTGAATGCGGACTGTATACTTCAGACAGGCAGGAATTACTAAATAGGTTGCCAAACCTCACGGAGAATAATTTACCTCTCTTGGTTCAGAGGTGGGACATCTTTGCTTTGCTTCAGGAATTCTCGGCCAAAGTTTTTAAAAGAAGACAGGAGCTAAGAAATCTATTGCAGGATAACAATTAAGGGAAGTGCTGCACATTTGACGACAGAACACTTCGTGTAATGTCATCTTTATAGGATGTTTCTTGTTTACAGCGAGATGATCTTCTGCTCCTGGACACCCAATTGCAGGCTTGCATTTGTGGATGGATTCTAAAGTGGAGATAATGTTAATGTTTCCAAGTGTTAAGTTAATGTCATTCTAAGTGTATGTATTTGCTATTTACATGTAAATAATCGTATAATGTTGCTTTTGTTCAACAAGTCTACATTGTTCTTAGTTGGAAAATTTTTATTTCTTTTTTTTTTTTTTTTTTTTTTTCGCTGGCCTCCAAGTTTGGGCAGCCTTGGGGGCGGGATTGCTGGCACCTACCAGTATAGCACTACTTCCGGTAGGTGCAGGATTTGTGCATTACAGCACACATAGAGAATGGTAGATCCAGGTGTTAGTTAATCCCTGGTGGCGAAATGGCCTGACATAATGCTCTTTTTTTCAGGCCTGTTTTGCAGACGTTCTGAGCTTTCTCAGGAGTAAAAGGTGGAGATGGGCTTGTGTCTAGGAGCCACCCTTCATATCAGGACACAAACAATCAATGTACAGAAAGACTACAGTATATATAAAAGCTTGTATATAAAATCTGTATATAAATATTGTATATAAATTGATTAATATTGTATATAAATTGATTGAGATATCTTGAGAATGTATATACAGTTGTGTGTTAATAAATAAATAAAATAATGCACACCTTGTCGTAAATCCAGACCCTAATGTCTGGATTTTGGACAACGTCCATTCAGGATCGAAAGAGGTAGCTAGCTTGACGGAGTTGTTAATGAATGAAGAATTAAATCTATTTATTCTGGAGAATTTAGAGTGACGTTCTCGTAGTCCTTGAGGTTGTCACAGACATTCTCTCAGATATGCCAGACAAGCTGTTCTTGCTACCTGGGAGTCTAAAACGCTGATGGAACTGATATTCGGGTGACACTCAAGTCAAAGTGGACCCAATTTCGTCAAAGTCCGGACGGTCTATGACAGCCAAATCCTCTGCTTGCACTTCGATGGTGGGACTGTTAGTAATCCTGGGTATAACCTTCATGCACAAGTACATGGTGGGTGACCACCCAGGTGTGAATCAACGTAAGCAGGGGTCGAGGTGTGGCACCCACACCACATGGAGGAACGCCGCCCCTCTATGTTACCAGGCAGTACTAGGTGGTAGATGACTCTCATCAACCGGTGAAATACCACCACTTTGCTTATTGGAGGCTTGAAGTGGTGGAACCCATGTTTAGTCTCTAGAGCTAAGTTCCGGCCAACCCTTCCCTATCTCTTCCATCATGCAGTATGATTGATGATTTTTGAGGTTATGATGAATGTCGTGGCGAGATCCAATGTTCCTTACATTTCGAGGGTACAGCTCTAAAACGGTGTTCGCAGGCCGGCCGCTAGTTAGTACACCGGACTGAACCTATTGGTAACTCTCTAGGAAGCTTCCGGATCATCTAGTGTATAATCTTGCTACCTCTACTCTGCCATATAGTGACTGGAGGGAGTCCGAGTAGTGTGTATGCGGGGAGCATTGTTGAGGCCACCTTATGTCAAGGATCTGGGTATATTCTTACCACATGTACGCCATATCCAAAAATTTCATTACTTCATACAGCATGTCCCACCCACTTTTTCTTACTATTGAATACACCATGAATTGTAAAAATAGAGCAAGCTTATCTGCGAAAAGACCTAAACCTCCCAAGCACTTCCTAAATCATTTCACAAATATACGTGGTCTCAATTCTAATCTCAACGATGTCCATTTCCACTTGCAGTCTTCCAAACACCATGTACTTTTTCTGACTGAATCTCAGTTATCAGTTGATTCAACTACTGCTCATCTCAGATGTCCAAATTATTTGCTGTATGATTCCTTTCGCCTCAAAGGTGGTACTTGTGCATATGACCGTTCTGATATTCCCTGTCAGAGACTTGGCAATTTGGAATCTCCTCTCTTTGATCTTCTCTGGCTTAAAATCTCTCTACCTCATTGTGTAAAATTCATCTGTTGTCTCTACCGTTCTCCCAACTCCACTAATCACTTGGAGCTCTTTGACTTCCTCTCTTTGCAACTTTACTTTCTCCAGTCCAACTTTCCTAACAATGAAGTAATTTTCCTTGGTGATTTTACCGTTCACAACTCCAACTGGCTTCCGTTTTCTAGTCACACCGACCCAGCAGGTCGAGATGCTGAGGCTTTTGCAATTACTAATGACCTAGCACAGATTGTTCATTTACCTACAAGAATACCGGACAATCCTAATCATACAGCCAATACGCTTGATCTTTTTCTCACAAACAACCCTTCTAAGTACAAGGTTGAAGTGAGAGGTCCTTTCGGCACTTCAGATCATAACTTGGTGATTATCTCTTGTCCAATAGAGCCTTTATCTCATGGCTATTCCCAACCACGTGCTGTTTGGCATTACAAGAATGCAAAATGGGGATGACCTCCGAGATTTCTTTTCCTTGGTCTGATTACTGTTTCAAAACTTCTGATGTCAACGTTTGCTAGATCGTGTCAGTGAAATTATTCTTGCAGGAATGGAATCCTTTATCCCACACTCCACTTTAAAATCTCGTCCTTTATCTAAACCTTGGTTTTCCAATAAATGTGCTAAGGCTGTCCAAGAGAAGAACGTTGCATATCGTAATTGGCTTGTTTCTAATTCTTCAGTTTCATTTTCTGGCTACACCAAAGCTCGCAACAATTGTAAAGCAGTTATTAATCAGTCCAAACTAGAGTTTGAACAGGCTAAGAGTAGAAAACTTGCTTCTTGCCCTAATGGCAGCCGAGCATTCTGGTCTCTTGCCAAAGCTATTGGCCGCAACTTTTGCCCATCTCTGCTCCCACCTCTGTCCAAACCAGATGGTTCTGTTGTCACTTCAGCCAAGGATAAAGCTGACCTGCTAGCATTCCATTTTTCTTTGAGCTCATGTATTAATGATCTTGGTAAAACACCTCCCACCATTCCTAACACCCTCCATTCAATGCCTCCTGTGGTCTTCCGTCAAAAGGATATCAGAAGGATTTTGATGAATCTTGATGCTAAGAAAGCTCCAGGTCCTGATGGTATTTCTCCACTTCTCAAAACCTGTGCTCCTGAACTTACTCCTATTCTTTGCCGCCTTTTTTCACTTTCTTATTCCAAAGGTGTTTTTCCTTCTGCTTGTAAATTTGCTCATATCCAGCCAGTTCCTAAAAAGGGTGACAAATCCCTCCCATCCAATTATCGTCCCATTGCAATTACTTCTACTCTTTCTAAACTAATGGAGATCCTAAAAAGGGTGACAAATCCCTCCCATCCAATTATCGTCCCATTGCAATTACTTCTACTCTTTCTAAACTAATGGAGAAATCAATTAACCGCCAACTCTTAAACTACCTAGAAACCTTCCGTCTGATCAACGATCGCCAGTATGGATTCCGTCAGTGTCGATCCACTGGTGATATTCTGGCTTATGTTACCCATTTATGGACTAATTCAATGGAAAGGTTCGGTGAAACACAAGTAATTGCTCTTGACATCTATAAGGCTTTTGATCGTGTTTGGCATAAAGGTCTTCTAAACAAGCTTCCATCTTATGGTTTGCCAACTGTTTTTAGTAATTGGTTATCCAGTTTTCTCTCTGATCGCTCACTGAGGGTGATGGTAGATGGCTCTCTGTCTTCTAACTTCTCCACTAATGCCGGTGTCCCCCAATGTTCAGTTCTTTCCCCCACTCTTTTCCTCTTGTATATCAATGACCTTCTTCCATTGACTGGAAATCCTATCCATAGTTTTGCCGATGATAGCACATTGCAATCAACTTTCCATTTTGAGAAACCTTGTCCATTTTGAGAAACCTTGTCCAGCTCAATCAGCTTCAAGTTCTCGAAAATCTGCTGCCAATTCCTTAAATGCCGATCTTCGGGTAATTCTCCAGTGGGGCAAAGACAACTTAGTTGATTTCAACCCTTCTAAAACTCAATCTTGTCTTATATCTCGCAAAAAGGATTCTTCTGCTCCTATGCTTATCTTTAGTGACACTCCGATTTCTAGGCAAAATGATATATCTCTTTTGGGGATTACCCTGACTTCTAATCTCTCTTGGCACAAGCACATTACAAATATTGCTTCCTCTGCATCTAAAAAACTTGGTTTTCTCTTTCGCTCTCGGCGTTACTTTTCTCCCAAACAGCTGCTCACTCTGTATAAATCGCAAATCCGCCCTGCCATGGAATATTGTTCGCACATCTGGGGTGGTGCCCCCAAAACCTCTCTCAGGCTTCTTGATTCCATTCAGAAGAGGGCAGTTAGGTTAATTAATGATTCATCTCTAACAGAGTCTCTCCACTCGCTGTCTCATAGACGCACTGTTTCTGCTGCATGCCTCTTCTACAGATACTTCCATGGGCACTGTTCTTCTGAATTGGCTTCTATAATTCCCGCTCTCTCTTTCAAAACAGTCCGAACACGTGCCGCCACCAGCCAACATCCATTTACTGTCCAACTTCAAACCCACAGAACCAACTTTTCATCTTCCTCATTTATTCATTCAACTGCCGTTTTCTGGAACAACCTTCCTTCATACGTATTTCCTGAAAATTACTATCTACAGAAGTTCAAGTGAAATGTCAACAAATATCTTCTTTCGTCTTCTCAATCTCCAACCCAAGCACGGTACTAAGTACTATAGGTTATAATACCTCTCGTGTTTGGGGTTCTCATAAAAAAAAAAAAAGTCTTGGGTGGAATTTGCCACTGAAGAAGGCCCAGATGTTAAGGAAGTCACATTGACCAGTGATCAGGGTTACAAAACACTGAATCGCTTTGTATTGCCAGCGAACAGTAACAGGCACTATTTCAATTTTCTGGTACAGTTGAGGTCGAGATGACACAATTGGATGTTACAGTTTACCATCTGATTAGAAAATATTCAACCGACATGATAGGCTGAAGAGCGGATTTCGAGATGAAAGACCAGATTAGTGACGCATAGGTAAAGTGACGTAAGATATAGATATGAAAATATTTCCGCATAGTATTCGAATTATGAATGATAGCGAGGTCGCACTCCATGAACTAAAATACTGTTAGAATAGTACGCCGAAGAGTTGTACAGTGGACTGAGAAAAGTTTAGAATCCAGATATAATCACAAGAAATTAATCTGGTTTATGGGATAAATTAAATTTAGATTGGATTCTAAGCTGTAGGAAACAACACAGTGCCGAAGGAGCAAACGGTAGATACTTCGTCTTCAAAGGGTTGACATGCAAACCAAAAAGTTCAGTACAATCCAAGAAGTTCAATCAGTTGTTGAGCACTACGGAATGAACTGAAAAGGCTGACATTTCCAGAAGGGGCTGGAAAAGCCAAGAAAATGTTATTAGCATAAAAGCTGGAGATGGGGGTAACTTGAAATAAAAGGAAAGGGCATGGCCAAGAGGGCTCCGCCATGGGGCAGACCTAAGCTAATTCTCCGAATATACAGTAGGTTGACGATTCGTTAGAGAAGATAAGAGCGATTGTAAACTGTTGAACCACTTTCAGCAAGCGGTCGGAAATACAGTAATAGTTCTGGAGTAGAGATATCAGAGGACCAACAACAAGCGATATGTAGAAAGAAGCAGTGCAGATTCTCTTTTCCTGTGTAAATCGTGAAATGAGTCGAAGAAGACTGTTTCAGTTGAACGTGTTAGGATGCCATAGTGAATTTATGCTGTTGTAGAAGCAAAAACTTGCCTAGAAAGTGGTTTCAAGAGAATTTTCTCTAAAATTGGAGAAAACAGAAATAAGTCTAAAGTCGTTTGCTTCTTGTGGTTTTGCACACTTAGGGATAGGAGTAACTTTTTAGCATGTCCAGTCTGGAAGTAAATAAGTTTGTGTGTGTGTAAAGATTTGCCAAAATATACAAATTATATTAGGGTCCCCTGTAAATGATTACATCTACCCATATATTTATTTTGTCTGTAAATTGAATGTGTTCTCTGGTCGATTTGCCTGTTTGCTGCATGAAAATACCCCAGTTTCTTGGGGAGAAAACTTTACCATCTACGCCTGAGACCAACTAACTCAGCCACGGAGTGAAAAAAGCCCATAAAAGTTCCTCGCGTCGATGACGCGAGGAACTTTAATGGCATTCGAACCTGGGTCTTTCCACCCGGTGTGGGGGGGGGGGAGGACGGAGACGATACCACTGTGCTACCTGTGCAGACATACAAGAAGAAAAGCCTACGGATTTTGAGGCGGCAGTTGGGAGTACCATCCAATCCTTCTGCTGAGAAATGCTGAAGGGAGTTGGTTAGCCACTTTAAGTCGGAAAGTGAAATTGAGATTTCAGTTAGCATGAAGCTGTCTGAAGTCCTTGAGCACAGGCATTTATCAATAGATGAGATAAGGCCAAATCTAGCAATATAATCTGCGCAGGCCTCTAGTTGGAAGTCTTTAAAGGATGGATGTCACTGTTTGTTAAAAGATCCTTTTATTTTGAGATCAGGCATTGATAAATTCATTTAGGGTTGTTTTTTTAATGAATTAAACAGGAAAAGGTGAACCGAAAAATCAGCATACGTCTTGTGAGAGGGCTGTCAGTGATCACCGGGAAAAAAATTGAGTCTGCTAGTGATCATCGATGCGTATTTTTCGACTGAACCTTCCATTGCCCCCTTTGCATCCACTCAGAGACTTAATCATATTCCTTAAGAAACGTCTGACTGGTTTGATCGACCCATCACTGCTAGTTTTCCATCTGACTAAGTTCCTTCTAGTGATACTGAGAAACTGGCTTTGTCGATGGGTAATGCTAGTCCTTGGAGATTATCCCACAAATTAGCTAAAAGTAAAATTATTCCAGGGGTTATTTTTAATTATATCATCTCTATTGGATCAGAAACAGTAAATTGGCATGTTTCCATCAACGTCATTTTGAACAGACTTTTGCCTCCTTTCGACATTATTTCCGATTCTTCTGTGCACCAGACTCTGAGACAGCTTAACCAAAATTATTTCCTCTTAAATTTATTTATTGTTAGTCCTTCACTACATAGGAGCTCTGTTGTTCTGTTTAAGATTTCTGCTAATAAATGCCGTGGAGCTGACGTTATAGAAGACATCTTCATGAAGCCGTTCCATTCTCTCGGACCTGGAATACTGCTGCAACTTTACAACAAAATGTTTCCCAATTGGTGTTTTCCCACCCAGTGGAAATTTACAATCGTTAAATTTATTCATAAACTGACAAACCTCGTCATGATCTGTCGTGAACCATTGCGCTTCTCTCCAATTTCGGAAAAATCCTTGAAAGGCTCGTGGCTATAAGAATTACATCTCTTCTACTTGACCACAAATTCTATGTTATCTTAACAGTATAGCTTCAAACCACAACACAGCTGTGAAGATGGTCTTGTAGAACTTTACGGACTCAGACAATGCCATCTGCAAATATGCCAAAGTTCTTTTTGTCAGTCAGTTTCAAAATGTGGTAGGAACACTCCTTCCGAAGATCGCTCTGTATTTGTCTCCACCAGAAATCATACTATGAATCAGGAGGTTCATCTAGCCTACCCTCAAGGGTTAGCACTCAGATTGATTTGGAACCTCCTCCTCGACAAGCGGCTTTCTTTCTAGAACTGTCAACTTACCACACACGACTGGTAGCTGGCTTTTGCTGATGACCTTTCAATCATCATTAGGGCATTTCTAGGTCTGAGCCCGAGCTTCATGCAAATGTGGTACTTCATCGATTTGTTTCCTGGACTGCTACTAATAAACTAAAAATTTAATCTGCCAAGTCAATCACTGTGGTTTTCTTTTCAGGAACCAACTTAGTTACACCAGCCACTCGTTATCAAACTATAGAGGTAAAATAAACTCCACTTGGTTAAATCCTGCAGCCATCTGGGCATCACCTTGGACGACCGATTTTCATTTGACATTCAAAACATTGCTTCCAAGGTGAAGAAATCACTGCTATAATTCAAGGTATTACCCATCGATAATTGGGCTCAACACTAATACGTTTCTTTTATTCTTCAAGTCAATCATTAATCAGATTGTAACCTACGCCGCTGGACTTTGTTTCAGATTATCAACCCTTACCGACAGTTCAAAAAGAACTCGCATCTACTCAAACATGTGTTTTCTCTTCTAGTCATTCTTCACAACCTGTCGTAATGCTTCTATCCCAAACCTAAAAGGTAATTGGAGAAACTGTTCCCTTGGATATCCTCCTTGTTTTCAGGGTACATATCCTACTGCATCCGTCTCTCTTGTTTTGAAGACATTAAACTGGCATCAATAAGGACCCTAAAAAAGGGGAATTCAGATGTTAGAATATACTTCAATACGTTGGCAATACAAATGGGCCGTCACCGAAATATAAAGACATTTTTATTTACATTTTATTTATATTTCGGTGGCTGCGATCGGGGCGCAAACCAATATTTTAAATTGGTTTACGCCCCGGCTTTTCACCTTCTTCATTCTTACAGGCCACGAATCGGTGAAGGCAATATTACATCAGTTTAAACTCTTACAGTCATTTATCTCTGAAGCGAACCAAAGGATTCTAACCATGCTCTTTTTAACTGCTCTCTGTGCACCAAGCTTCGGTAGCCCTTATCGTTTCTGATTGCTGGCTTTTCACCTGAAAATGAAAGTCAATTGCTTTCCTGTCAAAAGAATTTAAGCTTTCGAAGCCTTCGCCAGAACTGTTTTTGTCAGTGTGATTAACAATTCTGTTTTTAATCAACCTAATTAAGACTTATTGCATCACTGCTAATCTTGTTCTTGTATTAAATTACCATCATTAATATTCCTTAAATCTTCTCCAATTATATGACTATTTCTTTTTAAGTTGTACCCTTTTCTTCCCCTCAGTTTCTCTCCTTCCTCCGTATTTTTTTTTTTTTTTTTTTTCTTACTGGCTCCAACTTGAGGTGGTTTGTTGCTGGCCTCTTCGCAAAAGTGAAGAGGCAGAATCCATTGGTTGTGCCCCCAATGGTACGGGATTGTCGGCACCCACAGGACTTTCACTACTACCTATGGGTGCAGGATTTAGTCCACAAATGACACTACATGTATAGCTGTGACCTGCCTCAGCATGGCGTACACGGATACTGAGAAGCAGCTTCCTAGTGATTGCGGCTTCCTATTAGCAGGAAACAGATGAAGATCATGCTTCACACATACACAGAGCAGTAGTACACTCATTTCTGCCTGCTTCAGAGTTCTGTACCATCACAGTGTTACCAGGCAGAGTAGAAATAATATTCAGAGAGCCAGCCATTCTATACAAGACAATGTATGCCCTCATGTTCTTCCCCATCTTCACTGGGAACGTGAGGGTATGCAAGGGAAGCCTGAGGCTTATGCTTCACCAGCCAAAAAAAAAAAAAATTTCTGAATTACCCTGAGAGAGAGAATCAGAAGTAGAAGGAAATCACAAAGAAAGAGAAGAATGGTGACGATTTTTTTTTTTTTTTCTTTTTGCCTGTTGACCAAAACTTGAGTTTCGGGAGTGGGAGGAACGCATAAGACCTACCCCTTCTACATCGACTGAGTGAAAACAAACTGTAAAGACGCCTCCTGCAACTAATAAGAAGAATCCCTTAAGTTCGGTTGCTGACGGAATCGAACTCAACGCCACTCGTTGCGAAGAAAATAGTTACTATCCAGTGTGCCGCACGAGAAGGTAGTCAATTCATTTAGCATTTACAATGAAAATTAATAACGGAGACTACAACTCTGGCATCAAAACACTTGGTAATTATTTTAGTTTTTCATTTAATTTAATTTTACTTTCAATAATAAAACCTGTTTGCAGTTTCATTTGTAATGTTTGTTGGACCCAAATGGAAAATTTTACGAAACGGAACGTTCGTTAATAAAATATCATAGTTTTAAGCATCATGTAATAATGCAGATTATCAACATTATTAATTATCAGCATCAGTAATGTCATGCACACAGTATGAGCTTGATATATTACTAATGCGTGTGACTAACTGCAACGGCGTTTCTGTATGCTCTGCTCCAATCCGAGCGCTAGGCATTAGGTATTTTGCGTGGAAAGCAATGTTAATACATGTCATCACTAAGGAAATATTCTACAGATGTTTCTGTAAGACGTGAAGCTCAGCTCTGTTCAAGCAGCAACAAGACTGCTGTTGCTTGATCACTAGTTCTCACGGGTAGCAGATTTAGATGGAAATGGCCTGGATTCGAATTTCGCCAATGTTATAAAGAATTTTTATGGGGTTTTTAACTGAGTTAATCGCTCTCAGACGAGGGTCAAATGATATATATATTTTTTTTAATCCAAAAAACTCGGGTTTTTCGTCCAACAAATAGCAACTCAACCAAAGACACACGAAATTAGATATAATATACTGATGCGTCGTAGCTTTGGTTACTTTGGCTCTTAACACACACCTAATCCCTAAGCGTAAATACTCATGTCTTTGTATACCGAGCATATTTGACCCTATTGCACCGTGTATATCGTCTGGTCAAGTGCGTGTTCGCACTGATTGGATGTTGTAGGTTGACAAACCTTGAATAACAGACAAAAAAACCCAACTATCTCGACCTGGAATCGGCTGCCCTCGTGGGTTCTCCACAGTTCGTAGAATCGTCTTCCTCCCAAACCAGGTGTAAAAGATCTAAGTCCCGTCGATGAGTCTGCGCGGTAGCACAGCGGTATCGTCACAGTCCTCTTCACACCAGGTGGTAAAGGCCCGGGTTCGAATTCCGTCAATGACACGAGGAACTTGAATGGGCGTTTTTCACTTCGTGGCTGAGTTAGTCTGTCTCAAGAGTAGCTAGCAAGGTTTTTGCCTCCAGCAACTCTGGTTTTTCGTCCAGCAAAACAGGCAAGGATATCATTCCTGTCGAGATGGCCCTGTATCGTATTTTTAATGAGAGTTTTCGAGATCATACTTACCACTGAAGTCAAACTCGTTGGCCCATCACGTATTTAGTACTTACTTTGTGAATCTGAGAGGCCTCCGTAGCCGAGTGGTCAGGAGCGGGAGTGCAGTAGCACATGCTCTTTGAGTAGACCGGGGTTCAAGCCCCTGACTGCTGAATACGGTCGATCTGCCAACCCGCACTGGACCAGCGTGGCAGATTATGGTCCATTTCCCTCAGCATGAATTGTTGAGGAGGCTTCCATCCTGCAGTGGGTTGATAATGGCTGCACTTTTTGTGAATCTGGAGGAGTTGCACTTTTTCCAGTGCAGGGACTCTTTCCACAGTCTCATTAATGTCCTCAACGTGCTGATGCCCTCACATAAAGCCTCTTTTAGTATAAAACTTCGCTCAGCTTCAATGGTTTTTCCATATACTGTTCTCCGAGATCGATAAATCATTTAATTTAAGTAGTCTGAATTCCTGTCACTGATCCCTCGTGTTTCTAATGGTCTCTCAACTGCTGTCTGAAGTGTTGTAAAATAAACAACAAAAATAAAAACAAGGACGAGTTGAATAGGTACAATTTACCTATTCTACTTGTCATTTGTTTTTTGCTGTAGAGTTGTCATGCGTATCAGGGGCTTACGCTGTATAGCACCGTATATATTATGACTGTAAATTGCGAGTGTTCTTGTTTATACTCTGGCACGACCACCAGGTCAGTGGAATTTACACTAAGTCATCAGTATAAACATTAATTGTATTTAGTAATCACGGGCTTGAACCCCGGTCCACTCAAAGAGCGCTGCTATTGCACTCACGCTCCTAACCACTTTTTGCCTATTTCGGGGAGAAAAATCGTGCTATCCTCGTCTGAGACCCACTAACTCAGCTGAGTTGGGGGGGGGGGGGAATAAGATCTAAACTAAACACTTCCTCACTTCATCGACGGAATTCGAAACAAGTTGTTTTCACCCGGTGTGGGAGAGGAAGGCGATTCTATTTAACTGTACTACATGGAGAGCAATCAACGCGCCTGCAACATAAAATAAATTTTCTGTTTATACTCCGGGACGACCAAACGGTCAGAGGAGTTCATCTGCTGATCTTTCTGACTCTTACAGTTCGATCAAGTAAAGAACCTATATGATTCACTCTTTCACATTTTATTCAAGTACTATAAGAACTGTGTCCTTTTTCTTTCACTTCCATTGATAGTGATTTCTTGTTTCAGCTTTCGCCTGTGTGACCCCAGTGGTTTTAATACACACATACACTTACTCCTAAAAGTTTGGAAGTACAGCATATGACAACAGTTTTTTTTTTTTTTTTTTGAAATTAGTAGTGTAAGGTTTAACACACACACAGTATTTTAAGAATTTTTATCAAGCATTGAAAAACTTACAGCAAAAAATATTGATGTGATTAATATTAACAGCTATACTGATTTTTCATCAGAATATTCTCCACGAGATTTTATCACTGCCTTACACAGAAGAGGCATTCTGGCGATTCATTTTTAATTAATCACCTTAATGCCTCGACCTAAAGAATCTTTTAGGTCGCACCTAAAGAAAGACATTGTGCTTTTTGAAAGGGTGCAAATACGGGTAACTCGCCTGGTGAGATCAGCAAAAGGGCGTCCATATGAGGAAAGATTTCGAAAATGTGGGTTGCAGAGCATGAAAACTAGGCACCTTAGAGGAGACTATTTGAGGTGTTTAAGGCTCTGAGGGCATAAGCAAAATGAATGAGGACGAAATTTTCACGGTTATAAACCATTCTAGAACATAATTTCAAGTTACGGGGGGGGGGTGTTTAGATTGGATTACAGGAAGTTTTTTTTTGACCAGCGAATTATAAATTACTGGAATAAGTTAGCTACATGGGTGGGGAGGCTGACAGGTTGGTGAAATTCAAAGGTCAGCTGGATAATTACCTACGGGACTCCCGTGGAGCATGGGCTGCCCCACAGGCCACTACTGAAGATGCCTTCTCTATTGTCCTCATATTTCTGACTCACCCCAACCTTCGGGCTCTCTCCCCCACTCTATCTTCACACAAGCGTACGTCCCACACAGTGGAAATTAGAAATATCCAAATCGGTCACGACCCTTTCGGCCTAGCAAAATTCTAGCGTAAATCTCCCTTTTCTTTTAAATAGGCCCTAGCCACTGAAATCTCAGGAAATTAGGTGGCAGGGCCAGCCAGAGTACCATTTAAAATGCTGGTGTATGTGGTCTGCCTCCACGGGGCTGTGTGGGCAACGGTGGGCCCAACAGCTAAATGAACAACGGTACACGACACTACACTTACAAAATCCATACACTTTTAAACCTCTGGTATTGACAGTGTTCTGTTTCACACACACACACACACTTTACACGAGGAGGGAAATGCATAGGTTGTCTATTTCCTTTGCTCTTAATTTTTTTTTAATTATTATTATATTTATTTTTTGGCTGGTGCAGCATAAGCCATAGGCTTTCTTGCACCATGTGGCCATTGCCAATATATTAATATTAACACTAAGTACCATTTCATAAGGCAATGGGAAGTGACAATTTGCAGGTAGGTGAAAGTCTGTACAGCAATGTGGTTCAAGGAGAAGGGAAGCACATACCTGTATATCAAAAAGGTAATGAAAAACCTAAAGAAAAACGTGCAGGTGGAGGTTACGCGCTTGTCATTAAAGCAAAAGAAGACTAGAGGCTAAAAAGCAGTAAGGATGTTCAACTGGCTGTTGGCATGGCAATGTCAGGAATGCTGAAATTGTAAGGGTTCGGAAGGTACGACAAATAGTGGAAAGAGGTATTATACTGGAGTTGGAGACTAAAAAGGATATCGATGAAATAAAGAAAAATGAACGGGTTCGGAGTTTGGGTGTTTCATTTTTGAAGCCTAAAAAACAGAGTCCAAAAATAATTATCTATGATGTTGATGAAGTAATAAACAAACAAAGAGGAGCTTTTGAATGATATGAGAGAAACTTGAGCTATATGAATGTCGACAGAACAGAGATAGAGCCAGAACTTTTGGTTCGTTTTGGAAGTATAAACAAAACAAACTGGACAATTGAGGTGTCCAGTCGCATATATCAGGGAAGAGTTTATATAGGAATGATGTCTTATCGGTTAAATTCATTTCATTTGGTCACCAGATGTTACAACTGCTAGCCATTTGCCACACTACAAAAACTTGCAGGCGGCAAGAGCCTGCTTGCAGCCACTGTGCAAAGAGTGGACATGCATATCCCACTTGTCCGGATATTCATAAGCAAGTTACGTGCATGAACCGTTTAAATCGAGGAAATAAAGCAGATCATTCGGTTAGGGACAGGAGATGTCCGAAGTTTGAAAGAGCACGAAAATTAATAATTGAAAGAACGGTCGTATCTGATATTCAGAATGGAACAAAACGGTAAGAAAAGAAGTTCAGGTCAGAATTACTGTAAATATGGAAACGGTACACGCAGCAACCGTAACGAACAGGTTAATGGTACAAGTAATATAAAAATAATACAGCTAAATGCACAACGGTCAGAAGCTGTAGCGACTGAGCTGAGAATAGCATGCAATCGTGAACAGGTTGATCTGGTGTGCATTCAAGAACCTTACGAAAGTGATGGAAAAGTCATGGGGTTCTCTGTCTACAAAAATTGTCGTGCAATGAGCATAATTTGCGGGCCGCGATGTTTATCTTCAATCATAACTTAGAGGTGATAAGACTGCATTTGTTTTGTAATTCTCATGCTGTATGTGTCTGTTGAAAGTGAGAACGTAAAATTTTACTTAGCGTCGATATACTTCCAGAATGGTGCAGATATTGAATTACACTTGGATTACATGGAACGCCTGTTAGAATATCTGAAAGGACAAACAGTAATTTTGTGCTTGGACTTCAACTCCAAAAATACTTTATGGTATATTGATAACAGAGGACGTTTATTGGAGGAAACAATTAATCGAAATAATCTCGTAATCCATAATCAAAGGTCGGAGCATAGCACATTTTGGACAGAATGGGGAATCGAATATTGATATCACACTTTCAACAATAAGAGGGTCAAGCATATAACAAGCTGGAACGTTAAGTCTGACTGGGTTTCCAGTGTCAGGTTTGAGTTAACGGAAAATGTCACTCGTCAAAATGAGTATATGGAGGGTCAATTGCGACGATTCTCTGTACGTACTGATAACTGGAATCTGTTTGATGAATAATTACGCAAACAGAAGGCTGCAGTGTCAGCACATGTGTGAAACGATTTGGGTGGCCCTGTAGCAGTTCAGCTGATGAAATGTTGGTTATATAATGGGTCTGCATTTGCAATGAGGCGTTGTCAAACTAAACGTATGCCTGTTAATTGGTGGACTCCACAACGCTACTCAAAGAAACCAATAAAGCTAGGATGATATACCAAAGAAGTAAACGTCGCGGTGAAGAAGATCAAATGCATTTCCGGAATGAGTATCAACGTCTGAGAAGAAAATACACGCATCTGATTGCAAAATAAAAATTTAATGCGTGGAAGGAACTTGTAAGGATATGTGGGAACAGTTATTCTTGGGGCTTAATTTACAAATTATGTACTAGCAAAATTAAACACCCAGCGGGATATCACATGGTCAATTCAGGAAAGCAATGGTACTTCTCGAACGTGGGAAGAAAGTGTAGGTATGATTTTAGATACTTTGAGTGACATGAAGGCAAATTGGGAGCCTGACGACAGTGAAAACAATTACTTTGTCTCACACATCAACTCCATCGCTGAGAAGATTCGTAAATTTGTTTGTATGATTAGCCGTGTAACTAGGAAGGAGTGGAAGATAAAAAGGCAAGGCACTGATCTATTTTATGATTGTATCTTCATCCCAATTTCGAGCTATGTTGCACATGCCTGGCTAGATTGTGCGCTGCAAAAAGCAAATGTTAGGAGAATATTTTCAATTCAACGGACAATGTTGTTACAACTTAGTATGGCTTGTAGGACTGTGTCAAATAAGGCCTTGCAGATGACAACAGGACGGCTGCCGCTGGATCTGATCCTAGTATTCAAATCAATGTGCTTCTATCTGCGGCGTAGACGGCCATATGAGCGTATATCAATTGAAATACGTCGTGAAGATGGTTATAATGAGGAGAGGAAACGATTGTGGACTCTTATTATTGATCGGTGGCAAAACAGATGGAACACCTGCACCAAGGGTTTAATAACCAAAAAGTTTCTTCCAAGCATCAAACAGTTTGGGAAGGGAATGCTAAGTTGGTTTCAACCAAATCTATATTGAAATGTTCCTGCTTACAGGAGATGGGTCCTTCTTTGGAAAATTAAATTATTTAGGTATTTCAGCACGTTCATCGTGTACTTGTGGAGAAAGAGAAGACTGGGTACATCTCTATAGGTGCCCCGAATACCAGGATCTACGAGAGGAATTGATTGATGGAGCACCCAGTGTGCAAACACTGGCTTCTGGATGTGAGACCCTTCTACTGAAGACAAGGGTAGACTTTGGTGCTTTACAAACACTTTTGCTGTAAAAGTTTTCAAGAGGCGACGAGTTCTGCTGCAAATAGAGTAAGAACAATGCTGTTAAAATTAGCTGAGTAGCGCCATGGCACATCAAATTTTCTTGAGTGAAACGGGTGTAGCACATTCAAGTTTTTCGTGACTCAAACTGATACCTGTAGAATGTTTGTCAGCTGCGGCAATCAAACCAGAAGAGGTGATTTAACCACAGGTGACTGTTATTGTTATTTAGTTTTTAGGAGCATTAGCAACTAAGGCCATATTGCTCCGGGATATGCGGTGGTCATTCCCTGACCTTTCCGCATCCTCTGTATTTGGTGGTGACGGGCTCGAACCCCGGTCTAATCAAGAAGCGTGTGCTACGCACTGTTGCTCCTTCCCACCTGGCTACGGAGGCGCCCCACAGGTGACACTCGTGTAAAACTCTTCTATTGAATCCTTTATGGAGGTGAAAACCAACATCCTCTTAAATAGTAGGGGACTATTTCTTCCTTGAAACGTGAACCATGCAACATCATATTGAAAACAATTTCAACCACGCCGTGACAGCTATAAAATTTTCTTGAATGATCCTTGCTGTATGAGTTGATCCTTCTGCTAAATCATACGGAAATTGTAATTCCAAGGTTTCACAAGTTCCTACAACAGGAGGCCCTAAGGTGAGCTGTTTCATTTGTTGATCATTATATTACAGCAAGGCAGTTCCTTGTGCCGCGAAACGACAGCTCCTGTGATGCAGTTCCTGATACTGCAAGCACGAGCTTTGGCAGCTGCTAGAAAACGACTAATGATTCAAGAGGACTAGTACAAATGGGACAGACAAACATCCCTGGTTAGTCCACATTTCATCACTGAGTGCTCTTTCACGGCGGAATATTCGAGAGCAGGTGCTTCACTGAGTGGTATTTCAAGTCTGAGTACTCGACGAGGATACATGATTCAAATTATGCAATTCATCATTGTTTAGTATTTTAAGTCTGTGCACTGGACGAGTCGATTGGAAACGTTAACCTCTAACTAAACATATTTCAAAGCTTATGAAGATGATGCATTTGCAATAGATCTGTGTTCATCTTCTGACTACAATTTACTGATGAGAATACTTTTCCGGCCTGATTGCAATTTACTTTGGAGAATACTACCATGGTATGGAATTCAGCTTTCCGGGTAATGTTTCATTTATTAAAAAGACTTTTCTTTCTCAGACTGGACATTATTGAAATTGTATGCACTGACAGCAATTTCTCACTAGCTACTTTCCGTAGCAGGGACTCCAAATTAATTTCATATGAACTGCATTTCTTCAATGCAGCTCTTCAATGTCTTATATTTGTGCGGGAACATAAAATGCAGAACTTCAATGAGCGGGAATTAGTGATGTAAGTCTTTAAATATCTGTACCGTATTGTGATCAGTGGCAGGGATGCCAGGAAAGCTGGCTGGGACCGCCTTGTACAATAAATAAATTTAAAAAATATACTAATAGTGTCTTGGCTAATATTATTCCAAGTGATCTGCGAGGTTTCTTATAAATTTTGTGCAGATAGGCAGACTTCATGGACTTGATGATTTAGTTGATCCCATAAAAGCTCTATTGGGTTTCACTCAGCGACTGGGATGGGCATACCATAATTTGCAAAACCCTCTCCTGTTGTTTAGTTGTCCCTGCACAGCTTAGAGTTGTGCTTCGAGTCATTGTCTTCTGTAATAAAACATTTCTTCCACGCATGCGAAGTCCACAGGAAACTGTATTAAGTTCAAAATTGTTACTATAGCCTTCATTTCTTAAAATTCCTTCAGTTCTGACGACGTCATCCACTGCAGAAAAACAGAATCAATCCCAAATCGTAATGGAACCACCACCGTGCTTGACTGTAGGCACTGAACAATATGGCACCATTTTTTCTTCAGTTGATAGTCTCCAATAAACTCTACACTGGACCAAAAATTTTCAAATTTGGATTAGTCCATCCATGATACGTTTTTCTACCTTCATTTGTCTCACGTTGATGTTGACAAAGCCAACAGGTTCTTTCGATTTTCCGTTTTAATAAGGGTTTTTGGACCGCTACACGACCATGAAGTCCTGCTTGCTTAAGATGAACTTTTTACAGATGAATAAAGACACGGAAGTTTCTGTTCATATTGAACTCAGCTCGGATTTCAGGCGCAATAAGTCGACGACTGCGTTTAGAAATCAGAATTATGGTGTTATCTTGTGCTGCTGTTGTCACGATCGTGGTTTTCCTTTAAACTTCCAGTCTCCTTGAATCGAATAGTAGGTTTAAAAGAAAAACTTCGTTTTTTATCCAACTCTTTCTATAAATTGGCAGGTAATAATATTATATTATAACCTTATAAGTTATAATATAATAAATGTAGTTATAATTGCACTTTTTTTCAGTACTCAGTTCCTTATTTCTTGCAGTGTTAATCAAAAAAACACAAAACTTTCACATAAAACAAACTGTCTGAATGATGATGGGCGTTCGATTTTATAAGTTGCAGCTTTTACTCCTCAATTTATATTATTGCAAAACACTCTAGAATCATTATAATATTCTATAATATTGAAACAATACTTCCACTTTCTAAAATCATCTGCAACATACAAGATACTTTTACAATATTCTATCGCAATCAGGAGTCTTCTACATCTTTTAGGAATATTCCAAATATTTAAATATTATTTACACATAATAGTATTTTTTTTTTATTATTATTATTTTATTTTTTTTTACACATAATGGAAAATATTTTCATCAAAATTGGTAAACAAAAAGTTCGTCCCATTTTAATAAAAACTTTAAAAATAAAAAAATAAATAAACGTGATTCCAAACGTCTTGGCGGGAGTGTGTATGCTTGAAATGCTACTATAAATCAGTATCTCGCGATAGTGTCCTGTCAGTAACATAGTTGGAAGAATCGCCATCCATCACCACACCGGGTGGAAAAGACCCGAGTTCAAATTCATCCCGTGAATGGCGGGAGGAATTTATGGGTATTTTTCACAACAATTAGTTGGGTACAAGATAGATATACGTAATTTTGCTTTTCGCTGGAGAAAAACTGATTGTTGGAATTGGTAAACTATAGAAGAATACTTAGTCTTAACCGTAATTTCAAGTAATCTCAAGGTTTTTGTCAGTAAATTGGGTGAATACCAACTCCTGATTAGGACAACTAACGGAAATGTGGTGCCACCAGGAAATTGTGGATGGCAGATTCTACTATGGTATGTATAACGTGTTTAGGAAAGATAGAAGTGGTGGTGGGGTAATGATTCTTACCAAAAGCAGCCTGAGTGCGAAAAGAGCTTCAGCTGAGTCAGAATGCATGCTTGCCATAAGTTCTGAATCAGTATCTCGCGATAGTGTCCTGTCAGTAACATAGTTGGAAGAATCGCCATCCATCACGTTGGTGACGTGAGTTAAAAGTAAAGCTGTAATGAGACTAGAAGATTGTGACGTGTGTCTCTTACATACAGGTGAAATGGGCAAGCATGTGTGAGTGTCTTATTATGGTGATTTCAATCTGCCTCCAATTAATTGGAATAAGCGGAAAACAAACTCATCATGGGGAAAATTTTTTAAATAAATTTAGTGATTATTATTTGTACCAGCATATTGGTGAAAACACTAGGGGTAAGAATATTCTAGACCTCATTACTCATGAATAAGATGACATCGTAGGGCTTACAGTACATGAACCATTAGCAGGTAGTAATCACGCAGTCGTCAGTTGGACGATTAAGGATGCTGCAGTATTTAAGGGTAAAGGCACTAGTTTTAATTTCAGAAACGAGTTGTTGTTGTAGTAAGGTTTTAGGCGCGTCAGCAATTTAGGTTATATTGCGCCGTAATACGTTTGTAGTTGATTTGCTGTTTGCTGGATGAAAAACCTGTTTCCGTAAGAAAAACCATGCTACCCTCTCCTGAGACCGACTAACTGAGCCACGTTGTGAAAAAGACCCATAAAAATTACTCTAGTCACTGACGGGATTCGAACTCAGGTCTCTTTCAACCTTTGGAGGACGGCAATTGTACCAACTGTGCTACCCACGAGGGCTTATGCAGCCGCTGCGTGGCATCTATAATTTGGGCGAATTGCAGAGGGAGGGCGATTACATTAGAATTATCGAATGTCATTAAAGCAATAATAACAGAAGCCGTGAACATATATACCAGTAAGAAAATATAGCACGAGGAGGAGGATGCCGAGATGGATAAATACTGAGCTGGCCAGTCTACTAGAGCAGATAAAGTTATGACGGGAAAGTTATAGCGTAATGAAAAGTACTGAAGCTTCAACAGCAAAGTTTATCTGTAATAATATCACATATTAGGTTAAGTTTCGTATACGTGAACACAAAGAAGAAAACTAATCAGATCGGAATCTGTACTAGGGGTGGGGAAATTAGATCAGGAGTCCCCAAAGTGTCAGTATCGACCCCCATGGGTCGATAAACTTTAAGATGTCGATTAAACATTTTTACTTGTATTCATAAATTTCAGGCCAAGTCCAGAAATAAAAATAGCTAAGATTTTAATACAAAATACAAAAAAAAAAAAAATAAATAAATAAATAAATTAATTTCTATAGCTTATGTTGAACGACCCAAAATTATTATTTTTAATGTTTAAATTAAATTTATTTACTGATCTAATATAGTTTCCCCAGAATTTTACCATTACCTTGTTTTGATATTGTTATGCTATGAATACTAAATTGAGAGATAATCTTAATCGAACCAAATGACTTTCTTTCAGGATGTTTCACATCTGCAGTAAAATATAAATTGAACTACAACCCCAATAAGTACAATGGCTGCTACTGTATCTAAGAAAAAAATGTCGACAATATTCACAAGAGTATCTGAAATTTGAATTCATGCCCTCAATTAACAATGCCTATGTGCCTCTTACGTGAAAAGACTTTCAGTAACGATGCCATGAACCTTTAAAGATGAAAGAACACATTGAACAGATTCATCCTGATAAGAAAAACGAAGATCTTAAATTTTTTAAATCACCGAAGGAAAAATTCAGTAATCGGCAAAATTTAAATATTTTTAAAAGCATTTGCTCATGCTAATAATGGAGGACTGAAGATAGCATCCAATATCTCTCTTATTATAGCAAAGAAAGTAAATGCGTATACCATTGGTGAGGAGATTATAATACCAGCAATTAAAGAGGTGATTGAAACTACTATGAAGAAGGATTCCTATCCTATTTTAAAATGCCTGCCAATACAGTGCAACGACGCATTGATGATATGTCCGATGATGTGAAGAAAACCTTGGTGTCTGAGCTTCGAAATTGTAAATTCTCCATCCAACCTGAGTTAACTTTAGGCAGTTCAAATATTCTAATGGCTTATTTGAGATATTACAGCCAAAGCCAAAAATGTATTGTTGACGAGTTTTTATTTGCCATGTATATAAAAGTAGATGGAAAAGGTGAGATAATTTTAGTGTTTGGAAGAGTACTTTAAGAAAAAGAATGTTTCGCTCAGCAATATAACTTCAGCGGCTACCGATGGTGTACCAGCAACGGTTGGCCGTTAGAGGATTTGCCTCCTTTCTCAAAGGAGAAGTTCCAGAAGTACACCCTGTTCATCGTGTTTTACACAGACACCATCTTGTAGCAAAGAAACTCAGTAAGCTGCATGATGCTCTAAAAGGGTATCTGTTTGTCATCTTATGTGAAAAAAAAAAAAAATATATATATATATGAAACTTTCGACCAATTACTTTTGCATACCAAAGTAAGGTGGCTGTCAGCAGGTGACAAGTTTGCAAAGATTTGTCGATTTATATGACTCAACTGTGAAGCTTCTTACGAGCATAGATCCATCACTATTTTACAAGTTAAAAAAAAGTGTAAGAACCATCTGTTCTATGTGGCTTCATTATATTTTGTATTCAAAATTTAATGAAGTACAGAACCGACTCCAAGGTAAAGATGTTACTATCATTCAAGCCCGCACAATTCTATTAGGGTTCCCAGTCAAGATAGGCTTGTAAAGATCTTTATTGGCACGCAGAGATTTTCAGTATTTCTCAAACTTAAAAAAATTGAGGAGTTAAAAAATCTTTCACATGATCATTTGAAGATATACAAAGAAAACCAAACTATTATATTCGGCCACCAGAATATTTAAATTCATGTGCCGTGCTGTATCTTATGTCTGTCAATTACGTATGTTCTATGGTCGATCTGTCTGTTTTGCTGGATGAAAACCCACAGTTTCTTGGGGGAAACTGGGGGCCCTTGCTATCTATGCCTGAGACCGACTAACTCAGCCACGGAATGAAAAGAAAGCCCATTAAATTCCTTGCGCCATCGACGGCATTTGAGCCCGGGCCTTTTCCACCCGGTGGGAGGACGATGAAGATACCACCGTGCAGATATATATACAAAAAAAATTGTATATATATAGAGCATCTTGAAAAATTAGGGGAAGGTTTTAAAATGCGTTTCAAGAACCTGGAGGAAATGAGTGTACCTGATTGTATCATTACGCCATTTGATATAAATATCGAAAATAAATATCCCAAACTTTCTGCAGCCGTTGAGCCATTTTTTACTTGGGTTTCCGAGCATTTGCATGGTCGAAGCCGGTTTTAGTCACTTAAATGGCATTTTAACAAAAGAGAGGAACCACTAAACTTGGAAGAGTATGGTGAGTTAAGATTAAAACTCACAAATCTCACACCCAATATTAAAGAGCTTATTAAAAACTACCAACCACATCCTTCGCATTAATGATATTCAATAAATATAATATTCAATATGATATAAAAATTCAATAAAGAATATGTGAATTTATTTTTACAGAGGAATTCAGAAAAAAATGGAATAAATTAAAAAAACACGAAAAGAGTTCAGAAAAAAAAAAAAAAAAAAAAACGGAAAAATTTAATTTTAAATAATATTTCAGACCCCATTTAGAGCTTCATTAAATGTTTCCCTTTTTTTATATATATATATATATATATATATAAATTAAGAAACACATCCTCTTCACTGCGATTAAACTCAGAAACAGTTGGTTGGGTTTTATTGGCGCATTAGCAACTAAGGCTATAATGCGCCAAAACCAGATTCTCAGAAACAGTCCTTAAAATATTGTTGTTATTTTTATTATTAAATGGTTGCGGGTCGATGAAATATAAAGGATTTCATTAAGGGACCGCAACTCCAAAACGTTTGGGGAATCCTGTCTTAGATAATCCAGCTGATGCTGCTCATGAACGGAACATGTAGTTCGCTTCGGTCTTTACTGACGAAAGATCCATCATGCTGAGGAGAAGATGTACTAGTGAGGCTGTGATATATGAAATTAGCGCAATTTCAAAATTACGGCTGCCTGGAAATGATTATAAAATCATTTTTAAAATGATGATTAGAAATGAAATGATTTGAATGGTGATTAGGCAAGTAAGATATGTAGATGTAGTTAATGGCCTATACCCAGTAATTCTTGGGGGGGGGGGGAAAGGTGTGTGTGTGCGCGCGCATTGAACCATTGGGTGGGCGTCATTGGGCTCGAGAAATTAATTTCCATTGCAGTATTGCCGACATATCGTCAGTACATAAAGGCAGTTCAAAGAGTGAATTCAGTAACTACACTGAAAAGACAGAGTTTATGGAATACCTGATTCCTGGGCAACGCGACGCGGCCACCGCACTCGCTAGTGGACAAATCCACCGCTTTGCAGGTATATAGGTGAACGGCATTCACGTAGACAGTAATTCGATGTCAGTATGGATGAATGTCGTGAGTTAAACGACTTTGAAAGAGGAATGATAGTGGATGCCCGACGCATGGGTTACTCTATCGCGGAGGTGGTACAGAAATTGCACTATCCCCGTTCGACAGCATCAAGAGTATCGGGAGTACCATCTCATCGTGGACAGCACTATGGGCGGAGAAAGGTGGTGGATGAATGTGTCCGCGACGTTTGTCTCGCATTGTTTCAGCCAACCGGAGAGGGACAGTGGCACAAATCATTGCCGACTTCAACGAGGGGACGTGCCAGAAAAGTCACCACCAAGACCGTCAGGCGATCATTTGCTGCAATAAGTAATGGGAGCCGCAGACCCACCAGAGTCCCATTGCTAACACCACACACAGGACTCTACGCATCAACTGATCGAAAGAACATCGGCAGTGGACCTGGGATGATTGGAGACGAGTCTCCTGGTCCGAGGAATACCGTTTCCAGTTATTTCGAGCGGATGGGAGTGTGCGGCAGATAGACGATCGGTAATGGTCTGGGGCGTGCTCAACCGGCACACGTTGGAACCTCTGGTACGTCTAGACTTATCTCTGAACGGTCCAGGTTATGTGTCCATCATTGCAGATCACTGCAAGGATTGACACTGGATGGAGCCGTGGTGACTAGAACACGGTTCGAAGAGCATACCATAGATTTTACCGCCATGGAATGGCCTCCCCGTTCACCGAACATGAACCCTATGGAGTATCTTTGGGATGCTGCATCCGAGCTTTGGATCCTCCATCCAGGAATGCTACGGAATTATGGACAGCGGTGCAGCAAGCATGGATGGAAATACCTGTGGAACGCTTTCATGAACTTTTTTTTTTTTTTTTTTTTTGGTAGTTGTTGGCGCATCGGCATTGTGGTCATAATGCACCTCCCAAGGTTTTTGCAGTAGTTTGATCCAAGCCCGAGGCGGGATTCGAACCCGCGACCTTTAGGTTGCTAGGCAGGTACTTTACCCACCCGGCTAGCGCTTTCATGAACTAGTGGACTGAATGCCTCGCTGTGTGACTGCCCTTATCCGAGCGAAAGGTGGGCCTACCCGTTATTAGTAAGTTATACCATGATTTCTGTCCACTCAGTGTACATACCGGTTAGTCTGACTTCTGTAGTAGTAAAAAAACTTGGAGGCAATGATTAACACAACTTGGTTTTGTTAAGGGAAAATCATGTTTAACTAACAAACTATTTTGATAGAATTACTGATGAGTTGGATGTAGGGAACAATTTCTACACAGTTTATTCAGATTTTAGAAAGGCATTCGATTCAGCCGCTAATGGGAGGTTACTGTATAATCTGGAACATGTTGGAATTACTACACATGCTCGACAAAATTAACAGAATAAAATGTTTTTCATTAAAATTTTATTCTAAATAGTGTCACCGAAGGGGAATGTTTGATATAAAAGGCATCTTAGCACGCATATTCCGAGTATTCAATATAAATTGATCTACCGCCTTACAGAGCCTTCAAATGCTTTTGTTCTTTAAATACCTTTGTATTTAGACTTTTGTAAATACAAAATATAAAAATGTAAATACAAAAATGTTCTTTAAATACTTTGTTTTTAAAGAACATATGATTTATTACTGTAGTTTATTCAGATCTGAACTAGAAATTCTGGGCTGAATATTTGATATAATAGGCATCCTAGCATGCAAATTCCAACTATCCAATAGAAATCGATCTACCACCTTACAGAGCCTCACATTATTTAAATTATTCATGCCTATAAAAACACTGGTTGCGATCACATCACTTCATTCCCATTATTTGGCTTGCTCAATGGGATAGCTACGTCTCCAGTACTCAGGATGGAAGTTATCGTCGTTCCGAGGATTCTTTGAGATGGCGGGCCGTTGGACGTTGACTTGGAGCTGGGTAGTGGCAGAAGGAGGTGGCACGTTGGCTTAAAGTGCCACGCGGTACCATCTCGGCACTATGGAAGCGTTTTTCTGCGCGTTTAGCACAGTGGTATCGTCACCGTCCTCCCACACTGAGTGGAAAAGGCCCGGGTTCGAATCCCGTCGATGACGCGAGGAACTTTATTGGGCTTTTTTCACTCCGTGGCTGAGTTAGTCGGTCTCAGGCGTATATAGCAAAGTTTTTCTCCCAGAAACTGGGGCTTTTCGTCCAGCAAACAGACAAATCGACCATAGAACACACGCAATTAACAGACATAAGAAACAGCACGGCAGATAAATTTAATTATTCGGGTGGCCTAAATATAATAGTTTATGGAAGCAGTTAGCAACCTGGGAGCATTTAATGCACGATTGCTTCCTCTATGAAGACCTCCGTTGCCATTCTCATCACGAATATCTATTTCAACCCAAAGGATCGGGAGAACCTCATGCTGTTGGAGGAGGACCATTACCGGACTCTCTCACAATTTGTCCAAGAGATGTTTACCAGACTGAGGACCCTACCGCGACCACCCTACAGTTTTTAACTCTGAAAAAATGCAAACAGACAAGATAAACCACTGGTTACCCACTAGTGAATTTCGAACACCACTAACTCGCAGGACCGAAAACATTGCACGTAACTACACTCACTGATGACTATAAAAGGAACTAAAAAGAAAACAACTACATCAAGAAGAACTGGACTAGAAGACAACATCCCAAACTTAGATCTGCATCTCAAGCATGACAAAATACTTCACTGGACCATGAATGACAGTGCAGCTACGCTGCCCAACGCCACTATTGGCGATCTGAACCGGGCTCTCTTGCCTGGTTCCCTTTTAACTCCCTTTCCCTTGGCAGGGGAGAGGAGGCGTTTCCCGTCTTCTCCCCCCTACCGTCCTCTCCTGAGGCATGGGCCTGCCTCACTAACTCTCTGGGGTCGCCTTCTCTATCGTCCCCCATATATCTAACTCTTCCCCTCAGCCTTAAGTCTCCCCCCTACTATATCTGTAGGTCAGCGAAAGCCCTACACATCCAACTTTAACTACACCCAAATTGCCTCACCCACAAAACTTTCGGCCCTTGAAATTCTAGCGCTATCCCTGCTGCGATCACTCAAAGAGTGTGTGAGTTTTTTTTTTTTTTTTGTAGTTAGCCAATCTCAGGCTGAGATAGTAGAGAGGGAGTCAACTGATCGCAAGAAGAGGGAATGGGCTTTTCGCCGCCGTGAGTAGCACAGTTGGTGTAATCACCGTCCTCCCAACACTGGGTGGAAAAGACCAGAGTTAAAATCCCGTCAATGGAGCGAGGAATTTTTATGGGCTTTTTTTCACAACGTGGCCGAGTTAGTCGGTCTCAGGCGAGAGTGGACTAGTCTTTTCCCACGAAACTGGGGTTTATAGTCCAGCAAACAATAAATTGACCACAGAACATACGCATGCAGTTTACAGACATTATGTAGGGCAAATTATGGCCTAAGTTGTTGATGCGCCGAAACTCCAACAATAGTCTTTTCATCGTGTACATGTAAATACGCCAGTGAACACAGACTTCTACATGTATAATACATTTTACGGGTATACGTTAATCTTGCGAGATGCAAAAGAATTATCACTATTTTCCCCTATTTATAGATAACGCCTGTCTTCGTTATTCCTATTATATATTTAACATCAGGGGCTCACATCTGGTGAGTATGGGCTTGGCATACCTAGGATCCTGATCTCTCTCTCTCTCTCTCTCTCTCTCTCTCTCTGAAATATTTTGGCTGGTGCGGTTTAAGTCTCAGGCTTCCTTGCACCATTTGGCTAATAATCGTAATATCAGGAGTGGTTGACCTAATGAAAATCAATTTCGTTTAATTTATTTATAACATCGCATTATTATATCGACAATTTATGTTTGCATCTTTTGGCTTTCTTAAACTCTGATGCATCTTTTATAGTTGCTTAAACACTTTTTTCCAGGTGGTATGCGACTGCTGGTAGGTTTTGCATCTATTTCAAGGTTTATTTCTGCGGTGCATAAGATAACAACGTGTCGGACGCGAGGAAACAAAAAAGGCTGCTTGTGATTTTGGCTCATGTCACTATCCTGCGTTATTCTAGCGGTTGTTCCAAAATAAAGATACATTTTTACTGAATTACACTATCTCTTTACACAGTGTAGTGGCGTTATGAGAGGAAAGAGAAATAGTAGAATGCCCAGGACTAGGGCTACTACATAATTAATAGAAAAGAGATTGTTTGCCCCAGGCCGTTGATGATTCTACACTCCTGACAGTCTTTCAAAGTATGTGGCGTATTCTAGGGTACAAAATAATAATACTAAAATTTCAAATGTATCCGATTCTGAAGAGATAGACAAACTATGGAGTTTTGAATGCCAAATATAAACATAAAAATGTACGCTAGTAATAGAATGTTTATTCGTGCTAGATACCCGTTTCTTTATTTTTATTTTAGATATTTTGGCTACTCAGAACAACACAGACACTTTTTTTACAATTCAAAAACCATAGCTCGGTAACTTTTTAGAAGTGACACATATTTATGCGACTGTTTTTGCTTACTGTGTACCTAAGAATACGTCCCAGACTTTTTTGCGCATTGTGTTGAAACATCACGTATATCGTGCATGTGTGCTTGTGCAACACCGCAACAACATATTAGTTCAAGCCCTTTCGCTTCACTCTTATCAGACTTCTTTCTTGACGTTGTGAATGGAGAACGATATTCGACTACCTAACTGTTGCTATGGCAACGGATCAAGGAAAGGACACCGTGATGTTAGCTCAATGCGCATGCGTGTTACCGAGGAGACTGAAATAAAGATAGGTTACAACATTCAGCGGTACAGGTAAAGCACTAATATTATCGCCTTTCCTTTACGCGGATCTACAACCTTAATTGACGATTTATACTTATCTCATGTCTTGCAAATATAATTCTTAAAATGTTTGCGAAAAAGTGGATAATCTCTTTGTATGTTGCTTAACAGTTCGTTCATTTTTATTAACAAAATGAAAAAAAAAATTATATACACTTAATTGTTGCCGATTTCAGTAGCGTCGCAGATGCGAGTTATTTAAATGATGTAAAAGGAAGAATTACTTGCACGCTGTAAAGATAACTTTTATTTCTTTATTTATTATTATTAGTAACTTTCCTCCGAAGTGTCCTGTGGTGTTTCAGAACATTCTAAAATAAAACCAAAAATACATCTCCACGATCTTGTGGCTCTGAAGCGCCTGCACTACTGAACCCTGGTACAACCGGGCTTGGATATATCAAAAATAGATTCTTTTAGCCCTAACAGCTGGATTCATCACTGGATTGCCCTGCAAACCCAAAGATTAAGCAACTGTAGCATGAATTCATCAGAGAAACCAGGAATTAGTAATTCTACGTGAACATAGGATCGGAGGCACTTCAATCCTCCTCCGTGCGACCATCAATCCTCCATCTAACCGCACCGGGGCTACCTGGGATGGAGGAGAAAATACCGTATATGACTGGTGGCTTAATGGTGATGAGTTTGACCCCCCTGCATTCAGGTGGCATTAGGTTTAGGCTGACATTCACCCATTGGGTATGGGTTACTTCCACCCAAGCAATCCATGAAGGATTCCCTCCCACCCATGGAAAACGAGTTGTTGTCGATACGTCGCCATTTACAACTCGTTTGGAAAAGTCTGGGTTCCATTCCATCGATGACCGGAAGAATTGCTCTTCATTGAAGAATAAAAAACGAAGAGGAAATTGTCTGCATTTGAGGTTGGAGATAGCCTCTTTCAGGTAGTGGATTTATGGCTTTTCTCTGAGTTATTGCAAAATATGCAACTCAGCCCGTTTGCAGTTATACTTACGGTTATGAGTACGCTTGGAAAGCCGTTAATACTAATATTTATTTATTAGCCCTTCCCCCCACCTCACATTATTCTCTTCCGAGACTCAATTTCCCCTCCTCTTCTTGCCTGAATCCCAACGCTGGGTATGGGATAAATACATATCTCTCCCTGCCCACATCTCCCTTAATCTGTCCTTTACCCATTTCCATGCATTCCTGTCTGCCTATGGGTCGCAACTTTGGATTCAGGGATGCGTGCTACCTGCATCCACGCTGATACGCCCAAATGCATATAATGCAGGACACACTATCACACCCAGAACTGAATATCTACTGAATAATGATGAGTTAGTTCATTAACGCAAACATACGTACCCCCATATATTTAGATAGCTGTAGGGGGGTCATATTTCCTCCCCTTCTAACTGCCTCCTGCCCGCTCAGAAAAAACAGTTGACCAGGGCGCACACGATATTCTTCGAGGATTGCTATTTCAATGGATTGTTACTATTTCTATCTCAATAGCAAGCTTTTCCCTTTCTTTTTGAAGCAAATAATTTCACGAACTGCAAGTTGTGGTGGGATAGTGTATATACTATAGTAACTTTCTGTCTCGCTTTTATCAATAAAATGGAGCTTTAAACTTTAGACAATTTTTTCTTGATTTCGGTAGTATTAATCGCTCATTGCGAACCACTTCGGATGATTCGAAAATTAGGAGCGCTAACTGCGGTATCGTATTCACACGATGCCGCCATGATGAGCAAAAGGCAACGTGCTGACATGGCTTCTTATGACCTGGACGTCTTCTCCCGTGAAAACTGTAGACACGTTTTCACTATCACCAGCTGAACACTTCCTGCTTCGACCTGCTGGCGATATATTATGCCAATGGAGAATGCCGGAAAGGCTGCTAACAACAACCGGCCGCCGAGAAAGTCGACAAACAAGTCGTTGGCAAAGTGCCACGCGTGCTTGTTTTGCATGCGCTAGTTAGCAGTTCGTACCGTTTGTCTGGCATCTCCGAAGCGGTAGAGGCATACCGGCGAAAATCGTTGGTTCAGTCTTGTCAGCAGACTCGCAAGTTCGAGGCTGTCTGTTGACGGATCAGACAGGCTGCAGACCAAACCACGAAACACAAAAGAACAAAAACTCACCCCGTGGCTGTGAGGTAAAGCAGGGACATCAGGTGCACAGGTGGCGGACACAAGAAGGGAAGTATAAAACAAGCCCACCAGGTGGATGTGAACTGGAAATATGAAGCCCTCAAGCAGTGACTGCTTTCACGAGGTGCTCAGAAGCGCATTTCATTTTTTTCTTCTTTTTTTTATAACATGGAGCTAGATCAAGGTTGCCGCTACTTGCCCTATGCTTGAATTCTCTTCTGCTCTCAGAGGAGGTTAATCTATGGGATGGATGGATGCTCCGGGATTCTGCGTATGTTCTATTTGCTATGCAAATTGGAGAGTTGATTTACTCCTTAATGGTAAACATTTTTGAATCGATGAAGTAAATTCATTGATTCTAAACTACAGTTTAAATTAAGAGCCTTACAAGATTATTTGGGGGAGTGGGGGGGATACTTTTCAAGGGAGTCAGTTGTACAGAATGAGAGTATGCGTTAGTCATTAGATTGTTTCAGTTCTCAGTATTTCATTTCAGTATTAGTTTACTAACTTTTTTTTTTTTTTTTTACCATCTATAAAATCGTTCTCTGTCACTATTTTTTCCCGTTTTTTAATCCTGAGAATCTTCTCCGTTTATATTATTAATTTTATTATATTTTTAAAATTTATACTTCGACCATCTTGTCTGTTTGATATGCTCTTTCTTGCAACAGTTAAACACCTAAAAAAGATTTACATTTTTACAAGGTGAGGTTGGTGTGCAATCTTCGGAAGGTCGTATGAAGAGCGAACCTTCGTGGCAGAGGAGATTTTCCACTTGCGACTTTTTTGGGTCGTTGACGAAGAAAGTTGTTCTCGTTTATTTAAGATCATTAAAATTTCTTTTATCCTCTGCCTTGCGTCTGAGAGATATTCGTGTAGCTGGGAATTTTTGTTCCACGATATGAAAAGGAAGCAGCAGAACAGAAATAACCGATCCCCACGATTATGGCTTCGTTTCTCTACGCTGTAGAAACAAGTAACCGACCTCCCTAAAAAAAAAAAAGGTCATTAATTCCTTTACTATCTAGTAAAATACTTAGTCTTTCCCCCCACACACTTTTCACTGTTGCATTTATGTTCGTAATATTTTCAGCTCACATATTCCTGATTTTTTTGTTAGGAAATCAGCTTATTAAATATTAATTCATAGATTGAAGATTTCGATAGAAAGCGAGGAAATTCTTGGTCAATTTTAAGCAGCACTGAGTTCGTCAGCCGAAATGTAAGGTTTCCGGGTTTTTTTTTTTTTTTTTTTTTTTCGTCCAGTAAGCGTTGGATCTGTCGATTCACGTAATCCGAGAAATGATTTATGGGATTCATATTGGAGAATTCGGTGGCCTGGAACTCACTTTCGTACAGGGCACATTATCCTGCTGGAGCACACTTGTATCATCCGGGAAGACAGTCACCACGAAGAGGTATTCTCCAAGCACAATGGAGAGGTAGTCATTAGTATTCAGAGTGTGGTATAGGGGGTATGAAGGCTCCAAGAGATTCCCAACAAAACATCACCCATACGAAAACACTGCCGGAATCTGCCCGTTTTTTGTCCATATCAGGAAACGTGATTCATCGTAAAAGTCAAACTTTTTTTTTTCCAGTTGCCAATGGTCCAATGATGCAGTTCGGTTTCAAACTTTAGACGTTATTGGCGATGGGTGAGTGTAAGCATAGGTACCTTGACCAGGCGCCGACTTCAGAGGCCCATATGGAGGAGGGTTCGTTGGAGCGTGGTCTTGGAAACATCGCTGGTCGTACCCTGGCTGAAGTCCATGGTTATCGTTTCACCATTTTCCATCTATCGGCTAACACAAGGCGAGACAGCCTACGTTCACCACGACCGTTGATGAAGCATGGCCACCTGCATTTTCCCGGCGCCTGCTTTGTTCACTATCCATCACCCGAAGAAGAACATATCCGCAACCACTGTAAAAGTACTCACAAATAGACATCCGCAACTAGGATCTTATCAGCCGGTACCTGGAAATCCGGAGGAGTACAACACTCGTCTGAAGACCGAACGTGCCTTTGTTCTGTCGTGACTAGACCAACCGAAACTGACAACCGACTCGGATAACCAGAAAGAGACCCGACGGGACAAAACGTAAATGACTGCATGGACTGGAAATCTGAAGGAGTAACAACATCTTACCAAAAGAGACTGATCTCACGAGTGACTAAACCAAACTAAACTGACAACCGAACTCTGACAACCAGAGAAGAAACCTGACAGGACAATTGCCCCATGTACGAACTGTACGAGTGTTACTTCCCAAGACATCTACCAAGTATCATCTACCGGACAGGACAACCCGAAAAGAGACCTGACAGGACAAATGTCTCACATATGACAACACGGACCTGATTTCTCACGACAGCGTTATCTACCGGACGGTACCCTGTCCCCCTTGTGCGTCCCACCAGTCCGTCCAGCAGGAACATCACGACTTTGACGTGCACAGTTATGCGGTAGCCATTGGCTCCAAACCACACTCCCTTCTATGGTCCTATCCTTTCCTTTACTCTCTCCCTGGCGGGGGGATGACCTGCCCCCCGCTCCGCCTCCTTTCTTCGCCTGGTGGGGCATGGGCACGTCTTCTCTATCGACCCCATATGTCTGTCTTTCCCCCCAGTTTTCGGCTCCCCCTTACTATACTTATACGCCAGAATTCGCCTCACACGTCAATTTAACTATGTAAAATTTAACTGCCCTCATTGACAGTTTGACTTTTCCAATTCCAGCATCTCCCCAAGATTTTTTTTTTTTTTGGTCCTAGCCACTGAAATCTCAGGAAATTAGGTGGCAGGAACTGCCAGAGTACTACATAAAAATAGTAATGTACCTGAATTGCCTCCACGGGACTTGTGGGCAATGTTGAGTCCCATTAGGGGTGCAAGGGCTAAAAGGTCAAAAGAACAACGGTACATGACGTTACTTACATATCCATACACTTTTAAACCTCTGCCCTCTACAGTGTTCTGTATCACACCACATTGTATACTACACGGAGATGGGGGAAACCCTTGGTGCTGTTATACCCTAAACAGACTATCCGTCCATTTTTGGAGCACCTTAACTAAAGCATTCCTCGAACAACCCACAAGATTCGCAGTTTGTGTAATATATTACTGATACCCTTCAACCGGTATCCGACAATCATTCCTGTTTCGGAATCCGTCAGATTACTTCCCTTGGCCGTGTCGTTCAAGTACTTCATATGCCATGAACCTGCAGTATCACATTTACTGATTCTCACCGTAACACGTGTACTACCAGGAGGGGGGAGGAACAAGTATTAAGTTTATGCTTCCAAACTGAAATTTCAGAATTGATTTTAATAATAACTAGGGGACTCTACTCGCAAATCCCCGCGCACGCTTTTCTATGTAAAATGTAGATATATGACGGAGTTAGTCAAATCTTTTCTACGTAAAAACACTACATAAAGACGCCTGTCGAAACGCACTGAAAGATATCTAATCAGGAAATGTCCTGTGCAATTATATATCTATGCATTTGTAGTGATGTAAGTGTCCCGCCCACTGTACCATGTGATCCGCATCTCTCTTCTTCCATTGGCTACCCCACTCCCACCACGCGACATTCTCAAAGTCAAATAAATATCACTATGTAATTATTTACCTGCATTTACATAGGTCACTTATGAAAAAGCCCTTTGCTTTGGGTTCCATAATGCATGAGGAATACCGTTGCATCCAAAAGAGCCGGACTAAGATATTTAACTAAAATGTTTACAAACTACACAAATATTTAAAAAATATCAAACTATTTACAAATATACAAACTATATTGGGTCCCTTAATCAGCTGACATTACAATAGAACATCAAATGATGCCAAGCGTTTTTTTTTTTTTTTTTTTTAAATTTTGGTACTTGTTGGCGCATCGGCTTCTGTGGCCATAGTGCACCTCCAAAGGTTTTTACAGTACTTTGATCCATGCCCTAGGCGGGATTCGAACCCGCGACCTTTGGGTTGCCAGGGAGGCACTTTATCCACCTGGCTAGCCCGGTCGGCGATGCCAAGCGTGGTCATGTATTTGACAGTGAAGCACGTTCACGAGGTTGGTGAATGTTATGTGTAAGCAGTTGTCTTTCAATACGAAGAAAGAACGTTGGCATGAGCCCCACATACGCGCTCTATATTGTCAACAGAAAAGTGTGATTCTGCCCATTAACCCATTTGTGTGCCTTCCATTTAACGTTCACCAACCTTGTGCTCGTGCTTCACTGTCTTATACATGACCATCCCTGGCATCATTTGATGTTCCATTGTAACGTTTTTTGTATATTAATGTCAGTTGATGAAGGGACTCGTCTTCCTAATATAGTAGAGGTATGATTGTAGATATTGGTATAATTTTGTATTGTACAATAGCAACATTATACTAATATACTAACAATATAACACACTGATCAAATCTAATCAGAAATGACCTATGTAAATAATTTCATAGGTCATCTGTGGTGACGTAACTGCCTCGTTCTCTTCTCTTCTCCAATTGGCTCGAATAAATATCACTACGAGGAAAACTTTAATGTATAGAGAGATACTATTTTTATTGCATATATTATATATAGCGGTAATTAGTTGTTTGGGCATCCCATCCGTCATTAAAATTTATCAATTTATTTCTGCCAAGACGATCAAAAGCTTATGTATAATCTATAAATACCATTTCTATTTTTGCTATTATAACTACAGTATATGTTTTTTTATTAATATGAAGTAATCTGCGCACGATCTTTCCTTTCCAAAACCATTTTGTTCTTCTATTTTGTTACTATATAAATTAGACAATTTATTTTTTAATACATTTTATAAACTGAATTTAAAAGATTTAAATCTCCTTAATTAATACATTCATTAATATTTCCATTTTATGCGTAAGAAATAAATATTCCTTTCTTCTATGATCCTGGAAGTAATTCACCATTCTGTATTCGATTGAATACAATGTATGGTAATTAAGTACCTGTAATTCGATAAAATTAATGCAATATTATTTATTTATTTTTTTTTATTATGGAAACACTTAAAATAATAGAATTTTGGTGCAGAAAGTCATGGCTTGCAGCCTTGGATACCTAAAGATCTTTAAAATAAATAAGATTTAAAATTTATTTATTTTTGTATGCTTATTAGAAAACTCTGCATCATCGAAATCTTAAAACAGTGACGTAATAAATAAATAAATAACAAATGTTTTATCTGACTACCATTCTTGATCCAATTTATGAATTTGTCATAAGTGACCTATTTGGGTAGAAATCGTGTTGCTGTCACAATACGTAATTTTTTTTTTTTAATTGAATGCAGGAAAATATTACTTATATAATACGTTTCCTTTCGATTAATACGTAAAATAACTGTATTTTATCACAAGATTTGACTTCTAATTCACGTTTGAGGCGGCAGTTTCTTTTGCATTGTTTTGTTTCAGAATGCTTGGTATGCAATTTTCGCGATTAGTTAGTTGTAAAACTGAATTTTTAAGCTGTGCTGAAGGAGCTGAAAGGTAAACACGACATGCAAGGAAAATACCCTTGGTCAACCTTCGTGAACGTAAACAAACTACACTACATAAATCAAGGTGGCAGATCTCAGCTGATTTCCAGGTTTTCCTTATTCTTTGATTCAAAACAATTTCAGAGAGGGAGGTAAGAGGTCAATCTATTGACGTCATTCACGCAACACACCCAGCCCTGAAGCTGTTGACTGAAAATAGTTCGTGGAAAATGGTAATACTTATGTGCATAAGAATTACTCCTTGCATGCATGGTAAGATGAGTAAAGAGGCCAATTTGAAGAAGAAAGGCATCAGTGCTGCAGAACAAGCATTAGAATACACCGAGACACTCAAGAAGACAGCGAGGTTTCGCAGGGAATACGCCTGTCACTGTGAAGAAGAGATTTTCTAAGAAATACGGCAACGATAAAAAAATAAAAATAAAAAAAAAAAAAAATGAGAAGAAACTGAGAATGCAGCCAAATAAGTGTAGGATACCGTTCCCTTTGCAGCCAAACTACCGTTGCCAAAAGAGTTCCACGGCAATTTCGCAGATGACGACAGAACGAGGAATACAGCTCAATTTAATCCAGCGTCGAGTCCTAAGCGGAAGTTCTATAAACAGAAGTTCTATTTACCGAAGGTCAGGCCGTGACGTTGCTGTCGTCGTCGCATTCGAGTCAACGTCTCGAAACAGACTAATATCGGATTTCGAGGCCAAGCAAACGACGAGTGTCTATCGCACAAGTTCAAAGTACGATCCGCATGTGGGAGAGCAGCCCACAACAGGAGTAAAAAATTTGTCGTTCAGGTGTCTTAGGGTAGCTTGTTGTTTAGTTCGGCATGATATCACACAAAGGCGCGTGAGACGCCCAAGAACTCACGATGCCGTAACGTTTTTTGTTCTGATTTTAAAACAATTAATACAAAAGATTCACCAACCAAAATAACCATTCAAGACCATGTGAAACATCGTTTTGTTTGTAAAATTCGGGTTCGCCCTCCCTTTTCGCATTCTTCTTATCATAACAGGAACGAAGCGTTTCGTCTATCATAGGATGGCCTCCGTGATAATACAGTAGTTTCGCCATTTGTCATTGTTTGGAGAGGGCTCGGTTCAAATCCTTCGAAGGCCAGAGGAATTCGTAAAGCCCTTTTCAGCCGTGCTGTAATTAGCCGATCTTAGGCAGTAGGAGTAGGGGGCTTGCGCAGTGAGTTATTCTGGTTTTTCATCCCAAACAATATACAAATTGGCCTTTGAACAGAATATAGATGTGTTCAAGGGCCAATATACACAGCACAATAGGGTCTTAGATACTAATGCGCTACATAAATAATAGCAACATATAAACTCTTTATAAATACTATAAGAAGCGCTCTTTAAATAATAAATAAGAACAAACATAACGTGACACACAGTGTAGGGCCGAATGTCTTGAAGTGACTCACACCTTTTTTTCTTCTGCATGATTAATATGGGTGTTTCCAGAAGAAGCGAGTTAAACAGTTCAATTTTCTATCAGGTATTTGTTGTAATTGTGAAAATTATTGACAATTCCTTGGAATAACCCCACCCGGGAAGTTAAAAGGAATACGAGTTATAACATAAGCTCGATCTACTCGTAATTCAGACCTGGAAAGAGCGATGTGGGAAAAGTATTGCTCCTAGGTCAAGGACAGTTCCCAATAATCCAAAGTTGTTTAAGGGGTGTCACATTTCTGTAGATCCACTAACCTTTACTTCACTCTGTCCGTATCATTTGTATCGGTGCAACCATGCTGATCAGTGTGCTACTTCGATTGATTTCCTACGAAACAGTAAAGGCTTTATTCAAGAAATAGTTGTGTCCTATCAAACAGTGAAACTCTTAGCTAGGGACGTTTCTACGGGCTACAAAAGCCCAAAATTCTTCTACACCCAGTTATCTCTAGCACTGGAACTGCTACCAATGGTCTGGCTCGCTTCTGAAACTTTTACTAGGCCATACGATGTTCGTTACCAAATCTGGCCAGGAATTTTTACGGCAATTTAATGTTAATCATGAGCTCAACTATATGTACACAACATTTAGAGAGGGACTTGGAGAAAAATACGCATAGGCCACTCTTGAAAGTATGAATACTGACACACCCACGTATAAATACTCAATGCTCTTCTTTCAGTTTTTTTTAAAGTTGAGAAAGGCACCACATTGACGCTGAAAGCTTCTAGTCTTATTGTATATTTTGGCGCTTTTAAAACTAATATTTTATTTTAATATTATTTGAATATATTTTTAACATTTTCAGTATTATAAAACCCACACTTAAAGATTAAGTGTGGGTTTTATAATACAGTCGTTTCAACATTGATCTGCGTAGGCATGTATTCTCTTTTCGACCTTTTAAAGGTTTTCTTTATTCAACTGTGTATTAACCGAAATTAATTGTTTGCCTTAATCTTGGTTCATTTAGTCTCGGGACCAGGGGCTGGACTCAAGTTTGGAACTACAGTATTTTAATTTTGGGATTTGGGTTTTAGAATTAATTAAATATGAGCCGATTGTACTTACATATTGTTTTATTTTCAATAAGTAATTTTTTGATTTAAAAAAAATTGTTTTTTGTAAACAAACACTCTCCCTGTATATATTTATATATCTTGTTCAAATTTTCAATCGTTAATAAAATACTCTTTATTCATCCACTCAAGTTCAAATAAATTTTTAAACTTGTAGTGGATGACACTTGATGTTAATACAGTTTTTTCAAATATTAATTCATTAATTAAATTTAATTAATTAATTTTAGTTTTATATGGGAGAAAAAAAATTCTCTTATATAAGATATTTAGCAGGATATAAATTTAGGAATAAATACCGTCAGTGGCGAAGCGTGTAGATAGCTGGAAAAAAAAAATTTCTTTTTCAGATTCTTTTTTCATTCTGGGTTCTAGTCTGAGTCAAGGAGGGAACAAAATGGAAAAATGAAACATGTGAATAAAAATAATAGTCCAACACCATATACAGAAAGGAAAATGGAAAATTGCAAGGAAATTCGCTTTCTATTTTGCCACTTAATATTGTGATTCTGTCATATTTATATTAATTATAATTATTTAATAAAAAGTAACTAAAATAAAATTTTTCTTTGTTAACCTAAGTAGGAATTGACTTTAATTTTTTTTTTTATATTACTTGTTTTACTATTATTGTTATTTCCCCACAACCAAATAGAAAAAATTCGAACGAGAGATGGTTTTTCCTATTTGGCTGTAAGTTAAGAACATTTGCACATCTATTATAGCCTTTGAACTTTCAAGTTAGCCATAAGATGACAGAAAGAATAATCGTTAAGGTCAAAAGTGATCGTGTTGTGTCGGCGTCTAAGACTGAAGACAGTGACTTGCATTCTCCGATCAATAAAGCGAACAGTAATTTCGAACAGACAAATCGACTGTCAAATGTCACTCTTCCACCTCCTTGACACAGACAGACAGAGAGAAAGAGAGAGACGGGCTTAACTGACATATACCTATTTTGTTGAACAATACACTGTTTCAGTTATTTTTGTAATAAAAAAAAAGCTTTCATCACTTTGCAAGCCGAAAATATTTAAAAGTGGGTAAAAAGCACATACTTTATTATGCAAATACTGTATAACATAATGAATAACGTATATAATCAAAATATCGTAAATTGAAACATCTATCCATTTATTCCTCACTTAATTCATGTTGGATTTATTTTGTTTCAGCTTCCATATCAGCCGAAATGTCTTTGAAAACACAGCACGTCTCTGATAGAATCTGTATCTGATGAAATGCGAACTCTCTCGGAACTTATTTTTAGGTTTGCGATATTTAAAAATGGCTCACAGAGAGGAAGACCCAATACAAACATAACTTTCATATGCTCCTATATGCTAAATATGGAGCAAAAAGCTATTGAAGAAGGTACAAGGAAATTTGGTTCCCAATCATCCGCAAAAAAAAATCTGTCGTTTCAGTCCATTAATTAGGAGAAAGCAACCTTTTTTGTTTTGTTTTTTTTCCTCTTGGTTGTTTGTTTTTTTTTAATAATTTAGTGATATTTCCTGTGTAAAAGTTGTTGTTTGTTGTTGTTGTTTTAGTTTTTAGGAGCATTAGCAACTAAGGCCATATTGCTCTGGAATATGCGGTGGTCATTCCCTGACCTTTCCGCATCCTCCATATTTGGTGGTGACGGGCTCGAACCCCGGTCTAATCAAGAAGCGTGTGGTACGCACTGCTGCTCCTTCCCACCTGGCTACGGAGACGCCTGTGTAAAAGTGATTTCAGAAAACTTACCCTTACATTACATCCAATATTCCTTATTTATATTCCATATTACACTTTTTTCGTACAAAATGTCTTGCTTAGTTTTATGAAATTGAGCCACGTTGAAGAGCTGTTCAATGTGGCACTCAAGAAGTTTTGTTGACCCCCACCCATCCCAAAAAAAAAAAAAAAAAAAAAAAAAAAAAATTCAGCACTGGCTTAGAGAGTTCCAAAAAGTTTTGAACCTAACCCCTATATAAAACTTGATCCAACTGATATACGGCTTATAGTCTCCGAAAAAAAGTAACAACTTGAGTATCTCAAAATGCACAATTTTCAAAGTTTATCACACATTTCAAAAAGTTTATCACACACACACACACACACACACACACACACAATTAGAATTTCTGAATACGCAGCATGGAAACTTGGGCTATTGTGAAATAGATTATTATTTTGATTGCAATCATTACATTAATAACCCCTATACAATGCGTTTAACACGAATGTATCAATCATCATACTAAACAATGCCACCTTAACCTTTTACAACTGGGCTATATGAAACATTAATACTAATATGAAAAAATAATACCGAGCAAGGATTAGAAATATCTTATTGATTTAACAGTAGCGAAAAAGAAATACGGACGGGAAGGAAGTGCGATTTTAAGATATAATAGTATTCTAAATAGCTTCAAATAACTACTTCACAGCTTTTTAACAAAAGCTTGAATTTCTGCGCTGGTGTTCAGTTTTATTTTTAGACCACATTTATTTACTAAGCGTCAACAAAGTTTAAGAATAGTGAAACCATCTTAGACGCTCGGTGATACTCGCGCTGGGGACTGGTGGCTATGTAGGCCAACAAGGTGAATGCCCTAGCCAGTCTACGGTTAAGTACGAACAACATTCGGCCAAGCGTTAACGCATTCAACCTGACACTCGACTACATAACCAGCCAACACAAACAGCCGAGCGTCCATTCTGTACTTGGCGCAGCTAAAAGAACCACGAAATTGGTTGCGGCACCTATTATCGTCATTTCGCATTTTAAACCTTCCTCTTTTAAACTAGATATTTACAATGTTCTTCCAGTTTTATATTTAATCTTCACCGTCACCACGTTTATTCTTTTTTAAATGCACCGATGCGTTGTTTGCTATTCGTTTAGCTATTTCTGAATCACTTCCTATATTGGGACGACAAGGGTCACATATACTGTACTCAAATTATTTAGACAACGGCGATTTCTCCTACTTTGAAAACCGCACATCGGTCACGCTAGTTAAGTTTCAATTAAAGAAAGCTTTGCCTTTGCTCATCACTACAACCTTCTCAAAAGGAAGACTAGATTAATCAAATGCACAAAACTATGAAACAAGATTTAAGCAATTATGAACGTTGATATACGGTAATGAAACTTGGCCGGATGAAAATTCTCTGGAAAATTCTATCCATTAGACAGTGAAGGAATTAGTAAAGCCTCTTCAATCGAAGCCGATCTCAGGCGGAGGGAGTGGGATTTTCTCCCACCAGTTATTCCGTGTTGTTTAATCTGTGCACAATGCAAAACAGAACCAGAAACCAGCTCGTGGACACATACTTGTAGAGACATAACATCACACTAATTGTGTGATTTTGTCGGAAAACGTTCTCTCGAGTCTGGTGCTAAAAATGGATCGACTGGTACAGAATACTCCTAAATTATAACGAAAACGGGGAATATATTCTGCAATAAGGACATGCAAAACAGAACCGGAGACTGTCTACCGGGAAAAAATCTGACGACGTAACAAACAATTTATCAGCCAGTAATGGTACTAGAGGATACATGGTAATACCTACTGGCTTAAACTAACTGATGAATTAGTTAAGAAATATTTGGTTACGTTAATGACAGGAGAACTGTAAACAAATTAAATGAATTTGAGCTTTTGGTAAGTCAATTAGTGCTAATGTAGTTGGGCATGAAAAAATGTAGTTGGGCATGAGACATGAAAAATGTAGCGAGACAGTACAAAATATTTTGCTGTCTGTAATTGCCTAGACAGATAGGAATGATTTTATGATGAAAGCCTTGTGGATTAAATAAAAGCCCGAGGGATTCTGCAAGGCTTATGGGAAAAGAAGTTTCTCAGATGGCTGGTCTTAGTTGACAGACGGAATTTATTTTGTGAAGGTGGCGCTCATTTAAAGAGAGGAGATGTAAGGGTTTATGATAATGCCAGTGAGGAGTCATTCATTAAACGCTCAGGGGGGATACTGCTACTTTTAGGGGATCCCGAGGTTGCTGATTATAAGAAAATGGATTGGTCGAATCCGGCTTATATGTTACGTTTCTATATACCAGTCCTGGCAGTTTTAACTCTAAATTGTTCTCATTCGGATTAAGTAAGACTCCTCTCTGCAGTTGTGGTGTCAAGAAACTGTTGAGCACCTCGTTTTTCATTGCCCTCTGTATTTAAGACTGGACCTTCAATTTCTCACAAATGCATTCGATTGTTCTAAACTTCCAAGATTAGTTAACTGTGCTGAGCATTAGCTGCCTTCTCCACCTAAGCAAAAAAAGTTTAAACCGAGGAAAAGAATTCGTACTCCTGAGTTTCAGTAACCCCAGATCAACTCTATGGTACTACGCTGACAGTGGTAGAGAATGAAAAGGACCTGGGGGTAATTGTGCAAGCAGATATGAAGTTCTCTGAGCAGTGCAGACGAGCTGCAAGAGTAGCTCATGGTGTCTTGTCAATGATATACAGGAATTTTTCTAGCAGGGACAGGGATGTGATTATTCCCTTGTATAAGGCATTGGTCAGGCCACACCTTGAGTACTGTATACAGGTCTGGAGGCCTCATTTCAAGAAGGATGTAGAGCTGCTGGAACGAGTACAGAGAAGGGCAACAAGATTAGTGAATGGAACAAAGGGTTGCTCTTACGAAGAAAGAGCTTAAGTTTTGCAAATTACAGAGCCTGGAGACTAGGCATCGGCGAGGTGATCTGATAGGTGTATAAGGCTTTGAATGGCTTGAGCTTGCTCAATGCCGATGGGATTCTTCCTCTTGCTCAGAATAATCACCTGAGAGGGCATAAATTCAAATTGAGGAAGGACGGATGTCGGATAGATGTGCGGAAATTTGCCTTTAGCCAGCGGGCAGTTGGTTTGTGAAATAGACTCCCATCGCTTGTTGTTGAAGTTGATAGCCTAAACAAATGTAAGGCTCAGCTGGACAGGTATTTCGAACGAACGGAGGGGTGAAATGGGAGTAGTGGTTTTTTTTTTTTTTTTTTTTTGGCTGATGCTGAATAAGCTTGCTTTCTTGCATCATATGCCTCTACTAATGCTAAAAATACTAACTTAAATGTTAATTGAGATCCAGCTTTGTTATTTCTTAAAATTTTATATTTATGCCCCCTCGTTCTTGTCTCACCTATGACGTAAAAAAACAAAAAAAAACATCCTCAATCATTTTTTACTTAACCCCTTCAGCATCCTCAAATCAGATCTCCCCTTAAATGTTTTCTTCTTTCAAAGTAGACGTTTAACTGGAGATCTGATTGAGGTATATAAAATGCTGAAGGGTTGAGCAACCATCGAGATAACCTATTCCAGATTGTCATAATAAATTTCTTGCTGTTCAAAGCTAAATGCAAGTTATATTTAGCTAGTAGAAAATCTTTATTGCCACAACAATAACAGATATATTGCAACATGGCTACAAGGCGAAATGAGTAATTACAGACTTGTAACCTTGACTTCCGTTTCAGGAAAACAATGAAGTCAGTGTTACAGAAGTATTGCGGTATTCTCTTGACAGAAATACAGTATCTGGATACAAAAATTTAATTCTGACATCATATACTTAGACTTCAGTAAAGCTTTTAGCATCGAAAGACTACGTACAAATTGGAGCAGTGAGGCTTTGGGGAGAGTGTTACTGCTATGGATAAAAGGATGGTTGAGTAGCAGAAGAGTGTGGTTATTAATGGACACTGCTCTTCTTGGACTGTTATTAGTGGAATCCCTAAAATACAGTGCTGGGGTCCTTTGTTTACAATATTTATTAACGACATTAATGAAGACATTAAGTTTTATTGTCTAAGTTTGTAAATGATACCAAGATTAGCAGGGTGACAAGAATCAATGCGTACTACTGCAACAAGACAGAAAAATTGGTTGACATTGATAAAAGCAAGGTACGATATATGAACAGCAATAATCCCAGAATAACATAATAATTAGGTGGTCTCACTCTCGAAATGGTGGAAAACAAAAATAGACAAGGCGTCTAGGAGAGCTCATGGTATGATACATACAAGAATTTTACTAGTATGAAAAAGGAGGTTATCCTGTTGTATATGTTGTTATCGTAGTAGGATTTTTTAGGAAAGATTAAGGCCATATTGATCTGTATATACTGTCTGTAAAGTGCGTCCTTTGGTCGATTTTCTGTTTGCTGGACGTAAAACCGTAGTTTCCGGAATCAAAAACCATACTACCCTCGCTTAAGACCGACTAACTGAGCCACGTTGTGAAAAAAAGCCCATAAAACTTACTCATGTCATCGACGGGACTCTGGTCTTTTCCATCCGGTGTGAGGAAGACAATGATTTTACCAACTGTGTTACCCACGTGGGCTTCCTGTTGTATAAGGCATCGCCGCTTCTTGAATTGTGCGGAATACAGGCCTGGAAGCATATTTTAAGAAGGATATGGATCTGTTTGGAACGGATTCAGAGAAGATCAGCAAGGCTACTCAAGGACACAAAAGGGTACTCTTACCATAAACTTCGGTTCTGAAAATTGCAGCGCTTTGAGATTAGCGACTTGCGAGGAGATCTAATTGAAGTATTTAAGGTTTAAAACGTATGCAAACTACATGCTGATCGCATCCTTGCTCTTTCTCAGACACTCATAAGGGAGCAATAAATTTAAATTGAACAGAAGGATTTCAAGATAAATGCGAAAATTTGCTTTCAGCCAAAGAGTGATTGATTGTTGGAAGAAACTTCCATCTGGTGATGGAGGTGGGTCGTTTGATTACATTTAAGATAGAAAATCAAATTGTCCGAGGGTACGAACTGTGTAGATGAAAAATTGAGCCTTTGAAACGAATAAAGTTTTTTGGAAAACTTTGCTGGGGTTTTTTTTGTTCCACGAATTATCAAAAAAAAAAAAAAAAAAAAAAAATAGTTTAACAGTCCTACTCACGTTACTTATTTTTAAATTTGGTTACAGATTTTGTAAGTTACAACTTAATATTTATAGAGCTTTGGTATGGGTGATTTGGAGCGAATATCGTATCCCGTAACTAGTACAGTGTGCATGGTCGTGGAATTGTGGTAAATGAGTAGCTCGAAGGTTCTAATCACATGGATATATATTTTTATTTTTATTTTTTTGTTTTTAGTAAAATTTAATCTAATTTAAAACAAAATGTAATCTGTTTAAATATAATTTAAAACTCCACGACCATAATTATAGCGTAACGTTAACTTGATAGCCTACTATGTACTTGTTATTATTTCAGAAATCATGCCTCAGACTGGAGCAACAAATCAACTGGCTAAAAGTAGGGAATGCTGCGGATTAGGGGAGAACTGGAGGGGGGTTGTTTTCCTAAGAACCACGGCCTTACAAAATGTGCTACTTATGAGATGTTTGCGGATAACTGGAATGATACTACTAAGCCTAATTTCTTCACTCTTTACGCCGAACACAAGACATGAAATCAGTTCTGATTTTATGGGCGTTTATGAAAACTTGAATATGGTGGACGTCCTCGAAGGAATTAAAATTGGGCCAATCAAGTTCCCTTGCCAGAGCTTACAATTGTGCATCAGGCAACACAGTGGCAATCTCCAAGGCAGAATGAACTGGAGGTAGCTATTGTTAGTGACCGTTGCCAGGGAAACAGAAATATATTATGCAATATGATAGGTGGAATAGGACCAGGGTATTCCTGGACCAAAAGTAGGTGACGTTGGAGAGCAGATCCATGTGTGGCCAGTGCATATTGTGTCAATTTGGTGTAATAATCGCAGTGTAAAACAAAAATTGAGTAGGAGCGTGATATAAGCCTAATGACTGTGACGAGCTATACAGAGAAATAGTGGCCAGTAAATCTGAATGTGCTATAATGGGGAAAGTTTAATTTTTTAGATATTAATTGGAACTTGTGGTTTGGTCACTCACATACTAACAAGACTTTTGTGGATTTATTGGGCGACTGTTTTCTACAACAGCATGTTAGAGAGGCAACAAGCTGAAGCAATACGCTTGATATAGTTATCAGCAGTGATTCTTCAGGCATTAGGAATCTGCAGGTAAAAGACCCACTGGGTGGCAGTGATCACATTGTTGTGAGTAGGATTTACTTAACGACATAACTACTGTCCTTCGTGGTTCTGTCTCTCAGTTGGGTATAAACACCGTCCTTCCCATCCAGGTTGGAAAAGACCCGTGATGATAGCATCGTTTTTCCTCCTGGAAACTGGTTTTTCGATCAGCAAACAGCAAGTCGACCAAAGAACATACGAAATTTACAAACATTATATGCAGCGCAATATGGCATAAGTTGCTGATGCGCGTAAAACGGTACTATTACATTACTATTGTCAAAGGTAAAGGCTTTTACTTTCGTAAATGTGACTACAGTGCTCTCAGACAGTTTTAAAATTCTATGTAATGGGACCGACTGATGATGATACCAACAGGAAATTCTAAATGGGAAGAATTCAGAGAAATAATCGTAGAAGCTACTAGCCCTTTCCTACCAACAAAGAAATACTGTTCAAAGCTCAGACCTTCATGGATGCCAGATTAATTGATGAGACTTGTGGCAGAGAAGAAAAATGCATGAAATTCATGCATCTTATCAGTGATACATAGCCTATGATAGATATAAACTAGTCTGTAATCAGGTCACAAAGAAAGTTAGACAAGCAAAGGAACATTATAAGAAATCTCTGGCAATAAATGAAAAATTAAGCAGCAAAGGTTTCTTTATTTACATTAGACAAAGAAGGTTGTCTAATGTACATTAGACAATTAACATTGGACAAAGAAGGTTGAATTACATTGGTCCACTTGATGTCAATGGTTTAACTGTTGATGATCCTGCTCAGGTCGCTGAAAAATTAACAACTATTTTGCATCTACATTCACACCTGAGAAATTGTTTAGGAAAGAGGATGCCAGAAGTTTATCGAGGAGCTAAATGACTTTGCGATAACTGAAAGGAAAGTAGAGGAAAAATTGTTGAAGATGGACATAAAAATGGCACCTGGGGGTGGATGGAACCTATCTAATTATATTAAGGGAGGCAAGCAAACCCTTAGCGATAATTATGGGAGCATTCTTGGATTCAGGAGATGGTCCAATGGATAGGAAATGTGCAAGTGTATCTTAATTTACAACGGAGTGGGACAACAATTAGAGACCTCTTAGCTTAATTTCTGTTCCAGTTAAAAAAAATAAGGAATCACTGGTTAAAGTAAACCAGGTCCATGAAGACAGGAATTCAAATATACTGCAGTCCCAATATGGATTTTTGCCCTAGTGGGTAGCATTAGTAAAGGCAATCGATGCAAGAAAGCAAGCTTATGCAGCATCATCAAAAAAAAAAAAAAAAAAAAAAAACCGCTCCCATTTCACCCCTCCTTCGTTCCAAATACCTGTCCAGTTCATCTTTAAGTTTATTTAGGCTATTAACTTCCACAACAAAAGATGGAATTCTGTTCCACCAATCAACTACCCTCTGGCTAAAGGCAAATTTCCGCACATCTATTCTACAAGTCTTTCCTCAATTTGAATTTGTCCCCTCAGGTTCTTAATCTGAGCAAGAGGAAGAATCCCATCGGCATTCAGCTTGCTCAACCCATTCAAGGCCTTATACACCTCAATCAGATCACCTCGCAGGTGCTTACTCCCCAGGCGCTGCAAATTTGCAGCATTTAACCTTTCCATTCACTAATCTTATTGCCTTTTCTTTACTCGTTCCAGCAGCTTTACATCAGTCCTAAAATGAGGCCTCCAGACCTGTACACAGTACTCTAGGTGTGGCCTGACCATTGCCTTGTATAACGGAATAATCACCTCCCTGTCCTGCTAGCAAAATTCTTATATATCATTGACAAGACTCCATGACCTGCCCAGGCAGCCCGTCTACACTGTCAACGAACTTCAAATTTGACTGCACAATTACCCCCCCCCCCAGGTCTTTCCGCTTTCCACTTCCTTGAGAGTAGTACCACACAATTGGTACATTCCTCTTGGGTTATTGCTACCCATATGCAGTACTTTGCATTTGTCAGTGTTAAACTTCAGTTGCCACTTCTCAGCCCATTTGCCTAACTTTTTTAGATCCTGTTGCAATAGCATACTGTCATCAACAACCCTGTCAACCTTTATATCATCTGTAAAATTGAACTTTAAGCCTGTAATATCATCATCAATATCATTGATAAATATAAAAAACAACAGTGGGCCGAATAAAGAACCCTGGGGAACTCCACTAATAACATTTGTCCACGAAGAGCAGTGTCCAATGATTGCCACTCTGTCGTCTCCCACTCAACCACGCCTTTATCCATAGTAGCAACCTACCATTTATGCCACAAGTCTCCAATTTGTACGGCAGTCTTCCATGTGCAACAGTATCAAAAGCTTTCCTGAAATCCAAGTATATGATATCAAAATTATTTTTGGCATTCAGTTCCTTTGTGACCACATCATAGTATCCAATCAAATTCGTCAGACAACCCCCCCTTCCCCCATGCTGTGTGTTAACTATTACTGAAGTTTTGTCTAGATGATCCTGCAATGCTTCTTTAACCAGTGATTCCATTATTTTTCCCGGAACAAGTTCAACTAACAGGTCTATGGTTAGTTGTGTCACCTTTTGAACCCCCTTTGTGAATTGGTGATATATTTGCACACCTCCAGTCCATGTGGACCTTCCCCGACTCCAAGGAAGCTCTCATAATTATGGCTAAGGGTTTGCTTACTTCCTTTGCTGCCCCCTTTAACATAACTGGATAGATCCCGTCCACCCCAGGTGCCTTCCGTTTAACTTCAACAATTTCTCCTCCACTTCGCTCTGTTGTTACAAAATCACTTAGCCCCCTGATAGAGTTTGATAAACTTCTGGCATTCTCCTCCCTGAATAACTCCTCATTCACTTTATCAGCTACCCTAGCATGATCATCAATAGTAAACCCATTATGTTAAGTGCTCCAATCTGATTCATTCCTTTCCTTCTAGAGTTTCCATAAGTAAAGAACTCTTTGCTGTTTTTCTTTGCATCCTTTGCCAAAGATTTCTCGTAATCTGCCTTCGCCTGCCTAACCTCCTTTGTAAACCGATTACAGACTAACTTATATCTGCCATAGGCTTCTGTGTCACCTTATATCTGCCATAGGTTTCTTGTGATACTTTATATGCATTCTATACATTTTTCTTCTCCGCCACGAGCCTCATTAATCCATCTGACATCCATTTAGGCCTAAAACTTGAACAGTATTTCTTAGTCGGAATGTAAAGCCTCGTAGTCTCCAAAATTAAGTCCCTGAAGGTTTCCCATTTAGAATTCAACGTTGGTAACATCATCAGTTGATTCCAGTGTACAGAATTTAAAAAAAAAAAAAAATTGTCTGAGACCACTGTAGTCACCTTTACGAAAGCAAAAGTCCTTCCCTTTAGCCTTGATGGTAGTTACATCTTTAAGTAATTCCCACATCAGTACATTGCGATCACTGTCACCCATTGGTTCCTTTATCTGCAAATTCTTAATGCATGAATAATCACTGCTGCTAATCAGATCAAGAGTATTAATCCCTCTGGTAGCCTCCCGAACATGTTGCTGTAGAAAACATGTCATCCAATAAATCCACAAAAGCCTTGCTAGTGTGTGAGTGACCAACCCACAAGTTCCAGTTAATATCTGGAAAGTTAAAATCCCCCTTATAAGGCATAGCTGGTACGATCGCCGTCCTCCCCACACCGGGTGGAAAACACCAGAGTTCGAATTCTGTCGATGTCGAGAGGAATTTGAGTTTTTCACAACGTGGCAGAGTTAGTCTGTCTCAGGCGAATATAGCACGGTTTTTCTCCCGGAAACTCAGGTTTTTCCTCCAGCAAACAGAAAATGAACCATAGAACACGCGCAATTTACAGACAATATACACGGAGCAATATGGCTTGAGTCGCTGATGCCCTAAAACCAATACAACATGGATTTGTTACTGGGTGATCCTGTCTGGCAAATCTGATTGGATACTGTGATGCAGTAACAAAGGAACTGCATGCAAAAAAAATAAATTTTGATAATTTATGTTTGGGTTTCAGGAAAGCTTTTGATACTATTTTGATACAAAAGATGGCTGTGCAAATGGGAACAGTGTAACATTAAGGGAAAGTTACTGGTATGTGTAAAGGTATGGTTGAGTGGGAAAGGAAAAAGTAGGCTTATTAATTGACGCTGTTCATCTTTGACTGATGTGAACAGTGCAGTGCCCCAGGGTTTTGTGATGTGTTCATTGTTGTTTTCTATATTTATTAATGATACTGATGAAGGCATTTCAGGCTTAATATAAGTTGCAGATGATATAAAATTTTGGCAGGGTGATTAATGACAGTGATAAAGGCAAGCTACTGCAACAAGATCGAGAAAAATTAGGTATATGAGCTGAGATATAGCAATTTGACAAATGAAAGGTACTACATATGGGTAGCTGTAATTCCAAATTAAAGTACCAACTGAGTGATAGTGCACTCAGAACAGTGAAAAAAAAATGTAAAAGAGATAATTGTGCAATCAGATATGCAGTTCTGTCAGAAGCGCAGATAGTTTGCCAGGACAGCACATGGTGTTTTTTCAATGATATCCAGAAACTTTGCTAGTAGGGATAAGGAGGTGATTATCCAATTATACAAGGCAATAGTTAGGCCCATCTTGAGTATGCATACAGGTCTGGTGGTCTCATTTTAGGAAATGTAGATCTGCTGGAAGGAGTGGAGGGAAAGGTGACGAGACTGATGAAGGGAACAAAAGGGTGGTCTTACCAAGGAATGATTCAGTTCTGCAAAATGCAGCATCTGGACGGTAGGTACCTGCCTAGAAGGTATGATTGAGGTGTTTAAGGCCTTGAATGGATTGGTTGCGCTCAGTGCTGACGATATGCTTCCTCTTGCTCAGAATACACATATGAGGGGCATCCATTCAAATTGAGGAAGGATGTTTGCAGGATATACGTGTAGAAGCTTGCCTTCAGCCAGTGAGTGGTTTTTTTGTTGAAACAAACTTCCATCTGTTTTGTTTCAAGTGGGTAATTTTAATTAATTCAATGAAGAACTAGACAAATTATTGGAGGGAATGGACAGGTGATGTTGAATTTTTTTTTTTTTTGTCTGATGCTTTATAACAATGCTTTCTCGAAATCAATCATTTGCCACTACTAATACTATTAATATTTAGAAAAATTATTAGCAGGGATGAAGAGACAAATGTGATACATATTATTTATATATATATATATATATATATATATATATATATATATATATATATATATATATATATATATATATATATATATATATAGTAGATATGGCAAATAGTTAACAGTTGAAAGGTAAAATATTCAATTGTGAAGGTGATGCAAACAGTGGAAACTATAGCAAAAACCAAAAAATCAAAGACCTAATAAAGGTGAGAAGAGCTGATTAATGCCATCAATGTCTAGATAAAACATTCCATCAGTCTTAATAACTATGAACATAGTATGAACGAGTAGGTGGTAACTAAGGGATGTGATATCAATCCTAGCTGACTTTGGTCCATGGTATAACCTAGTAGGGAAACATATAATTGTTATAGGCAAAATAAAACAAATAAATAAGGATAATTACTAAATTCCCATGTCAAGCCAATTGCAGTATAGATTGGTGGATACACATTACAAAGGACTTTATCGAGGGCTAACCCTTGCAATGTGTTTACCTACAATTAGCGAGCTATCAGTTTCTGTTGTCCTCTGCTTGTTATACCTGATGAATCATAAGGTATCATAAGGATATATAATTCGTTAAGATATACTAGATTATAGTATGAGATATTTAGATAAGGTGGGGGGGGGAAACAATTTTAAGGTGGTTAACAAGCTAGATGACTTTAGCCCGACCGATAGCCCAGACCATGAAAACAATGTAAAAACCAAATAATGGTGATAGTAGAGAACCAATAATGCTTTATAAACTTGTTATTTGATGATAAAAGATAGTCAGCTATGCTAAAGAAAGGAGAACGGAAACAAGGTTATAGGAAGGTGATAGTACCTCAATCCATATATATATATATCTATATATATACACCCCAATCTATATATATATATATTTTTTTTTTTTTTTTTTTTTTTGTGTGTGATACTGTATAAGGCAGGTTTCTTTGTATCATTTGTCTCTATTAATACTGATATACTTGACTGTGATATAGTAAGGGATGTAACATTTATAATTAAAGAACAGCTCTTCATTTTGTGTGCACAGCGGATTGTTCATTAATTATATGAATGAATTCTAAAGTATCCCAAATTGTAAACATTCTGAAACGCTGAGGTCTAGAAGGTAAGCTTAGTGACAAGTTTTCTTTCTAAAAACAAAAGCACCAAGAAAAAGCCATGTCGCTTGGTAACTAGAAGTTAATAAGGCCAGGTTCAACTTCTAGACGAAAGTCAGTGGTGAAACACGTTGCCTTTTTGGCATACAGACCAAGACTGTGAAAGAAATCAAAACTTGCCGCATTTGCCATTAATGTTTTTTTTTTTTTTTTTTTTAATTCATATTAATGATAGCAGTTTATTTATTTTTTCCAGCGGGGAACACGTAGATATACCTAAAACACGTAATTATTTTGCTGGTGTTCCGGTACAGTAATCTTATGAACATAAGATTATGTTCAACATAATCTTATGTTGAACATAATCTATTTAAAAACATAATTTAGAACGTAAGATTACGTTCAACATAAGCAGATAATTACATCCAGAGATTTTTTTGTGCGTGTCATTTACAATTGTAGACTTGCAACCAATTCAATCGAGTGTGCAGTCTTAAGAGTTTGGGAGAAGGGAATACCCGGCTGTATAGCGCAATGATTAAATAGTAACTACAAGCAATTATTAAAATGATAATTCTTTCTTTGCTGCCATTTATTTACTAGTGTGTATTTCTCAATGTGAAATAAACACTGTAATGTAATATTATTCTGTTAATGCAACAATAGAATGATAAAATTCCCATATTTTAAGGCAACCCTCGGCAGCACTGCATTGGCAGTGCTGCCGAGGGTTGCCTTAAAATATGGATCCCAAGGTCAGTAATAATGATTAGACAATCGTCTTTCTGTCTACACAAAGAGAAACCACCTCTGACAAGCTAATAACACACAGAGAGAGATATAAGTAACATGTAAAAAAAAAAAAATGTTTCTAGCAAAGCACGTGTGTACAATTTTTATTGTCATTTCGTCATCACATATTCAGTACATATTGAGCATTATAAAGCATTCCATTATTAAGCAGCACACTAAAATACGTTGCCAACAATTTGAAAAGATTGAAATTTTCTTTCGTTCTTCATTTTCCTTCGAAATTTTTTTGAAAACAGTTTTTAGGAATTATGTCAGTTGCGAGAGCATCAACAGAAATATTTTAGGTGATGGTAACAAAAGAGTGGGCGTGCATAAAAGGGATACAGTGGGTGCGAAGTAGCCGCTGTACCTATGACTCGACACAAAATGGGATCCCTAAACCGAAGATTCCAACCATTTCACGGGCTTGGTGGTGGTGTGGGGAGAGATTCATCCGGTTGCATGTGCAACCAATATAGCTGCGAGGCCTCGCGGAATAAAATTTGTACTGTACTTTGCATTTATTTTTAATTTAACTTTGATTTTATTCTGCATTAAAAAAAAAAAAATTTTTTTTTGCTTCATTTCTACTACCATATATTTCTTTAAAACACTAAGTTATAATAAAAGTTCAAAATACCTCATTCATCAATTTGTAATGGAGTACAGTCAAACGAGAAGAACTTAAAAATATTACATCGGGTCGCTTAGAGAATCGTGCCGTCTGTGTTCCCAAAATCAATTGGGAAATCACCCAGAAATTGCTGAATACAATTTAACATTATTATTTATTTTTTTTAAACTAAAATTGAGGAACAGTAAGAAAGGGTTAGTTTGGTGTTTTCTGGCTCGTCGGCATCTAAGGTCAAAGTATCAAGTCCAAGGTCAATAGGAAAGAGAAGGGATGTTCTGGTCCGCTCTCCTCTCCTGCCACCCTAATCTGTCTACTACTGATTATAAGAAAATATTGTGCTTATTGACTGTACGCACAACTAGTATAAATCGGTCTCAGACAGCTTGATAGGGATAAAATATGCTTGTTTCCGAGAATATTACTTTAGGCTTGGCCCTGCCCGTTTGAAGTAATCTAAAATCCGAGGGGGGGAGCGGTAATGAACAAGCGAGTTCTCTTAAGATACCCATATCAGTGACATCGATATGCACGTGTTCACATGAACCCGAATATTTCTTTATTTACATACTTAATCTACTTATAGGCGTGATCGTAGTCACTGAACTTGACTAAAGGCCAGGCTGATATGGATCATAATAACTGTAGTCAGCAATAACAGAAATGGGGCTTTGCAACAGTGTACCGTGTAAACTTGTTTGTCGCTGTTCTTGTGGTTTCCCCCCCCCCCTGCTGCCCTGCACAGGAAACATCCTTTCCTTTTTCCAGAATTTCAAATAACAAAATACGTCTTCCGAATGCATTTATTATTTGTCCTCCGCCCCACCACCACCAATGATAAACGCTATATCATTGAACAGCAAAATGACCAATTTTCTTCTCCAACACTGACAGCAGATATGCCACTATACCGTACATAACTCACAGTTGATTAGAATATTGTTTACAAACATGGAATGAAACCCCGATTCCAAATCGGAATTCTCCAACGGATGGTAGGTGGTACAATATCTGTTCCGCCACAAAAGGCAGCATAAATAGTAGGGTCCATGTAAGCTCTACTAATATCATAATTTGCAAATAAATAAATTTGCCCTTTTCATACTTTGAGTCAATATAAGTGACACATAGGGTCAAAGAGTTTACAAGATAGGGAATGGAAGAACACTACTGTATTTTGTGATACACACACGTGGATTCGAATACACGCAATGAGTAGAAGTCGAAGGTTTACATGCACAGGAGTTGGGTATGCATCCAACCAGTCTTGGAAGATTGTTAACTTGTCGACAATCTTCCAAGGTTCTTATGTGTTGGTTAATTATTTTGTGGGGTTCAAGTACTAGTTTTATCCTGATGTGAAGCTGCGGTGCCATCAGTGAATTTTTTTTAAATGAGAGAGAAATCGCGGTTAACAAACAGGTTTAATAATAACAACATCAACGTGTATAAGGAAATTATCTTCTACTATTTTACAAATATGAATGGCGCTTTTTTTGAAATTTACTTTGGAGACATTCGTTTCGAAATAAAATAAACATAAGCCAAGGACAGGTCAAGCCTTTTCAGTACCCAGATGCAAACAAGAAATTGCTAACCCTTCTTATTATATGAAGATTCATTTTCTCCGCCGTTTCCTCCCTACGTAAAAAAAAAAAAATCATCAATATTCATTTCACAACTCCTAAGAGCTGCCGCCTGGATGTGTTAGGACTGTTTTAAGGCGGAAAACTTAAAACAGTTACACTCTTTGCAGCAACTTTGGCAGTGTTTCCTTGCTTTTAGTGATTGAAGCGCCTCTTGAGACTGGAGCCACTTTGGCAAAACTTGCCAAAGTGGCTTCAGTGTCAAGAGGCACTCCTGAATGGCGATTCTTAAACGACTCCCGAGTTTAAAGACTGGTAATCGTTCTGCACCCCGGCCATCAATCGTCCATAACGTCGATCTTCTTTAAGTATATATCCATTTATTGCCAAAATTGTCTCATCCATAAACATCCAGCTGGCTAGGAGAGAATAACAACATTTCCAATGATAGGATTATCTTTTACAAGGTTACATTTATGTACATATCCATTATCGACATAGATATGGTTACTTCAAGCGTTTTCAAGCTTTAAAACGAACAAAAGCATAGAAAACAAAGTAACAAAATAACATAGGGAAAGTAAAGGCCTGACGTAGCCCAGTGGTTAGGAGCGAGAAGCCCTAGCACGCGTTCCTTGAGTGGACCGAGGTTTAAGCCCGTGGCTACTAAATACGATAAATATTTGTATTGAGGATTTATTGTAAAGTCTACTGGTTGGAGTATAAATAGAAAATTTTAGTACAGACAGAATAGAAAAACTGTTCTCTATTTTAAAATGAAAAATATTTAGTGATAGCGGACAGTAATATCAGAGTCCTAGTTAATTAGCTTTCAGGACTGCATTTTTTCTTCTATGTCTTTGGATCGACCTTCTTCCTGACGCAGTGAAGTTCTCACAGCGAGGTGGAGGGGCGCGCCTCGTTTCCTGGCAACCACATATCACAACTGGATCATTGGGTATGTTTTTCTTAGGATTTATGTTATGTACGATTTCTTAATAGAGAATTTTACTGGATCTATGCCCAAAAGTTTAAGTACTCCATTGTGTTTGCAGGGAGTATATTCCGTAGGCTGGCTAGGTTGTTGAAATTGTATCGGAGTAGCGTGTATGGGTTGGTGCAATTTCTTCCAGCTATTCTTGGACTCGGGACGATGTTCACATGAGCATGAATTTGCTCAGTGAGGCGTTGTGATCGCAAACGGATGTTCCGCGATGCGATTTGCTGCTTCTAGGGGTAATTTTTAAGTTCGTAATATGAATTGTTTTACAGATGGTAAGGAGCTTTGCTAGCTACTCTGTTCGTCCACATGAGGAGCCAGCATTCAAGAGCTATAAACTTGCTTTGATATGACCAAAGAAGCAGATGACCAAATCACCGACTCGTGCAAACAGATTTGAGCAAGATATTTCTATATAAAAGATTACGTCAGCTTAGGATTTATTATTCCCACCAGCTCTTGCCTCATTGCCCTGACGGTTGCGTGCGTTTTAGATCTAATGTTGGCAAAGTTATCCCGGAAATGAAGTCACTCAGGTATGTTTGTATGGGAACTAACGGTTTTTATTCACGATCCATCACAAAAACTATAATTTCATTCTCTATCTTCTTCTTGTGTATGTGATTTTGAGCTGTTTCGACGAATTTAGCTCCAAACCGATGTCGCCCAGTTATTCGTCGATTTGTTGCATTTGGAGATTGAGTTGCTGATTAATCAAAGGTGCGCACCCTGGTTCTTTTGAGGTGATGAATAATTTCAGATCGGCTGCATACGACATTTAGTCCGGGTTTTAAACCAGGAATGGCGGAAAAGAGTTGCTGACAAGATCCCTCCCTCCGATATGCCTCAGGTAGTGTTGAAATTGCATTTATATTTTGCTTAGAGATGTCGGTCATTTGAGCTGTTTGGAGTGAAGTAAAACTACCGGCCTATCTGGCTCCTCAATCGATTGTCTTTCCATTACATCACTACTGTAAATGTCTGAATTCTGACTATTACTATTCTGACCGAATAAATGTTTATTTAGTCTCCAAAGCGTATAAAATGGTAAAGGTAAACTGCAGCCATTATCAACCCACTCCAGGATGGAAGCTTCCTCAACAATTCATGCTGAGGGAAATGGACCATAATCTGCCACGCTAGTCCAGTGCGGGTTGGCAGATCGACCATATTTTAACAGTCAGGGGCCTGAACCCCGGTCTAACTCAAAGAGCGTGTGCTCCTGCACACTCGCTCCTGACTATGTTATAAATAAACAAACAAGTATTACCATTCAGTTTAACGAAGCTGCTGGTTATAATAAATTTCTCTGACTATTGCTGAAAAGGGATAATTTGCTAATTGTTTCTGGTAAAATGACTCAGGTGGATAATCGAAGTTTATTTAGAGAGCGAGGAGGGGGAATTTATCATTAAATTTTCAATGATTTATATTTCACTTCAGTTGATGTGTTAATTTAGTGTGACTCTACTCCAGGGTATTCTAATGCCCCGGAGTAGAATCACACTCAGGTAATTAAGTTCTACTTGAAATTTCGTAAATAGATGTGTCGATCTTTCTTCCTAATATGATTAATGGTATGATATTTTGCTAAGGAATATCTCAGTGTTGGATTAATTAATAAATTAAAAACATCTGCCACTACAGTGATGTATTAAACATGAGTTGCTATAATTAAAAGAACCTGCAAAAATTATGCCATTTATTTTTGCCTCCAGACCACCGCATGGTAATTGGTGGTTTGTTCCTTTGACTTAAGCGGTGTTTTCTCTCCATTCTTTTCCTCTTTGATAAACGTCTTGTGTGCGTTTCATGTTCCTGGCATCACATTGGTGCGGCATGACTGTGGCGCTTTAATGTCCTGGTGTTATCGTGACCTTGAATTTATGTTTCCGAAACACCGCGATGGAGCTACCAAACAATCGAATGCAGCGTTCGCTGTGCTAGGTGGGCACCACAGACGCTGGTACGTGCGGAGCTTTAACAACCTTTACATCAATAAGCTGACCTAAAGCAACGTCGGTTAATGCCATATTGCGGGAACCTTACCTGACGACAACCGATCGATACATGACGTTCGGCGTATTTCGCATGCAACGTTCTTTACAAACAACACTATTTAGGGAACCCACGAGGGAGTAGAAAGCATCGAGGCACGCCTTTACAGCATGCTAAGTATCAGGGCGGAACTGAGAAAGAGAAGCTATCATTTACATGACATTATCGGTTACATGACCTTGGCACATGGGGTTAAGGCAACTGCACCTTCTGATGACCAATGCCACATTCAAATCCTTTAGTAGAGCTTGTGAACAACGAGTCCCCCCCCCCGCAGATCCATGAAGGTGTATGCGTTTAACTTCAGCTGAAGTTGTTGGTGGTTCTAAGGCGCATCAGCAACTTACGCTATATTGTGCATTTTATGTATACAACTATGTATTCACGGATATATTCGTAGGCTGTGCGGGCTGAAAAACCCTGAATGGGTAAAAAAAAAAAAAGAAAAAAAAAACCTACCCCCTTTGTCAAAGATCGACTAACAGCAGTCCCAATTGAAGACTAGAAATCCCCTTCGTCGCCGACTGGAATCGAACCCATAACTCAAACGACTGACAAAGTGACCAAACAATCGAATGCAGCGTTCGCTGCATTCGATTGTTTGGTCACTATTGTATATTTGGATATAGTATTTGACCAAAATACTATATCTAGCTCAAGCACACTTCACTTATTTTTTTTTAAATCGAATGGGGCAAAAGTAGAACCAGGAAGTAGAACTTGCCCAAATGTATTCAGAGAATTAAGCGTCGAAACCGAATGAAGAGAATATAAATAAAACCGCTCACTTAGCCATTCTTAATTAGCATTCGCTTCTGAAATTATCAGAAGAAATGCGATGAACATTAAAAGGTTAATACGCAACGACCGGAATGACTAAAATTAGAACCGATCATAATGAAATAGACGACAGCGGCTTCCGTTATTATAGAGGAGTAGTTGCCAAATAAAGTGGGGTTAATACGAGGGTGCGGTGGGGAGTTTTGAGTGTAAGTGTGTGCGCATGGATTACTCTGCTGCACTTTTGAGCATTCAGCAGAGATCACGTAATGGAGACGAAAAAATTGCTGTGGTACTGCATCTCATATTAGCTGTAAGGTGAATTTAGATATGAATATTTTTTTCTGTCTGGTTTCTTCTTTATATTACTCACCGATATATCAAAACACTGCTGAATGCTTCTCATTTCAGCTCCTTTTAAGATAAAAAAAGGAGTTTAACGTAGAGCAGTCCAAAGTGAACATCACGGTAGCTTGGTTTATCGAGTCGTGTCTTAAAGGGTGTTGCCTTTTTAGTGTGCTGGAGCGGGGGAGAGCTACTTGATAAATTTTTGGGGCTTATCCGAGGCTCTTGGCTACTTTTAACGGCGATGAAATTCTTCTCGAACGAGCCCCTTGTTAACAACTGGCAGCACATCTCTGCTGTAGACATTTTTGCGTCATACCAGCATTGTTTTCACTCTAGTTCCTTTTATTGAGAGCCAGATGAGCTCTGGATATGTTTCTCTTTGAAAGATAATGATAATCGATTTAAGATTACCTTAGTTAAGCTCGTGTTTACTGCTGCACTGGAAAAGCTTCCTTTTGATAGAAAGCACCCTTTCTATCAAAAATGAATATGTAAGCCATTTATTAAACGATAGTTTTAATTTCCGAATTCTGTTTTGATAAAACAGGATCCCCATCATTCAGTTGAAATGAGTCTGAAAGAATTTCACACAGGGCAGAATTTTATTTTTATTTATTTTTTTCTGAAAAATGTCTTAAAAGTTGTGGCCGAGAGATTGCCTCGTGTATCGCTCGAATTTTATTTTTATAAAAATTGCCGCTTCAATTACTAATGTATTCTCTTGTTATTGCCCAATGGTGTTTACTACCATGATAATTGAAAAAAAAAAGAAAAAGTTTGCTCGTGTGTGAGATACACATCTAACATTTCCCATATGAGAGATACAAGTCACTTGGATCAAAACAGCAAAAAAAATAAAGAGTCAATTCATCACTCGTCAAAGGGTAAAGTCCCCCTACTCAGACTGTGTCAGGCATGCGCTCTGTAAGCACCCTGCGAGAAAAACTTGCTAATCGCAGATGATGTAATTTCACAACATTGAAACTACAAGTATTGCCAAGTGAAAGATGATTCTTTCAGTTGGCCGACTACATTGAGATAGTTTGACTGATTGTACGAGGATGGCTTGAAAAGTAATGTCAAATTATCGTCCATCTTTTGATGGAATAAATAAAGCAGAAAAACGAAAGCGGATTTGTAGATAGTTTTATAAATATCCTTAATTATCATTTTTCCGCATACTTTTTATACGTTTTTGTATGTATTTTGACTGTTTTCATTTTTTGTACACTGGGTGATCACTAAATTATGACCATCTGCCTAATACGGTGTTGTTGAGGTCTGCACCTGATAGCACAAATCATAATCGGGCTCGGGCTGGACCGAGTAGCACGGATAACATTCGAGTTCGGGTGCGGTTGGGTACTACTTGAATTGAAATTATGAAAATGTTAGGCTTTCTCGAGCAATTTGTATCAGCAAGAAAAAGTTATTTGTATCAGCAGGTAACTCGTGATAAAGAAAGCATAGAACAGAAAGTTATTTGGCACTGTTTGTGTTACAATCGAGGACTAGGAATACCCGACTGGTACTGGAGAAAGGGGACGTCCCGTATTATTATAAGCGGACTATTCAACACGGATAGATAAAACGCGTGTTGAAATGTGAACGAAATGGGGAATTGTTTTCGCAGTGAAATGCAATCACGTTAAACTGCCTTGGCCATGAAATGAAAGTATAAGGACAGAAAAAAAAACATAGCGTGGTAGTAAAGGCTTTCTTTCCCATTAATTACATTGTTTTGTTGTTGTTGTGTTTTTAGAAGCATTAGCCACAAAGGCAATATTGCTCCGTTTGACCTGTTCGACACCATTCCTTGTATACCTTTACTACAGTGGACCGTAAGCAACCGACAAGATGTGCCGTTTCCGATATGGAAGCACCAGACGCAGGAGTTCCCACAATCATGCCCTTTTGAAATTCCATGATATCTTTGCTGCGTCCCATAACTGCTACTTGATCACTCTTGACTTGAATGATCAGATCCAAATTACCACTGCTCTAGCGTAGGAAACTGTTCGGTTTTTTACACAGCGAGTATGCGGCATACGGATGGGGGGGGGTCATAATTCAGTGATCTCTGAGTGTATAATTCAGAACTGTTTTACCTAATTTTTACTAATTTACTTATTATAATCTATTATATGGTCATTGTGTACTTATTATGTGGCTAAGGCCACCGTAGCCGAGTGGTCAGAGCGGGAGTGCGAGTGGCACACGCTCTTTGAGTAGACCGGGGTTCAAGCCCCTGACTGCTAAATACGGTCGATCTGCCAACCCGCACTGGACCAGCGTGGCAGATTATGGTCCATTTCCCTCAGCATGAATTGTTGAGGAGGCTTCCATCCTGCAGTGGGTTGATAATGGCTGCAATTTACTTTTTTTTTTTTACTTATGTGGCTAAACGGAATATGCCAAAATGGATGACAGGTAAGAATAACAGTTTGAGCAAAATAAACAAGCATGGTACACTTAGAATCACTTGATTCCGATTTCTATGAGAACTATAAGAAAATATGTAACAAAGAAACTGATTGGGTAAGATGGGCGAAAGCTGATTATGAGAAAATCACTAGCAAAAAAAGAGCAAAGAACTTTCTTTTCTCCCATGTAAATTCGAGAAAGAAGAGTAAATCCAATACGTCCCTTAATTGGTTATTACAATGGAAGGTATACAGAAAGCGTAGCAGAAATGGCAGATGACTTGAACAGATACTTAATCGATATTTACAGTCTAATGAAAGCTCGAAATTCCAGGGAAAGTTAAGAATCGAGACTGCTCTAAAATGAATGATATAACAATCTCAAGCGTTAGTTAGAAAAAGCAGTGAGATTAAAGCAAGGCAAGGCTATAGGGAGGGGAAGATAATGATATAAATATTCAGTTGTAATTTAAAAGCTTCATGTGAGTAGTACATGAAATCGTATTGGAAATTAATAAGTGGCTTATTGGACTCCGGGAAGATTCCCTTGAATTGGAGAACTGTTAATCTCCCTAATCCACAAAATTGGTTTTAAAGAGGAGGTAGGGGCCAATAGGTTAGTGAATTTGATTTTGGTAGGGAAGATCATGGAGTCAATGGTTAAGGACACGACTCAGGACCATATTGAAAAGAGTGGTGTTTTGAATAGACGGATTAGTAAGGGTTTAGAAACCAATCTGCTAAATTACTATGATGTAGTCATCAAATAGATGGACTCTGGTAAGAATTTTTACATTATATATTTGGACTTTAATGAAGCTTTTATAGAGTTACTGGTAAGATACTACGTTGGATTGCATGCTACCTAAAAGATAAGCGGCAAAGGATTATCACAAATGGATCCCACAGTTACAAGGATAACTAGTAGAGGCCTCTCCGGCAATCGCTGTTAGGTTCCCTTCTGTTTCTAATTTTCACAAATGATACTGGTGAAAATATCCACAGTAAGCTGTCAAAGGTTGCTGTTGATTTGAAGATGGGAAGTTTGGTTCAATTCGAGCCAGGTCCAGTTGCTTCAAAAGTGGCATATATGGTCTGAAAAATGGAAACTACAGTTTAATGCTTCGAAATGCAAGGTAATGCCTTTGGGGACCAGATGTGGTTATGCATTTGCGCTGTAAGATGTAAAATCTTACAAATATATTATTTTATAGAAAAGTGAGATTTATTTAAAGTAAAACTTATAATATGGCAATATGGGGGAGCGAACCTTACAAGTCAAGAATATTACTAAGGTCACTTCGCAAGGGTTTAAATTAGACAACGTCTATACAAGGGGAGCGGTAAGTGAAAAGCTATTAGCAACCTAGGTACACTTCGACTCCCAGCTCACACAGACAAACCAAACAATAGAAACGTGTAGCAACTGCTATTAGTAGAAGGTGTTAACTCTGGAAAACAATGGCGCGGTGGACCATGTGCTGTCGGGACATTTCTTTAATCGGTGACATCTGGAGAAGAGACAGGTAGTAAATACGGAACAAATGCTGGGAATTAGATTTAAGATTGGCGTCTGGCTGTCGGTGATGGCAAGTTTTATAGATCGTGGGCAATTAGTCTGCTAAAGTATAACTACAAGCGGCTGACTTCAAAAGGTACAGACAGCCTGAGAAATTTTACAAACTTCTTAAAATAAGAAGTTAGATTGAGCAATAAGGAATCAGCTTGAGAAAATAAAAACGGGCAAATAAGAAGAGAGTGAAAGTTGATAAAATGAGAAAGATTGGTTAAGACTGAGAACTAGGGCAGACATGACATATGGAGGCGGTACAGAAATTGAGATGAACAAAGAGAGAACCGGAGTGAAAAAGGGTGAGTCTGTGAGGTTTCTTTTTTGAGAAGGTGTTTTTTAAAAAGGTGGAGAGACAAAAACAAAAGAAAAAGTAAAAGAATGGAGTGATAGAAATCAGCGAATGCGTAAGTGCTTAGGAAAGGAGGAAGTCCCTTTTGATGAAGGCATCGAGTTCTGATGTCGCAGACAGTAGGAAGCAGATCCTGTATCGAGGCTAACAGGTGGTGAGGGCAAAGTGCTAGCCCGCTTAGACGGAACGAAGCCTAAAAATTAGTAACTCAATGAGAAGGAAGGAAGCAGTGAATGGAAGGTAGCCTGAATAAAGTGGAGAAAGGACGCCAGACCCATGCAGCCAAGAGTTCCTGATAATTATCTGTAGCAGATTCAGGTGAAGCAGATCCTCAGAGAGCCAAAAATGGAAGGTTGAAACCGCCCCGGAAAGCAAAGGTACCTGGAAAAAGATAGAAGTAGGTGAGATAGATGTTAAGTACTGTAAGTTAACAAGGACTGCTAGTGAAACAGTATAGAGTTTAATTAATAAAAAAAAAAGGGGCAACACTAGAAGTAAAATGATAGATAAATTATCTCCGAAATAAATTATATATATACTAACATAGTTATGTTTAAAAAAAGGTTATTGTAAAATGCAAGAGAAACGAAGGATGAGTAATAGATTAAATTGTTGTCCAAATGATTATAATGTGTTAGAAGGGTAGTAAGGTTTATATAAGAAACTTTGAATATGTTTTAGGGATAGATAATTGAATATAGTGTTTGTATTGATGAAGAATTGTTGGTTCATCTGAAGGACTAATAACAAATAGAGACTTTAGGAAAGTTAAGATTGGTCTTCAGTGTATTGTAACAGAATGGTGAGAACACAGAATATAATGATGAAAGTAGCATATTGATTGTTAATATAAGTGTTAGTTAGGGCAAGAAGAATGAATCAAGTGTTTTCATATAATGGTCAACTCAGATTAGCTAGTGAAGGGAAACAGGAATAAGAATAATTTATGCAAGGTATCCTTGATTTAACTTTGTATGCATGTTACATGTTTTTTTATTCAATTGTATATTATGTAGTATATATATATATATATATATATATATATATATATATATATATATATATATATATGTAAATAAACTGTTGTTTATTAATTTGTGAGTTTGTTATTCCTGAACACTCAGCCTTTCCGAAGGGAATTATACATAATAGAGAAGTTCCCTTGAATCTGGAATTCTCCTGCGAGACAAAGTCAGATGTGTACGTGGGGGTGTAAGAAATAGAGGTCTATAGTTATAAGGGAACAGAACAAATAAGGAATATTTAATAAAGCATAATTATTATTATACATATGCAAAATAAAATTTAAAGAAGAGTAAAGACATATGTATATTTATTAAGGACCTTCTTCCCCCCCCCCACAGCGCAAGTGAACTAAAAGTGGTTCTACAGGGAAAAAAAAACAGATGACTTCATCTGGCATGAAATTTTACATATAATGCGAAACAAACCGCAAAATGGCGAATGCAAAGCGATGTGCTTATATGAACAGTTGGAACCTGTGGATTGCAAAAGTTTGACAACAGGACATCTAAGGGCAGATCCAGTTGGGGTGTATAAAGCATTGAAGGGATTGAGTAAAATAAATGTTCTTCCTTGTGGGCAAGACACGAATCAGGGCAAAAAATTAAAATCTCAGGGAATAACAGATGATTGGATCTCAAGAGGTTCACCTATGGGCAGAGGGTTGTCAAACCTAGGAATAAATCACGTCTCATTGTGGCAGAGCCAGTAAGTCTGGCTACAATTAAAGCACGCACAATTGCATGATTACTTTGAGGGAGTGGGAATAGTATGGATATTCTGTAATTTTTATCATTATTTTATTTATTCATTCATTCATTTTTGGGTGATGCAAAAATAGCTTCCTCTCATCATTTCGCCTTAATACTAATATCTCAATACTAATAACTTATATTTTATTGTTAATCCTTGGCCTCCTCCTGGTCGTGAAGGGTTTCTGAAACGGTATTATTCAATTTCTCTCGTTTTACATTAAAGAACATTTATTTATTTATTTATTTAAAATGTTTCTTTTGAGAGGCCAACCATTTTTTAACGACTATTTAACTTCGGAGATATTCTTTAGGTCTGTTTGGGGGAGAGGAAGAAATACTGGTTGGGGCCAAATGTAACCATAAGAAGGATGCGTAACAACTTCAATTTCCAGTGAAGAAATTGTCAATTTTGCAAGGCTACAGTGCGGCCAACCTGTTAGATGATCATATAGTTATGTTTTAAGCGTTTTTCAGCTTTAAAGTATATCGTTCGTCATATCAACCGAAACTGGAATTGCCATCAAAGTTCTCAATACAATTTGGAAAAATTTCAGCTAAAGTATTTAATCTGGAGTCATTGTTCTCTCAGATTTATGCATATTCAGAAAAGTTTTTTTTGAATGCAGTTTATAGTCAATATTCCATTCATTGGTTATTTAATCTGGTTAAAAAAAAAAAAAAAAAAAAAAAAAAAATTAAATTTAACTTTTTTTTTCTGCTTGGTCAATTTCTCCTTTTATCTTTTTTTTTTTAATTTTATATTTTACATAAAATACAAAGATTTCAGTTGTAACCATTCCACATTTCAAAAATTTCTTCAATATGTCATTGCAACATCGATCAATGTATTTAAAAATCCCGATTCATAGTGTGATGTTAGTTTTAAACATCAGCGTATTATGCCATCACGCGTGCATTTTGTACTGGTACTCATACGCTTATTATTGGCGCAAAGTCTGCTGTGTACATACGCTCAGTTCGCATGGATAACAGCAGCTGTTCGCCTAGGTATTGACTCCACTAGATGGCTGAAGACGGTAGGGACCACGCTGCCTTGCAGGCAGCGTGGTCCCTACCGTCTACAGGTACTTTGGAGGCAAATAAAGATGGATGATATCTTCACTGTGTTCCTCGAACCACTTGTGCACAGCGCATTATCGTCTGGGAAGATCCTGTGTCAGTGCGGGAATAACTGCGACATCGCAGATGCGGTATTTAGGAGCATTAGCAACTAAGGCCATATTGCTCCGGGGATATGCGGTGGTCATTCCCTGACCTTTCTGCATCTTCCATATTTGGTGGTGACGGGCTCGAACCCCGGTCTAATCAAGAAGCGTGTGCTACGCACTGCTGCTCCTGCCCACCTGGCTATGGAGGCGCCAATCGCATATGCACACGTTCTCTTAAGAGTTGCCGGTAGATCTCACCAGTGAAACGTTGGTCCCTACCCACCAGGGGGGGGCCTAGTTCTTGCCAGCAAAATATGCTCTATATTAAGCAACCATGGTCACCTTCATGGACAGTGGACACCATGTAAGATGGGTCTCGTGTTAGGATTGACCAGTGTTGCTTGCGCCACACACGAAGAGGCGTCCGTCGGGGTGTTGCACCAGGTATTTGGACTCATCCGACTAGCACACTCGCTTCCAGTCCTCCAGTGTTCGACCAGCATGTTGTTGACACCACAGCAGTCATCGTCGACGATGATCAGCGGTGAGTAGAGGGCGTTTCTTGGGTCGTTTGCTGTGGAAACCCATACGTCAGAGTATGCGGAGCGTCGTCAGTTGGGATGTTATTCTTGCTTTTCGCATATTGTATTGCGATATCAACTATCGCACAGTTGACCTGCCGTTGAGCTCGTACAATGCGCTGCACCCTTCGCTCATCACGGACATCCATCTTGCGTAATCGGTTTTAGTTCTGTCGGCGAGAAGTGGTTTGGCCCGTTTAACGCCAAACTTAGTAAATCCTTACCACAGTTGGCCGTGAGCAACCGACAAGGACGTGCCGTATCCGATATGGAAGCATCAGACGCAGGAGTTCCCACAATCGTGCCCTTTTGAAACTCCGTGATATTTACTACGTCGCAAACGGCTTCTTTATTACTTTGACTTTCATGACCAGATGCAAATTACCACTGCTCTAGCGTACAAAGCCGTTTGGTTTTTTATACTACGAGCTATGCGGCATAATTCATTACGGATGGGGAGGTCAAAATTCAGTGATCACCGAGTGTGCCCGCCAGACTAAATTTAAATCGTATTCAATCCAACCATATGTGTGTTCGCAGGCCTATTTGCATGTTTATGCAGGAGGAAAATCCCAAATTAACTCACAGGGAAAACTTTCCTATCTCCGCCTAACACCGGGTAATTACAGCTCCACTGAACGGCCTTTTAAGAATTCTTCTTTCAACAATTCTAATCCAGACCTCTATTTGTTTTTGTAACAAGTGACAAATGGAGAACCTAGCTATATTAGGAGTCGCCAATTAATTGTGATCCATATTAGTAAATATAACTCATCGCAGTCAAAATGAAAACTAAAATAAATGACGTTATGTGCATATTATTCACGTAGATTCAGATCAACTGCGGTCTGTGAAAAATCGTTGGCGTTCGAGATGTGGATCACGGTCCGCCATTTGGTTACTTCGACAAGTTATGTTCGCTTTTGGTTGAATACTTCTTTCCAATTCATGCCGCAGTGGACGTAATTGGACTTAGTCGAGGCTCTGAGAGACCATCAGTGTCACATTATTCATTCATTCATTATTCTCCACAAGCTGTTATACAGACAGCTCTGGCAAATGGAAAGTGTTTTTTTGAAAAACGTACTCTTACTGAGTCCCACTGTGTTGGAAGAGAGCAGTGTTATCGAGAACCGCAAACCACTCCTTCTCCAGAGTATTATCCTCAAGAACCATAAACTCAAAAGCACATCACGAAAAACAAATCTCCAAGCATACGACTGCCACCACCACCATTGGGATGAAAGTCTTTTTCAAAACAATCTGCTTATTGGCATTATCCTCCAAGTTCTGTTCAGGGCTGTGTTAACAAGGAAACCTGCAATCGACTGCATCAAGAAGAAGCAAAACGAACACAAAACGTTTTCATGTTTGGGAGGGAGAGACAACAAAATGAAGTCCAACACCATATAAATGGAAGAGAGGACGACATTCTCATCTTCGGACAGACGCTTAAAGACGTGACAGCTTTGCTTCTATCGGTCGAAAACATTGTACAGCAATATTCGCAGCTACCAAAAACCCCTTTCCTCTCCTGCAGAGCTCAGTTTCTTCGAGCATGACGTAATCCGTTCCCCTACATTAACTTTCGCGATGAAAGATTTGTGGGCAAAGCTCATCCTTTGAACCACTGTTCATGAAGCATTCTTGATCAATCACAGGTTCGATCGGCTCAGAATCCGTCACTGCTGGACAACTGCTTCTGTCCATTTTTGAGAAGGTATCCTAATTTGAGAAGTGATATTCCTGGAGTGACTTTGACAAGAACATTAAACAATCTATTTTGAGATTACAATTTTTGCATTAGAAGGATATTGCTTAACACGTCTGGTTTTCCATATTACTTATCGATTATTTGTTAATCCCATCTTCTAGACTAAACCCTTTAGTCTAGAAGCCATCAGAGAGAGTATAAGAAGGAAACTTAATTAGTACTTTCATTGATAAAGAATTTCAGTTACTGATTAACAAAAGTTGCAGTGAAAAGGGTACCTAATTGACAACTTGAGAGATCAGAGCCAAATCTGAGGTAGAGGAATATTGTGATTGAATTGAATTTAAAAAAAAATTGGACTTTGATTGGACTTCCTTTATAAATGTAAAAAAATAAATAAATACCTATTTCTTTTAAAAAAGTTATGTGAACGCAGTCAATTAATGCTTTGTGAGCTAATTATTTCTTAGGAATCTAAAATGAAATAAGAGTAAGTAGACAGTTTGTGTACTAAAATGACGGTGATCTTGAATTCTGAACCCATTCATTCCATTTAGTAATGAATTAGCAAATAAAATCAAACTTCACCTACAGAAGTATTTCAAGTTAACCGTGAACCTAATAAAGTGCTGCCACTTTATTAGGCACACCCCTGCTGTGCACAGAAATGGTTTGTCCCACAACGTTGCAAGTCACATGACCACAGTTGTGGATATAAATTCATCCAAACAACCTTTCTTGTATCAGATAAGTGTACAAACCGTAACAAGAATGGGGGAAAAGGAGTGATCTAAAACGCTGGACAAAGTATCTCTGAAACGGCAGTTCTGAACTTTTCACGCACCACAGTTTCAAGGGTGTATCGAGAATGGTGCAACGAACAGAAAACATCCTCTCAACGGCACTCCTGTGGAAGAAAATCGCTTGTTGAGAAAGAGGTCAGAGGAGGATGGCTAGAATTGTACAAGCAAACAGACGGGCCACAAATGTCGCACATCACGTCAGAATACAACCTTAGTGCGCAGAACAAAATATCTCAACGGACCACTAGTCGCACTTTGTCGCGAATGGGCTACAACAGCCGACGGCCACATCGCGTACCTTTGTTATCAATGAAGAACAAGAGAGCACGCCTCCTGTGGGCACAGCAACACCAGCACTGGATTATCGAGGATTGGAAAACAGTTGCTTTGTCTGACGAGTCGAAGTTCCTGGTGCATCATGTTGATGGAAGGCTCAGAATTTGGCAAAAACAAAATGAATCCATGGACCCGTAATGTCTGACGACTACTGTGCAAGGTGGTGGGGGCAGTGTTATGGTGCGGAGAATGTTTTCTTGGCACACGTTGGGTCCACTGATACCCACAGATTCACGTCTGAATGCCACATCCTACCTAAACATCGTTGCTGACCAAGTGCATCCGTTCATGTTGACAGTTTATCGTCAGTCAGATAGTTACTTTCAGCAGAATAATGCGCCGGTGCACAAAGCCCGAATCACTATGGAATGGTTCCAGGAACATGACAATGGCTTTTCTGTGCTGCAGTGGCCCGCTCAGTCAGCGGATCTCAATGCTATTGAACATCTTTGGGATGACCTGGAAAGAGCTGTTCACTGCAGGCCTACACCTCGGTCGATCTCAAGGAATTGAGTGACACTCGTGTCTGCATGGTACTCCATTCCTGCAAGACGTTTTTAACATCTTGTTCAATCCATGCCTAGACGAATTCAGGCTGTTTTGAAGGCTAAAGGAGGCTCAATACGCTACTAGCTAAGTGTACCTAATAAAGTGGCAGCACAGTGTACCTAGCGAGCGTCCCTCATGGGTAGCACTGTTGGTAGGATTGCCGTCCTCCCCACACCAGGTGGAAAATACTAATTTGACTCCGTCACCCGAGGAATTTTCATGGGCCTTTTTCACGTGTCTGAGTTAGTCGGTCTCAGGAGAGAGTAGCATGATTTTTCTCCCGTAAATTCAGATTTCTTCCAGCAAATAGAAAATCGACATCAGAACACAAGCAAGTAGGGCTTTTTAGTCTCTCATGCTACTTAAAAAAGCCTACTTAATATAACAATTTAATACAAAAAAATTAATAAATAAAAATAAACACGAACGTGGTGTTTCGTTTTCCAGAGTGTTTGGCTCTTGCTTAATTTCTTTTTCGGTTTTGTCTAATTTATTTTACGATATTGATTGCTAGATATAGGGTAAGTGTTGGTAATACCAGCAGCACCTTACCTTTCAAGCTGAAATTGCAGCGTTTTAATTATAATAGTATTTAATCCGATTAATCAGTTGCTGATATTCTGCTAAGAATGCTGTATATTAATATTTCAGCTACGCTATCTCACTAAATCATTCTGCAGCAGATTCAGTGGGATATATCTATTGGGCAGGATCGTGTCAAGGCATAAGCATTCGGGGCCAAACGAGGAAAGCTCACTTCTCCTCACACCATGAAAACTCCCTAGTCATACTGTACTCTGCTCCACTACATAAAGCGAACCGTATCTTTATTACAAGATGACCAGACAATCTTATTTTAATTTCTAATGCCAATTAATAAAGAAATTTTCTAATTTGCAACAAATAAAGCGCTATAGGCGTATCGAAGGTGGGATTCAAAAAATAGACATTCCGTGTATTTTACGTTTCGAAAGTACGAGGATAGTTCGTTAGAAATACTAATTTTAAGAGTTACAGCAATTGACAATTCCACCTCCCACACACATATCAGGGGACATAAATTTAAGTTGAGGAAGGATGTTTGCAGGATAGATGTGTGGAAGTTTGCCTTAAGCCAGCGAGTGGTTGATTGTTGGAATGGACTTCCATCTGTTGTGGAAGTATATGGTTTGAATAAATTCAAGGAAGAAGTAGACAAATTCTTGGAGGATAAGTTTGGGTGAAGTGTGCGTGTTTTTTGGTTGATGCTCTAAGATTGTTTTCTTGCATGATTTGCTACTACTGCGTCATGGTTGAAGCTACTCCAGGCTTCGAGCAAACAAATTTATGATCCGTTGAATTTTGCATGTTTTTTGTTGTTTTACTTCCATATTTTTCCACTTTGTTCTTTTACTTCACTTAAGACGTGTCATAGTTAGCATATGTTCATAAAAGGGCTGCGTCTGGTCTCTTAGAATCTCGCGCTAGCTCTACTTACAGCATCAACAGAATTTCCTCAAACTGCATTACTCATTACATTGCATAAAGTACAGATGTTCCACCGCTGGAAAAGTGGGGATTTTATATTATTATGCGAATGACAGTCGCCCTCAAATGTCATTTATAATTCACCAAAACAATTGTCGCTACGTTTCCATTTCCTAAGTAGCAATTTTTCTCAACCTTGACTGTGTGCTAAACATTTCATACTCGTGGTATCCGAACTACAACAGCAATCAGTCTGAAAGCGGGATATTCGAGGTGTTTTCAGCCACTGGCACAAAGTTCGTATTGTTTTTTTAATGGAGTCCTAATTAAATTCATTCTAGCAGACAAGTGTTTATTCCGGCGCATAAAAATCTGATGATTTCCCGCATCGAGCGAAACGTTTTTGTTTTTTAAAAAATGAACGTGGGGATATTTTATCGCGTAATGTTGGGTAAAGTCCATTAATTTTCATTTAATGTATATCTGCGGCCCACGCGCTTGGTGAGAGCTAGCGATCTCGTAAATTTCTTCGCTACAGAAACAACCCACCCGTTGTACTCACCTACGTAATTAAGACTAAATCTGTTAAACATGACTCTGGAATAGTGTTAATGTTTCCCACCGCGAAGGGGGAAAAAAACGCCCGAGGAAGAACGATGAGGAAGTTGTTGCATTGCCTCGTGTTGGTAGATGAGCCAACTAAACAATCGATAACAGAGTTGGACGGCCCGATTTGTTAGGGAGATGCGAATGATCGATTTCCTTTTAGACTGCCAGCGTCTCCTTCTCTGAAAGGTCTACAATACATTGATTTTTTTTTGTTCGTCTTTCTTTCTCTCTGTCATTGTTTTTCGAGAGAAACTCGAGATTACCTTTACAATCGCAGTGGCGTTGCTATGGGAAACACCGATACTAATTTTTAAGAAACTATAATCCAACGATATTTAACGCTTGTTTCCGTGCTGCACACGTTAACCTGTACGAGTATTTTGTAAACAGCGTTCTTTGAATAGAATAAACATTACAATGTTTGATTCGCCGCGTTAAACACATTTAAAAGCAATATTTTATAATGTATGAAATTTGTTCATATTACTAGCCATGTCAGAAAGATTGCATTTTTATTTTAACCTTTATTTTTTTTTCGCGAGATGTTTATCGTTTCCTGAAACTTCTCCTCCCTAAGTCCGTTAACTCCTCTGCACGCAATGGAAGATACGAGTCTATGTTTTGATCGACTAACCGAAGAATAGGTTTGGATAGAACTCTTTATATGTTCTAAGGAACTGCTTCTGCTTTCCTCTTTTGCTTCGTCCAAAAAGTTTGTGAAAATGTGGTTGCGCTTTTCGACGGAATAATCTTAATTCTCCTGGGTTAAATAGAAAACCAGGCTGGTTTTTATAATGGATAAGTCTGCCCACCGGCGTAGAGAGCGCCTCCTTTAGTCTGCGAGGACACGAGACAGAAATAACATCCATCGATAGCGTGCAGCAAGATGGCAGCTCCTAGAACGATAACGCGTCTCGCTTCTCGTTGTGGAAGGCGGAAGTCAACTCGAGCAGCAGATTACAGTATTTCGTCACTGCTGTTCTGCATTTCAAGCAACAAACTCATTTCGATCGGGCTTGTTAAATTGCATAAAAAGAAACGGTTTTCGCGAAGTAATAGTACTAAATGGATTATTCATTGCTATGGAAACACAATCGGGATCCGATCTTTTTGCGGGAAATTATACAGTGATGCCATTAAAGACGCGATGCAATTTTCTTACGTATCGCATAAAATGGAAAGTAGGAAAAAAATTTCCTTCATCAGCACCGAAACATTTAGGCCAAGACAAATATGTTATGTTTATACCCGACACGACCATATAAGTCAGGGAATTTAGAACTAATCATTTCGACAAGAACAGAATCGTTATGGTACGCGCATTTAGAATTCAACCGAGCACGAACCACGGTCAACGCAAACGAGTGTGCTGGGGTGCCACCGTGCTGACCACTCACGTGCTGTTGCTAGGCACGTTTCTTTTCAAATGAACGCTGGATTTTAAAATGTTTTTATGATGTATTCGGCGTTGATTACCTCAGTAATCGGTAAAAATGCGAGCTTTATTTATATGTGAAATGTAAATAATGTAATGCAAAAATATAAAGCAAAGCAAATTGTAATGACAGAAAAAAAAAACATGTAGGACAACCTGTATTTGTAATTGCAATATTAATTTAATATCAATTTTATTTTAAAGTTACCGCTATTAAGTGAATGTAATTTTCTAAACAATTACATTATTTTAAATATCAAAAATCTGTATAAAATTGTACGCTGTATTTAAAAAAAAAAAAAATATATATATATATATATATATTTGTACACCCTCCTAGCCCACTGGCTGTTCAGGTGGTAAACCTAAGGTTAATAAACAGATGATAATATTTCTGATTGCTATCTGCTGCAATATTATACGCTTTCAAGCAGGGCTGTTAACATGGAAGCTGCATTCAACTCTCCAAGACAGTAAAGTGGTAATATTACCGGTACCTTTTTTATCTAGTTGAGTGAATTTTCCTGTTTACACACCCAGAGAACAAAAAGGCTTAACACGGCCCTGTTTTTTAGTTTATAAACTAAAAAATAAATCACTATTCACAGCTTAACATTACTTGCCAAAATATGGCAGGTTTGAGAGGTGAATACTATTGTGATGTCGTTACTCTGTTCATTGTGCTCGGAGGCATGCTTTGAATATTCACCACTTCTGAAAGAGCAGTTGAAAGAACAAGTGACGAAGTGAATTTTATGATGATCGCATCGGTACAAAAGTTTTACGTTGTTCAGAACTTCGACAGTCTTTAAAATAGAAACAAATTTTTCTAAAAAAAAATAAGACGCCAACGGTGAAAACTCGGATTAATTTCGATTTTTATACGATGTAGAAGTGAGATATAAGAAGCTGAACAGAACTAAATTACTACAGGCAAACTTATAGATCGATTGACTGCATTTGTATATTGTTATGCAGCCTTTGCAATTCAATTTCGTAAGGCTTTCAGTGTTTCTTGCGCCCCCTTTTCTCTCTGTACCTTTTTGAATTTTAAAGCAATGAGAAAGGACGAGGACGCAGAAACAAAGGCATGCCGTCTGTCGAAATCGTGGGTTTCATTTGCAGTACGCGACTGTACTTCGTTGTTTGGTAGTCTTAGCAGTCACAAGCAAGTAGCACAGGTTGCGCAGCTCATATCTTATTTATTCATCGGGCGAGTCGCAATGTCTTCACAAACGAAAATCGATTTGTGGGAGGAGACGTTTGCACAAACGAACTTTTTCCATTTCCATTTAATTTCAGCGGCGACCTGCGAACGTCTCTATCGTCCCACCAAACGTATTTAGTTGAAATGAAATTCTCCTTCTCGGAGAGACCGGGGCTAGTAGTCTTATACAATAAGTACACTTAAGCCCCGAGGGAGCTGCGATCATATTTCTTCTTTATTTCAAAAGTTAATGAGTACCGTGAATTCAGGAAACATTCTACAGTCCTCGAGATGCGCACTCTGTTATTAATAAACAAACCCTATCATCCATTCAGTGGCAAATATTAGACATAGGACTTTTCATTATGATGCAGACCATGCTGCCCTATAATAAGTAAAAGCACTTACCAACGCTGGATTCCATGATTTGTCTTCTCTTAAAGAGAATTCGTTCGCCATTTTTGTTTAAGTCCTCCGCGTACGTTTAGAATATCTTTTACCCACCCTTTTCTTCCTTTATTCGCCGATAAAAATTATGATTTTGTTTTATTCTTAACATATCAGGACATGGACATGTAAATACATATACATTAGGAGGAGAAATCACGTTTATAGTAGAAGAATTTAACTTTTGTGGTCCTGCAACCTGTTGAAGGGAGTTTTGACAACACCATTCGCCATAACATCTTTCCCAGCCAGAATCTTTGATTACTGCAAAGCAGCAGTAGTCAAATCCGGTACTTATGCTACCCTCCCACCAAGACGTTTACCAAGGGCAGGAAAATAAATCAAAACAAGAACAACAAAAATAGGCAGTGAAGAAATTTCATAAAGCAATTTTTATAATAAATCTTTAATATAATAAATATTTGTTATTATATTAAAAAATTAGAATTAGATTATATTTAAAAAATAGAAAAGCAAAGATACCCGAGAAGGTATAGCAGTTTTTAATAACCGATAGTTGTGAGACCCACATTGAAATTTCTTATAAACTGCACATTTCATTACTATACATTTGTATTTCTTCCTTTTTAACTATACACTCATTATCAACTTTTTCGAATGATATGATTTATCGGTGCATCTATAAAGGTAAATCATATATCATCGAATTGTCATAATTATGAGAGCATCTTTCAATTTTCAGGGGAGGTCCCTATGGACTGGAAATGTGCTAGCTTAACTTCAGTTCCACAGAAAATAGAATCATTAGTTAAAGAAGTAATGCACGATCATCTACACACGAGTGTAGTTATACTTCAGTCACAGCATGGGTTCGTTAAGGGGAGATCTTGTCTGATCAGTTCGATTGGATACCGATCATTCAGATACTGTGCTGCAGCAACAAAAGAAGTGGATGCAAAAAGTTATTTTGATATCATATAATTGGGTTTCAGGAAAGCCTTTAATACTGTTGTACATAAAAGACTGCCGTGCAAATTGAAGCATTGTGGCATTTAAGGACCAGTTGCTGCTATGGATAAAGGGATGGTTGAGCGGGAAAAGGCAGAGAGTGGTGATCAATGGACAATGTTCTTCGTGGAGTCCCACAAGGATCGGTGTCGAGCCCACTGTTGTTTTCTGTATTTATTAATGATATCGATGAAAGTGTATCAGGCGTACAGGATCTGTGTATTCGTGTATTCTGTCTATTTGTGAACTCCTCTGACCGTTTGGTCGTCCCGGAGTATAAACAGAAAATTTATTTTTTAAAAATTTTTTATTTATCTAGAAAAATTAGACAGATGGGATGAGAAATGGCAATTAAAGCCTAACATTGACAAATGCAAAATACTACATATGGGTAGCAGTAATCCAGGATTAACATAGAGATGTTGTGTCGTACTACACTTAGGGTCGCTGAAAATGAAATGACCTGGGGTAATTGTGCAGTCAGATATGAAGTTCTGAGCAATGCAAACAGGATACCAGGTCAGCTCGTGGGGGTTTTTGTCAATAATATACAGGAAATTTTCTATCAGCGATAAGAAATTGATTGTTCTTCTGTATAAGGCAATGGGCAGGTCACATCTTGAGTATTGTCTACATTTCTGGAAGTCTCCTTTCAGGAAGGATGCAGAGATGTAAAGGGTACAGTGACGGGTAACGAGATTTGTGAGGGGAACAAAGGGGATGCTCTTACCAAGAAAGGTTTCATCTCTGCAAATTGCAGCAATCGTCATGAATGCAATCTTAGAAAAAAAAAAAAAAAAAAAACCAGCATGATGTGAGCAGCAAACTACAAAAGAACAACGAACACGGATACAACCGAACCAGAACCGGACGACGAACACCAAGTACAAGAACTACACCCAGAGCAGCAGAAGTTGCGATATCCAGAATAGAAGAGTGTAAAAAGATCCTAGCAGAATTCGAGGGAATGGACTCCAACAGACTCAGACCTTACCGAAGCAAAGACCCAACAGAATCATGTGGCAAGTCACAGACCACCTCAATCGTGAATAACAGCGGATTACCTCAACAACAAAGTAACTACACACCATCTGCATAGCCATTTATTGTTCCTCTGTAGCAGCCACCAGGATGAACGGAAGAGAAACCAGAGACCAACATAACGCAAACAAGGAACCACCTGCCTGGGGAAGAAGTTTACAGCAGGAAATAGAAAAGATAAGAGCGAAGATAGGCCAAGTGACCCAATACCAGCGGGATAACAGAAGCTGATCAGAAAAGTGAAGACCATCCTCAGGAAAGACAACGTCCACAGCACACACACGAGAACTATAATCAGAGGATCGAAGAATACCTTGACACCCTCAAGCAGAAACTCCTGACACTCAGCAAGACACTTCGCCATTACAGTAGAATACCCAAATACTAAAGCAGAAAACGGGATATTTTATGAAAACCAGAAAGCCTTCTAGAGGAAAATCGGACAGAAGTTAAAGGACACCCAACCGGAAGGCACTCGAGTTCTTAGCAACCTGTGTAGCGGCGAAGTTAGCCGCTACACAGGTTGCTAAGAACTCGAGTAAGACGTGCCAACAGATAGATCTAGAGAGGAAGAAAACTAAAGATTGGACAATACATTAATAGATGTCTAACACCCATACCACTATATGCCTCAGAAATCTGGTCCTCTGCATCTACCTCTCGATGTAATAAATTTTTATCAATGGAATATTGGATTCTGCGGTGGCTGAACCCGTCTGGGAGGGAACCCCTTCACAATCTCGAAATCCATTCTCCTAGCCAACCTAGGCATGACCTCCTGGAAGCTCATTGTCCTCAAAAAAAAAAATCTGTCAACGCTTGCCAAGCTGCTAACTAGCCATATTGATGCCCCATCAATAGAAGATATCATCGCACTAACAAGAGTAAGAAATAGAAGCCATCACCCACTTAGGATGAAGCTATCAAACTTGGACTCCCTAAAAGGAATGTTCCCATGTAACACCATTGAACACTTCAACACCTTCTCCATTGATCCGGTAAAGTTTGAAGTCAATAAAACCTACAGAAGCCAAATTATAGACCAAATCTGGACTAAATCACCAGGATTGCTGTGAAAATTGAGCAGTTTTTATAAGAAATTTGATGATATGACCAAATAAAATGCAATAATGTAATGAATATAAATAATCTGTTATGTTAGTTACTGATAAAGAAGTCAACTTATGTATTTAACTCTGCAATTATCAAGATATGTTAATTCAAAGTGAATACATTTAGTAAATGTATATATCTATTTAATAGTTTTTATTATACAATAATTATATTGTAAAGAGCTGAAAATTTGTACAAAAGTGTATAATGTATATTTTATAATTTCTGTATACCCTTCTAGCCTACTTGCTGTACAGGGGGTGAACCTTGTGTTAATAAACTGATAGTAAATAAAAAATAAAAAAAGACGTACAAGAGATGACAGAATGGGAGATTTGGGAGGAAAAAGTGCGACAGTCGAACCCCAGTTATAGATAACATTCAGAACTACTGGTACAAGAAGTTCAGCTGCACACAGCAGACCCATTCACTCAGATAATAAGACGCCCTAACACAATTCCAGACTAACTCAATGAATCACCTACCTGAAGGCCAAGGACAAAGATACCACAAACCTGGCGAAGTACAGACCAACCACCTATCTCCTAACAATACACAAGATCCTGACCAGTTGCATAACTAAGATAGCAGACCACTTGGAGATCCAGAATATCATCGCAGAGCAGCAGATGAACAAAGGATGTAAGGAGCAACTGTCCATGCAGTTATGGAGCAAGCCTACAAGAAACACAGCAACCTGTACACGGTCTACATAGACTACTGCAAAGCCATCGAGTCTGTGTTTGTCACATACCTAGCTGATAAGAGACAATGAATATCTACAAAGTAAACACGACACTGACAGTTCCTAGAAGTATCCATAACGAATTGGATGTCCACCATCAAGGTGTAGGACATCGACTAAAGCGATCCCCATCAGAAGAGGAATCTTCCATGCAGAGCCCTGAGTACACTATGATTCTGTCTAGTACTCAACCCACTGTTCACCATACCCCATAACAGAAAGTACTGTATACCCTAAAAGAAAGGAGAAAGAACCTGTACACTCTGTTACCTGATGTACATGGATGACAAACTATGCTGCAACCAAGAATTCAGCACTGACATCAGGTTGTAGTTTGGCCTAGATAAGTGCAAGACTCATGAATTGCATCAAGGACATTCAGTCGGACGAAACTACTATGTGAAGACTGAACAGATTAAAGCCATGACAGAGGGAGATATCTACAAATATCTGGCGATGATGCAGGCTCACCAGTTAGAAACAACAATATCAAGAACCACCTGACTGGGAAATACAACGGAGAAGCCTGCTAAAATCAAAGCTGGATAGTGATCATGGAACATGGTCATCACAGTCATAAACATTTATGCAATTCCAGTACTAAAGTACTCTTTCGGGATCATAGATTGGATCAACACCCAGCTGGAGGAGATTGGGAGATCGACCAGGCGAATGATGACCTCAAACCACCCGAAATCTGCCATCGAGAAACTGATCACAGCCTGGAAAGGACGGAGGGGACTGGCTAACCTTATTGAACAAGAGATGAAGGTGATTAAGAAGCTGCGAGATTACTTCCAGGAAAGCACAGCACCAACCTACCAAGCCAGAAGAAAGATAGATAAATGACAACTTAACAAGGAGACACCACTACGCACTACTCAATTAAGACCTCATAGATAAGATGGCTTCTAACGCATGGCTCAAGAAAGAGAAAGAAAAAACTCTTCTCCGAGACGGAAGGATTCGTGCTTGCCAATCAAGACCAGGTAATCAACACCAGGAATTGCAGGAAATACATCGCCAAGGACTCCGGAGTGGCAGATGACATGTGGACGATGCCACCTGACCCCAGAAATAATCCAGCGGATCACTGCGGGATGCAAGTTGATCACCCAAACTGAGTACTTACAGATACGGCCTGGTAGCCAGGATAAAACATCAGAAGCTAGCGCAAAAATGCTAGTTGATCAAAGAAAGTGTACCATATTACAAGACTGAACCCCAAACCATATTGGAGACCCTACTCACAAACTATACTGGGGCTGTGCCATAATAATGGATAAGACAATCCTGCACAACAGACGAGATAAAAACCCTCATTGACAAGAAGGAAATGACTACCTCGGTGTGCCCAACACCAGTAACCTCCAGAAAACCTACGAGGAAAAGATTAGGAGGTACACAGACCTAAGAGAGTAAGTCAAAGAAATGTGGCATACGGAACAGGTAAAATGGCCATTCCAATCACCGTGTCTACCACCGGCAGGGTCCAAAGACCCATGGTGCCATATGAACTATAAGATGTAAAATCTTTCAAATATAATATTTTGTGGAGGAGGGAGATTTATTTAAAGTAAAACTTATAATAAAGCAATATGGGGGAGCGGAACATTACAAGTTAAGAATATTACTATGATCACTGGCAAGGATTAAATTAGACAACGTTTATGAAGGTGAGCGTTAAGCTTGACAAAGGCTAATGGCAAGGAAGGGGTGTACTTCGGTTCCCAGCGCACAGGAGCATCCAAAACAATGGAAACTGGTTGCAACTGTTATGAGTAAAAAGGTGTCAACTCTGGTAAACAATAGCGCGGTGGACCATGTGCTGTCGGGACATTTCTTTAATCAGTGACATCTGGACAAGGTAGTGAATACGGAAGAAATGCTGGGAATTTCTTCTCAGATTTAAGACTGGCGTCGGTGATGGCAAGTTTTATAGATCGTGGGAAATTAGTCTGCTACAGTGTAACTATAAGCTGACTTCAAAGGTGCTGACAGCCTGAGAAAGTTTGCAGACTTCTTAAAATGAGAAGTTGGATCGAGCAACAAGGAATCAGCGTGAGAAAGATAAAAATTAGCGAATAAGAAGAGTGGAAGTTGATAAAATGAGTAAGATTGGATAAACTGAAAACTAGGGCGGAATTTGACAATGTAGGCGGTACAGAAATTGAGATGAACAAAAAGTGAGTGAACGGGGAGAGACAAGAGACACAGTTGAGATTTTGTCGGAGTTTGTGGAAATGGGTTAGTAAAAAGAGTCAGAGTTGAGTTTTATGTGTGTGATTATGGAAATGAGTTAGGGGACGCACAGTTGAGAATTTGGGAGTGTTTTGGGAAGATGAGTTAGTCATACCCCGAGTTGAGTTATGTGGGTGTTTAGGAAAATGAGTTAGTGGGATTCTAAGCTGAGTTTTTTTTGTTGGTGCTAAGGAAAATGAAATAGTCAGTGGACACAGCAGTCGAGATTTTCGTCGAGATAGGCAAAATGAGTTAGTAACATGGACAGTTGAGGGTTCTGTTGTGGTAGGAAATATGTCACTTAACAGTGGAGTGTTTGGACGTGGTGGGAAAAGAGAAGGGTAGCGCCCTGGGGAAGTTTTCTTCTTGAAAGAGTTCTTAATAGGTGGAGCGGAAAAACGAGGGTAGCACCCTATGAGTTTTTCCTTGTGATGAGTTTTAATAAAGTGGAGTGGAGAAGAAGATATGTGAGATGCCCTATGAGTTTTCCTTGTGATAGGTTTAATAAGGTGGAGAAAGAACGCCAGTCCCAGTGCAGCAAAGAGTTCCTAAAAAATCATCTGTAGCAAATTCAGGTGTAGCTGACGAAAGAGATCCCCAGAAGGTACCCTGAGAGCCAGGAAAGCTTGGAACCGCCCCGGAAAGCAAAGGAAAGAAAAAGGATAATAGTAAGTACTGTAAGTGAAACAGTATAGTGATTAATTAATGAAAAAAGGATAGCACTAGAAGTAAATTGATTGATAAATTATCTCTTAAGTAAATTATATATACTAAGAGAGTTTAATTAATTCAAAAAGGTTATTGTAAAATGCAAGAGAAACGAAAGATAAGTAATAGATTAAATAGTTGTTAAAATGATTATAATATGTTAGAAGGATAATAAAGTTTATAGTGAGAATCTTGGAATGTTCTAAAGATAGATAATTGAATACAGTAAATTTTATATGAGAATATCTGAATGTTCTAAGGATAGATAATTGAATATAGTGTTTGTATTGATGAAGAATTGTTGGTCCAACTGAAAGACTAATAACAAATAGAGACTTTAGGAAAGTTAAGATTAGTCTTCAGTGTATTGTAACAGAATGGTGAGAACACAGATTATAATGATGAAACACAGATTATAATGATTATAATGATGAAAATAGCATATTGATGGTTAATATAAGAATAATATATGCAAGGTATCCTTGATTTAACCTTGTATGCATATTACATGTTTTTTTTTGTTCAATTGTATATTATGTTGTATATATATATGTAAATAAACTTTGTTGTTTGTTAATTTGTGAGTTGTTATTCCTGAACACTCAGCCTTTCCGAAGGGAATTATAACTAATTGAGAAGTTCCCTTGAATCTGGAATTCTCCTAGGAAGTAAAGTCAGATGCGTAAGTGGGGGAAATAAGAATAAAGTGGACAAACACATAATAGGGAACAAAACGAAATAAAAACAAGAATAAATAAAAAGGAAATATATAAATCATTCATTCAATTTCCACCCCCCCCCCCCACAGAACCTAGCAGCAATAGGCTTCCCAAGGACACTTACATGGAATTCCAGAAAGCCGTGATCCTTGGTACCTGTTCCATCACGTGGCGGTAAAAAACTCATAAAAGGGGAAAAGTTTTATAATAGTAATAATAGATACAGAAATTTAAAACAGACATTCATAATATTATTAAAGATAGACCACGAAGACATGGGAAATGAGGGGAAGGAAGGTGATTGAAAGCCAGTTCCAAGGTGAACGCCTGCACATTCTTCAATGATAGGTTTTTGTTATTATTTATGTGGGGCATTAGCATCTGGGGCCTTTGCACTCTCTGTGAAATCACTATACTATCACGGAGAACCGCTGTTATCTAAGGAGAAATAAAACGATTAGTGTAATTTCCCAAATAAATTGGTAATAATTTTTTGGCTCTAAAAGCATGCGATTCCAATCTACTTGGGATAAAAGTTTATTTTTATAATTTTCAATACATTCAGATATATATATATATATATATATATATATATATATATATATATATTTTTTTTTTTTTTTTTTTTCAGTAATCCTAAACATCTATAATGCTTTCGGTATCGCGCGAGGCGATTAAAGGACTTTATTAAAATTTCTTTTGAATTTCTGAAAACCTTTCGGCGAAAACATGGAAGAATCTTCTGTTATCCTTTCTGCTCAGAAAGGGTAACAGAAAAGGAAAAGACAATATTCGCACGAATCCGAAGTTCTAGGTGAAAAAGGTATTGTGCTTATTGATCGGAAGAAAATGCAGGAATTACAGATTCTAATTCAAATGAGCAATAGTCATGGAAATGTCAATATACGACGAACGCATTTGACGTCTGCTGGTGAAAATGAGTTCCATGGTTCAACGCAACGCCAAAGAAGGTCGTGAATACATCGGTATTGTGTGTCTGTATGTTTTGAAGGTCGGGTGTACTGATTTTCTATATGAAAAATCTAATTTCACGGCTGGAATAGCAGCCTTAGACAAACTGAGCAGTGGATAAAGACGCAAGCTGTGCAGGTTTAAGAACGACTTAGAAAAGATGTAACAAGGACAAGGGGGGGGGAACCTACTTTTAAAGTGCTGAGGAAGAGATAGTTTTAGTTACATCGATAGCTATTTTTAATATACATTTTTAAAATAGTTACTGTATTTCTTTTGCCTTGACCTTCGTCTTGGCGTAATTAGCCTTGAACTATTGACCCTTTTCTGTGTGTTGATCGTATAGAGTTACGGGTTGGTATTTTCCTGGGACTTTAAACTATCTTACAGTAGTACACCAGTTACAAACGCTAACGCTGCGAATATAAACGCGTTTTTCTTTCGTTTCCGCTTCTGTTCGCTGTGTCCAACATATTTATTCAGTTGGAGATCAATCTCACCCCTGGACAGCAAGGTACTATCGGGGTTTACATTAGTTACGAATCAGTAATTACAGTAATGATTATATGACTCAAAAGATAAATAATTAGTGTATAACAATAATAAAATATGAGATTTATGAAGTTGCGGGAATAAATTAAATAAATATAAATGTATAGCAACAGGAGTAAATTAAATCAAATTAATTTTAGAAAAATGAACAGAAATTGATCGATGCAAATAGCAGGAAAAAGTCTGAGGTCCATTTTGAACTTCATCTTAAAAAGTGACCTTTGGCAAAACCCAGGCCGAAAACAGCACATCCCAAATTAGCCCTGTCAGCTGCCGACGTGAGTTTTCTGGTTTGTAGAGCTACTCAGACCAGTTTCTGGAATCACTCGTGCTTCATCAAAATTGAACCACGGAGCAGGTTTCGGTCAAGATTTGTTTTCTGTATTTCTTTTCAAGATATATTTTACGTAGGTCTATTTCAAAATATATATACGTATTGTATATTCCTTTCAAGATGACACTAAATCTTCATCCGGTAGTCAAAGATCTTCTTTCACTTATAATATTAATTATTTAATAGGAAAATTTATCTTCAAAAATTTTCAAAGAAAATGAAGTCCTTTTACAGGCATGAAATACTCATAAATCTGGCAAGAGGAAATATTATCTCTATCATGTATCGAGACGATCAAGACCTAAGGTACTTAACCTTGTGAATAAATTGGGAATTTTGGTAGATTGTCTGTTATCAACTTGTTATTACCTATTTATAACTATATTTTGATTTGTTTCTTTACAGGATAGTTTGACGTCATGCAGAGAGCTGCTTTTAAATAGAAATACTGAAAACGCCTTAGTTTTAAGTCCATGGATCTTTCATTGTGCAGAAACAGATGTGATCCCTAGAAAACGGTCTAAGACTGAAGCTTGAAAATGAAATATGAAAATACCCCCAATACTGGCGATATCAGTACAGTATAGTTTGAAGCTATTAATAAAATAATCAAGCTGAAACACAAGACAATTTCATTTCAAAGAAAAGGCCGATGTGGACGGAAAAGAAATACAATACCTAAAACATTATGTCCCTATAACACTGGTCAGCATCAATTTCCTCCCTGAAATAATTTCGACAGATTCTCCTAGGAAATATGTTCAAAAACTCAGATATGTGCTTAAAAAGTTCTCGTCACCCTCAGTTTTCAAATATTGTAGGTTAATCGAAAGCCAAGACCTGTACTATATACTGTACTTGGTTTAATCATCTTTTCCATCTATTTTTATCTAGAACATTCGGAAGATTTCTACATCATCCTGGAGATTTGTACAACATTCGAGAATGTTCCGGAACGTTCTAGAATATTGTTACATGGGAAGAAAGGTCGGGGTGTTTCTGGGAGGTCTAGAACCTTCGAAGGCGTTCTCTAGAAACATTGTGAGCCTTCTTGAAACTTTTGTAACTGTGTGCATTGTAAATCTTTTCATTGTAAATCGTGAACTGTATTTAAATTAGAAATAAAAATACACAATATCTTAATTGTGCTTTTATGTGCTCTTACTTCAACCATACATGAAATATGTCGCGTTCTTGCTGAAATAAGCCTGATAGCTTTTGCTACATTTGCGGAGAAGGGGTATTAAAATCGCAGCTGAAGTCACCGTCACGTCTTGTGAGAAAAGTCCATGAACTCTATTTTCGATGCAAGGTCGGAGATCAAGATGAGCTATAAAGATTTCCTGTAGTTCATGTTCAAGGACATTAACAGGTGGGCTTAGAGGTAGTCATAAATCGATGCCTTTTGCTGTTCCGATGATACGGAGCAAACCTCAAAACCACATGAACGATTATTACTTTTGCATGTCTAATATATCTGTGAAATCCAAGAATAAACTAGAATTTCCCCCATCTGAGCAGAGCAGATGAGGGAAATCACAGGTGGCGCCTGACCCTAACACTATGCATACTTTCTGCTCTAAAGCCGGTTCCTCACAATGCCAGTACCACAGCCACCAGAAACGTATGGACGTGACTCTGATTCAGGATCGGAAAAGGAGTCTCCAGAAGATGCAAAACCCAGAACGAGTACAGATCAAGACTAACTCTCGATACTGTGTAAGATGTAAAATCTTACAAATATAATATTTTATAGAAAAGTGAGATTTTTTTAAAGTAAAACTTATAATATGGCAATATGGGGGAGCGAACCTTACAAGCCAAGGGATTAAATTAGACAACGTCTATACAAGGGGAGCAGTAAGTAGAAAGCTAATAGCAAGCTAGGTACACTCGGACTCTCAGCTCACACAGGCAAACCAGAACAACAGAAACCAGTTGCAAAGGCTATTAGTAGAAGGAGTCAACTCTGGTAAACAATAGCGCGGTGGACCATGTGCTGTCGGGACATATCCTTAATCGGTGACACCTCCAGGAGAGACAAGGTAGAAATGCTGGGAATTAGATTTAAGATTGGCGTCTGGATGGCAAGTTTTATAGATCGTGGGAAATTAGTCTGCTACAGTATAACTATAAGCGGCTGACTTCAAAAGGTACTGACAGCCTGAGAAATTTTACAAATTCTTAAAATAAGGAGTTAGATCGAGCAACAAGGAATCAGCTTGAGAAAATAAAACGGGCAAATAAGAAGAGAGAGAAAGTTGATAAAATGAGTAAGATTGGTTAAACTGAAAACTAGGGCGGCTTTGACTTATATAGGCGGTACAGAAAAGGAGATGAACAAAAAGTGAGTGAACGGGGAGAGAGAAGATACAGAGTTGAGAATTTGGGAGTGTTTTGCAAAGATGAGTTAGTGACAGATCCCCGAGTTGAGTTATGTGGGTGTTTAGGCAAATGGGTTAGTGGGATTCTAAGTTGTGTTTTTGTTGGTGCTAGGGAAAATGAAATAGTCAGCGGACACAGCAGTCGAGATTTTCGTCGAGATAAGTAAAATGAGTTAGTAACATGGACAGTTGAGGGTTCTGTTGTGGTAGGAAATGTGTCAGTTAACAGTTGAGTGTTTGGTCGTGGTGGGAAAAGAGGAAGGTAGCGCCCTGGGAAGTTTTCTTCTTGAATGAGTACTTAATAGGTGGAGTGGAAAAACGAGGGTAGCACCCTATGAGTTTTTCCTTGTGATAAGTTTTAATAAAGTGGAGTGGAGAAGGGGTTAGAGTGAGATGCCCTATGAGTTTTCCTTGTGATAGGTTTTAATAAGGTGGAGAAAGAACGCCAGTCCCAGTGCAGCAAAGAGTTCCTAAAAATCATCTGTAGCAAATTCAGGTGTAGCTGATGAAAGATCCCCAGAAGGTACCCTGAGAGCCAGGAAAGCTTGGAACCTCCCCGGAAAGGAAAGAAAAAAAAAGATAGAAGTAGGTGAGATATTATTAAGTACTGTAAGTTAACAAGGACTGTTAGTGAAACAGTATAGTGATTAATTAATGAAAAACAGAGATAGTACTAGAAGTAAATTGATAGATAAATTATCTCTTAAGTAAATTATATATATACTAACAGAGTTTAATTAATTAAAAAAAAGGTTATTGTAAAATGCAAGAGAAACAAAAGATAAGTAATAGATTAAATTGTTGTTCAACTGATTATAATGTGTTAAAAATGGCCAGGAATTAATGAAAGAGTTACATCTGGAGCACGTCCCCGAGTGGTGGAGGCTTTTCATTGATTCATCCAAGGTCAGTTTGAAAGTAGTTTTACTCCATAATAGGAATAAATATCCATCTATGCCATTGGTCCATGCAGTTCACATGAAGCAAACGTACGAGAACCTACAGGTTATTTTGCAAAAAATGCAAATTTTTTGCAAAGAATACAATCAAGAGTAATGTATTCTTGACTGTATCAAGAATAAAAGTGCTATCAAGAATACAAATGGAATATCTGTGCCAACCTAAAAGTGGTAGCTTTGCTGACTGGGCTGCAAGGTGGATACGCTAAATACTGTTGATTTTTATGCGAGTGGGACAGTCGCGCAAAGGATTGCCACTACAGGGTGAGGAAAAAAGAAGCCAGACCGTTCAGAAACTACACCAGGCCAGAAAAATTCAGCACATCTTCCTTTGGTGGATAAGTAAAAAAATCCATTTACCTCCTTTACACATCAAAGCTATGTTTGATTAAAAATATTTGGAAAGAGCGGACAGAAAAGGAGAAGGATTTTCCTGTTTGAGGCAAATCAGTGAGGCCAAGATAAGAAGGAATTTGTGGGTCCTCAAATCAAAACTTCAATTCCTAGATGAGGAATTCGCTAAAAAATTAAATACTTCAGAAATAAGAGCCTGTAAGGCATTCAAAAACGACTCTCAGAACTTTAGGCAATGAGAAATCAAAATTACATTGAAACTGTGAATGAGATCATTTTAGCGTACGGAGAGTTGGGATGAAACATTTCGTTAAAGCTTAATTTTCTACATTCCCATTGACTTTTTTCCCTGAAAACTTGAGTTTCCCACAAGCACGATGAAAGTTTTCAACAAGATATTTCTTAAACTGAAAAGAAGATACCAGGGGAAAATGGAGTCCAAATATGTTGTTAGACTAACGTTAGAATCGCGTACTGGAGACACCAATGGACGATTATAAAAGGGAAAAAACGACAAAATAAGTGTTTTGTTATGAGATAAACATTTTTGTAAATAGAATAAAGGTTAATAGACCCATTGTTCAATATTTAGTATTGTATGTAATAAAATTAATTTAAAATAAAAAAATTAGTTTTTGACTTTAATCCCTTCTCCCTCAAAATTGGTTGGCGTTACAGCAATATGGTTGCCATATTTGAATTCAGCAACGTCAGATCTACAAGAACTGCCTTGAATTTTAAGTTTTTTTTTTTTTTTTCCGACCAGTAAATCAGAAGAAAAACTAAAAACAGATCCTCATATGACCAGTTCTGACTTATATAGAAAGATTTGGCCAGAACTGATCTGCAAATACGTGATTCAACTGTCCACAGGACTTTTAGGAGGTTGGCCAGGGAGCTTGTAAGCAGCTAAGCCAATCAAAAAGCTTTTGACTCGAGCTATGAATAAAATAAATAAGACTGGACCAACCGGCATCAAAGTTGTACTACAGAAGATTAGAGAAAAGTTCTTTTTTAAAATATTTGAGCTTAGGCCATCTTTCGCCAAATAAACAGTACAAAATATATTTGGTAACCTATAAACAGGCTACCACGTCAAAAGGTAAATATGATGTTCTAAAACAGAGTAATAAATCAATATAGAGTAATATTATAAATTAATAAAGCGTAGAAAGTTAAAAAAAAAAAAGTCAGACATGTAGTGTCTGTCTTCTAAAATATGTCTGAGTGTAAACTGTTCAGCCAGATTATTAAAAGTGATAAAACAAACGTTGTGCATCCCTAAACACAGGACATTCAAGTAAAACATGATATACATCAGGGGTGGCCAACAAGTCGATCGCGGCTTTAAGTTCCGTCGATCACGACGAAATTTTAAACATATATATTAGTCAAATCTAAATGTTATTATTATACGCCCCACTGCATACGCTTATTACAAATCCGTTGAACCACGCGACTACTCTTGTCGCCGCGCAGCAGCTAGGCTTGTGTTGTGAAAACTCACGCAGTTAGTTGTGGAGAGCATAGGGTATGTGTCTAATTCTTATTTAGCTTACTTAATATTAATAACTGGACAACGTCTTGGCAAGGCTTAGGGTTGCTGGGATCCCAGGCAACCTCTACGTCATCAAGAGCTACCTCGCAAACAGATCCATCAGGATTGTTGCTCCCTATGGGACCCTCTCCAAGAATACATTTCGCGGCTGTCCACAGGGTTCGGTCCTTGGACCACTACTGTGGAACATAGTAATGGACTCCTTCCTAGCCATAGACCTTGACGAGGTAAAATCAGAGGCCTTTGCTGACGACCTCTTACTAAGAGTGTCAGCGGACTCAAGGACACATAGGCAAATCGGTCTCTGCCCACCCTTCAGGAATGCGCAAAGTAAAATCAACTTAAAAGATCCCCTGCAAAGACAAACTCCATTCTGCTCAAGCGGTGCCTCAACCTCAGGCGGCCTCCACAAATCAAGATTGACCAGAAAACAATTAAATTCTCAAAGCAGCTAAAGTACCTATGCATGATTCTAGATCCGAATCTATCATTTCAGGACCACCTGAAATACTTGCGTACAAAAGTCAGACGGTACACTGCACTGCACTGGTTGCCAGAGTCACTCGCAGAGACTGGGGCCTAGACAGATCGGTGCTACGTCTTTTTTTTAAAACCATCTTCACCCCAATAGTCACGTATGCATCTGGCGCTTGGTATCACAAAGCGCCAACTGTTGTCAATAAACGAATCATTGACTCGATTCACCAATCAATCCTTCTGACCATTACTCGAGCTTGCAGCACAGTGAGCACACATGCCCTGCAAGTCCTTGCCGGTGTCCTTCCACTGGACTTGGTGATCATTCGACAGGGCCTCACACACCACTTGGACAAGGGTATCCCACAGACATGTTTGGGATTTACCACCTACATCATCAATAGCAAGACTATGGAAAAGAAAAAGAAAAGCTGTATGCTCACCTGCTGCAGGTGTGGCAGGATAGATGGGCCACCTCGCAAAAAGGCGAAATCACCAGAAAGTTTCTGCCCAACATTGGCCAGGTTTTTCCAAACTTCCCACCCTGGTTTTCTCCGGGTCCACAAGTAACATACCTACTGACAGGACATGGAGCTCTGAATGCAAAGCTATCCCTACTCGGAATACAGGAAGATTCCCACCTGCACGGGGCTGGAGAGCTGGCAGCACTTCATGTACGACTGCCAGCTCTATGACGACCTTCGCAATGCATTCATAACCAAAATACAGTATCTACCATACCGCCAGGAGCACCACATCTTGGACACCAGGGAAGAATATCAGACTTTCTCCAGCTATGCACTGGCCTGTTCACAAGACGGAGAGCTCTTATCGCAGCGAATGGCAACCAACCACTGACACAATAAGGAAATGAACAAACCCTCGAAGGCAATCGTCGCGCGGAAGACGCCTGGAACCCAATGGCCTCCGATAATCAAGGCACTAAACCCTGAAGTGGACCTAAAGTCGAATCAATGAGAAATGACTCTATAAACAACATTGACGCAAACATCACATGGATGGGAAATGAAACAAGAAAGACCCCACAAACGTTGACAAGCAAACCCGGACCTTTTGACTGTAAAGACTGTGTGTGTGTGTGTATATATACTGTGTCAGGGTGGTTCCCAGGCAAAAGCCCATCTCCACCTAAATAGTTTTACAACAGAAAATCTGTAAATTGGACCTGAAAAATAAAAAGATAGCTAAGAAATAAGAGTAAAACCTAATTTTGAAAAGAAAAGGGAGGGAGAAAATTACATTAAGTTCATATACTAAATCTAGTGCATAATAAATAGATTTTCGTATAGGAAAGAATGAAAGTATATATACGAGAGATATGTTTGTGAGTGTAGTATGTTGTTTATGTCAGGTCACTTTGCCATCAGAAAGCAGCTGGACTTTTCAACTACAATCTGATGCCCGTCCCCGGCACGAGGAGCCGGACCTGCTACTATATTAAAAGCTGGAGCGCCAAAGCGCAATTCAACACTCAACAGAGAAAGTGCAATACTGTTGAGTGCCAGCTGTCCAGACTTGGGCCGCCCAAACCCAAGAACTGAACAAAAAAAAAAAAAAAAACCAACCACTAGAGTGGTACATGCCGAGGAACCCCAGACCCGACCAAAGGCTTCCAGGTCTGAAGTTCCCAAGCCCAGATGCAATCATTGAAGATTCTGGTTGTATACGGCCAGTTCAATGTCTGAAAAGTTTCTTACTATACATCTTCTGGAAAACACAGTATTTGCGAACACCTGTAAGGCCTGAAAGTTGTCAACTCCTTGCACCAATGTATGCACATTATCTTCATCAAAATTAGATATTTGTTCTTTCAAAAGATGCCTTTCTACTTTATAGTAAGGACAAGAAAATAGTATGTGTTGCCAAGTCTCTACCGCTCCACAAGAACACCATGGATCTGGCTCCAATCCTCTAGAGTGCAATTTATCCCGGATCGAACCGTGTCCTGTCAGCAGAAAACTGGTATACATAGTGGGGCAAAACCACGACGACACTTGCTTAGAGATAGCAAAATCTGCACTCTGGAATAATCTTTCTAGTTATCGCTCCCACCTCGGAAGAACTCCATCTGGCTCTCCATATTCCAACCAAACCAGTCCAAATACGAAGTTTCTCCTCCTTAACTGTAGCCGTCAGATTTAAAGACAACCCTAGATATTGGGCAGGGATACCCTTCCTCATCGCGTACATCATTCCTCGGTATACCACGTACAAATCCAGAGGTAACAAGCCAGCTATCACTTGTAGCGCAGCCGTAGACAGTCCTTGGCGCATTCAAATAGGTCAGCATCATTGATCGCTGCAGCGACATTAACTTACGTTGAGTCCTGATCTTAAGCACAGCCTCCAGCCACACGCCAGCAGCATAGGCGATAACTGGTAGAAAGATCGTTTTGTAATACAAACTCATAGTTGTTTTGCTGAGTCCCCACTCTCGCCTAGAAATTCTTATAACTGAACATATAAACTTGTTTATTTTATCGTTAAGATGTGAAACGTGCAGGTGAAAACCCATCCTGTCGTCCATAATAACTCCTAAATACTTGATATTAGACACAAAGGGAATTTGTTTCCCATACAACACAACTCTGGGTGGGCGGCGATAATCAAAATGGTTTTTGAACACCATGAATTTGGTTTTAGTAGATGAAATTTTCAATCTGTTCAATGTAGCCCAATTAGAGAGATCCTCCAGGACTTCCTGTATTCTGTGCTCCAGCACGGTTCTAGACCCACCTGGGACCCCCACAATCAAATCGTCAGCATATGCCACTTGTATGCAATTTATAGCTTGAGACTTATTTAACCACTGGTCCAGAACGGCATTCCAAAATATTGGACCCAAAACGGATCCTTGTGGACATCCACGACCTACATATTTACTAAACATCAAGTGCCCTGCACATACTTTCACCAGTCTGTCACTAAAGTATGAACGTATAACTCCATATAGGTTACTATCACAATCAGACCTTCTCAAAACATTCAAAACGCTCTCCCACCACACAGTGTCAAAAGCACCCTCAAAATCTACAAAGATTACCAAAACATACTTCTCAGGAGAAGACTTCACATAATTAATCAATTTCTGTATCGCCTCCTCGGTTGAATGACCCTTCTTAAAGCCAAACTGAAAATCCGACATAGCATGACCAGCAGTCAAAACCTCAATTATTCTAGGAAGCAATAACCTTTCAAACAGCTTACCCAAGTTAGACAGAAGCGAAATCGGTCTGTAAGCTCGAAGACTCCCACGAGACTTACCCGGCTTATGTAAAATCTTGAGAAGAGCCACCTTCCACGATCTAGGGAATACTCGCTCCAACAAACATTTATTAAACATATTAAACAAAACATCTGGACAAATCTCAAAAAACTTCAATAGTATTTTGTTTTTCAATCAAATCCAATCCTGACTGTAAAGACTGCAGAACGGACCGGAACCACCCCATGAACGATCACGCTTCGGGGCGATCTCTCCTGGGAACGGACTAGAACCACCAGCAGCTCCGCTGCCAAATGCTATATGACGGGCTGAATCGGGTATCCTAACCCTATTTATCCCAAATTCCCTATCCCTGGCAGGAGGGAAAGGAGACATGCTCTGTTTCCTCCCTCTCCTACTTACCCATCTTTTGCCTGGTGAGGCATGGGTCTGCCTCACTGACCACCTGGGGTCGCCTTCTCTATCGTCCATATGCTTCTGCCTTTCACCCCAGTCTTCAGCCTCTCTCCCACTCTACCTGTATACCTTATCCATAGCAGGGGGAGATACCTCTTCTTCGTCTCCCCCACCTGCCATCCAAACTTACCTCTGGTGTGGCATGGGCATGTCACACTGCCTAGCAGGGGTCCTCTCCTCTATCGACCCCTTACTTCTACTCCTCAGCCTCTCCTCCCTCCCACTATTATCTTTCATCTAACGATTACCCACACGTCTAAATTTAATAACAAAATTCTGCCCGACCTATTAGGCCTCTTAACACATCTCTCTAGCGTTCAACCCCAACCAGCGATTTGCTAACAGCAATCTTATTAAGAATTTACGTCAAACGTATATAAATTTTTTTTTTTTTTTTTTTAGGTCCTAGCCACTGAAATCCCAGGAAACTAGGTGGCAGGACCTGCCGGAGCTACTTGTCACGATTCTGGACACACGCGGCTAGCCTCCACGTGGCGAGGTATGGGCAACGTCGGGCCCCACTGGGGGCCTGGCGGCCAATAAGCCGGACAAACAATGGGCACAACACATCACACTGCACAGACATGGCCCACACACTTTCAAGTCTCTGGCTTGACAGTGTACTGTCCTCGATACAGCGAACACACGCGGAGATGGGATGTTGAACAGTGACAAATTCATACACCAATTTTACAACAACAATGTTGTCAGAATTGAATCAGCTAGATGCTACTAGGAATTCCATTTTTCAGCAGGATTGCTTGGAATGCCCTGGAAAGACCTTTCATGGTCTCAATCCCATTGAAATATCTATGGCTATTTGTAAGGATAGTCGCAAAAAATGAGCTGTATATCAAAGGAGAAGATGATTTTTACTGTGATAAAAGGTGGAGAAAATTTTAAACGACGCTGAAACCTCATTTTGGCATGGAACTGATTGGTTCCATGCCAAAATGAGATGGTTATAAAGGACAAAGGTCATATTAAATATTAAAATGTGTATTTCTTTGGTTTTTGTACTTGAATTACGAAATAAATGTATCCCTTTTTAAAAATATCTCTGTTCACATTGATTTGCACAAGACTGTACTAATCAGAAATTAGGAAATTAAAATTCAGAAAAAAAGTTGATGCTTTAAAAATAACAATAAATAACAACATCGAGGCGCACACCCATTGTGGTTCGCTTAGTATGCATACAGTGACCAGTCTTCAGTTTCAGAGCTCTGGAACAATGGCGCTAGTGCACGCAGTTTCAGTATTAGAAATGTATTCGCTTTTGCTTTCAACAATATTTCTTATTCAATACTAAATATTTATTCATTTGAAGTTTCTTCTTGAATTTTGTATCTTCGGGCTAACTTATTAGAATTTCAGTGTAAGACTAACTCCTATTCGCCACTCAATTTGAGTCATCTATGCTAAGTCAAAGTTCCAATCTTATAATGTAAGATTTTCCGACTAGCCTAATACGCCAACTGAAGCTTGTATGGTCAAAATTGGTCTCAAATATATAAGAAAGAACGAACGAAAAAAAAAAAAAAAAAAATTTAAGCAAATTGAACCGAAGTCCTACACTGTATGTCATAATGTAATTTGTACACTGCATGTTCAGGATGGCCACACGGAGAAATGTTCCAGAGAACAAAAGTAGAATAAATAAATTAAGGAAATTTAGATCGGTGCGTTTGGCTTGAACCGTGATTGGAAGTTATAAAATGATTGCACATAAAATAAATTTTTTTTTCGCACCCTTCAAGTTAATAATGAATTCTCGATGCCATATGACAGGTAGATGGAAGTAACAGTGAAAAGAAATAAGGAATGCTTACTGAGTAGCATATTGTTATTAAGTATATTTTGCTGTTGGAATGATGTTTCCAACAGCTGTGTTTAACTGTTGGAAACATCGTACGCCAGTGGAAGACAGAAGATAATGCAACTGTTCATGCCAAGCCAGGCAGACAACCTTTAATGACCTTCAGTGCATATTAGCATTAGTAGAGGAACATGATGTAAGAAAGCAAGCTTATACAACATCACCAAGGGAATGACCACCGCATATCCCCGGAGCAATATGGCCTTAGTTGCTAATGCTCCTAAAAACCAAATAACAAACAGCATCACAAAAAAAAAAAAAAAAAAAAAACCCTTCCCATTTTACCCATCCATTCGCTCTAAAAGTTTGTCCAGTTCTTCCTTGAATTTGCTTAAGCTATAAACTTCCACAACGACATATGGAAGTTTGTTCCAGCAATCAACTAACTGCCCGCTGGTTAAAGGCAAATTTCCGCACATCTATTCTACAACTGTCTCTCCTCAATTTGCATTTATGTCCTCTCAGGTTCATAATATGAGCAAGAAGAATCCATCAGCATTGAGCCTGCACTCAAGACCTTATACACCTCAATCCGATCACCTTGTAGGTGTCTAGTCTCCAGATGCTGAAATTTGCAGAACTTAAGCCTTTCTTGGTAAGAGGATCCCTTCGTTCCCCTGACCAATCTTGTTTAAAATATAGAAGGTTGAAGTGGATAGTGAAAGCAAATCACAAAGGTGGCTTTAATAAGCTGACTTTGAGAGATGCTTGGCAAAACCGGGAAAAGGACCAAAACCAACAGGAATACACTTCATAGATTACCATGGAATGGATTACCCTAATGACTCCGCTGATCGTAAGCCGAAACTGCCTCCCATCAATGCACGTCACCGCCTATTCTGGTGCAGAGAATGGAAGCTTGGACATTACAGCAGTATCAGGACCCGATATGTGATGGAACACTTCTTGTTATAAAACATAACAAGAAGTTATGTTTTATAACAAGATGTGTTATCATGATGAAACACTTGTTATAAAACAGGATCAGTGGTTATGAGGATGACAAAATTGTAAGCCTACCATTTCGATCCGAGAGCTGAATTCAATTGAACTCCTTTGTGACGATTTAGAACAACAACAACAGACAAGGCGCCCTAATTAAGAAGAAAATTAGTCGAAGCCTTACCAGAGGAATGGAGCAAGATTCCAGTTTCCACATACCAAAAACTTGTATAAAAGTGCCACCCCACGGGTCATTGATGAGACTCAAACCTGTGGGGCCATATTCCATATTTTTTTTTTTTTTTTTTTTTCAATTTAGTATCGCAGTTTTAGGGGATGAGAATATGCACATTCTATACACGTGTTCAAACTACTTCCCTCTCTCGTTAAAATTTTCTTAGCACCGCTGGATCCGAGGTCCCCGATTCTATTGACACTTACATGGACGCTGCTTTCTGCGGTTTGGGTTACGCAGCAGCGATAGAAGGCTCCACCAATGGCCAGGTTTATTAAGGTCATTAGACCTTTCCAGATTGTCTAAGAATGGCGAACGTTAGAAAGGGAATTCTCTCGCTTTTTGTTCGTCGCTTACTTCCGCATGAACACGTGTTGCAACAATCTCCCTTCAGTCTCCGAAGCCAACTACTAACGAAAAAGCATATTCTTCCGCGTGTCAAGAGCTCCGCTGTTTCAAAGCGGTCTATTGTTCTTCTAACGAGACAGCGTCTTGCTCTACAAAATGTGGATATATCACGCACGCAAAACAAACCCCATGACCCAAACTGCGACCTAGTTACCTCTCGTTACCATTTCTCCGAATTAAAAAAAAAAAAAAAAACGGCGGCAACAAAAACAAAACGCATTTCACGAGTTCAGCCGAAGTCCATAACCTAATTCTACGTCACGTGATTAAAGGGCGTTATACACGCCGTTGAGGATATTGGTAGTTACAAAATTAGTCGGGCAAACCCTGGATTAATATTTTGCATCTCTTACATTGTCGACACACAGGATGAATGCCAGACATTCACCGCAACCAGTAACCAACGGAAGGCGGCGACACTATCAAATGCCCTAATACGGTCTTTGAAAGATGGGTTAAATTATCAGCGAGTTAAGCCTAACAATACTGGCGCACATCGAAAAATAACTTAATACGATTTAATTTCAACAAATAGTTCCTCTTCGACTAAAACTTCTTCGTTAATACCGTAATGAACAACTCGTAAATATCTTTCACCATCTGTCACTCTTAAAATCCTCGGTATCGATAAGTTAAAACTTCAAATTAGTACTTCAACCAGCTAATTTGGTTGTTACAAATTTATCCAAAGTAAATATCCTACTTTTATACATTTCCACCATTACAGTTACAATTATTATAAACTACTTCTAGACATTTAACTCCTGACTGTGTCCCGGAGTATAAACAGAAAATTTATTTTTTATTCTTTTGCAAGGTGGAAGATAATTATTTTAAACGTACTGCCCTCTTGTAAATATCCGGTAGGCTAGGTTTTTGAAATTATAACCGAAGGTATTTCCGCTCAAAGAAATTTGGATAGGCAACAACTTCGTTGGAAACTTAAATTACACGAAAAACCGAAGCTTTTGTTCAGGAACTGCGAATAAATATATATTTGTCCTTCGGCACTTGCAGATGCTAAATTGCACTTTGATGACAGTAGTTGTTTCTTATACTTTTTTTTCTTATAAACGCCATTCTGAGAGTTGTTTAGACGTAAGATCGATGAACGACCTTTCAGTAGGTTGAAGGAACGCCAGCTGAGAGGACAATCGATTACGCAAACAGCGGAAGTATAATTGTCAGTGTCCAGCGACAAAGAAAAATATTCCCCCTCCCCAGTTCCAGATCCTCTCATAAGTTCTTCCACAAGATTGCTGAAGGGGAGCAAATGCTTTTGATTACAGGCGCTAAATCACCAATAAAAATTACTTGAAAATACGAATTCGGAAAGATAGTCCAACGTCACATATTAGTCGTTTAGGACTTCGATAAACCACAAATTCGGTTGTTATTCAGTTCGATCGATGGTGAACTTGGTAGTTTTCATTTAGGTCGATATACGTGCATACACAATGCTGTACAAGGTAAGGACTCCTGGCTCCCGGAGCAAAACCGAAAGATAGTGCGCCCACACTATGATGAACACCAAGATCTTGCGGTACTATACTTTCTTAATAGTAAGAAAGGTGTCACTTAGGTTTTTGCGCCCTTTTGCTTACTCCTGTGTTCCTTCGAGTACGTACAAAGCTGCAGCATGTGTGTATGGTACAGTTTTGTATGTATTTGGATGTTGTAAGACAGTCTTACAAATATATATTTTGTGGAGCGAAAATAGGTTTGTCGGTTAATATTCTTAAGGAATAAGAGAAACACGATGTAGTCGAGTATGGGGAAGTAGGTTAAAATTAATTTTCGGACAGACCGGAGACCTTTGAAATCTTGAAAGACAGGAAAGGACACTTAAGGAGGTTAAGCGATCGGTGTTTTAATGTGAATCATGCGCTGCTATTTTAGGACTCCGTCACTTAAGGTGGTTTGGATGAGGCGTCGAAATTTAGCGACTTCAGAGATGTGGACAGCGGTGATCAGCAGGTAAACAGATCAAAGAGTTCCGTTGTTGGAAACACAGAATTAAAATAATTTAAATTACTGTCGTAAGCAATCAAGGGGTTAGAAAAGTTACACCGTGATTGGGATGGATTAAAATTAGTAAGGCGGGGACAGGTAGTGGAAAAGAAAACATACGAGGTTTTTCAGAAATCGAGAAAGAAAGAGAAGCGTAGATGAGGATGGTGACTTCATAGCAATGGAGTTTTGTAGTGGGGTTGATATAACCTAACATGGTACCTACCCTGTCTCAGCTGCGTCCGAAGCAGTAAAGTTTATTATTAAATGGCTAAAGATAGTTTAAATTGAAAGTCTCCGGACAAATTCCAATTAGTATCAGTAATGGTAAATGATGCACGAAAGCAAGCTTACATAGTATCAGCGAAAAAAAAAACTACACACACACGCCCATTCATATCCTCCAAATATTTTTCTGGTTGTCCCTTGAATTGATTCAACCCATACATTTCGAAAACAGATGGAAGCCTATTCCAACAATCAACCACCTGCTGGCTGAAGGCAAACTTGCGCACATCTGTCCTGCAACCATTCTTCCTCAAATTGAATTAATGCCCCCTCCTGTGTGTAGCCTCAGCAAGTAAAAGGACACATTAACATAACATTCAGTTAATGGCATTCTTCCAGTCAAGGCTTTGAAGACTTCAATCAGATCTCCCCGCAGGTGCCTGGTTCGAGGCACTGCAATTGGCGAAACTGAGGCTTTCTAGGTAACAGTAACCTTTTGTTCCCTTCAACAATCTGGTTGCTCTTCTTCGCATCGATTCTTTCCGAAACTGAGGCCTCCAGACCTATATACGGTACTCAAGATGCGACCTAACTGAATCTTATACAGGATGTCCGTAAATGATATATATATTTTTTTATTCAGAATTACTTCAAGCTACACTCATGAAACACATACCAGCTGAAAGATCAATTCAATAAGTTCTTTAAATTGGCACTCGACTGCTAGTTTTGCTCTATCCGCTATGCAGCGCTACATTCGCCAGAATGGCAAAATGGCGAACGGGCTGGAGAAAGAGTTCTGTTAGAATTTCACGCAGCAAAATCTGGATTTTTTTTTTTTTTTTTTTTGTGGGGTTATGCGAAGGACAATGTGTACATCTCTCCACTACCAACAATACTGCCGGAGTTGAAGGCCCTGTTCACAGAGGCCTTTGGTAAAATTGCTTGCGAAATTAAGCACAGTATGTGATAGGAGATTGAATATCGCTATGATATCGTTCGAGTTACTTATGGTGCCCACATTGAACTTTATCAAAGACTTTTTGTACCTTCATAAAACTTATTGAATTGATCTTTCAGCTGGCATGTGTTTCATGAGTGTAGCTTGAAGTAATTCTGAATAAAAAAATTATATCAAAATAGGAAACATTTACGGACACTGTACAAAGGGATAATCGTCTTGTCCCTGCTAGCAAAGTTTCTGTATATCATTGACAAAACCCCAGTGAGCTGTCCTGGCAGCATGCCTGCATTTCTCAGAGAATTATGTCTGACTGCACAATTACCCCGAGGTTTTTTTCATTCTCCACACTCTGAGCGTATCCACACAGTTTATAAGTTACTCTGGGGTTTCTGCTACCCATGTGCAGTATCTTGCATTTGTCAAGCTTAAACTTCAACTGCCATTTCTCAGCCCATCGACCCAATTTCCTAGATCTTGGCCAGTAGCTAACCCTGATGACTGTACTTAACTACCCTGCCAACCTTTATATTATCTGCAAACTCAGACTTTAAGCCTGATCACCTTCATCAATGCGCTGACCCAGCACTGAACCTTGGGAACTCCACTAATGACATTAGTCCACGAAAAGCTTTGCCCCTTGATAACTATTCTGTCTTCTTCCGCTAACGATCCCTTTATCCATTACAGTAACTTGTCTTAAAAACTGGAGCTACATTGCTCCAGTTTTTGTACAACAGTCTTATGTGCAATAGTATCAAAAGCCTACCTGAAATACAGATATATGGTGTCCTTTTGATCCCTCTTTATGAACTGGAGATATATTCGCACTTCACTAGTCCATAGGAATCCCGTGAATCTAAGGATGCTCTCATAATTATCATTTGCTTACCTTCTTTCCTGCTGCCTCCCTTAATATAATTGGGTAGATTCTATCTGGCCTGGTGCATTTCTTTGGTATCCATCCTCAACAATTTCTCCTCTACTTTCCTTTCAGTTATCATAAAGTCATTTAGCTCCTCGTTAGAGTTTGATAAACTTCTAGTATCTCTTCCCTGAAGAATTACTCATGTGTCAGTGTAGATGCAAAATGTCTATTCAATTCGTTCGCAACCTGAGCATCAACTGTTAACCCATAGACATCAAGTGGCCCAATGTGATTTACCCCTTCCTTCCTTCCATTGTTAGTACAGTGATAGAAGTCTTTGCCAGACCTCTCATAATCTCCCTTAGTTTGTCTAATCTCCTTTGTGACTTGATTACAGACTAATTTATATCTACCATAGGCTTCTGTACCACCTGATAATTTACATGCATCCCATGCACTTTTCTTCTCTGCCACGTGTTTCAGTAATTCATCTGACATCCACTTAGGTCTAAGCGTTGAAGAGTATTTCTTTGTTGTTTTTATGAAAAGGCTAGTAGCTTCTTTGATTAATTCTTTGAATGCTTCCATTTAGAATTTGCTGCTAGTAACAGCAGTTGGTTCCACTGAACAATTTAAAAACTGTCTGAGACTTCCCCTTATGAAAGCAAAAGCCTTTCCCTTTACCCTCGACAGTAGTTACGTCTTTAATTATATTCCACGTTAGTACACTGATCGCTGCCACCCAGTGGGTGTTTTACCTGACGATTCTTAATGCATGAAGAATCGTTGCTGATAATTGTAAAGGTTGGTTCAGAAGCTGGGAAGTAGGTCAGACAGATGGCGACAGCTGATCTCTATCAAAGCCATAGTAATTCTATTCGAGATTATCTGAGAACTGTTCCCGAAATTAGCCGGTACTTGAAAAGCTAAATGGAAAGGACTTACTGCACTTCAGAGGAAGGGATCCACAGAAAGAAACCCCACCACGAATGGAAAAGGAACGTAATTCCTCAGAACTGTTTACTCTGCAGCATTGTGAAAGGGCTAAGATAAAATAGATTAATGAAAGGTTAAAGTAACTGTGAGTAAATAATATACGAGGGATGATCATTCAATTCACGTACTGGTGCAAGATGTTATCTTAATTGTCATCACTGAATCTTCTGTGGATTTCTCCTGGTCGAAATACTCTCCTTTGAACTTTACAAACTTTCGCCACCGTCCTACCCACGCATTAAATGCTTCTTTACGCCATTTCTCGAAAGCCTGCGAAGGGCTTTCTTGTGGCTCAGAGAATCGTTGTCTGACGCGAAACGCTTTCAGAGCTTTCTTCAGACGTAGAAACAGGAAGAAATCACACGAGCTGAGTCCGATTCATAACGGGGAAGTGACAGAACCTCGGAACCTATGGCAGTGATCACTGCCGGTACAATATTAGCCGTACGGAGCCTGGCATTGTTTTGATGGAGAAACCACTTCACACAGGAGAGTTCGGTCACGCCGGAATATGGCCGTCCAACAAAGACTACCATACGCTTCATTCGACTCCGATGCATTTACGCCCCGTCTGATACAATAACGAATCACATATCGCTGTTCAATCTGTATGTCCGACATGATACTTCCTTCAAAACAATCGTCAGTGACACGCCACTTAAAAAAAAAAAAAAAAAAACTTTCACGCAACACTGGCTCGACGTGTACTGGCATGCGCACACAGAGTTTGCTCAGTGGCGATCAGGGAGAGCGCCTCATGGAAAGTTCGCGCGGTAAATAAAATCTTGCACCAGTCCGCCAATTAAATGATCACCCCCTCCTATGTTTGAAGAAAATGAAGATAACAGAATAAATCTAAGTATTATGTAGGTGGCATTGTTAATAGATTAGATATATATAACGTAGTAGCACGAGAAATTAAAAGGAAAAAGTTTAAATGTAAACCTGAGGTCCATGAACAGATGTTTTTTTTTTTTTCTGTAGAAGGCAGTCTATTTGAAAAACAGTACGATTATATAGCATTAGCATACGCATATGATGCAAGAAAGCAAGCTTATGCAGCACCAGCCAAAAAAAAAAAAAAAAAACACCACTCCCATTTCACCCCTCCATTCGTTCGAAATACCTGTCCAGCTGAGCGCCTTAATTTATTTAGGCTATCAACTTCCACAACAAGAGAAGGTGGAAGTCTGTTCCACCAACCAACTACTCGCTGGCTAAAGGCAAATTTCCGCACATCTATCGTACATCTGTCTTTCCTCAATTTGAATTTATGCCCTCTCAGGTGATCAGCCGATGGGACTCTGCCTCTTGAGCAAGAGGCAGAGTCCCATCGGCATTGAGCATGCTCAAACCATTCACGACTTTATACACCTCAATCAGATCACCTCGCAGGTGCCTAGTCTCCAGACACTGCAATTTGCAAAATTTAAGCCTTTCTTAGTAAGAGCAACCCTTTGTTCCATTCACTAATCTTGTTGCCCTTCTCTGTACTCGTTCCAACAACTCTACATTCTTCTTGAAATGAGGCCTCCAAACCTGTATACAGTACTCAAGGTGTGGCCTGGCCATTGCCTTATACAAGGGGATAACACCTTCTTATCCCTGCTAGAAAAATTGCTGTATATCATTGACAAGACACCATAAGCTACTCTTGCAGCCCGTCTGCCATGCTTAGAAAACTTGCATGTCTGCCTGCACAATTACCCCCAGGTCCTTTTCATTCTCTACCACTGTCAGTGTAGTACCACAGAGTTGATACGTTGCTCTGGGGTTGCTGTTTCCCATATGTAGTACTTTACATTTGTCAATGTTAAGCTTCATTTGCCACCTGCTCAACCTTCCCAGATCCTGCTGCAGCAGCGTAGAGTCAGTAGTGTCCTTAACAACCCTGCCAACCTTTGTATCGTCTGCAAACTTGGACATTAAGCTTGATATACCATCATCAATATCATTTATAAATACAGAAAACAATAATAGACCCAACACTGAACCCTGAGGGACTCCACTAATAATATTAGTCCACGATGAGCAGTGTCCATTGATTACCACTCTGTCTTCTCCTCCTCAACCACCCTTTTATCCATAGCAGCAATTTTCCTCCAATGCCACACTGCACCAATTTGTGTAGCAGTATTCCATGTGCAACAGTATCAAAAGCCTTTCTAAGATCCAAGTATATAATATCAAAGTTATTCCCTGCATCCAGTTCTTTTGTGACTGCATCATACTATCCAATCTAATTGGTCAGGAAAGACATTCCCTTAACAAAACCATGCTGTGTCTGAGCTATAACTGAAGTCTTGTCTAGATGATCCTGCATTGCTTCTTTAACCAGTGCCTCCATTAATTTTCCTGGAACCGAAGTTAAACTAACAGGTCTATAATTACATGTGTCCGCCTTTGATCCTCCTTTGTGAATTGGGGTCACATTTGCACATCTCCAGTCTATGGGGTACCTCTCCTGAGTCCAAGGAAGCTCTCATAATTATGACTAAGGGTTTGCTTACTTCCTTTGCTGCCTCCTTTAATATAACTGGATAGATCCCATCCACCCCGGGTGTCTTTTTTTTTTTTTTTTTTGTTTATCCTCAACAATTTCTCCTCCACTTTCCTCTCAGTTACTACATAATCATCTAGCTCACTGCCAGAGTTTACTTCACCTCTGGCATTCCCCTTCCTCAACAACTCCTCATGTGTGAATGTAGATGCAAAATACTCGTTTAGTTTGTTAGCCACCTGAGCAGGATCTCCAACAGTTGAACAATCAATATCCAGTGGACCAATTTAATTCATCCCTTTCCTCCTAGAGTTTACATAAGTAAAGAACTATTTTCTGTTTTTCTTTGCATCCTTTGCCAAGGATTTCTCATAATCTGCCTTTGCCTGCCTAATCTCCTTTGTGACTTGGTTACAGACCAGCTTATATCTATCATAGGCTTCTGTGTCACTTGTTAATTTTTACGTATCCCATAAATTTTTCTTTTCTGCCACATGTCTAATTAGTTCATCTGATATCCAATTTAGGCCTAAATCTTGAACATTATTTCTTAGTTAGTATGTAAAGCCTAGTAGCTTTCAAGATACGTTATTTGAAAGCTTTCCATTTTGAATTTGCTGTTGGTAACATCATCAGTTGATCCCACCGTACAGAATTTAAGTACTGTATCAGACCATCGTAGTCGCCTTTACGAAAGCAAAAACCCTTCCCTTTACCCCTGATGGTAGTTACCTCTGAGTAAATCCCACTTCAGCACACTGTGATCACTGCCACCTAGTGGTTCCTTTATCTGCAGATTCGTAATGCATGAAGAATCACTACTGATAATCAAATCAAGAGTATTACTCCCTCTAGTTGCCTCCCGAACATGCTGATGTAGAAAACAATCATCCAATAAATCCACAAAAGCCTTGCTAGTGTGTAAGTGACCAACCCACAAATTCCAGTCAATATCTGGGAAATTAAAATCCCCCATTATAAGACTCTCTGATTTACTGGCCCACTCTATTTCCCTGTACAGTTTCTTATTATACTCATCAGAGTTATTAGGCCTATAGCACACTCCTACTCTCAATTTTGATCTCCCAATGTCACACCAAACTGACTCGACACTGCACTGTCCAGCGATGTCGACTGGCTTCACTTCCTTGGATTTTATGTGTTTCTTAACTAATAGCATAACCCCTCCTCCCTTCCTATCCTTTCTGTAGACGTTGTATTCCCCAAAGTTCAGTTCTGCATTCCTTATATCTGTGTGACACCACGTCTATGAAATCCCAACAATATCTGCCTTTGATGTTTTGAGCAATACCTCAAATTCATTTACTAAACTCCTAGCATTGGTGTACACGCAAGTATACATGCACCTGTTCTTTTTCTTAGCTACCCTAACAACCCATGGGTTTAATTGTACCGCAATGACTCCCAGCAGTCTCTGAACTATCCTGCAACTTGTTTTCCAGGCTGCTGCTCATTCCAATAGAAGCAGTGCAAGAATCACTTTCATCTCTGTCAGTGGCTACTGACAATCTATTAGTCCTTGTATCACCCCCCAAGCTAGCAGTTTTCCGATCCACCTAACACTGCCTCGATTTCATATTGGCAAAAATTCTGTTACACAATTAACACGAGCTGAATTTTATGCAGGAAAAACGTTTTGTAATGGCAATCGTGTCCTTCGAGTATACTAAGCAGATACGTTAATTGGTCGATTAACTGGAATTACAAAGAGAATTCTGAAGTTAAGATTGAGTTAGATTAGTGATTGGTGTTGTAAGGTGAATTGATGAAGAGTGTGGATTAAACGAAAATAATGAAATGACAGTAAAGGTGATATAACAAAAGAAATATAGGAGATGATAATTTAATACTTACCTGTAAATAGTGTTTTATAATAAATGTCTTTGTTGATAGGAGGGAGTATATGACGAGAGCCTTATTAGTCAATTAAATCCTGGAGAGACAGGGCAAGACTCATGGAGTAGAATTTTCCTAAACGTTGTCTGTGCTTGTTAACAGGAGAGCTGCTTCTACAGGGATGGGTACACTTAAATAGAAAGGATGCACGAATATTTGCTGATACTGTTGAAGCAGTGTTAGGTGGGTTGAAAAACTGCTAGCTTAGAGGATACACAGACTAATAGAAGATTAACAATAGCTGTAGGGAGAGGTCAAAGTGATTCTTGCACTATTCTATTGGAATGAGCAGCAGCATGGAAAGCAAGGTGCAAGGGATTTCAAGACCTGCAGGGAGTCATCAGGAACAAGTTAATACATGGGCCATGTTAGGGTAACCAAGAGTAAGAACAGGTGCAAGTACAGTATACTTGCATGCACCTGTACTTACACTAATATTAGGAATATAGTAAACAAATGTGATGAATTTGAAGTGCTGGTCAAGACATCAAAGGCGGATCTTGTTGGGATAGCAGAGACGTGGTGTCACACAGACATAAGCAGTGCAGAATTGGAATTTGGGGAGTACAATATGTACAGAAAGGATAGGAAGGTAGGAGGTATTATGCTGTTAGTTAAGAAACACACAAAATCTAAGGACGTGCATCCAATTGATGTTTGTGGACAATGCAATGTTGAGCCACTGTGGTGTGACATAAGCACTCGGAAAGCAAAAATGGGAGTAGGAGTGTGTAATAGGCCTAATGACTCTGATGAGTACAATGAATAGCTGGACAGAGGAATTGAGTGGGTTATAAAATCAGAATATCTTATGGGGGATTTTTAACTGTCTAGATATTGATTGGGAGTTGTGGGTTGGTCACTCGCACACTGGCAACACTTTTGTGGATTTATTGGATAACTATTTCCTACAGCAGCATGTTAGAGGGGTAACCAGAGGGAGTAATACTATTTCATTACAAGCAGTGATTATTTGTGCATTAAGAATCTGCAGATAAAATATCTGCATATAAAAGATATGATCACAGTGGTGACCATATAAATGGGCACTTGAAAAATACCCACTATTATTTTTAGTTTACAAAAAACAAATTATTTCATATTTCAAAACGCAACAAAATGTTGAATTTATATATTTTATTTCTAATTCTATAGTATTTTAGTATAACTTTTGATTTTGTATTTTAACCTTGTATAAGCCTGAGTGCTCTGGTTTTATTGAAACTAAAGCCTTTTATTTTATTTATAAAAATATAAATCGTTTTTTCATTATCTTACATAGAGAAAAGTCAACACTTTTTGGTTTTTTATCAACGAAAAACTAATTCAGACATTCCAGTGATTTGTCAAGGATTTGAATAAAATTTATTACTGTAAGTTAGCCAATCTCCGCAAGTATTTCAGTTTGTCTTCTACCTGCTCATATTCCTGCACGAAAGTGGCAACCAAATCATGCAGTGAAGCACCCTTTGACCTCAGCGTGTGGAAAGGCAATCCTCACTGCATTCATGCAAGCTTTCTCAAAATCCACTAAAACCTTTTGAGGCACCAGATTTGGAACCAACAGCTTCATGATTTCAAACATTCTATTATAAGTTTTTTCTGTAACAAAATGTAAATACATGGCGGATATGAGTTACCCACCTTGGCGTGCCACGTATACAATTGGTAAAACATGTTTGGAACTTTATCAAAAGGTGTTATCTCCATAGACTGTATCATTGTTCAACTCAACCAAGAGTTTATCACCTAAACCAGAATTCTGTCTGGATCATCCACACCGAAGTATCAGTTGACGGTATTTCTCAGAAATGTCAAAATTTATGTAACAATATATGTCAATATTTGACAATTCTGCTTATATAAGCAGAATTGTCAAAAGCAAGTGCGGCAAACGCAGGTTTTACAGAACTTTAATTATAAACATTCTTCGTTCATGTCAAAAAGAATACTACATGTTTGAACTTCAAATCATAGCATTGCACATAACGCTTTATTAAGCGTGTATTGTGAATGTGAGAATTTTTTTTTATGTGCGTATTTTTCTGTGTGAGCAATTTTCCATGTGAGCATTTATGACAGTGGGATTTTTTTCTGTGCGGAATTTGTGTGGGCTTTTGTCATGGAACCTATCACAGTGTATTGATTTAGGATTAACTTAAAGATGTAACTACCATTAAGGATAAAGGGAAGGGTTTTGTTTTCGCAAAGGTGACTACAGTGATCTAAGACAATTTTTAAATTCTATACAGTGCGACCAACGGATGATGTTACCAACAGTAAAGTCTAAATGGGAAGCGTTCAAGGGATTAACCATAGACGCTATTTGGGCTTTTCGTATCTACTAAGAAATACTCTTCAAGATAAATGGATGTCAGATGAACTGATGAGACTCGTGACAGAAAAGAAAAAATGCATGGGATGCATATAAATTATCAGGAGACACAGGAGCCTATGGTAGATACAAACCAGTCTGTAATCAAGTAAAAAATAAAATAAAATAAACTAAGCCAACTGTGTGGTACTACACCCAGAATAGTGGAAAATGAAAATGACTTCGAGATGATCGTGCAGTCGCGTGCGAAATTCTCCGAACAATGCAGACAGGCTGTCAGAACAATTAATGGGGGTTGTCAATGATATACAGGAATTTTTCTAGTAGGGATAAGGAGTTAATTATCTCCTAGTATAAGGCAATGGTCAGGCCACATCTTGAGTGCTGCATACAGGTGTGGAGGCCTCATTTTAGGAAGGATATGGAGCTGCTGGGATCAGTACAGAGAAGGGCAACGAGATTGGTGAGCGAAATCCCCAACCCCTAGCATTTTTGCTGTTATGGGCATTGCATCAGGTGGGCAATAAATATGGGCATTGCATACATGTAAAATTTAGTATTTTCGCCGATTGCAATAAAGGTATTTATAAACCTCAACAGGATCCATTGCCAAAAAAGTGTTAAGTTCTGCAAATTGCAGCGTTCTGAGATTAGGAATCTGCGATGTGATCCGATTGAGGTGTTTAAGGCTTTAAATGGATTGAGCAAGCTCAACGCTGGTGGGATTGTTCCTCTTGCTAAGTCTACACACGTGAGGGGTCATAAATTCGAATAAATTGATGGACTGTTGCGGAATAGATTCGTGGAAGTGTGCCTTTAAGTAGCAGGTTTTTGATTGTTCAAACCAACTTCCATCTGCCGTTGTGGAAATGGGTACTTTGAATGAATTCAACGAACAACTAGACAAACTGTTGGAGGGAATGAATAAATGAAATGGGAAGTGGTTTTTTCTTTTTTTTTTTGTTAGATGGTGTTTAAGCTTTCTTTCTTGCATCATTTGTCACTTTAATGTTAATGCTGAAATGTTTGTCATTTGCTCATAAGAAATAGACATCTCACCCAATACATACGCATTATAAAGAAAATGCTCCCTTAGCTCACGAAAATTTCTGATTTTTTTTTTTTTAATGCAATCAAGCAGCTTGTGGGCCTTGGTGCTTGTATTAATATAAAGAACGATTGTCACTGTCGGCAATACTAAGGTACTGTGCAATGAGAAGCAACATAAAGTATGAGCTGTTTTTGAAAGAATGGCATGTGTAGGTCATATAAAAAACTGAAATGACTTCTTTCGATACCAAATGTCAGACTAGAAAACAAAAACATCTGAAACATTTTTCATTAACTACGCATTTCTTCAAAAATGCAAAGGAGCATCTAGGAACTGGAACGGCTGTCTCGTAGAGAGAGATTGGGAGGGAAAAGGAGCGAGTCTCTCTCTCATGATGATGATGCAGTCAAAGAACGGATGATGATCCACTAAGTACCGGTGAAACAGGCTGTAAGGAGGAAGGTGAAGGCGTAATTGTGCGATAAGATGGCAGTTTCCCTGTCGGGAAGTAAGTAATCATGCCCGCAATCTAAGAGCAACGATCTTTGTTGCAATACGGTTAATGGTCACGAACGCAGAAGTGTAGCAGTCTTCTCATTTTCGTTTAAATTTGAAAACGGGAATATAATTTTTAGTTTATGCCTTACTTAAAATAGTTTCGAATAACAGTTAAAAGTTTGGTTCCGGAGTTTTTTTCTGTTCAGCTTGTCATCAAGTAGGGTTTTCGTTGTTACTGAAACTGCTTAGTCCCAATTATTCCTCAATTTTTACATCAACCAGATCGGTCCGAAATAAATTATAAAATTAACTCATTTACGAATAGAAGCTAATTAAACTGAATTTTCGACATCATAACGACAATGATGCTATTCCGGTACTTTTCCTTAAAAAAAACTCTACTCAAAGTAAAAGTAATAAAGTGAAAAAAAAAAATGCAATAATAATAAAGAAATGAATAAGTCTATTTGGTGTTTATACGTTGCCACACAAAAAAAGAAAAGAAAATAATGCCAGTTGTTAACGGGACCGTGGTATATCGGCTACCAGAAATACAGGTCCAAAGAAATTGAAGGCTGCGCTTGCTACTGGATCCGGAGTATAAAACGAAACTCCTCTTTGTTTTTTTTTCCTCTTCATTTCGTCTTCCTGGTGGCAATTCATTGAAAATGTGCTCACCAGCACGATCATCATTGCTATGCGTGTCACATTACTCGTGCACGTGCATTCATTTTTGCTTTAACGAATATTGTTGGTGAGAGACCGCGCATAATTTAAGTTTTTCAACGTACTATTAAAGTTTTAAAATGGGTTGACGCGATGCGGAATCTAAAAAAGCGCATCAGTTAAAATACAATTTATTAGCTTAAATTCTGATAGATCTGTTAATATTTAATGCGAAGACTATCATCCATGTAACGCTATTTTAAAAAGGCTGTTGATTTTAATGCAGCTACTGGAGGAATGTTGTATTGAACACCAGCTAGTGTTGGTATTGATAAACCAAAAAAATGCGAAGAAATAAGTGTTCAGTATCAGCGTTATCCTGTCCAGGAATCAAAACTTAAATGTAAACCATGAAACCTATAATCGCTTTATACTTAAATAAATTCAAATAAAATTCCTGCACTGTCAAGACTAGGCAGGATTGTTCCAACAATCAGTTAGACTTTGACTAAATAGAAATCTACGCGCATATACCTTCTGCAGTTAATTTTTCAACTTATTGTCATCGTGTATATATCACTCCAGTAAAGAACAGGGACGTTATTTTAGGTTTTTAAATTCGCTTCAATTCCTAAACGAAACTACAAATCCCCTCCCCCACCACCATGATATTTTGGAACTTCTCATCCTGCACTATTTTACAGCTAGCAAACAAAACAAAGAGGGAGGGATAAGGAATTCTTCACATATATAAATGCCAAGAAGAGCAGGACAAACCAGATCGGACCTTTACATAAGGGAAAAGGGATAGTATTAAATACACCAGCTGCCGCTGCAGATGAACTCAACAGTTATTTTGCATCGATATTTACAAATGAAAAGCCTTTTGTGGCAATGGGAAATTGTGGGAGCGAAGTTGAAAAATATGTAATTAATGATATTGAAATTTCCCAAGATTATTTAATGAAAAAAAACTTTCGAGCCTACAGGCCAGTAAGGCTCCTGGAGTTGATGAAATATACCCTATAATCTTAAGGGAGGCGGCAAGTGAACCATTGAGGTTAATTATGCGAGCATCACTAGACTCTGGGGAGATTCTCTTGGATTGGAAAAGTGCCAATGTATCTCCTATATATAAGGAAGACTAAGAGTGAAATGGGAAATTATCGACCTGTCAGTCTGACTTCAGTGATAGGAAAAATCATGGAGGCAATGATCAAGGGTGGAATTCAGAATCATGTGGATAGAATTGAAATTCTCAAGGATACTCAGCATGGTTTTGTAAAGGGAAAATCATGTTTAACAAATCTGGTTCGCTATTTTGAAAGGGTCACTCACGAGCTGGATTTAGGGAATAATTTCGACATTGTTTATTTAGATTTCAGCAAAGCTTTTGACTCAGTCCCACATGAGCGGTTGCTTTATAAGCTGGAACAGGTTGGAATCGCTGGGAAAATCCTTAGATGGATAGAAGGATGGCTTCAGGGCAGGAGGCAGAGGGTTGTGATAAATGGCTATTCCTCAGATTGGGTTGATGTAAGAAGTGGGGTTCCTCAAGGATCAGTATTAGGACCACTGTTGTTTTTAATTTTCATAAACGACATCGATGAAGGGATAGAGGGCGTGATGTCTAAATTTGCATATGATGTTAAAATTGGTAGAGTAGTTAATGATCACTGTCAAGCTGAGCTTCTTCAGAGAGACCTAGATAGACTTCAGGAATGGTCAGAAAAATGGCAGCTATGCTTTAATCCAACAAAGAAAGAGCAGAAAGAGAAGCATACTGGAACCAAGTGGCAGACGATCTTGAAGTGGCGGCATCCAAAAACGAGTACCGCACTCTCTACCGCACCCTCAGATGTCTGAGTGGAAAGACCAAATTGACTAGTGACAACATCAAGAATGCTGATGGGACCTTCGTGCGATCACCATCCGAACGCCTGCAACGGTGGAGTGAATTCTTCAAAGCTTTGTATAATCACGACCCACCTCAGGGACCGCCAGCAACAGCACTCTCGATCGACCCCCCTGAGGTCTCCATGGTCGATGTTGAGCCTACAGTAGAAGAAGTGAAAGCAGCCATACAATCCCTGAAGAATGGCAGGGCACCAGGAGTGGACCAAGTCACCACAGAAGCGATCAAAGCCGGGGGAGATGTACTGCTTCGCCGACTACACTCACTCCTCAAAACCATCTGGTGCACTGAACAAATTCCGTTAACATGGAGGAAAGCCATTATCGTACCGATCCACATGAAAGGTGATAACCGGGACTGCAAGAACTACCGTGGCATCAGCCTCCTTTCCATCATCGGAAAGGTCTTTATGAAGATCATCCAGTCAAGACTGCAAAAACATCGCGAGCAAACCAGTCGAGAAGAACAGGCAGGATTTAGACCCGGGCGAGGATGCTGTGATCAAATCTTTGCCATTCGTCAGCTGATGGAGGAGAGGATCCGGTGTGGACAGCGAACCGTCATTGTTTTCATTGACTTTAAGTCTGCTTTCGACTGTGTCCACCGGCCTGCCTTATGGAAACTACTAGAGGTTGAACATGTACCTCGAAAAGTCATCACACTCCTCCAAACTGCATACAACGGTTTAACCAGCCAGGTGCGCATCCAGAACGATTTATCTGAGGAATTTACCATCCAAACTGGAGTTCGGCAAGGGGATGTAGCCTCCCCATTGCTTTTCAACATCGTGGTCGACGCCATTATGAGGCAAGCATTCAGAAACAGACAGGGCATACAATATGACAAGGATCACTATGTGACTGACCTGATGTTTGCTGATGATAGTGCTATCCTTGCCGGTAACGACGCTGAAGCCACGGACATCCTCTACGACATTGCCCGGCCATACGGTTTGAAGATCAATGCTGGTAAGACAAAGGCCCTGACAACAGATGGGTCGCAAACCACCATCTATCTCGAAGGCGTCCAGATCGAGCAAGTGCAGGACTTTAAATACCTTGGGTCGCTGGTCCAGGAGAAGAAAGTTGCATCCACCATGGAAATCCACAGCAGAATTGGACAGGCGGCCACTGCGTTCGCCTCGCTCAAATGGTGTCTATGGAAGAGGACCAACATTTCCACAAAGACTAAAATCCGACTCTTCCGGACTTTGATCCTGCCCATTCTTCTTTACGGATCGGAAACATGGATTTGTCTCAAGTTAGATTTGAACAAACTTGAGGTATTCCAAATGCGATGCCTGCGGCAGATCTTCGGCATCTCTCTTCGCGACCGCATCACTAATGATACCATCCGCGCCAGATGCCAACAGCAACCAACCATTGCCGACCAAATCCAGAAGCGAAGGCTCAGATGGTTTGGCCACGTATGTAGAATGGGCACGAACAGAATACCATCCATACTCCTTTGGAGACAACGACCCACCCAATGAAGCATCCAACGGACCGCGCCTCGGAAAACGTGGGCCAAGCAAGTGGAAGATGACTTGAAGAGCCGACGTCTCGACCTTAACCAGGCCAGGACTGAAGCCATGGATCGTAAGGTATGGAAGAACATCACAGAGCAAGTCCGAAACCCTGCGGCACCTACAGCAGCATACTGGTTGCGTGGCCAACCGCCTCCCCCAGCTGCCAGCTAAGGACCGAAGAAGAAGAAGAATCCAACAAAGTGTAAGGTATTACACCTGGGAAACAGTAATCCCAAAATAACTTATTCACTTGGTGGTGTTCAGCTAACCCCAGTACTGGAGGAAAGGGACTTCGGTGTTACAATACGGTCAGACATGAAATTCTCTGAGCATTGTAAACAGGTTGCAAGGAAGGCCCATGGGGTCCTTTCGATGATCTATCGAACTTTTGCAAGTAGAGATAGGGACGTGATAATCCCATTATATAAGGCTTAAGTTAGACCACACTTGGAATACTGTGTTCAAGTATGGAGACCGCACCTAAAGAAAGACATCGAGCTTCTTGAAAGGGTGCAAAGAAGGGTAACTCGCCTGGTGAGTCTTTCTTCATGAGGACGGCAAAAGGGCGTCCTTATGAAGAAAGACTTCGAATATGTGGGTTGCAGAGTTTGGAAACTAGACACCTTAGAGGAGATTAGATTGAGGTGTTTAAGGCTCTGAGAGGCATCAGTAAAATGAATGAGGACGAAATTTAAGATTATAAATGATGCTAGAACTAGGGGACATAAATTCAAGTTACGGAGGGAAATGTTTAGATTGGATTGCAGGAAGTTTTATTTTAGCCAGCGAGTTATAAATTACTGGAATAAGTTGCCTACATGGGTGGTAGAGGCCGACAGTTTGGGGAAATTCAAAGGTTATCTGGATAGCACCTTCGTGAGGGAAACGCATAGGATAATAAGTTTAATTTCCTTTTTTTTTTTTATTAATTATTAGTTTTTTTATCATTGTTTTATTGTTTTTTTTTTTTTTTTTTTTTTTTGGCTGGTGCAGCATAAGCCATAGACTTTCTTGCACCCTGCGGCCATTACTAATACTAAAGCGTGAGCATTTTCTAAATTAACAATCGATTTACAGAATCTGTGCGAATTCTGCTGGATGGTCTCCTGCATTTTCCACAGATCCACATCTTTTCTAAAATGACCTTTTCAAACAGGTTTTTCTATTCAAAATGTGGCATAACCATTACTTCTTGCAATGAACAGACAACCCTGTACAATGCGATAATTATCCCTTTGTTCTACTGTCAAAATTTATGTGTATCAATGACTGTATCCCATGATCTAAACTCAGAAAACTTTAGTCTAAATACCCTCAGGTCTTTTTCATCATAAACTATCTTGAGTTTGTTGCTACACTCAAGTGTTCCGTTATGCTTGGACTGTCGTTAACTACTTTTGTATCGCCAGCAAACTTAAACATTAAAAACTTGAAATGGTTACATCAACGTCACACTACGTAAACGTTTAAAATTTGTTCTGGCACTGATGAATTTCCAACAAATAAAAGTTTACCATAATACTTTTCAGACTTCATATACCATTTCAGATATTTTTTTTAATAAACACAATTTCAATAAGTATTTAAGTTATATCAGTGGATAATCCATCGTAATCTTCTTGTTATCCATGTTATCAAGTAAGCGTTACTTTGTTTAAAAATTTCAGTCCTATTTTCTTCAAAGTTACCCACACAAGCACGCACGCGAGGTGAACTAAAAACAGTCCCGTATCATTAAATAAATTATTAAGCTGGCGAGGAGCTGGAATAACATTGCGTGCCAGAAAAATTGGGCCTCCAGACAGCGCGTAATGAAAATCTATAATGCAATGTCCGTAATTGCACAGTTTCAAGTGCTCAACTTTCGTGTTTTAGTTCCACGACAATGAGGCTTTTTGTCAGCAACTGGAAAATGTCTCATCAACCACTTCGACCTTCTTCGCTTGATGTGGTATATGAAAATACCGAATGGGGGCAGATTAGATGGTTTTTACGGGAGAGGAATCAAGTCGATCAGTTTCAAAGTACAGTACTGTATCACAGCGTGCGTATAGCTTAGAGCCTTAGACAGCTGGCACATTTTCATAATTGAGAGAGCACGATTTGAATTAGTCATTTTAAAACAACCAGTCTTTTGTATAACAACGCTGGTTGAACTTTAGATTTCAACATAGCACATTTAGTCAGATATATAAATTATAGACATCTTAACGTGACAGTTAACGTATTAATGATCCTATCGATCGTAGATAGATCACGTTTTCTTTGGAAACAAAAGATCCTTCGCCTATACGTTCTTTGACTAGTCGTGGAGCTGCCCGAGGGATGGAACAAGTGGCTCCATCTTCACCAGGAATGAAATGTAGAGAGACAAAGTTGAAACACTGAAATACAGAAAGTCGAGAATACTTCTCTTATCCAGAAGGTTGGGGGGGTGGGGGGGTCAAACTAATAGTTTCATTGCTAATGGGATCGCAAAAAGATTAAAAGGAATCAATTAACCTTGGGTTTGACGTAGGATTTGCAGTCTAAAAAAGGTAGTTGTTCTGTGCAATCATCACACGTGCTTGCTACCCGTACAGCACAGTTACCTAGTGTAGTCGGCGATCTTCTTTCCGATCGTCCCTTTCAGGTTGCGAAAAAAATCGATATTAAGTGCTTCTGAAACTGTCACTAAAAATAAATTTATTTTAATTTTATTCGCGCTTAATCTGTAAAAGTAACACGTATTGATTGCTTTAGAAATGGAGAACAACTTGTAGCGTCATCTATGTATGGCACAATTTAAATATAATGACGCAATAGAAATAACAACAAATGATTACGATGAGTTTTTAATACTTAGGAATGCCAATGCCTCTTAAAAATAACTGGTTGCATTAATGACAAATGGGCCTGGAGTACTGGGGTCCATAGTTTAACAGATATTTATTTAAAGTATACCCAGTAAAATAAAATAAAATAAAATATTTCCAGAAGCTTTCGGAACTCGTGTCCCTTTCTCAACTGACAGAATTTTTAAATACATTACAAGCAAACTGTGGCACGTTACTCATTCGTCATTGTTGTAGCACGGACGTGTGCTGCCTTGCGCCAGTGATCATCCATCAATAAAACGGTTGTCTCCAGGATTGGATGTATACGCATGCCTTTCTGGCGATTTAATGCCTTAGGGTTGTTCATTATGTTTAGTGACTCTAGCCATAGGCGGTGGCGAAAGTGTCGCGCGTGGTCCACTATCTCAAAGTCGCGCTTGGGGTCAAGATCGTGGTTGGTAGCCCAAAAATGTTCTGCAAGCGCGGACTGGTCAGTTTCGGCAAGCCGGATTGCTCTGTCGTGTTCCGTGAGGCGATCCTGGAGACGTCTCGATGTCTCACCTACGTAGCAACTGTTACAGGCCCTACAGGTGATACGGTACACTACATTGCTGCGTAAGACAGGTGTGACAGGGGTCTTCACACTGGAGACAAGTGAACGTAGGTTCCTACCTGGTAATTGTACACATTTTATGTTGTAACTTCTCAGGATCTTCGAGATACGTCCTGACACTCCTGGATAGTACGGAATGTAGGCGGATGATATGCCGACTTGCTTCGGAGGTCTTGGGTTGGAAGTAAGCTCTTGTGCCTGTAACAAGCATCTGTTTAGTACATGGGATGGATAACCGCATCTGGTTAAGTCCGCCTTCACACGGGAGATCTCGTTACGTCTAATTGTGTCGGTGCTGGAATGGCTCCAGGCCCTGGAGAACAGGGTGCGGGCAGTGCTATTGAGATGGCTTGGAGCGTGGCCGGACCCGTAGTTGGTGAATTGACCGCACCACATGGGTTTGCGGTATACTGAGGTCTCTAGATGTGGGCCTACGCGATGCACTAGCACGTCCAGAAACGGGAGCGAACCGTCCACCTCTGATTCTACGGTAAACTTGATGAAATTGGATAGAGAGTTGAGGTATTCTAGTAGTACCGTTTCAGAACCACGTGGTATTATGGTAAAAATATCGTCGACATATCTACACCACGTTGTAATAGGTGTAGGTGGGTTCTGGTGTATCTGCTTCTCCAGATCTTCCATGGCGATGTTAGCTACTACGGAACTGACAGGGGCACCCATAGCAGTGCCATGTACTTGTTTGTAGAGTGAGTCTTCAAAGGTGAAGATGCTGCTAGAGAGGCATAGGTTGAGGGCGGTACAGATGTCATCAGTGGATAGTGACGTCCTGGATTGGAGGCTTAAGTCGCTCTCAAGGAGCCTTCTGGCGCAGTGCACGGCCTGTTGGACGGGAATCGAGGTGAATAAAGAAACCACGTCAAATGATGCCATGACAGAGTTATCAGGGATTGAAATGTCCTTAATGGTGTTAATGAATTCACTGCTGTTTTTAACGGTGTGAGATGTATTACCTATAAGAGGCGAGAGGAGGCTCGCGATGTGTTTGGACAGTTCATACGTTGGGGCACTGCAGCAAGACACTATAGGTCTTGCTGCAGTGCCCCAACGTATGAACTGTCCAAACACATCGCGAGCCTCCTCTCGCCTCTTATAGGTAATACATCTCACACCGTTAAAAACAGCAGTGAATTCATTAACACCATTAAGGACATTTCAATCCCTGATAACTCTGTCATGGCATCATTTGACGTGGTTTCTTTATTCACCTCGATTCCCGTCCAACAGGCCGTGCACTGCGCCAGAAGGCTCCTTGAGAGCGACTTAAGCCTCCAATCCAGGACGTCACTATCCACTGATGACATCTGTACCGCCCTCAACCTATGCCTCTCTAGCAGCATCTTCACCTTTGAAGACTCACTCTACAAACAAGTACATGGCACTGCTATGGGTGCCCCTGTCAGTTCCGTAGTAGCTAACATCGCCATGGAAGATCTGGAGAAGCAGATACACCAGAACCCACCTACACCTATTACAACGTGGTGTAGATATGTCGACGATATTTTTACCATAATACCACGTGGTTCTGAAACGGTACTACTAGAATACCTCAACTCTCTATCCAATTTCATCAAGTTTACCGTAGAATCAGAGGTGGACGGTTCGCTCCCGTTTCTGGACGTGCTAGTGCATCGCGTAGGCCCACATCTAGAGACCTCAGTATACCGCAAACCCATGTGGTGCGGTCAATTCACCAACTACGGGTCCGGCCACGCTCCAAGCCATCTCAATAGCACTGCCCGCACCCTGTTCTCCAGGGCCTGGAGCCATTCCAGCACCGACACAATTAGACGTAACGAGATCTCCCGTGTGAAGGCGGACTTAACCAGATGCGGTTATCCATCCCATGTACTAAACAGATGCTTGTTACAGGCACAAGAGCTTACTTCCAACCCAAGACCTCCGAAGCAAGTCGGCATATCATCCGCCTACATTCCGTACTATCCAGGAGTGTCAGGACGTATCTCGAAGATCCTGAGAAGTTACAACATAAAATGTGTACAATTACCAGGTAGGAACCTACGTTCACTTGTCTCCAGTGTGAAGACCCCTGTCACACCTGTCTTACGCAGCAATGTAGTGTACCGTATCACCTGTAGGGCCTGTAACAGTTGCTACGTAGGTGAGACATCGAGACGTCTCCAGGATCGCCTCACGGAACACGACAGAGCAATCCGGCTTGCCGAAACTGACCAGTCCGCGCTTGCAGAACATTTTTGGGCTACCAACCACGATCTTGACCCCAAGCGCGACTTTGAGATAGTGGACCACGCGCGACACTTTCGCCACCGCCTATGGCTAGAGTCACTAAACATAATGAACAACCCTAAGGCATTAAATCGCCAGAAAGGCATGCGTATACATCCAATCCTGGAGACAACCGTTTTATTGATGGATGATCACTGGCGCAAGGCAGCACACGTCCGTGCTACAACAATGACGAATGAGTAACGTGCCACAGTTTGCTTGTAATGTATTTAAAAATTCTGTCAGTTGAGAAAGGGACACGAGTTCCGAAAGCTTCTGGAAATATTTTATTTTATTTTATTTTACTGGGTATACTTTAAATAAATATCTGTGGTTGCATTAAAGTGCGAGTCTGTGGAATAAATCAATCCTTGTTAAGATTTTTATACCATAAATTCAGTTATCCAGATGACTCGTTTAACAGTCAATTTATAATCGCGAAAATTTTAACACTGTATACGTATTGTGGTTTTTTTTCTTTTATTTAAAAATGATAGAGCGTAGTTTATAAAATTAAATAAATATTCCTGGATGGCTTCAAAGTGATTCAAAATATTTAACCGTATGTAATGGAGTCGCATATTTCGATCGCTCGACATGCAGAATGGGCATCTGCCCACCAGATACACGTAACCCAGGGTATTGAAGGAGTGTCGATGGACTAATCCAAAGGGCATATGAAATAAAGGAAATTTGAAGGAATTTCGCTAATTCTAAGTGTGAGCGCCATGAGGGATGAAAACCAATTGCTAGACAGGAATAGTATTCGAACTATAAGATTCGTTATTTACCCACGCTGCCGCCTTGCACTCCTTTTCATTGGGGGGTGGGGGATACAATGGGAAATATCCAATGATATTTCAAAAAATAAATAAAAATAAAAACTGTATACATCTGTGTATACATTTGATGCAATAATAGCAGAATTCATAAGTAGTACCCTTAGCGCTCTTTGTTTTTCCCTTTTCTTTCAAGTCTTCCTATCTATGTGAAAGGGATTATTTTATCTCTTAAAACGTGAATGTCTTCAACAGATTCAAAACAATCATCATGCAGAGAGGAAATGTCGCGCTGTGCGATGATGATTGTTTTGAATCTGTTGACACGATCTTCACTAATAACAAAATTGTTATTAGTGAAGATCGTGTCAACAGATTTGATTAATCGCTATGGCCAGCGAAGAAAATCGTAGACGCTAACTTAAGAAATATTTTTTCTCTTGCTGGTGATGATAATGCATGAAAAACTTGCCTTCATTTGTTTTATGTTTGAAATGCATAATACACAAAAGGTCAAATAGGGGTAGGGGGAATCTTAAGTATTTCGGTTGGCTGCGCCACAGTTACCTTCAAACTTTGAAAACAGAAAGTTCCAAGGTCAGACTTGACTGGAAAGATACTGAGAAAAACAAGAGAATGGTAACCCCCCGCCTACCTAGCCCAACCTTGGGTGGGGCTTAACCTTCTCTGTGGCGCTCGATATTCCTCGATTCCAACAAAAATGTTTTTATATTTCGAGGGTTTAGTGTCAAACAAAAGATTGCATTTTCTTTTTCGATAACTTTAGTTTTACTTTATGCAAATATCATAGAACTATCTTTCTAGTACTTTAGAAGCTTACTTTGTCTGTAAGTACATTTACGGTAAACCAATTAAATTGTCAAATGACTTTTTTTGGTTAATTACAGAAACATCAACTACAAAATGATTTTGTAGTTTGACACTAAACCCGATTTTCAGCCGTTTTCTGAGCATCTGATGATTCCCGTAGTTACACCACAGACAAGTTTATGGGTAATGCGAATTGTTCGAAGGACCGATCCGAATTTCCCCGTCAATGCAAACGAAAATGCAATCCCCGTGCATTTGAAATAGTTATCAAGCGACAAAAGTAAGTTTAAGACATTTGCGGTTGCTGTCAAGGATGAGCATCCAACAGTAAAATATTGTTAGATTTTAATTTATAAAAATTAACGCAATACTTTACATTTCAGGCGCATTAGCAAATAGTAATGATTCAATAATAATAAAAGAACAAAAAAAAAAAAACGACGACTTGTATGCGAACCGAGAACATTTCGTTTCTACGCGTCTACCACATGCCCATTCATTCCTCAATCAATAATATCAATACTTCAGCTAAAATATACGGTACAAGAACAGAATAGGCATGAGAAAAAAAGGGGGGGGGGGAATAATTATTGCCGGATTTCTGTTGGGTCCGATTTTGATGAAATTTGAGAAGACTAGACAAATCGTTCCAAAAGAGCAAAATATAAAATTTTACAAAAATCCATAAAGCGTGAATAGAGTTATTATATGCGGACGGACGGACGGACAAAGAAATAATTGCCACATTTCTATTGTTTCGATTTCAGTTAAATTCAGAAGGGTTCGACAAATCTTTTTGTCGTGGTGTGGCATTAGATAAATGTATAGCGATAACACTTTATGGCAGTTCTTAGAAATTTAGAAAATGCTAGATTCAGAAATAAATGTGTACGTTTAATTTATTTACTCGCAATATAATTTCACCGACCTCCCCGGCGATTTAAAATGAAAAATTATGAAACCAATGTTATGTTTTGTGTTATGCTTTGTATGTGAATATGGTACTGAATCAGCGTTTACAAAATGCTGTAATTCTTGTTACATCACTGAAAAAAAAAAAAAAAAAAAATTAACTTTTTTTTGTTTATTCATGGAAATTTTTTTTTTTTTTTAATAAAAAAATGATTGTCAGCTTATTTCTTTTTCAGGAGACAAAAAGTTAAAGAAAAATTACGTAATGGGACAATTACGTTTACTATTGAAGAGAATACAATATATATATTTCTTAATGAACTGACGTTTTCTTTAGGCAGCTGACATCGAATCCCTCAAAGGAATTTTCGTCTTTATCTATCACTATTGTCCATTCAATTTCACAGACATCATTGCACTGAATAGCGGTCTCACTTTTATGTTGCTTAAACAAATCTTTAATGCCGTTGAAATAACAGGGATCATTTCCTTCTAATGGCCAAGATAGGGCGTGACGCAGTCAAGTGGTCAATGCGTTAGTATAATAGTACGCGCATTTGAGTTGACCGTGGTTCAAATTCGAGTGACCGTAATGTACAATAATGTTCTTCTTGTTCTTATATAAAACTAAAAGTTTTATTTGTATCCAAGTCAAGTAATTGATCCAATAATGTGATTGTAGCTTTGCTGGTAAAGCAGTTATGGAAACAACTGCATCCCATGGCTTTCTTCGGGAATATGGCCAGCTAAAAGGAATGAAGAGGACATCTTTCATTATAGACACCTACTATGCATTTCATTTAATTTCATTGTGGATTATATGGAATATCATTGTCGGACAGCCACAAAGTTACGCATAAATAATCCTACAAGCCCTGCTAGTCGATTATGTTGTGCTTAATTGTGATGGCGAAATATGTGACTGTGTTATAAAACTAGAATCTATAATAGCACTAAGCAAAAAAAAAGAAGAATGCTTTTGTTTATAAATGAATACGATAACGTCTGGTGCAGGCTGACGTGAAATTACATACAGCATAGTAGGGGATTGAAACTGGTAAAAGTTCAATTTATAAAAGAATTGCGCACTTCCTGATTGATAGCAATTGTTTTTTTTTTTTGCTTAAGTCCAGAGATAATCTTGAAGAATGTATTTTTCAAGGTCTGGGTAGGGACAGCGCTTGAAGATCGGAAACTGATTAACATGGGATTGGTTGATAAAATGTGCTTATACGTGTGAGGAGCGAACGCACAGTAACGCGGATTTAAGATAGCGAACAAAGCGGTCGTAATACACGAGATAATGTGCACTTCAGAGTCTCATAAAACTTCACAGTACTATACAAAATAAAAGAATATTCTTCCGATAATCAATTTTTATTTCAGAGGGAGAACTTCATTTTCGCTGCACTATCTAAGACTCTCCTCCCCTCCCGCTTCCAGAATTGCAATTTCTGATATTAAGATGCGTCACATCGTTTACAACTTCATATTATCAACAAAGTCAAAGATAGTAAAAGCACTTGAACAGTTACAAGGTTTCGATATGGTCCTCTCTGCATTTTTTTTTTATTAAAGATAAACAGAAATAAATTTATAAAAAAAAAAACTATTTATATCCTATATAGTATATACCATTATAATGTATTTAAAGATGAAATGCACAAGGCATAATTATATATGGGTTTTCAATAATTAACTATAGAATATCGGTGTAGATACACCATGTTTACCCATAAATTTGAACTACGTATGTAGTGTAAAAGGCATCGTTTTAATTGTATCTCATACTGTGGCTGCCTTCACAACGAGATACCCGGTATTGCACGACTTTCAATAAGTAACGCTTTTCTAGTAAAGATGACTACTGTTATTTATTCTCAGTGGATATCACCACCCAGACGGCACCGTTTCGAAGCTGTTGGTCTATCATCGGTGGGTGGGCAGGTACCCTAGTAATGTAAATGTGCATTTCATCTTAAATGCATTATCTGTACACCATTTGGCATCTCTCATATTATGGAATCACTTCGCAACTGTGATGGCATGTCGCATTACCAGGGTACCTGCCCACCCACGGATGAAAGGCCAACAGCTTTGAATCGGTGCTGTCTGGGTGGTGGTGGTTGTATCCACTAAGAATAAATAACAGTAGTCTCCTCTACTGGAGAAGCTTTACTTATTCAAAGTAGTGCAATACCAGGTATCTCGTTGTGAAGGCAGCGACAATATGAGATACAATTAAAACGATGCCTTTCACACTACATATGTAGTGTAAATTTATGAGTAAACTATGGTGTATCTGTAGGGCCTCCGTAGCCGAGTGGTCAGGAACGGGATGCAGTAGTACACGCTCTTTGAGTAGACTGGGGTACACGCCCCTGACTGCTAAATACGGTCTATCTGCCAACCCGCACTGGACCAGCGTGGCAGATTATGGTCCAATTCTCTCAACACGAATTGTTGAGGAGGCTTCCATCCTTCAGTGGGTTGATAATGGCTGCAGTTTATCTTTTTACCTATGGTGTATCTACACCAATAAAGGGGATTCAAGGACAGTAAATAAAAACAAGAACACATTGGGATGGTAAGGCAATACCGTATTCAGTGTATTACATTTAACGCTTTCTTTCTATTCACAAGGAGAATTAAACAGTTCTGAGGGTTTACATTAAAAGTTTATGGAATTTTCACCGAGGGCAAAGAAGAAATGCCCCTCCTGATTCCAATCAGTGTTATAATGAGGTAGGATTTTTTTTCATCTGTGCTATATGTAGTTTCCTGCATAGCCTATACATATTTTTGTTTTGATCTTTCAACAGGATGCACATCGTCTCTGTGTCTTGTGTGTGATGATGACCCTGGTAGCAATGAACAGGAAGTAGCACATTGTGTGAGATGGCTGCTCTCCGTTCAGCAGGTATCAGTAATCCTCCACGGTGTGCGTAGGTAAGTTTGGTAGTTACCAGAACATATTTGATGACCATTCTATTCGCAGAGCAAGCCAGGTACATATATTATTATTAGCATTAGCCATATGGTACAAGGAAGCCTCAGGTTTATGTTGCACTAGCCAAAAAAAGAAAAAAAAAAAAAAAAAAAAAATTTCCGAATTACCGAGAAAGAAAATAACTAAGAAAAAGAAGAATGATGATATCCAGCTCAGGACCCTGGGTGTACCAAGCCCATACTCACCAGATGGCAGCCCCTGAGGTTATATTCGAGGGTTTCTGGACTGGCACAAAAGAGACAGATTTGAGATGAAAGGAACATAAACCGAGCTTGTGTATCATGGCTAGAGTTGGAATAATAGTATGCCATAGTCTCCACTGGATTTTTCGGGACGGTTTCAGTGAAAGCGGATTTCTGAATGTTGAGAAGGATGTGGGCATTGCTTGGTGGCTGAATGATGGCAAGTTGCAGCTGCTTGGCATCATATGAGCAATTTTTATATTATTTTGAAGCGAGCAGGCAGCAATGGAACTGTGATTTTTGGCGATCTGTTTTAAAAAAAAAATCGCCAAAGGAGAATTTTCGGTGAATTTATAGGTCAGATTATTTCCAATGGTCCATATTATTCCCCAATTCCCTTTTATGAAAAAGAGATGACAAGTAGTTGTAGGATCAGTTATCTTTTCGTTATAAAACAGGGACTCTGAAAATAATCCGAGTGACGAACTAGTAAGTGAGCGTTGTAATCCGAGACTTTTAATGCTAAAGCATAAATAGGTAACGTTATTGATCTTGTGCCACGGGCACCATTCTTAAAACTGTGGGCAGAGTTAGTCTTCTGGTGGCTATTGCAAATAAATGATTCGTATTGATGATGTAATTGTGTGTCCATGGAAGGAAATAAGAGAACGATCATAATGACCAGTTTGTTTTTATTTTAATTTTTTTTTTTCCCACAGGAAATGCAGGATGGCTGTTTTTACTCGGAAGTCGGTCGATTGGTTAGAACTTTGCAAGTATGACAGAACACGCTTGCTGTCATCCTCTTTGTTCATATCAATCTTTTTTGGTTATGGCAGGTTTTTCCCCTCCCTGTACTTAGGCAAATAGGAGAGGGAGTATATAAGAGTACTGCTAAATTATGTGTAACTAATAGCGGGGTTGCCATTGGTTTGCTGGGACCGTTTTAACTAATAAATATCAATTACCTCTTTATGAGGGGGGTCTCACATACTCTGTTCCATCTTCCGAGTACCTTTTGAAGCGAATCAGAAACTGGGCCACTTGTTTTTAAGTTAAGCTTGGATACTATTCGGGTACATCCCCTACATGCTTCAGTCCCTCACTGGACCATTTGCACTGAATGGGAGTGTGCTCTGGCTCTATTTGTTGAGAGTTTAAATTTGACCCCAAGGCTGCATACACCTCATGAAAGTCTGGTTGGCTTCGAATTCTGTATCATTAAGTATTATACAGAATTCGAATCGTCTGCATAGGCAGAATAGTTCGATGTCTAATATGTCCAGAAAGCGAGCATTTTTGTTTAATTCCTCCAGAATATCGTAAAGTGCTAGCGAGCTGGTTATTTACTTTCAGGGTCTGCGCGGGTTGCACAGTGGTATCGTCACCGTGCTCCCTACACCGGGTAGAAGCCCGGGTTAGAATCCCGCCGATGATGCGAGGAACTTTAATGGGCTTTTTTCACTCCGTGGCCGAGTTAGTCGGTCTCAGGCGTAGATAGCAAGGCTTTTCCCTGCTATCTACGCCTGAAGACCGACTAACTCAACCACAGAGTGAAAAAAGCCCATTAAATTCTGAGGGTTATGTCCAGCAAAACAGACAAATCGACCATAGAACACACGAAATTAACATAAATAAGACACAGCAGATGAATTTAATTATTCGGGTGGCCTAAATATAATTTTATTTACTTTCAGGCAGAATTTTGCCTCTTCGAGTAGAAGAAGAGTCATTTTGAAGATGGGGATTACAACCGTAAGCTGTGAGAATTTTAAACAGGTAGTTCTGTTCTGTCAAAGGTCTTTATTTGGTCCTACTTGATTAGGGCCAGATTTTTTCAGGGCCTTCATGGTTCCAGAAGTGGTTGCTTTGTGGTGTCTGCGGTCTAGGGAAAGAATGTACTTGGTAGGAGCGTCAGATAGGTTTATGCGGAAGTATGTCTCAAGTTAAGTAGGGCTCCTTCAGAATATTCTAAATAGAAGTCCACTTAGATATTCTGTTCAGCATGTAAATTTAACCGATGAACAGAGGTGTCAGGCGATAGTTGCTTTAACGTCTGTTTAAATTACTGGAAGACAAGCTATTATTGACTTTTGTAGGTTTCTGAGAATGATTTCAATTAACTTTTAAACCTGAGGCTCTACTTATTCACGAACCTCATGTCTTTAGATTGGGTGAGATCGGATATTAGAGTGTGAAGCTTTGAAGTATACCCTTCGTCTTTTAAGAGACTGTTGTTGAAGGTCCAGGAAGCATTCCCTTTTTTGTGGGGAGGATGATTGGGGATAAGGAAAGTTGCAATTTTTGGCAAAGGAGAATAATTATATAAGATGGGATGTATATATGATACTTCTGACCAAGAGGAACAGTATGTATTTTGAATTATATACCTGTCTAGTCGGATTTGCTTTTTTCCAGATGTAGGACTTTTGACAACTCGCTCGTTGTTGTCAAATAGTTTTACAGAAATGTTGTTTAATGCAGTACAGTGTTCAGTACACTAAAACCAATCCATAAATGGATTGGTTTTTATAATTTACAGCTAGTATGTGTTCTTGATTTATTGCAGATGTGCCACTTTATGATTTTGATAGATGTTTCATGTTTTTGATACGGTACCCCTATCAAAAACATGGAGGGGGGGGGGGTCCGGCCGTGGATTCAGTGACACAGGATACTCCGGGATGTGGATTTTAAAGGCAGCTACATTCCGTAATCTGAGGCACTGGTTTCTGGACCTGCATAAGTGTGCTAGTACTTCTCCAATCAACTTGAACTTATGGGAGACTGTAAATGTAGGCTAGGGTTTACCCCAGCGTCCTGATGTTAAGTTTGGGAGCAATCAAATTCATATGACCGCTCCTTCCATCTTGGTGCTAATCTCGATTTTACTGTAGTTTTATTTATTCCATTAACTTCATTCCGGTACGTAGTACATGTATATGCTAGTGGGTAGCAAAAAACAAGTGCCCTCGCAAGTAGCACAGTTGGTAGAATCGCCTTTTTCCCCCATACCGGGAGGAAAAGACCCGAGTTCGAATCCCATCGATAACGGGAGGAATTATGGGCTTTTCATAACGTGGCTGACACTGTCTCAGACTAGTGTAGCAGAGTTTTTTCTCCCGAAAATTCGGGTCTTGCGTCCAGACAGAAAATCGACCACAGAAAATAAGCAATATATACGACGCAATATGGCCTCAGTCGTTGATGCGCCTAAAATTCCACAATAAACATGCAATAAAATTAGATTAAATGTATATAACAGAGTGGAATATAAAAATAACATTGTGCATAAGTCCCACAATTTGCAGGAGCCGCGGCATACCGAGCTGTCACTAGATTCTTCTCCAGGGCTATAGGCTAGGGCCCACAGCTGGTAATTTTGTTACCTCGCTTCAGTTCCGTGTGCTGTCCTTTGGCTGGAAGAAAAGAAATCATTTTGAAAAGGCTTGGTGCGTCTATTTTTGTTGTAATTTTGCCAGAGTGACGATGTTAGTCCTGATTATGATTAATTCCCAGGGGTTCAGTTAGATGGCATGAAGGATGCTTCTTGAGACTGTAAAAGTCAAAGTGTCTGGTTTAGCCACCGTAGCAGCCAGTATTCGATATGAACCAAGCATTTGAGTCGAGAAGACTGTGCAAAGACCAAAAGACAGATGCGTAGAGTGCAACGGGGCAGATACATCTTAGAACATTGCGTGAGGCTTGGGTAGTAAACACTGATAAGTTTTTTTTTTACTTTGCTTTCCAGAGGGCTTCCAGGATCTTTTTCTTGTTGTTTGCGATGTACCACGAGAAGGTGGTACTTCGCAAACAAGTTACTCCTAAATTGGTGTGATGCTAAAGTCCCTTGACAGGAAAGCCACCTAGGATTATGTTATTTAACTTCTTTTCGTTCGAAAAAAATGTTCTAGGCAAACTTGTTAGGATTCAATTCTTTAACCCCTAAGATTTGAGGTAAGTTACAATGTCCGAAATCTAACCTGTGGGATGTATATATCGTCTTGGCTCTCAACGACGTGAAGGGTACAGGGATCTTTACAGAACGCCTCCTTGGAACAGTGCACATGTTTTATGATGAACTTGAAACATTTATTTTGGTTTTTAGCAGAAACATCAGGTCTGCACGATGCCTTCGGATTTGGTCAAAAGCTAACATTAATGACATAATTCAGATTATCATTATTAGCTTCAAGCGATAGCTGAAAGGGGGTTATGCGTTCATGGAATTTAGCGGAATCATCTAGTTGGCCGTATTGTTGTTCGAATCCGTTTATCAAGTAATTGGGAAATGATTAAATTTATTCAGTGCTGTTATTATGCATCTGTGTGGAGCTGTGTTAGGATGATTGCATTGAAACATCTCGAGTCTGCAGCATTTCTGGTTCTTCTTTAGATGAGCTGTAAGCATTTTCGGTTGACGGTTTATTAATTTGCATAGTCGAAGAACTGTTCAACTAGTCTGAAGAATTTATTGACACACAACACACAGTTGTGTGTGTTCTAGGTTTATTCACTTCTTTTCTCCTATTGTTCTTGTTGGCGAGGTTTTTTTTTTTTTCATCGAAAACTGTGCTTGCCGTCTTCCTGTACAGAAGAGTAGCTTTGAATGTTGTGTTTTGCTGGTCATTCCGCGAGCTAATTTTTTTTTTTTTTTTTCGGCTGTCGTGGTTTCTTGAGGATAGTCAGACTTTAATGGTTGTCCGTTTCTCTACTCTGGGGTTTCCCTCCCTCCCTCCCTCCCTGCGGGGACAGCAACCGAGTTTGTTCAGTTTTCCAGTGTCCTGGTTGTCTTCACTATTTAACTGATTCTGGAGCGTCTATACAGAAAGGATGTAAGTGTTAAGGGCCGTTTTCCCATCTACCACGCTCTCGTGGTAGAAGAAACATTTATATGAGATTGAGATATTGAACGTATAGGTTCAATATCAAACACGGATCCTTTCAGATCAGTGTTGATAATTTTTGGATTGCTATTTGCGTTTGTTGTGTCATTGTTGGCGAAGAGCGTACCTGTGGAAGCTTTTTATGTGTGAAAATTCGGTCTAGTGGTTTCTGCAGAGAGCAGAAACGTATTTTTAAAAAAGATACGTATTTTGTTAGGATTCCTCTAAAGAACCCTAACAAAATCTATGTAGGGGAGACTGATACTGTAAAGAGGTGTGATGGTTTTAATTTTAATTGGTTGATGGATTAAGCACTAACAGATCCCCTTCAGTATCACGAAGGTGAACGCAGCCTAACTTTTTCGATGCCAAAGCAATCAGCGCCTTCTGATAGCTGCCGATGTCTATCCTTTCTTGCAGGATCGTTTGTACCCATGAAATGTGGCTAAAATGCATCTGCACAATTTTAATATTTTTTGGCCGGACGATCTCCGAGATAGTAATTAGATATTGTTCGAAAGCATAGCCATATGCGAAGATATAAAACCTAACATAGCTGGGTTAGTTTCTTTAGTTGCAAATGCTGAATTACTTTCCCATTTTTTCGGTGAAGCTGTATTTGCTGCTTAGTTTGATTGAGAGCCTTATTCATTCACCGTTGTGTAACGAGAACATGGGTTTTTGCAGGTGACAAATATTTCCCGTATTACCAATTAGTAATGCTATGCCAATGTAGGTTCCTTTTTTTCCTGTTTTTGAGGACATTTCAAGGACGGAGAAAAGCGTTGTTGCACAGTGGGGATTCCAAGGTCTAATTTCTGTTCAAGGTGAATGTAGATACTTTTAACGGTCACTAATCCCTCATTTTAATGGTTACTAACCACTAATCCTTGGACATAGCTAGTGGCTATTTGTGGAGTGTACTGTATATGGCAAACAATGACTAGTCAGAGCGTTACTTTCCATAGCCATATGCTAAAATATAAAACCTACGTAGCTTAAACTCAGCTAAAGCTATAAAATCATAAAAATTCGAAAACTCGAAGAGAGGAATCGAACAAACTGAGTCTTGACAGGTTTCTTGCGAAAGGATTAGGTAAACGCAGGAACTTACATGTGTTCCACAGTCCCCCATCCCCTTTGGATGAATGTGATATCATATGAATTAGGGAGAGTTGCGCCAGCCAGGATTGCTGTAGCAAAATCATCTGGAGAGAAACAGACGCTGTGCTGAGTGAAGAAGTTCCGAACGCGAATGCAGATGTTGACTGTAAAATAAATACGTTATACAGTATTAAAAATAAATTAGCTTTTCCTACTGTAAATTTAATTTGTGGACACGCTAAATACGCATCTATATGATTTAAAACGTCCAACTGCATTTCTTTTAACGAGCCACAACGTTCAACCTCTGTATGAAGCTACAAGTTTATTTTATTGGTTTTCATACTCTTATTTTTTAAACAAATATTGCTAAAATGAAACATTTTATCAAGAACTACCGAAGAACTGGCTGAATACATTTACGGTTTACAGCCAGTTTTGCAGATTAGTTAAACTAAAGTGACCACAAAAGTCCCTTGCCTTTAGTGAGGACTGTTGTTAGGTTTGTGGACATGTTTTTGTAAAAGGCAGCTCCTAGAACGTGAGCTCAACTCCGCCTCGTATCTCTGTGAAGAACAGTATCACTACAAATGGGCCAGATGTGTGTGACGTCGGTTTGTGTGTGTTCTGTTGTTCTGTTCTGGCCTGGCCTCTTGGCTACCCAGAATCATCTGGGTAGTCCTAGATGATTCTGGGACAAGTAACGCTCTGACTAGTCCCACCCAGTCCACTTGACTTGAGTGTCACCCGAATATCAGTTCCATCAACGTTTTAGACTCCCAGGTAGCAAGTACAGCTTGTCTGGCATATCTGAGAGAATGTCTGTGACAACCTCAATGACCTCATCTGTCCAGGTGACTGATGTACTCGTCCACACCTGTTGTTAGGTTTGTTGGTGCATCAGCAACTGTGGCTATAATGAACTTTAGTGAGACTGGATATCTTTGCGTACTCCGAATGAATACAATTCCAATACGCCATTTGTCCGTCAAACGAATACGGTTCCAAAGTTTATGCGCATGCGTGAGTTGTTTGCTGTATCTAGTTATGACAGCAAGTTTTAGAGCACCGAGTAATAATAAATTAATGCATGTTTTAGAGTGGCACATGGCTTTTAGACGTTAAATTTACGAATACGACTAGGTAACATGATTTATAGCATTATAAATCAAAAATAAACAAATTCGAAGTAAAGAAACAACGTAAATTTTTTATTCATTAGAATAAAAAATTCAAAAAGGTATTTTCTTTTATTTTTTCAGTGTTATTGTGGTAGTGTAATGGCTCTTTCTAGCTCATTTCCCCCCCTCCAATACAAAAGAAAAAAAAAAAAAAAGTTATATGACTATGGTTCAAATGAAATTCACGCAAAGATCTGATGGTTAGGGAAGATGGGTCCAGTTTTTATTTACATGACGATGGCACTGAAGACCGAATTTTAATATTTGCGACTAATAAAAGAAGTCAGGCTCTTGCCAAAGCTGAAAGTGTTCCTAGAGCACTGTTTTTATTCAGCTTTATTGCGTAAACAGCAATAAACTAATAATAACAGAATATGAAACTAAGATTGCAGGTCAGAGAGAGAGAGGGGGGGCACATGGAACAAGTAATAACGATCCCGATCACCGTGTCAACTATGGCATGGTATCAAAGAGCCTATAGAAGAACCTAGCAGCAATACGTCTCCCAGAGAACACCTATAAGGAACTCAAAAAAGTCGCGATCCTGAACACCTGTAGGATAGTCGTTACACTATCCTACAGGTGGATCCTATAGTTCGGCTATTACAGGGTGTAGTAATAGCCGATAATAACAACCATCCTGTGCATTTGGTATTAGTACCTGTCACGGGACGGAGGAAAAATCCTCAGGAGAAATAATAAGAACCTAACAGCAATAGGCCTCCCAGAGAATACCTGCAAGGGACTTCAGAGAGTTTCCTCGACAATAATAAGACGATTTTTATTAGAAATGAATAATAAATTTTTAAATAGCTTTAAATTATTTGAAATCTTTAAAGAGATTTTTTATAGAAAAATTCCGTCTAAACTTTTTTTTTTTTAAATTTAAGTTTTAATTAATAGGCAAGCTTAAAAGACCATTTCTACACTGCTTTAAAAAACAGTCACTTGGACTGTCATATTCAATGTCATAATTACTGGTATTAAATTACTCATTACACTTTTTTGTATAATATAAATGATTTGCTCTGCTCTTATCAATTTAAATATAATAATAGCTTTCAGGGGCTGTTGCAAACTATTTACTCAAGTATATTCACTTCACGTAGAAAGACTCCTCGAAACAAATGAACTAACCTGTCACATATGCTGTTTTTCATCCAACGAAAGTCTTATGAAAGACTGTTTGGGCTTATTAAAATGTGACGTTCTCAATTGTAATCCCAAGTTAATCATGCCGCATTTTAGAAAATGCTGTCATCTTGCCATTAAACAATGTTCCCTACATCGAAAAGTAGTGGCAGTAATTATCAATGAATTAATCAAAGTATTTGGCAAAAAATTCGTGGCAGTGAAAGGAACGACTGCGCCAACTATTCTGAAATCAGTCATCACATTTGCATGTGCGCCGCTTTGGCACACCTTTTTAAAGAAAACTCCGATAACAGCTGGCTGAGTATCGTAGAAAATTTCCCATACTTTGAAAATGCTATGTGGAGGAATAGCTCCAGGACTCCACAATTACCAGAAACACATTGAACATTTACAGACACAGGAAAAATATTGTTGTCCAGTATTATTTACCCTCAGTCTACAAATCTCATTCAAAATTCACTTTCAAAATTGAAGGCAAAAGTAGTTTCTGGAAGATATCCATCCTAATGTATTTGAGCTGATTAAGTGTTTCAAGAAGGAAACGACACACGACTGACTGACTGTTGTACGTATAAACAACATACAGCAACAGGTGACACAGCATACTTAAATTTGGAAGGAAAACGAAGAAAGAACAGAAGAGAAATTACATTAAAAACGATGAAAGAATAAATAAAATAATGACAAGGTGCGCAAGAGGTTAGAAAATGTCTCTTGACCGCGGTCATTCAAACGCTTTAACTACTGTACCGTCGGAGTTGATCACTCGACCGCAGTGTACAAAGCTGAAGGGTATAGAACAAACTAAAGAAAACCATAATAAAAGGAAAGTCCGCAAAAGTACAAAAATGACAAATATCCAGAGGTATAAGATTTCCATTTTATCCCCCCCCCCTGATATACAATAAGAAATCGTGTTGTGCATAAATTACGCAAAATACTTAAATAGTAATAGATTGTGCAGAAGATAGATAATGGGAAATAGTTTAATATTAACTATTTATAAATCTAGTTTTAGTTCATATATATATATATATATATATATATATATATATATATATATATATATATATAATTATTGATAAAAGTAAAGAAAGTTAAAACGAAAGTAACTGTAACTAATATGTAAATAATATTTATGAGTCAATGCAGTTGCAAGCAATCATGCAATGCACCCATAATGTCTATAATATTACGGATAATATAAAGAAAATAAATCCAACAATAATACCATCAGGGACCTAAGACAACGCAAAAAAAAAAAAAATTATTATCGCTTTTTACCGACAATCTAGATGACGTCAACTGGGGCCAACCACCCAGAATGAAGGCAAAAAACGACAAGGTTCTGTTTCCGTGATGATCAATATATGCTAAGTAATTTAAATCTAAACCAAATATGAACCGGTATAGGCCGAAAATAAATCGAATTTAAATAAATCGAAAGATAATAAAATTTAGAAATATTAGAATCAAAGGTAAGAAATAAGTAAAATATAAATGTAAACATATATTAATCATCGTTGACCCGACAGAACGTAATTTAATGATTAAAATAAGATTAAATATATAATACATACTACATATTGACCGTATCTAGGACATAATGTAATAGTCGTCAAAATAATATGTGGTGCCCCCTATGTGATGGATGCGGTAAAAATAAATAATTAAATTAACGCATAGAGAAACATGCAGATAGTAAGAAGAAAAACTAAAAGGAGTAGGAATAATAGAACCTGAACTCCACAAAGGCGAAAAATAGTGGTATAGATGAGAAATAGTTTCTCCTACGTCCTCGGATTGCCCTAATAATTTCGGAGAAATAAAAATAAAGAGTGTAGGACAGTTTAAAGACATTACAAGATATAAGTTGTGGCTCGGGTATGCCCGGGAGCGCAAACCCGTTCCTATAGTAGGACCCTGAGCTGAATTTGCATGTTATCTCAGCGTGAATTTAAGTGAATTTAACTATATATTTAAAAAAAAAAAAGATACTGTAATTTGCAAGCAGGTGGGTACAAGTTTTCTACGCCGTAAGACACCAAGAGTGCAAAGTGTATCCTATTTACATATATACATGGCACTACATATAACGATTATATTGAAAATTATATTAAAACAATAGGTTCAGAAAACAAATTTTTGAAATTAATAATGTTTATCGTTTTCCTGAAATGATATTTCAGGTAAGCGATAGGGAAATGATTATTGATCAATCTGCCGTACAACACTGTTAAGCCCGCTGAACAATTTTTATTACTATTGCAGTATAAGCAATCCTTAGACATTGTGATAAAATTGTATTAGCATGCACTGATTTTGATATTAGATTTCCAATTTGTAAGGCTTACTACGTTAAAATTGAATGCATCTTTTATTATATACGTTTACGTCTATATTATTATTATGCAATATTTCTATATGAAGATCCATATAATTTGCTATAGTATCAGAACTATTAGTTTTTTCTAATACAAGTTCTACTGGATATAATTTACTGTAATCCTGGACAAAATGTGGACAATTAAAAACACATATATCATCTACGTATCTATATATAAGTAGGTTATCTTGGAATTCTTTCTGTATAATGTAGATAAAGGTTTGCGATTATGCTTGATGCTGGACTTCCCATAGGGGTGCCAGTCACTTGTAGGTATAACGATGTTCCGTCATATATATAATTATTAAAGATGCATAATTTTATTAGAGAATCCCAATAGGTTAAATCAACCTTTATAGCATTTTTATTTTCTAAATATAGTTTCTGGAGGACGACTTCTAAGTTATCAAGATTAATGCTCGTAAATAGACTGTTAAAGTCAAATGTTTGTATTTGATGAATATTGTTATTTTTTAGAGCATTTATAATAGGTAAGTTATTATTTATTATAATAGTTTTATTTAAGTTATTTAATATAATTTTAAGTAACTTTTCTAATGTTTTTCCGGGAAATTTAGCATAACTATCTGTACATGATGTTATGAATCTAAAAGCAATTGGTGTTTTTTGAAATTTGGGTATGCCATATATAAATGGAAATTTTAGGTTATTATACTTTAACTTTAATTTTTTATGCAATGCAATTAATTTTTTGATTATTATATTATGGGAAGATGCTATCTGTTTATATGTATGGCTAGACTGTAGTTCATTTTTAATGATTTCTATATAATATGATTTACATATGATTGCATAATTACAAGCAGCTTTGTCAACGGCAGTAATCACAAAATGTTCATGTATATCTTTGAGCTGCCTATTTATTAATTTGGTATTATATAGATTATCTTGTATGAATTTCAATTGATTATATTTGCTAGATATGATATTAAGCATTGTAAATAGCCACATGTGGTATGCTTCAACCGGTATGTTATGGTTGTATGCTGATCTTATGCAATATTTAAGTAAATCTAGATATAACAATTTTTTAAAATTAGATTTATTGATAGGTAAATTAGGTCGAAATTTAAAACCCAGTGATAAAATATCTCTAAGTTCGGGATATGGGATTATATCTAAATTGCCGGTTATAATGTGATTATGGTTAGGATCCACATATCTATGAAATGAAGGTTTGTGGCAAACACATGTATCCTGTCCGATGTTAATATTGTGAAGGTTTGTAGCTGTTGTTTTATAGCTACACGCTTTAAGACCAAATGGTCTAGAATATGTAAATCTGATATTAATATGTAAGTTATTAATAGGCAGCAAGTCATTACGTAAATTAATAGTTTTATGTATATCTAAATCATCCATTAATTTATTTTGAAAGTATAAGATGAGGACAGAATTTTCCGGCTGCTTGTTAACATTCAAAATATGACATCTGAATTTGACAATGTCTGATATGATGTGCATAAGATGAGAAGATACAAAGACGTAATCATTGGTTTTTCTATTTAGTGCTTTGAGTACACTAAGTTTAATACTGAAAAGTGTGTTGTGTATTTTACTAATATTTATAGGATCCGTGTCCCACATTTTGAATAAATCTATGAAGTCTCCTAGATGTTCTCGGTTGCTATTATATGTGTTGGATTTACTATATTTCCTATTGCGATTATATTTACGAAGTTTGGCAATTTGAAACATATTATAAACGCAAATATCTTTTAAATTATTTAGACCGTATGGATATAGTGTTTTATATTGTAACATGCTAATATCTTCTTGCAATAATCTATCATTTGCGTTATTAATTACGTTAAGTATAGAAATGAAAATATTACCAAAAGTATGTTTTTGGAAATGTCTGAATTCAATATCATGTTCCAAATTACCTGTTTTCTTGCTGGATTTGTTATTATAAGTTTTAATATCGGAACGATGAAGGTTCATTCTAATATTTAGTTTATTGCTAGTTTGACCAATATATTTAACATTGCAAGTACGACATGTGATCATATATATGACGTTATTCATTTTACAGAATATATGTGAATTCGTATTAATTGTAGCATGATTTGGATGCATATAGGGGCAAGTAAGACAATTTGTTGTTACAAGGTTGAAATTTAAGAGATGGTGATCGGATATTAGTGCCAGAAGCATTATATGCTAAACTGCTCTGTAAAGTGTGTGATCTTTGTGTATGTGTCGATGTATTAACATGGTTAGGATTACTATCCAGGGCAACAATAGTATCCTCGGTCACTTATCCTACTCTGCCGATGTAGTATATTATTATTATATTTAAGTGACATAATAAGAGCAAAGTTAATATAAAATAAAATCAAGATGCGCAATCATAAATCAATGAAGGTAAAATTAAGAAGGATCGAATACCGGTTCATATTTGGTTTAGATTTAAATTACTCAGCATATATTGATCATCACAGAAACAGAGAACCTTGTCGTTTTTTGCCTTCATTCTGGGTGGTTGGCCCCAGTTGACGTCATCTAGATTGTCGGTAAAAAGCGATAATAATTTTTTTTTTTTTTTGCGTTGTCTTAGGTCCCTGATGGTATTATTGTTGGATTTATTTTCTTTATATTATCCGTAATATTATATATATACAGTATATATATATATATATATATATATATATACTGTATATATATATATATATATATATATATATATATATATATATATATATATAAATTTTTTATTCTAATATACAGCGTTCCCAAAGTGTGGAGCACCCCCTCCCCCCTGGGGAAGTAGTTGAAATTATGAAAAGCGAATACCTTTTTATGTTAAAACAGCCAATTTGCCCCAATAAAGCAATAATATTGTAAGACGAAGAAAGGCTGTCGGCCCAAAACCTCACTTTCAGCGAAACTGGAGGTAGAGCGGTTATGAAATATTCGTTTCTACAGGGGAAAACACCAAAGGAAATTCACGCTGATAAGTTGGCGACTTTGGGGAAACAGCGTCCATGCTATTCAAACATCAAAAGCTGGGTTGCGAAACTTAAAATGGGTTTTTGAAAAGAAAAGCTGAGTAGGCAAAAAGAACAGGAAGACGACTTTCTGCGACAGTGCCTGAGAATGAGGATGCCATTGACACCACAATACTGTCTGATTGACGAATTTCTGCTGAGATTTTGTCCAGGGAATGCGGGTAGATATGCCATTCATGGTTTTGGGGATGCGAAAACTTTCTGTCAACCGTTTGAACGCTGATCCACACCAGACATCGTATTTGGTGACACATGTACTGTCATCAATTGCCATTTTCACCATTTTTAAGCAATGCCAGTGATTTTTTGGGGCGAATTTTGACCATGGAGGAAACAGTTGTTTCATTCTGATCCAAAGACCAAACAACAGTCAAAGAAGTGGAGGCACAGTAGCTCCTCCCGTCTAAAGAGATTCTGCACCTGTGGGAAAGTCATGACCTCTATCTTTTGGGATAAAGATAGAATTTTCTTTGACTTCCTGGAAAAGGGCAAGACAAAAACTGTTGAGCATCAATTATCACTTTTGGACAAACAGAAGGAGGAACTGAAAGACAAACGCAAGGGAAAGCTCACTCGAGGAGTGCTGCGAGTGCTGCTTCTGCAGCACAATGTTCCGGCACACAAACACCTAATTCAGACAAAACTGGCTGGTGTTAGTGAATAACAAAAAGCGAAAGTAACATGCTACTGATCTCATTAATGTTGTGCTGCATATGGTCTTAAGTTGGAACGGACTAGAACATAGTTCTAGTTAATTAACTTTTTTTTTTTTTTTTTAAATTTCGCAGTGTCTGCAGATCAACTTAAAAGAACAAGAACGTTACAAACAGGTATGAAAAAAAAAAAAAAAAAGATGTACATATAAAGAAAACAATATTGACATTTGTGCCCAATTCGGAAACTTGTTCGGGGGAACAGTACAGCTTCGATGGAAAACAGATTTCCTACGTTTAATGTCCATATTTTTTAAAAAATACATATAATTGTGAGCGGTGTGAAAGCGATGTTATATTGTTTTGTACTATTAATAATAAAGGCTCTCCAAGGTTTATGTTCCAGTGAAAATGGCCGGCTTTGGAGGTTGTAGCGTTAATACGCTCTTGTAGAAATCAAGATCCCACTCTTAAACCACACCAGTCACTCTTCCCTTCTCACCAGAGTTTCATCGCGAGTAGCTTTCGTCATGGAGGTAGGGGTGGGAAGGGGAGGTCATAACCATTATATCTCGCTCTATTCTTAGGAAGGAAAGGACGCGTTCTGAAGCACCTGCAGTCCCGGTGAAAAGCCGAACACGTGGGCGAGGTGGCGTAATGAACCGTGCTTCTTCTCGGAGCGCCTTCTACGCAACTTCATTTGCATAGGAAACTGACGCAGTATCGAACCCTCACATTTAACTGTCTTCCGGAGAAAGAAACAACCACCAGAACCGTCACACCGTGAAAGAAGCTGCAAAATAAAGCATTTGGAATGGGGGAAAGAAAGAAAGAAAAATTACGCGTTAAAGAAGAAGTGCGTTTGTAACAGGTATTCACTCGTGTGACAAAGATAATGGGGGGGAAACTTGCGCAATGATGCGCGCACCTGTTTCAATCTTCTCGGTGTCAAAACTTGCGAACTTTTACTGCGGATGACAGTCTGTTTTACATCGCAACATTTACGCGCGCACACATTTTGCTGCGACCCACGGACGACCCTTTCCGCGTTAGCGTGGATATTATTATTTGCACTCCAGAATGTAAACGATAAAATTCACGTGAGGTGTTCGCCGGTTTTAAGAGAGTTCAATGAGACACGCCCCGATGAAATTTTTAGGCCCGAAAAATACAACGCTCGTTTGCTAAAGCATCACCGTGACTTGTAATTTGAGATACGCAACCTGTAATATTTTTTTAAATAATTTGTTCCTCTAAATAACTAAACGTTAAATAAGTTCTGCAACATCTTATTTTTATTTCATGTATAGCGTGAACCAAAAGTCAGGACAACTTAAAATAAAATGCAATTTACGTTTATTACAAAAACCCAAAATGATCTAGGCGTGTACAATTAAAGAAATGGAACCGTTTATCACGATTGTGACCAACACTGGTGGACGTGGTCTGCTCTTGTGATCTTTGTATTGTGTACACTCGTGGAAAAAAGATAAGATACCGATGTCAAAAGTGCAACCGGTTGAAAAAATAAGCAATAACAGGCAATGGAATCTGATATTGGATACTGAGGCAACAGTACTTACTGCGTGTGAACTCATATTTCTAAAATATGCAAATTGGTTCATACGTACTGAAAAATGAGGGAGTATCCAGCAGAGAGGATTATGGTCCCTCAATGGGGTAGGTAGTATAATTATCCCTCACAGTCCTAACACTCAACAGTCTCATGATTTTAACGAGAATCTGTGAGACCAGGTTCTGAAGCTCGCAATTTATATAAGGTTCTGGAAGATGGTTGACGACTCAAAATTTGCACATTCCTCAGATGTTCAATGGGATTCAGGTTTAGGGGGACCACCTCTAGCTGTAAAATATTCTCGCAATGAAGAAGATTCTTCCCTACTTGCGCCAATTGGGGGAAGGCATTATTAATCATTAGAAAAATTATTAGAAGGCACAATACCCCCCTCCCCTCAGAAAATAACTCTGATATACATTTAAACATTTCAACCCGCCTTTCCGAAAAGATCGTTTTCGTAATATTTTCGTCTCTCTCTCTCTCCCCAGATGAAACCCTTTTCAGTTTAGAATATTTTTTGTTAACATTCACTGCTTTTTTTTTTTTCCTTGCTTTCCCTCACGCGTTCCTCTAATATCGCAATATTTCAAGAAAACCTAATTTCAGCGAGTGTTTTCAAAAATGAAGCGAGGGATTTACAGGATAGATTGAAAAATAACACGTATACTAAATTTACTTCATTATAATATAATTTGGAAACTAATTCAGCTACCCTTCCGATTTATAATTACTGTTACAAAAAACCAAAGCCATTTGTATATTATTTCCTGAGGATTTCTCAAATTTACTTTCCAACTCAACTTGGGAACCGGACCGATGGCGTTTATACCATGCCTCAAGAACTTCTACGGTGTTAAACAATATACATTTATTGTATTTTGCAGCCTTGTCCGATACCTCGTATCACGCGTGGTCCATAAAGACATTCTCACCTTGCAACCAGGAACCGTTACTGCAACGATATTGAAGACTGAGGGAAGAAGGCTAATCGTAAACACATTCTATTGTTGCAGTAAACGATGCTCCATTTTCGAACACAATAACATGTTATCTTCCAGAATTCGAATGTACACATTGTTTTGGAGGTTTTTTTCAAGTAATCCCAAGCACGAAATACTAATGATCCTATTGTAGTCTTAGATGGAGAGGGAGCAATGCCCCTCTACTTTTTAAAGTAGTGAGCAGATAGTAAGATAGTAGTGCTCTGAGAGGATTTTTTTGTTTGTTTTTGTCATTGGCATGGCCTAGCACATGTTTGCAATGGCTTCTTCGCTGGCAAACAGAAGTACAATAGTGTAATGGACAGATTTAAGCTGCGCGTAGCAGCGCACGTGCGCCGGTAGGGAGTTGAGGAATTTTTTTTTTTTTTTTTTTAGGAGTATTAGCAACTAAGGCCATATTGCTCCGGGATATGCGGTGGTCATTCCCTGACCTTTCCGCATCCTCCGTATTTGGTGGTCACGGGCTCGAACCCCGATCTAATCAAGAAGCGTGTGCTACGCACTGCTGCTCCTGCCCACTTGGCTACGGAGGCGCCGAGTTGAGGGAAGTACTTAAACATTAGATCAGAATTTCTAAAGATCATACATTTTTCAAAAATAGAAAAAAAAAAAAGACAGCACAACTTTGTTCCAAAAGAACTGAAGTGGAAAGAGGAATGAGGAAGAAAGAAAAGTTATTTCAACGAGTAGGAAGTTCAACAAAGGATGTTAGCTGTGCAGTTCGCGTTCTGATGGATTAGAACTAAGTGGGGGGGGGTGATGATGCAATACCTTACAAATACTTATTTGTAGAAAACCAGTGCAACAGAAACTGAAAGTCTGTGTGACACTGATTATCCTTTGATTAAAGTGAACCAGTAATATTCCTTAGTGATTAAGGCATAATCACCGACTAAAGCACATCAAGGGATTGCAGCAGCAATTACGAAGATCGGATAGCTGAATTCCTCTAACAAAGTGAGGAATGTTTCGATGATCGTGCATGGAAATAAACTGCACCGAGTTCATAATTGAGACAATGTATATTGGTGATGGAAAAATGGAGTGAAGAGAAGGATAGGTAGCTGGAATTTGTGGAAGAGGTGGGATATACTGTAGTGACAAGCGGTTAGGTTCTAAGAATGAACGAGGAAGAGGAGATTAACAAGATTTATGAGCAAGTAAAAAATGTAATTGAGATAAAGACATGATTTTTGGCGATTATGGCTTATTGAAATGCAGTAGTTGGAGAAAGAAATGGGGAAAAATGTAGGGCAATATGGGCTGGGTAGGTGGAATTAGAGACGAGAAAGGTTGGTGGAGTTTTGTTAATAGAATGCTATTAATTAAGAAACACATAAAGTCCAAGGAAGTGAAGCCAGTCGACATCGATGGACAGGGCAGCGTCGAGTCAGTTTGGTGTGACATAAGCATAGGGAAATCAAAATTGAGAGTAGGAGTGTGCTATAGGCCTAATGACTCTGATGAGTATAATAATATATTGTACAGGGAAATAGAGTGGGCCAGTAAATCAGAGAGTCTTATAATGGGGGATTTTAATTTCCCAGATATTGACTGGAATTTGTGGGTTGGTCACTCGCACACTAGCAAGGCTTTTGTGGATTTATTGGATGATTGTTTTCTACATCAGCATGTTCGTGAGGCAACAAGAGGGAGCAAAACTCTTGATCTGATTATCAGTAGTGATTCTTCATGCATTAAGAACCTGCAGATAAATGAACCACTAGGTGGCAGTGATCACAGTGTGTTGAAGTGGGATTTACTCAAGGAGGTAACTACCATCAGAGGTAAAGGGAAGGGTTTTTGTTTTCGTAAAGGCGACTATGATGGTCTGAGACAGTATTTAAATTCTATACAGTGGGACCAACTGATGATGTTACCAACAGCAAACTCAAAATGGGAAGCATTCAAGGAACTAATCTTGGAGGCTACCAGGCTTTACATACCAACTAAGAAATATTGTTCAAGGTTTAGGCCTAAATGGTTGTCAGATGAACTAATGAGACATGTGGCAGAGAAGAAAAATGCATGGGATACATACAAATTAATGGGTGACATGGAAGCCTATGATAGATATAAGTTGGTCTGTAACCAAGTCACAAAGGAGATTAGGCAGGCAAAGGCAGACTATGAAAAATCCTTGGCAAAGGATGCAAAGAAAAACAGAAAAGAGTTCTTTACATACTTGAACTCGAAAAGGAAAGGGATGAATCAGATTGGTCCACTGGATATTGATGGTTCAACAGTTGAGGATCCTGCTCAGGTGGCTAACAATCTAAACGAGTATTTTGCATCTACATTCACGCATGAGGAGTTATTCAGGAAGGAGAATGATGTAGGTAAAGTAAACATTGGCAGTGAGCTGGATGATTTTGTAATAACTGAGAGGAAAGTGGAGGAGAGATTGTTGAGGATAAACATAAAAAAGGCACCTGGGGTGGATGGGATCTATCCAGTTATATTAAAGGAGGCAGCAAAGGAAGTAAGCAAACCCTTAGCCATAATTATGAGAGCTTCCTTGGACTCAGGGGAGGTACCTATGGACTGGAGATGTGCAAATGTGACCCCAATTCACAAAGGAGGTTCAAAGGCTGACACAAGTAATTATAGACCTGTTAGTTTAACTTCTGTTCCAGGTAAATTAATGGAGGCACTGGTTAAAGAAGCACTGCAGGATCATCTAGACAAGAATTCAGTTATAGCTCAGACGCAGCATGGTTTTGTTAAGGGCAGGTCTTGCCTGACCAATTTGATTGGATACTATGATGTAGTCACAAAAGAACTGGATGCAGGGAATAACTTTGATATTATATATTTGGATCTTAGAAAGGCTTTTGATACTGTTGCACATGGAAGACTGCTGCACAAATTGGAGCAGTGTGGCATTGGAGGCAAATTGCTGCTATGGATAAGGGGATGGTTGAGTGGCAGAAGACAGAGAGTGGTAATCAATGGACACTGCTCAACGTGGACTAATGTTATTAGTGGAGTTCCTCAAGGTTCAGTGTTGGGTCCGTTGTTGTTTTCGGTGTTTATGAATGATATTGATGATGGGATATCAAGTTTAATGTCCAAGTTTGCAGATGATACAAAGGTTGGCAGGGTCGTTAAGGACAATACTGACGCTATGCTGCTGCAACAGGATCTGGACAGGTTGAACAGATGGGCTGAGAGGTGGCAAATGAGGTTTAACATCGACAAATGTAAAGTGCTGCATATGGGAAACAGTAACCCCAGATCAACGTATCAACTCTGCGGTACTACACTGACAGTGGTGGAGAATGAAAAGGACCTGGGGGTAATTGTGCAGGCAGATATGAAGTTCTCTGAGCAGTGCAGACGAGCTGCAAGAGTAGCTCATGGTGTCTTGTCAATGATAAAGAGGAATTTTTCTAGCAGGGATAAGGAGGTGATTATTCCCTTGTATAAGGCAATGGTAAGGCCACATCTTGAGTACTGTATACAGGTCTGGAGGCCTCATTTCAAGAAGGATGTAGAGCTGCTGGAACGGGTACAGAGAAGGGCAACAAGATTAGTAAATGGAACAAAGAGTTGCTCTTACGAAGAAAGGCTTAAGTTTTGCAAATTACAGAGTCTGGAGACTAGGCACCGGCGAGGTGATCTGATAGAGGTGTATAAGGCTTTGAATGGTTTGAGCATGCTCAATGCCAATGGGATTCTTCATCTTTCTCAGAATAATCACCTCAGAGGGCATAAATTCAAATTGAGGAAGGACGGATGTCGGATAGATGTGCGGAAATTTGCCTTTGGCCAGCGGGTGGTTGGTTGGTGGAACCGACTTCCATCACTGGTTGTTGAAGTTGATAGCCTAAACAAATTTAAAGCTCAACTGGACAGGTATTTCGAACGAACGGAGGGGTGAAATGGGAGTGGGTTTTTTTTTTTTTTTTTTTTTGGCTGATGCTGAATAAGCTTGCTTTCTTGCATCATATGCCTCTACTAATGCTAATGCTAGAATGGAGTAATAACAAATTCTTAGTTTAGACAGCTTAAAATATGAAAATACATGTAAAATGCGTGGAAAGCAGATTTCGTTTGGACTATATTTTGGTTCGGAAAAGATACAACGTGAAGAACTCTCATACTCAGCATCAGACACATTCTGAACGTAATAATGGTTGTGAAATTAAAGTTGAAAGATAAGAGGGATAAAGAAAGATAGAGACAATAAAAACAACAGGAAAGAATATGGAGGAGACATTAAGGGAAAGGGGTGATCAGATGAATAATCAAAGTATAAATGGTAAATGAATAAATTTAAGAGACTATAAAGAAAACAGACGAAGAGGAAACAGGATATAAGCAGAAAAGAATATTTAGGAAACCATGGGTGACAGAGGTTAAGATAAGGGAAATGGAGAACAGAAAGAAATGAAAAAAAAAAAAACTAATACTGAAGATAGGAGGTACAAAGTGATTACCAATAGTCTGAGAAAAGTAACAGGCAAAGCAAGAGAAGAATGGTGGGATGGGTTTTTGCTGGGAATTAGAATTATTATAAAGATTAAAAAAAAAAGGTACGATTTTTTCTTATTCGTTACAATGCTTAAGGAACAAGTAAGGAGAAAAAGGGAAGAGGAAATGCCGTGAAAGAAGTAAGGAATGGGCTACTAAGAAAACCAGACAAGATAAGGGAAGAAATGGGTGGAATATGTAAAAGATTTTATATGGGTCAAACGAGCTGAAAGAAGAGGATTATTTTGATAATCTATAAATAATGAATCAACGAATGGAGCAAGAGGTAATCGCCATGTTAAAGGAAAAGAAGGCAGTGGCTATTAATGGAGTCCCAGTGGAGTTTATAAGGTTACTAGAAGCGAGCTGAAGAGAATTAATAGAATTATGAAGGTTAATGTAAGGGCAATGGGAATGACCAGAACATTTTAAGACTGCAGTCACGATACCAACAGAAAAGAAAAAGCCACAATAAAACGTGGATTTTCTTTTCTGTTGCGGACCACATGCGGTACCACAATAAGTTTGGTACTGCATGTGGCAAACAATATTAAGTAGAAGGATGGAGGAAAATGTAAGAAAAGAGAAGTTTTATTTCGGGAAGGAGGGTTACAATAGGTGTCATGAGAATGTTGAGGAAAAAATCTAACGTTTTATAGATCTCGAGAATGCTTTGATCTAGTAGACTGGATTAAATTATTGAATATACTTGGAAAGATAGAAATGTAATGGAAAGACAGAAGAATGATTAGCGGATTATACTGGTGACAAAACGTAATACTTATGGCAGGACAGAAGCAGAAGAGTGCATGCACGCACACGCACTCTATGGCAGCATTATTCAACCTGGGGTACGCGGGAGATTAACAAGAAACAAAAATATTTTGGAAATTTTGAAACGTATTTTTTACTTACCATATTCTGCAGTAATTACACTATTGCCATTATTAAGCTAAGTGATTATTTATCCGATTTTTTACTTAAGCGTGTTTTGTATGTAGTAAAATATAGTAGACATACATATATGGGGTACAAAAATAGGAACGTGGTTCTTTGGGGGGTAGGCGAACAAAAAAGATTGAGAAACACTGCTCTGTATAATAATTAGGGTAAGAGAGTTGGATGAAAGTGTAGAGATAGGAACAGATGTGAGACAGGACTGTTGGGGTATTGTTTGTTTCCAACTTGATTTAATATACGTACATGCAGAATAAGTTATTAATGAGACACGTGTGATGATGATAGCCCTTTTTATGGAGAAGGCAGAATTTGATTGGGGGAAGGGCAATTTAGAGGTTTCAGTTTGCAGATGGCATGGCACTGGTGGCAGATTCTGAGGAAATCTTGCAGAAATTAGTTAATAAGCTGAAGAAAAATGGTGAGAAATTTTCAACGAGAATCTCAGAAAAGAGAAAGGAGCCATTTAAATATTAAAATTGGAGGCGAGAGAATAGAACAGGTGAGCTAGTATAGGTATTTTGGAAGCCCATTAGTGGAAGAAGAAAAGAGCGCCATAGAAATAAGAATATCAATCGATAAAAAAAAATATATATAATAATTGAAAAGCGAGAAAGAATAGTATGTGGGAGGTTAGGAATTGGACATCCGTACGATATCTTGGCGGGGAGTGTGGTAGTTTATGAAGCAGAGACACGAACATTGAGAATGGAAGATATTAGAAAATTTTTCAGATGCGAGTATAGTGAAGTATCAAGAAGACAAGGGTGGGAGAAGTAAGGAGAGATGTTTGATTGAGATAATCAGAAGACGGAAGAGAAATTGGATTGGTTTTGATATGTGGGGTTGAAGAAGGATGTGATGGAAAATAAGATGAGGGGGGGGGGGGAAAGAGTTCCATAGATAGAGAGAGGAAACTATGATGCAAGTATGCATGAATCTGCCCTTGGCAGAACACTGATGGCCCTTTTTAAAATGAATTAGATAGCGTTGGGGCGGTTTAGATTTTATGTGGATAACCTTGTTCCATTAGTTTGTTCGATCACGATTTTTAAGGTAAAATTAGTGTAGGAAAAAAAAAAACATTAGGCGAATAACGCTAATTTTTTGCAGCAGACCGAGCACACTCTCAACTCTTTTCAGAGCACAGTTGGAACTGCAAGTAGTATCATCAGGAACCAGTAGGCCGTCCCGAGGCGTGTTAAAATGTACTCTCATCTCATTATAATAAGTTATGGGGTGGAGTTTTGCTACCTGAAGCGGAATGTCAGCTGCTGCTGGGCATGGGTTCTGTTGCACCATTGCATCCGGGTAGTTATAGCACCAGGCAGTGCGCTTCCACCTCAGACATCTAAACTGGATTTGAACTTCTCCGTAAAATGAAGATTCTGTACTGAGCCCTTCTAGAATCTAAAGTATTCGATTCTGTCAACCAGAGCTTTTGCCTAAGCTATTCGTATTATATGCTTATAGAATTACAAATCCCATTTAAAAATATTCCCTAGATTTTATGTAATTATCAAGTAAAAAGTTTCGGGTCAACATTCGGAACCATTTCTACTTAAGGACTTTGAAAAATACTCAGAGAAGTAGCGAAAACTGAGAATATTTAAGCATGGAAAAGTAGAGGGCAATGGGGACGTTTCATGGAAACAGCAATTAAACATGGCAAAGACGAGAAAACGTTTCTCTTTTTCCATTTCCAGAATTCCAGTTCAATCACTTTGGCAGCCTGCTAGACTAACGTGTAAAAATATTCTGCAGAATGTTTCTTAAAAATTAAGAAAGTAATTAATTTGAACATTCTTCTGATTCTAAATATCAGCTGTGTTTGAGAAATGCTAAAGTCGAATAATGTACAAATGGACCATGGTTGCCATTTGTTTCAGTCAATACGTGCACTTCATTTTTCACTGCGCAGTGGGTGTCTCTCACTTTTTTTTCTTTCAGTAGGCACGTTCGGAAAAGCTCAATATATTGTTTTCTAATCTAGTTAACGAACTTTCTCTACAACTGATATGCAATTATTAATATATATTTAAAACGTAATAAATTTCAACAGTTACTTATCATTTAATTTTTTTTATCAAAATGAAATGAAAAAAAACATGAACGTTCGTATTGAATTTTAATCAAAAGGCGAAAATTGTGATGAACGACCTTGTTAGTAAGTTTTGCAGTCAATATTGAACAGATATGCTGAACCCGATACTAATGGTTCAGTTGCATACAAAGAAAAGGTAAGCTTATCCCATACTCTGGTTATGTAAAATTTACTCTAGAATTAATTGGATTATAACTAGGGTAGACTGCCGCATACATGATGGGAAGTACTGTACTTCTAAGACCAGATCTTCAATTTTAAATAAATCGGCATCGTTTTGCTCAAATACCCATCCGAAGTTTATTTTTATATTCCCAGAAACGTGCATATCAAAAATGCATGTTTCTTAAAATAAATCCTCTTAAAATAAATTATAGACAAGCGCTGGTGCTTCCTGTGATGATGGAATTTTGTTACTTATGCTTTCTTTAACATCCACGTAAACGATCTGGCAGCAAATATGACTCCGTTCTGCTGCATATAGCAAACGCCAAAGGCTCCTACAGTTCATTTTTCACTCTGCAATCTAACTTACATCAGAAGGTATTCGGAACAGCTCTTTCAGCGATGGCCTAAAGAAAGTAAATTTGCTACTAAAATACTTCATCACAATTCAGGCGCTCGATCATTGCGCCCGCCAATTGCAGAGATTGTAATCGCTGTCCTCCCACACCATGTGAAAGAGGCCTGGGTTCGATCCCGTTAAAAGAGGAGGAATTTTTATGGTCTTATTTTCATCTTGTGGCCATGTCTCAAGTTGGCTGGTGGGACCATCCAACCCTTGGTCCAATGGAGGATGATTCAATGCCTCAAAACAAGGGCTTTCATTCAGCAGAATGAGCAAATCGACCACAAAACACGTCAGGCAATCTATAAAAACAGCTTTGTGCTTTACCCCTCTCCTAACAGTACAGTGCTTTCGCTCGTGTTCCTTGTATAAAATTGATTTTTAAAATTTAATTTCTCTGTAAAACCCGAAAAAACAAGAAAAAACCGAATGCTCTAAGGTGAGTAAAAAAGTCACTATTTTTTTTTTTTTTTTTTAACTTTGGAGGAAATTGGACGAAGAAAAAATAGAATTTTATTCACATTTAATATGTGGTAGTGCTACTATTATAAAGAGAAAGGTATTGATCAATTCGCCGGATCGTATTTCCATCTTTTTTCGAAACATGATGGCTTCCTGTTTACAACGGAAGAGCATCTTCTCTATACAATGAGGCGCATGTGTAGTAAGGGCACGGTCTAATTTTAGAGAGCTCAGAGTAATCATTAGTGGAAAGGAAGTGAAGTTCCTGATTAACTTTATTCCAGTTAACAGTGGCGGTCTCATGTAGGACTAAATGGGCTATAGCACCCTTCCCCCCATTAACTGCTTTGGTCCTCCCCTTTAGAAAATCCTGGGAGCGCCGTTGCAGGTAAGATCGCAGCTTCATCATCAAAAAAGGACGCTCTCTCTATGAAAATAATGCTGGTGTACAAGTTGCAAAGTAAGAAATTCTGTAGTTGGGCATTTTACAATTTTTGGCAATGCTTTTGTTTCGTTCATCACTTCAATTTCTAACAGTGCAGAAATTGGGGGAGTTATTTTGTTCATACCGGGTTGAAAAGGTACCGACTGCATCTGAGGGGAAAGCGATTTCAGTGCCCTTTTTCTGGTACTTTTTTTGCTTCCTTTGGAAACAGCAACAAAAACTTGAGAAAAGGGGTTAAGGCCTTCATACTGGATGACTCCGTCAACAACGCCACTGCAATTCCGTGCCTCGTACGCTGCTTCTCTAATGACTATAATCACAAATAAGTCCCTGAAATCCGTTACCTTGGAGCTGCACTGATAGTGTCGTCGACAATGGGGAGCTCCAGGACTCTCAGATCGATTGCCGAGACGCACCCTTAGCGACGACCCGATTCGTACGTCAACTAGGACACTCTACAGAACAACCACAGAACGCTTCCGGCTCATCAAATAGCCGGCAGACCCATCTACGTCAAAGGCCTACACTCAATCTGCTCTGCCTCACGCGAGCCTTGTCACGTCTAGGGAAAGGCGTCATTTAACAACGGCCGTCAATGGCGCGTGGTGAGAATATAGCCTTTTACCTGCCTCGCAGCCAGAAGACAGACGAACCATTATATTCTCTGATTACGCTAGATCAGTACGGCACCAAATCCGGATGCTGAAAGTTTAAAGAACGTAACGGACAACGAAGTTCAAAAACATAGTCAAGCTTGTCGTCTGATGCCAAGGATAAAGCCCAAGTAATTTATCTTCCCTCAAGTTCCCTTTCTCCTCGTGATTAAATTTTTACATCTTTTGGCCTTACATAGCTTCTCTCCCGTCCAGCTCAAACCGCACTGCCACGGGTTTAATCGACGCCGTAACTGCGGTCTATGTATCATATGACACAAACACCAGCGCAGCAATAAAACGCAGACGAAAGAACAGTCATTTCACGTGGCAGTCATTGTTCCCCCATAACGTCTAGAGCGTCTGTGGAAGAAATGTCTTGAAACCGTTCTAATGGCGCTGAACGTCCTGCCCCACTACTTCGGGCAAAATAAATGCAGCAAATCTAATACTCCCTCAATAAGAGTTTGTAAAAGTCTTCGTAGCTTGGCTGGACACGAGGGAAATGGAGGGGGGCAGGGAGAGGCAAACGCCTGCGACTGCTCAGGTGCAAAGGTTCGCTTGAGACGTGTCGGGGAAGGGAGTAATTTGTTGCGTGTCATTAAAAGTCAATATTTCAACGTCAAAATATTGGCTTCGGCGAGTCATGCAAACTAAGAATGGAAAACAATGAAAAGGATAAATTTCTGACGATTATATTAACTTTGAATCGAGGATCCAAAGATGAATTGAATAAATCTGAAACTGTTCCCACGGTAATTTGTTTTCTGGAGTTGGAGGGGGTGGTGGGAATCTTTCTATTCAGTAGCTCGGATAGTTTTGGTAATTAAGGGGATGTGGGAGGGCAATGAAACAGTGAAGGAAATGAGAGTTTAAACTTTAAAATAAGAACATACAGAATTAAGAAAAGAATAAAAAAAAAAACTTTTTTTAGAATCACCTTAAATATCAATTAGCAAAACAGTGACTTCTCAGCCTTCAATTTATACAGAGTACTAAGTACTCTAGTACTATTGTCTTTCGTGTTTGGGGTTTTCGTAAAAATTAGAGGATGCGTTCGTTTAGAAAAGAAGCTGCGAACAAAAATATTTGTATAATTATAAATTTGAGTTGTCAGGGCTTAGGAAAGAGCAGCCACAGAAAACTGATAATTTCATTTTTTTCCCATGGGCAACGAAGAGTTATGATATTAAAGAGAAATATATGCAGATTTCCCCACGGAAATTAAGTGGGTGGAACTCAGTGGGCGGTTTAATTTTAAGGAGCGAAGGTATAAGTTCGCATATCAACACTAGGGCAGGCCCGTGTAGCCTTGCTACAAGTAAAGGAAAGAAAGCGAAAGGTGGTTTTAATACTAAATACGAAAACTGATGGGAAAAAAAATAAAGTGTATAAATACTGTAGTGAATATAGAATAGGGAGGGAAAAGAAGAAAATGGGAAAGGAAAGATTGCAAAAGGCAATCGACAGACGGATTCGTAATGTAGTATTCCACTGGAGAGATTGAGATCTGGGTTTATTATGGGCCAGGGCCATAATGTGTACTGAAATTGGCTAGTTCAGCTCAGATGTCTAGCTCTATTAGAGAGAAGTGGGAATTGGAGACGCAGACCCTTGCAGTCTTCGGTGAGAACTGGCTGTGAGGGTCTGCTGTGAGAATGAAGTATTACTCCAGTAGGATGGAGTGGACTGTGAAATATATCAATTGAGTAAGAATCTACATAATTATAGTAAATAAGGTTTTAAATTGAAAGTTTGTTGAATGTAGTGATAATTAGGTTCAGTAATAATTACTGATACCGTGAAAAATGGATGTCAAGAAAGCTGACAGGAAATGAAAGCTTGAATGATGTTATAAGTTTGATTGTAGCGAACCACATTACAGGATTTCTTGAATTCGGCATCACTGATTAAGACGTATTTTACATATTGAATTGTTAAGGTAAGACAGACGAATTTTGAGGTTACTAATTATGGTTACATTAAAGTTTTATTATAGAGAATTATCGATTAAGAGAATTTTAAATGAAGAAAGAAAGATAATTGTTTAGTTAATGGTTCCTCTTTAAAGGAAACAGCCATGTTTATAATAAATGTTTTTTAATTCTATTTTGTGTGTTAGTCTCAATCGTTCTTGAGATATACCTAATTCTGCCCAATATACATGTTTGTAAAGAGCATTACCATCTCCTCGTGGATCTTTTCTGATCAGAGCGAAAATTATAGCATAGAGTCCACTACAGCACAATGTCCTCAGGTGCACACTGTGGGACTTGTGGTTTGAGAGGAGCTGTTGCCTCAAAAGTTGTCAGAAAAGATACTAAGTTAAAGGGTATAGACCAAACTAAAGAAAAGGACAATAAAAGGAAGGGTAGTAAAGGAATATATAATGCAAATGAAATATATTTATTATTTTTAAACATTTAGAAGTTTTAGTTATTCCCCCACACAATGTGGTTGTTGGTTCCATCAAAAAAAAAAAAAAAAGTAACTTAACGTATTTTTTTTTTTTTTTTTAATAAGCATAGAGAGTTATACAAAGCCTAAATTACAACTAACGTACACGTAATTTTAACGAATTGACTTAAAAGTCCTGGTTAAAATTGAATCCGCCCCTCCTTTTCCTCATAATATGCAATGCCCACTATATTTAAGAACCACATACACGCTCTTAAAATTTGTTTAATTGTCATGTTCAGTTGGGAAGAAATCGCCACCCAAATGCCTCCACTAAGAAAGGGACAAGTGAGCGCGTAAATAAGTAAATGAATAAGCAAATCACTGTGACTGAGAAGGGAGATTAAGAGGAGGGAGGTAGAGAGAGAGACCAGGTGCAGACGAACAATTAACAAACAGGAGGATTAACGAATCTGAAATTGGCACAGTTAATAGTGTCTGAAAGACTCGTTGCAAGTGACAACAGCAGGGCAGCTGGCAAGACACCCGTTGACCAAAGGCTAGCAGCTAAGAAATGTTTAGTTAACTTGGAGTCCTTGGTGGACTCCCTCAAGCAAGGATTACTTCTCCTGATCTTAATTTAAGCTTGTTTGGTATGCACGCTTTACCACATTAAAAGAACATAACATTGTTTCCAGGCCCAGACATCCGGTTAGCAAATGCTCCGGCCTCTTGAAACAATAGCATCCCCTCCCCAACCCTTTCCCGGCTGGACACTGACTTAAACTAGGTTAGTTAGCGCTTCGGGGCATAATGGGTGGAGGTTAGAAACTAGAAAAAGTTCGCTCACTTTGCTTTTCTGCAGATTGATATACGGTATGTCAAATTAAAGCAGAAATTCTCCTTTCATTCATCCCCTTCCACTCCCAGCTGAAATGCGAACTTATGACAGTGATATAATAAAACATGTAATAATAATAATAATAATAAAAAAAAAAAACATTTAGTCGTGTTTGATAATTTAAATATGAGTTTGAGGCTCACAGATTGGACGTTCCCAGCAGCTATAACTGACAGACGTCAAAATAAATGTAGGATCGATATTGATTTAAAATAATTCAATGCAAAAGAACGGTTGTCAACAGATTATTCTTGTGCGTACACAAAGGAAATAACTACTCAGCTTTTACTTCGCCATTGGAAAAAATATCGAAGGAAAAGCCGAGTACCGACTGTCAAATACGTAATGGTGGTATTCTTGTCAAATGACTGCTTGCAAACTTCTCTAACTTAAGTGATCGTGACGGAGTATAAATAAAATTTATCTAGGAAAAAATATCCACCACTAAAAACGTCCGCGAGAGTATGGTGCATATAGATAATAATGCCCACTAGAATTAAAAAATATAATACTGCCCATACATATGAAGGAATCTTGGCAAAAACGTCCACGAGAATAAAGGGTGCAAGGTAAAAATGCAAAAATGAATGAAAAAAAGAAATTATAATACAAACGCGATGCTCATTGAAACAATATCCAAACTAAACAGCCTCCTGATTTGGATATTGTTTTCCTGAAAATTTATGGTTTTCAGTTGAATAATGAGAAGTAATATAATAATAAGGGGCGCGATGGCCCAATGGTTACGACGCTGGACTACTAACCTGATGGACCCGGATTCGAGTCCCGCTATGGTAAAAGCGAAGGCGTTTCCATCTCTCTGGGTGACCGGTATAATAATAAACCATCGCGAAAGTCGCTTCAACAGACCTGCCTTCCCCAAGGCCGAAGTGACGGCTGAGCCGGTCAGTGTTGCCATCTGGTGTCTTTCCCTAAGACCGGTTATTTGGTTTTTAGGAGCATTGGCAACTAAGGCCGTATTCCTCCGGGGATATGCGGTGGTCATTCCCTTACCTTTCCACATTTGGTGGTCACGGTCTCTAATACCACATTATGGTATCTAATACCATAATGCGGTTTCTTATGCTGCACTGAAAATAGACTAATCTCCTCAATTGTCTTTATGCATCTTATTGTGCTGCTCTTGAATTCCTTTTGAAATGAATTTACAGTTAATGGTGCTGTAACTATGCTATAATTGGACTCAACTTAATTACAACCATACAGTTCTTGCTGCTGTAACTGTTGATGTGCTTGTGACTTGTGCTGCCCAGCTAATGGAATGACTTCAGTATTTTGTTTATCCTGCTTGTCCAGCTCATTATGTTGAGGCTAATTTCGGAATGACATGTCACTAATCATACAGCTTCTTGTGCTACAGTGGAATCAAAAGAAAATGTTGCCTTGCTGTGCAGCTTTTGGATAACTTCGGTATTCTATTTATCTTACTTATCCAGTTCCTTCTGCTGTACCTGGTTTCGGGATGAACATTGCAGAGTATCGTTTAGTTTGTCATGTTGTACTGATCGAATTCATTGATGATGTGCAATGCATTTCTGTATATAAGAAGTTGACAATAATTGTCTATTGTACCATGTATATAATATGTATAACAAATTTGCCAAATTTTTGACTAGGGTCGGCTTTACTCAATAAATGAAACAAAAAATGTGCTAGTGACCACCCAGGAAGGAAGAAAACGCCAACGCATGAAGTGGAGCATCGAAATGAATACATATCGGACCAGAGAAGGACCATCGTTAGGAAGAACATGACAGCTCCTGCAATCTTGGAGAAAAAAAAAAAAAAAAGAACAAGAAGGAATACAATCCGGAGCAGCTGAAGTGGAAAGAGACTAGATCATGATATCCAGAATAGAAAACAAGTGGCAAAAGGCGCTAACAGGATTTGAGGGAATGGACCCCACAAAGATCCAACACCATACCAAAGCAGTGACCCAACAGAATCCTGTGGCAAGTTACAGACCACCTCAATCGTCAAAGAATACCACGTTACCTCGACAACAACGGGGCAACACTAGAGGCCATCAACGGAGTCGTGTACTGTGCTGCCATAAGCAGCCACTAAGATTACTGGAAGAGAAAGGAGGCCAGCAGCAGAAGAACCGAAAAACAAAGGAGCCGCCAGCTTGGGAAAGAAGCCTTCAGTAGAAGATATAAGAATCAAGACTCAAGATAGGCCAATTGACTCAGTACCAACGGGGTAACAGGAGTAAGCAATTGATTGGAAAAGTGAAGAGCATCTTCAAGAGAAGATCCACAGCAAACATGAGACCAAAAATCAGAGAATACTTAAACACATTAAAGTGGAACTTGCTTGCACTCAGCAAGAGATTACACTGATACAAAGAGCTCTAAGAGGAAAATAAATAACCGAATCTTCGATGAAAACCAACAAGCCTTCTACAGGAGTACCGAACAAGATGGGAAAGTCAGGAACAGATGAGGTGGTCCGATGCCTATAGGCTACCTATCAAGTTTGCAGACCACCAGAGCAGAAGACGATCGAGGAGTTCTGGGACAACATATGAAGCAGTGAAGTAAGACATAACAGCCGAGCTCCCAGGATAGAACGAGACGAGAAGAAAACCAAGGACGTACAAGAGATGAGAGAATGGGAGATTCGAGAGAAAGAAGTACAATAGTCGATCAGGAAGTCCCACAACTGGCGAACCGCAGGAATAGATAACGTCCACAACTACTGGTACAAGAAGCTCACTGGCACACACAAGCACCTAGCCGAGCAGTTTACCCGGATGATAGAGACAATATCAGAGTTTCTTACTCAAGGAATCACATATCTGAAGGCTTAAGACCAAAATGCAAGAAACCCAGTGAAATAGAGGCCGATCATCTGCCTTCCAACTATGTATAAGATCCTGACCAGCTCCATAACCAAGAAGATATCAGACCACTTGGAGAGCCAGAACATTATGGCCAAACAGCAGAAAGGATGCAAGCAGATGAGCAAAGGATGCAAGGAGCAATTAACCACTGACGTCACGGTTAGAGCAAGCCTACAAGAAGCGCTGCAACCTTTAGATGGCCTACATCGATTACCTCAAGTGCTTCGACTCCGTGCCTCATAGCTGACTAATAGAGGCATTGAAGATCTACAAAGTCAATCCATCAGTGACAAACTTCCTAGAAGTAACGATGGCGAAATGGAGTGCCACCATTAAGGCAGAGAACATCACAACCAGACTGATACCCATCAGGAGATGGGTATCAGTATCTTGAAACCTTCAAGGAGATGTCCTGAGCCCATTGTGGTTCTGTCTGGCACTCAACCTCCCATCCACCATACTCAACAACAGCAAGTATGTATATAACCTCAAGGAAGGAAGAAAAAAAAAAAATCTGCATACCCTTTCCCACCTGATGTACACGGATGACGTCAAGCTCTACATGGCAACCGAGAAGCAATTACTCCAGATCACCGAAGAAGTCAGCAATGATATCGGGATGGAATATGGTCTAGACAAATGTGTCATTGAACAACAGAAAACAGCGATAGCCAACTTGAAGAATTACTTCCAGTAACACATAGAAGGTATCACCCAGAGCACTCAACCTAATCGAGGAGTCCCCTCCTGCCCAGACAGATCAAACGAAGCTAGAAAGATGATCAAAGACACTACAATAAAATGACCAGATCCTTAGTCCTCCAATGCAGGACATCGATTTTACATTTTTTTTTCACATATTTTTGTTTTATTTCACTGAAATACCTATATTATATAGGTATTTCTGCGAAATAAGTGAAATTTTCTTAATTCATACAACTTAAATCCGGGACTGTCCCGCATAATGCGGGAGGTCTGGTCACTTTACACTACAATGATCTTCATCAAAACCTCCAATGCATTCGGAAAAAAAAAAAAAAAAAAAAAATACAAACCATAGCAGGTAAAAATTTATGTACACTGCTGTGCAAAACTTAAGGACCAACACTATTTGTAAAGTGTTACAACCACAAAATCAAACGAAACAGCCTGTGGCGATTTGCATACCTGTGGCCGTTCAGTAGAAAGCTGGTGTACATGCAAAAATTTGAATCGTAATGAGAGGGCTCACATAAACAGATAAAAGCAGCACTTCAGCAATTGTGCAAATTACCGAATGATGAACACAATTGTTACAGACAACGAAATGGCCAGTAGACAACGTCTGGATGACTTTACTCGGGGTCGAATAATTGGGAAGCTCGAAGTGCGAAGATTGTAGCTGCAGAGTTCGGTATCACCCACAGCATCGTATCACGTGCGTGTCGGCCTTCAGAACGACAGGTACGGCTATTCGAATGACCATTGGTGGTCGTCCACTGGAAACAACGCTCAATGATGACCACTATAATCTTACGGACCAAGAGGGACTAACACGAGACAACGGGATCCATTGCAAACCAGCTGCACAGGACGCAGGATACCGTGGTTTACTGTGGTCAGGCGACTCCACAAAGGTGAACTGTTTGCCCAACGCCAGCACGCTTTGTCCCTTTAACACCTGCCGATCGGAGACATCGTTTACAGTGGTGCATCGAACACAAGGACTGGACAGCAGCGCAAATGGGGTAAGGTACTCTTTACTGATGAAAGTAGATTCAATCTCAATAGCGATTCTGGAAGTCAGTTAATCTGGCAAGAGGTTGGCAAAAGGTATCAACCCCGCAAACATCACTGAAAGGGATCGATATGGCTATGGCGGTCGAAGTGTTCTCGTCTGGGGAGGCGTTATCTTGGATGGACGTACACAACTCCAGATACCTGAAGGCGTTACTGTAACGTGTGCACGCTACTATACTGAGGTAATCCTTTCCCAAGTGCGTCTGTTCTGAGGTGCCATTGGCCCCGAGTTCGTGTTTATGGGTGATAACACCACATCCCATCGCACTGCAGCCGTTGATATTCTTTTGGAAAGTGAGGACATTATTCGTATGAATTGGCCTGCCCGTTCCATCGAACACATATGAGACGCTCTGGGGAAATGTCCACATCCACCAGAAAATGTTCACCAGCTGAAGATGGCGCTGACAGAGGAATGGACGATGTTACCGCAAGAACTTATCAACAACATTGTTCTAAGTATGGATAGGCGGTGCAAAGCCTGCATCGATATTAGAGGTGGTCATATATCTCGTACTGAGAACCACCTCTTCCCTTGGTTCTATCTTTGGCAGTGATGCATCTGTATCATGGCAGCCAATGCTACGTTGCCATTTTTGAATAAAGTCCCTCTGTACAGTTTTGTTTCCTTCATTTCTGTACCTCACGAGGTTCCTTTGGTATGCTTTTCCCATATCCAGGCCACTCCTATGAGAGGCTACAGGTGAAAACCTGAGTGGTCCTTAAGTTTTGCACACCAGTGTATAATTAATTTGGGCATTTTTCGGGATAATGGTACAGTATTTACATACAAATTATTTTCACATATTAATAGGTAAATTTTGTATTCAAGGTTAGCTCTTCTGAAAATGTGGTACAGAAAGAATAAATAAAACAAAAAATAAGAAAAAAAACACATGAGCTATCCATAATAGATGTTTTTGAAATTTGAAGTGTTGCGAGTATTTCAATATTTCTTTGATATTTGTCAATATTTGTGCACATATTCTGTTCTGAGTTGCAAAAAAAAAAAAAATAAATAAAAAGTAAAAAATATTCTATTGAAAAATAGATTTGCTTCATAGATTGTTTTATAGAACCTGAAAAGTTGTTTCATACAATGAATGCAATTCACTGGTCCTTGCATACGAGTCCTTTCAGTGTCTTTCGACTCTCACTTATCTTCCGATGATCCCCTTTGGGAATATTGATGAGTACAGTACTTAAAAAAACTCATCTGCAGAAGAAAACATTACCCACTCCCACAACACCGCAACGAATTACTTTTGGCACAAGAAAGGATTACAGCTGTTTGGTTTTATCGCAAGCAACTTTCCAGAATAGTGATTATTCAAATAGATAAAGTGTAAAATCATAGAGAGAGATTGTCAAAATAAGGAACACTGTCTTACTTTGTGTGCAGAGCAAACAAAAGCGGGAGTCCCTTCCCTCAGAGATTATTTTATTATTATTGTTTTATAAAGGAAAAAAAAAACAAAACAAAACACACCTCTTCAACGTGTATTGCATTTACTAAGAACATTAAAGAATTTTACTGTATCAGCCTGTTTTGCATTTGGGTCGGGGCAATTCTTCACAAGTGTGGTTTGCACAATTCAGGGCTTAGTGTCAGACAACGTTAACTAGAAAATTGCATTTTTGTTTTGCGACAACTTTAGTTTAGCTTTATACAAATTACAATACCTATCATGTCGTACAAATGCATTTCACTAGTAGTTTACAAATTGGCTTGGACTATAAGCACATTTCCTGTAAACCAAGGACATGTCAAATGGCTTTTTCTTGGTTAATTACAAAAACGGTTCCTACAAAATGATTTTGTACCTAACGTTGTTTGACACTAAACCTCGAATTGTAGTCAGATTTTATCATTCGTTTCCAGCGAGCAACCCTAATATCGCAGGAGTTGATTCTGCGATGCTGAAAAAGTCAATGGCTCCGAATTCCTCAGTGGTTAGAAACTAGGGATGGCAAAAAAGAATGAATATGGGGGAAAAACCACCACGAGGAATATTCCTTTTTGGATATGTAGGGGATCATATCCCCAAATACGCCGTTATTTAAAAATCGGAAAAGTGAATTAAACTTTAATGTGGAATATTTTTTTAAATGGTCAGCATTTTCTTCGTCCAGGAATTCAATGATTCAGTGTGTGTTACCCCACACGCTGATTTATTCCAAATATTTAATCTGAAATGCTATAAATAATAAATTAGTGTTTTAAAAGCAATTAAAATAATGGATTTATTTATATTTAAAATTCTCTAATACAATTAGAAATAAAATCATCGTGTACCATTAAAACAAAAATCCACATTACCAAACAAAAGATTTTCCTGCTGCCAAACAAAAGATATAAAATAATAGAAAGGCCTCTGTTTCTCAGAGCAGTAGCTGCAAGAATTGATACCTACAGAACTAATTCTGGATGCATACTAAAGGAATCCTAGAAATGCACACTGGGGGTTATGTTTTTGTTTAAACAATAATTTAAAAAATAAGATTTCTAACCTGTCTATTTATAAATGAAACCGATAATATTTTATAATTATCGCAATATCTATATTGCGATAATTACAAATTTAAAATTTGTGCGCTTGGAAAATTAGCGATATTATTTAAGTGTTATAAATGTTATTATAAATCATAAAAAAGTAAAGCAAAAAAATTAATAAATACTAAAATAAATTTGTGATTATACAACTCAGATTTATGTTTATTTAGCTGTCTTTCCATTAAACATCATACCGATATTACTTTCATTAAGCCAAACAATCTACAGCTAAGATTTGATAATTCTAAACTGCATGTTGAAATAGAACACCATTATCATCTGACAAATCAATACACCGATTCGAATCAATCAGATCGGTGCTCGTTCGAAGGCGATTGGGTTTATTCCACAGCTTAAGGTAAACTTGCTAAAGAAAATCAAGAATTTAATATACTTCTTTTAGTGGATAACGCGTAGAGTCAATCTATATTCTATACGAACAGTTGGATACCGCGAGGTAAGTGTTCTTGCCTTCAAACTTCAAGCCACTGATGAAGGCAATGGAGACCAGGGAGTCACTTCTTATTGTAAGACATCGCTCATGTTCGATGTACGTTTAAGCATTTTAAAGCCACGGATAGGAAAGATAAGCCTACTTGAAAAAGCTTTGGAAAGGTTGGCTTATCGTAAAAGCTAACAATAACATTGCTTATTGGAGAGAAGAAAAGCAGACGTGCACGAATAGTATTTGATGTAAATGTGGACAAAATGCGTTCAAAATTTAGGTGAGATCAGGTTTCGGGGAGATTGCACAGAAGTAAAATGTCCACCTCAGTGCAAATTATTATTAGAGCACAGCAGCAACTCCTAGGCAATCCGTGTCTTAGCTAATAACAAATAGTGAAAAGGTTATAGATTGAGGGGGGGACGACCTACATCACACAGGAGACCACTAAAGGAAATAACTTCGCCGATTAATATGCGAGTCACGAACAGTGTCGGATATGACGCAGAAAGAAAGATTTGGAACGTTTAAGAAGCATTTTATCACGTGGCGCTTCGAGGTACCGAAGGATTTTCATTTTAACACGCGTCGACACTTACGCGCCGATCGCGGCCTCCCTCGCGAGTAACACGCTCGCTGGAGAAATGCGGCAGAAACAAAACCGACCCCGACAAAGATTCCTTCTCGAAACGGAAATGAAAAGCAGAAATCCATCTTCGATATTACACCTCCGTATTTGTCCTCCTGCCGACATCCATTTCTTTTGACGTTTCGGTGCAGCTGCCAAATACGTTTTACGCGTCAGTTAAAAATTTCGATGACAAAACCTTCCAGCGAAATAAGCGAAGCGTGAGCGGCGGGAGGAGTTATGGCAGCGCGCACGGCGGAGGAACGATAACGGACAGTGAAGATATTTATTTCCGTTACAACAATACGAATCGGGGGAGTCCGCGAAGGATTAAAGATCTCTCAAACTTTCTGACCGCTCCGATAAAAAGAGGGAAAGGCAATTACGGTAACGCAGCAGAACGCCCCCTAGAATGCAGACGAAACTCATACGGGTTGCGCGATATCGATCCGCAATGGGTCGCCAAACGGGAACACGGGGATGGGAAACCAGCGAACTGATCAGTCCACACTCTGCCTCATTGAATTTAAGCGAGGTGGATTTTTTTGGATCCGAAATGGAGAAAGAAATCGAGAACGGCGAGTCTTGCGTTCGTTTTAAAGAAAGAGAATCCCCCTCCCCCCGATACACACACCTGGAACCTAACTATATGCTAGGAGTAAAGAAACGTGGGGCACGATTCAAAAGATGAGAAATTCAAAAAACAATTCTACAGTGGAACTATGCGAATTGGCTCAGTTTCCCAAAAAAAAAAAGACAGAAACAACGTTGTATCCTCAATAACGTGGCATTTTAACAACTGCGCACTTTCATTTTTGTCAGTCTACAGAGAAAGATTGACCAAAAGTTGCCCCGTCTCTGCATTGGTTAATTCCACGATTGCAGTTCCTGCATTCAGCTACAGCATGTTGACTGCCACCGAACCACGAATAAATATGGAAATAAATGTCAGCTTAAAAAGAATCACGGAAAATAGCAACAGAACTTTTGTTAGAAGCCCCCCCACACACACACACTCCCACCCCCCCCCCCCCTATTTTACTGACGACTACTCGAAACAGTCTGTTGTACTGCGAAAGACGATGAAGATCGGAGGTAATCGATGAATTCTCCAACAGCTTGTGCCACGCGAGGCCTACATGAGCGTAGTCTCTGGAATTGTTGTCGAGAAGGTTAAAATGTTATGAGGGTTTAAAACTGCACGTGAAATTCTCACCACTTCAGGAATGGAATGCCTCGTAGTGGGGATAGCGAGGGGTTTCTCTTCCATTATTCCCCGAGGAAAATTAAAGGACACCTGCGCAACTTGAAGTTGAGAACAAACAGATGAAAATGCATTGATCTCTCTCTCTCTCTTTAGTGGTTTCTGTAAGAAATGAGGGCCGGCGAGAATGTTTTCTCAGCGGTTAATTAGATAAACAGGCAATCCGAAGTTTGTCTACTCCACTACCGAAATACGCTGAAAGCACAACACCAAAGTATTGAACGTCTGCAGAGCGAATAACGCTCCCCCCCGACCCTCCTCGAGTCCCCCAACTGATGAATCCCTCTGCGTAATAACAGAATATCTGCTCCTCGGTGGAACACAGCTGCGCCAAGATCCAGAAGGAATGTGCTAAGGAAGGTTAGGAACTTAATACAGTAGAGGACAGCTTTATAAACATCCTACTCGCCCAAAATTCTAACACTTTCATATTGCATTTGCTTCCTCTGTCTCTCTCTCAAGTCTGACTTCCGGAGATAAATTAAGTCTTCGGTATTGATTTTTTTTTTTTTTTTCGCGCACTCGCTTGGTATACAACCTCAATCGATCTTCGGGTTTAGCTTCTCGGTTGTATGTACATGTACAGAATCCGCGCGCGCGTGTGTGTGTGTGTGTGTGTGTGTGTGTACGCGCGCGCAAAAATCAGTTTTGAAACATTTAAACTACCTCCGAGAGTTTTCAGTAGTGAATTTAACGAATGAATTAAATGAACCGATGCACGAGAGGTGCCTTCAGATTTAGGATCCCAAAATGCAGTTAATGGGGATATTTTGGCAACGTTGGGGCAGGGGGGGGGGCAATCCCCATGTAGCTCAAAAATCCCTCGATTTTTGGACCACACAACGCAAATTATTTAGAAATATTGAAATTTGAAAGTCTGAGTCCAGTTTTAGCATTTTTTACGGTGAAAATCAAGCACATCCTCTTTTTCTAATTACATATACCCTCTGGGTTTTTTTTTTTTTGCTGTATTCTTTTTTATAAATACTTTAAACTACACACGCTGTTTAATTGAGTAATATTTCTCCCTTAATAGTCCATTATGCGCAATTTGAATACACAAACATAAGACTGCCCCTTCCGAGAGTTAAAATAGTCCCTAGGTGTCTCGCGTTTGTCTACACTAAACTTAAATTTTCCTTTTACTGTTTTATTAAATTCCATAAAAATAGAAAGAAAATAATATATCTTTAGAAAAAGCTATTTAATTTTTTTGACATTATGGTATTCCTTCGCGACTTGCGAAGGGATACCATATGCGATCTCGCGTAAATCGTGTTACGTTTTAGCCATATATTTGCAATAGCCATAAAGCCTCTCATAGAAATTGTTACTCCTCTGAGATATCCGAGATTAACAGTGGCATTATAATTTAATAAAAAAAAATCGAGAAATCACCACTACTATTTTAGTGAGCATCCGCGTTTCAAATTATTCCCACCAATACTTCAAAGAATAGTTCTGTACATTAGTGAGACCACTAACGGTGTAAACGTCATTAAAATGTGAAGAATAGAGGGGGAAGGCGCAAATCGCAATAGTAGTTCGCGCAGATATCAGAATGCATCCACGGATACAGCCGAGAGAACAACGCTGCCTCAGATAACAACAGAAACTCGAGCGTGCCCTGACGGCCGATGGTAGCGCTAGCAGCGGAACTCGAAAGCAAACGTGCTGTGGAAGCAGAGATGAATTGGGAAATTGCTCGCCGGGGAACAAACCAAGAATCTGTTGTCTGTTGGGAGAGTTATTACGAGGATAATGGAGTACCGTAGCGTACGAGCGTAATTCAAACGGATCTCGCCGTCTTAGGAGAAGAATTAGGAGTCCAGAAAAATAATAACGGCCCAACTAATTGGACAACATTAGCGAAAGAACGCCATTAAGAAGAAAAAGACAGTAACAATGAGAAATGCAAAATTTATTCTTAGAAAACCTTAAGACGTACCTTCCACAAAAATAAATAAATATAATAATACTCTCCCTGGATCTCCTCGAATAAAAGTACGAGACTAATTCAAGAAGCATTTTTTCCGCTTCTTTATCAAGTCAACCTTTAGGGTGACCCCACTTATTAACGAACGGAAAGGTGGAAAAAATAACTGTGGCGGCTCATGATCGACTGATTAATGGTCGCACAGAACAGTCCAGGCTTTCTCAGACCGTGGCAGACCTACTTTCTATTCCTGTCTGGATGGGAAGAACTTTTTATTGGTTTCTTTTACTCAGTCAGGTCTTTTTTTTTACTTTTGTTTTTCATCCTATAGACAGGCCAATTTGACTGCAGAATAAATTGCAATTTAAGTACTGATTGTCTCGCTCTTGACTGCCACAGTGCCTTTTTCCTACAACCAATGTAAACGACGTGTTCTGCGTCTTAATCTCTATTAAGACGCAGAGATTAAGGCTTTTCTCTGCTTCCCAATAAAATTTTTAGACTGAATTCTATATACTGTACTGCAGAAACAGTATGAGGACAATGACACGAAAAATACTGAAATTCTATACAGCTTTGTAAACAAGTGCGCAGGAACAAAAAAAAGTGCGGAGGAAATGACAAGGATTGCACATTCTCCTCATGTGAAATTTTAGAAAATAAAATTTACGAATTTTTTTTTTATCTCCTACTTCGGTTATGAAGATGAACGACGTGACGCGTCGCTCTTTGAATACACACTTGTATTCAAAACGAAAAACTTAAATGCTCCTACTTTCAATCTGCTGCTTTTCTCGTATGAGAGATTTATAAATTCCTCATCCGAGAAGAGTATTAGATCTTCTATTATTGTATCTCCAAACAAGATAAGGATACTCAATAAGGGCGCTGTGATGTTGAACGAATTTACGTCTCAAGACGCTGTTATTTTACTACGCAAAGAATTAGAGGAGTACCTACCCAATGAGAATGTTTAGGTAACCAAAACACAGACCAAGATCACTCAAGCCTTGGAGATGCTTGGAACAAGTTGTCCTATCACTAATTGTAGGAACTGGAAGACTGAAGGTACAACTATATTTACAAAATAAAAATGTTGAAGAACTTAAAACCTCAAATGACCGGCTCCAACAAAAGCGAATTGAAGATCAAAAAACACAAGTGGCCCGAACTGGCTGTCTTCTACGTCTGACATGCCAGAGGTGCAAAATGATCGTAAAGGCGATCATTTGTATCTCTGCAAAGGCAGACGATCTCTCCATCTTAGTACACGGGAACTCCAGGTCCTAATTGGAATAACGTGTTAAGTGTGTGCTCAATAACCTGCTGGATTGTATTCAGAAAAATAAATTAAGGATTTCACCGAAAACTAAAATGATGATATTTCACGGAAAACTAGACCACAATAGACTTCCGGTTGTCAAGTTTAATGGAATATCATTGCCGCTTATTACCATTCATGAATTCAAGCACACTGAGGCTGTTTTAGATGAAAAATTGTAATTCTTACCACACATCCAGAACCTTTAAGTTAAAACTTTTACTGCCATATTGTTCACAATATCTCGGCAAAACTGGGGTTTAAAAAAGGGAACTCATTGTAGTGTCTGCCATGGAGTGCCTTCTCTGCCCATCTTTCTAGCTTCGTTTGTGCCTCCTGGTTGGGAGGAGACTCTTCGCTTAGGTTGAGTGGGGTATACCACTTGTCTGTCTTATGGACTGGTGGAATACTGCTGTGTTTCTGGAAGTAATCCTTCAGGTTAGCAATGGCTGCTTTCTGTTGCTCGATTAGGTCTATCAGACCCCTTCCTCTATCTTTCCTAGCCATTGTCAGTCTCCCCACGGCTGACTTCGGGTGGTGTTGGCGGCTCTTGGTTATCACTGCCTTCTCATGATATCCTCCAGCTCGGTGTTAGTCCAATCTATCATCCCGAAGGAGTATGTTAGAACTGGGACTGCATAGGCGTTTATTATTATTATTATTTAAATTTAATTATTATTTTATTTAATTTTAAAATTGTTATTTATCCTATTCCACTGGTATTGCACTATTTCTAGTGGATGCAGACTTTTGTTGTCTTGACCATCGTACGTGATAATAGGAAACGAGTGCACCCATACGAATTGCGCTTCTTCTTATGAGTGCTAGATATAATTCATTTTAGAACGTGTGTAGTTGTAGCCCGTTTCCTCGTGGCGTGGACGGACTCTGGGAAGCAGCCTTCCTGGCGATAGTCGCTTCCTGGAAGCAAAGTGGCCAAAAATAACTAAACACACACTTTGCACTATCCGCATTTCTAACCATTTTAAAGAGTTTTGTATGTCATCACAGAGAACTATGGCGGAGTTGAAGTAGCGTTTAACGGCCACCTTACATAACACATATCCACACGATGGACGGTGATGATTAAGAAAATCTGTTTAAGGCGCTGCTTTGTGGAAATATTAAATTTCATTTAAAATATAATTATATTTTAAATTGATTCCATTAAAGTGAGGTTTTACTGATGGTGACCGGTAAGCTTATGAATCACACCAGGACTATGCAATGGCAACTGGAGACTTGGGTGCATCTGTTTGGGGATCCTCTCTTTTATTAAACTATTTTATAACCATCTTAAAAAAAAAAAAAACTTTTATGAGGCCCTTCTTTTGTGTTGGAGACCCGGGTGTGTCTTATCAAATTCCCCCTCCCCTTTTGCACGGCCCCGATCACAACATATTATAACAGAACGTCAGTGCCACTTTCCCCTTCGAGCACAAAGCAGTGGGAACTTTGCACTCTTCAGCTCAATTACTCTCCAAAGGAAAGATTCCTAGACACGATAGCATTGAAGTTTTGTTGAAAATTTAGCAGCAGCAGCAGCCTTCGCGATTAGTATTAATGGAAGGTGTTACGTGCCTAATATTTGGCGCGCACACAAGACTCTCTGATATAAAAAAAAAAATAAAATAAATAAAAAATTAATGCCACAAGAAAGCGTTAAAAATTGTCTTCTTTGGTTGGTCATATGGTAACCGAAACCCTAGAGTCTAAAAGTAGTAAGTGCTACTTCGTGTTCTTTAGATTTTACACTTTATAAATCTCTCTCTCTTTTTTTATATCTACACCCGCATCGCCGCAGTTCCACATTCTGAACGTAGCTGGGAAATCGGCATGCTAAGAACGACACACGTATTCACTTACCAAACACCGTCTGTCTTCCGAATCTGCCCATTTGACAGCGTGGAGCCAAATGAAGTGAAGTTACTTGCCCTACATTTCGGGCATATGTTCTGTGGGGGGAAATTTTCCCTGTAAAGTGTGTTGTCATAATGACAGCTGGTGATTAATCATGAGCTTAATTTAAATAATTAAGTCGTGGCCATGATAGAATAATTACAGTTCCTCTGAGAGAACGAACATAACAGATGTTCGCAGATGAGTATACGACCCTCTAATGATCAGGTTCTTTCTCACAAGCGCGCGCTCGCGTATGTGTGTTAAATGCAAATATGTTCATCTACGCTAATGAACTTTCGGATCTACTACTGCAGATGGCGATGAATTTGTACGATGAACGAAGTCACACTGGGATTAAAGGCACAGAATGTTCATATAAGGTTCGCAGATTCACGGGTGTGCTCAGAAAGTTCAGGCGAAGTGTGTCGGGGGGAAGAAGGTTGATATATGGTTCTTGAGACTGGCCATGCAATGGCTGAAGTACATCTAGTATACAGAATGGGTGGGTCCTACCAGTAAATTAACAGCGGGACAACAGAATCGCTAACTGAGACCAACTGTTCATCACGCATAACGAATTGCCTTGACGACCGGCTCAGGAAATCAAAATTAACTACAGACTCGTACGAGCCCGAGGAAAGCACCTCCCTGTACAGTATTCAATAACTGCTTGCAGATTCGAAGGGAAGATGAGATCTACGTAGACCGCCGTTTGAATCCATTGTTTACTCCAATGAACGTGTCTGGAATGTCCGTTGTTTGTAAATGGTGGAGGCGGGGAACGGCCTTGTTCAGTGAAATGGCCCTTAAAATGTTTTTCAGTCGTGGATGGGTTCGAACTCCATCTTTGGAAATCGCTCGAATGCGGGAAAGTCACTATACCAATTTCACTGCTAGACTGTGAAAGAATCCGAAGTGGTCCCCGAGAAGCTTTAAACATAGTTTTAAGGAACCTGAAATAAAAAATTTATTCGGATGAAAAATTTCTGTATTTTAACGATTAAATGGTTAAAATACAGATGCATATTTTAACTCACATGTGCTCGGATATAATTTAGAAGTTGGCCACGAGAAACTGCTTCAAGAACGGGAAGGGAGGCATGTTATCCGAAAAGTTTAAGATACGCTGCACAGTGCGCCACTATTAATTATTATTAAAATCAGTTTATTTCCCAAAAAACCTTGGGTCACCCCGGGACGGCTCTGTGCCAGAAGGGTGTGAATACAGACTAAGGTGCGAGGAACAAAATGTACAATAAACAAAAGGTACATTCGTGCTCGACCCGAGACTTTTTACAGGATTAAATAAACAATAATGTACAAAATATACATGAAGACAGAAAGTCTTTGTCATATACAAATAGGCAAGTTAAAAAAAAAAAATTAAGGAAGGGACAATGGTCAAAAAGTACAGTACGTTTATTATACGACGAAGCGCCCATCGGATTACAATAATCAATCATACTGTACAGCAGCGTAAATTATTCTGAGAGTCAGCAGCAAGACCAACTCCAATGCGAATCTAGATTGACTATTTCGGTTAACATCGTTCGTTTACAGTATTTATTCAAGCATCCATTTCCCACGTAGGAAGCACAGGACTAATCATGTTGTCCAGTTCGATGGAAATTAACTGAATTAACCCCGAGAAGTCCACAAAAGTGTCTGAAGTTATTCTTACCAAGTGATACGGTAGCAAATTCGGATACGTAGTCTGCGATCGCGAACTGAAAGAGATTTAGTTTCAATCTACTTCATCCGAAAGGCTGAATAAGTCTGTTATTTCAAGTTGCACTCTGTTGTCTTTATTTCCACACGAGCGTATCTGCACACTTCACCGCATAATCCCTCGGAGGAAGCATCTTGTGTCAAACGAAGTCAACACACGGCGCTACTTTCAGGTGCCTCTATAATAACAACACCAGAACCGCTTACTTTTCCGGAAGTTAAGGAGCGAGGCTGCATGTTCTTCACGCTTGTGCGATTGCTTGGAGCTTTTTGCCTTCTAAAAGTGTAATGGTAGAAGTCCGGCAACCCTTCACATATTCCGTTCTCCTTTAATCTTACCCGTCAGTATAGGTTAAAATTAATAATGGAGCTAACACTTGGGTACCAGGTGATTACGTATTAATAATTTTACCACGTGATTAAACATCTCAATACACACTAATAATAACTTAGACTACGTTTCAAGACAACATTTCTTCATCAAGCCTCACGAATAGAACGCATCCATCTAGTCTGGTTTAGTCAGCTGATTTCCGACAACTAAGTGTTCCACATTGGCGGGCCTCATGGTGAAATGTGGTACTGTTTCAAACCTTGCAGGCTTTACATTATGCAGAGTATGTTGAGGTATTTCTCAATAAAATTCTTATTATATGGTCACGCGATATAAGAACATTTATTATCAATTTTTATCTTTAAGACGTTTAATCACGTGACCTTGTCAGTGTATTAATCTCCAGGCTTTAGAGCAGCTTTATAAAATGCTGTTTTCGATTTGATTTTACTTGCCTCTTCCACCGATTTCTCTGGAAAGAAATTCATATTATTCTCTACATTGTCGAGGCCAGAAGAGTTCTCAAATTCATCGTCAACACATACATATCAAATTATTTATGGCAAATAAGTGTCAGCCGGATTTTCAGCACCATAGTCTCAATGAGCCATTTAAGCCTCCTTCAAGTCGCCATTCCCTAGGCCGAAGCCTATCCATGGCTTAGGTTTTGAAGGGAATTAGTATCGGAGTTTTTAGATTCAATTTATTTTATTAAAGTTAAAATTAACACAAATAACACAAAAGGAACTTTTAACGTAACTATGGCCACTTAGCCTCTCCTAAAAAAGATCATATCTTGACTTGCATTCAAGTATCTTAGTGAGGAGAGTTGCCGTCCCTTCCACGAGGAGGCAGGCCTCTACTATCCAACATGTATCTCCTTTTAAAAACTTTCTCAACATACTTATTGAAATGTGAGAACATTCTTTTATCAGCGAACATGATAAGCAGAGTCTCCTTCTCTAAGATTCCTAATGACAAACTTAGTTCATTTCTGTATTCCAAATATATTACGCAGTGCAACATAATATGCTTCGAGGTTTCTTGTTGACCACAATAACATAAGTCAGAATCTCTAAGTCCCAATTGTTGCAATCTCAGGGCGAGTCCATGTCCAGTTAAGAGGAGGGTAGCATGAAGTCCAAATTGGAGCCATTTCTTCCTTCCCCCACCACATCTACCTTAGGAAGGAATAGATATGTTTGCCGACCCTTGTCCGAAGTGTCCCAATCTTCTTGCCATTTCGCCATTATTTCTTTGAGAATTCTTATCTTTTCTTGTTTTATATCGGATTTACTATAGCTTCTGTTAATATCCGGGCAAGATGTAATTCCCATATAAGTTTCTTTTATACTTCTTTTTTGTTAAATATAACATTCCGGACAAGAGTACAGCATACTGAACAGGGATCCTCTCCGAGATCACTTGCAAGGCCTCTGTCGAGACCGTTCGACACGCTCTAGTAATACCAAGAAGAGCAAACCTCTGGGGTTGCAATAGATATTTCCGAACAATTACTGTTGAGACTATGCACCCACGCTCCGGAGGCATAGGTGACTATAGGGACAAACAAGCATTCATATAGTAAACTTATATCACGTCCTTTTATGCCCCAGTCCACTCTTATTACTCTTCTGAACTTTGCGTACAGAGTCCTAATTTTTTCTTTTAAATATTTGACATCTTCCGTGAAAAATAAACGTTCAAATATCATTTAGAATTATTCAAAATCATTTTTTTGAAAGTGAATGTATAATTTCGATTGTTGACGTTCAAGCTGAATGGAATGTAATTCTTCTAAAGATCTGAATGTGACGTGGCTGCACAGCTTCTTAAGGAATTGCAAGACAAACCATAGGATTTTTAATAATTCTTTTAAACCATTTTATTTAGATGAAGCGATAATTTAGTATTACGTTTATGACTTCGGCAGCCACATGATCTTTGACTAATTGGAAGCTCATATATACGAAATAAATAATTAACTCTAATTTTTAATGAATGTGCTAAATCCACTATTATAATGTGTCAGTATTCACCTACCCTCCTGTTCTGTTCCAAAAACGGCCTTTCTGCAGAATTGGCAAAAAATGCATTTGTGTCATAGGTACAACTACAGATGTAGTGACCCCATGCATCGACATACAATTGGAGACTAAAGACTGAAAGAAATAAGTCGGAGAGGTGGTGGGGGGGGGGTGCGAGCTACGCAATATTCAATTCCAGTATCTTTATCAAGAACACTTGCGAAGGCACTAAAACGAAGATAGAACTAGGAAGAGACAAAACCCATTAAAGAGCATCAGAAGAATGGCAGTTCTTTGGATAAAAGGCAGTCAACTGAACATCTGCGCGGTGATGTCTTCGTTTGTCGGCGTTGATATTCCTAAAGCAAGTGACTGTCAATAGGAAGAAGAGAGAAAACTACGAGGAAGACATTAGGGAAAGGTGAATAGATTTCTTGCCAAGGAAGAGTAAATGCCTTCCTTCGTGGAAAAACAAGGCAATGAGATGGGAGGAGAAAACATGCTTGTGCTGCAAGCTTTTGGTGGAGAAGCTGTTTGTTAATTGAATTATTTATATTTGAGTCAAATCTGGGAAACCATAACCTGTCTGGGTAATTAACCCTGTGCGCGAACGCACCGTTCCAGTTTTCTAGTTAATTTAGAAGTATTTTTACTCAACTGGAAAATGGAACGTTTTGAATTGAAGAAGGAAGGATTTTACTCTGAAACTTTATATAAATTTGTATTCAAGTTTAATCACAGCAAATACTATGGTTATGTAATTTAACGCGATTTTAATTTTTTTTTAAAAATTATCGCCTCGAAATATTGCTTCACTTATAATTTTTAAACAAATCTTAGTTTAAAAATTATATATACGTAAAAGAAAGTGTACATAGGGCATATGCTCTAATAACAATGTAAAATACTAAGTGCACATCAATTCCAAGAATATAAATAACTATTTTGAAATTTGTATTGATCTAAAATTATAAAATATTAGAACCCTTACTTGCTCGCCTTCCCCTTATTGTTTTGTAAGAGGGAGAGAAATCATGTTGTAGATCTGAAAATTAGTCTCATAAAATCAGTTATTCTATAAGGAAAATTTTACTAAAATATAAATAAAACAGCGCCCTCAAGTGTTTTATCTGTTAGATTAATAATAGACATCTCACAGATGTCTATTATTAATCTATGTAAATGATTCGAGAGAGAGAATCTTTATTGCTACTAGATGAATACAATGTACACAACGATATAAAAAGTAAAAATGATAAAAAAAGTAATATGCTATCATCACAATTTATAACTATAATAACCAATAATTCTTAACCAACACTCTCCATGCCGAATTGCTATTAACCTTTTGGTATTTAAAAATAAAGAAAAAAAAGTGGTAAGGAAATATGTTCGGAAACATTTTCGTAACCAAAGCATAAAAATGCACTAAAAATCACTCTGTGCACAGAGAAACTTAGTGTTGCACGGTTTCATCACCCCGAAACTTGTTTGTATGCAAATATATGGAATGAATTTGTCATCTAATAGCGAGGCCAAAGACAGCAAGTAACGCAGTTGAAGCGCCCTGACTCGAAGGTTTTTGCTAATCGATCCGAGACCGCGTACGTTGATTAATTAATGAAAATCGATATAAATTACACAAATGGAGGCTACGACGTCTAATGAAGAATTAGCCGAGTCAAGAAACTAACTAAGAAAACTAAAAAGATAAAAACTGTGGTGCAATACACCGGCGAATTATATTAGAATATCTAACTAGAACAACGCACAAAACAGCACTACCCTAATTTCTAGCCATTTTACAGAATTATATCTCACCATAGTACACGCGGCAGAGTTGAACTGACGTTCAGGAACCACCCTGCACAAGATACAACATATATCCATTAGAATACCCAACTAGATTAACGGCTTCGTTACGGCAGAATAATTTTGCTCATGTTCGGATTCTGCTGAAAACGGTTTAGTTTTGACGACTGTTGGAATTTAACTAAAATTGTGTTGGAACCCATTAAAAGGATTTCATTGCAATCTCTGGCTGAATGACGTTGCTCGTTTTAGCTTCAGTAGCGAAACCAGAACCTCCAATCTCAAAGCGAAACGAAAGCGGTATTTTAATTATATTTACCGACTTCATAAGAAGTGGGTTTAATTCAATACTTCCTGTCATTTACGTGATACTTTTATTGGAAATGTATCAAAAGTATGCAACGGATAATATCGAAATATTAAACATTTCAATTAAGACTTGTCACTCGTTCGGAGAGTAAATCGACCTATGAACGCACTTGTACAGAAATAATGCACAATGGCGCAAATATCTATTGCGCGGATGCACCTAAAACCCAACAACAATATTAATAACATATGCGAATAATAATAGAAAATACGAATGATAATTATAGATTGTATATTTAAAGACTACATAATCTGATGCTTTTTGAAATGTTATTAGTTACGCAAGATGTAAGCAAGCGAACTTATTCTGCCTCAGCGAAAGCAAATAAATAAACAATACGTTATAATAAAGCACACCATAATATATACAGTTCCCCCAGGGTATCCATTCAATTCTACGTATTTTGAATTTAGCCAGATTTACTTCCTCTACCACGTCAGGAGGTAATATTCCGTTGTCGACAACCCGCTGTCCATAAATGAATTCGTCTTCTGTTATTCCCTGATTTTGTATTTGCGCTCACTGGTACTCGTCTCACCTACGAAGGAAAACAAGGAAACGAATGAGGAACAGCCTGTTCCTCATTCGTTTTACTAAACCCCCTTCAATGCTTTATACATTCAGTTAGATTTCTCCTCAGATGCCGTCTCCAAACTTTGCTGTGCTGTACACATCTAAGCCGTTCTTGATATGTGCATCGATTTTTTTTGATCGCCCTTGTTTGAACCCGCTCCAGAAGTTTTGTATCTAAATTAAGTGCTGTCTCCAAACTGGAATGCAGTACTCCAAATGCGATCTAATCATTGTCTTCTATAATTACGTCTTTCTCTCTACTAGCAAAGGTCCTATAAATCATGGACAGGATACAATGTACCCTCCTAGCAGCCTGTTTACACTGCATGGAAAATTCCATTTCAAGTTTTATCGCAATACCCAATTTTTATTTTTTTGGTTTGAACCACTTTTTCATCGTCTTCCTCTAGTTTATGACTTCATGATTTTCGTTCCCAAATGCAAAACTTTACATTTCGAAGAATAAAATTTTAGATGCCATTTTCCGGGCTATACAGTACATGCAACTTATCCAAGTATTTTTGGAAGTAACATGATGGCCTGGCTCGAGCCCTTCCCCACCTTCAATCATCAGTAAACTTGACTGTTTACCTTGGATAACATTCCATGAGGGATAGTATCAAGAGCTTTGATTAAGACTAGATATATAATATCCAAATTGTAACGCATCCAACTGCTTAATGATAACGTCTTAGCAACTTACCAGATGGTCAGGCACTACTTTCCTTACCCAATACATGCTGGGATCTATTCAAGATGGTCCTGAATCGCATCCTTAACCATAGACTAAGATTTTACCTACCACAGACAGCAGGTGAGTTTGCTGTCTGTGGTAGGTAAAATGGAACTGAATAGTTATTCAGTTCCACTTTAACACCATCATTGTGGACTGGATTAACATTAACAATTATTTCAGACCAGGACTGATGCAGTAACCAGTAATTTGTTTTAAATTATAAGTGAATATTCACCTGGATCCTTGCCCTGACAGCTACTGATGTTAAATTCTTTTGACATCTGTAGCTGTCTAATAAAAATGTTCTCTGAGATTATAATACTATTTCACAGAAATTTGTTTAATGTTCCGCAGAGTTTCAAGCTTGCTTTCAGCTGTTAATATCATTAACAAAATGTCCGTTGAACTCATCTCCCATTACAGCCAATTAAGGGACCTATTTGATTTACCTCTTTTTTTTTTGTATTCATATACGAAACGAATTCCTTATCACCGTTCTTAGCATTATCGTAATCGGCTTTCTTGTATCTTACTGAATGATTGGTTTTGTCACGTTCTTTTATAATGCTACCCAAATCGAAATCAGGGATTGATTTGTGATTGTTCCATGTTTTTCTTTATGCTCAATTAAATGGTTAACTTCACCTATCATCCATGTTTCCGTATTATGTTTATTCAATTTTACCACTAATACGAATATATTTGGTAGCTTCGAGAACAACTTCATTGAATATCCCGTATAACATATTTTTATCTGACACCATACCGTAGTCTCTCCAGTTAATGAAAGCCGAGAACTGTCTCATTCCATTATAGTCGCTTTTCTTGAAATTGCAGACCTTGCCTTGACTTTCGACCATATAGCTTTCTTTAGATAAGCCTTTCATAGTATCGTGGTCATTGCCAAGTTTTTGATATAGTTAGGCTTCTTGTGAGAAGCAGATCTAGGATAATTAGCGCCTTTTTCATTCTCTCGGAAATCTTATCTCAAGATTTTCGAGAGAGTGGAATCATTCAGTTTCCAGTCTGTAGAAAAATGTCGCCCATAATGAGATAATCTAGATTTAATTTGAGTAAATAGATTTTTGTCATACTCCTCAGAGGTATTTGGCTCCTACCATCATTTTCTCTTTTCTACAAGTTATTTCACACCACACTGAATCGACCACCGCATTATTTTGATCTGACTCAAGGTATATACTTATCTCTTAAGGCAATTTTTTGATGAGAATCATAATTCTCCGCATCTCTTCTGAACACACAGTATTCACGGAAATGAATATCCCCACCCATACCCCTTGGTCTCGGTAAGCTCAACTACATCAGCATTAGTTGATTTGATCTAAAGCCCCGTCCACACAGAGGCAACAAGTGTCAACATTTTGACCTCGCAACAGGTTGCTGGAACAAAGTTGCTACTAGTTGACTCAAGTTGCTAAGATGTTTTTAAAAAGTTCAGATTCACTTGATTTGCTTACAGTACTTCTAACATTAGTGTATAGACAAATATTTTGCGCTTTATTGTTACTGACACCTTAGTTCGTTAAAGTGTTTTCCCATGTGGCCCTAAGATTTTGGTGGAATGGATTGCAGTTTTCCTTTCTGTTGTTGTTATGGTTTTTAGGAGGAGCATTAGCAACTAAGGCCATCTTACTCCGGGATATGCTGTAGTCATTTCCTGACCTTTCCGCATCCTCCGTATTTGGTGGTGACGGGCTCGAACCCAGGTCTAATCAAGAAGCGTATGCTACGCACTGCTGCTTCTTCCCACCTGGCTACGGAGGCGCCAGTTTTCCTTTCAGTGGGAGCGTAATAAAAGAGTTACACAAGCGCTCTGGGAGAAGGTACAAGTGTAGTGTTTTGTTTACTAATTGCTCAATGACAATAGCAAACAATCTCGCATCTCCTCTGTTTAATAAATTCCGTTCCACCAACTAAGGTCGGTCATGCTGAGAAAATCTCCTCCCCTACAAGGCTTCGTGAAATGTCATGTCTGGACAGAATTGGAATAAAACATCTTGTGGCGCTTTTTCAACAAGAACTAATATTTCGTAAGCAATTCATCAATTCCTTTAAGCCTTAAATCATTAGTCACCATATTTATTACCATGCACAAATTAATACTATCACGAGGCTGATAAATTGTTTGTTACTTCGTGAATTTCTGCACTCAGTAGACAAAGACTGGCTCTATGTCATCTGTCTTTCTTACAGAAAGTCAGTCTTCCTAAGCCAGAACACCAATTCCAATCTGTAAAAGCAATTGAAATTATTTTATTATTATTATCAATTTATTTCACTGTTGAAGAGACACCCCCTGGGACAGCCATTGGCTAGAAGGGCGAGAGTTACATTCTAAGGGGTGAAGCGGACCTATGAGCAAAAGGTTACAAAGTTCAGGGGACGTTCACCCTGAAAGGTTGAATACATGAGTAATTATGATTTTATAATAGAATATTTACATTTTTGGCATCTTTGCTCAATTTGATATCATTTTAGGTTGGCATCTAGAGTACCGAGAATATATAGTTTTTTTGAGCCGAATAGTTGTGCACTAGTTACAGGAGACGATAGGAGTCGGCAGAGACTCGCAATTTGTAGGCTTTTTCGTTACAGAGCTTTTCCGGTTCAATTCTTGGTTGATTGAAGAGTTCTATTGTGTTTGCTGGAAAAAACACAACTTAGGCTGTCCAGGTTTTTTAAGTTGATTTGAAGAGGATGTCTTATTTCAGCAATTCTGGTGGCTTCTCGACGAGAGTGAAAGAAGCCGTCAATACTGGGAGCATATAAATCTTCCTGTTAGCAGTTGGACTAATGTGAAAATGTTTGTGTTGATTGTTTCCAGGGAGGAATGCTGAGATTGGAAAGTAGGATGGCTCTAGTATCTCTATTTTGAAGTAGAAAGATAGTAAATGGGTGGTTCGAGATCCTGTTCAGCCATATCAAGAGCTAGTATTCAATACTAAGAAAGGCTTTCAGGTTGCTCGGTGGGGCAGAGGACCAAATCTGTGACGCATACAGTGGGATGGGAAGTATACATTTCAAGATATACTTTTTAACAAGATCCGGGTTTCTAATGCCAATTAACTTCTGTTTGGCAGCCCAGAGCGCTGCATATGTTTTAGATTTGATGTAATCAAAGTGCTCGGAGAATGTTAGTCCCTCATTCCCTATTAGGCCAAAGTCTACGTGCGATTTAACCTTTGGAACTTCGCATCCACTTACCAGCATAGAGATATTGTTCCTGCTCTTTTTCTTTGTAATCGTCATCTGGGCGGATTTGCTTGGATTTAAAGATAGTTCAATAGAATCGAGGTAATGCTCCAGTTCATTTATTGTGTTATTGGCTTGTTTGCTTAACTTGTTGTAGATCTTTAGATTTGACGAAGAATTTCAGGTCATCAGCATATGTAATAAAGTTGTCTTTATGGGATGCAAAAAATGGTTCCAGAGCTGCAGCAAATAACAGTGAGGAGAGAACACCTCACTGTGGCACTCCCTGCGAAATGGAGTAATTGGCAATAAAATCGTCATTATGGATTATGAGGCATCTTTCCTTTAGAATGCTACATAAAATCTTCATGAGATTGCCTTGAATTTTGAAGTAGAAAGATAAAATTTGTTCCAGAGCCGTTATCGAGATATTGTCAAAAGCTGCGGATGTCTAGGAAGATAATATAGAGCTGTTCCTTATTGTTGAGAGCTTTCTGCATCTGGAAAAGATGCTCAAGGAGATTTGTGACGGTTGATCTTTCAGATAAGACGGAGTGTAGGTGCAGGGGACGATGCCCGAAGTAGTGTGGGATGAGGGCCGAGTCTTCTCGAAAATTTAAGATGTTGCAACTTATGGCTATGGATCTATAGTCTTTGGCGTTTTTTAGTTTCTTTATTTTGGGAATGGGCCTGACTATGTAGCTGTTCCATATACAGGGAAGAGTACTGTACCTTTTTGAATGATTTCATTGAAGGTGCGGTGGCGCCTCCGTAGCCAGGTGGGAAGGAGCAGCAGTGCGTAACACATGTTTCTTGATTAGACCGGGGTTCGAGCCCGTCACCACCAAATACGGAGGTTGCGGAAAGGTCAGGAAATGACCACCGCATATCCCAGAGCAATATGGCCTTAGTTGCTAATGCTCCTAAAAACCAAATAACAAATTGAAGGTGCGATGCAGCACCTCAAAAATGTGAGGGCTGCTGATTTTTGCCACGAAAAGAGGGAAGTCGGGACCAACAGTTGCTTTTACCGATTCTAATTTAAGCTTTCAGACCGCATATTAAAATAAGAGGAAATTACTTGGTTGACTTCAGAAATGAAGTGTAGGAGGGTCTAGCCGAGTGTTTCCAGTTGCGTGCTGTTAGTGTAGGCCTGGTTAAAAAGGATTTCAATGCAGGGATTTCGATGGTTTTGCAACTTCCATATCCTGTCATTTGCCGCTTTAAGGCAATTGCGGGTTAATTATCCCTGCGTGTGTACTCACTGGCATCCACCGGCTGGGATTTCCCTCCCGACCATCTCTCACCAGCGCTTGTGTGAGAGACGGTTAAAAACATTACGACATAAAAGCGAAGCGTGACGAAAACAAACACGACGGAGGCAAGGTCACCTTTTTAAACACGCACTTGTAGCACGGAAGTCTGACCGGATGCCTGTATTTGGGTTGTCGTGAGCGTTAGCAGACCTTTTTGATGATTGATGGCATTGGCAAGTGAAACAGCGGGATCAATTTGCTGATGGTCGGGAGCTAATAGATACGCTGTTAAAACAGCCACTTTTTAAGCACTGGGCTGTCCCTGTGACAGTGACGCATGTCTTTCACGCCGTTCTTTTAAGCACAAATTAAGTCCCTCGTGTAATTGCGTAAATGGTCGTCACGAGTTTGCCTCTGTTTTAGAGCCCTCCTTCCCCCACTGTCACGTGGAATGCGGAAGTGCCGTCCGCCTCGTCACTCATTACACTCGAAAGAAAGAGCTTTATTACAGATATTTAAAGCGCGTCTATTACACGTCCGCGCGCTATAATACGTCCTATCGATCCGCTGCCTGCATGCGTGTTCCCTTACATGTCACAGACAAGTGTTGAAGGTAGATGTATTAAATGGCAATAAGTCACGAGCGAAATGAAGTTTAATTGTACTTTACGATGCCCATAAAAAGATGGAAGGGCTGCTAAACGGCACGCGATCGGTTGGAACGGCAAGTCGCTGCTCAGATTCAACCTTTGAGATTATCATTTTCGCAAGCATTCCGGACGAATCAACTCCAAGAGACACGTTCCGAGCTTTTATTCATTTGACCCACACGTGACTCGCTTTCGGAAGCTAACGGAATCGCCAAGCTTCCTACGACGATGTTATGAATGCGAAATTGGCTTCGACCATTAAATTTATCGTGACACGAGTTATAAAAATCATTGTAAACCTTTTAACTACAAACGCCCACTACAATTTGATAAGAGTGCTTGCTAAGCTGATTCGAGAATAAGACAGCCAGCAATTACTGTTGTCGACTTCAAATTATCGTCGGGTGTTAAAACGTTATTTGAACTCCATCAGAACGGCGTTTCAGAAGAAAATGCTTCTGCACAGACTGTGTGCGCGTAACATCGACTGCTCTCTCTCCTGGGTCTGTTGCCTTTAGCTTTGCCAATACAAAATTTGGTGTGAACTTTCAAACTTCTGAGCAAAGGCCCCGAGTGTGAGTGTCAGAAAATTTCGCAGTGACACGAGCTGAACTTGAGAAATGTATCATTCGCAAGCTGTTCATGATCACATTTCACCGACTACATTAAACGGAGAAATTAGAGGTTGTAAAGTGACTTTTAATTTAGCTGCCGTCAACTAAATCATCTCGGTGTGCATTCGGTTACGTCAGCTACAAACGTTACGGTAACTGCGGATTTCTGTTAAATCTTCCTGTGATCCCACTTTAGTTTCAGAACCACTTACATCAATGCCCTCTTGTGGATATAATGTAAAGTAGCGAGCAATTCCACCTAAAAAGAAAGATAATTCTAAATTTAAATGTTGTAAAATGTTTTCGAAATTATATTCTGATGTAATTTTGAATGGGACAAATATTAACCACTCGTATAAATCACATCGTAGGTCTTCTGCAAAGAAAATATTTCGTGAACTAAAAAACTATACAATTATTTGAAAGCTTACCTTTCTTATTTGTAACAAAACGCCACTATCAAAATGAAACCAAAGGAGGCAAAAATGAACTTCGCAAAGACTGCTCAAGAACCTGTAAGAAAAATAACAGCAAGCCGTTTAGCCTTTCGTTTATAAAAATTATAATCGCTTTCCATCTTACTTTTAAAACCACTAGTTAAAATTAAAAAGAATTTGGTAATAATTTTTCTGCACATTCAACATTACAGGAAAAAAGATCAGGGCTTGTTATTTTGGATGTTGATAGAATGCTCCATCATAAAGCAAGCAGAGTGCAAATCCTACAACAGACACTGCCTCATCTTCAATTCGAAACCGAATGGTTACAAGCTGACTTGTATCGCAAAATGCGGAATAAAAGTCTCCCCATGTGAAAAGAAAACCGCCGGCAATGAGAAAAGTAAACCCTGACACCCTACGGTTAGAGACAGAAGAGATTCTCTTATTCTTATATATAAAGTTATAGGATCAGCCGTCTAGGTGTATAAAAAGATTCTTTCAAATATAGCAGGAAATTACATACTGATTGACTACTTTAATAGGTACACCTACCTAGGGAAATGTACCAGTTTAATTCTCAGAACAGCCTGGATTTGTCGTAGCATGGACTCGATGAAATGTCGTAAGCGCACCACAGCGCGGTATTGGTACACTGAGTCAATTATATCCCACAGTTGTTGCAAATTGAATGGCTGTGGTTCTTCACTCCGAAGAACTTTTCCACCATTCATCCCACAGATGAGTAATTGGATTGAGGTCTGGTGACTGGAAAGGCGCCGCAGTAGGCTAAATTCACTTTCATGCTCCTGGAATCAATTCCATACAATTCTAGTCCTGTGACAACGCTCATTATCCTCTTGGAAGAAGCCATTCACAGATGGATATACTGCAACTATGAAGGGTTGCGTCTGGTCGGAAACAAAATTTCAGAAAAATTGTAGTATACAAACGTTGCCTCACTTATTAAGGGGTGACCCAATGTTACCCCACTTAAAAAAAAAAAAAAAAAAAAACCCTTCTCCCGCCATTACACCACCACCATTAGCCTGGCCTGTTGACACTCCATAAATCTTGTACTCCCATCATTGTATACATCATAAACCGGGTTTCGTTACACCAGGCAATGTTTTTCCAATGCTGCACTGTCCAAGTGTTGGTGTTCCCGAACCCACTGTAACGGCACTTTGTTTTTGTTGACAGGAGTGGAACCAGCTTCGGTCACCAGGTGCGAAACTACATGCGTGACAACGCACGAATAGTTATGAGATCCGAAATGTCTCTTTGGTTGCCACTGGGTTGTTATTTGACTGACTGTCATTCTGTGCAATTCTTGCCATCCTCCGTTGGCTTCTCACAGCAATCAGCTGTTTCCAGTTACAGGATCTCCGTTGGCCGGATGTTATTTAGTTATTGAGCAAATATCAACAACCCAAAACACATTCGTACGAGACTCCTAACAGAGTTCCGATCGCCGAGATACTCATGCCGGTGCATCTCGAGCCGACTACCATGCCACGTTCAAAACCACTTAAAATCTTTTGTCTTATACATTCTCGCACTAAATTGCACACACAGCATCCCCGTGTACCTACTCATCCGTTTTATATTGTATGGTACGACATTTGAAGCTGTTGTTGTTGCAAGAGCGCTTCATTTCATGAAAAGGGTAGATGTACCTATTATAGCGGCATAAAGAGGAAACACACGCACATACAACAGATCTACAATATTCCGTTATGGCTGTATTTTAATAAGCAGAAGAAAGAAAATAAATCCAAAACGTCACATATAAAAATCCAAAAAAATAAATAAACAATAATAATAACGAAATGAAATGCGCTGTTCAGTATTCGAGCTGCTGTAGGTTTCCAGCTGTTGGAAGAACCTTTTGCGTGCTGAAGGAAAGAATACGTTGTTCTACAGAATTCGTGGATATCTGCACTTAGAACAACGTTCAATTTTAAAAAGTAATGGATATTACGCTGCCGGGAGAAAAATAAGTTCGTGTAGACAGATTCACGGAGACCTGTAGTTGATTTATCGAATATTTGCTTACACAAACGGGGAAGTCGTAATCTCACTGTATAAGGCAAAATTATAAGACCACATTTGGAAGAGTGCATCCAAGTATGCAGACTTCAAAATAAGACGTCCAGCTTCTTGAAAGGTCCAAAGACAACTCGTCCAGTGAGGTCGGACAGAGCGCGCCCATGTGAGGAAAAACTTTGAATATGTGGGCTGGAGTTCTGCATCTGGTTGTGTGCGGTTACAAATCTTATAAAAAATTCATTGCCACACGACACCGCTGGACTAAAATTGAAAGGTTCAACTGAAAAAAAAAAAAAAAAAAAAAAAACTTCAACGGTTGGACGTTCAACTTGAATCTTTCACATAATGTGAAAGATTCAAGCGATGAAAATGTTGAACCACCTCCTTGACGAAATCCAAAATTATGTTACGATCAAATTTCCAAAACAAATTATATATATATACTGTATATCAAATCTTTCCGTGTCTCTCATTTCATTTCTTCTCATTCCTGCCAGCAGTTTAACCAGTGAAAGAAAGAATTTTTCTTCAGCTGGATTTCTAATAATACTGCAACAGGTAGGTTGCAGTATTATTTAGCGCTATTTCTTGAGTTACATTAAATGTCTGCTATAAGCCTTAATGTCATCGGAAAATAGAATGTCTTGGACTACGGCTATGAAATTAAGGCCAAACTAGACCTCTTTCTGATGTACCCAGTTGAAAGTATAACGCACCACTAATTTTCCTCAGCCAGTTAAGCAACTTATAAGTTAATGTATTTCTATAAGGTGTGGTTATTAAAGCATTGCGTATAAACTTATTGAAACTTGCGATGACTACTCTTTTGATGATAATGCCAATTGGCTGCAGTTAAATCTTCTCTAAATGAATGTGAAAAGTTCAATATTGACTTTCAAACAATTTAATAAAATAATTATAATATAAGTGTCAAATCCCATAATTTAATGGAAAGCAAGGAGAATACTAACCTTTCGCATAAATTTAGATCCAACTAACTGATTAGCAAGGTCATTGCAAGATAAATGGAAAATGTGATCAGATTTCTTTACCAGTTACATTCAGTACACCTGACTGAAAAAAGAAAACTGAAGATTTTATCAGGACAGATCAAAGATGTTGAGATTTGGTCCAAGGTTGTCAAACTTGGACCAAATCAACAATCAAAGACTGAATGCAGAGATGCAAATAGGGTTTTAGTGTTCGCAAAAGTGGGAAACAATGTTAACTGACCTGAATTAACCGGAGAAATATCTTTGGATGAAAAAGACCCAGAAATTGATTTGTTGGTCTAAACCAAATACAACTAAATTTAGTTAGTTCGATAAATTTACTAATTTGGCAAACAAATACAGGAGTATCCTTAAGGAAGCACAAAAGAAAATGCCAAACTGACACATTTACTACAATGAACAATTGTAGTAAATTGTGTTATAAAATCAACAGCATAAAATCGCGTTTTATGCTGGAGTATAATGCAATATTTCAGAATCAGCAAGACGTGGAATAATACTGCCCGAATGTTTTTATTGTAGTAAATAAGCGTTATTTGACGGAACCTCTTCTTAATTTAAATAAAGCATTTTTTGCTTTCTCAAAGAAAAATGCTTTATTTAAATTTCAAGAAGACGTAGAATCTTTGGGTCTTCGTGACTTTCTAGGCTGCGTGTCTTGAGGCCTGTCATCGCAAGAAATAACAGCTCACTCCATTCAGAGATTTGCTTCCCACTCCGGTACCGCTCTTATAATTAGGGGACCCAGAGGAAGGGAAGTCGACTGCATGACTTCTCTGTAAGGGGAGCTTATCATCCTGGCGTTGTGATTATGTAATTTATTTAGACAAATGAAGAGATGAAATTCTGAGCTGTAGACTCCCCTTCGAGTCTTATTTTTATTTGGAAAGTAAAGACAACGAGGATTTTTGAATCACTTTGGTATCTTGAACTTTTGAAATTTCGTGTCCACTATACCACTGTTTCTTCGAGAAATTTTATACGCACGGTGGTGTGAAGTAATGCTCCTTTGTGTGAAGGACGTTAAATCTTCGATTCTCGTTTACGGTGTTTAGCCACTCCAACGAAAATTTACGCATACGCCTAGCGGGATTCGAACCCACAATCCCAGGTTTAGGAGACCGATGTTTTATCCTTTAAGTTAAAGAGCGAACAGGTCCAATTTTGTAAAATATTACTGCTACGAAATCCTTGATTACGTTTGTCTTTCTGTAAGTAAGTGGGAATTCAGTAAACTGAATCACTCTACAGCTCGAAGAATACTAAATGTGTTGAATGCGGTTGTTTATAATTTGGCTGACCAATTGTTCCCTGCAAGTCCCATTATTTAAACAACCAAAAAATTTCTGTCCTCGCAACGATAAAGATTTAGCAAACGGTGACGTTGAGAGCTGAGATGTGCTGTACGCCAGCCTGGTCCTAGTTCATGAACTGGTATGGGATTGAATATGTATATAAAAATTCCTAGGATCTCTTAAAGAGAAGATGAAGTGTATTCACTGTCTGTAAATTAAACCATTTTTTTCATTTTATTGATTCTACGAATTTTTGGTAGCTCACTCTCCTGTAAAGGCTATTCAATTGATGTAATCTTTTTCTACATCAAAAAATATAATTGGCCGTCACAAGAATTTATATTATGTCTGTTCTTGACGCTCAAAGCCTGACTTTTAAGACTAACTTAGCACCCATGTCCTGGGAAAAGGACCTGGACATACAGTAAACAGCCTAGAAAGACTGTAGGAATGACATTGTTTCAAATAATAATGCGTGCAGGAAACTGATAATAATCAGAGGACACCATAGAAGAGAACGGTTGTGACAACAAATCATAAGCTAAACTGTTTATTATCTCCATGGTTACCTTAATCTTTGGTAACCATGTAGCTTGAAGGTTTTTTTTTTTTTTTTTATGTAAACCACAAACACGAGGGAGTATTAGAACCTATAGTACTTAGTACCGTGCTTGGGATGGAGGTTGAGAAGACGAAAGAAGATACAGTATTTGTTGACATTCGACTTCTGTAGATTGTAATTTTCAGGAAATACGTATGAAGGAAGGTTGTTCCAGAAAACGGCAGTTGAATGAATAAACAAGGAAGATGAAAAGTTGGTTCTGTGAGTTTGAAGTTGGACAGTAAATGGATGTTGGCTGGTGGCGGCACGTGTTCGAACTGTTTTGAAAGAGTGAGGGAATTATAGAAGCCAATTCAGAAGAACAATGCCCATGGAAGTATCTGTAGAAGAGGCATGCAGCAGAAACAGTACGTCTATGAGAAAGCGAGTGGAGAGACTCTGTTAGAGATGAATTATTAATTAACCTAACTGCCTTCTTCTGAATGGAATCAAGAAGTCTGAGAGAGGTTTTGGGGGCACCACCCCAGATGTGGGAACAATATTCCATGGCAGGGCGGATTTGTGATTTATACAGAGTGAGCAGCTGTTTGAAAGAAAAGTAACGTCGAGAGCGAAAGAGAAAACCAAGTGTTTTAGATGCAGAGGAAGCAATATTTGTAATGTGCTTGTGCCAAGAGAGATTAGAAGTGAGGGTAATCCCCAAAAGAGATCTATCATTTTGCCTAGAAATCGGAGTGTCACTAAAGATAAGCATAGGAGCAGAAGAATCCTTTTTGCGAGATATAAACAAGACTGAGTTTTAGAAGGGTTGAAATCAACTAAGTTGTCTTTGCCCCACTGGAGAATTACCTGAATATCAGCATTTAAGGAATTGGTAGCAGATTTTCGAGAAGTTTAAGCTGAATGAGCAGGGCGAGGTTTCTCAAAATGGAAAGTAGAATGCAATGTGCTATCATCGGCAAAACTATGGATAGGATTTCCAGTCAATGGAAGAAGGTCATTAATATTACCATATAGTATTAAGAAGAGGAAAAGAGTGTGGGGAAAGAACTGAACCTTGGGGGACACCGGCATTAGTGGAGAAATTAGAAGACAGAGCCATCAGAGCCTCAGTGAGCGATCAGAAAGAAAACTGGATAACCAATTACAAAAAACAGTTGGCAAACCATAAGATGGAACTTGTTTAGAAGACCTTTATGCCAAACACGATCAAAAGCCTTTGAGATGTCAAGAGCAACTACTTGTGTTTCACCGAACTTTTCCATTGAATTAGTCCATAAATGGGTAACATAAGCCAGAATATCACCAGTGTATCGACACTGACGGAATCCATACTGGCGATCGTTGATCAGACGAAAGGCTTCTAGGTCGTTTAAGAGTTGGCGGTTAATTGATTTCTCTATTCCTTTAGAAAGAGAAAAAGTAATTGCAATGTGACGATAATTAGATGGGAGGTATTTGTCACCCTTTTTAGGAACTGGCTGGATATGAGCAAATTTCCAAACAAAAGAAAAAACACCTTTGGAATAAGAAAGTGAAAAAAGGCGGCAAAGAATAGGAGTATGATCAGGAGCACAGGTTTTGAGAACAAGTGGAGAAATACCATCGCGACCTGGAGCTTTCTTAGCATCAAGATTCGTCAAAATCCTTCTGACGGAAGACCACAGGAGGTATTGGATGGAGCGTGTTGGGAATGGTGGGAGGCGTTTTACCAAGATCATTAATACACGAGTTGGAAGAAAATGGGATGCTAGCAGGTCAGCTTTATCCTTGGCTGAAGTGACAATAGAACCATCTGGTTTGGACAGAGGTGGGCAAAATTTGCGGCCAATAGCTTTGGCAAGAGACCAGAATGCTCGGCTACCATTAGGGCAAGAAACAAGTTTTCTACTCTTAGCCTGTTCAAACTCTAGTTTGAACAGATTAATAACTGCTTTACGATTGTTGCGAGCTTTGGTGTAGGCAGAAAATGAAACTGAAGAATTAGAAACAAGCCAATTATGATATGCAATGTTCTTCTCTTGAACAGCCTTAGCACATTTATTGGAAAACCAAGGTATGAGATTTTTAAGTGGAGTGTGGGAGAGGCCGCCGTAGCCTAGTGGTCAGGCGCGCGGGTGCATAAGTACACGTGCCTTGAGTGACAGGGGTTCAAGCCCGTGACTACTAAATACGGTGCTGTTTCTATCTATCTTGTGAACTCCTCTGACCGTTTGGTCGTCCCGGAGTATAAACAGAAAATTTATTTATTTATTTATAAAGGATTCCATTCCTACAAGAATAATTTCACTGACTCAATCCGAGCAAACGTTGACATCAGAAGTTTTGAAACAGTAATCCGACCAAGGAAAAGAAATCTCGGAGGTCATCCCCATTTTGCATTCTTGTAATGCCAAACAGCACGTGGTTGGGAATAGCCATGAGATAAAGGCTCTATTGGACAAGAGATAATCACCAAGTTATGATCTGAAGTGCCGAAAGGCCCTCTCACTTCGATCGTGTACTTAGAAGGGTTGTTTGTGAGAAAAACATCAAGCGTGTGGCTGACTGATTAGGATTGTCTAGTATTCTTGTAGGTAAATGAACAAATTTGTGCAAGGTCATTAGAAATTGCAAACGTCTCAGCATCTCGACCAGCTGGGTAGGTGTGACTAGAAAACGGAAGCCAGCTGGAGTTGTGAACATGAAAATCGCCAAGGAAAATTACCTCACTGTTAGGAAAGTTGAACTGGAGAAAGTAAAGTTGCAAAGAGAGGAAGTCAAAGAGCTCCAAATGATTAGTGGAGTTGGAAGAACGGTAGAGACAACAGATGAATTTAACACAATGAAGTAGAGAGATTTTAAGCCAGAGAAGATCAAAGAGAGGAGATTCCAAATTGCCAAATCTCTGACAGGGAATATCAGAACGGACATATGCACAAGTACCACCTTCGATATGAAAGGAATCATACAGCGAATAATTTGGGCATCTGAGATGAGCAGTAGTTGAATCAACTGATAATTGAGATTCTGTCAGAAAAAGTACATGGGGTTTGGCAGACTGCAAGTGGAAATGGACATCGTTGAGATTAGAATTGAGACCACGTATATTTGTGAAATGAATTAGGAAGTGTTTGGGAGATTTAGATCTTTTCGCAGTCAAGTTTACTCTATTAGTTTGACAATTCATGGTGTATTCAATAGTAAGGAAAAGTGGGTGGGATATACTGTATGAAGTAACGAAATTTTTGGATATGGCGTACACATGGTAAGAATATATCCAGATCCTTGACATAACGTGAATTCGACAATGCTCCCCGCATACACACTACTCGGACTCCCTCCAGTCACTATCTGGTAGAGTAGAGGTAGCAAGATTTATACACTAGCTGATCCGGAAGCCTCCTAGAGAGTTACTAAAAGGTTCGGTCCGGTGTACTAACTAGCGGCCGGCTTGCGAACGCCGTTTTAGAGTTATACCCTCGAAATGTAAGGAATAATGGATCTCGCCACGATGTTCATCATAACCTCAAAAGTCATCCTGCAGATGGAAGGGTTGACCGGAACTTAGCTCTGGAGACTAAACATGGGTTCCACCACTTCAAGCCTCCAATAAGCAAAGTGGTGGTATTGCACCGGTTGATGAGTCATCTACCACCTAGTATTGCCTGGTAACAGAGGGGCGGCATTCCTCCATGTGGTGTGGGCACCACACCTCGATCTCTGCTTTCATTGGTTCACACCTGGGTGGTCACCCACCATGTACTTGTGCATGGAGGTTATACCCAGGATTACTAACAGCCCCACCATCGTGAAGGCGAAAGCAGAGGATTTGGCTGTCACAGACCGTCTGGACTTGGCCGAAATTGGGTCCACTTGACTTGAGTGTCACCCAAATATCAGTTCCATCAGCGTTTTAGACGCCCAAGTAGCAAAGTACAGCTTGTCTGGCGTATCTGATGACAACCTCAAGGACCAAGTAGTGCCATGCAGGAAGAGGATCCGTCTGGCGAGTTCCCCACGATGGTTTGCCTTTAACTACTCATGAAATTAAGGTAGCAAGAAAGATTAATATGCAACCATAATGGATTTATTCTTTTGAGCTAATAAATGAAATGTTAACGCATGCTATACTTCTGCATAATATAAGGACTCCTCGTTGTGTATCTTGTTTAAGTTGCTAAAGAGACTCAGCCTTAAAAGCTTCTTCGTGCTTGTTTTATCGCTTTATTAGTTTAAGTTAATAACTAATTAGTTAGTATCTATCGGCGTTCATGTACTTAATTCATTTTTAATAAAAATTTACTTATTTTGACTGTTTCATCGGTAGAAGCAATATTTATTTCATTATCATTACAACGAACTGACTCTCAAAAAAACTGATGCCTTCGTAGCTGATGGTGTCCTTTAAGATTTCTATTCCAGAAGGGATCCTCTATGGACTGTAATTTGGTCTCTGGATCATACTAAAGAGTCCAAGTTTTACATATGGTCACCAGTTGGCTAATAAAAACCTTCAATCCTGAGCAAATTTATCTATTCCTCAATTCCCGCTCTTCCACTTTTGGTCTACATTCAAATCTTTTTGTGCCCATTTTGGTTGAAAATATTTCGTACTCATTTCTTAGCAGACAGTATGGACTGATCCGTAGAATATTTAATGTCTTTGCTATGTATTTTAACCCAATATCCGACGATCTTTCAGAAAGAGTCAAGAACAGAATCAATATTTTCTGTTTTTACACAGTCCCGCTCGTCTAGGCCTGGGTTCATGGTCAACTGCATTACGACTCATTTTGATTTCAGCAAGCCAGTCCGCGACGTTACTGTATGATGGACAATCATTGAGCATACCATCATATCCTTGTGGATTTGCTTTCCAGACAGTTCCTTAGAACAAAAAAATAAATAAAATAATAAATATTTTATCACTGCTCCACTCTGTTCCTTTGTGAACTTTATTTCGATGGTCATGATTTTTTTTAATCTAAAAATATAAATTAAATTAATTAAATAAAAAGTAATATTTAAAGATTTTGGGCTAAAGATGAAATATGGCTAAAACAAAAGTAATGAAGAACAAGTATGCCACAGAAAGGTAAATACTGATTGAAGGAGCAGTAATTGAAAAAGGTGGAGTCATACTTATCTGGGACAAGTTATTAGCTGTAATAATGATAAATGACTGGAAGTCAAGAGAAGAATAAATTTTGGATGGATAGCATTCAGGAAATAGTCATATACTGAAGAGCAATATCCCGGTTTGTCTGAAACGTAAAATAATGAACTAATGTATACTTCCCACCATGACCTATGGAAGTGAAACTTGGGTACTCAACAAAAAGAATTGAAGAGAAGCTGAGAACGACACAGTGAAAAAAAAATTGGGAATCGGACTGTTACATAAGAAGAGAAACACATGGATTAGGCAGCAAAACTAAACTAAAATTGTCTTGGGCATGACATAGTTCGAAGACATGATGACAGATGGACTAAGAAAATAACAGAATGGTACCCAAGAGGAGCTAGAAGAAAACCTGGAAGACAACGGCAGAGATGGACAGATGAAATTCACGAGTTCGTGAATAGTAAATGGATGGCCATTGCACAAAACAGAAGGAATTGGAAAGTTGCTGGTGAGGCCTTCATCCTGCAGTGGATTGAAAATGGCTGATGACAATTCTAAAATTACATGTAAATGATTCTAATTTAAATTTTGTTTGTTTTTTTTTATTTCAATAATGAAATATATAGTTGGCCCAGAAACTTCAAATACTTCTTTTATATATACTCATTCACTCGCCTACCTACACATGGACAGGAGTGGGGTACGAAAGCAGCGAATTTAAAAAAAGAAAGAAAGTTTAACTTTAAATATATCATTTGTGGTCTTGGTGAGCAAACGAATAGAATGGATCCAGTTAATGTCTGGAATAAAACCAGTTAAAGTACTGTACAGCTCCATTGCAGAACTTCAGTCGTCACTCGTAGCCAAAACGCACGCGACCTGCTAAATGATTCCTAAAAGTAATGAGGTTGCTGAGAAAGTGAGTAAATCACTTTCGAAAAGTATAAATGACGAGAATTCTTCAAGTCTCAGTTTCGAATCAGAAATAAACGTGTTCCGCACACATCACCTGTAGCCATATTAGATCAAACATAATAAAGGCACGCTTCAAGTTATAATGGGAGTAAAATGACACTAACGCAAGTATATCGTTGTAGGTATATCGCTGCAGAGTCAAGTGTTACAGTAATTCTGTATTTTTTAAAATATCATTCCTCAATCATTCAGTCTTTTTATTTAAATCATTCCTCATTGTGAATAATCCAGAAGAGAACCCGGCAAATTGTACTACAATGTTTACAACCTCAAGGGAAATGGATGAAGATTCTCAAGTCAAACTAAATTATTTGAATGGATCCTCCCACAAGTGATTGACTGATTTAATATTGTGACTTCCTAATGCTATGCGATATTTAGTAAGATATACTTTACTAAATATTTATTTGCATTTGGTGCTCCTTCATTCGTATTTGTACTTTCAGTGGGACACAGGAGAAGAATATTGTCTAAAAATAACTGACCTTTGGAAGCTAACTTCTTTATTCATATTTTTAATGTACTATTTATGGTAAATGATGCGTTGATACAATTATAGCAACTACCCACTCACTTATGGCTAAAAGAAGCAATTAAGACCAGTCATGAAGATCTACTCATCTTTCGTATTCACGAGAAATGAAAGTAGCCACGCATCATCTTCGCTGCAAAAGACTCATTCATGACTTAGCCGGCTCATTGCGATACTACGCATACACGGCTTGGAGGAAACACCCGAAATAGGCAAGCTACCTATATATAGTTTCATTCACCCTTATTATGTACTATCCTCTGACCAAAGTAAGTGACGTAATATTTTTTCGGACTATAAGAACAGCTTAATTTCAGTATTTAAGATAATTTAATAAAATCATAATACGTGTTGGAAATCATAGTCCTCTTAGAAATCAAAATGCAGCAAAGTTGACATCTCAGTTTCTATGGGGAGAAAAATAAATATCGAAAGTAAAGCAGTTTAGCACTCTAATTTTATTGAAATAAAATATTTTAACGATTTGTTTATGAATTAAATATGTTAATGATTGATGAAGGCGTTCCCCACCAGTCAAAAAACAAAAAGGGAGGGGACATCTCTTATCTTATAAGTAGTGGTTATAGGGATAACTAAAATCATGAAAGAAAAAAGACATTTGGAATAGTTCTAAGATCTTCTGTATGTATTTGAACAGCCTATAAGCTCACCTTTATATTTTGGTAAGAGTAATTAAAAAAGGTTCGGAAGTACACGCTTATTTTTTATTTTAAGAGGAATGGAGTTAGTCTCCCTATAAATTCTATAGTCGGGAAATTCTAGGAGGAATCAGAAATAATTACACGGCAAAATTATTAAAATCAAATCAATAGGACTGAAGCAATAGCAACCATAAGAAAACAAATTATACAGTTGAAGAAGAGTTAAAGATTATCAAAGAGTCAAGAGCGGCGAAACAAAATGCAGTATAATTTCGAGTGTGGAATTCCAGAAGGAACGTTCCGCGGTTGGATGAAAAAAGGTAGAAAAATTGTCAAAAAAAAAAAAAAAAAAATCTCCATAGAAACAAAACTAGATTTTTGAAAACAGTGATGTGGACCAATGCTTATACAAGTGGTTTCTACAGAAGTGGAGTACCGATAAATGAAGTAATTTTGAGAGAACAGCACTTAAATTTCATAACTACTTTGTGGAGATGAAGATGCATTTAAAAGGCTTCTGAAGATTGGCTTTGCAGATGGAAGGCTCATCATGAGATATTCCAGATTAGTCTTGTAGGCGAATATGCATTTAGTGTTATTACAGCAGCAGTAGGGTTCCTGAATTTCTGCGTAATGCGATTCAAAATGGTGAATTCACAGATGAATGGTTGTATAACTGTGACAAAACAGTGCTGTACTATGAACTTCTTTCCAAGTCACTGGACATTAAGGGTGAAGGATAGTCAGAGTACGGATGATCTTCAACCGACAAGAAACCCTCAACTCTACCAACCACTGAAAAAATCTTCGAACGACACATAGTATCTTCTCTCCAACTGCTGTTTTAACATTTCGTTGGTTTGTTGCACTTTTCCCCAATTTTAAAACAAATTTGATGAAAAGCACCTTTAGCCACTCATTTTTAAAATGCAATGACGCAGATAAGATAGTTTCTATTCAGCGCGCTCGCTAAATAAAATTAACTATTGGTAAACTGTGATTAATACGTTTTCATGTCTAAATAATCATGCTGTCAATATGTTGTAACAAGTCCCAACTCCACTGCCGTCGCAGTTTCAAGATACAAAGTAAGTCCCAGAACTTATGTACATTGCATATCACTCATATTTAATTTTTTATTAAATTTCTATGCTAACCTTAATTAAAATAATAAATGAACACTTTCCTACATTCTCACACGCACCATTCCTCTTATTAGTATTATCCATATAATGCAAGGAAATCACTGGTTTTTGCTGAACCGGTTAAAAAAAAAAAAAAGATAAGAAAGTATAAGTTATGCTCTACCCTCCTCTCGTAGGTACCTATCGAGTTGACTTAGAAATTTCTTCAAATTGTTAGCCTCAAGTACCTGAGAAGGCAACTTGTTCAAGTAATTATCATTAGTAGAGGCATACGGCTCAAGAAAGCAAGCTTATAACAGAATTAGCAAAAAACTATTTCACACGACCATTCGCTCTAAAACTTTTGTCCAGTATTCCTTGAATTTATTTAGGCTATCAACTTCCATAACGACAGATGGAAGTTTGTTCCAGCAATCAACCACCTGCTGGCTAAATGCAAATTTCTGAACATTTATTCTACAACTGTCCTTCCTCAATTTGAATTTATGCCTCCTCAGGCAAGAGGGAGAATCCATCAGTATTGAGCCTGCTCAACCCATTCAAGGCCTTTTAAACCTCAATTAGATCCCCTCGCAGTTGCCTAGCCTGCAGACGCTACAATTTGCAGACTTTCTTGGTAAGAGCACCCCTTCGTTTCCCCCCTCACCAATCTTGTTGCCCTTCTCTGTATCGTTCTAGGAAACTCTAGATTCTTCCTGAAATGAGGCCTGCAGACCTGTACTCAGTACTGAAGGCATGGTCTGACCATTGCCTTATACAAGGGGACAATCATCTCCTTATCCCTGCTAGCAAAATTCCTGTATATCATGGACAAGACCACATGACTTGCTCTGGCAGCCTGTCTGTCCTGCTCAGAAAACTTCACATATGACTACACAATCAACCCCCAAGTCTTTTTCATTCTCTACCACCCTGAGTGCAGTACCAAACAGCTAGTACGTTTCCGTGGGGTTACTTCTACCCATATGCAATACTTTGCATTTGTCAATGTTAAATTTCAGTTGCCACTTCTCAACCCAGGTGCCCAACTTTTCTATATCCTGTTGGAGTAGGATACTGCCATTAAGAACTCTGCCAACCTTTGTATTATCTGCAAACATGGGCTTTAAGTCTGGTATACCTTCATCAATATCATTGATAAACAAAACAATGGGCCCAACACCGAACCCTGGGGAACACCACTAGTAACATTAGCCCACGAAGCAATGTCCATTGATTACCACTGTCTTCTGCCACTCCACCTCACTTTTATCCATTGTAGCAACTTGCCCTTCATGTCATACTGCTCCAGTTTGTACAGTACTCTTCCGTGTGCAACAGTGTCAAAAGCTTTCCTGAAATCCAAATATATGATATCAAAATTATTTTTTGATCCAGTTCCCTTGTAACCATATCATAGTGTCCAATCAAATTAGTCAGATAAAACTTCTTAACAAACCCATGCTTTGTCTGAATTATTACTGCAGTTTTGTCTAGATGATCATGCAACTTCTATAATAAGTGACTCCATTATTTTCCTTGGAACACAAGTTAAACTGACAGGTCTGTAATTACTCTTGTCACCCTTTGTGAATTGGGGATACATTTGCTCCTGAGTCCAAGGAAGATTTTGCTTACTTCCTTTGCCACCTCCTTTAATATAACTGGATAGATCCCATCCACCACAGGTGTCTTTCTTATATTTAACTTCAACTTCAACAATATCTCCTCCATTTTGCTCTGAGTTATTACAAAATCATTAATCTGCCTATTAGAGTTTAATAAGCTTTTGTCCTTCACTTCCATATAGAAGTCTTCATGTGTAAATGTAGATGCTCAATACTCGTTCAGTTTGTCGGCTATCTGAGCAGGATTATCAACAATCGAACCATCGATATCAAGTGGACCAACCTGATTCATCCCCTTCCTTCTAGAGTTTATATAAGTAAAGAAATCTGCATTCTTTGCCAAAGATTTCTCGTAATCTGCCTTCGCTTGTTTAACTTCTTTGTGACTTGTTTACAGACTAGCTTATATCTACAATACGCTTCTGTGTCGCCTGATAATTTGTATGCATCCCATGAATTTAATGAATGACTGTTTAAAAGAAAACTTCCTACAATCTACTCTAAACCCTAATCTCCGGAATTTGAATTTATAATCCCTAGTTCAGGAATTCTTTATAACAATGAAAATTCAGCCGTTCATTCATTTCACTAACCCCTCTTAGACTTATAAAGCTCAATCAGGTCACACATAATCGAAGTCTTTCCTTGTACGGTCGCCCTTTTTCCGATCTCTCATTGCGAGTTGCCCTTCTTTGGACCAATTCAAGTAGCTCCATGTCTTTTTTCGGATGAGTTGTCCATACTTGGGCAGGGTATTCCAAATGCAGTCTTACAATTGCCTTATACAGTGGGACTATAGCCTATTCTAGAGCAGTGTTTCTCAACCTTTTTTTATTATCGCCCGCTAAAGAGCTTTTTTTTTTAGACAATTTTTTTCCCTAATCGCCCCATGAAATTTTAAACAAGAAAATACTTTATACTTACTCTTTTTATTCAATGGGATCCGTGAGCCTGATGCTTCAATATGATATTAGTATGTTTAATTCTAATGTTTCCTCTTGAGCATATATAAATTTTGCTCCTTTCCTTTGTTAATATTTTATTTAGTGAACTAAAACTACTTTCAACCATATAAAAGGTTGGAAAACAAAGTACTTTGGCCATTTCAGACCACATTGTTGGATAAAGAATGTTTAGTTGTTTTTGATCCCACAACTCGCCATTCCATTTTTTTTCGATTTTGTATTTGCATTTTTTGTTATATTTTAATTCAACGAGTTCTTAAATTAACTCACTAGGAGACACAGCGCTGCATTCACTTGGATTTAACATTCATGGTTTCACTTCAAAATAAAATAAATCTAGATCTAAATGATCTGAAAAATTCTTAAAATCATTCTCGGTGAGAGAGTCTTTAATTTTAGCTAATTCTTCTATACTATGAAATTTTCGCCCCCGTAGAGAATCCCTGCTCTAGAGGTTATTGTTCGATAAATCATCGATAGGACACCATGGGCTTTCCTGGCTGCCGTTTACCCTGCCCAGACAACTTCACATCTGACTGTATTGTAATTCTCAGATTCATTTCTTCCTTTACTGTTTTAAATTCAACCCCACCAAGTGTATACGTTATTTTGGGGTTGCTATTCCCTAAGTTCATTTTTGCTGCATTAGAACACAGCTTCTATTTTTCTGCCCATTCTTGAAGGCTGTTCAAGTCATCCTGAAGGACCACTACTTGGCACTGATCATTAAAAACTCTTACAATCTTTAAGTTGTCTGCAAATTTTGACATCCCCGCCCTTAATCCCTTCGTCGATGTCGTTTATGAAAATCAGAAACAGTGGTCCAAGAACTGATCCTTGGGAGATACCGCTCCTGACGTTACTCTAATCTGAATTATGTCCATTGATCACAACCCTCTGCCCTGCAGCCACCCAGCAATTCATCTTAGAATCTTTCCAGTAATCCAAACATGTTCCAGCTTATACAGTAACCTCTGATGGAACGAGTCAAATGACTCGCTAAAATCCAAATAAACTACGTCGAAATTGTTCCCTACATCAAGTCCACGAGTAACTGTATCCAAATAGTCTACTAAGTTAGTTAAACACAAATTTTCCCTTAACAAAACCATGTTAATCAGAATGCTCTTTCTATCTAAGATTTGGATAATAAACATCAAATAATAAGAAATATTTGTTATAATAAACACTAAATATGTCAGTTCATTTTTAAGTCATTATTCCGTTAATTGTATATGTTAAATTTCGAGTTATAGTAGAAAGCATTTCACTTTTATTTTCGGTCTGATTTTTATTTATTATTTTTCTTTTATTTATTTTTTCCCTTTTGGACCAGTTGTTTTTCGTTTGGCTACTTACTGCGTTATTTGCATCCGAGGAGACTACAAGCTGGAGTCGTTAATGCCATTTCCGTTATCAGTTAATCCAATGTAGATGAACTTCTCTCGCTAAGCATTTATGTAATCATATTTAAGGCACAAGGACGAAACAAGTAATTCGACTCATTGCAACTTGCATAACTACTCTCGTCTGTTTAAAAGAAAAACAATCCTGATTTGCATGTGTGCGTGTCAGTTATTAGATAATTAACTTATTAGAGGTATTCTCTGTAAACATTGACAAAATCAAAAAAACACTCTGGGTAAGTAGTGTGTGTAGCTCGCAGTGAACGCAGTTTAATCTTAATTACGCAGTAAGGTTGTCCTCTTATTTCAAGACAGTGCATTTCCTCAGAAAAACCCGAGCAATAAAACAGACTGACATCTGTTCATAGTCACATCGAAGGACGGAAATATTAGGATACAGGCTAGTATGTGAAACTTATTTATTGCATTATTTTAATTTCTTTAATGCTCAGTATGATGAATATTAAGATCAAGAAAAATCAGTTCTCCTTTCTTAATTTAAATCTCGACTTGTTTCATTCCTTTTGGTGTAGGAGATATTTTCCCATATAATCCTGTTTAAAAAACGAAAAAGTGAATGAAACATTGGCATGGAACTTCCCTTCCCCCCCCCCCCCCAAAGCTTTCTGGGTTTCGATATTTGGTACAAGAAATTTGGGCATAGAGGTAACAAAGGAGGACCGCACAGAGCCTTGCGCTCGTAAGGAAAGCATAAAAGAATCTGAGTTTAAATTTTGAGTAGAACATAACATACGAATGAGCTTCGTGCATAAAGAATTTTTTCGATTAACAGACATCCCTGTATATACCGAAAAACTGCAGTGCACGCCTATATTGGAGAGAAAAAAAAAACCAAACCCATTTCTTCATGTTGATATTTATTTATTGCAATATGGCAGGCCATTTAGACAATACAAGCCTAAGGCGCATTTAGGGCTCGAGCCTCAGGCTGCGAACAAATTTGAACTATGTATGTATAAAGTGCTTTAGAATCATAATACACAGCTATTTCTGAATAAACAGAAAAATTTTAAGGCGGCATTTTTTAGGTTATATCTCATATTGTGAATACCTTCACAACGAGTTGCCATGATATTGCACTACTTCGAATAAGTAACGCTTCACCTAAGGAGAAGATTAATGTTACTTATTCTCAGATAGGTACCACCACCCAGACGACACCGTTTCAGGGCTATTTATGTATGTATGTGAATATCTACTCGAATATCCACTTGTCCCTATTAGACTTAGAAAAGCAAAAAGTAGAGAGAAAGTTATAGTAGAAGTGGAAGAGGAAAAGAAACGGTGTAGAAGAATGAAAGGGACAATAACTCCCTCAACTCACACCACTCAAAAACTCAAACTCCTCGAATAGGCAACGCTTCCCCAGTGGAGAAGGCTGTTGTTACCTATTCTTGGAAACTCCGGACATCAGGCTCCTATTTGGCCCTTCTTCGGTGAGTGGGCAGGTACCCAAGTGATGCAATGATGGCAAAAACAGTTATGAAGTATAACTCCACAATATGAGCGATGCCTGATGGTGTACGATGTATTTAGACTAAGGCGCATTTACAGCTAGAGCCTCAAGCTGCGAACAAATTTATGCAGCCTCAAAGAAAATAAGGATCTCTGAACGTACGAGAGGATGGTGGACTCCTGAGCTGAGTAACAGTTTTAAGCTTAAACAGGAACTGTACAAACAGTGGAAAATGACAGGACTAGCTCCGGACCGAATTGCGTACTCCAAAGGACGAGCAAGCTTCAACCGCCTCAAGTCTCAAGCCATAAAACATCACATTGAAACCACACTTCATAAGGGCTGTCCATCATACCGACAGAAATACTGTGAACTCCCTCCACAGTTTGATCCTGAAAGGTGGATGGACTTTATTGCACGAGTTCAGCAAAACCAACTTGAGCCCAGTGATATTCCCATGTCTGATGATGATGTGCCCAGAGATGCACTTGAAACCATTCAATTAACAAGACAAGACCTTTTATCTGCGATTAATAAGTTGCCTGCAACTGGTACAGCGGGAATCGACAAAGTACCACAATTTATCATTAAATGTTTGAGCCCATTTCTAAGTGATCCCCTCCTAATAATTTTCAACAGCATATTAAAAGGGGAATTTTTCCCTCCAATATGGAATTTATATTCTGTTAGGCCACTCCCAAAAGTTTCCCAGCCAACTGAAGCCAGGCACTTTAGACCCATCTCTCGTTCCTCGTGTCTATTGAAATTACTTGAAAAAAACAGTACTGAAAACACTTACCACGCACATTCTCCCGCACAGGCCCCAGCAAATTCATTATTCGTTGCAAAACAGATCAACAGTTAGTAACCTGATTATGACTACTAATGCAATCCTTGGATCATTTGAGGAGAAAGAAGAAATGGCAATCACATATCTTGATTTACAAGCTGCGTTCGATAGTGTTCACATCCCAGCCTTGCTCAAACTCCTTCGAAATTACTATCACATCACAGGCCCAGTATTGAAGTTTCTGACATCCTTTCTTCAGAATAGAATCATCCAAATGTACATAGGAAAACAAAGGTATACTAGACAAATACATGCAGGCGTTCCACAAGGAGGAGTCCTGTCCGGAATTCTTTTCACTGCTATCATCTACCCACTAATACACAATAGAACAGATATGATATCATATACAGATGATTTAAAGATCTTCACAAAAATAAATTTGACCGATGAAGCCAAAAACGCCACAGTAACCAACAAGACCTTATCAGAAGTACAGCAGTACCTCAAGAATTTTGACCTGCAAGTGAACCCTGAGAAATCTGCCATCATGGTATTCTCTCTTAAACCCATACCAACCATAATTCAGCCTGCGATTGACGGAGTCCCGATCCCCTGCGTTGAAAAGCAAAGAGATCTGGGTGTAATCTTTGACAGAAAATTACGATTCCATCACCATATAGAAGAACTCTGTGCTAAATTCAACAAGAAACGGTGGGTTGCCAAGCAGCACTTGCTACACATTCACAACAGAAACCTGATAAAAATGTATATCAGGATGATGATTTGGAAGTGTACTGTATGGAGTAGAGTTGTGGGGCTCAGCTGCAGACACCACAATTAAACCATTAAAAGCCGCTGAATACTGGCTCCTGAAGTGGGCAACCTGGAAGTGTCATCTCCCACCACAGCAGCGCACAACACCGATGGCCAACGCGCTGAATTTAACCAGGTTTTCAGCATTAATGCATGAGAGAAGACTCATCTTCACCTTAAAAAGGATTGCTGGGAGAATCTCAGCACCCAACGTTTGGGACACCGTGTGCTGGCGGATTCCCCAACCAGGTCTCCGCTCCACTCCCAAGCTTCTTGCTCTTCCTTCGAGACTACATTTGAAAGATCGGTTCCTCCCTTATCAGAAGCTCCACCTGGTTCAATCCCTGGATGCTGACTTATTTAAAATCATAGATGATAAAAAGTATAGACGGATCATCCTAGATCTGCACGTGGTCTCCAGAACTACCAACTGATCTCAGATCGTTATGGCGGGGCAAGAGACTCTCAGAAAACTGGACTTGAGGAAAAGCTTTTGTTATCACAATTTGTTATTTTTGTTATTTTGTATTAGTTTTCCTTTCAAGTCAATGTTATCTGCTATGAGTACTTTTTTTTTTTATTATATAATTTGCTTATAATTAATCTTTACAATTCCTTTATTATCTCTGCCGTTTGTTAACCCCTGGCATGGTGCCGTGAAGGGTATTGTATGGTCGTGGTACCTGCGTGTACCGGTGAACTGTACAATAAAGATCTTATTTATGTATAAAGTGCTTTAGCATCATAATACACAGGGTGGTGGTGGTGGTACCTATCTGAGAATAAGTAACATTAATCTTCTCCTCAGGTGAAGCGTTACTTATTCGAAGTAGTGCAATATCATGGCAACTCGTTGTGAAGGTATTCTCACAATATGAGATATAACCTAAAACAATGCCGCCTTAATTTTTCTGTTTATTCAGAAATGGCTGTGTATTATGATGCTTAAAGCACTTTATACATACACAATACAAGCCTTAATCGTATTTCAGTATATATATATATATATATATATATATATATATATATATATGTGTGTAAAAGAGAGAAATAATCGCTGGCCACACACAATTATTTTAATGTCCAATAATGGGCGTTTTTCTTTGAACCCTTTCTAGAAGTTCAATGTTTGGCCTCCACACCCATCACTCTAAATGTGGGTCTCACGATCGTCTTATATAAAAGGGAGACAATATCCATTTCCATACTACTGCATTTAGAAGCATTAAACTTCAGTTGCCATTTTTCAGACCATTTTTTACCATCGATCTAAGTCATTTTAAACAAAGTGGCCTAGTTATGATCATTAACCACTTTCCTACCGTTATCATCAGCAAACTTTGACAACTTCCCCTGCCCGACAGTACTATATGCCTCAGAGATATGGGCCTCGGCTGCCGAATCCAACCTTAAAAAGGATATTGGCTGCTGAATTCTGGCTGTTAAAATGGGCCAACACCAAACTCCACCTCTCTAGCTCTCAGAGCAACACAGTTCGCAGATGCCCTTCAACTGCGCAGGCTTCGATCGTACATAGGAGAAAGAAGGTTGCTATTCACAATCAAGATGGCCACAGGAAAAATTACAGAGCAGAATTTTGGGCCCACCGCTCGGCGAATTCCTCCTCCTTATCTCCTGTGTTCAGCACAGCTGCTAGCATACCATAACCGGCTAGTGCTTACCGACAGATTCCTCCCAAAGCAAATGCTGTCCTCACTGCAAGCGATCGACAATGGCCTCCAAGAAGTGCTGAACAACAACAAAAAAAAAAAAAAAAAAAAAAAAAATATATATATACAGAGAGGGTTCGCTAAACTGAAAATTTAGAACTGTGCTTTTGTCTATAATAGTCTTGCTGTATATTAAGTAACACACACACACACACATATATATATATATATATATAGAAAATTATTTTAATGTTATGTGCAAATTTTTTAATTTAACTTATGACAATAATGAAAATACCGTGTACAGAAGTAAGAGTATTGCTGTTCTTTTTCATAATTTAGGTGGATGACCTCTGAAGAAGACACAGAAATTATGAAAGATACTGCAATGCTATTTCTTTTCAAAAATCTGCTATTTCTACCTTGGTCGTTCTTTTCAAATTTTGCATTTTTTCCAAATTCGCACTTTGTTTATAACGTTACTCTTTTCCGTTCTTCCCCCCTTTATTCAACATACATCGCTCCCAGGGTACACGGTATTTTCATTATTGTCATAAGTTAAATTAAAAAATTTGCACATAACATTAAAATAATTTTCTATATATACATTATGGTTGTAGGGTACCTTTGCTCTTGCAGTGTCCCTGATCCATAATTCATATTATTGATATATTTCATTTTATCTCTATTCAAATTCATTTTCTTTATTTACTTAATTTTAATTTTTTATTCATAATTATATATATATATATATATATATATATCTCATTCTTATCTCTTATGTATGTAAACCCCTGACACCACCATGCCGTGACAGGAATAATTGTATTTAGATCATACTAAATATGATTCTATTCTATCATCCATCCATCTTTTCCGCGGTCTTCCTCTCGCCCGCCTCCCGGTAGGTTTCCATTTTATTATACTCAGCTGTTCTGCTGTCATTCATTCTCATACCATGTCCCAACCAGGAAGTCTCTGGCTCTTCACAAATCTGACGATGTCCGCACCGGAATAAGTCAAGTTCATGGTTCATTCTCATCCTCCAGGATTACTTTTATAATACTGATACAAATTAATATCTAACGATAGTATATAATTATTTTTTATTTTATCCAGTTACACACTTAACTTCTATCATCCAGGAATTTTTCCTTTTGAAAAAAAATTTTCCACCAGAACAAATGCATTTGTAGCTTCCAGGATAAATCCTTGAATACTTTCCAGAATGAAAGTCATATCCAACAAAGAATAGTTGTCTTCTCCAGCTAACAGAGCTCAAGAAATAACGGAAACCACTATATCCCCACCTCTTGAATGGGGAAGTCCCTCCCCCTTTTAGCACGGAAAGCTTTTCGGACAATTACCCACTGCACCACTACTCGCTATTGGTTCCTGCGCCGTTAAACTTTGGATGCATTCTGCATTATTAGTGAGAACCAAGTCAAGGATATTAGAGCCCCTTGTACTTTCTGACATAAAACAAACAAACAATTTAGATTGTTCAAAAATCTGCTTTTCCATGGTGCGCAAGTTCTGTAACATTCATATGTATAGTAAAACCACCAGATACAAATTGTATCTGTCAACTAGAGAGGGATCTCACAATTTGGGGTGAGCATTTCTATGAGGTAATATTTGTGGCTTTGTCAGCGAGACATGTAATCTTATGCAAGTTCTGATTCAATGTATCCAGAGCTAAACACAGCCTTATTGTGCGAACCATTACATATTTTTTGTACTGTACAGCTAATCGATAAAAAAAAAAAAACTTCCTGTCTAATTGTTGTTTTTAAAACTACTGCATTTTGTGGCTTGATTACTTTCCGTTGTGCAAGCCATTGAATTATAAATAACTTGGAAGCGATTATTTTTTCTCCACGTTAACAAGAGGTGGAAATCAAGATAGTCTCTTTACCAAAAATTTTTTTTTTTTTTTTTTTGAAGAGACAGCAGAGGTTTTTGCTAAAGAGCTTAAGTTTTGTATCGGATTTCGTAACGTAAGATGGTGAAAATTTTATTAATTGCCTTCTTAATAAGAGTTCTCGTAAGTGCACTTTAATCTATGAAAGAATTAACTGAATGTATGCAATGATGGATTTTTCTGTTATTCCTAGACAAGTAAGGAGCAAAGGCATAACGACATTAGGGTGGGGGGGATTTCAAAGCTGCAAAATTCTGCTAATTAGATTACTGAAGGCTGAACTCATCCACACGGGCAAGCCACATCTCTTTATATTTTATTTCATTCTTATCTTTAAGAAACCGCTTCTCTAATCTTAAAAACCTTTTAACGAGTAAGTGTTGCCTGTTGTTATTTGTTTTTTAGGAGCATTAGCAACTAAGGCCATATTGCTCCGGGGATATGCGGTGGTCATTCCCTGACCTTTCCGCATCCTCCGTATTTGGTGGTCACGGGCTCGAACCCCGGTCTAATCAAGAAGCGTGTGCTACGCACTGCTGCTCCTGCCCACGGAGGCGCCGGTGTTGTTATTCAATGGGAAACTATGTTCAACACAATGAAACCATTAATGGCTCTCTATTATTTATTTTCAATATACTATTTTAAAGGACTAATTAGTAATAACCAATTACCATGCTATGGCATTTAAAGCTCTCCCCACTCGGATGATTATTCCATCGAGCATGGATATAATACAGACATTATGTAGTAACCCAAGCCGCACGTTGATTACTCCTCTCCACAGTAATTATCTGAAATGCCGTTATTTCTTCTCTACAAAAAAGAAATAAAAATTACCAATGACGTGGTGAATATGAACTTTGAGTTAATGATTAAATTTCTGCTTTTCTCCATCCAAAACTGCCCTTTTTTTGTCCTCTTTTCCAGAGTAAGCAGTTAAAGAAACAAAACACGATATTCCAACATGATTGCATTATGTTTCTTAAACAGAGCCAGGGTTTGCACTTTTCCTTTTCTAGACTTTTGGATCGAGCAGAAATATTGGTTTTGACAAGAGCCACAAGGAGTAGACTAATATTACTCGTCCTTTGGGAAAGTGTGACAGAGGACACTAGCCCAAGGGAAGTTGGATTCGAGTTGCAGAATAAATAGTGGCAAACTTTAATGTTTCCTTCACTTATAAATTGCAAGAGTAAACTTCAAAATGAAGGGAAAAAAAAAAAAAAGAGTGCCAAGACTAAATGCGATAAGGTCACAGTAATTCCCATCGCAGAAATGTATAACTCGGTAAGTTCCACAGCTATACTTGGTGCGTAGTAGCCAAACATTTTTAGATTTGAAGATTTTGTTTGGTAGAGTAACGAATAACTGAGCCATTGGGAAAAAAAAAGTGGTAAAAATCAGATTTTTTTTTTTGTGTGTGTGTGTTTAATAAGGGTTCTTAGCTTAGGTCTGTAAAATTCATTTTTTATTACATCTGTCAATATTATTCCACGTTTATTTATTTTTTTATCACATTTCTTTTTCACGCTCTTATACCACTTTTCTTCAAAACAATACATATCAAAATATCAGGTTGTAGTTTTATTACTTCGAATTTTTATTGAAACAAACCCTCTTAGAAACTATAACAACTTTCAAAAATAAAATAAAATAATGATTTTGCCATCTCTACCTCTTAGCCCGTAAGTGGCTCAGTATCAGATTCACTTTTCTTATTATTTCACATTTTTGAAAAATAAGATGATAAATGGAGGGAGAGTTGAAGTCCACCATGCCCATCTTTTTAAGGGCTGAAACAGGCCAAGAAACTTTAAAACTGGATACGGAGGAGGTTGTGGAATGGTATAAAAAACATCTTAGCTGACCATGAACAGCTCTTCAAATGCGGGAACTGACGTTAGTGAAACCTCCTTATAAAACAGTTTTATAAGGAGGTTTCACTAACTTGCCCTAATCTATTGACATTTCAACCTGTTCAGTTTCATATTTTTGTGCTGTTATTTTCGTTTTGTGACATTTTTCTGGTCTCTCATCTCAATATCTTATTTTTTATAAACGATTTTACGCCATTTCTGAGGTGCATAGATATCCTTCTGTTCAGCAGAGGATTTAATATTGTAAAATTAAGCTAATTTGGTAAGAGTATTTGGAATTGGAACTTGCAATCAATGTGTTTATAGTAGATTTCGAACGATTTTCAACAGGGTTAAAACATTAAAAAAAAAAAGTTGCCTTAAAAGTTGTTTTAGGTGAACAGTTGTGCCATGCAACTGTGTGTACAGACATCACTGTAATACATAAAATAATTTATAATGATAAATTATTGGTAAAATGCTACTTTAAAATGATAGTTACAGTGGTGTAATTATCATTTTAAAGTGATAGAAGAAAAGCTACACATGGAAATGTGGCTTCTCTTCTATCACGTTAAAATCTCAAAGTTGTCCTTCTTGGTAGGGGATCATTCACTCTATTGATAAAATATTCAATCTAGTTACTTATGGTAAAATGCTTCCGAAATAGTTTAAAAAAAAAAAAAAAAACACACAACTTTAAAATGCAGTTGAAGGGGGAAAAATTAATCCCGTCATTTGTTTACAGCTGTGGCCCTGTCCAAGAACTAAAATTACCGTGCTTTAATTGCCAACTGTTTCATTTCCAAATTACAAAAATTTTCTCTCGCAACTCAATATACAATAGTTTTTAAGGATTTCATCAAAACATGAACCACACAATAGTTTTCCCATTAAAAACTACTATTTACTTCTTTAAATAATTCAGCACAACAAGACAGTCCAGCGATGTTCAATTTAACACTTCGGTTAGCTTGCAAGTGCTTGGACTCTGAAGAGGGAAATATGATAGCAGAAGTCTTGTCTATAGTTGTCCATCTCTTAAACTGCAAGTTGATAATATTGTGGATAAACGGAATGAATATTGTGCTACAATAAGTCTATCCTTAACCCTGATGAGAAAATAATTTATCTTGTTATAATTTCCGGACTTACAAGGCAAATCTGGGTGTAATTTATGTCTTTAATTGCATTTTTTTTTGTTTTCTTGCTTTCTGCTCATTGTCCTCCGAAGCCAACTGCGGAAATAAGAAGCAAATAATCTATCATTATCTATATGGCATAATATTTAAATTTGGGGAAACAAAAGGGCAGGGTTACAACCAATCCAGTTATCCATCAAATTAAATCTATTTCATTGCTAATTAACGATGCTGCCGATTGTAATTAATATCAATGTTGTTAATACCGATGTATTTAGTATATCAGTTAATTAGTTTTTAGTAATTAATTCTTGCTTTTATTTCCAGAAAGCACCACTTAAGATTTACATTGCCTCGAGCGGCCAATTGAAAATCGGTACACCAATTACAAAGTGAACACCCTCCTACCCGCAATACAGCTGTACGATTTACAAATAAAAATATAAAAAAAAAAGCTTCGCAAACTGTGCGCAATTCAAAATGCACAGTAAGCATTAATCTGTTCAAAAGATAAGCTCTTTTGGCAAGGGGCAAGCATGCGTGTTACTATTCTGTGGATTTTGAAGGCGATGTCGGTTCATGCTCTTGCATCGACGGCGCTGGAAGTAAGTGAGCGAGTGACCGTTTCATATCATAGTACTTAGTAGGCACATCTGTTTTAGGGGAACACGGATTCCTACCATCATTACTTAATGGTAATTTTTGTTTCTGAAATTTGCTTAATTTGTGGGTTCAGTAGTACATGCATTTTCACTCTAACAATGATTCCAACTTACTGGAAAGAAATAATTTCTCTAAATGTAATAACTATATTGAATGTGTTATTTAAATAAGTCAATGAACTTATTTTTGTGAAATGCCTCTTTGTATAACAGAGAAAAAAAAAAATTACAGTTCACCTATTTGATTTATTTAGCTCAAACTGTCAATTTTCCGTACGATATCTGTTCAATATGCAGATTAATAAATTTCAACCGTATAGTTTATTAAAAAACGAAATACCAAACCAAGTATTTCGTTTTTTAGTAGCGCTAAGTCTCAGAAAAAAAAAAAAAATAAATATGAATCCGTGGCTTTCTAGTTTTGGGTTTTTCTAAAGAAACTCTGGTCTACTTTGCTAACGTGGCAGTGGTTTCATTCACTTTAGTTCAGACATTTGGTTCACACCAGTTAGTTAAAAAAAAAAAAAATGTTAGTGATTATTTAGGCCAAACAATGCAAGGAAGCGAACGTTTTTTTGAAAAGGCCAAAAAATAAATTAAACATTAAGCCATTAACATTTAATTCATTCTAGGCAAAAACTTCCCACATAAAAATAAAACAAACTGAATAATCATAATATTCCCATAAGACAACCATACAAATCCGGTTTGAATTTCCGATTATTTCCTCTACCATGCTGAATTTCATTAGTTCTAGTCTTCTGAGATTTTACATTTGCGTTCCCTGGTTCTCGTTTCACATATAAGGAAGAACACACCTTCCTTATTCATTTTACTAAACCTCCTTCAGCGCGTTATACACCTCAGTTAGATTTCCTCTTAGATGTCTAGTTTCCAAGCTCTACAGTTCACATCTTCCTAGCCATTCTTCATGTGCATCGATTTTCACTCATCATTAATATGGTTGCCCTTCTTTGAACTCTTTCCAGACGTCTGTCTTTTTGCAGGTGTGGTCGCCAGACAAATACAATATTCCAAATGCAGTCTAACACAGTCTTGTAGGGAGGAATAATGACTTCATTGTCCCAAATAGAATGATCCTAGAAATCATGGACAGGGACAGGATCTCATGCGCTTTCCTAGTCTCCTGTCCCAAATAGAATGATCCTAGAAATCATGGACAGGGACAGGATCTCATGCGCTTTCCTAGTCTCCTGTTTACACTGTATGGAAAATTTCATGCCGGATTGAATTGTAACATCTATCTTTTATTTCTGGAACTAGCTTAGGGCGACTCCAGGATTTCTGTTCTCCAAATGAATTACTTTACAATCCCACACGTTACATTGGTCTGCAGTGTAACATATGGGATCCCTGAAGAATGACCATTTCTGTCAACTTAATCTCCTTTCTTCTAGCTAACCTGTGATTCAGCGTAGGATCTTACCAGTAACTAATTTCTTCCAGTTCATAAAGCAGCCTTCCACAAAGGACCGTATCAAAACGGTAGTGAAGTCAAGGTATATAATGTCAAAATTGTACCTGCATCTAACGTTTTAATGACTATATCATAGTAATTTGCTATATTGATAGCCATTGCTGCTAATGCGCCAGTAAAAAAGTAAACCAACAACAACTATACTGGCATTACCAAGTCTCTTAACGAACAGATGAGATTTAATCAAGATAATATTCTTGTCAAGATGGTACTAAATCGTATCACTAATCATGGACTCTACGATCTTCCCTACCACAGAAGTCAAACTCACTGGCGTATAGTTACCCAATTGCGAGTATGGGCTTAGCACACCCAGGGTCGGTCTCTCTCTCTCTCTAATAACTTCTTTATTTATGGATTGCTAAGATATCAGCACCTCTCCAGTGCATGAGGAATCTTCCCGTACTCTAATAACACTTAACATTCCTAAAGATTTGTTACATTCCTGTGCAGTCTAATTATAACTGAATAGAGAATACCTCTTCATGGAGTATTTTCCAAACTTCTGAGATTGTAATCTATCTTATTTTACAGCAGTGGCTTAACAATCTTCAGAGAATCGAGCTTGCTTTCGACTGTAAATATCGTTGAGAATTATCTTTCAAATCATCTGCCAGTTGTGATGGCAGATGAATCGAAGTTATAATAAGTTCTCCGTGGACCACTGCAGACAATTAAGGGATCTAATTTATTTACTCTTCTTTTTTGTATTCACATACGAGAAAACTTTATCCATATCCTTGGCTAGTGCTTTCTCTTAATCACATTTCACCCTTCTTAACCAGTCAGTCAATGTCTTTGTCACATATTCAAATCAGAATCGTGCAATTCTCTGTAATTGTTCCATGCTCGCTTCTTTTGCACCTGTCATCCATTTTGGCATCTTCGGTTAACGGAAGATGACCACTGGTATGAATACCATTGTGGCGTCGAAGATAAATTCCTTGAATATTTTCTACAGCATATTTATATGTGATACCATACAGTAGTCTTTCCAGTTTATGCAGTCTAAGGAATATTTCATTCCATTACAGCCCTCTCCCTTGATTTCAAAGCCTTAGCTTTTACTTTTGAGCGCATAGGTTTCTTTAGATGCAACCTATTTTATGATACTGTATTCACTGCCTGTTACTGATTCCCACTAAAGTTTTTGATACAATTAGGCTCATTAGCGAGCATTGGTTTGTGTCGTATAGGGAGCTACAGATCCCATGATACAAATAATGTGGATTTTAACTCCCTTTTAAGGAGTTGCTAAAGCAACGATTTTCCAGAAACACCGATTTAGCCCTCCCTCCAGAAAATCCTAGGACTGCCACTGTTAGTGGTAAGCAGATCTAATATTAGAGCCCTCTTATACTCTTTCGGACATGCCGAGATCGTTTATTCAGTTGGAGAAAAAAAAAAAAAAAAAAAACACCACCTGTTACTCTGTACACTGAGTTGGCTTTGCATCAGCATCCCCTTCTATAGGAACGGATTGGTCTGACGATGGCGAAGGCTCAAAATCTGGAACGGCTGATATAAGGTTGTAGTTCGCCCACATGGATATCAGTTTTGAGTGTCTGCAAGGAAGAATGGGTTGTCGTTGAAGTCCTTCCGATTTCGAACAATTATGGTAACAAGGCCTGCAAGTGCCAGTATTTGAACAACGACAGCCAACATGGTTAAGCGCCCCGTTCTGTGATATCAAGAATATAACACGACTAGCTCAACCGCAGCCGAATAACCAGCCAAAAGCCACACTTTTGGGGGAGCCACATCGACACCTGTAATGAGCGTCATGTGTCCCGTAACACAGCAACCTAGTTAAGCACGCAATACAACGCCGGAGCAGTAAGACCAATATCTACATTGGTTGTCATCGGTACCCATGACCACTGCGGACACAAGAAACTGTTCCTTGGATGGACACGTCAACACCACACCACTTATATGTGGAAATCGGTCGCTAATCTGATGAAATTGTTTTCAAATCTATCATGCTGATGAGCGTATTCGCATTTGAGAAAGCAACACGGGGCCATGGCATCTGGGTGTGCTATTTGTGTTCGGAAGGCTGGAAGCGATGGTGTTATGGTGTGCGCATTGTGTTAGGGAAGGTTCCTCACTTCTGTGCGGTGGGTACTGCTGTGAATGCCAGGGAAAAAAAAAAAAAAAAAAAAAAAGTGTTTTGCAATAACGTGGAGTCCCTAGTGGGACCCCACGTTATCACACACACACACCACTGAGAGATAGCCAAGGTTGTCCGAGCTTCCTGGACGAAGACAAAAAAAAAAAGGTTAAGAGTATGGGGAAAAAAAAAAAAAAAAACAACACAGAATGTACGAGAGAAGGGGGGGATAAAGAGAAAAGCAAGGGGATGTAGAAGGTATTCCCCTGATCTAGTGGTTTAGGAACTGTTTTTATGGCATGCCCTGGGTTTTCTGATCACTTAATCATCGTCTCTATGGGAACACCTACTTTTCATGGCGACAATGTAGCCACACAAATCTGGTGGCTATCATCAACAAGACAAAGCGCCATGCCACAAATCCTGGCAGGTTACTAACTGGTTTCAAGAAAATAAGAATTAATTCTTCATCCTCCCATGGCCGCCCAATTCAGTATGTTTGGGACCTACTGGGAAAGGACATTCGATGCTACTATACTCCACCCGACAATGTGCGGGAATTACTGGACACGTTGATAGCGCATGAGTAGCACTACTACAAGGCACACTGCAACACCTTGTTGAGTCCATGGCAAAAGATGGCTTCACCCACGAGTTGTTAAATAGGTGTTGATAATGCACGGCCGTAGGTACTGCTGGAGGAAATACACTGTTAGTGTATTTTCCTCCAGTGAGAAATTGAGGTTTTTACTTGCTGTTTGAGAAGCCTGATACACCCATTATTGTTACTTAAAAGCATTTTTCTCAGTGGCCTTAGATTGCTTCTGGACATTTCCCTTCCAATGCTTAGGATAATTAATATTTGCCCATTACAAGCCGTCTCAGAGGGCTTTTGAGAAGGTTTGCGGAGTTCCGACAAATTAAATGAACTGGGAAACAAAAAACATTTAAAGTGTACAATTAACGACTTCAAAATTTTAATAGGAATATATTAATAATTAGTGTTTTTAATAATTAAAAGGGAGGTACGGGTAAAAATATTAATGAGCGATTCCAAAATACAGGTTTCCAATTGGAAAAAGAAATACAATTGTTCTGAGTGCGTTTGACTGTTCAGAATTATATTTATCGGAACACTCGAATTCCCATTTAACCGTTAAATAAGAATCATTTAAAGCTTCAGATAACCATTATTTCTAATTTGAATTTCATAATATTGTTATCAAATTAAAATGACGAAATTTTAGTCCTAATCAACAAATTTGGCTTTAATCCCCACTTTCAGAAGACAAACTAAATGGACTGATTACAATTTTGCCCGACACCGCTGCACCCTGAGGGATCTGAAAGCAAACACCACAATGCCAACACACGCAGTACTGTTCAAATGTCGCTTTCATTTTGAGCATGTTATGCAATACGGAGAACATATCAAATAATCCTTAATCCTGGAAGTGCTCGGTAATGAACTCAGACATCCGCTGTCTGCGTCTGATTATCCTAATCCTAACATCAGCGCTACGCAGTCGACTTGTTTTGACTCTTGTAACTAATATTTCGCCTTGTTCTTGTAAGCATTGTGTTGACGACGCCTACGAAATATTAGCACATAAGAGAAGCAGTCAAATTCCCGAAAGTCAAAACGATAGAATCGAAATGCTGCCCACTCAATTTGTGGACATTTCTAAGCGCAGACAAATAGCAGTTACATTTAAATACGGATGTTATGTAAATTATACACCATTTATGGCATCTGCCAAAAGATTGTTCCTCCCCAATTTCTGCAGAAAGACTAACTGGAAATAACAAAATTTGGACATCACCAAGAGCAGCGGTTCACACAGGTGACTTTAGGCAATCACACAGGGCGACGGGTAGCCGAGTGGTCAGTAGGAGTGCAGTAGCACACGCTCTGAGTAGACCGGAGTTCAAGCTTCTGACTGCTAAATACGGTCGATTTGCCAATCTGCACTGGACCAGCGTGGCAGATGATGGTCCAATTCCTTCAACATAAATTGAGGAACTTCCATCCTGCAGTGGATTGATAATGGCTGCAGTTTACCTTTTATAGGGCGCTGACTGTGCGGTTCTCGCAGGGATCCATTTGCTGGCAGTTAGTTTAAGACAGTTCTTGAATATCATCGACTGAATATTTTAATTATTGTTATTACTGAATCTTTAATATCTGTTTTAAGATACATAAATACTGTTGAAATTAGTAGACCTCAAGCGGAGTTCGCCTAAGAGTAGCAGTATTTCTTTTTATGTGAAGAAAAAAAAGTAGGCGACCTCAAGTGGAGAAAATACGCCCCTGTACCGGTGAGATTAAGCTATGCGATTCTACGTCAGTATCCTCTTTACAGAAAGTTAAACGAATTCAGACAAAAAACTGAAGTTAGTAATGCATAATTTTACACAGAGGTAAAAACAATCGATTGGCATTTTAACCAATAATGAGCTCTCGGCATTTTGACCGTCGGTAATTTGAACTAAGTTCATTTTTGTCAATTATTTTCCTTGTAGATGAGTCGCAACAGGCTACCTTAATGATGACCTGTAGATGAGAGACAGTTAAATAAAAAATGAACAAAAACGAACAGGCTTCGTTCTAAGTTTTATTCCCAGAGATAGCATGATGTCATAAATGCCAAGTTAAATTCTTTTAATAACCAAGATTCTAACAAAAAAATAACTGAGTAAATGCGCAAACAATGCCATTGTACTGTATTTTGTGTCTTTCAATGGAGCTCAAAATATGAAAGTATAGCTTGGAATGAAAATATCTTGGACATACAAAGAAAGAGGAGAAAAAAAAAAAGAGGCAAGTGATAGCCCGTCCCCTTGCGGTCAGATTTGAAAATTGTTTACTTATTTGAACCTACCATAATATTTCAAATAGGTCTGAGAAGTCGCCTTTCTCATACAGCTCGCCTTCATGGTGGGACCGAATATGAGCTTGTTGCTCATATCCATATATTTGCAGAAGTGAGTTTCAAGGACCGGTTTGAAGATTAGAATATGAGCAATAACTCAAGGGACGGATACCTCCAAGTCCAACCGGCTAACTACAATCTCGATTGAAGCAAACTTTAGAAATTTCCTCCAGTCATAGACGGGAATCGAACTCAGACCTTGAAGAGGTCTGATCTCTTCAAGGTCTGGGTTAAACAAGTATCACGCCTATTAAATTTCCACGATGGACTCAATCAGATATAGAGCCAAAAATCTGCTCGAGTTTCACTTAAATAGGACTGAAAGAATTGATATAAAAAGGGATGAGCATATCTTAATTACTGCCTCAGTTCAGAAATTTAGTAATTATATTAAATAACATAATTGTTTACAAGTAATAAGAAAACCACGGCCTCGGTAGCCCCGTGTTCAGGAGCGGGAGTGCAGTAGCACACGCTCTTTGAGTAGAACGGGGTTTGAGCCCCGACTGTTAAATACGGTCGATCTGACAACCCACACTGGACCAGCGTGGCAGATTATGGTCCATTTCCCTCAACATGAATTGTTGAGAAAGCTCCCATCCTGCAGTGGGTTGATAATGGCTGCAGTTTTTTTATTTTAATAAGAAACCAAGCGAAAACGGGAGGCGAATTTCGGTGTTTTGTTTTTTTTCGACCATGAAACCGATTCAACCCTCCCCATTTGAGGGAAACAAACAAATCGTTTGGCACTTAGAGCTAAAGCACTCTACAGCTGCAGTTTTAATGCCGACAACCTGTTATTATCTTTAAAAATAATAATTTGCCGTTGGCTGGTGAATGCGGCTTTGTTTTAATGACCCGACTACGGTTATTTAAAGACCTTGAGATTAATTAAGCAATTCTTTAAAGACCAAGATCGGCAGAATAATAGTTGCTTATAAAATGACGGCGAAGGTCGCAAAAACAGTTTTCGGCGCTGACTGGAAATCGCTGAATTATAACGATATTCTAATCTTCGCACTCTGCTCTGTGATAGATTGATGGCTATTTTTAGAAACAGGAAAAGTACAAGTAAATCACTTATGGGGGCGCTCACAAACTGATTTTCAAATGCGCGATTTAGTTTTCTTGAACCAGTCCCCCAAAATAAGTTTTCTCACCTTTTTCCTCATCATTATGGAAGACGAAACAAACCGGTTACATAATTCGTGAGATGAATTTCGCCTTATTATCCATCATCGCTTTCGTCTCTTCCCGCCCCCCTTGTGTTGTGAAATTTGTGATTGGCCCATATGTGAAGGGGACTAGACAATTCTTCGTTCTTAGTTGGCCTCAACAGTGCGTTCGTATGCGAATCGTCGTTTCTCTTTATTCTCAAGTCATTAACGTGTTTAAGGCAAGAAAATGTCTCAAAAGATCACTTCGTCTTATGTTTCTAAGGTGTACTAGATGCATGTAATAATATATATCTTTAGCCTGTTGGTCTTCTGAAAAGAAGAGTTTTTTTTTATTTAAGTGCGAGTACTTCAGATCGCACGTAACGGAGGCAGCCAATGGACGGTTGCTGAATTAAACATAAGAGCTGAATGCAATTCCAGGTCTTAGCCAGCTGCCACTGAACATCATTAACAAATCCATCATTTGCCCTTCGTTTCTTCCTGTTTTTGCCAAATCAGGACGAACGAAGCTATCAACAATTTCATGAGTGGGTGAAATGTTAGTGTAGCGAGACAGGGGTGGTTGCCATCTTTCAAGAAATTTGGAATCAGCAATGCCTTTGAGGGTACCGAAGATTTTACACTCTTTGAACAATGTGATCGTTGAAACTGCAATATTAGTAATGTTATAGTTTGCCAACACTTTTAAAAGAAATATCTAATGCCCAATATCCTTTCACAAAAAAAAAAAAATAAATAAATAAATAAATAAATTCTAGCGCACTCTGAGTCACTGAAAAACTGTCAGAATGGTACGATTCAATAAATGAGCGTGGCGATGGTGTAATTTTAGCGTGTTCTACTTTCATGTTTTTCCGAAAAGATGCACTTTTGATTCCTGAAGTTTCCACGACTATTTCTTCATAAACTGATTCATAGACTAAATAAACACTTAAAGGGTCTCGCACAACAGGCATCAAAATAGTTAAGTATCAAGACTCCTGGCAAACTTCCAAAACTAGTTTGAACAATAATCCGATGTCTATGGTTTTATGTATAAAAATGGTTCACCCACCTCTTTCTCCCAGTCTGTTACTTGCATGCGATTCAATAACATCTCATGCTTTTGAATAATTTTAGTTTCCAGAAGCAGTGAATGGACGCTGACATGTCATATGTTCGGAAGAGAATAGGGGAATTACAGATGCCAATTCAGAAGAACAGCATACATGGAAGTACTATAGAAAATGTTATTCAGCAGAAACAAAGTATGAAACAGAGTGGAGAGAGACTTTGTAAGAGATGGTCATTAATTAATCAGACTTCCCTACTTTGAATAGGGTGAAGGAGTTTGAGATGTTTTCGAGGCACAATTTCAGATGTGGGAACAATATTACATGGTAGGCAGATTTGAAATACGACGGGGTATCAAAAAGTTCGTACCCTGACCTAGATAAAACATCAGTAGGAAGATGCCGTTTTAATATAAGTTGTCTACATACTCAAATAACTAATATTTGAAATTTCATTCCCGTAGATGATCGTACACCAGAGGTGGAGTCCAGAATCTGAGGAAGGACGCTTCTGAGGAAGGTTGACAAAGTGGGTTATCGAGCAGTGATCAAGTTTTTGCATTTGCAGGACAAGAAAGCTCAGGAAATTTACAAATAAAAGCTATGTATGGGCAGAGTTGTCCTTCCTATGACATTGTAAAAAACTGGAAACGGGAGTTCCAGTGCGGTCATACAAGCGTATTTCACTAGCCATCAACATCCACAGACAGCGAGACGGTTGCAAAGGTTGAGCAGCTGGTGCTGAGTGACAATTCATTTCATCACAAATGCAGTGGGAATTAGCTATGGTCTGCCCACAGCATATTACATGACAAAAAAAAACCACCAAGTTTTTAGGCCACCCCAATAATTAAATTCATCTGCCGTGCTGCGTGTCTTATGTCTGTTAATTGCGTGTGTTCTATGGTCGATTTGTCTGTTTGCTGGACGAAAAACCCCACAGTTTCTTGGTGGGGGGGGGAGAACTTTCTGTCTACGCCTGAGACCGACCTGAGTTCCTCTTGTCATCGACGGGATTCGAACCCGGGACTTTTCTACCCAGTATGGGAAGGGTGACGATACCGTTGCGCTACCCGTGTAGACGCATTTTACATGACCAAAAACCAAACTATTATATTATTTTAGTCCACCCGAATATTTAAATTCGTCTGCCGTGCATTATGTCTGTTCTATGGTCGATTTGCCTGTTTTGCTGGACGAAAAACACGATTTGCGGGGGGAGGGGAACTTTGCTATCTACGCATTTTACATTAGATCTGCACATGGCTAAGGTCTCCGCACGATGGGTTCTAAGATTGCCGACGCTTCGCAGAAGCAATGTCCAATGCAGTGTTCTCACCAACTGTTGGATTTGTATAATGCAGATGTTGAGAACTTTTATAATTGGTTGGTGACAAATGTACCAGTATGATCCAGAGACTAAAGACATTCCAAAGCAGTGGGGGAAAAAAAAAAAAAAAAAAAAAGCAAAGACCACTCCATTTGCGAAGAATGGTGACGTTCGTGTTTTGGGACAGAAAAGGGATTATCCTAAAAGATTACTACAAAAATCTTTTGAAAAAATTACGCAGTGCTTTGAAAGTGAAAAAGGTGTGGAATGTCCGGCTTCGGTTAGACAATGCACCGGCTCACACGGCCGTCGCCACCACCAACTTTGTTGCCCACTGCGGCTTCGAACTACTGCAGCACCCATCCTAACCCAGCACCGTCAGACTTCCTGTTTCGAGAAACGAAGAAACTATTGCGTGGACGCCGCGTTGATTCGTCTCAGGAAGTAATCAATGAAGTGGAATCGTGGTTTCAGGCAAAAAGTGCGGATTCTATGATCAAGGCATTAAACAACTGATCTATGGATGGGAGTCATGTGTTACTAAACATGGAGCGTACATAGAAAAGTATTTAAGTTCCTATAAAATGTTACCTTTCTAGGTAACATTTTATAGGGGGTACGAACTTTTTGATACCCCCTAGTATGTACAGAGGGAGGTTGTTTAGAAGAAAAGAAACGTAGAGAGCGAAAAAAAAAAAAAAAAAAAATTGATGCAGTGGAAGCAATCGGTATTTATAAATAAACTTTATAAATCTAATCTCTCTTTGTGCCTATACGAAGATAGATTAGAACTCAATAATCCCTTAGAGATATGTGATCTTGTCTACGAAACTGAGTATCATTCAGGATAAGCATAGGGGCAGAAATAAAACAAGACTGGCTTTTAGAATGATTAAAGTTTTCTTTGCTGTATTGGAGAATTAGCTGAAGATCAACATTTAAAGAACTGGTGGCCATTCGAGAAGTTGAGGCTGTTTTACAGGGAAAGGTTTCTCAAAATAGAAGGTGGAATGCAATGCCATTCAGCAAAACTATGGATAGGATTTCCGTAAGAGGAAGGTCATCAATATAAACGAGGAAAAGAGAGGGAGAAAGAACTGAACTTTGAGAAACACTTCATTAGTGAAGAAGTTGATACCAAAATAAAGCTGGACACCGAATTGTCAGTAACCCATAGATGCTCGTTTAGATCTTTATGCAAATTAGTTCAAAAAAGTCTTAGAACTGTCAGGAAGAACTGATCGATTTCGACAAATCTTTCTTCGAATTTGTCGAAAATTAAATAATATAAGCCAATATATCGATGCTAACGGAATCTATATTGGAGATTGATCAGATAGAAGGTTAAGATAGTTCAAGAGTCACGAGGTTAATGAAATTTCCCCATATTTGGAAAAAACTAGTGGTAAGTGTAATGGAGTGGGACGATAAACTCGAAAGGAGATTTGCCACGCTCTTTTTAAGAACTGAATGAGCAAATTTCAAGCAGCAGGACAAATGCCAGTAGAATCAGAAAGTTTAAAAAGGCGATGCAGAAGAGAAATCAGTATCTGGAACTTTCTTGGCCTCAAACTTGTTTAGAATTTTAATAACGTCCTATCAGGAGACGACGGGATGCATTAAGTGGAATGTATTTATGAATGTGGGTAATCCAGAACGAAGTATTTACAGTAGACACAAATTACAAAACTGCTGTTACTGTAATTTTTTACTCAGTACCATTTCTTTTAAGGCGAAATTAGATCTACTCAGTTGTTACTTCACGATGATTTCTTTTGTACAGAAAGTCAGGATTGCAATTCTTGAGCTTCTTTTTTGATGTATACTGCTTCTATTGCTATGATGAGGTGATAAATTCTTCAATACTTCTTCGGTCCATTTATTATGAGGTCTAATTTAAAATAATAACAAATCGGGGCTTCGGCCCCTGCTCGTCAAACCCCGCTTAAGCTTTTCTGCTTAAAATATAGAGGTATGACGGAGTAAGTCAAATCTTTTCTACGTAAAAGAAACCTGTCGAAACTCACTGATCGACATCTAATTAGGAAATGACTATGTAATTATTTACCAGTGCATTTGTAGTTACGTAACTGGTCCGCCCACTTGTACCACGTGGCCCGCATCCTTCTCCCATTAGCTACCCCACCACGCGGCATTCTCAAGGTCGAATAAATATCGCTATAATTATTTACCTGCGTTTACTTAGGTCACTTAGGATAAAGACCTGATTTCGGTTCCATAATGCATGAGGAATATTATTGCATCCATCTTCTGAGATGGATTACAACCACCATCTGAGACCGACTCATTCATACACGGAATGGAAGGGGAAAAAAAAAACATAAAATTCACTGGTTTGGAATCCGGCCCTTCTCTAAACAGCGGGTGTGGGGAAGACTGATTATAACCATTGCGAAGATAGTTGATAATATATACCAAAGTTCAATGTAGTGTGTTCTAAACTACATAGAAGTAGAGTTTAGAATACATCGCGTATTTAATGATTTAAGTCAAAAATGGCCAACTTATTCACTAGTAAGAAGTCTGGAGTGGTGCTCAGTTCTTCTTTCAAAGCAGCAGTATATTCCAGCAATATAGGATGCCATCTTGGGGATCTCAAGCCGGAGCTATAATTAATCCAAAACACCCTGTTGAGTTAAGGTCGAATCTCTGTGATAGCCATGAAACTTGGCGACACAGGCATTATCACGTTGGGAGTTGTGTGGACCGGTTCAATAAAATTGCCGAAGTGCAGGACAATGTTATCCAGATCATAAAGGTTACTCGGCACTCGTATTTACAGATACTGCTACTACGGAACCGAGACTAAACTACATGAAATAGCTCCACACTATAACACTGTAACCTAAAAACTTCACGGTTGGTACAACACGTTCTATTAGAAAGCATTCAGTCATTTTCAGAACATCTTCTGACGGATGGTTTAGTTAATTAAAGCGTCTGTCAAGTAAACAGGAAACCGCGAGTTCGACTTTCCTTCTGACGAAGGAGCGTGTACAGTCACTGCACAATACTGCTCTCCATCGATCTACAATAGAGCTTTGCCGTTCCCTATACCACGTCCACTGGCACCGTGCATTGCAGAATTTTCTAAAGGGGAGAACTAAAGCCGTGTTCCAGGGGATCATTAAGTTTAAATCGTCATGTAGCGATAAAAAAAAAAAAAAATCCACATTTTGATCACCGGAAGGGGAGCAAGTTGTACTACTACTTGTTTATCTGCACTAGCAGATAAAGGTCGGTTGAGGCCCCGGGCGCAGAAGAAAATATTGGGTCCCTTAAAAAAAAAGAGAGACAGGGAAAATAAAAATACATGTTAACCAATTTTTTAAATAAATAAAAAATATTATGTACTATTAATGTTTTATTTCCAATAAAATTTGAATATAATTAATAATAGCATAATAATAATAATCACAAAGTTTTGAACTAATATGTTCAACTAATTTGTTGGGGTTTTGCGTGGGCCCTTCAGAAGTCGGGGCCCAGGGCGCTCGCCCGGTGCGGCCACCGTTAAATCCGCCTCTGCGCACTAGTGCATTGGATTTGAGTAAATAACGGATTTACGCTTTGCAACTATACCTTAGGAAGTGGTGGAATGCAGCTGTCTCAGACAGTCTTTCGCGACGCAGTCATTACGGTTTGAGGTGGACGAACATGCTATTCATTTCTCTGGATAAATGCAGTTTCTCTTATTATTTTTTTCGTAACTGCAAGCACTGACTTTAAGTTCCGGACATTGTTTAAAATGTTTTTATTATAAAATACTTTTTGCGATTTGTATTTAACGGACTTGGAAAGATTTCTAGCGAAAATATTTGGGGGAAAAGAAAGGAAAGCGAGGTGGAAATCGACTGCAGCAAAGAAGATATTAAACTAAATGCGGCGTTTAATTTTAAGGTGAAATTAGCGCCATCTATACGTGAATAATGTTACTGTTAAACTTTTCGGAAAAAGTAGAGCGCACGGCTTTCCTTTGAAAATCAATATTGATTCTCTTTCTCTCTCTCTCGACTGATGTTTCGCAGGTAGCCGAGTCCTTCGGTGCATCTCTCCATTAAACTAGCATAGAGCATGTCTTCCGTCATGTAAAGCGAGGAAATAACCGTTTCACAAGAAGTTTTTTTTTTTCTGCTTATACTAATGCTTAAGTAGGATGAGGAAGACATAGCACTCAGTTTTTTTTATTCCCTCTCTCTCTCTCAATGTGCACTGGTTATTACAGACGAGTTTCATATTTTTAGTTATATGCAAATTTTTGCTTCAAGACGTATTATCTAGTACAAGGCATCCAAGATAAAAAAAAAAAAAAAAAGACCCAGAGAATAATATTTTTTATTCGCTCTTTGAGTTTATTGAAGAGAATAGCAGTTTCTTATAATACAGGTGTAACCTGAAAATCTAAAGGAAGATATTGAGCTTTATGAAAGGATCCAAAGACGAGTGATTTTCCTGGTGAGAATAGCAGAGGGATCCTTCCGTGTGAACGGAAACTATAAAGATGCGGGTAGCGGAGGTCAGAAACAAAGCGTCTCGAGGATTAGGGATTAGATACAGACACCGAGGAAATTTGCAAAATAAATAACGGTGAAATCTTCGCAGTAAAATGGGACACAAAAAGCGGGCATGAATGCAAAGTGTTGAGAGAAAACTAGTAGGCTGGACCGCGGGGGGAGTTAACCTCAGTGCCTTATCGGACAACTGGAAGAAACTAGATTCGTCGGTGGTTGAGGTTGTTAATTGCCAGCCGGATCGGTACCTTCTGAATGAGGGAGGAGAATGATGAGTGGTGTAGGTCGTACAGACAAAATTTGGATAGAGCGTAGATAGGTGTATTGACGATTTTTTTTTTTAGTTTATGCAGCTAAGGTCCTGGCTACCTTGCATCTTTTAGTCTATATTGAGATAATATGCATAATTCAGACAATGCAAACGAGATATACGATCCAGCTCCAGGTTAGCATAACCAATGTGCATATTTTAAATTAAAATTCTCTTTTCACTGTAAAAAGAGAAATGGCATAACATTGACAACATACCCTTAATACTTTAAAAGTATTTAAGAAACTAAAAGTATTTAAGCTGCTAATAGTTGTCACTAAAGTTACTGGGCGATTTTCTTTTTGGCTTTCAAAGAAGGTAGTGTGTTTTTTTTGATGGAACGTGTATGGATAGAAGCAGAGAAATGACAAACGCACATTAGGTCACAGGACGGCATCAGCATAACATTGTACTAAGTTTCTTCAATAATGGCTAGAAACGTACGGCTGTTGCACGTGCTAGTTGCCCATTACACGTTGCTGTTTCTTTGAATAGTGCCATGGCGTCGGTATACTTTAAAATTTTGTGTGCCCTCGCGCAGGAGCGAATTAAGGTCGGTTGAGGCCCGGGCGCTGAAGAAAATATTGGGCCCCTTAAAAAAAGAGGGACAGGGAAAATAAAAATACATGTTAACCATTTTTTTAAATAAATACAAAATATTATTTACTATTAATGTTTTATTTCCAATAAAATTTGAATATAATATAATTAATAATAGCATAATAATAATCGCAAAGTTTTGAAGTAATAGTTGAACATATTAGTTCAACTAATATGTTCAACTAATTTGTTGGGGTTTTGCATGGGCCCTTCAGAAGTCGGGGCCCAGGGCGCGCGCCCGGTGCGCCCGCCCTTAAATCCGCCTCTGCCCTCGCGGTAGAGCTGTATTATAATCTCCTTCCTACCATGTCGTGTGGAAAAAAAGGCCTGGGTTCAAATCCCGTCAATAGTTGAACTAACTGGAATTTTGTTTTTTTTTTTTTTTGCGCGGTAGCAAGTTACTCGAACGAGGGTGGCAAGGATTTTCGGCACAGTGAAACAGGCAGACCAGTCAGAGAACGCATGCAATTTGTACTCGGGATATACGAGCTACTTTCGTTTAACAAGAGTAGTCATACACACACAATTTCCAAACAAACATTTTAAAGATAAGCGAGGATACCTCATTACACCCGAATGCAAACTGCACTGTTTCTCTGAACAGAAGTATTCTTGCCACCCTCGTTCGAGTAACTTGCTACTGTATGAAAAAAATCCAAGAAATTTCCATTACTGATGGGATTCGAATCGGGCCTTTTACCACATGGTGTGGTCGGACAGATTATATACAATACTGTACTACGCGCAAGGGCCCGCACAATTTACCGACTAATCGGGTCGTGCAAAACAAAAAAAAAAAAAAAAACCGATAAATTGCTCACGTCATTGATGGGATTTGAACGAACGCAATTTTCTTAGTGTGGAATTATAAGAACTACTGCAAACTGTATTTACAATCCATGTTGTTGGTCTGTGCTTTGTTAGCTGAAAGTGCGAGCTTCTTTGGAAAGGATTTCAGTCCCCCCCCATCAGAGTCTCCCGGGTTGGAACCATGAAACCTTGGCCGAGCAACACAGCCGCGATGTGAAAAATCGCATAAAAATTCTTCCATCAAAGGCCTTTTTTCGCACGATGCGAAAAGAAGCGATTGTTACTACTGTGCAACCGCGAGGGTTCCCCATTCCATGACTTCCACCGTTGACATTGTAAGGAAATCCCTAATGCAGAGTGAAAAACTCCCGCCCCATCCTTTCCCGATGTGTTATCAGCTCCCATTGTGACCTCTCAAACACAATCTACATTGAATACTGTACAAGGTCATTCATCACGCTAATCGACTATTTCCTGAGAATACTGCAAATGCCGTTCAATGGTCGGTCCTGAGAACTACACTTAGCAATGGACGGCGAGAAATCAGCCAGGTTTTCTCATGCGTCTGGAAATGGTGCATGTTGATATAAACCACGCCAAGCGGTGCATTCGGTGTGGATTATTCAAAATGAGCACGGAGCAAACAAAGACCAATATGCCTCGTCAGAAAACTGAGAATACTTGGTCTATTTGACTATTTTGAAGGATGAAAAAACCATGTTTGTCGGAGAAGAAACCAATGCAGCCTTTACCAGAGACCAATTAATTTGGCCACAGTGGAAGAAAGCATTCCATAAAAAGGTTCTTTTATATTTAATCAATGCCTTTTGCACAGAGATGAGGAATAACAGCAGTCGGTGTTTCAATCCCATCGATGAATTGCTGGTTATTTAATAGCCTCCGGCTCTTCATATCATTTGAAAATTTTGACATCATTCCTTAGTCAATGTAATTTATGAAAATCAGAAACGGAAGCCATTCTTGCAGCTAACTATTAGGGATACAATTTCTAACGCTAACACAATCCGAAGAATAGCCATTAACTATAGGACAGGGAGTAAAGGGTAAATTCCTCAGTATAAAAAAACTGAATATGAGAACTTGAATGCATACATCCAGCATTAATCACATCTAAAGGGAACAAAGGTGTGACCAAGAAATTGTCAATCCACAAAAAACGAAATAAAAAAAAATGTTCGCTTTAGATGTGATTAATGCTGGATGTATGCATTCAAGTTCTCATATTTGTTTCTTAATACTGAGGAAGAATATAGAAAGTCTCAAGCACTTTTAGGAAAAACAAAGCAAGTCTATTCCATGGCGAATAAGTGGAAGAGTGCCCGCATTTGCAGTCTTCCTCAGTGTTTATTAAAAAAATCTCAGAAAAGGGGGTCCCTTGCACGGTCACTGGCATTCAGCTTGATATGGCAAATGACCCAAAACACGAAAAGAGAAGGATAGCAAACAAACTGCGTGAAATATGGCAAGATCACTGGGATTTGACAACAAAAGGCGCTGTTACCAAAATATTTATTTTAACGGTATCACTGACATACCCAAAGCCTCCTCCCTGGTTTGCTCCAGGTCTCCAAGTCACCTTCCTTCTTACAGGGCATGGCCCATTTAGACAAATTAACCGCGCTTGGAATTGAAGAAAACCCATTCTGTGTCTGTGGCCATGAAGAAAACTGGGAACATGTCATGTACCTCTATCCGCAGTATGACGACTACCGGACTAGACTATTCACGAAGATACAGGAAAATCGCCGAAATTCTGAGCACCTTTTTCCTCACGGAAGAAACTTCTATATAGCTCTCACTGAATTTGCTCAAGATGTATTCCAGAGAAGGCGTTCTACTCACTTGAGGCACACACATTACCAATTCCAGGACAACCCAACTGATGACACTAACTCTTCGCACTTTTTTCTTTTTGCACCTGAATATCTTTGGGTTGGTCGTGCAGCTGAAATTTGGCTTGCCAGAAGTGGTATGACAATATGGCGTTCTCCTTTGCAGACCTCCCTTGTTCTGCAAACTGTCTTCTTCCCTTGCAATGGGAAGACTCCCAATGCTAGGGGTGATTCCAACTTCTCCTTCTCACCTTTTTGCTCCGCTGGAGGATACCTTCCTTCCTCATCCTCCTCGTTCCCACTTTGATTCCACTTCTCGTATTATCTTCCCCACTCAATCTCACCATTTTCTTGTCTTTATTTATTATCATATTTTATTTATTTATTGTTTGCATCTCCTTCAGGGGCAGCCTGAGCAGCCAGAGTACTGTGGAAGTCTGGCTCACCTCCCAGTGTTGGTTGTGTGCAACGTGGAGTCCCACTAGGGGCCCTGCGGCTAAGAAGCCAGAACATTACAATAGAACCCAACAACTTCTCACATACAACACACTTCTTCTGGCTTTTACAGAGTTCTGTATACATCGCATGAGTATTGATGGTGCAGATGTGGGAAACCACAGGTGGCGCTTTACCCAAACACTATGCTACACTGAAGCCATAAACAGTCACTTGATTATGCCTCCCAATTGGCGGAGCCATTTTCTCTCCCCCCCCTCCACGTGGTCCTGATATCTTCAGGTTTCATTTTTAATTCGAATAGACGATGCAATATTTAATCTTAAGCACATTACAGAGCAGCTGGACCATAAAGGGCAGTGGAGAGTTTCTTTACTGATCTCGCTTCCGTATTTAAACTGGCTTCTGCATAATCGGCAGTGAACCTTTCTTCAAATATAGATTTCTCGAAAGAGGGCTCAGCTTAATTTTGACATGCAGTTGTTATTATCCACTCTACCTCTTTACAAAAAAAGTCATGAAATGTCCCAAAATGACCTTGTTCCATACTTAGGGATTTGATATCAGCACACACAAGAGAATAAGGGAGAGTTAAGTATTAATCACGCGGAATTATTTTGTGAAGATAGCAGATGTTATCATCTTGTAGTCATCGTTTCCTTTGAGAAGTCGTCAGCTGCAGAAATTGAAAAACTTCGTCCTCGTGACACGAATTTGAACAAACTGGAACTTCTCTGCCAGTGAAAGTTGAAAAATTAATGATAAGTTTTCAACAAAGAATCTATTAACACTATTGTGTAATACGCGATCCATAGGGAAAACTAAAAATGTAAAGAAAAATTTAATAAAATTAAATACCGCTTAAACTGGTTATTAGTGAATAACCAGTTTAAGCGGTATTTAATTTAAACTAATCACTGTACTGATTAGTTAATTGATTATTTAATTAAACTAATCACTGTACTGATTAGTGAATATTATAATTTGCTAAAATTCGAGTAACGCATAATGTTAAATTTGTGGGGGAGGGAACAAAACGGGGTTTATATTGTCCCGCTGAGTAGTTTGACCCCCCTCCCTCACCTTTCGTATGTAAAAATAATCCTTGGGTGGCAGCCAGTACTTGAAATGATTTTATTCATCTACAGGCTGCCGCCTTTTTATTTTCAGAAATCTTTAATTCAGATGCACTTTTTAATATAAATTTGCAATATAAAGCATAGTTTCATAAATTATGTTCATTGTTTTGAGCTTAAGATATTTCGTGTACAAATCAGACCCTATATTCCGGTTTTTTAGTTAGCGCAGATTGTATACAGAATCGTTAGAAAACTCAGATCCTGGAAATTAATGGAAGTTTTTAATAAACTTGTTAACCTAAAGATAATCGTATTGCTTCTTTTAGGAAGTTATCTTCTTGCTAAAGTAATTTTTCGCTGTGAAATTGAAAGGATTCAACCTTGAGCAGTCATGAGTTTTATACGGGTATTTTTAATTTACTCATTATCAGGATGAGCAGGGCCGAAATTTCTCGCCAGGAAATTTTCCTGAAAAACGCACTTGTTACGTCAGCGCATGACAATTCATGGAACCTTGATGATAGATCTAAACAATACTGATATACAGCATACACACTGTATAATTCTAATGTATATACAGAACAATTATGCATAAATTACAGTAAGAGGCGTGGGCTATTAAAAAAAAAAAAAAACCAAATTCACCTCTAACTGCGGTTCTCAGACTCGCTCTCCCTCCACAGGTCCGCGAGAAGGTGGGCTCTGATCATTACGAGCTCTAAAGATACAAGAGTACCCGTCGCACTAGTTGTGCGAGGCAAGTTGTTAGTTTTCCCCATCAAAAAAATAAGTTAAAAAAAATGGAAACCGAGATAAGCGGATGGATTTAATTCTGCATATTTTGAAAAGAGAAAGTAAACCTTGAAGATTGATTAGCAATATTTTTGTTTGTCGATCACAACGTTGTATTATGGAGAATAAAATGACATTCTATTTTTTTTTGAGCGGTCTGCCTGTAACGCTAGGAGCCCAAAAGGAGTCTAGGGCCGGAAAAAATTTGCTGACCACTGTACTAGAGCAGATTGCGCCTACCGCTTTTTTCGAGCATCCCTCGGTGTTACTTTAAAGTTATGTCGCGTAATAAGTACGAATTTTGCGTTTTATTAGGACGATGGTTTCAAACATGGCCATGGAATTGGTTCTATTTCAAATCATTGTTCACTTCCACGGAAATGGAAGTGTCCATACAAGGTGCTGACTCTCAGGGGTGACAAAATGAACATTGAGAACTTCCATATATCGGAGAAAGTGGATCGACACTTTGTCTATATTCAGACACTTACGTCTTGCCAAGGCTGAATTTTAAAGAACTGTGAATTTATGTCCAGTTCCACTGGAATTACAAACCTGAAAAAAAAAAAAAAAACTTCTGAAATACATAAAATGCTAAAAAAAGCTTCAGGAGAACGAAGAGCGTCGATGGGGTGAGGAGAAGAACAGGCTGAGTGATTTACGAAATTTATTTATTTTCTGACTTCTGAGTAGAGAGCCGTCTGGGCGTTCATCAGTGGCCTGATCACATTAGAATCTCACACAAATTAATCAAGCCAAAAACTAAAACTATTTTCCTGCCATCCCTGACGTGGCAGAACATCTTGGACTCACCGATGGAACTCAAAAGTATTTGGCAGATAGACGCACCATGCGAGGGATGCCAAATGTTCCTTAAAGCTGTCACAGTCATTCTCAGGTATGAAAATGCTGAGCTCGCTACCTGGAAGTTAAAACACGCTGATGGAACTGATGTTTAGGTGATACCAGAGGCGGATTTAACGGCGGGCGCGCGCCCTGAGCCCCGACTTCTGAAGGGCCCATGCAACACCCCAACTTCATACGCAAAACCCCAACAAATTAGTTGAACTAATATGTTCAACTATTAGTTCAAAAGTTTGTAATTATTATTATGCTATTATTAATTATATATATTATATTCAAATCTTATTGGAAATAAAACATTAATAGTACATAATTTTTTATTTATTTAAAATGGTTAACACGCAATTTTATTTTCCTTGTCTCTCTCTCTTTTTAAGGGGCCCAATATTTTCTTCTGCGCCCGGGGCCTCAACCGACCTTAATCCGCTACTGGGTGACTCTCAAGTCAAGTGGACCAAATTTCGGCGTTCTGCGATAATCCAATCCTCTGCTTGCACCTTCATGGTGGCGGGTCTGTTACTAACCATGGGTATAACATCCATGTGCAAATCGTGAAATATGCACCTAGTATACTGGAGATTACCATCCAGGTGCGAACAAACGTAAGACAGAGGTGTGGCGTCCACACCACGCCACACTGAGGAATGCCGCCGTTCTGTGTTACCGGGGCAATTTGCTCGAGAGCAAAGCTCCATCTCTCCCCCTCCCATCTCTTCTATAATCTAGTATGATGGATGTCTTTTCAGGCTATGCTGAGTATCATGGAGCGATCCAATGTTCGTTACATTTCGAGGGTACAGCTCTCAAACGGTGTGCGCAGGCCGGCCTCGAAGTGGTCCACCAGACCGAACCTATTGGTTCAAATCAGTCAGAACACGTGCCGCACCAGTCAGCAATCTTTTTACTGTACAACTTCAAAACTCACAGAACTAACTTTTCTTCCTCATTTATTCCTTCAACTTCCATTTTCTGGAATAACCTCTTCACACGTGTTCCCTGAAAATTGCAATCTGCAGAAATTGATGTCTAACGTCAACAAGTATTTTCTTTCATCTTCTCAACCTTTAACCCAAGCACGGTACGAATTCTTATAGATTTTGTCCTTGAGGTTTTCATTAAAAAAAAAAAAAAAAAAAAAAAAAAAACAACAACATGTCCTTTGTATTGTAAAGATCTAGTTCCTGCTTCTGCGGTTTCTTTTTTTCTCCCTTAGACTACATGAAATTTCTAGTGTCTAAAATATTGACTAATGGAAAATAATTAAAGGGAAAGATTTCATAATAATTTGGAGACAAAAAAAAAAAAAAAAACCGAAAACCGTACTAAAAGGGAACGAAACAGTGGTATTATTTTCTTGCAGGGCCTTCCAGCATCGGCAGTACTGGACAAGGACAAGGTTTCCTCGGTAAGTGGTCTCCTTCCCGAATAAGGAAGGTTGCTCAACAGGCAAGTTTTTTTTTTTTTAATTACAATACCGAAAATTGTAAAGGTCATTGACATAACTACTGCTCCAAGCAACACAAAATATTCTAAGAAATTGTTAATTCATTTACTATTTATTTTCCCGAAAGATAATTTCAATCCCAAAAATAGCCCACCTTTGCACTCTCTCGTGTATAAATGTTAAAAATTTGGGAATCAGAAATTTGATACATGGGTGAATAGTTTAACTGAATTTCGTCCCAAAAATTCAATTGTTTTTCCGATCTGTATTAGAAATATCCCAGTTTTGTTCACACAACATACACTAATGAGCAAGTGCCCTCAGACTCGCTAACTTACAAGGAGAACCAAATAATTATCCAGGCTACTGGAGATTGATTACTTGAATTAAGAATATTCGTCAAGTGAATAAAGTGCATTACTCAGGACTCCGTAATAGTAACATCAAGCAATTCCTACTAACGGGGTTGGAGTTTGGAGTGACCAGTTGAACTGCAAAGTTAAATATTTTAATCTTAAAAATACATAATTAAGATGTAATTAAAGTGGAATGCTAAGTGATTAAGCGACGCTGCGTCAACGGCTATAAAAGTCAGCAGACTTAAGTAGAACAAACTAAAAATCGCCATTATTTAATCACAGGCCTGATTTTCGGTGTCCTTGGGCTCCAGGTACTCTTTCCCTGGGCTTCCCTACATTATATCAAACATTAAAATCTTCTCGTTAAACGATATCCATATAAAGAAATTCGAAAGTTTCTATAAAATTTGTTTTTGAAGTTATTCCCACAACATTAAATGATAAAAATCAAATGAATAAAAGTTTAAAAATTTATTTGAATTATTTTTTCGTCTTTCCCCGATTCCCTCAGCACAGTGCCCATTGGCAAAGATGCCCCTGTCTAAAAGTGTACAATAGCACTTTTTGAATATTTAGAGTCGATTGTCGAAGAGAACGGTTACCATAACATTTCCTGGAGCAATCTGGGATCGAGGATTAGTTTAAGCGTACGCAAGTTCGTTTCCAACCCCCTTCCTTGCTGAGAACGGTCACTCGTTTAACTTGTTTTAATTGAACAACCCTCCGACTTTTGCCTCGACGAGTTAGTGAAAAGAATGGATCGATTTTTAATTCCGTTAAAGAAGCGAAAAGGAAGGCGCAACAAGAGCAAAAGCAGATCAGCGGGTAATATGAAAAACTGATAAATGCAAAAGTTTCACGCTCTTCAGAGTATTCTAGGTACAGTCGAACCTCTCAAATCCGGTAATCCATTATCCGACACCACCCATTTTCAAGATTCGTTTAGAAAATGGGCAAATCTGGCAAAAATCACCCGAGAGAAAGAATTTTTCTCGAATCAACCATTGGCAAATGATTGATCGGAGCGCGTTAAACCTGGGTTTTGCAGGATAGATTTCACCTGTCATAAGTTTAACTCGACATCGAGCCCTTTCTAGGTCATAGAATTGTCTAATTGATATTCTTGAACAAAGTTAGTAACTCTTTGATAATAAGCGATGAATACTCTGCTTCTGATTTTCTCCCTAAACAGGTTAACTGAAAACAGTAAATGTGTTTAGGGAATCAAGAATATGAATCATTTAGGGAACAGTCAGTGTGACTGAAAGTTCAGCGCTTTTAGCTTTTCATGATTAATTAATTTAATATGAAAAGCATTAATAGACCATGATTTTCTTAAGTAAATTAATGAGCCATTGGTTTTTTTTTAATGTAAATCTTGCAATAAGACCATTAAAAACTTCCACACACAATACAACTATCAAATAAGTAGGAACGTTTCTGGATTCTTTATTGACTGAAATACTAATGCAACTAAGATTACACTAAAAGTTAGTTTAAAGTAAAAAAAAGTAGATCAGTCCATGAAGAGGAGAAGAATGCGGAATTCTGAACCTGAGTCGAATCATAAGAGAGAAAAAAAAAAAAACTGGTTGGGAAGGAAAACTTAGTACGTATTCCGCTGCCTTCGAAAAGTTGGTTTTCTTATTACACAAATTGTATATGAAGTGAAATTAAAGAACTTCGTGAACTAAGACAATTTCTTCAAAGTACGAATAGCACAGGAACAGAGTCATTGAGCAACAGACGCACTTGCTAGTAAGGATTTTCAACTGTCTGGTGTTATTCTGCCCTTAAAAAAAAAAAAAAAAAAAAAAAAAAAAATTATCAATCTTTACTGTAAATTATATGAAGATTAGGAATGTTCGATCATAGATCTGACACATTGTTGACAGCGTTAGCAATACTGTTACCAAATGCTAAAAGAAATCATGATTTCAACATCGTGTGAATAGTCTAACAAGACTGCAGCAGCGCCTGGGGTTGTCATTGGTAAACTGCTAATATATAACGAAACTTGCAATTGAAAGTAGGCCAATGTAGGTCGAGGAGTACAGTTCACGGTTCTGGTTTTGTAAATATTATGCCATGTTATCGTGTTGGCAGAAGAGACTAAATGGACAAACATATTGCTAAGATAACTGAGTCATACAGCAAATAAGTGACCCTCGGGGCTCACGGAGAGAGTAAACACAGGCAGGTGTAATCGTCGAAATGTTAGGCAAAATGAACGCTTTATAATGAAGTTAGATGAAGCTCGGTGTGAAATGGAGGGCTTGCCTAGACACATCAGATAAATGATTGATTAAAGGCATCAATTAAATGCTATAAAGCAGGCCATAATGAGTGAGTCACAGATGGCTGTTCTCTCATGTCTAAAGAGGGGAAGGAAAAAAAGGATGTGCAGGGAAGAACAAGATTGATTTCCTTTACATACTGAAACTATCTCCTCTTCCCTTCCTCTTCAGCGAGAACTTTTCACAGATGCACATCCATCCGCTCACGCAGGCGGGCACCGTTGTAAATCAATTCACTCCAAGATGTTTAATCAATTCTCCGCACTCGCAAATATACATGCACGCTCTTCGTCTGATTGCCGGAAGAGCCTCCTTAGGAAGGTAGAATCCATTTAAAAACGCTACTCCCCTGTAAGCAGAAAACAGGCAGAAGTAAAATTAAATAAAAAAAAAAAAAATTGCAATGAATCATCTCAGATTCATTTCCAGCAGGATATTCTGAATTTTCTCTTTCCTCTTGTAGCAGTCCTGACAACAATTTATTATATGTTAAAAAATAAAGCTGAATTTTTGTCGCTTTGAAAAGAATCAAAACAAGTCCATACAAAATGAAAGTTAGCGTTGACATATTCAAGAAGCAACATCTTTCAGATATCGCTTGACGGTATTTTAACAGCAAGATGAGACAAATATTAAAGCTACACATTGACTAACAGTGCTGACTGATTATATGTTCAAGATTTATAATGTATTGGGTTAAAGATGGGGAAGGGGTCATGGAACCCATACGTGTCGGTATTGAGTTTAAGATCGAAGCAGTAGGGAGCAAAGAAAAATGGTAAAGGCTGGCATGAGAAATCGCTGGCTAAGAGAGCAAAAAATGGGGACAAGGAGTTTTTCGAGTGTGTAAGTACAAAGAACAAATCAGATCGGACCGTTACTAAAGAATGTGGGCCAGTCATTGATAACCCAAATGTTGTAGTCAATTTGTACTTTTCATCGACCTCTACAGGAATGATGGCTTTTCTGCGAGGAGAAACTGTGCCATGGAACTTGAGAATTGTAAAATCAGCGATATATGGAAATCACAGGGACTGTTTATAGAAAAAGTTGAGCCTGAAAGCAAGTAAAGGCATTAAGGTAGATTTCATATACCCAGTTATTTTAAAGAAATAGGCGAGGGAATATCAAACCGTTAAGATGGAGTGGCTTAAATAAATTTAAGGGGATGATTTCCCTGTGTGGATGATGGGCTTCTTCCACAGAGGTTCCCCCATTCATGTAACTAGTTTTTGGTGGAGCCTGCTCCCTCCACTGTCAACCCCTTCTAGAGTTTTTCTTTTCGCCCTTTTACACGGGCCCTACCCGGCAAGCTCAGAGGCAATCTAGTATTCCTACCGCCGGAGCTTTCAACTGTATCCAGCTGCCTCCACGAGTGGTGGACGGAAATGCGGGTCCCACTAAATGCTGGGGGAACAACAGACCAACATAACCCAACACTACGCAAAATAACAAATATACTACCTCTGGCATTTACAGAATTTGTATTGCGTCACAAAGCACACTTCGCGATTCGTAGGGGGTGGGGAAATCCCTGGTGCCGCTGGATTAAAAAAAAAAAAAAAAAAAAAAAAAACCACACTATACCATGTCCGGGTATTAATAGTAGGGTAGCAATACAATATATGAAGTATGTAGTTGTAAAACAACGTTGGCGCTACTGTGTTCAGGTGTGGAAGCTACAACCAATAAAATAAATAAATAGGAAAAACTAAAAGCACAGCGTCCTTAAAAAAACAGATCCAAAGATGGACATCGGGCCTACTGAGATAAATAAAATTGTTCCCGTACGTCAAGAGATTTGAAATATGTGGATTACAGCAATTCATACTGAGAGAGATGATTACAAGCTCTGAGAGGGGAAGAAAAATCAATGAACGTGTAATTTCATGGTATTAAGTGACGCTAGAACAAAAGGGTTGGAGTTCAAACTGAAGGGAAAGATTTATAAATTGGGCTGTAAGAAGTTTCCTCTGACAAGCGGGTTTTCAAAAATTGGAATAAGTTGCCTTTGTAAGTAAGTTGAGGCCGACGGCTTAAGGAAACTTAAAAAAAAAAAAAAAAAAAAAAAAAAAATTTGCTGGATCAGTAGATACGGGAAAGAGGAGAAGCATAGTTTTTTTATTTATTATTTTTTCTGATATACCCATAGCTTCTGGCGTAACTACCGTGTAGGCAGGCAAGGCAAATTCCTCCTGGCCCGGGCCCTTTAGGGGCTCGGCGTCTTTGGCTATTTCCTCTTTTTGCAATTTTCATTAATTAAGTAGGAGCCAGAACATGTCCTTTGCCTCCGGGCCCGAAAAAAAGGGTAGCTACGCTTCCACGCATTCAAATGTTCTTGTACATTCAGTGCTGCACAGACATATGGTAGGAAGGAAGGAACACATGATAAAAACAGGTGGATTAACTAGAAGAAATTTGTTTTGTGAAGATAGAATTCGTTTGAAGAGGAAGTACAAGGTTTCTGCCAGTGTCATTAAGGTTGTTTTAAGGTTCGGGGAAATACCTAGTTCGAGATTTTGGGTACTCTCATACCACTAATCTGCTTCATGAAGTGAAGCAGATTAGTGGTATGGGAGTACCCACAGGGAGTGAGCACTTGGGTACTCCCATGCCACTAATCTGTCAATAAGGAAAAAATAACCCAAGTACTCAGTCCCTGTGAGTACTTGGGTTATTTTTGCCTTATACACAGAATAGAAACATTGTAGTAGGTGAAAACACCATCACTCGCATACCTCTGGAAAAAGCGTATTTAATCAACTATAAGAGATACGTCAGGGTTGAAGAAGCCAAAAGACAATTCAATTTATATTGAAGTGTTAGGAGTTGTGTTCTTATTATGTCAATCAACGCTGATATATAGTACCATCAGGGATGAAGACTTTCATTATGCTGAGTACAGCGTGTCGAGGAGGAATAGGAAGGGTCGAATTGAGGGGAAGGGGCATTTTTCTTATCAAAAGTTCTCTAAAAGTGATCAGACTATACCCGGAATCAGATTAAGTTCAGCTGAAGTTGAGTATGTGTGGTGCAAGATGACACTAAGGTATATTACAGACCAAACGATTGTGAGGAGTAAGAGAGAAATCTGTACAGGCAACTTGATTGAGCAGCCAAGTGTCATTGCTTCATTAAGATGATTTGAAATTGCCTCTTATAAAAATGAGAATCGTAGACTGCCCAGTACGCTATGGGGAAGCAGATTTCTGGGCAATCTGAATGATTGTTGTTTATTTCAACATGTGAGAAAAAGCATAAGGGGCCCTAAGCTTTGATAATGCGGAAAACGCAAGTAGCGGGTGGCGACTAAACGTCATACAGTGGGTATAAGGAGATTTTTTGTATTGAAAAGGTAATTGAAGTTTCAGTTTCAAGAGAGAACTATAGTAGATTGAGGTATTTCTTGTGCTCTGGAGAAAATATATGCTGTTGGATAAGAGTTCATTATGGTAAATATTCGTGGGGTTTATCACGGAAACTACAAACGCATTTGTTCTTTAGTTCAGCAAAAGAAAGATGCCCAAGTGATTAATTGAATAAAAATAATAATAAAAAACACATGAGATACCGTTTTGAGTATTACAAACATATATGTGAATGGGGTAGAAAAAAAAAAAAAGGTAAGAAAAGCGAAGTACGAAAAATCACTAGCAAAGAAAGATAAAAAATGGAAACAAGGAGAGTTCGGTCCTTACATAAAAGATAAGAAGGGTGTGAATCAAATAGGATCCGTACTTGATATATTCGTAAAAAGCCACAGAAAGCCCTGCAAGGGGCTGACAAGTTGAATAGGACTTTGTAACGATCTTTACACTTGAAAGACTGTTTGAACCACGAGGGAATAGTGACAATCGCTCAGACTGCCTTAAATTAAGTGATATCAATCTCGGAGAAAAGTCTATGGGAAAAACTACTGAAGCTGAACGAAGTTAAGTCTGTAGGAGTACACGTTATACTGGAGGGAAAAAAAAAAAAAAAATTACTCTGGGATGATACCCCTGAAATGCAGAAGCGGTAACATATCCCCCAATCCACAAAGGAGGTTCAAAAGACGGGACAGACAACTATAAACCAATGGGCTTGACTTCAGTGGTGTGCAAGATCATGAAAACTATAGTTAAAGATACAATACGAGCGCAGGACCATCTCGATCGAGTGGTATCCTTAATTATCACAGCACTATAGATCGATCAGGCAGGACTTCCTCTCATTTCATGGAGAGGAAGTGATGCCTAATCAATCTAATTTATTATTACGAGGTCATAAAACAGTTGAATGCAAGAAACAACTTTGATATTACTATCCATGATTTCAATAAAACTTCTGATATGATTCCTCATGAAAGCCTCATATGAACTGGAGTAAATTGGGGTTACTAGTAAGGTCCTTTGATATCAAGGGAGGATAAAAGATGGAAGACAAAGGGTAGTAGTTCCTCACGGTAGACCAGTGTAGCAAGTCGAGTCCCTTATGAGTGTCAGTGTTTGGGCCATATCTGTTTACTACCCTCTAACGCCTTTGGCGAGGGAGAGCAGAAGTTATGAAGTTTGCTGATGATTTAAAGAGCGGTTAAAAACCAAAAGCTTCAGAATGATTTCGATCAGTTACGTAAATAGTTTGAAAAATGACTGTGTGAATGTTTGTGCGCGCGCGTCGGGGGAAAAAAAAAAAAAAAAAAAAAAAAAAAAAAAACTTAGGCTACGAAGCAGTAGCATATCATGTCTGAAAATTGTGCATGCTGTAATCGATTTGTGTCTTTGCTGGAGAGGAAAGAAACCTATTAATCCCTCGCTTGAGACCAACTAACGCAGCCATGTTACGGAAAAAAAGTCCATAAAACTTCCTCCCGTAATTAAAAGGATTCGAACCCGGTCATTTTCTACCCGGTGTGGAGAGGACTGATTATATCAGCTGCGTTCTCTTTGGCAAAAATGGCAATTTCAGTTTAATACTTCAAATGTAAGTGATTTCTCATTACTTTTGGATGAGAACGTTTTAGATTGTTTCCATTCAATCAGACAATTTTCGATTCAGTACAAACAAGTGGCTAAGAAGACATTTTTAGTGGTTCGCACTGAAAATTTTGTAATGGCGTCTGCTTAGATTTACATAGGTAAATTTTTGCATACTACAACTAATAAACAATAAAGTAATATAAAATGAAATAAAGTAAAGAATTTCCAAAGAAAGAAATCACATAGCCCATAATTCCTTATAATTAGTTAACTATCTTACAGAATAGTGTGTTAAATAAATGTTTTCCATACAATTTTTTTCCATTCTGAAAGACCATTGTTATGTATAGGTCTTAATAATTTTACATTACGCATTATCGCTTATAAAACACGTAGTACTGAAAATATTTTAATAATAAAAATGCAGAAATATTATACAATTTCAGAAAATACAGTATAGGCTTGAGGGGTTCGCGATAATTTCCTCGCTAACCCCTTTCAACGTAAATTATTACGTTGAAAGGGGTTAGCGAGGAAAAAAATAAATAAAAAAAGGTTGGGAACCCCGCAGTCAGACGTACACTAATCCCATCACACTCAGCCAAAGCTTCAAAGAAAATCCGAATTGGTGAGGGGTGCTAATTGATGCATATATTAATAACAGCTTGAAAGTGCGAACTGCAAAGATAGAGATAGTTATTTTTTTTTTTTTTTGTTTTATTAAAATGTGAACAGTAGATACATTTTCAACAACAACTATTTATATGCTATGTACAAAGCAAAAAAGGAAAGATGAAAACTTTTTAGAATGAAATACAAAAAACGTTTCAACATTTCAATTTCAGGAATTAAGAAAAGTTTCTTGGCGTTGGATCATTCTCATTAAGTGTCACACGTTGAAGGTGATGGACAGTTCAGTGATGGTGAAGAGGTGACCGCCACTGTTCCATTCGCTGTTATGATCAACAGTTTCTGGTCTTTTGCTGTGCAATTAGAATAGAAGTCTACTCTGCAACTTCCTCCGTAGGCTCCACTTCAGACGTTGCGGCGATGTGTCGACAGGAGGCACGTCGTCACTGCTTCTTGTGTGCTTCAAGTAGAAGTTGTAAATGACGGCCTTGGCCGCAATGAATAGGAAGTTGCAGGTGGTGTGTGCTGTCTGCTCAGAGTAGGTACCAGTAGTCCTCCGGAGTGTGTGCGTGGTTGCAGGCAAACTTTGCTGCATCCAAAGCGTATTTGACGAGTTCCCTTGTTCACAGGGCATGCCGGGTATATGTGTTCAACGGTACCTGGAGTGGCGTAGAAGAGGCAGTAGTTTGAGGAGCGTAACCCGAAGATTTGTAGCTTGACTGGGGTGGGAAGGATGTTGTGCCACAGTCTCCACTGGATGTCTGCATCCGATTTGGAACACTTCGTCCTGTACGGAAGGTTCCACTGAAAGTTTGATGGTGGCTTGTGGCGAGAAGTGTAGGGACAGCTTGGCAGGTGGATGACGGTAAAATCGTGGTTGTATGGCGAGACATGATTAGCTGATAGACTTTTTTGGAGGGCGCAGGAGACAGAGGTACCGTGTCTTCTGGTGATGTGATGACGAAGGTTGGTGTAGGCGAGGATCCAGTGACATTTCCAATCCCTTTAGTAGACAAGGAAAGTACCCGATGGGAATCAACAAAATGATCAGTTTCAAGGAGAATTGGATTGCTACTTTTTTGGGGTCTGCGAAGGCACAAGTCAAATTTCCCCCCTGATTTTTTAGCCGATGCAAAAAAAAAAAAAAAAAAAACACCACGCGTTTCTTGCATTATTTAACCATTGTAATACTAAATTTCGTCTTGCAATACTATAAATATCACTCACTCCCTTTGTTTTTGGATGGAAGGATTAGAAGCCTAAACATAACGAAACAGGCCTACGCGCTCTGGATTCATTGTAGCTTAAACACAGAGCGTACAGATAAAGCAGAAATATATGAGCTTTCGGCTATATGGTAGCCTTCATCAGAATTAAAATACATGAGTGGCAGTTGGAATGAAGATGTGCACTGCCAGGTGCGTGAGACGCGAGGTTTAATTGTTTGTTGACGTCTGTGGCTGTGACGCATGATGACGTGGCCAGCGCTTGTCCAATGACAGAACTACTGACTCTGTGATCGGGTTGACTTGGCAACCACTGTTCCTGTTTAAGGATTTATCCGAAGACTTTATATTTAACGATTCCAACCAGGTACGCTTTAGGTAATGGTGGGATCTGTCTACCACCACGACATCGCGGTGTGGGTCGATGTCGTGGTGGGTTGTCCAGACATGTTCGGCGATAGCTGAGTGTTCTATATCCGCTAAACGGATCGCTCTTTTGTGCTCCGAGAGACGTTTCTCGAGTCGACGTCCAGTCTCTCCAAAGTAGCAGCTAGTGCAGTCACGGCAAGAGATGCGGTAGACTAAGCCGCTCTGCAGAAGGGTGGGGACAGGTGTCTTCACGTTGGAAATGAAAGAACGCAGTTTCCTGCCTGGGAGCTGGATGCACTTTATTCCGTGCGTTCTCAGGATTCTACCGATCTGTTGTGACAGGTTGGGGTAGTATGGGATGAATGCCCTTGTGGATGGCTCGTCACTGTTGGTGTTGTAGCTGGTCGTCACGATGTCACGTGTCTGTAGATCACACCTGTCGAGGACGTCAATGGGGTAGCCACACCTCGTAAGGTCTACTTTGACCCTAGTGACCTCTTTGCGTCTTTCATCAGCGGAGCTGGAGTGTGTCCAGGCGCGAGTAAGCAAGGTTCGGGCCGTGGAGAGGAGGTGGCCTCGCGCGTGTGCTGACCGGAAGTTGGTAAACTGGCCAGCACACATGGGCTTACGATAAACTGTAGTCCTCAGGTATGTGCCTTCACGTCGGACAAGTGTGTCTAAGTATGGTAAAGAGTTGTTCTACTCCAGCTCAATCGTGAATTTTATGAAGGGCGATAGTGAGTTGAGGTATGATAGAAGTCGCTGACCTGAGTCTCTAGGGATGACCACGAACACATCGTCAACATAGCGACACCAAAAGGCGATGTGATCAGGTGCGTGTGCAAACGCACGTCCCTCTAACTCCTCCATCACGATGTTTGCTGTGACTGAGCTGACCGGGGAACCCATGGCCGTGCCATGTATCTGCTGGTAGACTGAGTCATTAAATATGATCGCACCCCCTGTTAAGCACAGTCTGAGGGCGGTGGAAATGTCATCGGGTGTGAGATCAGTTCTTTCGTTGAGGGTTCTATCATTGTCCAAGAGTTGTTTTGCACAAGAAATGGCAAGTTCCACAGGGATGGAGGTAAAGAGCGATATGACGTCGAATGATGCCATAACTTGATTCTGCGAGATGGATACAGTGCGAATCCTCTTTATGAATTCAACACTGTTGGAAACGGTGTGGGTGGTCTTGCCAACCAGAGGAGAAAGAAGTCTCGAGACAAATTTAGACAGCTCGTAAGTCGGTGACCCACAGCAGGATACAATTGGTCTCAGTGGTGTGTCTTCTTTGTGCACTTTCGGTAGGCCGTAAAACCGTGGGATCTGACATCCGGAAGCACGGAGGTGATTACGGGTTGACTGTGTGATCTTCCCTTGTTTCAGCCAACTGTTGACGAGGATATTCACCTCTGATTCCCATCGTTCTAAAACTCTGTTGGGGTTGATGGTCAGGGGTTTGTATACAGTAGTATCCCGTAAAAGTAGTAGCGCTTTCGTCATGTAATCAGTGTGATCCATTACAACCGTACGGCGGCCTTTGTCTGCCAGTAGAATGACGATGGACGAATCCTGTTTCAATGCCTTGAAGGCAGAGAACTGTGTACGGTTGAGGTTAGAAGAGACGGGGCGAGCACGGTGTAGAACTGCTGCAGTCTTCAAGCGGATTGTGTTGGCTACATCTTCTGGGAGGCGTGATAAGCTGGCTTCCACACCTAAGGCGATGTCGGTGATCGGCGGGTGCTTAGGAAGAACGACAAACGTCATGGGTCACCGACTTACGAGCTGTCTAAATTTGTCTCGAGACTTCTTTCTCCTCTGGTTGGCAAGACCACCCACACCGTTTCCAACAGTGTTGAATTCATAAAGAGGATTCGCACTGTATCCATCTCGCAGAATCAAGTTATGGCATCATTCGACGTCATATCGCTCTTTACCTCCATCCCTGTGGAACTTGCCATTTCTTGTGCAAAACAACTCTTGGACAATGATAGAACCCTCAACGAAAGAACTGATCTCACACCCGATGACATTTCCACCGCCCTCAGACTGTGCTTAACAGGGGGTGCGATCATATTTAATGACTCAGTCTACCAGCAGATACATGGCACGGCCATGGGTTCCCCGGTCAGCTCAGTCACAGCAAACATCGTGATGGAGGAGTTAGAGGGACGTGCGTTTGCACACGCACCTGATCACATCGCCTTTTGGTGTCGCTATGTTGACGATGTGTTCGTGGTCATCCCTAGAGACTCAGGTCAGCGACTTCTATCATACCTCAACTCACTATCGCCCTTCATAAAATTCACGATTGAGCTGGAGTCGAACAACTCTTTACCATACTTAGACACACTTGTCCGACGTGAAGGCACATAGCTGAGGACTACAGTTTATCGTAAGCCCATGTGTGCTGGCCAGTTTACCAACTTCCGGTCAGCACACGCGCGAGGCCACCTCCTCTCCACGGCCCGAACCTTGCTTACTCGCGCCTGGACACACTCCAGCTCCGCTGATGAAAGACGCAAAGAGGTCACTAGGGTCAAAGTAGACCTTACGAGGTGTGGCTACCCCATTGACGTCCTCGACAGGTGTGATCTACAGACACGTGACATCGTGACGACCAGCTACAACACCAACAGTGACGAGCCATCCACAAGGGCATTCATCCCATACTACCCCAACCTGTCACAACAGATCGGTAGAATCCTGAGAACGCACGGAATAAAGTGCATCCAGCTCCCAGGCAGGAAACTGCGTTCTTTCATTTCCAACGTGAAGACACCTGTCCCCACCCTTCTGCAGAGCGGCTTAGTCTACCGCATCTCTTGCCGTGACTGCACTAGCTGCTACTTTGGAGAGACTGGACGTCGACTCGAGAAACGTCTCTCGGAGCACAAAAGAGCGATCCGTTTAGCGGATATAGAACACTCAGCTATCGCCGAACATGTCTGGACAACCCACCACGACATCGACCCACACCGCGATGTCGTGGTGGTAGACAGATCCCACCATTACCTAAAGCGTACCTGGTTGGAATCGTTAAATATAAAGTCTTCGGATAAATCCTTAAACAGGAACAGTGGTTGCCAAGTCAACCCGATCACAGAGTCAGTAGTTCTGTCATTGGACAAGCGCTGGCCACGTCATCATGCGTCACAGCCACAGACGTCAACAAACAATTAAACCTCGCGTCTCACGCACCTGGCAGTGCACATCTTCATTCCAACTGCCACTCATGTATTTTAATTCTGATGAAGGCTACCATATAGCCGAAAGCTCATATATTTCTGCTTTATCTGTACGCTCTGTGTTTAAGCTACAATAAATTCCTCAGAAGCCTAAACAATCTTGATGCCAAGAAGTAGTCTCAAGATGCTGATTATATTTCTCAATTTGACTTTAAAACCTGTGCTTTGAGTTAATTTCCCTTTTTCATTCTTACTTTACTTCTGCATGGAATTTATTCATATCCAACCATGATATTAAAAATAACGACAACTCTTCTAGCAGCTTTACTGAGATCGGAGCTGCAGTGTGTCGCTGAATTTCCGAAACTTTATTTTGATAAATTATCTAATTTTTTATATTATCTAATCTATTATTTTTTAGTTAATAGAGTATGAACTCCTATAGTCAAGAAGTTTAGTGCATTTTTTTTTTCATGAAAATGCCCCAAACACCAGAGGTATTAGAACCTATAGTACTTAGTACCGTGCTTGGGTTGGAGGTTGAGAAGACAAAAGATGTTTGTTGACATTAACTTCTGTAGACGGTATTCAGGAAATACCTGTGAAGGAAGGTTATTCAAGAAAACGGCAGTTAAATGTATAAACGAGTGGAGAGACTCTCTTAAAGACGAATCATTAATTAACCTAACTGCCCTCTTTAGAAGTCAGGGTAATCCCCAAAAGAGATATCATTTGGCCTAGAAATCGGAGTGTCACCAAAGATAAGCATAGGAGCAGAACACTCCTTTTACCGAGATATAAATCAACACTGAGTTTTAGAAGGATTGAAATCAACTAAGTTGTCTTTGCCCCACTAGAGAAACCTGGAAATCGGCATTTAAGCAATTGGTAGCGGATATGCGAGAAGTTGAAGCTGATTGAGCAGGACAAGGTAAATGAAATGTAATGTGCTTTCATCGGCAAAACTATGGATAGGATTTCCAGTCAATGGAAGAAGGTCATTAATATACAAAAGGAAAAGGGTGGGGGAAAGAACTGAAACTTGGGGAAAAACAGCATTAGTGGAGAAGTTAGAAGACAGAGAGCCATCTACCATCACCCTCAGTGAGCGATCAGAGAGAAAACTGGAAAACCAATTACAAAAAACAGTTGGCAAACCATAAGATGGAAGCTTATTTAGAATACATTTATGCCAAACACGATCAAAAGATGTCAGGAGCAACTGCTTGTGTTTCACCAAAAACTTTTCCATTGAATTTGTCCATTAAATGGGTAACATAAGCCAGAATATCACCAGTGGATCGACTCTGACGTAATCCATACGGGCGATCGTTGATTAGACGGAAAATTTCTAGATAGTTTAAGAGTTGGCGGTTAAGTGATTTTTCCATTACTTTAGAAACAGTAGAAGTAATTGCAATGGGACGATAATTGGCTGGGAGGGACTTGTCACCCTTTTTAGGAACTCGCTGGATATGAGAAAATTTCCAAGCAGAAAGAAAAACACCTTTGGAATAAGAAAGTGAAAAAGGCGGCAAAGAACAAAGTTTGGTGTAGGCAGAAAATGAAGAATTGGAAACAAGCCAATTACGATATGCAACGTTCTCTTGAACAGCCTTAGCACATTTATTGGAAAACCAAGGTTTAGATAAATGAGATTTTAAAGTGGAGTGTGTAATAAAGGATTCCATTCCTACAAGAATAATTTCACTGACTCGATCTGAGCAAACGTTGACATCAGAAGTTTTGAAACAGTATTCCGACCAAAGAAAACAAAACAAAACAAAACAAAAACCTCGCAGTTCATCCCATTTTGCATTCTTGTAATGTGACACAATACGAGGTTGGGAATAGCCACGAGATAAAGGCTCCATTGGAGAAGAGACAATCACCAAGTTGTGATACGAGGTACCTAAAGGACCACTCACTTCGACCGTGTACTTAGAAGGGTTGTTTGTGAGAAAACTATCAAAAAAAAAAAAAAAAAAGGTATTGGCTGTATGGTTGGGATTCTTGTAGGTAAACAAACACAATCTGTGCAAGGTCATTAGAAATTGCAAAAGCCTCAGTATCTCGACCTGCTGGGTCGGTGCGACTAGAAAATGGAAGCCAGCTGGAGTTGTGAACATTAAAATCACCAAGGAAAATTACCTCGTTGTTAGGAAAGTTGGACTGGAGAAAGTAAAGTTGCAAAAGAGAAAGTCAAAGAGCTCCAAGTAATTAGTGGAGTTGGTAGAACGGTAGAAACAACAGATGAATTTGACACAATGAGGTAGAGAGATTTCAAGCCAGAGAAGATAGAAAAGAGGAGATTCCAAATTTCCAAGTCTCTGACAGGGAATATTGGAACGGACATATGCACAAGTACCACCTTTAAGGCGAAAGGAATCATACAGCGAATAATTTGGGCATCTGAAATGAGCAGTAGATGAATCCACCGATAACTGAGATTCAGTCAGAAAAAGTACATGGGGTTTGGCAGACTGCAAGTGGAAATGGACATCGTCGAGATTAGAATTGAGACCACGTATATTTGTGAAATGAATTAGGAAGTGTTTGGGAGGTTTAGATCTTTTCGCAGTCACGTTTACTCTATTAGTTTGACAATTCATGGTGTATTCCATAGTAAGGAAAAGTTGGGGGGGGGGGACATGCTGTATGAAATAATGAAATTTCATGGATATGGCGTACACATGGTAAGAATATACCCAGATCCTTGACATAACGTGGCCTCGACAATGCCCCCCGCATACACACTACTCTGATTCCCTCCAGTCACCATCTGGCAAAGTAGATGTAGTAAGATTATACACTAGCTGATCCGGAAGCCTCCAAAAGAGTTACCAATAGGTCCGGTCCGCTGTACTAACTAGCGTCCGAACACCTGCGAACACCGTTTTAGAGCTGTATCCTCGAAATGTAAGGAAGATTGGATCTCTTGAGGTTATGTTCCTCATAACATCAAAAGTCAGTCATACTGACTGATGGAGGAGATAGGGAAGGGTTGACCGGAACTTAGCTCTGGAGACTAAACATGGGTTCACAGCACTTCAAGCCTTCAATAAGGAAAGTGATGGTATTGCACTGGTTGATGAGTAATCTACCACCTAGGAAGCTACAGCTTAATAATTAGATAGCCTTTGGATTACGTGAATCCAGTGTCAGGAGAAAACACGCAAGCCATCGAATGGTCAACACATTCTCCACTATCACTCCAGCAGTGCGTGATAGTTGAGTGATTCTCCCAAAAAATGAGTTACCCAAGGTTCTCTTCTTTCTTTCCCTCCTTTGTGCTGATCAGGTTAAATTGACAACCCATAATGTGCATAAAGAGACAACTCCGCTAAGAAGAAGAAAATTTAAGACTAAACCATAGTTGATTTTAATCCTTGTAAGCGCACCTGTCAGTAGCCCTCGTGTGTAGCACAGTTGGTAGGATCGCCGTCCTCCCCATACCGGGTAGAAAAGCCCCAAGTTCGAATCCCGTCGATGACGCGAGAAATTATGGGTCTTTTTCACAACGTGGCCGAGTAAGTGGGTCTCAGGCGAGGGTAGCATGGAGTTTTCTCCGGAAGCGCAGTTTTTCGTCCAAAAAAACTGAAAATCGACCTCAGAACACAAGCAATTTACAGACAATATATACGGCGCAACATGGCCTTAGCCGCCGATGCTCCTAAAACCGAAAAAAAAAAAAAGTAATTTCTCTTTCAAAAAAAAAAGCTGAGAGAAGCAAGCTTACAAAGTATCAGCCAGGAAAAAATAAAGCCTTTCCACATTACTTGTCCTTCCCCTCTAATAATTTGTCTAGTCTTTCGTTGAATTTATTCAAATTACTCACTTCCACAACAGATCGAATTTGTTCCGAAAAATCAACCATCCGCTGGTTGAAAGAAAACCTCCGCACATATCCTGCAACCATTCTTTCTCAGTTTGAATTCATACCAGTCATGTTTGTGGTCGAAGCAAGAGGAAGAATCCCTATTAGCATTGAGCTTCCTGAATCCATTCAAAATGCCTTAAGCATCTTACCAGATCACCTCGCAGCTTCCTAGTCTCTAGACGCTGCAATTTACAGAACTGAAGCCGTCCTTCGTAAGACCATCCTTTCGATCTCTTCACCAATCTCGCTGCCCTTTTCTGCACCCATATCAGCAGTTCTACATCCTTCATAAAACGAAGTCTTGAAGTTTCAGCCTAAACATAGCCTTGTACAATGAGATAAAATCACTTCCTTATAGTTTTTGCACATCATTGACAAAACCATCTTTTAAATCATTTCCTTAAGGGTTATGTCAATGATGTACAGACACTATGTGCTGACCTGACTCTGCCTGTTCGCATTACTCAGAAAATTTCGTAGTCTGCTGTACCCAGGATCCTTTTCATTTTCCACCCTGAGTGGAGTACCACACAGTTGGTGCCTTACTACTACCACATTATGCAGTACATGGCATTTACCAATGTTGCCAGGCCATGATGTATTATGATCTCTGGTCTGAACTGCTTAATATAACAGCTAGCATTATTTTCAGTTAGTTTAATAGGTAAAAACATGTTCGGATGTTTTGTTTCCACTGTCTTGAAACCTGCATATAAAATTTGGTTCCCAAACGTCCATTACCCGTATTCAGGCTCGATTGATTAGATTTAGAGCAGACTAGCCTCAATTTAATTATATTATAAAAGTTTAAATCATCATTATCAACTTCAGCCATTGTCGATCCACTGCCGGATAAAAGCTCCTCAATAACTTTCCAGCAACTGTGGTCTTATGTTCTCTGTTGCCATTGTACATCAGCAAATTTCACACTTTCATCGATCCATCTATCTTTGGTCTTTTTCTTGGGCATTTAGAGTCAAGCGGTATCCATTCCAAAAATGGTTTGGTCCATGTATCATCAGTTCTTCTTGAAATATGACCTGCCATTTCCATTTTAAGAGTTCTTTCAGTGATGTACTAGTAGTAATGGCAAATGATGCGAGAAAGCAAGCTTATATAGCATCAGCAAAAAAAACACAACAAAAAACTACACAGTTCACCCATCTGTACCCTCCAAGAATTTGTATAGTTCTTCCTTGAATTCATTTAACTCATCCGCTTCTACAACAACAGATGGAAGTCTGTTCCAACAATCAGCCATCTGCACATCTATCCTGCAACCACCCTTCAACTAGAGATTGATGGCATATACCCAGTAATTTTGAGGGAGACAAAAAGAGTGCATTAAACCATTAAGCTTAATTATGATGGCATCATTGAAAATCATGAGGTTCCTTTGGATTGGAGAAGCACCAACGTATCACTAATCCATAAAAAAGCAATTCTAAGAATGAATTGATAAACTGAAAATACAATTAAAGGATATCACAACAGAGATGGTATTCTAAAGATGGCACAGCATGGTTTTGTAAAGGAAAAGCTTGTTTAGCTAATCAAGTTAGTGGAAAGCCTAACTAATCTGGTTAGCTATTTTGAAATAATCATTCATGAGCTGGGCATAAGAAATAATTTTGACTGTTTATTTGGATTTTAGGCCAAGCATTTGACTGTCCTACAGGAGAGTTTACTGTATAAACTGGAATATGGTGGTATTAAGGGTTAGCTCCTTAGATGGCTACAGAACAGAAGGCAAAGGGTTGTGATCAATGGTTACACTTCAGATTAGGCTAAGTTTGAAATGGGGGTCCTTAAAAAAGTGCTGAAATCCCTATTCTGAGTGTTGTTTATGATGGTCTTAAATGACAGTGACAGAAGGATACAGGGAGTGATGTCAAAACTTGCAGCTATCAGAAATGGGAGAGTAGTGAATAATAGTACCAAGCAGTGCCCCTGAGGATGATTTAAGGAAATCTCAAAGTGCAACATTTTAAACTTGCATAATAACAACTCAAAACAACTTATACATTAAGAGGAGTTCAGCAAAAAGGTGCTGAAGACAGATTTGAGGGTTACAATCCATGCAGCAAGACACGGGATAAGGAAGGCCCATTGTGTCCTATTAATGAATTATTAACCTTTTGATATCGAGTCATGTTGTTGTTGTTTGGTTTTTAGGAGCATTAGCAACTAAGGCTATATTACTCTGGAGGGGGGTATGCGGTGGTCATTCCCTGATCTTTCCGCATCCTAGGTATTTGGTGGTCACGGGCTGGAACGCCGGTCTAATCAAGAAGCGTGTGCTACGCACTGCTGTTCCTGCCTACGGAGGCATGTCACAGACCTTGGTTTCTTGGCGAATCCATGCAAGTTTTTCGATCTCTTTTGGTTATAGTAGAAATTCGGCACTCCATACTTCTCTTTGTGACCCTCAAGCAGTCTTTATCAATCAAAGACCATGCTTCACAACCAAATGTTACGACAGGGAAGATAAGGTCCAATAAATATTAAGTTGTTTAAAATTTATTAGTTGGGTACTTTATCTGTTTATTTAAAGATGTGATTTCTAACAGGTGCTTCAGATCCTCCCAACTTTCCTTCATCTGCTTTCTTTCTCACAGAATATAAAGTCTTCGCTGAAATGGGCCTTTTGGATATATATTTTTTTAATGAAACTGGAGGAGGTATCAGAACCTACAGTACTTAGTACAGTGCATAGGATGAAGAATATGAAGGTACTTGTTGACATTAGACTTCAATTTCTGTAGATTTGAGTTTTTAGGAAATACGTTTAACAGAAGTTGAATGAATAAATAAGGAAGAAGAAAAGTTGGTTCTGTGAGTTTGAAGTTGGACAGTAAAAGGATTTTGACTGGTTGCGGTAACGGTTTGGACTGCGATGAGAGAGTTGTTTGGTTTTTAGGAGCATTAGCAACTAAGACCATATTGCTCCGAGATATGCAGTGGTCATTCTCTGACCTTACCGCATCCTCCCTATTTGGTGGTAACGGGTTCGAACCCCGGTCTAATCAAGAAGCGTGTGCTACGCACTGTTGCTTCTTCCCACCTGGCTACGGAGGCACCTCATGAGAGAGAGAGAGAGAGAGAGAGACACGAGTCATTAATTAACCTACCTGCCCTCTTTTGAATGGAATCTGGAAGTCAGAGAGGGTTGGGGGGGGACACTGCCCTAGATGTAGGGAAAATATTCCATGTAGGGTGGATTTGCACAGAGTGAACGGCTGTTTGGTAATATCGAGAGCGAAAGAGAAACCGTTTTTTTAGATGCAGAGGAAGCAATATTTGTAATATGCTTATGCCAAGAGAGATTAGAAGTGAAGGCAATCCTACTAGTGATATATGATCTTGCCGAGAAATCAGTGTGTCATTGAAGATAAGCATAGAATCAGAAGAATCCTTTTTTTGTGATATAAGGCAGGATTGAGTTTTAGAAAGATTGAAATCATCTAAGTTATCCTTTCCCCACTGGAGATATGCATTTAAGTCATTGGATATTCAAGAAATTGAATGTTTATGCTCGGCAAGGTTTCTCAAAACTGGAAGTTGGAATGTCAAGTGCTATTATCAGCAAAACTGTGGATAGGATTTCTGGTAAATGGAAGAATGTCATTAATATACAAGAGGAAAAGGGCAAGAGAGCGAACTGAACATTTGGGAACACCGGAAGTAGTGGAGAAGTTAGACAGATCCGTCTACCATCACCTACGATGTACAGCCAGAGAGAAAACTGGATACGCAATCACAAAAAAAACAATTGGCAAACTATAAGATGGGACCGTATTATTTTGACCTGAGTAAGTCTTTTCTCTTTTGACACGAGTTCCAAAACTTTTTCATTGAATTTTTCCATAGATGGGTAACATAAGCCAGAATTATTACCAGTGGATCGCCACTGATGGGATCCATATTAGTGATTGTTGATTAGACGGAAGGTTTCAAGAGAGTTTAAGAGTTGGCTGTTAACCGATTTCTCCATTACTTTAGCATTAGTAGTGGCATATGATGCAAGAAAGCAAGCTTATGCAGCATCAGTCAAAAAAAAAACAAAAAAAAACACACCCCTCCCATTTCACCCCTCCATTCGTTCCAAATACCAGTCCAGCTCAGCCTTAAATTTATTTAGGCTATCAACTTCCACACATTATCCTACATCTATCTTTCCTCAATTTGAACTTATGCCCTCTCAGATGATAATTCTGAGAAAGAGGAAGAATTCCATCGGCATTGAGCATACTCAAACCATTCAAGGCTTTATACACCTCAATCAGATCAACTAGACACCAGACACTGTAATTTGCAGAACTTAAGCCTTTCTTCGTAAGAGCAATCCTTTGTTCCATTCACTAATCTTGTTGCCCTTCTCTGTACTCGTTCCAACTTCTTAAAATGAGGCCTCCAGACCTGTATACAGTACTCAAGGTGTGCTCCAGACCTGTATACAGTACTCAAGGCCTGACCATTGCCTTATACAAGGGGATAATCACCTCCTTATCCCTGCTAGAAAAATTCCTGTATAGCATTGACAAGACACTAGAGCTACTCTTGCAGACCGTCTGCACTGCTCAGAAAACTTCATATCTGCTTGCACAATTACCCCCAGGTCCTTTTTCATTCTCTACCACTGTCAGTGTAGTACCACAGAATTTATACGTCATTCTGGTGTTACTGCTTCCCGTATGTAGTACTAGAAGTAACTGCAATGGGACGATAATTGGATGGGAGGTTTTTGTCACCCTTTTTAGGAACTAGTTGGATATGAGCAAATTTCCAAGCAGAAGGGAAAATATCGTCGGTGTTTGGGTTTTAGGAGCATCAGCGATTAAGGCCATTTTAACTCTATGTATATTATCTGTAAATTGCGTGTGTTCTGAGGACGACTTCCTGTTTGCTGGACGAAACCAGTTCATTGACATAACGTGGCTTCGACAATTTCCCCCCCCCTTCCCGCATACACACTACTTGGACTCCTTCCAGTGTCACATTATCTGACAGAGTAGAGGCAGCAAGATTATACACTAACTGATCCGGAAGCCTCCTAGAGAGTTGCCAATAGGTTCGGTCCGGTGGACTATCTAGCGGCCGCATGCAAACACCTATTTAGAGTTCTACCATAGAAATGTAAGGAAGACTGGATCTCACCTTTATGTCCATCATAACTTCAAAAAAGATAAATCATACTGAATTATGGAAAAGATGCTGGGGGGGGAGTTGCTGGAGCTTTGCTCTGGAGACTACTTCGTGGATTCCACTACTTTACGCGTCCAGTAAGAAAACTGGTGATACTGCACCGGTTGATGGGTGTCACTATCACTTAGTATTTCTTGGTAACACTGGGAGCATTCCTCTGTGTGTGTGTAGCACACCTCTACCCCCGGATATGTTGGTTCCCATCTGAATGATCACCTCCAGTACTCTAGGTGCCGTATTTCAAGACTTTCACAGCTATTGTATCGATATCACTTCATCAGTTTCATAAATTCCTCATTGGAAGAATTTCTGGAAGTCATAACTGAAGAGGAGAGAATAGCTTCTTGTAGAGCTGGCCAAAAAGTTAGTTTCTAAGAAAAATAAGAGTAACTAAATTTTAACTTATACATAGCCCTTTCTCTAATTCCGTGTGGATCAGTTTAATTTTACAGAAACTGCGATAGCGATCCACAAAGAATCTAGTAACCGAACCTCTTAAATGTAGTTTTGAGGGTGTATATTATCTGAGCAGTTTCGATACATTCCAACATCGATAAGGCGACATCATCAAGAGCAACAAAAGCGTTAATTTTTTTAATCGTTCCGTTTCTAGTATGGGTATGCCCGACCCCACTCGCTGTGCTCTGTTATCAGTACAGTACATGCAGAAATGGGCGACTATCTGCAGACAACGCTGACTGCTCATGCCCTTCGGGCAAAGGAAGCTGTCTGGCAGTTGTTTGTACCAAGGCCATCAACCTCCACTCAGTGGTGAAATTGTTTTAAGGAAGCTACCGGTTAACTCTAAATTAACCTTCGAATTCGACCTAACAGTAAACCAACTTCCTGTATGATATTTTTCACAGAATTTCTCACTCTGGAAACAGTAGATATCCTAATGACGCCGAACTTTTTTTTGGAAAATGAGCCCTATACAGTTAACTAAGAGTTCCATCAATGCAGCAGTGCCAAGTTAGTTTCAAATACTGTACTGAATGTTTTTGAATTTAATGATTCAGGTTTTTTTTTGTAGAAAAGTGTTTCAGTTTTAGGGTAAAAATTAGGTCTGACTATGCATTGGGATTAGGTTCATTGTTGTTAACAATTCCCACAGAAATATTAAATGACCTGTTCGATGTCGTCTATGTAAAATTAACTGAAATAATAAATGTAATAAATTTTTAAAGCTTTTCAATTGTAATTAATTACACAGGAACGCCATTGTTTTTATTGCTTGCTCGCTCAAATAAATAAATTTTTATTGCGAAGTGCAGAGTTACAACACATTTTATTACGGCGACGAGCGCTAGGAATTCACATGTAGCAGCTCGAGAAACACAGAATAAAAGTGATCCACTGTCCAAATTACATTAGAAGAATAGCTTCCGTTTTCTGTTTTAAAACGCAAAAATAATTTTTATTTTGTTGTTGTCGATTCATAATTGGGTGACCATCTAAGGACAATTTATATATATTTTTTCATTACATACACTCAACCTTTGTGAAACTGGGCGACTCAGCCCTGGTGTTCGAAAGAGTATTTCAGGGAGTTAGAAAATAACAGCCAAAATTTGTTACAAAAATAGTTTACATGCTGTTCACAGGCATTACATGCTGTTCACAGGCATTCTAATGCCTGTGAACAGCATGTAAACTATTTGTTTTTCTTATTATCTATACATTTAAAAATGTTTTTCTCCTAGTTATATTTATTCGAGCCAATGAGAGAGGAGGGCGAAGCAATTTCGTCACTATAAATGCAATTAATTATTGACAACGTTCACCAACCTCGTGCACATGATTCTGTCTACATTTGATGTTCCATTTTTTGTATATTAGATAGTATGAATCAGAGCTGTAATACTTGATACGTTCTACGTTGATATTAATATTTCTAAAATAATAAGAGGAGTTTACCTCAATATAGTACGTAGAACACTTCCGTATGATACTCTGCAGAAATTAAAACGAAAAAAATCGAAAACTTACATTAGAGTAAAAAATAAATAAACAAAAAGAGTTTAAAAAATGAATTAGATAGTATGAATCAGAGCTGTAATACTCAATTGCGTTAAATTGATTTTTAATTATTTTTTACTCTAATATAAGTTTTCGATTTTTTTCGTTTTAAAATTTCCGTATGAACACTTCCGTATCATACGGAAGTGATCTGCGTACTATATTGAGGTAAACTCCTCTTATTATTTTACAAATATTAATGAATATTGTATATTTGTAAATACTGTGGTTTAGTATTTTGTAAATATTTCAGTTAAATATATTAGTCCCGCTCTTTCGGATGCAACAATATTCCTCATGCATTATGGAACCCGAAGCAAAAAGCCTTTTCCTAAATGACCTATATAAACACAGGTAAATAATCACGAATGATATTGGCTGAAGTCCAGGATAGTATACACCAGCAGGTACTTCGATTAAAGCGAGGAAGACGACGATAATTGAAGGCCCGATTGTTTTATGTCGTCGAGGAGAGGACCTTCGCTTAGATAGGGTGTTATCCCTCCATCCCGCTGTTTTAAAAATGGGAAAACAAGTTCCCGATTTAAAAACAGCTGCAAATTTGGGGGAAGAAACACCCTGGCATATCAACCTAGGATGGGCGGGGAAAGCAGTGGCATCTGTCACTCACTGCTTTGTTCCTGTCCGTTCGTCGAAATATGGGAATCAACTTGTCAATCACTGCTTTCCCACTGTTTTGCTTGCCGCCATGTTGGAGGGTGTACACAGTTCTGGATGTTTTACCGTAATATTTATTCGACCTTGAGAATTCTGCGCAATACAAATGCACAGGTAAATAATTACATAGGTTATTTCCTGATTAGATATCGACTAGTGCGTTTCGACAGGTGTCTTTTTCGTAAAAAAAAAAAAAAGATTTGATTTACTCCCTATACCTCTACATTTTACGTAGAAAATGCGTGCGCTGGGGTTGGCGAAGCCCTCTAGTTATTATTATTAGCCATATGGTGCAAGGAAGCTTGAGGCTTTCGCTGCACCAACCAAAAAAAAAAAAAAAAAAAAATTTAAGTTACCCTGACAAAGCGAGAGAGAGAACGAACAAGAGTAAGAAGTAGAAGGGGATAAGCATACTTCATGAACAGCTTATCAGGTCAGTGCTTTGTGCTCCAAATCCTTGGAATATTTTTAGAATGCTTTAGAGCTGAGTAACCGGTTGTCTTAGGAGCCTAAGAAACTATAAAAAAAAAAAAAAAAAAAAATTTCCAACTTAGTATTGATGTCTATAGCTGCCGACCAGGAGATGCTGATAATCGAAATTATAGCGTTTCGCCTTTTGCTTTTCGTCCATTCGATTCTCCCCCCCCCCCCCACCAATGGAATACGATCGAAATTTAAAAAAAAAAAAAAAAAAAAAAAAAGCATACGTATAACGCAATATCGATTTATCTAATTAATATAAATCTGAAAACGATGTCTAAGGATTTTTAATAAATTAAACATTTGATTTGTTGATGAAGATAACAATACAGTACTTAAATCCCCAGCATACAGTGCAATATTATGACAGTTTTATAGAAATGTTCAAGTTAAGCGAAAGGAAATAATTAGTTAATAAAACATAATACAAATGACATAAAAGACACAAATTGATAAAATTCAATTGACTACCACCACATTAATGGCACGCATCCAAGGCACGTAGCTAGTATTTTATCTGTTTGTTGTTTAGTTTTTTTTTTTTCATATTTTTTGCATCTCGCAAAACGTTTTTATTTCTTTACAACTGTCATAACGTTGCCGTGCGTGCTGGCGAATCATATCACAATTCTAACTACTTTATATCAGACTCGAAGTGGTTGGAGCATACCGGAATACAATTCCATTTCGCCATACACATTGCCAATGTCATGCACACACCTCTTTATTAAAATGAAGGCATTTCATTAACGATTGTTTCGACTCGTTTGTTGAAAAGTGATGTTGGAACGACTACTCGTTCCAACATCACTTGTTCCCAGCAGACTTAATTTCAATCCCAGCTTTATACGTTACTTATAATTTAAGATGGTAGCCTTAAGTGAAATCATTAGAGAAATTGCATTCTACTCTTTGGAACTCGCATTACCCTGATGAGGGTAATGCGATAACCTGGTTCGAAGGTCTGGTTTCGAATTCCATCAGAAATTGAGAATTTCTTTACGACCACTTCAATTAGGGCTGTGGCAGTTAGCATGTGTTTAATATATTTAGTCCCAACACGAGTAATAAATCTCTCTATCTCATTAAAATGTAACAATCTGTTGGAGATATCACTTGTTGCTCCCAGCAGACACGCCCTGGTTCTAGTCCACTTACACTTACTACCATCTTATTATCTAGGTCTCGGTGCAATTAGCCGTTTTAAATATGGGAGATACTTTCAATGCATTTCGCATGTAAACAAAAGTCCATCTGTGGCCCACACCTTATTCCCTTCTATCTGCTTGAAGGGAATAAAAAAGATAGCGGGGAGGTTCCCTTCAAGCAGATGGATGCTCTCCATCTGCTTGAAGGGAACCTCCCCGCTATCTTTTTTTTCCTACCTTCCCAGCCTCAACTCCATGAATAAAGAAGAAAATGCCACCACTTTCAAGGTATCACTTTGAAAACTCATCACCTGTTTTATTCTGTAATAAATGAATGCTATGTCTGATACAATAATAATAAGTAAATCTGCAGTATAATAATATAATAACAACTTAAGATTTTTTTATACATAATCTGCCTATAATTTAATATTTATACTTCCAGCGAGTTTCTCTGCCGCTTGTTAACGCCTGGCATGGTGCCGTGAAGGTTTTTTTTTTTTTTTTTTGGGGTAGTTGTTGGCGCATAGGCTTCTGTGGCCATAATGCACCTCCCAAGGTTTTTGCAGTACTTTGATCCAAGCCCGAGGCGGGAATCGAACACGCGACCTTTGGGTTGCCAGGCAGGCACTTTACCCACCCGGCTAGGTGAAGGGTTGTGATACCTGCGTGTACCGGTGAACCTTACAATAAAGATTTTATTTATTTTAGGATATAGTTTAAGGGCTAAAGACTCAGGTTATGTAAAGAGTTTTAACTAATTTACAAGTTAGTGCAATTGCATAATTTCAGTGAATAGCCAACTACTTAAGTCGTTATAAATTGGCATAATTGAGTATACCTCATATTTGTGAACAACGGGATTGTCATCATTGCAACATCAGGGTACTGCCCACCCACTGCTGAGGAGCCAATAAGCTCCGAAACGGTGCCGTATTGTTGATGGTATCCGCTGAGAATAAGTAAAACAATCTTCTCCTATGATGAAGTGTTACTTATTCGAGGTAGTGCAACATAGAGGCAACTCGTTATTCACAATATGAGATATAGTTAATGATGTAATTTTTATAATAACTACTTAAGTAGTTGGATATGTACTGAAATGATGCAATTGCACTAACTTGTACATTAGATTTTATTTATCAAAATCTATTTATTCTAAAATTAGATAAACTCAGTACTTTTTAAAATATTTTAAATAATTGTCTCTTGTAAATAATTCTTATTTTGCCTTTTTGTAAGTCATTCTGCACGCCAAGTGGTTCGAATGGTTCTCGATTTTTGAGGTCCCCGAACAGCGGATGGTAGATCAGAGACAGACCATCGTCATCAAAAACCTGATAGCTCTTGTCATCTTAAAAAAATAATAAAATAATAAAAAACCCGCACCAAACAGGATGTGAGCGACCAACTATAAAGAATATGGACACAATTCAACCAGACCTAGAGAATAAACAGAAAGTACAAGAAGTACAACCCGGAGCAGCCAAATTAGAATTACAGTAGACGAGGCCGCGATACTTAGAATAAAAGAAGAACCTAATAGAATTCTAAGGAATGGATCCCACAAAGAACCACACCTTACTGAAGCAAAGAACCAACATAATCCTGTGGAAAATCACAGACCACCTCAATCGGCGAATAATACCAGATTATCTGAATAACAATGAAGTAAAACTAGATGCCATCCACACAGCTATTTATTGTGCAGCTGTAGCAGCGACGAAGATGGACGGAAGAGAAACCAAAGACCAACAGAAAACAAAATGCAAGGACAAGGAACCGCCAGCCTGGGAAATAATGTTACTGGAGAAGAGATGAGCACGAAGGTGGGCCAATTGACCCAGTAATATCGGAGTACCAGAAGTAAGAAGCTGATCAAAAAGAGTGAAGACCATCTTCAAGAAACAATATCCACAGCACGCGCGAGACTTATAAACATGCGATCGAAGAATATCTGGACACCCTCAAGCAGCCTCTGCTTCGCCGTTAAAGTGAGAGTACTCAGATGAAGACAGACAAAACAGTATTATTTGATGAAAACCAGCAACCCTTCAAGAGAAACATCGGAGAGAAAGAAGTGGACAACGGACCCCCCTCTCCCCACCTGAGACCAGAAAGCACTTGGAGTTCTGGGAAAACCTGTGGAACATTATGGCTAATGGCCATACCCCCAGGATGGCCATAGAAAGGAAGGAAACCAAGGACGTACAAGAGATGACACAATGGGAGATTCGGGAAGAAGACGTGCAATAGGCGATCAGAAAATCAACTGGCGAACCCGAGGAATAGATAACATCCGGAATTACTGGTAAAAGAAGTTCAGCTGCACACAATGGAGCAGTCCACCAAAATAAGGCACCCTGATGCTGTCCCAGAATCTGATTCAAGAATTTTGTTTGTTTTTAGCCTATCTGTAGGCTAAAAACAAGATCCCACAAGCCTGGCAAGGTGCAGACCGATCACCTGTCTCCCAACGATGTACAAGATCCTGACCAGCTGCATAATCAAGAAGATATCAGATCACTTGGCAATCCAAAACATCATGGTTGAGCAGTAGAAGGGATGTAAGCAGATGAGCAATTGACCATTGACACGGCAGATAAGAAGCAAGCCTACAAGAAACACCACAACCTATACACTGCTTAGGTCTACTACCGCAACGCCTTCTACTCCATACCCCATAGCTGGCTGACAGAGACATGGACGATCTAAAAAGCCAGCACAACACAGAAACATCCTAGAAGCGATCATGGAAAAGTTGAGGGTCACCATCAAGATAACCACGAGCAGACCAATCTCCATCAGAAGAGGAATCTTTCAGGGAGATGCCCTTAAGTTCATTTTGGTTATGTTTAGCACTCAACCCACTGTGCACTATGCTCAACAACAGGAAGTACGGATATACCCTTAAGGAAAGGAGGAAGACCATGTATCTCTTTCACCCGATGTACATGGGTGACGTCAAAACATGCGGCAACCGGGAATCAACTACAACAGCTACTGCGGTTAACCAAAGAGCTCAGTACTGACATCAGGATGCAGTTTGGCCTAGGGAAATGCAAGACCCGTGGAAATCGTTACATCGAGGAAATCCAGTCTGCCGAAACTACCAGCTAAAGACTAGTGAACAGCTTCAAGCCGTGACAGAGATAGATCTACAAATATCTGGCGATGATGCAAGATCAACAGTTATAACACAAGATCAGTCACCTGACTGAGGGCGCCTCAGTAACCAGGTGGGCAGGAGCAGCAATGCGTAGCACACGCTTCTTGATCAGACCGGGGTTCGAGCCCGTGACCACCAAATACAGAGGATGCGGAAAGGTCAGGAAATGACCACCGCATATCCCCGGAGCAATATTGCTAATTCTCCTAAAAAAAAAAAAAAAAATAATAAATAAATAACCTGACTGAGAAATGCCCGAGGAGACTGCTAAAGAAGGCTCAATGCCAAAGCCAATAAACACCTACGCAGTCCCAATACTAACATATTCCTTAGAGATCTTAGACTGGACAAACACCTAGCTGGAGGAGATTAATGAGATCGACCAGGATAGTGATGACCAAGAGCTGCCAACACCACCCGAAGTCTGCCATCGGGAAACTGACCATAGCAGTCCAGAGATAGAAGGCAGGAGGGGTTTGACAGACCTCATTGAACAACTTAGGAAGGCAATTAAGCCGGTTAATCAACATCAGAAACTACAGGAAATACATCGCAAAGAACCCTCCAGGGACAGATGACACGTATAGACGATACCAAGTGGCCCCAGAATCAATCCAGCACATCAACACGGGATGCAAGGTGATCACGCAGACTGAGTACACTCAGACACCATCAGGTCGCCAGGTTAACACATCAGAAGTTAAGACAAAAAATACCAATTGATCAAAGAAAGTGTACCTTATTACAAGTACCATCACCAGGTCGTACTAGAGACCTTCTACTCATACACTATACTGGGACTGTCCCATTATAACGGAGAAGACGATCCCATACAACAGACCAGACAAAATAAATTGCTACCTACCTGATCGACATAGCGGTGCTCGACACCGACAACCTCCAGAAGATCCACGAGGAAAAGATCAAGCAATACACAGACCTAAGAGAGGAAATCAAAGACATATCGCATAAGGAACAAGTAATGATGTCCCAATCAGTTTCAACCACCGACATGGCGCTAGAGAGCCTCCATAACAACGTAGCAGCACTAGGTCTCCTAAAGACAGTTACATGGAATTTCAGAAAGTCGCGATCCTGAACACCAGTAATAATTGTAACCGGACACAGCCAACCACTCAATGTACTTGATACTCAAGGCTGACATACTTCTTCGGAATCGGATTACTAGTACCGTTGTACTGCATCCAGGTATCATTGGAAGGAAGGGGGTGGTGCATGACGACGAAGTTTTTGAGTGTTTTATACACACACACGGTTGGGGAGGGTATATTCCCTCTTTTCTCTCCCTGAATACGCCTCTGCTAGGGTTGGAAATAATCCCAGAAGGAGGAGAAATAATCAGTTTGTTACATTCTGCGAATTCCATCTGTAGTGGAATTCGCAGAATTTTACTTAACTTCGAATTATCTAAATCTTATCTAAGATATGGATATCATTTAAAATTATCCTACGATTCTAAGGATAACGCTTAAAATCGTAGTGGATAATTTCCAAATGCAAAAATTTTCACTGTATAAATATCTATTGGCCTTCCAACTATCCTCATTGTCGTACTACTGCTTGATATGCTGACACGTATTACTTCCTAGGTTCCCTCTTGGGTACCAGAGTTGGTAGGATCGCCGTCCTCCCCACACCGGGTGAAAGAAACCAGAATTCGAATCCTGTCGATGACGGGAGGAATTGTTATGGGTCTTTTTCACAACGTGGCTGTTTGTTAGTCAGGCGAGGGTAGCAGGACTTTTCTCCCGGAAACTCGGACGGGTTTTTCGTTCAGCAAAACAGAAAATCGACCTCAGAACACACGCAATTTACAGACAATATACACGAGCAACATGGCTTTAGTCACCGATGCCCCTAAAACCCAACAACTTCCTAAGTGTTTTGAATTTTTTTCATTGTCTTGTGATCAGTACTGACAATTAACATCCACTGTACCTATGTATATAAAGTGCTTAGCATCATAATACACAGCCATTTCTGAATAAACAGAAAATTTTTAAGGTGGCATCGTTTTAGGTTATATCTCATATTGTGAATGCCTTCACAACGAGTTGCCATGATATTGCACTACTTCGAATAAGTAACGCTTCACCTAAGGAGAAGACTAGTGTTACTTATTCTCAGATAGGTACCACCACCCAGACAGCACTGTTTCAGGGCTATTTGGCCCTTCGTCAGTGAGTGGGTAGGTACCCAAGTGATGCAATGATGGCAAAAACAGTTATGAAGTATAACTCCACAATATGAGAGATGCCTGATGGTGTATGATGTATTTAGACTAAGGCGCATTTAGGGCTAGAGCCTCAAGCTACGAACAAATTTAGACTATGTATATAAAGTGCTTAGCATCATAATACACAGCCATTTCTGAATAAACAGAAAATTTTTAAGGTGGCATTTCTGGGTGGTGGTACCTATCTGAGAATAAGTAACACTAGTCTTCTCCTTAGGTGAAGCGTTACTTATTCGAAGTAGTGCAATATCATGGCAACGCGTTGTGAAGGTATTCACAATACGAGATATAACCTAAAACGATGCCACCTTAAAAATTTTCTGTTTATTCAGAAATGGCTGTGTATTATGATGCTAAGCACTTTATATACATAGTCTAAATTTGTTCGCAGCTTGAGGCTCTAGCCCTAAATGCGCCTTAGTCTAAACCATCCACTGTACCATATTCAAAATCTAACGAATACAATGGATATAAATGCAACGGGCATTACTCTTTTTCTGGCAAAACACTGGGAAGTGTTAAATGAATAATTTGTGGTGGTGTGAGGCGTCCATTTTGTTCAGAAGCCGCCCTAGGTAACTTCGCTGTATAGAATTCTGATTAGAAAGGCAGCATTCGCAATTTCTGCATTCACCTGATTAAGGTGATTGCACGTTCCATCGAGAATACCGCTGATTAAACTTTGCGCAAACACTATTGGTGCTCTCAACATTATTAGCTCTACACTACTCCAAACTACGTTCTGCTGAAAGCACTTACATAACCTGTTTAAGCTGCGTATTGTTTATAATGCGAGTGAAGCTATTTACACTAACACTACTCGGTTTAGCTGTCCAGGAAGTGTGGCCTACTTACGAATGCGACAGGCTAAATACACTGACCAATGCACTTCGACCTCTACCCTCTCTAACCTCTGCTATGTCATCAAACCTCGTTATGCGGGGATTTGCCTCTAAACTGAGGTTTTTATTTTTTGCCTTATTAATGAGGAAGTGTGCACGATGTACCATTGTACGTCACCGGCGCAAGGAAGGAAGTAGTTTTACGTTTCACTTTCGTATACGTGAAAGGCCATCGTGTAATAAAAATGCAAAATGCTGGTGTTTGTTTTTGAAAGAATGAGCTGCTTTATCTTCTGCATTTCTGAGTGAGACGATTTTATTTTTTTTTAATTTTTCTTAGAAGTCGCGCCGTGTTCGGCTTAATAACTGCGAAGTTCAGATATTTCAACATGTCAGCTGCTTGGACAGCAGGGAATGCCAGAGAAGCTGTTCTCTTAATGGAAACTATGAGCAGTCAGCGGCAGCAGCACTCGAATCAGGTAGTGGTAAAACTGATCGATAAGTCCCGCTGCTATCAGACGTTACCTTCAGCTTCGTGGAGCTTAGAAAATTTCACTTTAATGGTGAACCTAACCGGCAACAGAAAGCCTTTCTTAATAGCGTAGCACGAAGGAACGAGATAGAAATGAAAGCCTGTTCTCGTATCCAAAAAAAAGCCTTTTAAGTAATAAAAGATTTACAGGACTACTTCAAAGGATTGTGGAAATCAGAGACAGAACAAGTGCTCTTAAGATTAGTCACTGTCTGCACGACATACAGTCAGCCGCTGTATTGGAAACATCGGCGAACAAGTGCGGATCATTTATTCAGAAAACTTTCAAGCACAACTTTGGCATTGTTTCCAAACAAATTCCGACAGTTAATTTTCTCTACAAATATTAATGAGATGCGTAATACGCAGATAAAAGAATGAACAGAATACTCTGTAGTATTCTGTTCATTCTTTGCACTTAAACAGTTCACGAAGATAATGTAGTAGAGCGCCGTTTACTGTTAGAACACACTGCAGCTTCTCATATGATGGCAAAGTTGAAATGACATCCATAACCATCCGGTTAATTCGTTCAAATAATTCGAAAGAACAAAAATTAAAAATGAAAATTGAAAAACCGAAGTTTTGAATTCCCTGGGAAAAAGTGGTATACACTTCCCGTCAATGGTTAATAAATCAAACAACACTAAAAAACATCGAAACTTGAAGCTATAGATTTCTCTTCTGCAAAACACTAGCGTGATGTATAATTGCATTTAACCTCACAAAGCAGTTCGCGAATATTGGAAAACATTTTTAGAGGAGTATCTCGCAAGAACTATTACGGCATTTAGCCGAGTAGTACAAGCGTTCGAATTGACTGTTACCCTACTAAATACGGCGATGTTCTTGTATTCTGTATCTTTTTAAAAAGGAAAGAAAAAAAAAAAAAACACCTTTTGATGCTATATGCTGTCCTATATTATAAACAGAATTTTACTTAACTTCAATAAAGGGAAGTTGAAAATTCAATTTGCAGACAAAAAATAAAATAAAAACTACAAAATGTCTTTTGTGTTCTGAACCTGGGTAGTTCTTGACTACAAGTCACTTCTCAGCTAAAGTACTTGACGGCCGTAAAATTGGAGAATGAAACGGGGAATTCAGGCTGTGTTTTAGAAAAATAATCACGAGGCGTCAGCGTATCGCGTACATTAACTGTGTGATTCTGTCGGTTCCCCTGTTTAGAGGATCAACAAAGAAACTTTTCGAGAGGGAAAACTATGCAATCCCGTCCGAAACCGATCAAGAGCTGCCCAGCAAGTTGTTCCTGTCTAGACGAGAATCGAACACAGACCTGTTCCACACGGCGTGAAGGACAAGAGTCGTAGCCACAACACTGACCGAGAGGGGACAGAAGACTTCAGATCTTTTGGCTAATTTGGGTGAATGCTTGGAGGTTGATAGCCTAAATAAGTTTAAGGCTCAGCTGGACAGGTATTTTGAATGAACAGAGGGGTGAAGTGGAAGTGGGGTTTTTTTTTTTTGGCTGATGCTGCATAAGCTTGCTTTCTTGCATCAAATGCCTCTACTAATGCTAATGCCCTCTGAAACTTTCGTCCTCGTTTGTTTTGTTTTCCTGCAGGATATTTTAGTGCCGAAATACCTGGAGTGGTGCCTTTGAATGGCGCCTTCCACGGCCTTAACCGAAACAGTTCAATACTCGTATAAATTGCGCTATTTTTAACTCACTTAGTCACGGTGCTTTCTTTTTACTAGACACGTGCTGTTAATTTGTGCCAGTAAATAGAACTACGCACACATACGGATGCATAAACGCAAACATTCCGAGCACGAACTGTTTCCGAGCTAATCACTCGGAACACTGCGTTGTTAAACTATTAACCGTAAAATATTCTCAGAAGCATTTTAGAGTTGACCACTGAATTTCTTCAAGTAATCATTCACTTTTAAACGTGTGCTGCTTTGAGTGACAAATGAGTGGCCGCTAACTCAATTTACGTACGCGCAATGTATTAAGAGGGTCGATCTGGTTGTTGCAGCCTAGAGGGGAAAACAACTCAGACCATGGCGCGTCATTGTATCGATCTACAAATTGTGTTCTCCGAAGCTTGTGCGTATAAAAGGATCGAAGTGGGGTGGAAGGGGGGGGGGGGGCAGTTATACTACACTAGTGTGAAAAACTTAAGGACCAACACTATTTCTAAAGGGTTACAACCACAAAATCAAACGAAACAGGCTGTGGCGATTTGCATAACTGTGGCCGTTCAGTAGAAAGCTGGTGTACATTTGTAATTTGGTTTTTAGGAGCATTAGCAACTAAGGCCATATTGCTCCGGAATATCCGGTGGTCATTCCCTGACCTTTCCGCATCCTCCGTATTCGGTGGTCACGAGCTCGAACCCCGGTCTAATCAAGAAGCTTGTGCTACGCACTGCCGTTCCGGCCCACGGAGGTACCTTTTTGTGCACATGCAAAAATTTGAATCGTGATGAGAGGGCTCACATAAACAGATAAAAGCAGCAGTTTTGTGTAAATTACCGAATGGTGAGCACGATTGTTACAGATGTTCGATTGGTTTCATCCAGTGATACAGACAACGAAATGGCCAGTAGACGACGTCTGGATGACTTTACTCGGGGCAGAATAATTGGGAAGGTCGACGTGCGAGGAGTGTGGCCGCAGAGTTCAGTGTTGCCCATAGCATCGTCTCACGTGCGTGGCCGGCCTTCAGAACGACAGATACAGCTGTTCGAAGGATCAGTGGTGGTCGTCCACGAAAAACAACGCCCAATGATGACCGCTATATACTACTACAGGCCAAGAGGGACCGACATCAGATAGCGGGATCCATTGCAAACCAGCTGCACAGGACGCAGGATATCGCGGTTTACTGTGGCCAGGCAACTCCACAAAGGTGGACTGTTTGCCCGACGGCCAGTACGCCGTGTCCCTTTAACACCTGCCCGTCGGAGACACTGTTTACAGTGGTGCATCGAACACAAGGACTGGACAGCAGCGCAAATGGGGTAAGGTACTCTTTACTGATGAGAGTAGATTCAGTCTCAGCAGCGATTCTGGACGTCAGCTAATCTAGCGAGAGGTTGGCACACGGTATTACCCCGCACACATCACTGAAAGGGATCGATATGACCCTCGAGGTGTTCTCGTCTGGGGAGGCGTTATCTTGGATGGACGTACACAACTGCAGATACTGGAAGGCGGTACTATAACTGTTGCACGCTACTGTACTCAGGTAATCCTTCCCCATGTGTGTCTGTTCCGAGGTGCCACTGGCCCAGAGTTCGTGTTTATGGATGATAACGCCACACCCCACCTTTTGAAAGTGAGGACATGGTTCGTACAGATTGGCCTGCCCGTTCAACAGATCTTAATCCCATTGAACACATATGGGACGCTCTGGAGAGACGCCTAGTGGCACGTCCACACCCACCAGAAAATGTTCAGCAGCTAAAGTTGGCACTGATAGAGGAATGGACGATGTTACAGCAAGAACTTATCAACAACATTGTTCTAAGTAATGACGGGGTGCAAAGCCTGCATCGACATTAGGGTGCGGCCATATCTCCTACTGAGGACCACCTCTACCCTTTGTTCCATCTTTGGAAGTGAAGCATCTATATCATGGCAGCCAGTGCTATGTTGCCATTTTTGAATAAAGTCCCTCTGTACCGTTTTGTTTCCTTCATTTCTGTCCCTCACGAGGTTCCTTTGGTATGCTTTTCTCATATCCAAGCCACTCCTATGAGTAGCTACAGGTGAAAACCTTATTGATCCTTAGGTTTTGCACACCAGTGCATTTTTCCTAGGTCTAGAGAGGGAAAAAAAAATGGATAAGTAGACAAAGACTTTTCGAATTGCAAGATCACCTTTATATATGCAAGGTATCTTCCCAAACCCTAATTCTTTTTAATTTTAGCTTCGTGTTCATATTCCATTAGGCATTCCAATAAACAGAACATCGTTTTTACTCTACTTTAATAAAAATATTGAAGTAAAAAAAATATTTAAGTAAGTGACTTTTTTTTTATTCTAATCCTAAATAATCAAATAACTGGCAAACTATGAATTGATGAGTATCACTAAACGTTATGTGGGCAGGCGGAAAGATATCGCAATTTACAACATCTTCAGGTAGCCTGATGCTCCGTGAGAGTAATATGATTTCGCCAAATGTCATTCGTTTCCAGCGGTCTGGGTTCAAATCCCATGGGAGAAATTCCCAAACGCATCTTCAATCGGCACTATATAGCTGATCTCAGGCAGACAGAGTAGACTGTTTCCCTGCGTGTTATTCCGCGTTTTTGAGGCCGCACAACAAAATTTGCACGTGTACGCACACTTTTAGATTGAAAGGACAGAATTCATGGGATACCTGGTTCCTGGGCAAAGCGACGCTGTCACCAATCTCGCTAGTGGACGAATCCACTGCTTCTCATGTATATAGGTACACAGCAACACTGCATTTACGTAGACGGTAATTCGATGTCAGTATCAATAAACGTCGTGAGTTAAGACTTTGAAAGAGGGATGATAGTGGGTGCCCGACGTATGGGTCACTATCGTAGAGGTGGTACAGAAATTGCACTGTCCCTATTTGACAGTATCAAGAGCGTATCGGGAATACGCTCTTGACGAAATAGTATCTCATCGTGGACAGCGCTGTTAGCTGAGAAAAGTGGTGGATGAACGTGGCCATCGACGTCTGTCTCGCGTTGTTCCAGCCAACCAGAGAGCGACTGCGGCACTAATCACCGCCAACTTCAACGAGGGAGTTGCTAGAAACATCCACCAAGACCATCAGGCAATCATTAGCCGCAGTAGATTACGGAAGCTGCCGACCCACTAGAGTCTCATTGCTAACACTAGGACATGGGACTCTGCCTCAACTGGGTGAATAGTTGGAGACTGGTCTCCTGGTCTGACGAGTCTTGTTTCCAGTTATTTCGAGCGGTTGGAGGGTGCATATCTGGCAGAAACCTCAGGAAGCTATAATCAGTCATGTCAAAAAGAAACTGTTCAGGCAGGTGGACGTCGGTAATGGTCGGGGGCGTGTTCAAATGGTAGGCGCTGGGACCTCTAGAAGCATCTCTGAACGGTCCAGATTAACGTGTACATCCATGCAGATGGTCTGCATGGATGGATAATGCGCCTCACCGCAGAGCCGTGGTAACTAGAACATGGTTCGAATAGCATTCCGGCAAAACACAGAGAGGCCATTCCATGGTTTTACGACCATGGAATGGCTTCTCTGTTCACCACACATGAACCCCGTGGAAAGGTCCGTTCAAGCTTTGGATCCTCCACCCTGGAATGCGACGGAATTAAGGACAGCGGTACAGCAAGAATGGATGGAAATACCTGTGGAACACTTACGTGGACTCAATGCCTCGCCGTGTGACTGCCCTTATCCCGGAGAAAGATGGGCTTGCACGTTATTAGAAGGTATCCCATAATTTCTGTCCACTCAGTGTACATATATAGCGCAATGTATATCTAGATATGCTAAAGCACTATACAGTCGCAGACTGTATTTCTTAATGTAGCAGTTATCAAATCCATAGGCTACCTCCAGTACTAAACTTGGACTACAACTTTGAAATATATATTTTTTTCTTATTAAATCCTCAAGCGCGAACGGTTTTAGAACCTATAGTACTTATTATCGTGCATGGGTTGAAGTTTGAGAAGATGAAAGAACATACGTGTTGAAATTAGATTTTCCATAGACTGCAATTTAAGAAATACTCGTGAAAGATTCTTCCAGAAAACAGAAGTTGAAGAGATAAATGAGAAAGAAGAAAAGTTGGTTATGCGAGTCTAAAGTTGGACAGTAAAAGGATGTTGACTAGTTGCGGCGCGTGTTCAGACTAGTTTGGAAAAAAGAGATGGAATTATGGAAGCCAATTCAGAAAAACAGTGCCAATGGAAGTATCTACAGAAAGAGGCATGCAGCAGAAACAGCGTCTATGAGACAGAGTTCAGAGACTGTTAGAAATGAGTCATTAATTAACCTAACTGCCTTCTTTTTAATGGAGTCTAAAACCTGGGAGAAGTTTTCGGGGCACCGCCTCAGATGTCGGAACAATATTGCGTGGTAAGGCAGATTTGTACAGAATGAGTAGCTATTTAGATGAAATAGTAATGCTAAATATGTATAAATACAGTGCAAGCGCATCAGAAAACGCTTTAGAGTTTAATGCTAAATAGTAATTCTAGAGAGCGAAAGAGAAAAACCCAGTTTTTTCTTTTATATAAGAGGAACCAACATTTATGATGTGCTTATCCAAAAAAGATTGGAAATCAGGGTAATCCCTAATAGAGATATTGGATCTTGTCTAGAAATCTGAGTATCATTGAAGATAAGTGTAGAAGCAAAAGAATCGTTTGTGAGATAAGATAAGACTGGGTTTTTGAAGGATTAAAATTATCTAAGTTATCTTTGCCCTACTGGAGAATTACAAGGAGATCAGCATTTAAGACATTGATATTCGGGATTAGAAGCTGTTTGGACAGGGCAAGCTTTCTCACATTGGGAATGAAATGTGCTTTCATCTGCAGGCTATGGATAGGATTTCCAGTCCATGTCTTTAATACATGAGAGGAACAGAGTGGGAAAAAGAATCGAACCTTGGGGACACTGGCATTAGCGAAAAAGTTAGAAGACATATCCATTTACCATATCCGCAGTGAGCGGTCAGAGAGAAAACTCTGATATCCAATTACAAAAAGCAGTTAGAAAACCATAAGATGGAATCTTATTTAGACCTTTAGGTCAAATACGATCAAAAGCCTGTGAAATGTCAAGAGCAACTGCTTGACTTTCAAACTTTTCCATTGAATTTGTCCGCAAATGGGTAATATAAGCCAGTAGATCGACACTGATGGAATCCATATTAGAGATCTTGATCAGATGGAAGGTTAAGATACCGTAGGAGTTCGCGATTAATAGATATTTCCATTAATTTATAAAGAGTAGGAGTGAGTGCATTGGGACGACATTTCAATGGGATGGATCTGTCACCCTTTTTAGGAAGTAGTTGAATGTGAGCAAACTTCCAGCAGAAGCAAAAACACCAGCTGAATAGGGGAGCATAGGATTTGAGAACAAGTGGAGAAATATCAACAGGACTTGGAGCTTTTCTTGGCATCAAGAATCGTTGACATCATTTTGACCGAAGACTACAAGAAACATTGATTGTGGTGTAGTGGGAATAGTAAGAAAAGTTTTACCAAGAGAGTCAATACAAGAGTTTGAAGAAAAGTAAAATGCTAGTAGGTCGAATTTATCTTTAGCTGTGGTGGCAATGGAAAACCATTAGATTTTTGACTGAGGTGAGACTACAGATGGGCAAAAGGTTTTGACCAATAGATTTGGCAAGAGACCAGAATGTTCGATTCGTTTGAACAAGCAATTTTTCTAAACTTAGCTGGTTCAAAATCTAATTTGGACTGATTAATAACTGTTTTAGGAATTTTTACAAGCTTTGGTTTAGGCAAAAAATGAAACCATGTTATGTTATGTTGCAGTGTTTCAGCATTGCCAATTAGGAAATCCTGACTACACTAGCAACTCTTGCAAGGAGGGGCTCGTGAACAGGATCGGTATAGTTCAGGGTCCCAGGTATGAGAAGGCAAAAAAAAAAAAAAACACTAAGGAGTTTTCCTTACTGTTTTCTTCGCTGGATTAAGCCACCCCCTCCTTGAAATTTGTAGTCCAATTTAGTACGGGGCCCAGGTGCTTAGCACCTCGGACCACAAAGGACGACCCTGCTCGTCAGACAATGCATCTTGTTCTCTAAGCAGTAGGGTGGCATTAACAAAAGAAATACACCGCTCTAAATATATCTAACTCTCCCCTGAGACTGACAAACTAGTAACGTTGTGAGAAAAAAAAAGTATAAAGAAGGGGAAGGTCAGTATAAGATGCTTCTGAAACCATCGCCCTGTAACTTTTATAACTTGGCATATTTTCTAAAAATCGAGGTGCATGTCATTGACAGTTCCGATCGTAGTTGCAGGGATTATAGTACCCAAACAGCCAAAAATACTGCTGTGTTTGTTGCACAGTGATTATTCTGTTGGTCTTAGGCGATTTACTGAATCTATGAATATCCGTCGAATCTAGCTTGCCACGAGTTGAGCAAGGCTGACGATGTTCCAAGTGGTAACAGTTACCCTCCATGGAACTGTTTCTGACAGCAACAACATTGCAGCCTTGGAAACAGTGAGGGGGATTTCCAGTTACTGATTTGGTCATATTTATATTCAGTATTGTAGTTCAATGGCCTGTTCACATATGTTGTTATGAACAATGTCCAAATCTGAGGCATAAAGGGCAACTGGTGTGACTAAACTATGAATGTATCGTACAGTGAGTGTACTATTACGAAATCAGAAACTAGCGTTCAGCAATTCAAAGAGTGGCAAATGATTCATTTTTGTTTTCCTAAAATGATGTTCAAAGCAAGGTCTCGCTCTTTTTTTCTCTCATGTATGTATTCAAAGTCTTATTAATAATTTTTATCCTTTTAGTCAGGGTCCTTTCAGCCGATTTTCATGACTTTTTCCATGAAAATCTATTTATACTCTTGAGGTAACCACGGTTACCTCAAAGGAATCTCCTATACTCCTGCGTTGACCATGGCGAGAATAGATTCTAATGCTAATCAAAGAGGGAAATTACTCCCCCTTCCCTGGTGGGACTCCTCTGAAGACAGCACAGTAGCAATGGAATTGTTGTTAAGTGACGATAAAATCGTTTATTTTGAAGATCTTTCTTATACCTATCAGGAAGCAGTCTATTACTCTGAGCTAATTTTCCATATCTTATGATTAACGGATAGATATCACTATATCTATCCGTTAATCATATCTATATGTTACCATGTCATGGGATAACACTATCCCATGACATGGTAACACTTATGACAATACGAAGAATTAATTTTATTGAATTTTTTTAAAAAATTCAAATGTCATTTAAGTATCATCAGTTTCATTATTTTTTATGTGGCGTGGCCGAGTGGTCAAGGCCAAATCGCAAGTACACGCGCCTGAGTGTCTGCTGTTTAAGCGCGCGTGACTACCAAATACGGTGTTGTTCTTGTATTTTCTCTATCCTCTGAATTTCTCTGACCGTGTTTGGTTATGCAATGCGACCTCGTCGGATTTTTTTTTTTTTTATTCTCTCAACCTTCAAAAAAGTTGAGCACGTCTTGGCAGCACTACAAATGTTTCAGATTAGTTGCTTCGACATCTTTGATTTTTTTTTTTTTTTTTGACGTGCTGCTTCTTTTTACGATATTCAGTAAAAAAAATTTATTTAAGAGAATTATAAAATGCTCTTAACTATTTTATAAAATCTAGAATCTACTGTTTCATAAACTATTTCATTTGGCTCATGGCTTTAGAATTGCAATTTTCCGAGCCAGCTCTTATTACGAGATGATAATTTATATTTAGGATGGGGAAACAAGTTTTAATTCAAAGCATTAATATTCGCTCGAGACAGACAATTAAAAGAAATACAACGGTGCACACAATTAGTTGGTGCCATTTTAAGTTGGTTTTAATGTGAACCTCAAGTTCAGCGATTTTTTTTTCTTATGAAACGAAATTTTATGGGGAGGGGGGGAAGGGAGACAAACTTGTCATCTGGTTTCTTTAATTACAGTTGAATAAATCGCTACTATCTTCTCTTCGGTGTTGGACGCAATAGCATCTTTCTGTCCCGGAATTAGGAATACAATCAATCTTCAAATATTTGAAGAAAACAAAAAAGACTTTCGTTCATCCATTTTGCGTCAGCATAATTTAAAAGTTCTAATTAAAAATAAAAAACTGTTTAGTACACTTTATTATTTAAACACGTGACATTGCACGTGGTAGGAACGCTTTGATTGCCTTTAACAAACATCCCTCGCTTCAGTGCTCCAACAGCTTGAAGAGACGATTATGAATTCCTTCCATCGCTTCATTGAAACCGTTGTTTAAATATCTTAAAGAAACTTTAAGCCTTTGTTAATTGTAGATGACGTCCTTACTTAAATGAAAGAAATATGGTGACGGAAAAGGCTGATAAAAAGACCGCAAATGACTTAATCTTAAACTGCTATTTTGAAGGGGTTTTTTTTCATCCTTGCACGTTCAAATGAGAGTAAAGAATCTTATTTTTTTCTTAATCCAGTTAATTACTTTTTATTATTATTTAAAGTCGTGTAGAGGAAGCTTAAACTTCTGAAACCCCAGTAAATGATCTTAATGAGTTTTTTTTTAAGAGGTGGTCGGGAATGTCTGAAAAGAATCGCTTAAAGCTGTTCTGGTGGGGAAAATAAAACCCAAAATATTGAGCACTATTTTTAAACCTAAACGTCCTAAAAAACAGTAGCAAAAATTGTCGCCTATGCGCACAAAGATTGCCAAAAGTATGAACATTAATGAAAAAAATCATTTAAAGATCCTCTATGATCAATTCTTATAATTCAGAGATTGAGACGTATTGTAGCAAGTACGTGCGATGGAGATATTTTCCCAAAAGGTAGTTCCTTTTTACTTCCCATTCACTATATTCAAAATGTGTGCAGCCCGACAGCCTTCCCCCGCTTCAGGTGGGGAAGCAGACCAGGTTAATGACTTTGAAAATTCCACTTTCACCTTTTAATCTTTCACCTTTTTCATAAGGCAAATTTGGTGTAACGCTTAAGGTGTTTTCACTTTGCACGCATCACAGGAAATCTCGTTAAGAATGGATGCTGTTCAGAGGCACACCAGTATTCCATACCTTTTTCGCAAAAGCTAAATAAACCTCTAGGCTTCTCTCGGAAAAAAAAACAAATTTTGATAAATTATGTAGTTTGGAAGAGTCTCATATACAGAAAGACTGAAGAACTTTCTATTCCTTGTCTAAAGAAACACTGACAGAAAAGAGATTTAATAAAAACCTCTTTATAAAAATTCAAATAGAAAATGAAAGGCCGAACTGGTCGCCAGATCCGTTCTTCGAAAGAACGGCCACTTTGTTGGTTTGGCGTATTGTCAATCATACGGTTGTGTGCTTTAAGAAACCTATTCAAACACTACAATAAACGAGCATCGCGTTATAAACCCTTTACAGGGTTCTGGTGTTCTGACTTCTAAGAACAATTCCGAAGAAAAAGTCTCATTTAAACACACTTAAAAATTGTGCCTGTTATTGGCCAATGCAGACAAGAGGGACGGTAGCCAGAAAAATGTAATGGATAGCGTGACTACTAATGCAATGTGGCAGGGGCTAATTTATGTACAGGTGCATGTAACACTAATTATTCCCAACTCCTCGTAAAAGGGGAAAGCAGAAAATGGTTCGGATGCTCCCCTCGAAAGATGCCTGGAGCGGAAGCTTTTCTATTTCTACCCTTAAAGCCGCCCCCTAAATGTCGTCTCAAACTTTCATTTTGATTAACCCATTACTGTATTACTATCTGCAGCATGAAAATTCTCGTGTCGTTTAGCACACTAACCAGTGACGCTGTTATGAGATTACTTTGTCCGTCTCAATGTATCCCAAATATCTTGATTTAGTGTCTGTACGTTTCCTATAGCAGTAGTATAATAGATTTTTTAGCCGAGGTTCTGCAAAATGCGCAAATTCATTTTAATTATCGCTCAATGTTATAAACGAATAATTGGCATAAGCAATTTACATACCTCACTGCTTCTAATACAACCAGTCGAACGGTTCGAAGACAACACTGCTACTATTTGCTAATCCAACTTCTCACCGAACTACCAAAGAAACAGCTGCGTTATAAATATCAAGGTGTTAGCTAGATGGGAGTCGATTTTGCATATTGCTGGGGCCAATAATAAACTATGTTAAGCCAAATTTGGATATCTAACCTAAGTTGGCGTATCGATTCGTGCTTCGTGTGATCATTACGTTAGGTTATCTTAGGTGAGATAAATTAGATCAGGAAAGTGAATCTAATTTAAATCTCTCATCCTACAAGGTCGAACCGCAGGCCGACACAAAAGAAAGCACGATCCAATTGCTATGGAGGTGGTATAATGGCTGTCATAAAATATTTACAATGAAAAAAAATTAAAACTCCCGCAATCAGCTGGACTTGTATCTGGTTGTAAAAGGAAACGATTATTATTATTTATTTTATTTTATTTTTTATTGAGTCTGTCACTATTATCTGACAACATCTCTCGCCAACTGATGAGATGCATCCTGTTCAATTGACGAGTCAGGCGAATTAGTGAGAAGCATTTTCTGCCGAGGGTGGGCACTTCCCGTTACTGTTCAGATTTGAACGGGCAAATAAATACAGTTTGAAAACAGCAATATCATTCCATTTCCTTAATTCTGCAATTCTCTCACATCTAGTACAGACTACAATGAAAACAGAAGTGCGGAGTAGGGTTTACGATTAAAGCTGGCGTGGCAATCGGCAAATAAATAAATAATAATACAATAATAGTAATCTCCATAGATACGTTGTTGTTGTTAGTAAAGACCACGATGGTGGATTTAGCACTCTGAAGCTCTCATGCAACTCGAAGCAACAGTCTTACAGAAAGGGAATGACAGTTGGATGTCACTTGGAGAAAATACCTTTTATTTCGTTACCTAAAAGTTAAATATTCGAATCAACAGCCAGCAAAGTGCCAAAGAAATGGAACTCGAAATGTGACACCGAGTAAAGACCATGTAGATGTAAATAGCGACTGACACGAGAAGGCTAATTGCCTTCTCTTGCCACCAGATACTGAGAAATCTCAGTTCGGACCTGCGAACGGCCACAGGAAAATCCGTAAGTTTTTCTATGACACGTAGATAGGTGTTTGCTATGACTTTTTTTACGAAAGAAAGAGAGAGAGGAAAAAAAAAAAGCCCGCTGTAGCCGCGTGGTCAAGCGCGAGGGTACAGAAGTACACGCACTTTGAGTGACCATGTTTCAAGCCAGCGTAACTACTAATTACGATAATTTTCTTGTATTCTTCCTATCCTCTCTGAATTCCTCTGACCCTATGTGGTCGTCCCGGAGTATAAACGAATATTTTAAATTTATAAAAGAAATTTACCCTTTTGGTTGTGCAAGGTACGCCAAACTGTGGAAACTGGCCCCGTGGAGCGACGAGCCAGGGTACATGCTCTTCCCGTCTGAGGAACGCGTTTAGATAGGAAGGTTATCATTATTATAATGCAGTCAGGCTTATGAATTGCTACACCACTACAGCCATCAGCTAGAGAGTACAGCTACATTTTTGTAATTACATTATACTGTATTGTATTTGCGTTGTAGTTAAATTGCATACGATATAGAGATATGCGCAAATAAATGGTAACGTCCGCAATTACAATGACGTTCAAAATTATATTTACAATGACATTTAAACTTACAAATATTTACGCTTTTACGATATTTATGATCATGCTGAAATTTATAATGAAATATTAAAGATTCAATTTAAGGAGGCGACAGTAAATAGAACTGTGTTCAACTTGACTTCATGCGGTTTTGTAAGCCTAGGAATCAGCTTCAGAGCATGAAGCATTCAAGTTTGAAATTCCCGTGATCAAAAGTATCCATTAGAATGATTCCTCTTCTACCTTCTGCTTTCCATAGGCCTTATCATCGCAAAAGTTGTGAGTTGATCCTGCAGTCATTGTATTAAGAAAAGTCTCATCGGTAAGGCAGCCTTGTTTTCAGTCTGGTTCGAAGATCTATCCATCATCGTTCGTTCATCTAGCAAAATTTGATTGATATAGCGATGTCATTCGTGCGAATACCATCCTTTCTCTAGATAACTGGCCAAAGAAAGTGCTTGTGAAATATTTGGACACACACCCAAGAAGCAGATAAGAAAATAAGTGGCACTACCTCAATGGCAATCAACCTATTTCCTCCTTTCACACAATTAGCAATCAACTTACACTGTCCAACTCAATTTTATAAGTATAACTCATCCTGTCATCAACTTGCAGCATCAGCACCCTACATGTTACCACCTGAACTCTCAAAGCCTAACAAGCTCACTAATTCAACTAAGAAATGCCATTAGCATTCATCAATTTGATCCACATTTATTCACCGAAACCTAGCTTCATGACGGAATCTGTGACAGTGAAATTTCTGTTACATGCTATGTCATATATCTCGGAGACCGTGGATCAACAGAAGGTGGGAAGTTCGCACTTTATATAAGGATCACTATATGCTGATGCATGCTGACCTGGGGAATCCGTACCGTTTTCTGCAACTGGGGAATCCTTACCGTTTTGTGAAATTGGGGAATCCATACAGTTTTCAGATTAAGTAATACAACCTTACTCATCATCCCTCCTCCAGTGATCTTTGAATCTCTTACCAAGTTTGAAAATAGTATGCAAGAAATTCAGCAGCCACGATAATGATAATGTGGACCACTCGCTCTTAATTGGTGACTTTAATCTTCATCAAGCAAATGAAGGTGAATTTGCCCCATAACCAAGTCGCCCGCAGAGCATTCAATCCATTATACCGCCTAGGTCTTCGACAATATTGCAGTCACACGTGTTTTTATGGCTAAACATTAATGGAATTCACCTCTATCTTCTATTTTCCACAATAGAAATTCATTGCTAGAGGGAAATAAATATGGTTTCCTTCGATCACGAAACAATCAAGTTTGAAATTCCCGTTATCAGACGTATCAGTTCGAATGAATAAGGGAGTTACAAATTTCCTGAAGTTAAGCCTTCTTTGGTTTAATTTCAGGAAATTGGCCAAGAATTATAAAGAAACTTGCTTCTGTCGATTGGCACTTTTATGACTGTCTCTCATATCCAAATAAATATTCTGAATTGCTGTTCCAGAACATCGACTGCGTCCCCAGTGAGTATGTCCCACTTACTCAAATAATATCTAACCGCTTTCCTAGCTGTTACTCCTAAGAGCTAAAAATGGCTATTAAGAAGTGCCAAGCGCACACACACACACACACACACACACACACACACACACACACACACACACACACACACACACACACACACACACACACACACCTAAGAAAAATTTTAAATATTCAAAGTATTCAAGTGTTCAAAGGATTACAGTTTAAACAACTTATATTCAGGGACAATCAAATTTATATTGCAACAATACCGAATTGCCTTATCATTCAAAATGATGCCAGGCCCAATGGAATATGGTTATGAATATCTCATTTCATAAAGTGGCATTTCTCAACTTCACGTCCAATCAATGTAATTCAATTACTCATCCCACACATTGCCAGTTATTTGTTAATCAATTTGATTTAAAAGAAAATACAAATTACTACACGACTAAAACTGCAGCTTCAAAATTTCTGGTCAACAAAGAGGATATCGCAGTATTTTCATATCACAAGAGAAGACCTGTATCAGGCACTTAGAAAACTAAAGAGAACGACTATTCATCAGGTACTGAAAGTGCTTTCAAGTACTAATGTACCGATCCTACAGCTTTTCATTACAAAAATCAGTATATTTCAAGAATCACACTCACAATCTCAAACAAGTAATACTGTAATACACCCTATCCGTAAGAAGGGTACTAAAATTCTCAAAAATAACTATATCAACCTGAATTGTCTAGCAAAAATGTTTGACACAATATTCACGAATACCTTTCCTAGCATTTTAAATCTTATACCGTGGAACAGCAACATGGATTTGTCAGGGGAAGGCCAGCTGTTACAAATCTCACTGTCATTCGCAGTTTTTGGCTGTCCCACTTATTTGGCTGTCCCGTTTATCTGTGCTATTAGGTTGATGCTGTTTATTGAACATGTTGATGCTGCAGGCCTTTTTCCTGGGTATCCCATGACCTTCTAAAACAGCGGCTCTGAGATCTGCGGACCCCTATATACAGTGTATATAATGTTACTTGAAGTTTCTTGAAGTTTCTTGGATCCCAGTTTGGGAAACGCTCTTCTAAAACATAAGCTTTGCCGTTAGGTTGTCCTATAACAAAGTGCTTTCCAATGCGTACATTACAGGAAGAGGAGTTCCACAAGGATCTGCTTTAAAGCCCCTGCTCTTCATAATATTTATGAATTTAACTACTATCTCACACTCTGTGAAATAATTTCTAAAGAGCTGGTATAGCTGGAGGGAGCACAGAGCCTGGCGGAGGCGGGCCAATGCACTGTCCCACAAGACAGTGTCAGAGGCGCCCTCGAAATCAACAAAGATAGCCATTTCGTATTTGGATGTAGAATTTTCTATGTGGAGGACCAGGTCGAACAGCGCCTCCTCAGAAGAGCGCCCTGGCATAAAGCCATACTGTGCTGGGGAGAAGAGGTTTTGTTCACAGAGCAACTGCATGATTCTTAGTGCCATGAGTCTTTCCAGTATTTTCTCGAGATTTGCCAGGAGGGCAATAGGTCTGAGGGAGCGGGGGTCGTCAGGGGGGTTTACCAGGTTTCCTGATGAGCCGAAGGAGAGCTACTTTCCAAAATTTGGGAAATACTCCGTCTTGCAGGCATTTATCGTACAATAATTGTAGCTATAGGGGTCTAAGCTTGAAGAAACGCAAAATAAAAACATATTCTATTAGGTCCATCCCAGGGCATTTTTTGGGATTGATCCTATTAATCACTGCCGACAGTTCATCAATGGTGAAGGCGTATGGGACTCAGACGTATGGGGTTCGACATCAGACAACCCAAAAGACACACTCTCCTTACCGGTGATCATCGTCGACGGCGAATGCTGTGGTGTCAACAACACGCTGGTGGACACTGGAGGACTGGTAGCTAGTGTGCTGGTGGAATGAGTCCAAATACCGATGGACGCCTTCGTGTGTGGCGCAAGAAACCACATATCCAGGCAGGTGGCGGTTGTTGCTTAATATGGAGCATGTTTTGCTAGCAAGAACTAATACCTCTGGTGCGTATGAACCAACGCAACCTTTCATTGGTGAGGCCTATGAATAAAAACAAACAAACAGGGTACGTTATTTCTTTATTATCCAGGGGCGTCTCCGTAGCCAGGTGGGCAGGAGCAGCAGTGCGTAGCACACGCTTCTTGATTAGACCGGGGTTCGAGACCTTGTACACCCTGCCATGTTGTATTTTTTCCAGACAGAAGCATTATTCTATTCCAAGAGAATAATGCGCTGCGTCATCGGGCTCACACTGTATGAGTGGTTTCAGGAACTCAGTGAAAATATTACCTATTTTGATTGGCCTCCAAATTCAACTGACCACAATCCAATTGAACGCCTGTGGGATGTTTTGGAATGGGAAGTGAGGCATATGGACACCCAACCGTCATCTATTCCAACAATGTGGAAACTCCCTACGGACGTCTTCAGACACCTAGTGGAGACAATGCATAGCCGAATAGGGGCTGTTATCCGTGTGGTGGCCAAATACAGCATTAGGTAGGTGGTTATAATTTAGTAATCACTCAGTGCATGTGAGAGAATAAAAACAAGCAAACAGGGTATGTTATTTCTTTATTATCCAGGGGCGCCTCCGTAGTCAGGTGGGCAGGAGCAGCAGTGCGTAGCACACGCTTCTTGATTATACCGGGGTTCGAGCCCGTGACCACCATATACGGAGGATGTGGAAGGGTCAGGGAATGACCGCCACATATCCCCGGAGCAATATGGCCTTAGTTGCTAATGCTCCTAAAAACCAAACATACAAACAAATATTATCTCCAGGTAAATAAGGTTTTCAGTTACCCCCTCCCATCCCTGAGAAACACAGTCTGGATCCATCTCTTTTGGGAACACGAATTTTTCTTTTTCTCTAGCTTGTCACGCAATTTGTACAAGTCCATTGATTCCTGTTGTTGCAGTGTGAATGGGGATTGAATGAATCCGGGTCCTCTAATTGATATCGTTGTTTGCTTATGGCAAGGAAAGATCCAGCAGTTGCATGGTGTATTCACTTGTTATAAGGTACTGTCAATTATAGGTTATTATAATTCCGCAGCCAAAAAGCAATAATTTCTTGAAATAAAAGCAGAACGAAAAAGAAAAAGATGGTAGATGACTGTGATATTTTGGTACTGTTTCCGTCTCTTGCAATAATTACATTCTGCTGGTGATACTGCAAGTACTTGTGCCAAGGCCAGCTTGGATAATCACGAGGCTCCATGTAAAGTGTAGTCCTTCTTACATTCAAAAAAATTCAAGCTGGCATTTGTTTATCTTTAGCAAATATTGCACATTTGCAATATTTGTAGGAGTTCTGTAGCATGACTTCTGTAGGAGTGCGACTCGTTGCAGTAGCATCGTTGACGGTGCTCGGTGCCAAAACCTACTTTGCTTACCCAGTCTCCACCAATGGCTAAGCCATTGTCTTGGCTTACACCAACTGTCTAAGCCAAGAATTCTGGAGATCGTTTGAGGTACTGCACAGAGCAGTAACTTCTCTGAGATACTGTTTATTCGCTCATTGTCCATCAAATGGAGGGCAATGAGGAAGGAAGTTCGCTACGAGCCGACCATCTCCCAGTTCAGTGGGGGAAGGGAGAATTGTGATAATGGTGTTATTTCATCTCACTTTCAACAGCCACCTGGGATTCATTATTCGCACCGCAGCTAATTTCATGTCGGTTTTGCAGATATTTCGTATTGATCATCCGAAGAACATATTCTCACAAGAGCAGCCATGATCTAACATTGGCACGTTCCACAATACTGTATACTCACGGATACATAATGTATGGAACGTGTGGTACTTCCCGAATGGGCTAGTGTATTATTGCATGGTAGGTAAGATTTCACATATATTTCTTTATTATTTTATTATTAAAATCAGTTTATTTCCCAAGAAACCTTGGGTCACCCCGGGACGGCTCTGTGCCAGAAGGGCGTGAATACAGACTAAGGTGCGAGGAACACAATGTACCATAAACAAGGGTTTATGGTACATTCTTTGTAGAAACATCTTTTTACGTGAACCGAGGAATAATTATTTTTCTAATTTGTTTCTTCTATGACCAGCTTAATAAGAAACTGTTTCTTTTGATTCTAAAATCATCGCGTAGAAGCGCGTGAAACTAATAAATCGAAAAGCACTACTCCAACGGTTATCCTCGTTCAATTTCGTGCCACCCCTTTAAATTGTCAATAATGTAATGGTCCCTGCTGCCAGGACGTTGTCGTGTGACTACATTACGAGCTACACGACGTCTGTCTGTTGCTGTGCGCTGCGAATTACGGCTACACTTCCAAACAGCGCGCTGTTACTATTTTTAGTTTTTCTCGCAGAGCGAGTATTGAACAGACCGCTCGTGTCACTTGGCAACAAACGCTTACTCCACGATCACGTGCGACCGTCAACTGATTGAAGACGAAGGAAAAAAAAAAAAAAAAGTTTAATATATTTTAAATTACTTCTTCAACTTCGACGTCTTTTTTATTTTTCTTTCTTTCTTTCTTTCTCCAGTGGAACTAACAGAATTTTGTGCCGGTAATGTTACCAATTCTGCGACAGATGCCATTGGAAATTGAATGAAAAATCAGTTAACTTAAAATTTTATACCCATAATTTCATCAGGTGAGATTGCAGGATAGAAGTGGCCCTTTATCGTAGGGTTTTATATTGCCTCAACTTCTACTATACTTCACACCGGTTAATAAAAATATGTCATTATAAATGTTATGGAGGATCAGAGCTCGAAACGGAACCCTTGTTAGGATAATATGTACAGAAGGCAGTTAATGCGTATACATGACCTTCGGTAATGTCACCTGTACGTCGTCCGGTTGGTAATTACGATGCGTATGACAAACTGGAACAGCCTTCGACCATTCAGCCCTGAATTGAAGACCGAAATGGAACTCAAACATTTCAAGTTGACCATGCGTTCACAATCCCTGCTTTGTCACATGGAGCTGTAAGGTTTCTAGTCTTAGAAGTATTATTTTTATGTATAGCAAAAAAAAAAAAAAATGGGGAAGATATATTATTATATATAAACATTCTGGCATTTCAAATTATACGAAGAAGGATTAGATTTCAGTAAAAGTAAACAACCGAACAAAGGACGGAAGCGGCGAATTTAAAATTGAATGGCAGCAATCCCTTTAGGAATAGAATAAACCGATAGGTGAAAAATCTAAAATGTCAAATATAATAGCAGTTTACACGAATGGAGTTAATAAAGTTTTAAAGGCTTTAAGCGAGCTCTTGTTGGAGAAACCAAAGTAGAGAGATTTAGACACACAATGGGGAGACCAGGCCAGGGAAATACGGTAATAAGAGAGATTTTCGAAACAAAAGACGCCGTAAACAAAGAGGCTTGAGAAATTCGTCAAACCTTTCGATTTATAAAATCGAAAATTTAGATAGAACACAACCACTCTAAAGTGACAGTTGTCATTGGACAATTTGTAAGCGATTAGGAGGTACGATATTTGAAAGATTATCAGTACCTTCTATGAAAATTTCCCCGCGAACTCAAGGAGCATGGAGAGCGAACGTGGAACAGAGTTATCGTTTGGAATGGATTTGAGTTTTGACTTTGAAGTTTTAAAGCGTCACATCGTGCCAAGGGCGAGTGGGCCCATCCCGCATTGCACTAGGCAAAGAAAAGAAAGCGAACGGTAGCTTAGTGAGTAGCGAAATTGATGCCTCATATGTTTGTTTTTTGGCGGTCTCCCATTAGCCGCTGTGAATAAAGCTGCATCAGATGGAAAAGGAAAGATGGCAACAGGAAGACTTGATATTTGGCAGGTGAAGTCCAATAAGAATTACTTATTTTTCCTAGTTTTTGTGGCTTCCCTGGTGGTTTCCAGAGGAGATACAAAAACTCAGGTTTTAACTTTTCTCATATTGACATACAATAAGTTGCCACACTGGATAACGCGGCCATAGACAATGCAAAGTCCCTGTTCTGGCACCGTAGCCGTACAGATGCGAGAGGTGCTTTATTCGAGGACATTATTTTGGCATACAATTTATGCATTCAAAACCTTGCAGGAAAACCTTTCACCTTTTCTACGGTAAGCGGGCAATCAAACATCGAAGTTACTATGTCTTCATTTAAACTTGTAGTTAAAATACATGAGTGGGACTTAAAACCGGAACTAGTTAACAGCGATCACTGTGCCATCACGTTGTGTTAGGGCGGAGAATACCAATGAAGATTTGCCTGTGCATGACCTAAGGAGGTTCTGCAGGAACAAAATGAGATGAGATAAATTTAGAGCCTATCTAGGAACGATCTTTGGTTCGCAGGACTTAGTGGAACTAAACAACCTCACCGCTCTTGAGAATGTTAACTTTGTACAGTACCATTTATTTGTTGCAATGTCACACTCCACCAGGAGAAAGCAGATTAAAAAACCTTCGGTGCCACGGTGGATACCAGAGTTGACCACTTTGAGAGTTCAAGTGCAAAACGCGAGAAAGGACTATCAACGAAGGAGGCACTTGTCGGAACAAGATATACAACAACTTAAAGATGATTATACGAGGGGGTTTTGATAAGTTTCGGGCCTGACAAGGAAAAAATTTGAATAGATGAAAATCCTTTTAGTATGTTATTATCCAATCTCTCATAACATCTTGTGCAAAATTTCATTCACTTCCTGATAGTAGTAATTTTTTTTTACAGGTCTGAAGTGACCATGATGACGCAAAGTGTGAGTTTTTCCAAAGTTGAGAAGAGAGCCGTCATCAAGTACCTCTTCTCCAAGAAAATGGGAGCTAAAGAAATTTATGACGAATTGAAACAAACAATGGCCAAGGAGTACCCTTCATACAGCACAGTGAAATCGTGGGTGGCGGATTTCAGGAGGGGGGAGAACAAGCACAGAAGATGAGGAACAACCAGGAAGACCCAGGACCGTAGTGACTATGGAAATTGTCGATAGTGTCCACGACCTGATCCTTGCAGACAGGAGGACGGGTCTGCAACATGTAGCAGACACCCTAGGCATCAGTTTGGAGCGGGTGTATTACATCGTGCATGAAGAATCGTGTATGAGAAAACTGTCTGCCAAGTGGGTTCCCAAACTCTTGAAAGCTAATGACAGGAGGAAAAGAAGGGACTGTGCGAAGGCACTTTTGGACAGTTTTTCAAGCAGTGTAAGCAATTTTATTCAATGAATAGTGACAGTTGATGAAACACCATTGTACGTGTATGATCCTGAGACCAAAAATCAATCCACACAGTGGTACCATGATGGATCACCATGACCCAAAAAATTTCGCAGACAGAAATCTGCAGGGAAAGTGATGGGTGTGATATTTTCGGATTGGACAAACTGCATGCCGCTTTGAAGAAAAAGTGGCAGGGAAATTTGTCAAAACGCATTCTTTTCCTCAAAGACAATACTCCCTACCACAAGGCCAGAATTGCAATGAATAAAATTCATGACTTGCAGTATGAAATCATTGAACATCCCCCTTATTCACCAGACCTTACCCCCTCGGACTATTATCTGTTCCCCAACCTCAAAATGCACCTCAAAAGTACTACTACATTTAGGGACACAAGAGACGTTATATCAGCAGTAGAGGGGTGGTTTGCAGACAAAGACTTCTTTTGCCATGGAACAGAATGGCTACAGGAACATTGTGCCAAGTGTATCAACCTGGAAGGGAACTATGTTGAATAAAATGACATTCATTTGCCACTGGCTCCATGTTTTCTTTCTGTGGCTGGAAACTTATCAAAACCCCCTCGTAGATTAAGGAGAAGAAATTTCACAAGAAGATAGCGGAGAGCAAGACTAGGTGGTGGCAAGATTTAATGAAACATGTTGGTAATACAGAACCATGGGGCCTAATTTATAAATTGCTTAGTGGGGATGTTTACAATACTGTTGTTCATAACAACCAGAAATACCACGGAATGGAAATCAACCGTAGAATCGATTGTTGGAAATCTTTTTCCCTTGGATTCTCCGGATCTGCATTCGTCTGAACAGGCTGCAATTCATCTGAAGAATGAGAGATATACTGGATCCACGGACATTGAAATTTTCAACATGATTGAGTGAGGGGCTGCAATATCAAAATTAAATTCGAAAAAGTACCCTGGAAAAGATTTAATAGAAAATCAAATTATAGTCAAATTTTTTGAATTCCTTTCAAATGTATTACTTAATCTGTACAACAAATGTTTAGCGGAGGGAACTTTCCCCAGCGTTTGGAAACAAGCATCATTGAGGAGTCTCCATAAACCGGGTAAACCCAAAACAAATCCCAGGTTTTATAGACCCATTTCTCTTTTGGCCAACATGGGAAAACTATTTGAGCGACTTTCGTCCCCTAGAATCACTAATATGCTCATGGGAAAACACCTCTGTTCGGATTGCCAGCATGGCTTTAAGAAGGGGCATTCGACGGTGGATGCAATTATCACAGTGATAAATCATATTTCTGACTCACCAAGCAAGTACGTGTTAATGGTTTTCGTGGATTTTAAGGGCGATTTCTATTCTCTTTGGTGGGAGAGTGCCCTCGGATCCCTCAGGATGGCCCACTGTAATAACTACATTTATCAAGTACTGCAATCATATTTCACGGACAGAGCAATAAAGGTTCAAGCCAAACATCTGTCATACAGTACTTCTGTGTGCAGAGGATGCCCTCAAGGTTCTGTTCAGGGGCCTGTCCTCTGGAACGTGGTTCTGGACCTGTGGCTCCAGAAGGAAAGTGAACGTTACATAGAAGTGGCTTATGCCAATGACCTGCTGGTCGGTGTATCAGGTCGGTCCAGAAGGGTCCTTGAGGAAAAAATTCAACCAGTGTTGGATGACTTAAAAAACTAGGCAAAACTAAATAAGTTGAAAATATCTGTAAATAAAACCAACTTTATGGTTTTTAAATCACATTTTGATTATGACCGACCGCCTAAAGTATTGGAAGGCACACAATTACCCCTATGTTTCCAACACTAACTATTTGGGTTTCCAGGTCCATGTAAATAAATTTAACGAAAAAAATTAAGAAATTTATTGCTGCAATTATTCGGCTTTCCTGTAAGTGGGGCTTAGGTAAAAAAGTATTATATTTATACTACAAGACAATTTTCCTTCCCATTATTGCTTACGCATGTGGAGTGTGGTTTCAGGCTGTGTCTAAGGTTAAGATCAAATCAAAATTAATATCACTACAGAGATCTATGTTATTGACCATCATAAATGCCCCTAGAACAATTTCAAATAGCGCCCTGCAAGTGTTGGCAGGAATTATACCTCTGGACCTCTATAGGCAATATCGAGGACCGGCTTACAAATTAAAAAACGGGATTTCAGTGAGTTGTCTGGATGTTGTCTCTGATCCGACTAACAACTTCAAACAGGAAAAAACCAGGATTTGGAATTTATTTATGGATGAATGGCAGAGAAGATGGGACGCAAGTGTATTTGGGGAAGTTACTCAAAAATTCATTCCACTGGTTGAATTTGCAACTAAAGGAACAGAGTTTTGTTGGTTTTACACTACAATGTTTACTTCATTCTTGTTTTTCAGGACATGGTTCCCTTAGATCCAAGTTATATGAAAGAGGGCTGGAGCCAGACCCTTTGTGCACTTGCGGAGAGGACGAAACATGGTTGCATGTGCTGTTATATTGCACACAATACGACAATATTACAGCTATCTTGATGTAGAACATACCCAATCTAGATGAAAACAATGTACACCTTTTGGTTGATGATCCCGAAAGCTTTGGGGTTCTCCAGAACTTCTCCTTCTTGGTGTTTACCAGAAGGAGGGAACTTAGAGCAGATTTGTTAAGAAACTAATAAGTTTTATGTATATAATATATTTGATATGTTAGAAAATTGATATACAATATTCACATTGATTTACCTCAGTGGGAGTAGCAAAATGGTGGTTATTGCTGACTTAATCATATTTTCATCACAAGTCAGTATAGATAGAATAAATTTGTAATTGGGTAAATTTAGAGCTTGAAGTTGGTATTGGTTTTCCTTTAACTTAGGATCTGTGGTCTTCGGCTCTTCGATGAATTTATATACAGTATATGAATAAATGTTCATTTTCTGAATCATCTAGTTAGTCTCTTGCTATTTTATTTATTCTGTGGACCTGGAAATCAAAAAATTAACTTTTTCAGAAGTAGTTTACTTGTTTGTCTGGATTGCTGAAGTGAACCAGGATAGGTACAGCCAGTACAGGGAAATCATACCTCTTAGAGCCAGTACAGAGAAATCATACCTCTTTTCATGGTAAAAAATATACATTATGTTTATGTAATTAGTATGAAATTTTAAGAATTAATAAGGGAAACATTTAATTTTTCTGGGTTTTTCTGCCTCCCTCTGGAAATTAGTTCGAGTTTTGGATTTTCAAATATTAACATTTTTGAGTGTAATTGTCTTGGGAAAATTTGTTTTTTTATAGAATACCTTGACCAAGGTTGTGATTATTATCTGGAAGAAAATTTTAATAGATTATGCACAATACAATTCTTCTTTCCATTGTGGATGAATATTTCAAGTTCAATTTCAAGGCCTCGCATGGCAAGTGTGCTCTGGAGTATCGTGGATCAGGAAAATGGATATAACATTTAACTGCCACTGAGGATGAAAATTTCAATCCTTAAAATTTCAATCTTTAATTTTATATAGCATTTTGCGCTCCAGAAGATCTATTGACTTGAAAATGTGGTTAGTGTATGACAAATCGGATCTTAAGTGTGTTCTACACAAAGTGTGACATTGACCATTGGAAAACTTCCATGGTCAAGTTCCAGCGGTTAACAACTGGATGAAACCAGCGATCAGACAGAACGAGTATAGCTTGAGTGAACAGTTATTTGACGATAATGAGATTGTGAAGACTTCCAGAAAATGACTGTCGGACTATTTAGGCTGCACAGGGAAGTGGTCTCATTGTGGCTGCTGGTCGCAGTGACAGGATCTATTCGAAGGGCAAGACAAATTGTCACCAATTAAACTGACAAACTGTCAAGATGAGTTCAGTGCAAAAGCATCTTTTGTTTTGTTTTGTTATTGGTTCTTACGTACTTTTAATATATTTTTTTTTTGTCTCAAATATGCTGAAAATTGGTTTTTACTAAAATTAACAATACTTAATTTAACTGTCTTAACTTTTGTACAGCGATTTTGCCACTAGTTAGCTTTTTATTTATTTTTATCATTATTTATTTATTTATTTTTTTTTATTATTCTTTATTTATATATATATTTATTATTATTTTGTTTTTTTTTGTTATTATTAATTTTTATAATTATTATTTATTTATTTATGTTTTTAAATTAATTTTATTATTTCTATTTTTATTTATTTATTTATTTATTTATTTTTGCTGGCTCCCAGGTATGGGCAACCTGGGAGCGGGATTGCTGGCACCAGACCTGGGAGCGGGATTGCTGGCACCAGCCGGTATTGCACTACATCCGGCGGATGCGGGATTTTAGGGCGCTGAGCACTGACAGTGAATAATGGACCCGGACCTGGCTCCTCGAGCTTGGGACGGGCATTAGGCGACAGCTGCCCAGGTATTGGCTGCTCCCTAGTACAAAGAGGCCATACACATACATCAACACTTTTTTTCAGGTCGTTTTACAGAGGTTTTGCGCTGTCGCAGGTGATCAAGGTGGAGATGGGCATTTGCCACACTGACTCAAGAACATAAAAAAGAAAAAAAAAAGAGAGAAGAATCACAATGCTATGGAAGGATATGTTTATTGTGGTTCGAGAGTAGTGGCAGGAACTGTGGAAGTGTGTCACGTCTGTTCTTGGCTGCTGATCATTTATTATTTACTTTTTTTTTTTTTTTGATTAATGATGAATATTTGACTCTTTTGACACTTGCTGTACATTCTGTGTTTTTGTGTTTGTTTTTTGAGGAATAATCGTTTAATTTATTTCTCTTGGTGGCTGGTAGTGGTAATGGTGGCAATTAGCATGGCCGCCATTGCGTTAGCATTACCGATTATGGTTAATGAGATTTATTTGCATTTCCTAACTGTCGTTACTTCTAATACTGGGATCTAAGATGTGTCATAAACTTTCTTGACACCAAAGTTAATTTGAGATATAGTTTGTTTAACATTAACATTTTGTATTTAATTGCATTCTTATTTCTGTACTAACTTGTACTAGTTTGAGGTAATTCGACGCTGAGAGCCATTGTGTGGCAATTTATAGCGTTGTTCAGGTTTAAGAATTCTATTTTTGCAATTTATAATGCAAAACGCGTTATAGATTGATTAAACTTGTGCAATTAATAACGTTGCTTAGGTTTAAGAATTTAAATTTGCTTGATCACTTTGTCAGTGGTATTTTTGAAGGGGGAAGCCTCTCTGTGGCATATTTTGGTTTTGCTTTTGCAGTGCGTTTGAATTAATTGATCGCTCTTGTTATTTAATAGATTTTGATTTGTTCTTTACTTACAGTACACGATTTTAATTTCATTTTGCTTAATGTTATAGAGAGTTTTTGTTGGAGTTCATTTAATATCGATCCAAAACCTAGTACAATAAGTAAACGCTTCGCAGATTTGGAGGAGGGGAGAGGTACTTCTCCTTTATTACCTCCTAAAGTGCCTTCATCTCAATCTGAATTAAGAAAACTGACTGAGTTTAGATGTGCTCGAGGACCTGTTACAAGAGCGGTGTCAAGGATTGTTTCTGGTGTAAACACGCAGTCGTAATTGCAGTCTGATAGAGAGCTTCCCTTAGATTCTACTGAGGTTAATTCTAAATCAGATATTAACCTTAAACCAGGTAGTGACGCTAATCCTAAAGCAGGTATTGATAAGGATTGCAAACTTTCCTGATTGATAATGTACAGGATGTATCCTTAGTTTATGGGAGTATTTCTTATATGAGACAGGACATTTAGGAGTTTTTGTACAGTGAAAGCAATAAAGTGACTAAAGTTACTGGTAATTTAATAATGGAAAAGTGGTCAAACCTTGAGAGTGTTGCTACGTTGTTATTAATTGAAAACGAGAAATTGAAAGCTATAAACAAGGAGGTTAGCAATAGAGCTAATTTATTGGACAGTGTTGTGAAATCTTTTTCGGCTTGGTTCCCTCTGAACCTCATTTTTCCAAAATTGAATTTTTTCTTTGAATCCATGAACGTTGTCTGTACACGTTAATACGTTTTCATGTGATCCTTGAAATTTTGATTTAGCTCATTCAAATGCTCAAAAATATCAGTTAAGTAAGCTAGTTTTTGGAGCCAATAACTATCCTTCATTAAATCAGAAAAGTAAGAATTATTCACAAAAAAAAATTTTTTTTCACCTCTTCTCTTAACTAATAAACCCTTGATAAAACTCTTCCTTTGGACAGCCAACGTACTTCAGTGTGAAATAGCAGAGTGTGGTATTCCGATCCCATTTCTTCACACAAAGCTGAAAACAGACATGACTTTAACGGCTTGGATTTTATTAAATTCACCATCTTGATAACATCATCTAATGTGGAATTCAGATCCACAGGCAAACTTTTAGATATGAGAGCTTCTCTGTAAATAAAACAATGTATAACCTGAATTTCTAGGTTTTCAGAACGAACTCTTGATGTAAAAACCTTTAACTCTTCGTGTCATTGCAGCTGCACCATTAGTACACAAGCTTAAGCAATCTTTCCATAATATCTTATTTGTCTCAAAGTATTCATTTACCACTGAATATTTCATCCTCAGTAGTATGATTTGGCAGTTCATTGCAGAACAAAAATGTTCTTTCAAGCATTTCTCTTAGATGATTCTAACTAGTGCTATTAATCGAGTACATTTAGTAACGTCTGTAGAGTCATCAATTTATAATGAAATTTTTTTAGATTCATCAATTTGCAATTAAAATTTTTTAGATTCGATAATTTTTCTGAATGAATTTTGTTTCGATGACATCTGATATGTCTTCAATGCGTCTGCTAATAGTATTATTCGAAAGCGGCACTTTTTAATTTCCTTTTCTTCTTTTGCCCCAAGCATAATGTTAACAATTTTGATGCAGGCCAGTAAAATAAGCATTTCTGCTGTTGTATGAGGTATTTTCGATTTGGCCACCAATTGGGCGACCTAATAACCAGCCATTTTAAGAACCATTTTAATGTTGGAAGCGACAATCAGTTACCGAGAGCAAAAATCATGATTGCAAGAAAGAATGAAAGAAATTGGTCAAGTCAACTAAGGTGAAGGAGATCAGCACTAACCAACTACTGAAAAATTGTCTAAACTTTGAACTAGAACTAGCCAATCGTTTTCCTGTTCTGCAAGACCTTCCTGACATTTCAACTGATAACGACAAAGTCGTTGAGACTATTGTAGATACTGCCTATGCCTTTGCACCTACTTTAAAACAAATAAAAACAACCAGAATATCAAAAGAAACAATTGTCATGATGAAAAAGCGGCGAGAATTGAAGCAAAGTGGTAACATAAAAAACTGGGTAGAATATAAGCATGCAAGACCATAAGAAAGCACATAAAAGAAGAAATGCGAAAGTTCAACGTTGATCTGGTCAGAAGAAAATCAAGAGCTACAGAAAGCAAAACGAAAAATGGTTACACACAAAAGCCAAACGTTTGCTTTGAAGATTGAGGATGACGCAACAACAAATACTAAAACGAGTGGAAGAATTTTATTCAAATCTTTATAAGGATAAAGGACAATAACTGGATCCAACACTAGATGCAGAAGCTGTACCAGAAATTTTTATGATAGAAGAAGTGGCATAGTATTTTGGGTTCGGCGCCACCTCTGGTTTCTCACATCTGTGCCACATGTACTCTGTGATGAAATGCAGAACTACTGATAAGCCAGAAAAAGTGTAAATAATAAAATAAATAAATAAATTTTCTGTTTATACTCCGGAACGACTAAACGGTCAGAGGAGTTCACAAGAAGAGAATACGAGAAACAGCACCGTATTCAGCAGTCACAGGCTTGAACCCTGGTCACTCAAGGCACGTGTACTTATGCACCCGCGCGCCTGACCACTAGGCTACGGCGGCCTGTTTCGTCCATGCAGTATTTTGTTATGTTCTGTTGTTGTGTCTCTGGCTACTTGACCGCAGGGCCCCTATGGGACCCTACGTTTCCCGCCACCGCCAACATTGGGAGATGAGCAGGCTGCCTTCATACTCTGGCTGATCTCCGCCAGGGTCGCCTGAGCTTTCTGGAGGGAGACCAAATAAAAAAAAAAAAAAAAAAAAGGGAAGAGAGTGCTGAAGGTAGTACAAGTGGTGGAGTCAAAGTAGGCAAAAAGGGGAGGATGAGGAAAGAAGGCATCCTCCAGCGGAAAGAAGAGGTGGGAAGGGAGAAGCAGGAATCACCCCTGGTCTGGGAGCCCACCGAAGGCCAGGGAAAGGAAGACAGCTTGTAGAACAAGGGAGGTCTGCAAAGTTGGGTTGGTGCAATGAGAAGTGTGTGAGTTGAATTGCTATCAGTTCAGTGCCGTCATTCCTACGAGGAAGGTGTCCAGTTGGGTGTTAATTTAGTTGTGATAGTGGCCGGTGATGAGGGAAGAGGAGGTACGAGGAGAGATCATAGCGGTTTCAGGAACGTCTGGTCTGGATGTCTATGTTGTGGGATCAGACATGGAGAGATGATACCAACGAATTTTGAAGACTGCTGAGGCATACCTGCTAAAAGCTAACAACGCTTCTTTTGATTTTAACAGGTTGCTCTCCGGACTAAGTGTGGTCAAATTTAGATCCAGTAACAGTTGACTACGTAGGTCCAGGTAGATGTTACACGAGTGCATTACGTGGTGCCAGGCCTCCAGTTCTCTACATCCACAATGGGCATCGTTTACAAGCCCAAAGCCTTGAAGTCTCTTTTTGAAAGACCCATATCCTGTCAGAAGAAAGATAGTATGTAAATCAGAGAAGAACCAGCCAAGTCTTTGTTTGTTGAGGTAGGATACACTAGGTAGAAATAGCTTGGTAGTACTGCCTTTGGTGGAATCATCCCAACGGATTTGCCAGAGGGCAACAAGTTCCTGCCAAGTACGCCGGAGTTCTTGTTTCGGATCTGCATCGACAATAGTTTTTATCCCCAGGAATTCAGTTTCTTTGTTCTTTCTGATAGCATGGGAAAGCCCTGTGAAGGCTGCTTGGAGGTCAAGGGGGATACAGCCTGTTAATGGTGTAGTGCTGCTGTTGATGTCGTTCTACAAGCCCAAGTCATTTTTAATAACATCAACCGTTGTATCTGCAGGATAAGGTTCTTTGTGCTGATAATGGACAAACGATGGAACCATTCGGCAGCGCCGTATGTTACGAACGGTACAAAAACAGCTGAATGAAGAAGGTCCCTTAATACCCCAGTCTTTGCTGATAAAGCGAGCAAGCATATTGATATAAATGTTTGGCCTTCTTTTCATAGACTTTAGATGTGGCATGAAAGTTCTGCGATCATCTAGGGCAGTGGTTTTCAACCTTTTTTTAATAACGGTACCCCTAAGTTTTTTATTTTATTTTGGGGCACCCCTACTCAATTTTCTGCCTATTAGATCCGATTCTCTCTCTAAATATACATATATTTTTTTATTTTTATATATATATAATATTAAATATATATTATATATATATAATATTAAATATATATTATATATATAATATTAAATATATATTATATATATAATATTAAATATATATTATATATATAATATTAAAAAAAAAATATATATATATAAAAAGTAAAGTAAAGTAAAGTGCAGCCATTATCAACTCACTGCAGGATGGAAGCCTCCTCAACAATTCATGCTGAGGGAAATAAATAAAGTAAACGTCAATTATAGATTTCCACAAAATTAAAAACATACCGTACACCTTTTTATATTAAAATAAACATATAATTTTTTTAAAAAATAATAAGTTTAAGTAACTTAAACCCAAATTATGTGTACCCCTGGAATGTTGTTGCGGCATCCTAAGGTGCCGCGGCACCCCGGTTGAAAACCACTGATCTAGGATAACACCTAAATATTTGAATGAACGTTGATCCTTGAGTGCATGTCCTTTATAACGAATGGTTGGTGGTCTGTTGATGTCAAGACGTCCTTTGAGAAGTAGGGATCTACTTTTATTTGTGGAGATTTCCAGCTTATTCTCCTCAGCCCAAACCGACATGGCATTCAAGGCTGTGTTGGCGCTGGTCTCAATAACTGCAGAGTAGGGCCCTCAACAACGATAACCAGGTTATCTGCATATGAGAGCTCTGTGGTATGGGGGAATCCCTGCAGGAGCCATTCATCCAGAATCATAATCGAAACAGCTGGCCCCAGAACAGAGCCCTGCGGGCAGCGTCTGGTGAGTTGGCAGGTGATACTAGGAAATTTTGTTTTCATGGTAACTTTTCTGTTAGAGAAGTAATTTGTAAGCCATTTGAAGATGTTGAAGGAGCAGCCGGATATTCTGGCTTGCCGCAGGACCTCTGGCCACCAGACGGTGTCAAAAGCTCCCTTAAAATCTATAAAAAGCGCCAGTACATAACGGGCATCACAGTTATCTGCTAGCTGAGTGGTTTTCCGTAGTGCATCAATAGTTGAGCACCCCTGCTTGAAGCCAAACTGGAGTGTGGAGGCGAGTCCTTTGGTTTCATAGACAGACTGAAGACGGGTGAGAAGTAAACTCTCAAATACTTTTCCTAATATTGGTAATAGAGCAATTGGACGATATGCTTTGGCTGTACGTGGGATGATTTGGATCTTTGGGTAAAAGCCTGAGGTTGGCGTGTTTCCAACGTGTAGGAAAGGAGCCTTCATGAAGACACGTGTTGAATAGTTGTACTAGAACATCGGGTGCAATAGACCAAAGACTCCCTCTCGATGAGGTCCAGTCCGCGAGATTTTCCATTTTTGATTTTATTTATGACTAATGCAACCTTCTCTTCCGTGAAGGGTTCTTCTGTGGCCGAGGGCAAGTAGCCATGATTCTCATTGATGACGTTTCTGTGTACCTCGGGCTCAAGATCAGGATTGTCTTGGTAGATTATTCCATCTAGAATCTTGTTCATTGTCTCTTCCATGTAAGCGTTTCAGAGGAGCCCTCAGAACGGATAGAATTTATGATATCTGTGGACCCTATTTTGTTCCTTATGAGCTTGTGAACCAAACCCCAAGCGTTTTTATTGCCTTCCGTCTCCACCAGGGAACGCCAGGAACTTGATAAATTTTGTTTGTGTATTCTCTCCGGATTGCATCGTATCTTTCCTTGTACTGTGCTACTTTTTGAGGTGGGTGTGTTCTTCGTTTTCTTTGTAACTCTTTCCTTGCATGCTGGAGAGAGGAGCGGAGATCTGCTAGTTCTTCTGACCGGGAACTGATTTTGGATGTCAGGTACATTTTTTCATCGAGGCACGTGATACTTCATGGAGTAAGTCTTGCAGGAAATTAATTTTCTGGTGGCTATTCATGGTTCGAAAACGCTCAGCTGAATGGTCGTGAAGAGCATCTGGGATACTATTCTCAAAGGTATACCATTTGGCAGTTCTAGTGGAGAATCTAATGGTATCATGAACATACATCAAACGAGTAGAGGCACTGCTTTCAATGCTGTTTGTTATTAGTCAATGATCACTGGTGGTGGCAGTGTCGTGTACTTGCCAGTGCCTTAGTCTGTTGACAAAAGAGGTGGTTAAAAGCGTGATATCCAGATCTGACTCTCCATTTCCCGAGCTATACGTAGTTGGCTGTCCTGGTAAGTTGGCTATTACAAGTCCACGAGAGGCGATGAATTCCTCTTGTACGTCTTCTCTGGCATCGGTGGTGGCATTATGACATTGGGTCGAGCATTTGAATCAGCAGCTATGATAACATCTGCATTTCCAAGGAGATCTAGGGCTTGCTCAAGACGAGCAATGTGTGGCTGTATATATTGGTGCTAAACTGGAAATACGCCGTGAGAAATGTGATGTGGCCAAAGTTTTCCTCAACAGTTGCCCCAGCCAGATGTGGGCAGCATAAGGAATCAATTCTAGTGATGACTAGATCCGGATTGCGGACAATGATGGCTGCGAGACAATGCTGTTGTGTAGTTTGAATTTTTCTGTACATTAGGGGATAACCAGAGACCCTGCGACATATGCAGTAGGGCTCTTGGAGAAGGAGAAGATCAAGATTTAATTCCTCCATGAGGAGATGGAGCTGAGATGCCACTGAAGTTGATTTTGGTGCGTTTATTTGGCCTATGCGAGGTCTGGATGATGGTAAGTACGCTGTCCTACTGTCCATAATCGGTGTTATTGCGTATTATTTCAGCTGCTCTCTTATAAACAAGGCATGATCCATCTCTCACAGAATGGTCACTAGGTTTGTTCATAGCTTACAATTGGCGCATTTCGGTGATGAAGTTTTATTGGGCCATTCTTTGTAAAGGTGGCCGCATACCAGTTTTTGCTTCAAACATTTGGCTGAGTCTGCGCGGGTAGCATAGTGGTACCGTCACTCTCCTTCCCACACGGGGTGGAAAAGGCCCGGGTTCGAATCCCATCGATGACGCGAGGAACTTTAATGGGCTTTTTTCACCCCGTGGTTGAGTTAGTCGGTCTCAGGCGTAGATAGCAAGGTTTTCCCCCAAGAAACTGGAGTTTATCGTCTAGCAAACACAAAAATTGATCATAGAACACATGCAATTAACAGACAAAATACACAGCACGGCAGATGAATTTAATTATTCGGGTGGCCTAAATATAATAGTTTGGTTTTTAGTTTTTGTCACATGGAATAACTTACTCGATCCGCCCGTGGGTTCCTCATAATAACAGCAATGTCCTGGTATACGATTCATCACGATAAACTGTTTTAAACTATTTTTTGCACTAAGCACGGAGCAACAAATTGCGTGGTCACACTTCCCGTCCTCCAATATGACCTGATAGAAGAAGTAGGTGCTATAAAATCAATGAAATATGGCAAAGAAGCAGTACCCGATAAAGTCACTGCTGAAATTTTGAAAGCTGGCGGCCAGCCGGTATGTAAAGCTCTAGCCAGACTATTTTCAAAATGTCGTTTACTTAAAAAAGCACCTGTAGCATGAAAAAATGTACGGGCCATCCTACTGAATAAAAAAGGTGACAAGGCAGATTTAAAAAAAAAAAAAAAAACCGACCAAAAAGCCTATTGCCAGTTGTCTACAAGCTTTTCACAAAGATATTCTAAAGGAGAATAGACACAATGCTAAATGTAGCACAACCCGAGGAACAAGCAGGTTTCAGAAGCGGCTTCAGTATGGATCAGATCGAAACAGCACAGCAAGGCCCTACCAACCAAAATGTAGACAGAGCTTACGTCAATATTTTTCATCACTATATGAAAAGGTGACTCATTAAGATAATACGAGCAGGGTCAGCCCGAAATACACGCAGGGTGCCCAGGCACTTGCGGGCACTGAGAGGGCGTCTGGAAGTACAATATTATAGGATAGCTCTCTAAATAATACTAAGCACGAATACTCAGAAACATTATATCACAATTTTCATTTTCTTTTTCTTGTATATCTTAACAGTTACAAAGTCTTGGCTAGAGTAAATACAAAATATGACTTTTTCTCTTGTGAATGAATTTTTGTCACTGGAGCGCTGAAAAAGAGATTTGGACGGCGGAAAGCTACAAAAAATTAGATTTGGCTTTGTTGTCACTTAATAAAGGCGAATTCAAAGTATTTTAATGCCAAAAAAGTCACAATCCTTAAACCTGAGTACAATGAAATCTATATTCAAAGGAAATTCCTCGTTCCGGATTTTTTATCTAATTTTTGCATCAATAATCAATATTGAAGGGCGAAATTGAAATATTTCGCCCAGGGTGCCAAGAAAGTTTCTGCCTGCTCTGGATGCGAGTAAAGTACTGTGTGTGTGTGTGTGTTGTTTCTGGCCTCTTTGTTACCAGCATGAAACAGTGATCTTCAGGAAGATTACTTTCCATACCGGTCCATGCTATGAAGATGTGAACAACAGCTTCACGTGTACTATCCTACCAAGTTGGCTAATGAGATACCACACTCATAAAAAGAGAGGGCTGAAGTTATGTGTCAGCAAATCCTGCACTTTGGGAATCCACTACGAAGGTACCAACCATCTTTTCTCGAAAGACTAGCATCCCGGTCCCCCTCAAAAAGGAAATTGAAAAAAAAAAAAAAAAAGCATCCACTGTGAGACAAGCCAGATGTCTAGCGGACGCCAGCAAATCCCGTGCTATCTACTGCCCAGCCTGATGGCACCATAAAAGAATCCCTGCTCTAAGAGGACAGCGTGTAACGTTTCTATATTGACCGCAAAATCATTTGTATCTTTTCCTTCTGGGCTCTCTCAGCTCAGGGTCGTGGTGGTCCTACACCACAGGATATTTCGTCACTGATTCCTGTCCCCATAAAGAGTGCCAGAGCTTGTACTGCTTGTTATTAGCATTTCAAGGTGATTCCATATCCCAGTTTTGTGTGGGAAAGTAAGCGAGAGTTTAATAGAAACTGATCCGTGTTGAAATATTCACTCGAAAAGTATTCATTATGAATCAATACGACTTTAATTCTATGGAAGATTTTCTGGGCAAATGGCTTCCTCCCCCTTGTATCGGTAATCTATTAGTAATATATGGTATTAAATGTGTGTATTTTGCAACCGCTTATTGATTAACTGAA